>NC_073638.1:57504000-58773000 GCF_029407905.1 Bubalus kerabau
TGTAGGAAAAGCAAACAAAGGAATAAATGTAGAAAAAATACTAATAGGTTTAAAAAATTAAAAATTGAAATCAAAAAAAGAAAAAACAAAAAGGAAAGCTACACAGAATGGCAAAAACTCAATGAAGAGGCAGAGGTTTATAACAGCAATAAAAAATGTGATTGAGGGGGAAAAAGAGCTCAAAAGCTTAATTATATTTCATAGTGCCAATAAAATTGACAACTATGACAGAGGAGGGAATAAAAGGAAAAGGAAAAAGAAATCCAAAGGAATTCTAGAGAACAAGTCAAAACATTAGAATAATAAATGTATTTCTTCAGTTACTGCTGTCAGAATCCTTTCTCTTGCTGGGAGTCACAGTCTACCTCACCTCCCTAGGATGCCCTCCAACACTGTGCTGATCTCTGGACCTGCTGTGGGGGCAGCTCAGATTCTAATCTGGTCCTACTCCTTTGTGTTCTTGCTTCCAATGTCCACAGCTATCAGAACTAGTGCATTTCCTTTTGTGGGAGCTCTCAGTGACCTTTTATATATTCCGTAGACACAGAGTCTGCCTAGTTGATCGTGTGGATTTAATCTGCAGCTTGTACAGCTGGTGGGAAAGTTTGGGCCTTTTTCCTCAGCCACACTGCCCCTGGGTTTCAATTATGGTTTTATTTCCACCTCTGCATGTGGGTTGTCCACTGGAGTTTGCCCCTGAGGCTGCCCTGGAGGACTTGAGTTTGCCCCTATGAGGGCCAGGTGTAGAGGTGGTGCAGCTGCTTGGGTCGCAGGGGTTCTGGCAACAACTGGCGGCTAGGCCAGCAGGAAATATAGTTCTCTAGAAGGGCATGGCAACCAGTATTGGCTAGTACGCTCCAGTATTCTTGCCTGGAGAACCTCAACACCCCCGTCCATCCCCCCCCCCTCCCCCCCAGAGGAGAAGCCTGGCAGGCCACAGTCTACAGGGTCACAAAGAGTCGAATACTACTGAAGTGACCCTGTGCACATAGACGCAAGACTTTTTTTTGCCTGTTCAGCTCTGCCTCAGCGAGAATCGAGTGTGAAGGTAGAGCAGCTGCTTGACTTGCAGGGACCCTGGCGGTGCCAAGCGTGCAGGGAAACGGACTGCCTCTGCTGCAGGAGTAATGGCCCCATCAGAGTCTTTTTCCAAGCCTCTTGTAGCTGGCAATCAGAGGGCCTCTTTGGCCAGTCCTTCTCTGTACCTCTGCCCATTCAGGCACTTAGAGGGCTCCCTTGCCTAAGGTCCTTCTCTAGATCTGGGCATCAGGCACTTCAAGGGGCACCCTGGGTAGGGTTCTACTCTGTAGTTCAGTGCATCACGCTGTTTGATGGGCCAGCCTCTCTATTGTTTATTCAGCTGCCGATGCTGGCATGTGGGGAGACAGAGGCTATGGTGATGGTTCCACCCCTTATGCATGACTCAGCAGTATCACCTTGCTTCCTTGTCTGCCTGGCTTTCCTCCACTGGCATTTCCTGCTAGGATCTCCTCCCTCACATCCCCTCAATCTGTCTCTCCACAGTCAACAGCAGCCCTCACCCTGGGATCACTCCATAATCCCCAAATTCCAGCTCCCAGCTGCTGCGCCTTCCATGGGACCTCATCCCTGTCCAAGGTATGTATGGCTGTGGCAAGGCCTGTCTGATTCTTATTCCATTTAGGCTGCCACACGTTAGCTTTTTCACTGTCAGCCTTAAATGTTTCTCTTCTGACTCAGACAGTTGCCCTGATATGAGTATCAGACCCCTGCTTCAGTTCCCCCACCTGCTGAGTGCAGGTCCAGTCCTACTAACACTCCTGTTTCCCCCTCTAGTTCCTTCATCCTACTGAGTTTTGCGTGGTTCTATATGTTCTTTTCCTCTGGTCAGGTACTCCTGTCTGCTCTCAGCTGGTGTTCTGCATGCACTTTCGTGTCTGAAGGTATATTCCTGATGTATCTGTGGAGAGAGATGTACTCCACGTCCACCTACTCCTCCGCCATCTTGTTCTCTCTCTAGCTTGTTTTTTATCCTCAACTGGTATTTTCCTCACAGTTCAGAGTCTCATAAGAGATTAAGTTAGGGAGAAACCCATGTTATAGGAAAAAAAAATGCTGAAATTAGAGTTGGAAGAAGTAGGTTCCAGGATGGGCTCTGTTACTTGGTAACTGCATAACTGCAAACGAGTAAGTAACTGTTGGAGCCAGAGTAGCTTTCATTGTGAAGTGGGAATAGCTTTGATCCCATAAGGCTGATATCAGTAGATTAGCTAACTGATATGAAAGTGCTGGGTAAACTGTAAAAAATTGTCTATATACAAATACAAAGTAAGTAGTAAACTAATATGGTATAGTAGTGGTAGTGATAATATGGATAATAATAATTTAATGACACTTATCACCTTACTTTGTATAACAACCTTTGGTATTGCTGTATCACAATGGGAGAGAAAATTCAGTTTCAGTAGCATCAGTGGATTCGTTTCACATTTTATAAAGCAGCTGTTATATTCTTGACAAGGTCAAGAGTTGACTTTAAAGTTCAAGTAGAAATGTCCATGATATAAATAAGTCAGGTTTGCAGTGAGTCTTGGGATGGGATTGGGCTAAAAATATTCTTTAGTAGTTTATGGTAAAAAGCATTTATCATCTGCACTAGTCAGTTCATGAGTTTCTCATACCAAGGTAGCCTAAAATCCAACTTATCTGTATTAATAGTGATTTTCACACATTTCCACATTTATCAAGAAAGAGGATCAATCTCCTGGGATTAAAATATTATATAGGTGAATCTGTTGGTCTCATGCCTCCCAACCACTGAGCCCTCTAATGATAGTAACACACTATTCTAGCAGAATCTTAACTCACTGACAACATTACCATTATCATGAATAGCTTTCCCTGTGAGGACAGAGAAGGCAGAACTATGGCATCACCTGCCATGTAGTGAGGAAGAACCTGTTAAGGAAAGACTAAAAGGAGCTGGTGTGGCAGACAGTTGAAATAAGGAGCAATCAGTTCTGACTTCCCTGAGAAGACTGCATTGAATTTTGGAATGTTAGACTGTTATCTCTTAATTACAACTTGAGCCCTTTTTCTTAAGGCTTACTGTATGAGAAGTCATATAAAATTTAAGATTATAATTTCCTTGAGATTGTGTTTTATAGTTCATGAATTGTCCTGAGTAATAGTGATTTTTAGGGGAACAAAATTTATTTTCTACTAATTATTTTGCAGTAGATAATTGATAACCCTGTTTGTGAAGCAACTCCCCACTAAACTCTCTAAATTGATATGAGTTGATCAAGTCCTATAAACATTTTAGTGTGAATGATATTAACTTATTCTATGTGAATGTGATGACAGCTAATAAATAGATACATTTTATAAATAAAGTGATAAACTATTGCCTCAACCAATCAATGGTATCTTCTTCATAACGACAAAGAATGAATTTATTCATACTGGTTTTGTATATTTCTCATTTTTGTTAGGCATCAATCCTCTTCTCCCTGTCATCAAATATGCTGGTCAGATGCACTCCTAGTCACTCTTTCTTGACAATGTTTCTCTTGAAAAGAAAAATCTCTGGTAAATAATAGGTACCTGCTGCTGCTACTGCTGCTAAGTCGCTTCAGTCGTGTCCGACTCTGTGCAACCCCATAGACGGCAGCCCACCAGGCTCCCCCGTCCCTGGGATTCTCCAGGCAGGAACACTGGAGTGGGTTGCCATTTCCTTCTCCAATGCATGAGAGTGAAAAGTGAAAGTGAAGTTGCTCAGTCGTGTCCGACTCTTAGTGACCCCATGGACTGCACCCTACCAGGCTCCTCAGTCCATGGGATTTTCCAGGCAAGAGTACTGGAGTGGGGTGCCATTTCCTTCTCCAATAGGTACCTAAAAGTTTGTAATTCTTGGATAAGACATTTTTTAAATTGACCTAAGGTCTGCTTCCTTGAGCATAAAACTCAGGAATAAAGAATATAAATTTATGCAGCTAATGTATTCTAGGAGTAGAGTAGCTAAGAACTTGAGTTATTAGGAGGTTATGTTTTGACTCAGAATTATTTACGGGAATTGCAAGCACTAGTTACTTGAACGTTACCACTTCTTCTTTATTTCTCCATTGATTTTCTTTGTCTTTGTATGCATCTTTCATATTTGTGTACTAGCCTAAACACATGTTCCTACATAACAAAAATACTACTTCTGTGATTTCATACACAATAGGAAAAAATTCCATCTTAATTCAAATTGAAGCCTTCAAATATATGTAGCTACATGAATTTCCCCAAGCCAATATTTCATGTTGTTCTTTCTAGTCTCACATCCACCTCCATCAAGCCATTTTCCAAAACTTCTGAGAATATCAGAAATATATAGCAAGCACTTTTATACTAATCAGCATTAATTTAATGGTTAGTATATGAAATATACAGAAACTGCAGTCCACGGAGTTGCAAAGAGTTGGACATTGCTGAGTAACTAAACAACAACTGTCTTCTCTTATGTTAGCAGATTTTTTAAGCTTATGAATATTTACCTAAGTTTTCAGGGATTTTCAATTATATATTTCTCAGGAGTATTCTTAATAAAAATATAGTCACATGAGCAACTTTTGCACCTTGATTCAACATCTGATGAGAGCAACAGTTACTTCTTTCCTCAGTAATAAGTCCCTTTATTTAACATATCTTCTGAGCATCTGTATATCATGTGCCATAAATAGCATGCATTCCTAATTCACAGGAAAAGTTCACTTTTGTTCTGTGGTTTGAAGAAATTTGGGGAAGAGTTAGATTTTGGATAAAAATTTATAAAAGTGGTAAAAAAATGGAGGAAAGCAAGGTTAGACAGTGGGAAAAAGTGGGGGCAAATATCTGTCTTGTTTTGACCTAATCAAAATTCTTCCCATGAAATAAGAAGATTTCTTATGAAATAAAAAAATAAATTGTTGCAGTAACTCAAAAGGAGAATACTGATTTTGATAAGGTAATTTTCTGGTACTGTCCTGATAAATCACTTTCAGGTCTATTCAGTTAGAACACATCATTCACTTGGTAGTAATTGTCCTTTATCATTTGAACATGTGGACAGAAGTGGGAGAACCTTGCTTACAATTTTGTAGGAGCTATAAGGAAAGAGATGCTAATTCTGAGATTACAAGCACTAAGGTGTGATCACTCACCCAGGGGCAGACATCCTGGAATGTGAAGTCAAGTGGGCCTTAGAAAGAAAGCATCACTATGAACAAAGCTAGTGGAGGTGATGGAATTCCAGTTGAGCTATTTCAAATCCTGAAAGATGATGCTGTGAAAGTGCTGCACTCAGTATGCCAGCAAATTTGGAAAACTCAGCAGTGGCCACAGGACTGGAACAGGTCAGTTTTCATTCCAATCCCAAAGAAAGGCAATGCCAAAGAATTCTCAAACTACCGCACAATTGCACTCATCTCACATGCTAGTAAAGTAATGCTCAAAATTCTCCAAGCCAGGCTTCAGCAATACGTGAACCATGAACTTCCAGATGTTCAGGCTGGATGTAGAAAAAGCAGAGGAACCAGAGATCAAATTGCCAACATCCGCTGGATCATGGAAAAAGCAAGAGAGTTCCAGGAAAACATCTATTTCTGCTTTATTGACTATACCAAAGCCTTTGACTGTGTGGGTCCCAATAAACTGTGGAAAATTCTTCAAGCGATGGGAATACCAGACCATCTGACCTGCCTCTTGAGAAACCTGTATGCAGGTCAGGAAGCAACAGTTAGAAATGAACATGGAACAACAGACTGGTTCCAAATAGGAAAAGGAGTACGTCAAGGCTGTATATTGTCACCCCGCTTATTTAACTTATATGCAGAGTACATCATGAGAAACACTGGGCTGGAAGAAGCACAAGCTGGAATCAAGATTGCCAGGAGAAATATCAATAACCTAAGATATGCAGATGACACCACCCTTATGGCAGAAAGTGAAGAGGAACTAAAAAGCCTCTTGATGAAAGTGAAAGAGGAGAGTGAAAAAGTTGGCTTAAAGCTCAACATTCAGAAAACTAAGATCATGGCATGTGGTCCCATCACTTCATGGCAGATAGATGTGGAAACAGTGGAAACAGTGTCTGACTTTATTTTTCTGGGCTCCAAAATCACTGCAGATGGTGATTGCAGCCATGAAATTAAAAGACTCTTACTCCATGGAAAGGAAAGTTATGACCAACCTAGATAGCATATTCAAAAGCAGAGACATTACTTGGCCAACAAAGGTCCGTCTAGTCAAGGCTATGGTTTTTCCAGTGGTCATGTATGGATATGAGAGTTGGACTGTGAAGAAAGCTGAGCACCAAAGAATTGATGCTTTTGAACTGTGGTGTTGGAGAAGACTCTTGAGAGTCCCTTGGACTGCAAGGTGATCCAACCAGTCCATCCTAAATGAGATCAGTCCTGGGTGTTCTTTGGAAGAACTTATTTTGAAGCTGAAACTCCAATACTTGGGCCACTTCATGCAAAGAGATGACTCATTGGAAAAGACTCTGATGCTGGGAGGGATTGGGGGCAGGAGGAGAAGGGGATGACAGAGAATGAGATGGCTGGATGGTATCACCGACTCGATGGACATGAGTTTGAGTAAACTCTGGGAGTTGGTGATGGACAGGGAGGCCTGGCGTGCTGCGATTCATGGAATCACAAAGAGTTGGGCAAAACTGAGCGACTGAACTGAACTGAACTCAAGGATATTATCAGTCTGGAAATATCAGTTGCCACTCTATGGGAAAAGTAGTCTTAAGATTACTCTTCCCATACAGTGATAAAGCTGACCTCAATGTAAACTTGGGAAAAGTTCAAATTTTCTGCTTTTTTAGAAAATAATGATAATTATTTTAAATGATATATTTTGATTGATGTACAGGTTAATAAGGGTGAGATTAAAATGTTTGTATATCTGACATGATTTTAAAAGGTCTGTTTTAAAGAATTAGTCTTTATTCATTTAAATTTGCACCTCTCTCTTCAAAGTACATTGCACTGAAATATGTCTTGGTTTGATTTCTGTTTGGACTAGTGCAAGTTTAATTAGATTTCTGAATCCAGAAGTAATTTGGTTTCTCCACATATGACTTTTAAGGGCAAAATAGCTTTAGATATTTGTTCTGAACACTAAAATAAAAATGAAAGTCAGTTTTAGTTTTGCAAATCTTTTGGTAATACAGAATTTTGAAAGGTAATTTTCACATATATGACCTTTCATGTTATATCAGCATGTAAGTGAAAGTCACTCAGTCATGTCTAATTCTTTGTGATCCCATGGACTGTATAGTCCATGAAATTCCCCAGGCCAGAATAGTGGGGTGAGCAGCCAATCCCTTCTCCAGGGGTTCTTCTGGACCAAGTATCGAACAGGGGTCTTCTGCATTGCAGGTGGGTTCTTTACCAATTGAGCTATTTATATCAGCATACCCATTTCCAAACAAAAGTTTCTCCCTTAAAAGTTGCAATGCAATATATTATGCCACTTTACTAAATTGGAAAAGAAATATAAAACAAGTTACAAGTATTACCTTTGTCTAAACCTTATAAATATATTTGTGTATTTATGAATGTAAATAGGCTCCCCTTGTGGCTCGGCTGGTAAAGAATATGCCTGCAATGTGGGAGACCTGGGTTCGATCCCTGTGTTGGGAAGATCCCCTGGAGAAGGGGAAGGCTAGCCACTCTGGTATTCTGGCCTAGAGAATTCCATTAACTGTATAGTTCATGGGGTCGCAAAGAGTCGGACACAACTGAGCAACTTTCACTTACACTTTCATGAATGTAAATAAGTACCAACATTGATTTATGTTTTTCTGTTTGGGAGATTAAGGATGGGCAGTGGTGGCACTTGTAAGATAGGCTGTCATCTTCCAGTTTTCCATGAATTCACAACTGCCATGCTTCATTATTTTCTTTCCGATGGATAACTGTTGATTTAGTACTTAGTCATGAATTCTGGCAAAAGTATTCCACATCAAAATAGTAACCACAAAATAAATATCATCACTGTTAACTAGCAATATTTGGACATGTCCAGCTACATCCAGAGCCACAAACTTGGGAATAGTCTGATTCCTTTTTATACTCCATCTTCTACTCATTATTTTTTCCTTCTCCTTATCAACATAATATTTTTAAAATAAACTTTTCAGAAAAGATATAAATTTATAGAAAAATCCAGGGAATAGTATGAGGAATTCTCATATACACCACCCCTAGTTTTCCCTGTTATTAACATTTTGCATCAATTTGGTGCATTAGTAAAATTAATAAACAGATATATTATTATCTAAATTCCATACTTCATTCAGATTCTCTTAGCTTTTATTTGTATTCATTTTGTTGTTTCAGAACCTCATTCAGTAAAACACAATGCTTGTGTTTGTCATTTCAAAGATCCCCTTGAGAAGGAAATGGCAACCCACTCCAGTATTCTTGCCTGGAGAATTTCTTGGGAATTTCACGGACAGAGGAGCCTGGCAGGCTACAGTCCATGGGGTTGCAAAGAGTCAGACACAACTGAGTGACTCACACATTAAAGCTACTGTTAACTGCGACAGTTTTACAGGCTTTCCTTGTTTTTGATGGTCTTTACAGTTTTGAGAACTGGTCAGCTATTTTGCAGAAAGTCCCTCAATATGTATTTGTCATCTACTTACCTCATGTTTAGACTGGGATTATGTGTGTGAGGGAGGAAGACCACAGAGGTAAAATACAATTTTCAGTACAATGTGTCAAGGTTATACTAGCAACATTACTTACCAATGTTGAAATTAACCTGGATGAAGTACTGTTTGTCAAGTTTAGAATGTTTTCATTTTTTTTTCCTCTTTAGCATAGAAAAGACTCACTAAAAGTATAAATAGCCCACACTTACGGAGTAGCAAGTTGTTTTCACCTCCTTTAAGGAGCAGCATTCAGATAAATTATTTGGAGGTCTTCTTTTTGGGCAATTTGTTCATTTTCTCTCATTTGTTTAAATACTGTTTTTATCAGTATGGAAACATGCATAGTGCTTTTATATTTTAAGTTTTAATGCAGTATTGCTTCAGTTGTTCACACTTTGGCCATCTGGAGCTGTTTCAACTGTCTCCAGTGTCACTTTGCTGTACCACCATTATTGTGAGTATTTGTTTTTCCCCTTATGAAACATCCCGCACTTTTAGAGAATACAAGATACTACAGACTCTTTCTGTATATTTATTTCCCCAGTTCTTCAGCAAGCCATTTTTCTGAAAACTCCTATTCCATTTATTGAAGAACAAATGGAAACCGACATCTTGGCATTAAGTATGCTTATTAGTGTTCTAATATCATTGCTGTTAGGCTCTCTCAGCTGAAAGTACAGTGAACTATATGTATACATAATAGCCTGTATGTGTGCATCTATCTGTAAATATTTCAGTGTGTAGCAGTATCCATCTATGTTAAACTGATCCATTCCATGAGTTATTGTAGCCTCCTCCTTTGTTTATCTGTAACAATCAACTCTCAACAATGAGAAACTTGACTTGTACCATGTACTGATACCATCCGTTTACTGATTTATTTTTCAATGCCAGTATACATGTATAGTGTTACTGGAATTGTTAGCCTAAACCCCCAACAGAAAGAACTTTGTCCACTAGAGTACTGTACCTATGTATAGCCTCTTGCCTTTAGTCTTACAGATTTCTTTCATTTTCAAACTTGTTTAGGATAGCAACGTTTTCCTTTACTCTCTTTAGTTAGGATGTTTCATTTATTGCAATAAATGTAATTGGCTTTGTCACATTCTGCCTTCTTTCCTGAAGAAACTCTATTTAGATTTTTTTTTTAATTTGCATGTTTTAGGGTTTGTTCTTTGTGTCACAAAGTTCTAAGGGTTTAAATAAATGTGTTCAGTTCAGTTGCTCAGTGTTCAACTCTTTGCAACCCCATGGACTGCAGTACCCCAGGCTTCCCTGTCCATCACCAACTTCTGGAGCCTACTCAAACTCATGTCCATTGAGTTGGTGATGCCATCCAACCATCTCATCCTGTCATCCCCTTCTCCTCCCGCCTTCAATCTTTCCCAGCATCAGGGTCTTTTCTAGTGAGTCACTTCTGCACATCAGGTGGCCAACGTATTGGAGTTTCAGCCTCAACATCAGTCCTTCCAATGAGTATTCAGGACTGATTTCCTTCAGGATGGACTGGTTGGATCTCCTTGCTGTCCAAAGGACTCTCAAGAGTCTTCTCCAACACCACAGTTCAAAAGCATCAATTCTTCTGCGCTCAGCTTTCTTTATAGTCCAACTGTCACATCCATACCTGACTACTGGAAACATCATAACTTTGACTAGACAGACCTTTGTTGGCGAAGTAATGTTTCTGCTTTTTAATATGCTGTCTACGTTGTTATAGGTATAGGCTAGGCTAGTACACAAATAAATGTGTACTGTCCCGTATTCCACCCAGTATCACAGATAAAACTTAAACTGTGTGTCACTGTAGTCTACCAATTAAACTTTCCCTTACCCTACACTTGGCAATGACCACTCTTTTGTTTTTCTACCATCTTTATAGATTTTTTACATTTAAAGGAGTGTTGAGTAATTTGGAGTCATATCATATGCAGCCTTTTCGGATTGGCTTCTTGCATTTCACCAACGTGCATTTAAGGTCCATCTGTGTTGTTTTGTGGCTTGATTAGCTTATATCATTTTGTGGCTGAATAATGTTCTGTCGTATGTACCTGCCACAGTCTTTTTAGCCATTCACTTATTGAAGCCTATCGTGAATGCTTCTAATTTGGGTGGTTATGAATAAAGCTACTATAATTTTCATGTGAAAGTTTTGTGTGGACATATTTTCAGTGAGTTTAATAAGCACCTCAGAGTATGATTGCTGGAGTGTATGGTAAAATTGTACTTAGCTTTGAAATAAATAGCCAAGCTATTTTCCAAACTGACTGTACCATTCTGCATTCTCATCATCAGTGAGTGAGAGTTCCTATTGTTCTGCATCCTGGTCAGCAATTTATGTTGCCACCCCTCCACACACAAAACATTTAAAAAATTTTAAAATGTTTGAAGTGATATTTAGTTTTTGTTTTAATTTATAACTCTCTAGTGACAAGATCTTGAGCATCTTTCATATGTTTATTTGCCACCAAAACATCTTCTTTGATGAGGAGTCTAGTTGTCTAGTCAGATCTTTTGCCAAGTTTTTTTATGGTGTTAGTTTTTTTTTTTTTTAATTTTATTTTATTTTTAAACTTTACATAACTGTATTAGTTTTGCCAAATATCAAAATGAATCCGCCACAGGTATACATGTGTTCCCCATCCTGAACCCTCCTCCCTCCTCCCTCCCCATACCATCCCTCTGGGTCGTCCCAGTGCACCAGCCCCAAGCATCCAGTATCGTGCATCGAACCTGGACTGGCAACTCGTTTCATACATGATATTTTACATGTTTCAATGCCATTCTCCCAACTCTTCCCACCCTCTCCCTCTCTCTCAGAGTCCATAAGACTGTTCTATACATCAGTGTCTCTTTTGCTGTCTCGTACACAGGGTTATTGTTACAATCTTTCTAAATTCCATATATATGCGTTAGTATACTGTATTGGTGTTTTTCTTTCTGGCTTACTTCACTCTGTATAATAGGCTCCAGTTTCATCCACCTCATTAGAACTGATTCAAATGTATTCTTTTTAATGGCTGAATAATACTCCATTGTGTATATGTACCACAGCTTTCTTATCCATTCATCTGCTGATGGACATCTAGGTTGCTTCCATGTCCTGGCTATTATAAACAGTGCTGCGATGAACATTGGGGTACACTGTCTCTTTCCCTTCTGGTTTCCTCAGTGTGTATGCCCAGCAGTGGGATTGCTGGATCATAAGGCAGGTCTATTTCCAGTTTTTTAAGAAATCTCCACACTGTTCTCCATAGTGGCTGTACTAGTTTGCATTCCCACCAACAGTGTAAGAGGGTTCCCTTTTCTCCACACCCTCTCCAGCATTTATTACTTGTAGACTTTGGGATCGCAGCCATTCTGACTGGTGTGAAATGGTACCTCATAGTGGTTTTGATTTGCATTTTTCTGATAATGAGTGATGTTGAGTATCTTTTCATGTGTTTGTTAGCCATCTGTATGTCTTCTTTGGAGAAATGTCTATTTAGTTCTTTGGCCCATTTTTTGATTGGGTCATTTATTTTTCTGGAGTTGAGCTGTAGGAGTTGCTTGTATATTCTCGAGATTAGTTGTTTGTCAGTTGCTTCATTTGCTATTATTTTCTCCCATTCTGAAGGCTGTCTTTTCACCTTGCTAATAGTTTCCTTTGATGTGCAGAAGCTTTTAAGGTTAATTAGGTCTGGTGTTAGTTTTATTATACAGTTTTAAGAGTTATTCCTGTGTTTTGCATACAAGTCTTTTATCAGATATTTACTTTTCAAGTATTTTCTCCAAATCCGTGGTGTGTCTTTCTCTTCCATCAAGTGCCATTTCAGAGCAATAGTTTAAAGTCCAAGTTATCAGTTTTTCTTCCACAAATGGCACTTGGTGTTGTATCATACAGATATTCTCCCTTATTATCTACCAGAAAGTTTATAGCTTTATGTTTAGTTCTATAATCTAGTTTGAGTTACTTTTTGTGAAAGATATGACCTGTGTCTAGTTTACAGACAGGTGATGAAAACTTTGTAGCATTTCTTGACTGTAGGGGAAGGGATTTAAAATACTTTTCTCTGTCTCTGTCTCTGTCTCTTTTTGCCTGAATTTCAAGGAGTCAGAATGTCTTCATGTATTGCCAACAGACTGAGGTAATGAGGACCTCTACCATGTCATATACCTTCAGATGGGAGTTAGGTGGATAAAGTAAAGATTGGGGAGTCACAGTGAGTGATCATAGGCTCTGAATTCAGATAATCTGTTCGGAATCCCAAGTCTATCTTTTACTAGCTAGTTGACCCTGGACATGTTTTTATACAACCTCTTGTATTTTGGTTTCTCCATCTGTTCATTTCAGTTCAGTTCAGTTCAGCCACTCAGTCATGTCCATGGGGTCCATTTTCGACCCCATGGATTGCAGCATGCCAGGCCTCTCTGTCCATCACCAACTCCCATCTGTACAATGGTGATATTAGTCTGTATTCATGCAGATGATGTAAGGTCAAATTAATATTTGTTAAGTGCTTGGAGGAAAACCTGGGACATAGTACATGTTATAACAATATTTGAAAAGTATTTGATATATAAATGCAAGTTTAAATTCAAATTATCTCTAGATATTTGTTACTTTTTTTTTTAACATTTAACTTAAAAAATAAAACCCTTAGTCATTAAGGATATTTGGTGTGTGTGTGTGTGTATGTATGAATGTGTTAGTTCCTTTCTGAATGATTGGAGTTGGGAGTTTGGGAGGTTGGTGTCTGTATTCACGCATGGACCAGCATGGAAAATGGAGGATGTAATTTGCATTGTGACCAATGTAATAACTAAGGACATTGAACTGCAGGCAGGAGAATTCAGGAAAACTTGTGGCTTGTATGATTTAGCTATCCTAGGCAGGTCAGGAAGCAACAGTTAGAACTGGACATGGAACAACAGACTGGTTCCAAATAGGAAAAGGAGTACGTCAAGGCTGTATATTGTCACTCTGCTTATTTAACTTATATGCAGAGTACATCATGAGAAGCGCTGGACTGGAAGAAGCACAAGCTGGAGTCAAGATTGCCAGGAGAAATATCAATAACCTCAGATATGCAGATGACACCACCCTTATGGCAGAAAGTGAAGAGGAACTCAAAAGCCTCTTGATGAAAGTGAAAATGTAGAGTGAAAAAGTTGGCTTAAAGCTCAACATTCAGAAAATGAAGATCATGGCATCTGGTCTCATCACTTCATGGGAAATAGATGGGGAAACAGTGGAAACAGTGTCAGACTTTATTTTTTGGGGCTCCAAAATCACTGCAGATGGTGACTGCAGCCATGAAATTAAAAGATGCTTACTCCTTGGAAGGAAAGTTATGACCAACCTAGATAGCATATTCAAAAGCAGAGACATTACTTTGCCAACAAAAGTCCGTCTAGTCAAGGCCATGGTTTTTCCTGTGGTCATGTATGGATGTGAGAGTTGGACTGTGAAGAAGGCTGAGCGCCGAAGAATTGATGCTTTTGAAGTGTGGTGTTGGAGAAGACTCTTGAGAGTCCCTTGGACTGCAAGGAGATACAGCCAGTCCATTCTGAAGGAGATCAGCCCTGGGATTTCTTTGGAAGTAATGATGCTAAAGCTGAAACTCCAGTACTTTGGCTACCTCATGTGAAGAGTTGACTCATTGGAAAAGACTCTGATGCTGGGAGGGATTGGGTGCAGGAGGAGAAGGGGATGACAGAGGATGAGATGGCTGGATGGCATCACTGACTCAATGGACGTGAGTCTGGATGAACTCCGGGAGTTGGTGATAGACAGGGAGGCCTGGTGTGCTGCAATTCATAGGGTTGCAAAGAGTCGGACATGACTGAGTGACTGAACTGAACTGAACTGAACTGAGGGTATAAGGAATTCCTTCTTTAACAACTTTAACATTTATGAAATGCATTTATTTGTTTTCAGAAGGTCAGGTAGCACTGTTTATAGTGCACATTAGCAGAAATACAGAATTTTTGTCTTGAGGAAAAGTGGTCCTGGTTTCACTTTATGCCAGACAATCAGACCATGACTGCCTGTTGCAGCCAGTTTGACCCTGGATAGAAGAATCATCAGAGGAGAGACATTGTTGCTGTGCCTAGTGGTATTAGCAGTCAGATGACCTTTTCCTAGAACCATATAGAATCCTTTATTGTTTTTTTCTCTACTCTCTGTTGTAAGTGAATTTTTCTTGAATTTTTCTCTTCCATATTTTCTCATACTAGTTTCTACTTTTGCTTGAGCAATAATATTTTAATTAGTTACACTCATCCTTCCAGCTTCCTTCTCTGCTCCTCACTTCTCTAGATATTATTTATGTTCAGTGACACCCTCTGACCCTTTATGTCCTGAGCAGCTGCTTCATATCATTGTTCAGCTCATTGAAAATTTGCATTTGTCCAATGGCAGTACTGATAAGAATTTCTCCAAAAGACAATATTAACACTCAGGGTTTTTATATAAGGTAAGTAAATGTGCAAAGGCTTATATTTTTCTTGAGAGAAATGGCAGTAAGTAGAGCTCCAAACTGTTAGTTTTTTTTTTTTTCCAAAAAAGCCAAAAAAGAGATATGTTTTAAAAAAATACACCAGAACTCGGCACACATGTGGGTTTTAATGTGAAAATAAAATGCAATGAAGTGGCGGAGAGCTGGTATCCTGCAGATTGATGGTTTCAGTCATCATTTGAACATTTGATTTGAAGTTGTCATGTTAAATCTCAACTCTTGTGCGTTTGTCATCTCAGATTGAAGTTTCTCAGTCTTGGCACTATTAACATTTTTTGCCATAAAGTTCTTTGTTTTGAGGGGCTTTCCTACTCATTATAGGATATTTAGCAGCATCCCTTGTCTCAACAACACTAGATGCTAGCAACACCCCTCCAACCAGTTGTGACAAACAGAAATATCTCTAGGCATTGCCAAAAGTCCCAGGGGAGCAGAATTTCCCCCAGTTGAGAACTACAACAAAAAACATTTAAAATATGCTTTTCCAGGAGATGTTTAAGCCCATGGGAAAGAGATATGGTGAAATGGGGAACTTGAAAGTAAGTACAAGTTAGAAACTTAGGCAGAACTTCAAAGAGCTATATTAAAGTTTCTGTGTTATCTGAGCCTGCTTAATCATTTTGTACTTGATGTTTGTTTTATTTGAGTAGAAATTTTTAATAACCAGCAGTGTAAAAGGAAATCATATCTTATTTTTGTTATGGTAAAATCAACAAAGCTCTTTTCCTTGGGATCTCTTAGTTTTTTTCATAAACTCTGTCTTTGAAACAAGATAAGGTTAAATATTGGCTTTCCAAGTGGCTGTGTGGTAAAGAATCCTTCTGCCAACGCAGGAGATGTGGGTTGGAACCCTTGGCTTGGAAATACCCCTGGAGAAGCAAATGGCTACCCACTCCAGTATTCTTGCCTGGGAAATCCCATGAACAGAGGAACCTGGCAGGCTACAGTCCATGGTGATCTATAGTCCAGACTCCACACTCACAAAAGTCAGATGCGACTTAGCGACTAAGCACAACAACATTAAATATTATACCAATTTATGTGGCTGAGGAAAGTAAAAGACAGAAAAGATATAATCTCACCTAAGATACCTAAGCAGTTATGCAGTCCAAGAGGAAACATGGAGTACAAGAGTCCACGTTCTCTTCTTATAGCTTAAAGCTACTCACTGCTCTTTTGGGGGTTGTGAATTCACTATACATAAAAAGTCATCTTATCTTTATAGCAAAATTTTAAAATATCTATTAAACTCTCACCAGTGAGGTCATATTAAGGAAAGATTCTCAATTTAGAAAGCCTTTTTAATTCTGCATAACATTTTGCATGTCATAGGCACTGAACTAGAATAATTCAACTTTATTCAAGATCAAGTAAGTGGAAGAAAAAGATAGAGACCATAAATGTCCTACAGAAAATTCAAATGAGAAATTATTTCTGGCTTGAGAGTAAGAAATGATCCAGGATTTGTGAAGTTTGAAGCTTATGTAATAAAAGGAAAAAAAAAAAAAAAAAGAAAGAAAAAGAACTTCCCTGATAGCTCAGTTGGTAAAGAATGCGCCTGCAATGCAGGAGACCCCGGTTCGATTCCTGGATTGGGATGATCATTTGGAAAAGGGATAGGCTACCCACTCCAGTATTCTTGGGCTTCCCTTGTGGCTCAGCTGGTAAAGAATCTGCCCTCAATGTGGGAGACCTGGGTTCGATCCCTGGGTTGGGAAGATCCCCTGGCGAAGGAAAAGGCTACCCACTCCAGTATTCTGGCCTGGAGAATTCCATGGACTGTATAATCCTTGGGGTCCCAAAGAGTTGGACATTACTGAGTGACTTTCACTTACTCACATTCAAAAAATAATGCAAATTTTTAATATATAGTAGCTGGTGGAAAAGGGCACATTTAGAATTGAGAAAAGTAAATTACTACAGTTAGACTTTGTTTCAATGCTGACAGTTGCAAAAAGCACAAACTGCATAAAAAAAAAAAAGATGTTATTTTTATTGATGAACTGCCCGACACCCTCTGCCGTGTTTTTTCCGTTAATTTTCAGATTCATTCTCTTTAATAGCCTCTTTTTTTAAAAAATAATTTTGCTTATTTTTGACTGTGCTGGGTCTTCATTGCTGCATGGGCTTTTCTCTAGCTGAGGTGAGTGGGGGATACTCTCTAGTTGCGGTGTGCAGGTTTCTCGTTGCAGTGTTTTTTCTTGTTGCATTTGGAGCATGGACTCCAGGGCATTTGAGCTTCAGTAGTTCTGGCACATGGGCTCAGTAGCTGCAGCTCTCAGGCTCTAGAGCTCAGTAATTGCAGTGCATGGGCTCAGTTCCCTGTGGCATGTGGGATTATTCTGGACCAGGGATCAAACCCATGTCTCCTGCATTGGCAGGCAAATCACTACGGAGCCATCAGGGAAACATTGGTGGCTCTTCACATGACATTGATTTTGTAATAATTGTTTCTGTAGCGAGAATTTTTTAATGATACATTGTTTTCTCTCTCATCCTTGGTTGAAGAAGCTTATTTTCATTAAAAAAGTTATTTTCAGCTACACAATTATTTTTGATAATACCATGCACATTTTTAGAATTATTGTCCAATTTGGAAATACCTCTATTTAGTTTCTCATTTGTCATCTATAGGGTTTGGTATAATTTCTCAGATGTTTCAGGTTTGGTACATTCCAAATGTTATTTCAGCTCTAATTACAAATTTCTGGAGTAAAGCAACATAGGACACATCCATTCACAATCACAATTACTATCCTTATATGTTTGTGCCATATCATGGGTGAGTTCACATAGCAAGCAGATGGTCAGAGTATTCCTAGAAGCCATCTGTACACCAGTACTGCCATAAATATGTTAATTCTACGTAGCTATAGGTGCTTAGCCCATAATTTTCTCACTAAAACGTAAATAAATGTGTTTGTATTCAGCTTCCCCTGTCAAGTCACAAAAGTACTCATGACCAATCCACAGCCCCACTTGATAGAGGTGAGATGTGACAGAGGAAACTTAGAGTAGATAGAGACAACGGTCCCAATGTATTACAACTTTTGCAAACTTATAAAAATGTATGAGTGATCATGGGAACATATTAAATGAGTGGCACCTTCAATTATGGGCTCCACTGACTACATTTTTCTGTTTCTCCGTGAGGAGTATGTTCAATAGAAAAGAAGCACTGTTAATTTCTATCATGACCTGTGAACTGTGACATTGCCTGTACTATTTTGCATTTTGATTTTTTCTTAATGGTCGATACCATGTGGCACAAGCACGAGCTTGCCATGATTGTAAGAGATAGGCTAGGCCTTGTGTCTATGCCTGGATTTTTTCTTTTTTCTTCCTGGTAAAAACTATTATAAGGATTAGAGATACTGGTTGTGGGTTTGAAAGGCTTTAAATCCTGGCTGCCCATTTACTATCCGTTAGACGTTGGAAATGTCATTTCCTTCTGTTTTACTCCTTCATCTTGGGCTGTCTCCTGGGTTACTTGGTCTTTCTTACTACACAAAGTTTTCTAAGGATACAGTCTATAGTTTGAGCACAAATGCACCTCTGATACCTCACAGATTGCATGCAGTTGGCACAAATGTTCGTTGAATGATAGTGAATGAATAACTACTATTATAGTTTAATGAAGTGATCAGAGAAGTGAATAATCATTGAGAACTGGTTGTGATTAAGAACTCAAGAGGGACATATCTAAAACAGCCCAAAGCACAGTAGAGGGTCAGATGAACAATCAGGAAAAACTTTCAAAAGGGGGGAGATATTAATGGGAACCTCTGAAGCATGGTGGCTTCCCTCATAGCTCAGTTGGTAAATCATCTGCCTGCAATGCAAGACCTGGGTTCGATTCCAGGGTCGGGAAGATCCCCTGGAGAAGGAAATGGCAACCCATTCCAGTATTCTTGCCTGGAGAATCCCATGGACAGAGGAGCCTGGTAGGCTATGGTCCATGGGGCCGTGAGAGTCCGACACGACTTAGTGACTAAACCACCACCTCCTGAAGCAATAATAGGGATGAGCATACAAAGAGTCAGGCATTCCCAGTGGAAGGCACACTATATGATAAATGAATAGAGAGATACAGAAAAGAAAACAGTGTTCTAGATCTATAGTGTGAGATGCACGGGGAATGATAGCAGGCAATGGAATGAAGAGGTAGGCAGGAACCAGATCTCAAAGTATCTTGATAATACCAAGTTCAGTTCAGTTCAGTTCAGTCACTCAGTCGTGTCTGACTCTTTGCAACCCCGTGAACCACAGCACGCCAGGCCTCCCCGTCCATCACCAAATCCCGGAGTCTACCCAAACTCATGTCCATTGAGTTGGTGTTGCCATCCAACCATCTCATCCTCTGTCGTCCCCTACTCCTCCTGCCTTCAATCTTTTCCAGCATCAGGGTCTTTTCAAATGAGTCAGCTCTTCATATCAGGTGGCCATATTAGTATTGGAGTTTCAGCTTCAACATCAGTCCTTCCAATGAACACCCAGGACTGCTCTCCTTTAGGATGGACTGGTTGGATCTCTTTGCAGTCCAAGGGACTCTCAAGAGTCTTCTCCAACACCACAGTTCAAAAGCATCAATTCTTCGGCGCTCAGTTTTCTTTATAGTCCAACTCTCACACCCATACCTGACCACTGGAAAACCATAGCCTTGACTAGACGGACTTCTGTTGGCAAAGTAATGTCTCTGCTTTTTAATACACTGTCTAGATTGGTCATGACTTTCCTTCCAAAGAGTAAGCATCTTTTAATTTCATGGCTGCAGTCACCATCTGCAGTGATTTTGGAGCCCAGAAAAATAGTCAGCCAGTTTCCACTCTTTTCCCATCTATTTGCAATCAAGTGATGGGACCAGATGCCATGATCTTTCTTTTCTGAATGTTGAGTTCGAACCCAACTTTTTCACTCTCCTCTTTCACTTTCATCAAGAGGCTCTTTAGTTCTTCTTCACTTTCTGCCATAAGGGTGGTGTCATCTGCATATCTGAGGTTACTGATATTTTCTCCCGGCAGTCTTGATTCCAGCTTCTGCTTCTTCCAGTCCAGCATTTCTCATGATGTACTCTGCATATAAGTTAAATAAGTAGAGTGACAATATGCAGCCTTGATGTATTCCTTTTCCTATTTGGAACCAGTCTGTTGTTCCATGTCCAGTTCTAACTGTTGCTTCCTGATCTGCATACAGGTTTCTCAAAGGCAGGTCAGGTGGTCTGGGATTCCCATCTCTTTCAGAATTTTCCACAGTTTATTGTGATCCACACAGTCAGAGCCTTTGGCATAGTCAATAAAGCAGAAATAGATGTTTTTCTGGAACTCTCTTGCTTTTTCTATGATCCAGCGGATGTTGGCAACTTGATCTCTGGTTCCTCTGCCTTTTCTAAAACCAGCTTGAACATCTGGAAGTTCATGGTTCACGTGTTGTTAAAGCCTGGCTTGGAGAATTTTGAGCATTACTTTACTAGCGTGTGAGATGAGTGCAATTGTGCGGTAGTTTGAGCACTCTTTGGCATTGCCTTTCTTTGGGATTGGAATGAAAACTGACCTTTTCCAGTCCTGTGGCCACTGCTGAGTTTTCCAAATTTGCTGGCATATTGAGTGCAGCACTTTCACAGCATCATTTTTCAGGATTTGAAATAGCTCAACTGGAATTCCATCACCTCCCCAAGCTTTGTTCTTACCAATGCTTTCTAAGGCCCACTTGACTTCACATTCCAGGATGTCTGGCTCTAGGTCAGTGATCACACCATCATGGTTATCTGGGTCAGGAAGATCTTTTTTGTACAGTTCTTCTAAGTATTCTTGCCTCCTCTTCTTAATATCTTCTGCTTCTGTTAGGTCCATACCATTTCTGTCCTTTATCGAGCCCATCTTTGCATGAAATGTTTCCTTGGTATCTCTAATTTTCTTGAAGAGATTTCAAGTCTCTCCCATTCTATTGTTTTCCTCTATTTTTTTGCATGGATTGCTGAGGAAGGGTTTTTTTTTTTTTTTTTTTTTTTTTTTTTTTTTTTTAATCTCTTCTTGCTATTCTTTGGAACTCTGCATTCAAATGGGTATATCTTTCCTTTTCTCCTTTGCTTTGCTTCTCTTCTTTTCACAGCTATTTGTAAGGCCTCCTCAGACAGCCATTTTGCCTTTTTGCTTTCTTTTTCTTGAGAATGGTCTTGATCCCTGTCTCCAGTACAATGTCACAAAACTCCGTCCATAGTTCATCAGGCACTCTGTCTATCAGATCTAGTCCCTTAAATCTATTTCTCACTTCCAATGTAGAATCATAAGACATTTGATTTAGGTAATACCTGAATAGTCTAGTAGTTTTCCCCACTTTCTTCAATTTAAGTTTGAATACCAAGTTACTTATAAGTTAATAGAAGTCGCTGGCTGGTTTTAAGCAGAGGAACAACAAATCCAACTTCTTATCTGCCGTAACTATTTCTCACCTCTTGGCTTAGGTACCCAAGGAGCAGTTTTTGCTTGAATCATCCTAGTAAGTCCTGTCTTCACAGACTCTATTAACCCCTTAAATGCATATTCAGTCTATTAATAAAATGATTCAAAATTGTTATCTTGCTACAGTTTCCTTTTTTGATATTAAACATGTTTTGGTCATATTAAAATTTGGTTTTATCACATAGGCAAAGCTGGAAGATTACATTTAAAACAAGATAAATAGCATAGCATATCTTATTTTAGTTAAATGAATTTTGCAATATCTAACTTAAATATATTATCCTTAAATCTTGAGATATAAAAGTTCACAGTAAACTCTGAAAAAAAATCATGAAAATTTATGTTAGTGAAACTTTTGCTGTTTCTCATGAGTTTGCTATATTTCATTTTATGAGTTTAATGAATTTCCTTGACACCTGCCTCCATTAATAAACATTCCTTTGAGCTTTATGTGAAAGTCATGAACTGGATCATCTGTGTCCTCCTGCCATCTACTGGTCATAGTTGAGAACACATATTTACATCTTCACTGGTCTTTGGTAAATGATTGTGTTGAATGTTGTGAAATTAAATCCATTTGTAGAAAACAGGGGTGAAGCCATCAGTGATTCATCCATAGGCAATATTGAGAAGTTTCTTTCCCTTTTTTATTATAAGAATCTCTCAACCTGCCTTTATTCATCCTGAGGTTTTGATGAAGAAAGATTCTTCATTTGCGTGATTTTACTTGTGCTCCCCACGTGCTTTGGGGAAACATCTCCCTTCAGTCATACCATTCTCTTCCTCTCATACTTTATACTCCTCCTCAGAATAGCAATCCAGACTGCCAGTTGTGTGTGACCAGTGAGACGAAGATATTTTGCTATTGGTGTACACAGCAATGAGCTTTTTAAACAGGATTTTGATTTCTTAACCTATTGCTTACATAAGTGAAGTTATAGTCACTTTGTTGGTAAGTCAACATTGTTGACGATAAAGTGTGACATAAATGCCATGAGTACCTTCTGAGTGCTGGGCATGCATGCCCCTCTCATATTTCAATGTGCACACCATAGGTTGCTTTTATTTATTTTTTTAAAGAAAGCATTCGGTTTTTGTTTTGTTTTAAATGCTAAACTATCCTCTCCTTTTTGTTGTTATTCTTACTTCTCTGATCCTAAAAGTTTCTATAACCTACCTCTTAATGATGGGCGACCCTAAACTGTCACAGAGCCTTTCTTCTTCACCCATCTACACTAGGTGCTAATCTAGGATCCATCGCTTCTTTATGAGCAACATTTGCTGAGCGCATGGTGTGTGTTTTTATTATTATTTAAGTTCAGGATCCACTACACCTACCAGAGGTTAATTTAAAAAATCACCTATACACAGAACTACTCCGTATTCAAGTTGTTATGCATATGAAGTATTAATAAACAAATAAAGCCAGAAATAAAACATGAATAAAAGAACGGTTGGCAGAGATTTCCTGTTGTTTTTTGCCTATTTACTTAGCTGTCTTAAAATCATTTCTCTTCACTGATCCTTTATTCTTAGTTTGCCTCATTCTGTTTCAGGATCAGAGCCTCTTTGCTTTCTTCTGAGATTGGTGCCATGTAAAGACAGGGACATCGCCCAGAGATGAAAACAGACTGGCACAGATGAGCTAGTTGGGTAAAGACTTCTGCCTCCTGAAACTGTGATTCTTTCTAGACACATATAGTTTAAATTAATAAAATCATGGAATTGGATAGTTGAACAAAAGAGGTTACTTTTTTTTTTTTTGCAACTCATTGTCTTTGAGCAGAGAGCAGAGGTGAGGAAATGGACACAGGTGCTGCTGCTGCTGCTGCTGCTAAGTCGCTTCAGTTGTGTCCAACTCTGTGCGACCCCATAGATGGCAGCTCACCAGGCTCCCCGTCCCTGAGATTCTCCAGGCAAGAACACTGGAGTGGGTTGCCATTTTAAAAAGTGAGATGTGACAATGTTATAAGAAGGGACAGTATGGAGAACTGGGGGAAGAAAGGTCTTCAATATAGAGCACTTTCCAGTGAGGAAAAGTCAATATATCTACAAAAAGGTTCATAAAATACTTTGACTACAAAAAGGAAGAAGAAAGGAGTAGAGGAATCTAAAGACAATTTATGTCCCTTATCTAGACTGAGATTCATTTGATTTCTTAATTTATCAGCTTAATTTTGAAATAAGATGATTCTTTAGTGTCATTCTTTATTGATTTTTTAAAAAATTGAAATATAGTTGGGGTACAACATTATGTTACTTCCACATGTAGTGATTCAACATTTAAATACATTATGAAATGGTCACCATTATAAATCTAATAACCATCTGTCCCCATAGAAAGTTATAATATTGACCATATTTCTTGTGCTGTATTTTACATACCCATGACTTTCGTTGTTGTTGTTCATTTGCTCAGTTGTGTCTGACTCTTTGCGACACCATGTACTGCAGCACGCCAGGCTTCCCTGTCCTTCACCATCTCTTGGAGCTTGCTCAAACTCATGTCCATTGAGTTGGTTATGTCATCCAACCCTTTCATCCACTGTCGTCCCCTTCTCTTCCTGCCTTCAATCTTTCCCACAATCAGGGTCTTTTCCAGTGAATTGGCTCTTAGCATCAGGAGGCCAAAGTATTGGAGTTTCAACTTCAGCATCAGTCCTTCTAATGGATATTCAGAGTTGATTTCCTGTAGGATTGACTAATTTGATCTCCTTGTGGTCCAAGGGACTCTCAAGAGTCTTCTCCAACACCACGGTTTGAAAGCATCCATTCTTTGGTGCTCAGCCTTCTTTACAATCCAACTCTCACATCTGTAGAGGACTACTGGAAAAACCATAGCTTTGACTTATATGGACCTTTGCTGCTAAAGTAATGTCTCTTTTTTATTATGCTGTTTAGGTTTGCCATAGCTTTTCATCCAAGGAGCAGGCGTTTTTTAATTTCACGGCTGCAGTCACTGTCACAGTGATTTTGGAGTCCAAGAAAAATCCTCCAAGCTAGGCTTCAACAGTATGTGAACCGAGAACTTCCAGATGCACTAGCTGGATTTAGAAAAGGCAGAAGAACCAGAGGTCAAATTGCCAACATTGGTTGGATCATAGAAAAAGCTAGAGAACTCTTGAAAAACATCTGCTTCATTGACTATGCTAAAACCTTTGACTATGTGGATCACAACAAACTGCAGAAAATTATTCAAGAGATGGGAATATCAGACCACCTTGCCTGCCTCCTGTGAAACCTGTATGCAGGTCAGGAAGCAACAGTTAGAACCGGACATGGAACAACAGACTGATTCCAAATTGGAGGATTTTGTGCATTACTTTGTTAGCTTGTGAGATGAGTGCAGTTGTGTGGTAGTTTGAACATTCTATGGCATTGCCTTTCTTTGGGTTTGGAATGAAAAACGGACCTTTTCCACTCCTGTGTTCACTGCTGAGTCTTCCAGATTTGCTGGCATATTGAGTACCAGCACTTTCACATTTTTTTGACCCAGGGCAGTGACCTCTACCAGAGACTGACTGAGTTGACTTGGTTTTGGGTGTTTGAGTGTCTCCTGTGGAAGTATGGATCAGCAGTGGCTTGCCATGGGGGCAGGGGCTCTGGCTGCAGCAATCCTGGGAGGCACAGCATGTGGCATAAGTCTTCTTAAAGAAGGTTGCCATTAGCGCCACTACAGAGCCATGGAGCAGACGACCCACAAACTGGAGAATAATTATACCAAAGGAGTTCTTGCACTGTGGCAAAAGTTCTAGGGCCCACAACAGATTTCCCAACCTGGGGACCTGGCAAAGGGCCTGAGAACCCGCAGGGAATTTGACTTTGAAGGTCAGTGGGATTTGATTACAGAAATTCCACAGGACTGGGGAAACAGAGACTCTTGGAGGACACAAACAAAATCTTATGAGCATCAGGACCCAGGAGAAGGGGACAGTGATCCTCTCAAGAGACTGAGCCAGACTTGCATATGAGTGTCCGGAAGTCTCTGGGGGAGGCATGGGTCAACAGTGGTCTGCCACGGGGTTAGGGGTACTGACTAAAACAGTCTTGAGAGGCTTGGCATGCTTGCATAAGCCCTTTTGAAGAAGGTTGCTATTACTGCCATTACCCCTACTACAGGGAGGGAACACAGCTCCACCCATCAGCAAAAAATTGGATTAAAGATTTACTAGCATGGCCTTGTCAACCAGAGCAAGACCCAGTTTTCCCCACAGCCAGTCCCTTCCATCAGGAAGCTTCCACCAGCCTCTTATTCTCATCCATCAGAGGACAGACAGAATGAAAACCATAATCCCTATGACTTACTTACTTTAAACTGGAAGTTTATACCTCTTAATCTCCTTCACCTATTTCACCCCTCCCCCACTCACTTCCCCTCTGACAACCACCTCTTTGTTCTCTTATCTATGAGTGAGTCTGTTTTTGTTTTGTTTTGTTTGTTCATTTGTTTTGTTTTTTAGATTCCATATATAAGGGAGACTGTCATGGTATTGGTCTTTGTCTGACTTAATGCGACTTAGCATGCATGATAGCCTATAGATCCATCTCTGTTGCCCCAGATGGCATGATTTTGTTTTTTAATGGCTGAATTCCATTGTATGTATTTGTATGTGTATGCCACATCTTTATTAATTTGTTTGTTGATGGAAACTTAGTTTGCTTCCTTAGGCATACCAGACCACCTGACCTGCCTCTTAAGAAACCTGTATGCATGTCAGGAAGCAATAGTTAGAACTGGACATGGAACAACAGATTAGTTCCAAATAGGAAAAGGAGTAGGTTAAGGCTGTATATTGTCACTCTGCTTATTTAACTTATATGCAGAGTACATCATGAGAAATGCTGGGCTGGAGGAAGCACAAGCTGGAATCAAGATTTCTGGGAGAAATATCAATAACCTCAGATATGCAGATGACACCACCCTTAAGGCAGAAAGTGAAGAGGAACTAAAGAGCCTCTTGATGAAAGTGAAAGTGGAGAGTGAAAAAGTTGGCTTAAAGCTCAACATTCAGAAAACTAAGATCATGGCATCTGGTCCCATCATTTCATGGCAAATAGATGGGGAAACAGTGTCAGACTTTATTTTTCTGGGCTCCAAAATCACTGCAGATGGTGATTGCAGCCATGAAATTAAAAGACGCTTACTCCTTGGAAGGAAAGTTATGACCAACCTAGTCAGCATATTAAAAAGCAGAGACCTTACTTTGCCAATAAAGGTCCATCTAGTCAAGACTATGGTTTTTCCAGTGGTCATGTATGGATGTGAGAGTTGGACTATAAAGAAATCTGAGCACAGAAGAATTGATGCTTTTGAACTGTGGTGTTGGAGAAGACTCTTGAGAGTCCCTTGGACTGCAAGGAGACCCAGCCAGTCCATCCTAAAGAAGATCAGTCCTGGGTGTTCATTGGAAAGACTGATGCTGAAGCTGAAACTCCAATACTTTGGCCACCTGATGCAAAGAGCTGACTCATTTGAAAAGACCCGGATGCTGGGAAAGATTGAGGGCAGGAGGAGAAGGGGACGACAGAGAATGAAATGGTGGGATGGCATCACTGACTTGATGGACATGGGTTTGGGTGGACTCTGGGAGTTGGTGATGGACAGGGAGGTCTGGCGTGCTGTGGTTCATGGGGTCAGATGTGACTGAGGGACTGAATCGAAATGATATCTTGGCTATTGTAAATAAGGCTGCAGTGGAGATAGAGGTATACATATCTTTTTGAATTGGCATTTTCATTTTCTTTGTGTAAATACCCAAAATGGAATTTTGTGAGTCATATGGTATTTCTATTTTCAATTTTTTGAGGAACCTCCATACTGTTTTCCATGTGCCTGCACCAATTTACAACCCCCCAAACAGTGCAGGTTCTTATTAAATATTTGTCTTTTCATAAGAGTTTTTCTGTGTCTTCTTCAGTGTTTCCGTTTTGTATTTCTCTGAATAGATGATTTTCATAAAGATGATCATCTGGGGTTAAACCTCTGGAGTCCTGGCCTTTGATCAAAACTTCGGGTTTGCCAAGAGTGTTCAAAGTCTGTGAGAATCATACTTAAATGAATAAAATGCTGAAGTGACCATTGATCACAGTAGCCATTCATGTTATTCAGATGTGTTTTGATGGAGATTCACTAGGAGAATTGATACCCTGTAATCTCTGGGGATGTGACTTGTCCAACTTTATCTCTGACATACTGAACAATAGTAGTGAACCTGTCATTTTCAATTAGTGGTATTAACACTTATGCACAGAAGAAGAACAGGGTATGTTCATCAACATAAGGGCAAGTGAGGGCCAGAATCAGAATTAAGCCTCTGAGGCTTCTTCTCATGAGTCATGTTTCTTTTCTCATCAACAATGTATTATACTTCAAGCAGCCTTTTAAAAGTTTTTGTTTGTTTGTTTTGCCTCAAAAGAATTTGAAACATAAAACAATTTTTTAAAGAAATGTGTGCATTTCTCATACATGTGAGATTTGATGGTGTGAAATACTAATTCAAGTGTCTTCAGAATCCCCAGTTTTCAAATAAATATTAGGTTCATTTAGTCTATAATTCTTATTGGATCAGAAATGAAGATATATACAGTTCCAAAAGATTTTGAATTTGGGGAAAACATATATTTTGGGTCAAAATTCTGTTTTTCATAAATTTGAATTATCAAGGATTCTTTCTCTTGTACTGGTACCTCCTGCCTCATAGTTCCATGTATAGAAAAGTATTGATTGAATCACAAAGGGTTTGAAGTCTGCCAAAACTGGTTATGAATTTTACAGTTTTCATTCATATGATATTAACAGTTTGCTTATGATCTCTAAAATCCAGGTTTTTTATTCTATGAAATTGGTTGTAATTATATTTCCCCTTCTGTACATTGCTAGGATTAAATAGTATAACTTGTGAAACTTTACATAGATCATCCAAAATAGAATAGCTTTAAGTTATATTTTCCCTTTCCCTAAAGCATTTTGGGTGATTGCAGTTTGATTGCAGGTGATTAAGTTTTTTTTAAAGTTTGCTGTTTTAGTTTTTATCAGTAAGTATCTTATTTATTTCCCTTATAGAAGGGGGAAAAGTGGAAACACTGACAGACTTTATTTTCTTGTGCTCCAAAATCACTGTAGATGGTGACTGCAGCCATGAAATTAAAAGACACTTGCTCCTTGGAAGAAAAGCTATGACAAACCTAAATGGCATATTAAAGAGCAGAGACGTCACTTTGCCAACAGAGGTCCAAATAGTCAAAGCCATGGTTTTTCCAGTACAGATGTGAGAGTTAGACCATAAAGAACACTGAGTGCCAAAGAATTGATGCTTTGGTACTGTGTGCTGGAGAAGATTCTCAGGTGTCCCTTGGACCTCAAGGAGATCAGCTTAGTCAATCCTAAAGGAAATCAACCATGAATACTCACTGGAAGGACTGATGCTAAAGCTCCAATACTTTGGCCACTTAATGTGAAGAGCTAACTCACTGGAAAAGACCCTGATGCTGGGAAAGATGGAAGGAGAATGAGGCAACAGAGAATGAGATGGTCAGATAGCATCACCAATTCAATGGACATGAATTTGAGCAAACTCCGGGGTAGTGGAGGACAGAGGAGCCTGGCATGCTACAAGTCCATGGGGTCACAAAGAATTGGACAAGATTTAGAGACTGAACAGCAATATCAACAACAAATCATACTTTTAATTATCATCGTATCTTTCCTTTGTCAAAATATGTTTCCTGTTGCAACACATTTTACATAATTTGCTTCAGGATTTTACAAATAAAACAAAGCAGACAAAAATCATAATAAATCTTCTTAAGGACTTAGTTATTTTAAAAATGATTCTAAAAATATCTGAATACTTTTCTTCTTTTTTAAAGAAAGTATGAATCATAGGATAACAACAAAAATGTATTTTTGCTTTTGCTCTTATATAGAGAGCTTTGTTTTGTCTTTCCATGTAGGTGAAAAGTTCTATAATAGACATTTATTCTCTTTGTAAACTGAAAATAATTAGTAATGGAAAACTTATACATGCCCAAATGCATGTATTAAAGTTTACATGCCAGTCCCTAATTTTAACAAGTATTCTGTAGCTTATAACTTAGTATATTGCGTGTCAGCCTTTAATCTTAAACATTCTACTGCACTTGAATGAAAGTGTTTATGAACGTCATAAGTTAGTGTGAAATTTAAGGGCTGCACTGATTCTAAAATAAGCAACTTTCTCTTGTGTGTGAGTATAAAAGACAAAAACTGGATTGTTTACATGGACTGTTAGATAAATGGCGCAATGATTTTATAAACCAAAAATTTCCAAAATGTCAACAATTTAGAAAATCTCTTCATGAAAATGTCTACCGCCCTTTCTTCTACCATCTATTGGAGAAGGCAATGGCACGCCACTCCAGTACTCTTGCCTGGAAAATCCCATGGACGGAGGAGCCTGGTGGGCTGCAGTCCATGGGGTCACTAAGAGTCGGACACGACTGACTTTACTTTCACTTTTCACTTTCATGCACTGGAGAAGGAAATGGCAACCCACTCCAGTGTTCTTGCCTGGAGAATCCCAGGGACGGGGGAGGCTGGTGGGCTGCCGTCTATGGGGTTGCACAGAGTCGGACACGACTGAAGCGACTTAGCAGCAGCAGCAGCATGTTGTACATAGAATGGTTGTGCATGTGTACATGTGCTTGCATAGAACATAGAACTAAACTTCTAGGATTCACATCATATTACTCAATTAGACTAGTTTGAGGATTTAGCTTGTCACGATCAAGAAAAGGAAGCTTGCTCATTAATTGATTTTTTTCAGCACAGTCTCTAGGCCTTCCCTGGTGCCTCAGAGGTTAAAGCGTCTGCTCGCAATGCGGGAGACCTGGGTTTGATCCCTCAGTTGGGAAGATTCCCTGGAGTAGGAAATGGCAACCCACTCCAGAATTCTTGCCTGGAGAATCCCATAGACGGAGGAGCCTGGTGGGCTACATTCCAAAAGAGTCGGATGCTACTTCACTCACTCACTCACTCACTGATGGGGTTAACTAGTATTTACTTGGTGTGCATACCACTTTTTACAATGTCATCCAAATTTATTGACTTTAGTGGTCTTAATTTACAATCATAGATTAAAGATGAAAAAGATTAGAAAGTAATCTGGTTTAACATTAATATTCTTTAAAATTTAGATCCTCAAGATATTTTAACTTTCAACCATTAAAACAATTATATCTACCTATTCATCTATTTATTTATTCATTAAATATTTACTGAATGTCAGAAATGTTCTAGGCTTCATGCAGCTGAACAGTATAGGCAGGGATTCTGCATTGAAAATTATTATATTTCTATAATAATTTATATTTATAATAATATATATTTATATATATTATATATATAATATTTTATATTAATTTCTTCAAGAATAGGAGAAAATTCACAACCATGTATATATAATGAATGTGAAAATTACATATAGTGCTTTAGTAGGTGGTGGATGTTGCATGTTATATAAAACCAGAAGAAAGAGTATTGAAGTCCCTGTTATTGCAAGCATCCTTTTTATTTGATGTCTGGTAATTCATTATAGTCAAGTTTTGTAACATATTTAATTTTTTATCTATTTTGAACTGGAGAAGGGAATGGCAACCCACTCCAGTATTCTTGCCTGGAGAATTCTGTGGACAGACGAGCCTGTCGGGCTGCAGTCCATGGGGTCACAAAGGGTCAGACATGACTGAGTGACTGACTAAGCACTCTATTTTGGACAGTTATTTCAGATCATTAACCCAAATTTGGAAAATCTAAATTCAAGTTTCTTCTAACTGGAGATAGCTTCTTTTAGCATTTCATGGAACTGTATCCATTTCTGTCCAGCATTTTAAAAAGACTTATATTAATCCTAATTTGGATTAAAAGACATTTATGTCTGATGTATAGAACAATCTTATGGACTCTATGGGAGAGGGAGAGGGTGGGAAGATTTGGGAGAATGGCATTGAAATATGTAAAATATCATGTATGAAACGAGTTGCCAGTCCAGGTTCGATGCACGATACTGGATGCTTGGGGCTGGTGCACTGGGACGACCCAGAGGGATGGTATGGGGAGGGAGGAGGGAGGAGGGTTCAGGATGGGGAACACATGTATACCTGTGGCGGATTCATTTTGATATTTGGCAAAACTAATACAATTATGGAAAGTTTAAAAATAAAATAAAATTAAAAAATAAAATAAAAAATAGAAGACATTTATGATTTTGTGTTCAGATTTTTTCAAAATTTGTAACTTGATAGACCTGCTAAAAATTGGTGATATTCATAGATGCAGTAAGACATTATTAAACTATTTACATGGTAATATATCGCTTCTTTACACAAAAAAATAATATGAAAACACATTGTTAAAATAGATCCTTCATAATCATGTGGTTACAACAAGCTGGAGACCTCCCATTTATGCTAATTAGAGTTCCATTTCACGGCCTTGGAGCAAGAAGAAGGACTAATTTACATCTTCATTTATATTCAGCCTCCTGAAAATGAGTCATGACTTGTGGTTCAAAGTTTTCTACTCTTTACTGTAAATACCAAATAGTTCCTTGTCTACACAGCTCTTCACTGACTTGCTTCTGTTGTTGCCCCAGATCAGCCCAGGGTGACCCCTTCTCATGATTGTGATTTCAATTCAGATGTCATCCCATAAAGGAGACTTTCTTCCCATTCTATTAATGCAACCCTAGGTCACTTTCTTTCATATTATCCATTTTATTTCCCTCGTAGCGCTAAGGTTGATTTGTTTCCTTGTTTATTATCATCTTATTGTCTTACCTTAATGTCTTAAATGCACAGCTCCTATTTGCCTTGGTCTCTGCTGTAACTCTGGTCTAAGCTAAGTATCTGACACATGGCAAATGCTCAAGAAATATTTGTTGAGTGAAGAATGAAAAATGATAAGGGTCTTAGGCTTTCCATGATTAAATTATTCTAGAAAATTACTTTCTCTCCATAATTTAGTGTTTTCACTCATTAACTTTTTAATACCAGATTAGATGGGAATTAAATTGATAATTTTGGTAGGCAAAAAAACATTTGCCATAGAGTAGAATAGTCTGGTATGGTATGATATAGTACAGTAAAATAAGATATATAGTATAGTGTAGTATACTATAGTATAGTATAGTATGTATACCATAGTAAATTTAGCTACTGCTGCTGCTGCTAAGGAGAAGGCAATGGCAACCCACTCCAGTACTCTTGCCTGGAAAAACCCCATGGACGGAGGAGCCTGGTAGGCTGCAGTCCATGGGGATGCTAAAATTTGGACACGACTGAGCGACTTCACTTTCACTTTTCACTTTCATGCATTGGAGAAGGAAATGGCAACCCACTCCAGTGTTCTTGCCTGGAGAATCCCAGGGACGGGGGAGCCTGGTGGGCTTCCATCTGTGGGGTCGCACAGAGTCGGACACGACTGAAGCGACTTAGCAGGTTGCCATTGCCTTCTCTGAGTAAATTTAGTATGGTTGGTTAAATGGTTAAAGTCATGGACTGTGGATAAGTCCATGATGGTTAGGGTTGAAATTCTGACTCAGCTGCTTACTTATGCAAATTACTTTAAGCCTTCTATGCTTCTTTATCTGTAAAATCAAGATAATAATAGTTACTCATACAGATACTGTGAAGACTGAATGAGCTTATTTGCATGTTTATGATAGTGCATAGTATGTAATAAACATGTGACAGTATTTGCTGTCACCATCATCATTATTCAGTGACCATAATTATCTTTCTTGTGGTGGCCCCTCAGCATATGACAAAAGAGCACTAAGGGAATCCCTTCATATCCAGTAAAGCTGTACATAAAAATGTATTCCCATGTTTATTCATACCAGAGCTTCCCTTGAGAGTATAGCTGTCTTCAAAGGCCCATTGTAGTCAATGCTGTTACAGAAAAACAGAACAATGGGCTCTTTCAAAGACACTCAGTATGTGAGTCCTGAAAGCTGTATTCACTGGAAATTATGGAAAGCACCAGCATTGTACTTTGTCCTCATGTTCTTTAGTCTTGTGGCAAGTTTTTCATTGAAACTGGTCTCCAGAGACATGAAATATCAGAATCAAGCTTTGCTAAAACGCATTCTTTAAAAATACTTTCTTTTCTTTACTTCTAGTTTCATAAGAGAAATATTTTGGCTGCCTGGGTAAATAGTATTACTGACTCTAATTTAATCTGAACTTAGTATGTGATAGGAGCTTAATCATTTCCTTGACCCAGGCACTAACCCAAACTTATCCTACTACCTTGTGAAAAAAGATATCTGAGTACACCTGAATATTCTCTGTAAAATTCCTCAGACTTCAAACATGACCATTAAGTCAGCACTTAAATGCAAAGATCATATTCAGCACTGTAATGAAAATTGGAAGACCCAGAAAAAAAAAAAAAACTACAAAAAGTCACTGTGTTCTCCCATCATCAGGTACTCAGTAATTATTAGACTCATAAGCACTTTTATTTTTTGTTAGTCTTTTGTTAGTCTATTTTCTTTGTTAGTCTTTTGTTAGTCAAAAAACAAATGTGTTTTGTTAGTTGTAAAATCAAGAGACAGGCCATTGGGAGTTGAAAGAACAGGTTTTCACAGAAACCATTGTTTCAGCTCAGTTGAATTAGTGATGGGGCCTTTTTCAGTTTCCATTTCTGTCTGCGTCATCTGATTGTTTTGAAGAGAGGGGAATATTATTGAAAGATCCAGAAGGTTTATTTAGTTGGGAACTCCAGTCACTTTTGAGAGGAAGGTTTAAAATTTACATCTTCCAAGTTCTTTTTCAAATTAGCCTTCTTTCCCAAATGAGACGGTTATTGTATGTGACTGTGATCTTGACTTTGATTTTTGTTTACTTGAATGAATGACAGGAAATATAGAGAATCTGAAGAAAAACTATGGCAAATGGTACGACAAGAGACAGAGACTTTCTTCCAAGGAATCTTTTCAATTACATCCTCTTGAAATCAATTAATGGAGCGTAACTGGATTCTATATGAAGATACTGTTTACCCAGACACAATCATTCTATTGAAATGACTTGTTGAAGTTCTGAAGTTTTAATTTTTTTTTGATATTCTTTAATTCTGTGTGATGCACCATTTTTCTTTTGCCTTTACATTTCTGTATTTCTTTTATATCAGAACTTAAGCAAAGATAAAATGTATATTTGCCTAGATCTCTGAAATATTCTTGAATGGAAACTAATTATCTAGCTTTGCCACTCTGGCGTGTGAATACTGATGGCCATATTTGAACAGGACCCTCTTAATCCGGACGTCCTTCAGTCCTACTGTATACTTGTATGACTTTGTTTATATAGTACTTTGTGAAGACAACAAAAGGTTACTTATAAGAAAAAAACTGAATTTATTCAATGGAGTGATAATTGAACACATTCCACTATGTAGTTAGCATAAGAAGTAATAAATAGTACTATTCTGATATTATCAATCACTATACAAAGGATCAAATGAGAAGCCTTAGTCAGCTTTAGTTAAGGAATGAATTTTATGGTGTTCTGGTTTCTAGTACTTCTTCTTGAATTGTGTAATTCTTTGCCTCTTCTGGTGGCCTGTGGTGGACTATTTGGTGAGCAATAACTCTCTGCCACTTGCGTTGCAAAAGCCTTGCTCATAAACCAGGAAAAATTCCTTTTGTGTTTGTGTGTGCTTGACATTTTCTTTCTCCTGCAGCTCTGAGCACTTTATGTTTTCTGGTTGGCTGCCATCTTTGTTCTACTCATCGGTATCGGTGAGGGCTTTCCAGGCGGCACTAGTGGTAAAGAACCTGCCTGTCAATGCAGGAGACTTAAGAGATGAGGGTTCGATTCCTGGGTCGGGAAGATCCCCTGGAGGACGGCGTGGCAACCCAATCCAGTATTCTTGCCTGGAGAATCCCATGGACAGAATAGTCTGGTGGGCTATGGTTCACAGGGTCACAAAGAGTTGGACAGAACTGAAGTGACTTAGCATGCATGCACGTGTTGGTGAATATATACAAAAATAAAGAATAGTAGACTCTGTTCTCTCTGGAGGACCAGGTCATCGTTTGATTGCCTTGTAACTGAAAAGTCCCATGATGCGCATAGCTCTAGATGCCATAACACTCCCTGAGTAGCTAACATGTTTAATCAGCCCTAGGTCAAAGCACTTCTGTATTCCTGTTTAATCTTTTCATTTCCAAGATACACACTACAGTGAAATAAGTTTTCAAAGGATACTATTTTACAAATTTTTTGCTACCTTACATACTATCACTGAGCTGATTTTATGCAAAAATTTCCATTGAATTCCTCACTGCCATCCTTCAGTGTCGAAGCAGTTTACCACCTGAACGATAGGGTTGAGACAATGAATTGATAAGCAAGGGAACTAAATCATATTTTTAGTTCTGTCACTAGCTAGTTGTTTTCTTCTTTGGAGGCATTTCACTTAACTTCTCTAGTCATAAGATCCTTAATCTGTTTAATGAAGGTGCTATTATATCCTTCTGATTTTACACACATAAACACACACACACACACAGCCTGTTTTTTAAATGAAATTTGTTTTAGTTTTCCTAAATATAAACAAGAAAATGAAAAAAAAAAAATCCCCTCCCTTTTTAGGGGATATAGAGAGCAAGTGTGGGGAGGGAACAGGAGGCTTATCCTTCTATCCTGGGTCAAAGTCTGAGGCACAGCTATTTGATTCTAGATGTGCTGTTTTCATAAAGCTAAATTCAACTTTAGCCTTGACTTCAAAAGAAACTCAGAAAATCACATTGTTTAATTCAATTTTTAAAAATTGAGATACTCAAATTTTTTTAATTTTCAAAAATTTAAAATGATATAGTTGGTGAGTCAGTCTTATTTTGGAATGTAAAATAGAGTTAAAAAGCATCATGAGAAGTGATATTCTGAAGATAATGATATCTTAGCAAAGCTATGAATTACTAGAATCTCAATAGGAGATGTCTTGCTCTCCAGATAGTTTTCCTGAACTAAAATGTCAAAGTCTCTTATAGAGTGAGGCCAATGACGACCTTGAAGACGGATATGTGAATTGTTCCTTAATTTTCTAGTACTTAAATAGAGTAGTTTTTAAACTCTTCCATGGAGTACTACTTTTATCACCTTCTTAAGAAAAGAGAGTCACTTTACTGAATAGTTTTGAGCACTTGGTGTTCCTACTTATTTAATCTTTATTCTCATTAAATTTATTCCAGGCTTTTCACATACCAACTCTGCAGTAATTTGAACACACCTCCCCACACAAACCCCCTCTTGTACATATTAGATAGACACACAGATGCATTTACACTCTCTTCATGTCTGTTTTCCTTTTTTCACCACTCACTGGTGAACTGCATTTCATTAAAGATAAAACTTCTTTTAATCTTTTCATATTATTTCTAAAATCTGAGCAAAATTCATATTTAAGGTAGAATATTAGTGTACTAGTGCCCCGAGTAAACCTTTTTTAAGTAATCCACCTGAAAGATTCTTCTATGTCACTCATCTTGAAAGAAACACTTGGACAGTATGAAAGTGAGAACTTCCTTTGTTAGATTTTAGTTAATTGAAAGTCAGAATTCACAAAGGACAACAATACTGGGGTCTCAGTCATCCTGTCTGGCACGAAGATTCAGGAAGCAGACATTTTTAACACTTCACGATAACGATGGATGATCGTGTCCAGAGGAGACACCCTTTTTCTCACTGCACTGTCTTTGCTGGAAGCCACTGCTCTATCCCATGACATCTCTCTGCACACTGACCGTGGTCATACATCTGCACCAGTGCTTTACAAAATACAGCAGAATATGCTAAAATATATAAAAATAAGAGAACACTTAAATTTGGGCATATCTTTGAAATCTGCAATGAGAGAATGCTTTATTTTGAAATAATCTTAAGAAACCAATGAGTCAAATGTGTTTTCACTTTTGATGAAGAAATTGAAATTAAGAGATAATGGCACTCTTATCCAAGGCCTACTGGCCGGTCAATGGTAAAGATGAGCTATGAAGACGGGTAATCTAATTGCTTAACGCAGTATGCCAGTCTACCTTGTGTTTGCCAGCTTTGAGTCTGCGTCACACTCTGAGTTACCTGGATTTCACAGACAAGGCCTCTGAAACAAATAGTTCATCTGCTTGTTCTGTCTGCTCTACTGGATACTGAGTAGAGTATTTAGTGTCTGGAGTGGTAGTTTGGAATAATAAGAAGGCATACTCAACAGTAAGATGCAGTGCTCCTCTGCATACTGCAGTCTCATTCTAGAAGGAACTGCCAACACCTGGATTGTGTTCTATGCTGTGGATTTGATGCTGAAATCTTGGCCTTTATGCACCAGTGCCAAGAACAGAATCTCAGAGACAGAGTTTGGGGTGAAGTAGGAAAGGATAGTTTTATTGTTTCATTAGGCAAAGGGGCCATAGCACGCCTGTGCCGCTCAAAATTGTGTGTCCTAACCTGGGACATTTGATGAGGAGTTTTATAGCCCTGGTGGCTCAGATGGTAAAGCGTCTGCCTACAGTGTCGAAGACCTGGGTTCAATCCCTGGGTTGGGAAGATCTGGAGAAGGAAATGGCAACCCACTCCAGTACTCTTGCCTGGAAAATCCCAAGGACAGAGGAGCCTGGTAGGCTACAGTCCATGGGGTCGTAAAGAGTCAGACACGGCTGAGCAACTTCACTTTCACTTTATAGCAACTGTTCAAGTGTGGGGTTGCCGATAAGATTAGAGTGGGTACTGGGACTGCATTCTTCTGAACTTGTTTCGGATAATCTGCATGAGCTGCTCTGGTGTCTTCAGTCTGGCCTTAGGTGGTCTTCTCTAGTATAAAGGAGCTGATGTTTTCCATTTGTTGGGTTTTAATTCTACAAATTAAACAGATGGGAATACCAGATCACCTGACCTGCCTTCTGAGAAATCTGTGGGCAGGTCAGGAAACAACAGTCAGAACTGGACATGAAACAACAGACTGGTTCCAAATCGGGAAAGGAGTGTGTCAAGGCTGTATATTGTCACCCTGCTTATTTAACACATATGCAGAGTACATCATGAGAAATGCTGGACTGAATGAAGCACAGACTGGAATCAAGATCGCTGGGAGAAATATCAATAACCTCAGATATGCAGATGATACCACTCTTATGGCAGAGAGAGAAGAAGAACTAAAGAGCCTCTTTGATGACAGTGAAAGAGGAGAGTGAAAATTTTAGCTTAAAACTCAACATTCAGTAAACTTAAGATCATGGCATCTGGTCCCATCACTTTATGGCAAATAGATGGGGAAACAATGGAAACAGTGAGAGACTTTATATTTTTGGGCTCCAAAATCACTGCAGGTGGTGACTGAAGCCATGAAATTAAAAGATACTTCTCCTTGGAAGCAAAGTTATGACCAACCTAGACAGCATATTAAAAAGCAGAGACATTACTTTGCCAACAAAGGTCCAACAAAGATAGCTGGATGGCATCACCGACTCAATGGACCTGAGTTTGAGTAAGCTCTGGGAGTTGGTGATGGACAGGGAGGCCTGGCATGCTGCAGTCCATGGGGTCACAAAGAGTCAGGCGTGACTGAATGACTGAACTGAATACAAAATGAAGGAAGGATCTTTATTTTGATATATTTTTTTTTGTGTGTGAGGGTCTTTACCCTTTTATCAGTGTTGGAAGAGCACTCCTGGTATCATTCATTGTATTAATCTGCTAGGGCTACCATGAAAAAGTGCCACAGACTGAGTAGCTAGAACAACAGAATGTATTTGCTCACAGTTCTGGAGGCTACACATCTGAGATTAATGTGTTGGCAGGCTTGCTTTCTTTTGATCATTTCTCTTGTTGCATTGTTGATAGTTGTCTTCTCTCTGTTTCCACATGGTCTTCCTTCTTTATGTGTCTCTGTCCTAATTTCCTTCTCCTAAGGAAAACCGTCATATTGGATTATAGCTCACTCGAATTATCCCTTTTAACAGTTACCTCTTTAAAGACCTATCTCCAAATACAGTCACATTCTGAACTACTGGGGGATAAATACTTCAACATATACATTTTGGAGGACATGGTTCGGTCTATAACAATATGGTAATTAAATTTCTCTTTTGAAGACAATATTTATTGGACTTGGTGGTGTTAGTACTATGGATGAAATAAAGGGGAAAGATAGGAGACCATCAAGAACAAGAAGATTAAAAAAAAAGAATTGCTTCTCACTATGCTACACCTAGACATGTACGAATGTGACCTTCTTTCCTGCATTTGTACATATTTTTTGTCATTAATAATTATTTCCCCATTACTTATATGGCTAATTCCTAGACATGCTTGAAGAATTAATTTTAGCACCATCTCCTACAAGAAGCCTTTACTGTTAAGTCACTTCAGTCGTGTCCGACTCTGTGCGACCCCATAGATGGCAGCCCACCAGGCTCCCCCATCCCTGGGATTCTCCAGGCAAGAACACTGGAGTGGGTTGCCATTTCCTTCTCCAATGCATGAAAGTGAAAAGTGAAAGTGAAGTTGCTTAGTCATATCCGACTCTTAGTGACCCCATGGACTACAGCCTACCAGGCTCCTCAGTCCATGGGATTTTCCAGGCAAGAGTACTGGAGTGGGGTGCCATTGTCTTCTCTTTACTCTCTCCCAATTTTACTGATCTGAATTCAGCAGTTTCCTGTGTGCTACTTTTGCACCTGAATGTTTATCAGCACTGGTAGGCTTATCATCTTGTACAGTAATCATATACACTTATTCCCTCCATTAAGCTGAGAGCTCCTTGAGGATTAGGACTAGCTGTTTTATTCCCATGTCATCAATGCCTGGCTTGGTTTTACATAAACTTAGTTTCTTGATCCAATACATATTGTTCAGCATTCTCTCTGTGGCAGACAGAGAAGATACAACAAAAAGAAAAAAAAAATCAGTCTCTGCTCTACAAGAACAATTTAATGAAAGCATCTCAGAAGCAACGCATCTTGGATGCATCCCTACCACTACCACCACCACTATCTATAATCACAAAAAGGCATCCTTCATTCTTTCTTCTCTAGTTAAGTAGATTTCTATGAGGAATATTACATTCTTTGAGCAGAGATTTCTTTCCATTCTTAGCCTGTCTAGGACAAATATTAGCAGTCCAGGACTTGAATGTTTTTTTTATTTTAGTTTTTAACTTTACAATATTGTATTGGTTCTTCCATATATCAACATGAATCTGCCACAGGTATACACGTGTTCCCCATCCTGAACCCTCCTCCCTCCTCCCTCCCCGTACCATCCCTCTGGGTCGTCCCAGTGCACCAGCCCCAAGCATCCAGTATCGTGCATCGAACCTGGACTGGCGACTCATTTCATTTTGTAGTGAGTCAAATATTGTGGAACGTAGGACCATTTCTCAAAGCTCAGGTGGGAAGCAGAAATACACATATGACAACCTTTATCCTGAGTAAGATGCATGGCAAATTATACATATGAAAACCTAGAGGTAAAGTGGTTACAATTCAAAGGATAGCAATGATAAATGGAATACATGTCAAGTAAACCTGAAATTCCAACCGAGTAGCCTGCCTCATAAGCTCTACAGTGGAGGGAGAAAGCCTGTCAGTGTCAGCCCATTTTGACTGGAATCCTTCTGGGGAATAAGGAAGGCATTTTAAAGACATTCTCTGTCTCTTATCTCTGGGATGAAATTCAGGATTCAATACAATTTTATAAGTAGATGTTTACACTGGGATTCATAAAATCCCTCCACAAATCACCTAGGGGAAATTTTAGTCTATCTCTGCAAAGTTGCTCAGCGTTAGAAATACTTCCAACCTCCTCCAACCTATCCCCCAATTACTCTGAAATCTTTCTCTGCTCTCACTCATCATTTCCCCGTTCCCTATGGTTCAGATTTTAAAGGTTTATTAATTAGAATTATTCACTGATTGATTTTAACACTATTATGGGGCACTTGATATATACCAGACAGTTCATATAATTCCTGTTCTTATGGACCTTAAATCCAAGCAGTTAATTATGCATTCAAACAACAAATGTAAATATTTCTAAGTACAGAATTCAGTGTTTTCAGTATTAAGTATTTTCAAAACGTTTCCAGGCATAAAGTGCAAGTTGAATATGTATAAGGACTACCTTCCCATATACACGTAAAAATCTGCAGTGGTGCAAACTAAATTTACCTGGAATTTCCCAACACTGTTCAGTGGCACCAGAAGCTTTCCTTTTGAGGAGCATGTATCAGAATAGCTGAAGTCACCACCTTGAATCCTAAGTACTTGATGTTACATAAAATATTGTACCAGAAATTTATCACAAATAATTTATATTATGTGGCAACTTTTCCATTCCATAGAGAATTTATATTCAGAGATCTTTGTATTTTTGCATGAACACTGAGGAAATACAGCTCAAAATATTATTTTTAGGCTTTATCAGTTTATTTCATCCTTGGTTTAGCAGGTAATTTAAATGTCTTGAAAAACATCATCAGCTAAGAGAGAATAAAATCATAATCATTTCCATAATGCTTCCCTCTTCTTTTAAAAGTGAGCATCAGTTTTAAAAAAAAGTTTAAAAAATAAGCAAATAATGTGAAGATCAGTAATCTCTTTTTAAATTCAGTAGCAGATTAGTTATATTTATTGTGCAGGTATTGCCAGCTAAATTTTCCACTTTTCTTGCTCTTCTTTATGGTTCTCCAATTAATCTTATTGCACATCTTACTCATGTTTCCATCTGCTTGGTCTACTGGTGAAAATGATCAGACATAAACAAAACAAAACAAAACAAAAACTTATGCTTACTCTCTCTGTACAGAATTATATAACTCCTTTTGTCTCACTTTGTCCTTTCCTTTTGGAGAAGGCAATAGCAACCCACTCCAGTACTCTTGCCTGGAAAATCCCATGGACAGAGGAACCTGGTAGGCTGCAGTCCATGGGGTCACTACGACTGAGCAACTTCACTTTCACTTTTCACTTTCATGCATTGGAGAAGGAAATAGCAACCCACTCCAGTGTTCTTGCCTGGAGAATCCCAGGGACAGGGGAGCCTGGTGGGCTGCTGTCTCTGGGGTCGCACAGAGTCGGACACGACTGAAGTGACTTAGCAGCAGCAACAGCAGCAGTCCTTTCCTTTTAATTTGTTGGCATATAAAACATTGGATAATATACTAAAATGAAAATTTAGTTAAGAAACTATTTTACAACTCTAAAAAAAAACAGAACAAAATTAAACATAGTACTAATAGCCCAAAGACAAATCATTGTGGAGCAGAGAACAGTCCTACATTGTATGGTAAATGTATGGTCTTGAAAGGAATATGATAAAATGATCATTTACAGAATATTTACTGTGTGCCAGACACTGCCATAAGCACCACCTAAAATATAGAGAGTTCGTTGTATTTTAGTTTCTGTCCTAATGGATTGATAGCATCAAAGCCCAGTCTCTGGCAGTTTCAAAATCTGCAACCTGGAAGTAATATTACCTACTTATGTAATTGTTGTGAACATTGTATGAAGTAAGGTGCCCAGCCCCCCAGGGATGGTGCTAAGTGTGTAACTCAGATAATCACCACGTATTTTTTCCCCCAGAGACCTCTTTGTAGTAGGTTCTTTTTAAGCAGAGAGGATGCATATGAGGATGCCAAACCCCCCTTTCACTTTCAAAATTGTGTCCACTGGAGTATTGAGCCAAAGATGTCAGCCTTGATATATTTATGTAATATTAGCTTCTTGTTGTTTTCGTTTAGTTGCTAAATAGTGTCTGACTCTTGAGACCCCATCGACTCCCCTTTGCAACCCGCAAGGCTCCCCTTCAAAATATCATCTAAATGAAGAGGAGATTGCTTTAAAAGACCACTTTAAAATACTATTTAGAGACTTTGGTATACAATTTTATGTTGTTTTCCTTCTAAAATTATTTAAGGTAAATATTACTTATCTAGTAGTTTATAATTCTGAAAATTTCTGGGAAATATTTCTATTCTTTGAAAGCTCTGAAAATACAAGAAAGGTCAAATGAGAATATTAAATATTAAGCATTTACTCTGTTCTGAATATTCATAATTTTACCTCATTTAAGCCTCATAAAACTGAAAAGTAGGGATTATTAAGTACATTTTATGGGTGAAGATACTAACCATTAGAAATATTAAGTACTTGACTTTGCTTCATACTGTTGTATTATAAAATTTCAGTGTTACCTCAGGCATTTCTGCTGACAAATTCCATGTTATTTCCATTAAACTAAGGCTAATTAATGGAGAAGGCAATGGCGACCCACTCCAGTACTCTTGCCTGGAAAATCCCATGGACGGAGGAGCTTGGTAGGCTGCAGTCCAAGGGGTCGCTAAGAGTCGGACACGACTGAGCTCCTTCCCGTTCACTTTTTTTTTTTTTTTTTTTGATGGTAAACTTTATTATTTATTTATTTATTTTTTTAGGTTCTTAATTTTATTTTATTTTTAAACTTTACATAACTGTATTAGTTTTGCCAAATATCAAAATGAATCCACCACAGGTATACATGTGTTCCCCATCCTGAACCCTCCTCCCTCCTCCCTCCCCATTCCATCCCTCTGGGTCGTCCCAGTGCACCAGCCCCAAGCATCCAGTATCGTGCATCGAACCTGGACTGGCAACTCGTTTCATACATGATATTTTACATATTTCAATGCCATTCTCCCAAATCTTCCCACCCTCTCCCTCTCCCACAGATTCCATAAGACTGTTCTATACATCAGTGTCTCTTTTCCCGTTCACTTTTCACTTTCATGCATTGGAGAAGGAAATGGCAACCCACTCCAGTGTTCTTGCCTGGAGAATCCCAAGGATGGCGGAGCCGGTGGGCTGCCATCTATGGGGTTGCACAGAGTCAGACACGACTGAAGTGACTTAGCAGCAGTAGCAGCAAGGCTAATTAAAATGTGGTGTAGGAGAAGCAAAGGATGATAAACTTTATAATGGCATACGGTTTTCTGTGTTTGGTTTCTTGTTGTTTTTGATATGCAGCTGGACTAAGGTGAGAAGGGTATAAAATTATTCATTATGGAAAGAAAAGTCATACATTATGTGGGATCTACTAATTTATAATGATGAGCTTCATAATAGCTAGCGATAGTACTATTTTTAAGATTCTTCATATTACAGATGATAAAACATAGTCACAAAAGGCTAATTAGTAAACATAGGTGGTTGATAATTATTAAATGTATTCAGTTCAGTTCAGTTTAGTCACTCAGTCATGTCCGACTCTTTGCGACCCCATGAATTGCAGCACACCAGGCCTCCCTGTCCATCACCAACTCCCGGAGTTCACTCAGACTCACATCCATTGAGTCAGTGATGCCATCCAGCCATCTTATCCTCTGTCGTCTCCTTCTCCTCCTGCCCACAATCCCTCCCAGCATCAGAGTCTTTTCCAATGAGTCAACTCTTCGCATGAGGTGGCCAAAGTACTGGAGTTTCAGCTTTAGCATCATTCCTTCCAAAGAACACCCAGGGCTGATCTCCTTCAGAATGGACTGGTTGGATCTCCTTGCAGTCCAAAAGCATCAATTCTTTGGCGCTCAGCTTTCTTCACAGTCCAACTCTCACATCCATACATGACCACTGGAAAAGACATAGCCTTGACTAGACGGACCTTTGTTGGCAAAGTAATGTCTCTGCTTTTCAATATGTTATCTAAGTTGGTCATAACTTTTCTTCCAAGGAGTATTGGTGGGAACTAAATCCAGTTTTATAATATCAAGCTCCCTTCTTTGTCCAAAACTCCAAGCTTTGCCAGCTCTAGTATCACAAAAAGAATTTCATTTATGTGATTTTGACAGAATGTCTGTGGCTCATGTTACACCAGGAGAAGCTTTAATGTGTTTTCCCAGTTTGGCTCTGATTTTTCTGAACAAATTCTAAAAATAGATAACCCACAATATAAAGTCTTACAGTGAGCTGCACAGACCAGTATATCTGAAAGTAGGCGCCTGAATTTCTAAGTAAGGATCTGCTTTACATGAAGAAGAATTTATATTTGATAAAATGTTTTCAGAAAATATACCTAAGATGAAACTGATACTGTCCTAGAAAAGTATCAGTCAGACTTTCCCCATAGTCAGTTCAGTTCATTTCAGTCACTCAGTCATGTCTGACTCTTTGTGACCCCATGGAATGCAGCATACTGGGCTTCCCTGTCCATCACCAACTCCTGGAGCTTACTCAAACTCAGGTCCATCAAGTCGGTGATGTCAGCCAGCCATCTCATCCTCTGTTGTCCTCTTCTCCTCCCGCCTTCAACCTTTCCCAGCATCAGGATATTTTCCAATGAGTCAATTCTTTGCATCAGGTGGCCAAAGTACTGGAGTTTCAGCTTCAGCATCAGTCCTTCCAATGAATATTAAGGAATGATTTCCTTTAGGATGGCCTGGTTAGACATCCTTGCAGTTCAAAGGACTCAGAAGAATCTTCTCCAACAGCACAGTCCAAAAGCATCAATTCTTTGGTGCTCAGCTTTCTTTATAGTCCAATTATCACATCCATGCATGACTACTGGAAAAACCATAGCTTCGACTAGATGGACCTTTTTTGTCAAACGTAATGTCTCTGCTTTTTAATATGCTCTCTAGGTTGGCCATAGCTTTTCTTTCAAGGAGCAAGTGTCTTTTAATTTCATGACTGCAGTCACTATCTGCAGTGATTCTGGAGCTCAAGAGAATTAGTCTGTCACTGTTTCCATTGTTTCCCCATCTATTTGCCATGAAGTGATGGGAGCAGATGCCATGATCTTAGTTTTCTGAATGTTGAGTTTTAAGCCAAATTTTTCACTCTCCTCTTTCACTTTCATCAAGAGGCTCTTTAATTCTTCTTCGTTTTTTGCCACAAGAGTGGTGTCATCTGCGTTATCTGAGGTTATTGATATTTCTCCTGGCAATCTTGATTCCAATTTGTGATTCATCCAGCCCAGCATTTTGCATGATGTACTCTGCATATAAGTTAAATAAGCAGGGTGATAATATACAGCCTTGACATACTCTTTTCCCGATTTGGAACCAGTCTATTGTTCCATGTCCAGTTCTAACTGTTACTTCCTGATCTGCATACATATTTCTCAGGAGGTAGGTCAGATGGTCTGATATTTCCATCTCTTTCAGAATTTTCCACAGTTTGTTGTGATCCACAGTCAAAGGCTTTGGCATAGTCAATAAAGCAGAAATAGATGTTTTTCTAGAACTCCCTTGCCTTTTCGATGATCCAGTGGATATTGGCAATTTGATCTTCCAGTCTCATTCCAGTCCATCTTAGTTCACTGATTCCTAAAATGTCAATGTTCACTCTTTCCATCTCATGTTTGACCACTTCCAGTTTACCTTGATTCATGGACCTAACATTCCAGGTTCCTATGAGATATTGCTCTTTACAGCATCAGACTTTACTTCTGTCTGTCACCAGTCACATCCACATCTGGGTGTTGATTTTGCTTTGGCTCCAGATGTCTCTTCATTCTTTCTAGTATTATTTCTCTATTCTTCTCCAGTAGCATATTGGGCATCTATGGACCTGGGAAGTTCATCCTTCAGTGTCCTATCTTTTTGCCTTTTCATACTGTTTATGGCATTCTCAAGGCAAGAATACTGAAGTGGTTTGCTATTGCCTTCTCCATTCCCCATAGTAGCCTTTAGTAAAATATATGTCTTGAGAATATTTATCTTTCTTTGATTCTTGATGACATACTGCTGCTGCTGCTGCTAAGTCACTTCAGCCATATCTGACTCTGTGTGACCCCATAGACGGCAGCCCACCAGGCTCCTCTGTCCTTGGGATTCTCCAGGCAAGAACACTGAAGTGGGTTGCCATTTCTTTGTCCAATGCATGCATGCATGCTAAGTCACTTCAGTCGTGTCTGAGTCTGTGCAACCCTATGGACAGCAGCCTGCCAGGCTCCTCTGGCCATGGGATTCTCTAGGCAAGAATACTGGAGTGGGTTGCCAGTCCCTTCTCCGTGATGACATACTATCTAAGTATAAAAATTTTAGTGACAAAATCTCTCTGTACTTTTATACCCATATTTTATGAAAAGGCCTAAGGTCAGTTTGTTTCAAAGTTTGTAAGTCTTGTTATCTATTTGGCTGAACCACACTGATTCCATCTTGTCAGCTCTATCTCAGGCCAGCAGTCCTATCCTCTCCCCTTTCTACGTGATTGAATTTTAGCCTACTCCCAGGACTGTGCCCAAGCCAGATAAGTTCTCGTCAACTCTTCCTCTTGCCTTCGTCTGATATGAAAATTGGAAGAGTGCCTTTTGCTGATGCAGATGGTTAATAGTCATGAGACCCCTGGGAGGAGACAAACCCCGGGTTCCCGGAAGTGTGGATTTACTTTCCTCTAGTGGTCAGATTCTATTTTTATCTTTTGCTCATTTAAATCCCCTTACTGGAGAAGGGAATGGTAAACCATTTCAGTGTTCTTGCCTTGAGAACCCCATGAACAGTATGAAAAGGCAAAAAGATAGGACACTGAAAGATGAACTCCCCAGGTCGGTAGGTGCCCAATATGCTACTGGGAGAATTGGAAAAGACCCTGATGCTGGGAAAAATTGAGGGCAGGAGGAGAAGGGGATGACAGAGGATGAGATGTTGGATGGCATCACCGACTCAATGGACATGAGTTTGGGTGGACTCCCAGAGTTGGTGATGTACAGGGAGGCCTGGCACGCTGCAGCTCATGGAGTTGCAGAGTCAGACACGACTCAGCAACTGAACTGATCTGAACTGATACCCCTTTTGGCTCTGCAGAGTACAGCTGTGAATGTCTCTGAATCACTGTTGCCTGATTCCCCATAAGTTATCCACAATAAACTTCATAAGTGCACTCCATTTTTCAAGTCTTAAAGTTCCTTCTCAGCTCAGAGGATATTATTCAATATCTCTGCCTCCCAACACTATCAGTTTTTTGGTTTTTTTTTTAAGTCACTCACAGGAGTCTTTCATCAGCCTTAAAATGGAGCCATTTAATTGGTATATATATATATATCTCATGATTTTCATTTCTTATAAGTTTGTATTATTGCCCTTTCAAAATATATATTTTAGGTTTTTGTTCTATTTCTTCTCCTCCTCAAAAATTTTCCTTTCCCCAGAAGTTTTCTTTTTTTTTCCAGTAGTTTTGTTGTATATATTTTTTCTAGTTTCTATCAAGAATACCACTTGAGGAAGTTGAAATGGTTTTATCTTTTAGTTGAATAATTTCTCCTGAATTATTTTTATATTGTTGTTTCCATTTTATTTGTTCATTGCCTGGGTCTTCCCTACAGTTTTCTCCTTTTAATGTCTCTTTTTCTGTTGTTTAATTGTATTTTCCTGGATTTTTTTGGTCACAACTGAATTTATAGCACATGGTACAATGCCTGCTGCATAAGGAGTTTCTAGAAGCATTTGATGAATATATTAAGAATAAAGGAAAAAACAAAAACTTTCTTGTTTCTTTGTCCTCCCCTGTTCATGTTAGTGGTTAGTGAAAGGAATCTCATTTTCATTCATTTTATGTGTTTAGTTCATCAACCAAGCAGAATAAGCAAGACTGTTTTCCATTTAGTAAAACAGTCATTGATAGTGCAGTCTGCACATATTTCTCTAGGCCATAATACATGCTAGTTAAAATTGTAGGCTTTGTCTAGAGATGGACCTGGTTTTGGTCACAGTGTTGCTGTGTACTAACTGGGAGAGTGTGGTAGCAAGATCATGTTGTTTCTTCATGACTCTAGCACCTGATCATGGTGTCTTTCACAGAGTAGGTCCTCAATTTTCAGAGTGTTTGTTGGATGAATAAATTTACAAAATTATGGATGTAGTCATCTTTCAATTTTTTAGAAATATTATAATTAATAAATTTATACATTAGAAAATACCATAATATCTATCAAAATTACAAGCAAGGCTATGTGTTTAAATGATATTTAAAGTGAGGTATAACTGTCCATTAATTTCAAAAAGTATTACCCACTATTTGATTATGTTTGTTCACTGACATAGGAAAAGAATGGTGTTATTTCTTCAGATGGCTGAATGTCAGATGTGTGTTAGAATTTGAAATATACACGGAGTAAAGGAAGCTACCCCAGAGTTGATCCAAACTCAGTTAATGATATCCAAGTAGCCAGAAAACTTACAAAGAAGTAATTCTTTATGTAACTTGGGTCTGCAAGGTGAAAAAATCTGACTAAAATAGTCTCAGAGAACAGCAAATCATCCTTCCTGAACTACCTTTTCTTTTTTAATAAGTGATAAAAAAGCATTTTTTTTTTTTTTACAAATTTCAGCTTATTGTCACAGTAATAGATATTTTAAGCCAGCTTCTATCAGTATTTTGGTGAATGGATAAGCTGTTTAATCAGGCAAGAATGACTTGTATTATTTTGTAAAAAATGGAAAAATTGAGGAAAAATACAGGCATAAAAGATAATTCTAGAGTTTTAATTTGTATTTATTAAGCATAGTCCAAAAGAAGTGTGTGTATGTGGGTTTATATTGAAATATGTTCAGTCAGGCATTGTTTGTATTTTGAAAAATTAGAACATAAATGTCCACAAATAAATTGTATGAAATAATATAAAATAATACAAGGTTAGATATGGCAGTTACTATTTAAAATACCTATTGTAATTTACATATTGTTAAAAATATTTGCTCACCCTCCTTCCACACCCTAGACCCACTGATATCAGGCTTGACTGAAGGATTTATATAGGGCAATGAAATGTCAGCAGAAGAGATGACTGTCACGTTTTTACACAAATATTCATTTTCCATGGTTTTCCTTCCCTGTGCTATGATACATGCGGTGTCCCAGGTAGTAACTGTCCCATCATTGTGGTCTCACACTGAGGAGTGATGGAGTCATGGAACCAAATAGCTATTCACTCCTCTTGGTTGCATAATGAGATTAAACCTTGCTGTTGGAAGTCACTAGGGTTTTTGAGTCATTTGTTATTGTCAACAGCATAACTTTGAGGTGACACTGGGAGAGTAAATCCATCATCTTGATATAGTTTATACTATTAACATTCTATATCCTCAATGTAAATACATCTGCTTGTGACTTTGTCATACATCCTTTCAGTTTAAGTCAGGGAACCATTTTGCTGTTTGAAAATGTGTAAATTCAGATATAGTATATAGAGGCATTCCAGTGATGTGTTATTTCTCATTTTTAAAAAAGACATTTTATATATCTACTCTCCTAATTGCCCTTCTTCACCTTCTGATCTACCTATATGGATAGATATGAAATAACAGACAGAAAACCATGAGTGATGGTTAGAAGTGAGGGGGCAGAAGGAGGAGGGAAAATAATTCTTACCTCATACAAATATAAATTAACTTATTCTTTATAAAAATAGTAGCACAAATTATGGTGATGATTTCACAAATGGATGCTTATCTCCAAGCTCATCAAATAGTATACATTATTATAGCTTTTTATATGTCTAAAATAATAAAGCTAAGGAAAGAAAATATCAAATATGTATATATAATGCATACATAATATATAATTAAAAATAAAAATAAGCTAACTGAAAATGCTGTAATTTATCTTTACTCCTGTAAATATCATCATGGATTTCAGAAGTATTTTTTTTAGTTTTTGATTTTTTAAGGGTTAATTTTTTATATTTGTTGTTTTCTTCACAATTTGTAAAGGTAACCAATTATATATGTGTGTGTGTGTGTGTGTGTATGTATGCATATATATATATATGAAAGAAATAATAAAAATATATATGAAAATCTGGATTTTATCTCTTGCTTGACATTTAAATGCATGCTACCGAAATGAAGTAGAGTTTACAAAAAAAGTTTTATTTAATGGGAATGGCCAAATATACTAAAAGGAAAAGAAAATAAGCCACATTTCATTTTTATGCTATAGTATTTCATGACTACACTCTGACAAGTGAAATATGCTTATTTAGAGACATCTAAAAATCTGCAGTAATTTTTCTAGGATTTTTATTCACTTTATTTTTGGTAGAGATGAAATGCCTGACCTTCTTTTGACTTTAAATGTTAATACTCATACTTTATAAAATGCTACAAACACATCTCTAAACCAAGAAATCCATTAAGATGGGTTTTAAATGGATTTCCTTCAAGGAGATAACATTAGAAGTCTTTTTTACCTCTTCTTTTGAAACAGAGTCAGGAGCAAATGTTTTTCTCTAAAGTTATATTGTAGGACAGAGATTAACTTTTCCCCTGTGTAACTCTGGACATCTCAGGGGATTAGATGAATTGCAGAACAACAGATTTTAATTTTAAATGGGGGGAGCTTTCCAATATCCAGTTCAAAAATTTAGGATTAGGAAACAAACAGGAAATTAATGTCTAATAAACTTTTAAGTATTTTCCTCTTCTTCTGCTTCTTAGCTAAAGAACTTTAGATTTAAGTAGATCTTGCTTTTACTTCTGGTTTGGTTGCTTTCTAGATGCAGGACCTTGGATGAATCAGTTAATTTTATCTGAAGCTGTGTTCTCTCTGATTTATAAAAGGGAATGACAATATATATTTTCATTGGCTTGGGAAACATTAAAATACAATAATGTACATCCAGTGCTTAGCACAGTATGAGATTAAATACCAGTGTCTCACACAGGGGAGGCTTTGCCTGCTTTATAAAAATGTGTATTTGTATGTAGGCAAACAGATGACACTTAGCTGTGCTTAAGAGCTTGATCCATCAAAAGCACCCAATAGAGCTAACATGGAGGTAACTTGAGTTGTGCTACACTTGTGTCTCCAAATATTGCAAAAAAAAAAAAAAAAAAAAAGACTTACCCAAGGCTCTTGCCAGCAATGCAGATGCCTAGACCCCACCTCAGCAATTCTGATAGGGAGCGTCTGTCATCAAAAGGGAGGATGGAATCTAGTCATCGAAGTTTTAGCAACTATCCTCTTGTCTGAGGAAGATATCCTGAGGCAGGTCAGGTTAGTCGCTCAGTCGTGTCCAACTCTCTGAGACCCCATGGACTGCAGCATGCTAGGCTTCCCTGTCCATCACCAACTCCCGGAGTTTGCTCAAACTCATGTCCATAGAGTCGGTGATACCATGCAACCATCTCATCCTCTGTCATCCCCTTCTCCTTCTGCCTTCAATCTTTCCCAGTATCAGGGTCTTTTCCAAGGAGTCAGTTCTTTGCATCAAGTGGCCACAGTATTGGAGTTTTAGCTTAAGCATCAGTCCTTCCAATGAATATTCAGGACTGATTTCCTTTGAGGCAGGTAGTCCCCCTTCAAAGAATTCTGACTTCATTTTTACAGGTGAATTTGGTTTTATAACTTTTAACTCTTCAAAACGACACCAAGACTTTAATCTGAGATCAGGTTGTCTACATACAGGCTAGTCTAGGATCCTTGTGCTTATATTCAAATAGGGGTCAATTTCTCAAAGAATAAATTCCTATAGGAAGGATATCCCCTCAGGGATTCTATTTAGCCATTGTTTTTAGGTTTAAAAAAGCACTTCTCACTCTGATCTGTTTCTATGGAATTACACCTGGTTACAACACATTTTCATTAGCCTGTTTTAATGTGTTTGAAAAATGCCTCCACCTCACTCCTGATAAGGTAGAATTGGTTAATCTGACAGCAACCTCCTTCCTCCCTTTACAGGTCATCTCTGCATCAAAAGGATACTGTTCACTTCTCTGGTATCATTACCTTTGGGCTTTGATGGGTACAATCGGTCAGCTTTGCTTCACAGTGACTCACGTGATATTTTGTCCGTGTCACTTGGACTGACCTCTCCTTTTACACTAATTGACTCTTCGTAACCTCTACTGAGATCACCTTTGCTGTTCTTTCATGCTCTGAATTAACCTAGCTAGCATGGCACCCCACTCCAGTACTCTTGCCTGGAAAATCCCATGGACGGAGGAGCCTGGTAGGCTGCAGTCCATGGGGTCGCTAAAAGTCAGACACAACTGAGCAACTTCACTTTCACTTTCATGCATTGGAGAAGGAAATGGCAACCCACTCCAGTGTTCTTGCCTGGAGAATCCCAGGGACAGGGGAGCCTGGTGGGCTGCCATCTATGGGGTCGGACAGGGTCGGACACGACTGAAGCAACTAGCAGCAGCAGCAGCTGTTGATGATGACATCACGATGTAAGCTTGCCCTCTAGTGGCAGCTGCTCAAATCGCGCCTGAAGAGCTTTAGTTCTGCCTTCACTCATGAGAAATGTTCAGCTCAGTTCAGTTGCTCAGTCGTGTCCAACTCTTTGCAACCCAATGGACTGCAGCACATCAGGCCTCCCTGTCCATCACCAACTCCTGCAATTTAATCAAACTCACGTCCATTTAGTCAGTGATGCCATTCAACAATCTCATCCTCTGTCATCCCCTTCTCCTCCCCCCTTCAATCTTTCTCAGCATCAGGGTCTTTTCCAAAGAGTCATTTCTTCACATCAGGTGGCCAAAGTATTGGAGTTTGAGCTTCGGCATCAGTCCTTTCAATGAATATTCAGGACTGATCTCCTCTAGGATGGCCTGGTTGGATCTCCTTGCATGCAAGTTCAGTTCAGTTCAGTCTCTCAGTCTGTCCGACTCTTTGCAACCCTATGTATTGCAGCATGCCAGGCCTCCCTGTCCATCACCAACTCCCGGAGTCCACCCAAACCCATGTCCATCGAGTCGGTGATGCCATCCAACCATCTCTTCCTCTGTCGTCCCCTTCTCCTCCTGCCCCCAATCTTTCCCAGCATCAGGGTCTTTTCAAATGAGTCAGCTCTTCGCATCAGGTGGCCAAAGTATTGGAGTTTCAGCTTCAACATCAGTCCTTCCAATGAACACCCAGGACTGATCTCCTTTAGAATGGATTGGTTGGATCTCTTTGTAGTCCAAGGGACTCTCAAGAGTCTTCTCCAACACCACAGTTCAAAAGTATCAATTCTTTGGCACTCAGCTTTCTTTATAGTCCAACTCTCACATCCATACATGACCACTGGAAAAACCATAGCCTTGATTAGATGGATCTTTGTTGGCAAAGTAATGTCTCTGCTTTTTAATATGCTGTCTAGGTTGGTCATAACTTTCTTTCCAAGGAGTTCAGTTCAGTTCAGTCGCTCAGTCATGTCCGACTCTTTGCGACCCTATCAATCGCAGCACACCAGGCCTCCCTGTCCATCACCAACTCCCGGAGTTCACCCAGACTCACGTCCATCGAGTCAGTGATGCCGTCCAGGCATCTCATCCTCTGTCGTCCCCTTCTCCTCCTGCCCACAATCCCTCCCAGCATCAAAGTCTTTTCCAATGAGTCAACTCATCACATGAGGTGGCCAAAGTACTGGAGTTTCAGCTTTAGCATCATTCCTTCCAAAGAAATCCCAGGGCTGATCTCCTTTAAAATGGACTGGTTGGATCTCCTTGCATTCCAAGGGACTCTCAAGAGTCTTCTCCAACACCACAGTTCAAAAGCATTAATTCTTTGGTGCTCAGCCTTCTTCACAGTCCATTTAATTCTTCCATTCGTAAGCATGTGGTTTAGATCTGACTAATGAGAGTACCACATTCTTCAGGCCTTGGTGACTGACTTAAGGATGACCAACATTAAGACACTGCTAATCCTTCTGAAAAACAGAAGGGAAAAAGTGGAAGCAGTGACAGAAGGCAATGGCACCCCATTCCAGTATTCTTTCCTGGAAAATCCCACGGACGGAGGAGCCTGGTAGGCTGCAGTCCATGGGGTCGCTAAGAGTCGGACATGACTGAACGACTTCCCTTTCACTTTTCATTTTCATGCATTGGAGAAGGAAATGGCAACCCACTCCAGTGTTCTTGCCTGGAGAATCCCAGTGATGGGGGAGCCTGGTGGGCAACCGTCTATGGGGTCACACCGAGTCGGACACGACTGAAGTGACTTAGCAGCAGCAGCAGTGACAGATTTTATTTTCTTAGACTCCAGAATCACTGTGGATGGTCTCAATAGCTGTCATAAAAAATGCTACGGTTGGTTTGTACCTCAGGTGTGCTAATTTTGAGATAATGAGTTTTGCACCTGTGTCTCAGATTCACCAGGTGCCTGAAACTCATTACCCACAGGCATGACTTTCTGGTTAATATACTCTCTATTATCTGTCTTTCCTGATTCACTTTCCCACTTCCCAATTAGTGTTTTCTGTACCTCTCCAAGCAAGCTACTTGCATTTAAAATTTTGTCCAAGGGTCTTCTTCTGGGGGAACCCAAACTTAGACTCAGAGTCTGTATGTGTGTGCATACATGTATATTTGTGTGCTTTTGTGAGATATGTGTACTGTATTCTTGGATTTGTATAATAGGACCATTTTATAATGTTGGGAAGGTTTGGGGGTTTTATCCTCTTTTCCTTTAGTAGATTATCTGATTACTGTGTCTGTGTTTATCTCTTTTTGTTGGTTGTTAGGAAACTCAGGGACAAATTTGTTGCTAACTTCTAATAATATTGAGATTACCCCATAGCCTGCATTCTGTATATTAATTTCACTTTTGGATTCAACTTTTCCCAATAGTAGCTTCCTTTTGTTCTATTTCTTCTTTACCTTTAATGTGTTTTCATGTATTTTCTCCTTTATGAAAAGACAAGATTTTAAAAATTAAACTAATTTTTAAATAATAATTCCTAACACTATGTAGGTCACTGTGTTTTAAAATAGAAATTGATTAAGAGAACTAAATAAAAGTGAAAATACAAGAATACATATCTGATCTATTCAGGTGGAAACAATAATTATCATGTGTCATTTCAGCCAAGCATTAAGGGAAAATTCAGATTTCAAGAATACCCAAGATTTTTGAAAAAATAGAAAAATACATAGAACTAGAAAGTAGATGAGAAGACAAAATGATTATAAAATTCTGAAAGATCACATGCACCAAAACATCACAAAACTCAGAAAAAAAACATAAAGTATGTTTTCAGTAATTACCTGTCACAACTCTATAATTACTTTTCTACATTTTGGCTACATGCTATTTGAATATTTTAGTGCATTTTAATAACACTTTCTACAGTAAACAAAATTGAAGGATAACTCATTCCTTCCTCCAAAATAGTTGATCCAACATTTTAAATTATTAATTTAGTTTTTAATTTTTTTGTTTCACAACTTAGTGTCATGCAAATTTGTATCAACTATGAGAGATCCTCTTTTAATTTCCCATCATATATAAACAACTCAGATGGTAAAGAATATGCCTGCAATGCAGGAGATGTGGTTCAATTCCTGGGTCTGGAATATCCTCCAGAGAAGGGAATGGCAACCTACTCCAGTATTCTTGCCAGGATAATCCCATGGACAGAGGAGTGTGGCAGTTTATAGTCCATGGGGTTGCAAAGAGTCAGACATGAGTAAAGCAATAGCATGCATGTAGAATGTGAAGTAAAATGAAGAAAGAGGATTCAAACTTGATTACTGGTGCTGCACATCTTTCAGTTCAGTTCCGTTCAGTCGTGTCCAACTCTTTGTGACCCCATGGACTGCAGCACGCCAGGCTTCCCTGTCCATCACCAACTCCTGGAGCTTACCTAAACTCATGTCCATCGAGTCGGTGATGCCATCCAACCATCTCATCCTCTGTCGTCCCCTTCTCCTCCTGCCTTCAGTCTTTCCCAGCATCAGCGTCTTTTCCAATGAGTCAGTTCTTCACATTAAGTGGCCAAAGTAATGGAACTTCAGCATCAGTCCCTCCAGTGAATATTCAGGATTGATTTCTTGTAGGATTGGCTGGTTTTATCTCCTTGCTGTCCAAGATATTCATAAGATTCTTCTCCAACACCACAGTTCAAAAGCATCAGTTCTTCGGTGCTTAGCTTTCTTTATAGTCCAATTCTCACATCCATACATGACTACTGGAAAAACCATAGCTTTGACTAGATGGACCTTTGTCAGTAAAGTAATGTCTCTGCTTTTTAATATGCTGTCTAGGTTGGTCATCGCTTTTCTTCCAAGGAGCAAGTGTCTTTTAATTTCATGGCTGCATTCACCATCTGCAGTGATTTTGGAGCCCAAGAAAAGAAAGTCTGTCACTGTTTCCATTGTTTCCCCATCTATTTGCCATGAAGTGATGGGACCTGATGCCATTATATTCGTTTTTTGAATGCTGAGTTTTTATATAGAGAAAGACTGAGGGAGAAACAGATTTTGTTTAACCCTTTTAAAGCAAGTCTGTGAAGTATTTTGTACTTATGGATAATGAGATAGCTTTAACTCTGTCCCCATCATTCAGTGAAAAAGTGGAATAATACAAATTAGATTTTCCCTGGATTTATTGACCTCATAAATGCACATTTTGAATACTGATATTCCTTTTCCCCACTTTTTTGACTGGCTAGCTGATCTGTAAGGGCACTACTCAAGCCTGACAATGTAGAATGGCTGATCTGTTTTAGCTGCCTTACCTCCAGAATGTCCACTAGAGGGAGCTACTACAATGCTTTCTATTTTTTTGTTCATTGTATGTATTCTTGGCTTTTGATAACTAAGGTAAAGTTAGTGTCTTTTGGTTACCCATAGATTAAATCTTAATAAAGGTTACTTTGTTATTTTTATAAAATTGTATGCATATTCCACATAGGAGATCCTGGAGTCTTGAGCATAAACCTTTCTGAAGGAGAAAATGTAGGAAATAAAGGGGGAGAAAAGTTTAAATAACTGGCAGTGACGCATCTAATTTAAACTGTGATTGAGGAAGAATCTGAAAATATTTTAGTATGTAAGGCATAGAGTCTTATATAAAATTTAAGAGAAATCAGCATTTTTACCTTAAGATGTATAAAATTATATTCACTGTGCTGTCTCTACTTGTTGTTTTAAGTGACTAGTGAATATTTAAGAACAATTAAAAGCTACCTTTTGCATAGTCCCCAAATCCATTCTTCTTCTAAGGTCATATGTTACTGAATACAGATTTTTTCTACCAAAGGAAGTTTTTAGAGCACATGAGTCATATCATGTAAATACCTCCAATTAAATTACACAGAATAAGTACAAACGTAAGAACAACAACAGCAATAATAATAATAGCAACCATTTGGGATACATATGTTCTTCTTTAATCATTTCCTTTAGGTCAGGCATGTTGGTGTCCAATGCAGAATTAGACAGGCCAGCCCTGGGCTGTCCCTTCATTTTGCCGTGTGCTGTCAGGAAATGCTTCTTGAGGACAGTAGCAGCAAGGTGGTAGCAGTCCATGCAAGGGTATGAGTGATAAAAGCCTCACTCAGAATGGAGCTTCTTAGGTGCCGGTAGATAAGTGCCCTTCCAGTGAAGCATGTGTTTCTAATTTGGGATCACCTTTCTGCCAGGGATATATATGTTGTGAGTTCTGAGGCTACTAAGTCGCTTCAGTCGTGTCCGACGCTGTGTGACCCCATAGACGGCAGCCCATCAGGATTCCCCGTCCCTGGGATTCTCCAGGCAAGAACACTGGAGTGGGTTGCCATTTCCTTCTCCAATGCATGAAAGTGAAAAGTGAAAGTGAAGTCACTCAGTCGTGTCCGATTCTTCGCGACCCATGGACTGCAGCCTTCCAGGCTCCTCCCTCCATGGGATTCTCCAGGCAAGAGTACTGGAGTGGGTTGCCATTCATTGACTTCTCCGTGTGAGTTCTGAAAGGGCCTCAAATTTCATGTTATCTCTTGCTACCAGGTGACGCTAGTGGTAAAGAACCCGCCTGCCAATGCAGGAGACTTTAAAGACGAGGGTTCGATCCCTGGGTCGGGAAGATCCCTTGGAGGAGGAAATGACAAACCACTCCAGTATCCTTGCCTGGAGAATCACATGGACAGAGGAGCCTGGCAGGCTACAATCCATAGGGTTTAATGGAATGGACAAGACTGAAGTGATTTAGCATGATAGCAGATGAAGTGGTCAATACCACATTTTGAATTGGCACTGTTCCATCCTAACAGATGGAACAGCTTGTTGGGGAATCAACCTTTAATTGTCTTTCTGAAAATAAGATGGACACATCTCTACAAACTGAACTTACAATGAGAGTAATAGCCCAGGAGGCTTTGAAAGCAGCATGTAACAGTAATGGGGAAGAAAACTTTCTCAACCAAAAATGATATGGATTTGATATATCTTAATATATTTGTATTCAGAGCACATGAAAGAAATCATTATACTTTGATGATATAAAGACCTGGATGTGCTAATATTTAGTTCAGTGGTTCTGAATTCTGAGTGCACACTGAGATCATTGGGGAAAATATTAATAAAATCTCAGCTGCTCAGGCCATACTTCATACCAATTAAATAAAAATTGCTGGGATTAAAATCCAGGCATTAGTCATTTAAGTTTTCCCAGGTGATTCTAATGTGTATCCAGTTCTAGGAATCACTGGTACAGTGTAATGTTTCCCAAACCTTTCTGTTACAGGACTCATCTTGGGATCTTGTTAAAATACCAATTGTGATTCAGTAGGTTTGGAGTGACGGAGAAGGCAATGGCATCCCACTCCAGTACTCTTGCCTGGAAAATCCCATGGACGGAGGAGCCTGGTGGGCTGCAGTCCATGGGGTCGCGAAGAGTCAGACATGACTGAACAACTTCACTTTCACTTTTTACTTTCATGCATTGGAGAAGGAACTGGCAACCCACTCCAGTGTTCTTGCCTGGAGAATCCCAGGGACGGGGAATCTTGGTGGGCTGCCGTCAATGGGGTTGCACAGAGTTGGACACGACTGAAGTGACTTAGCAGCAGCAGCAGCAGGTTCGGAGTGAAGCCTGAAATTCCCAGAAGATGGCGATGTTGCTGTTAACATACCACTGCTTAGCCACTGTACCAGGCAATGTGGGTTTGCTTTCTTCTCCAGGATAAACACAGAGCTCCTAAAATGCCACGACTCCTTCAGCTTATTTGGTGATATTTATTGTTGCTCAATGGTATGGAAGTGTATTATCTATAGATTATAAGATAAAAGTCAAGCACGTATCCGCTGATACTTTTTTTTAAATTTTATTTTTAAACTTTACAATATTGTATTAGTTTTGCCAAACATTGAAATGAATCCGCCACAGGTATACTCGTGCTCCCCATCCTGAACCCTCCTCCTTCCCCATACCCTCCCTCTGGATCCTCCCAGTGCACCAGCCCCAAGCATCCAGTATCGTGCATCGAATCTGGACTGGCGACTCGTTTCATACATGATATTATACATGTTTCAATGCCATTCTCCCAAATCTCCCCACCCTCTCCCTCACCCACAGAGTCCATAAGACTGATCTATACATCAGTGTCTCTTTTGCTGTCTCGTACACAGGGTTATTGTTACCATCTTTACTTTTTAAGTTGACCTGTCTTTATACTCAGAAATGTTTCTTAATAGTAGGCTTCCCTGGTGGCTCAGATGGTAAAGAATCTGCCTGCAATGCTGGAGACCATGTTCAATCCCTGGGTTGGGAAGATTTCCTGGAGAAGGAAATGGCAACCCACTCCAGTATTCTTTCCTGGAGAATTCCATGGACAGAGGAGCCTGGCAGGCTACATTCCACTTGGTTGCAAAGAGTTGGACACGACTGAGTGACTGTCACTCACTCACTCACTCACTCATTGTTGCTCCATGGTTTGGAAGCTCTTGAATTGTTGACACAAGCTTCAGCCCATCTTCTGTGAGTCTTTTGGTTGAGTCTAGAACCCACTAAGATTCTCTGCTTAGATTATTTTTTCTTTCAGGAAACCTGGGCCAACAGATACTCAGATTTTTCAGCAGCAAGGAGTTTTAAATCACAAATTATATATAAATTAGTGGAAACACAATGAGTTTGATTTTACAGTACCCACCTGATTTTCTGTATCACTAATATATTAATTGTAGGTAAAATTAGGTCTGTGAATATTTGAGATACTTTTCCATCATCAGAAATAGAAACACAGAGCAGTTAAGAAACTTATGTAAAGTCACACAGTAAATGATGGTGAAATCGCGATTTTAAACCCAGGCAGTAGGTGTATGTAAGCCTTTGCTCCTAACCGACACTTTTTACAGCTTTGCAATAAAACTGTTATAGGAACCAATTAATAGGTGAGAAAATTAGAGCCCTGGAAAGTAAATGACTTACTCAATTATAAAGAAGTGGTCATTGGCCACAGATAGGTCAAAACTCGGATTGTTTCCTTTTAGGGATAAAGTCCAAGTTGGTCTCTATGTGGCTACTGAAACTAAGAGAGGATCTTGTCAAAGAATAGAAAACTGACACATGGATTCAATTTGCCATCCATTTTCTTCTCCGTGTATGTTATGGGCTATCCACACGGCAGCATGGATTAATGCTATCATAAAGTTAACCAAATGATTATGGAAGGCAGAGACTGCCCCCAAACCTTTATGATGAAAATCTGAACATAGCTGAGCAGGAGGCTAAGTACCCAAGAAGAAAGGGGATGGGCTCAGAAGATCCCTGAGGAAGACAGACTGGCAACACTGTACCCACAACAGGGCGAGTAATTTCAAGGGGAAACCGCAAGTTGCCTTTTTCCTAGCTTACTTTTAAGATCAAGAAGTGGAAGTTTACTTCAAAGGTATGTATTACTGCCCACGTTTGAGAAAATGGTTGTTCAGAAAGAAACAAATAGACCCCATGTCTAAGTAGACAATAAATGTGGAATTTTCTATTACTTAAAAAAAATTGTTCTAAGAAAGTGCCTACAAGAGAATACATAAATCTTGGCTCAAACTATCATCGTATGAGTGGGTAGAAAAGGGATAAAGGGATTCTCAGCTTTATTATTATTATTTCCTAATAGATTCCATAAAGCTGGTCATTCTAGCTTCAGTAATAATAAACCCAAACTAGAGTGGATAAATGTGTAGACTTCTCCTGGCCTCTCCCCTTCTTCCAATTTCAGACCAATTTCTATGACTGTTGTGTGCCTGGAGCAATAAAGGAAGAAAACATTTAAAGCAGACTATTTTCTGTACCATGTTCTAGAAACCAGCAAGGTAGGAGAAGAGACGAATATTGCTTTGCCAACTGGATACAGTAAATTAGTCATCATGGTGGAGGATGAGTCACTAAGTCTAGTCTGACTCTTGGGAACCCATGGACTATAGACTGGTAGGCTCCTTTGTCCATGGGATTCTCCAGGCAAGAATACTGGAGTGGGTTGCCATTTCCTTCTCTAGGGTATCTTCCCAGCCCAGGAATCAAACCCGGGTCTCCTGCATTGAAGGCGGATTCTTTACCAAATGAGGGAAGCCCTTAGTCATCTTGGGTGTTTCTAAATTGAAGAAATTAATTGGTACCATGGATATAATATGCAATATCTATTTGCATGCAAATGACCTCCTGGGAAGTTGCAGTAGAGGAGTTAAGCCCAATACCCAACCATCAAGTGTATTATAACTTGGTGCCATTTTTGCTTTTCTGGTAGAGTACAATCTAGTCAAAATTTAATATTAAGAAGTTCTAGGTAATAGATTCTAACTTGGGGCATTACTTTAACTCCCCCAGAGGCTCAGACAGTAAGAATCTGCCTGCAATGCAGGAGACCTGGGTTTGATTCCTGGGCTGGGAAGATCTCCTGGAGAAGGAAATGACAACCCACTCTGGTATTCTTGCCTGGAAAATTCCATGGACAGAGGAACCTGTCTATGGTGGGCTACAGTCCATGGGATCACAAAGAGTCAGACACAACTGAGCAACACACACAATGGGACATTACTTTATCCTATTTCATAGCCATATAATACACCAATTTAAAGTATGCTCAATGGGATTTAGTATTCACAGAGATGTGCAACCATCAAAACAATAGATTTTAGGAGATTTTCTGCCCCTAAAAGTACCTCATACCCATAGTTCCCAACCCCCCTCCCAGCCTCTGCTGGACCCCAACTCTAGAAAACTTCTAATGTATTTTCAGCTTCTAAAGATTTTTCTACTCTAGACATTTTATGTACAGGGAATTCTATAGCATGTAGTATTTTGTGACTGGCTTTTTCATGTAACAAAAATTTCAAGATTTTTCCATTTTGTTTCATGTATCAGTCATTCAATCATTTTCATTGCCAAATAACTTTCCATTATGGATAGATATACCACATTTTATCTAATCTTTGTTATTTCTTTTCTTCTGCTTGTCTTAGTTTGCTGTATATCCTTACAGAAATTTCTGGAGATTTAAAGTGAATGATGATAGATACATACATCATCATTTAAGGGTGTTTTGCTGAGAAAAAAGGGGAGGGTGGGTCTGTAGAATGCCTCACACTAACATTTAGATTTTCATATGTGTCTTGGCATCTGAAACATAACATACATCAAATTTACCTCCTATCCCCCACCTTGCATCTTGTTCTTCTTTTCCCCTTCCCTATAGCTGTTAATCCATTTACCCATGTGATTAGAGTAAAACTCTTTCAATTATACTCAGCAGCTCTCTTCTCTCATATTGCATATCTGTTCCATTAGAAAACACTGTCAGTATGTAAAAGTGAAATGAATTCAGCGAACTACAAACAGCCTTGGATTTTTGTAACATAATACATAAAGTAGGCAGCTGCTAATGAGATTTCTAGGAGCCAGATCATCAATAAATTAAATTGCAGTGGTATTTGGGAAATGAGAGTACATGTGGTTTGAGCCAAGACCCATTGTCTCTTTGCCCCTCTCTCTCAAAACAAAACAGCCCAGCATGATGGAAGCTTTTTTCTAGGCTGGTGCAGCCAAGAACACAGGGCTGCCTCTCCAAAGGGCTTCCAGGCTAGAACTGCTATATCTCCCCAGAAGGGAGAGGAGCCAACACTTTTCCTCCTCCTAAGCTTTGTGTTGGAAAAAATTATTCTAGGCAAGAGAAGTGAGGTATTTAGAATTCCATCCAGCCCCCACTCAAAGATCAGAGGCTCTATACCAGATGTGGGAGGCCAAAAAGTCTGGGTTCCAATCTATAAACAACAGGGATGTGAAATGGTCAGATATAAATGTAAATTACAACATCATGGGTACCTGCTGCATGTAGCAGGGATTGAAAAGGTTCTATATTGGATGTAAGGGTGACAGGTGACTATTTTAATAATCCAGAAAATGTAGTAGAGAACTAGGCTAGCACAGTGGAAACTAAGCTATGTGTGAAAAGAAATAGTTAAATTAATATATCTACAAGTAGTGCAGGATGAGAGGTCAGTGATATCTTTCTTTTTTTTGGTGTATGAAAAAATGTCAGCTTTTATGATGAATATTCTAAATATATGCTTTCTTAAGCCATCTAAACTGGTTCATCGATTCTCTGATATTAGGGCCAAATCTCTGCATCCAGGACAATGCCTTGATGCAGGGGTGAGTAACAAATATTTGAAGATGTGGTTACCAGTTAACTTACCAAAGATGTGTGTTGTGTACACTTCAAATCAAGGTTACAGTGTAGTGTACAAGTATATTACCACTACAATGTAACTTTGATTTGAGGTGCTTTCAAAAAAATGTCATTTTTTTTAAAATTTTATTTTATTTTTAAACTTTACATAATTGTATTAGTTTTGCCAAATATCAAAATGAATCCGCCACAGGTATACATGTGTTCCCCATCCTGAACCCTCCTCCCTCCTCCCTCCCCATACCCTCCCTCTGGGTCGTCCCAGTGCACCAGCCCCAAGCATCCAGTATCGTGCATCGAATATTTTTGAGAGACAGAATAATGAACTGCCAGTGTAAGTGGTTCAACATGAGAATATGTTAAAATCCTAGTTCCTCCACTGTACCCATGTGTTTTTAGACATGTTACATAACTTCCCTGAGCCTTAGTTTCTTTAGTTAGAAAGAGAACAAATCCTTCTTTCACACATTTGCTGCAGGGAGCAGAAGTAGCACGACAAACAGTCAGCATATAGCAACCACCAATTAACAGTAGTTTATTCATTTCACAAACAGCTGCTGTGTGCCTTTCAAGTTCCAGATAGTTCTTGAAAATGCAGGATGAATGAAATATGGTTCTTGCTCTTCATGAATGTACAGTCTAAAGGCAAGACTCCTACAGAGAGAGAGAGAGACAGACGGGACAGACAGACAGACACACACACACACACACACACGAGTAAGATGAAGGCAAACAGAATGCCATTTGTTTATCACTGTTGTTATAGAGTTTGACCCTCTTAGGACCAGGTTTCTTTCTTCACCACGGGCTCACTTAAACAATTAGTGCACTAGTTGGCTTAAAGCTCACCATTCAGAAAACGAAGATCATGGCATCTGGTCCCATCACTTCATGGGAAATATATGGGGAAATAGTGGAAACAGTGTCAGACTTTATTTTTTTGGGCTCCAAAATCACTGCAGATGGTGATTGCAGCCATGAAATTAAAAGGCGCTTAGTCCTTGGAAGGAAAGTTATGACCAACATAGATAGTATATTGAAAAGCAGAGATATTACTTTGCTAACAAAGGTCCATCTAGTCAAGGCTATGGTTTTTCCAGTGGTCATGTATGGATGTGAGAGTTGGACTGTGAAGAAAGCTGAGTGCCAAGAATTGATGCTTTTGAACTGTGGTGTTGGAGAAGACTCTTGAGAGTCGCTTGGACTGCAAGGAGATCCAACCAGTCCATTCTAAAGGCGATCAGTCTTGGGTGTTCATTGGAAGGACTGATGGAAGGACTTTTGCCACCTGATGCGAAGAGTTGACTCATTGGAAAAGACTCTGATGCTGGGAGGGATTGAGGGCAGGAGGAGAAGGGGACGACAGAGGATGAGATGGCTGGATGGCATCACTGACTCGATGGACGTGAGTCTGAGTGAACTCCGGGAGTTGGTGATGGACAGGGAGGCCTGGTGTGCTGCGATTCATGGGGTCACAAAGAGTTGGACACGACTGAGCGAGTCAATTGAACTGAACTGAATCCTGAAAGTGCACTAAATCCTTAATCATGTGCCAAGGACCATGAATTAATGGTCTAGATAGTGTGATTTATTGGAATAGAGACATGATTAGAATAACATTATAGTGTCAGATGTCATACTGGCATTACTTTTGCTTTTGAAAGTTCCTCAACTTATAGTCCTGTCAGATTTCTCTTCTCTGCATAAGGAATATTGTTTTGGTTGAAGTGAAATGGATGGGATTTGTCATATTCACCAGACTTCTGTTCTACTATAGAACTTGTTTTGAAAACAAGGATTGGTTTCAATTCAGTTGCTGTATTAGAGGACAAATGTAAAGTTTGCCTTTACTTGGGCATGAGTCCCTGCACAGAAACTGCTAGGTGAACACAGAAACTGCACCAAACTGAACCCAGCCACAATAGGAGACACAAAACTCCCACACATGGACACCCCTCAAACATTACTGACCCCCTCAGCCACATGGTGTGTTATGAATCCTCCTGTCCTCATATGCATGACAGAGTTCCCTTAGATTCAGACAACACCCCTTCCACTACTTCATAATCTACAACACTTCTGCAAGCAAGCTGTAGGTCTCTGTCAAGGGAAATAGCATGTTTATTGTAGAATTTATGTGCATCTTAACCATTTAATATTTATAAAACTATGCTTCCTCTTTTATTCAGTTTCAATTTTTATGTCATGTAAGAAGTTTTTGAATGTTGTCACCAACTGTATTTTTATAAGCCCCATGGTTTTAGTTGTGCAGTTTGTATAATGTGATGATATTATATAGGTATGTGCCTTATTATGGGGCTTCCCAGGTAGTTCAGAGGTAAAGAATCTGCCTGCCAATACAGGAGATGCAGAAGACATGGATTTGATCCCTGGGTTGGGAAGATCATTTGGAGGAGGAAATGGCAGTTCACTCCAGTATTTTCGCCTGGAAAATCCCATGGACAGAGGAGTCTGGCGGGCTACTGTCCACGGGGTCCCAAGAAGGTGGGCATGTCTAAGTGACTGAGCACACATGGATGTACCTTATAGCTAAATTATTTGTCTCTTTAAGTATTTCAAGTTACTTAAATACTTATATCTAGCTTGAAAAATTAATCTTTTAGAATATCATTTGTAATATTTTAAAAAAATGTGTCCATACTTGATATCAGAACATTCGATATGCTTCTAGATGGAGGCTAACTGTGTTCCTAAAAGTGCTTGAAAACGTTCAAAGAGGTTACATGGTACGTCTGTTGACCTTGTCAGACTGAGGCAAAGCTCCAACGTTATTTTTAGAAATCAGAGAAGGTAGACAGAACCTCTTTTCCTCCTTCTTAATCTCTCACAGTGTAAAAATAGCAATGCTTCTATGCTATTGGCAGGAGAATAACTAAATTAGTAACCCATGTGCTATTATTTTGCTTAATGTCCCAATAGCACCTGAAATGAGCATTTTACCACATTTATGTACGTGTCTGTACTCATTTTCTGGGGAGACAATAGCCTCTTAATAGATTTTATACTTTTCAGTTTTTCAAATAGCTGAATACTGTGTAGCTTCTGCCCCATATTCTCTTAGTTGAAGTAAATGAAGGAAATATGGACTCTGTCTGAACAATTCTCACTATTAAAAGTCTTTAAACCCAGATTTATTATCAGATAGGTTGTATTTTAGGTGTCTGGTTTCTACTATGTTTTTTAGAAGTGTAATATAAGGAAATTTCTGATTGTATGTAGCTCATCTGCTTTACTATTCTATTAAACCATTCTATTAAACTGGGTTAGGTTTTAAAGGAAACACATTTGATTTCTATCCTGCCCATTTCGAAATAAATCCTGCCAAGACTTTAGGACAAATACAGACATGTAAAAGAAACCAACCCATGATGAAGAAAAGTAGAATAACATCAGATATAGGATACTGTATAATTTATCCTGTGATAATAGAATAGATACTAATTTGTGTTTGGCCTTGAAAACAAATCTATATTTTGAATCTAGATTTTGATGCCAAAATATAGAAAAAAGAGAGGCCAGGGTATGAACAAAGAGGAAACTAAATTCGTTGTTGTTAATCTAAGATTATTTGGAGGAAGATCTTTTACAGTCTGTACACTCCAGAAAAAGGCAGCATGATCATTCATTTATTTGAATTGATCAGTTTATGAATTACCTAAAATTGCGTGGAGCTTTTAGTGTGCACGTGTGACTCTGCTCTTTTTTAGGAGAGCATCAGCAGCTTTCATCCTATTTTCAAAAGAGCCCACACCTCCAACAGTATTAACCACCTCTGGTATTTATAAGATGTTGATGTAACATAAAGTCATCACAAAGATTTGCTAGTTCTTTTTTTGTTTGTTTGTTTATTTATTTATTTTTTTAATTTTATTTTTAAACTTTACATAATTGTATTAGTTTTGCCAAATATCAAAATGAATCCACCACAGGTATACATGCTAGTTCTCTTAACTGTTGCTGACTCTGCTAGTACACAGTAATTTCCTTGTACTTATCACCATGAGATTTGTTGTCGCAAATGAGTTGGCAAAGTAATGTCTCTGCTTTTTAATATGCTGTCTGTGTTGGTCATGACTTTCCTTCCAAGGAGTAAGCGTCTTTTAATTTCATGGCTGCAATCACCATCTGCAGTGATTTTGGAGCCCAGAAAAATAAAGTCTGACACTGTTTCCACTGTTTCCCCATTTATTTGCCATGAAGTGATGGGACTGGATGCCATGATCTTCGTTTTCTGAATGTTGAGCTTTAAGCCAACTTTTTCACTCTCCACTTTCACTTTCATCAAGAGGCTCTTTAGTTTCTCTTCACTTTCTGCCATAAGGGTGGTGTCATCTGCATATCTGAGGTTATTGATATTTCTCCCGGCAATCTTGATTCCAGCTTGTGCTTCCTCCAGTCCAGCGTTTCTCATGATGTACTCTGCATATAAGTTAAATAAGCAGGGTGACAATATATAGCCTTGACGTACTCCTTTTCCTATTTGGAACCAGCCTGTTGTTCCATGTCCAGTTCTAACTGTTGCTTCCTGACCTGCATACAGATTTCTCAAGAGGCAGGTCAGGTGGTCTGGTATTCCCATCTCTTGAAGAATTTTCCACAGTTTATTGTGATCCACACAGTCAAAGGCTTTGGCATAGTCAATAAAGCAGAAATAGATGTTTTTCAGGAACTCTCTTGCTTTTTTGATGATCCAGGGGATGTTGGCAATTTGATCTCTGGTTCCTCTGCCTTTTCTAAAACCAGTTTGAACATCTGGAAGTTCATGGATCATGTATTGCTGAAGCCTGGCTTGGAGAATTTTGAGCATTACTTTACTAGCGTGTGAGATGAGTGCAATTGTGCAGTAGTTTTAGCATTCTTTGGCATTGCCTTTCTTTGGGATTGGAATGAAAACTGACCTTTTCCAGTCCTGTGGCCACTTCTGAGTTTTCCAAATTTGCTGGCATATTGTGTGCGAGAAGTTAATAAAGTAATAAAGTCCTCAATGTGAGTATCTGAAGCTTAGTCCTGTCTGGAATTCCAGGTTATTTGAAAATGGCCTGGCACACATGCTTCAGATTTATCCCACCTAAGAGGTGAAGGACCTTTCTATAAGATCCATTAATCACAGTTTGGGGGATGTTGCCAGGGATGTTAATTCCCTAGAATTCCTAGCCTGCCTTTCACATCAGCAGAATAAATACAGATTGTGAGGAAAAACCTTTTAGACAGAGACAAACAGAGGCTTGCAGGAACATTCAGAAACACTGAAATGGCTGAGTCAGGGCTCTGCTATAGCATTTTTAGAGGTTATATATTCTAAGAATGTCAGATTCAAATATTAGAACATTTTTTTCAAGCATGCTTAATACTTAAGTGAAATTACCTGTCTTTCAAGACATGATAAAGACACATTTTCTTACTAAGAAGACTAACATCAGCTCTGTTGCTAGCATGAAGGCATGGTAATAGTCAGTGGAAATAGAGCAAGAAAAACAACATGCCATGAAGCAGCATAGATACCAGAGGAACAATTATATATGGCTAGAAAAATAGTCAGTGCTTTCAGCACTGACTTTGTGTGTGCATTTTGGATGAGTTTATGTGTATGAATGATATATATTTATGATGTTACCTTCCAAAGTAGTTGTACCTGACAATTTCCACCTATATCAGAAATTTCCTCTTCTTCTTCACTGGTAAACCCTCTGAAAGATGTTTTTCTCAGACATTCAGCTGGCCTATATGCAACTTGTTAAAACTTTTCCATATCCTTATTAAATGAGATTTCGCCTTCTGTCCAAGTATATGAATAACCATTAGTACAAATCAACTGGTTTATTTACTGATGATAAACAATTCTCTCAAATTAATTTTATCATTTAAATGATTTTCCTAGGTCTTTTTGCTTGTTCCATGAAGCAAAGCATCGAAAGAAATATAAATTGAAATAAGATAGACATTTGTGCTTGGCCAACTTGAATAACAAACTCTAGTAATAATGTAATTGAAAATTTCAGAAGAAATGGCTTCAAGAATGGGAAACTGAATAAGATAGCTAAGAACAAATGATGAGAAAATATTAACCATCAAAGTACTACTTATGGAAATATTCACTCTATGCATTAATGTTGGCAGGTGTGTTTGAGTGATAAGCGTTTAGATATCTATAACAAGAAATCTAATTTTCTCAAGAACAATATATTTTACTTTTAATATCAAAGTGAACATTAAACATATAGTTAAATTTTAATATGAAACTCAAAAACTGATTTTTTTTTACACACACATCTACACAAATAAAATATTATCAGACAGAATGTCTCAAAGTTCAAGAAGTATGATCACCGATACTCTGAAAACCAAAATCATTTTTACTGACATAAAACATGAGTTCGAGTAATGGATCCTGGACCTTGAGAATGAGAAATGAGCTCTGAAAGTCACGTATATAGGGTTACATTCCAGTCACCACTTGACAACTCTAATGAATTTTGCATTTCTCTGGGCAGAAACAAATACTTCTTACATAGTGAACCATGCTAATTCCAGTTTGAGGATAAGTTATGACATGGCGGGTTATGCTGCTGCTATTAAGTCACTTCAGTCATGTCTGACTCTGTCTGACCCCATAGATGGCAGCCCACCAGGCTCATCTATCCCTGGGATTCTCCAGGCGAGAATACTGGAGTGGGTTGCCATTTCCTTCTCCTGGTAGGTTATATTGCGTTCTAAATACTCAAAGTAGTCTTAGGTCCTGTGGTTTGACATTTTGCACCAAAAGATTGGAAAACATCTCCTGTCCCAGTCTATACTTAGGGTGCAGCATGCACAAATTCCTGTGCCCAGAGCCAGCCAGAAGCAGAAAGTAAGAAATGAAGAAGTCTGTCCTCCCTTAATTCCCAGTTCTGTGCCTCTCTCACTCCCTCCATTTTGTATTATTGTATGTTTTCCCCAATATAAACATAATTTGTGTTCATTATATAAACTTTTTAAAATACAAAAATATATCATGAAAACACAATCAAAATGAACCACAAGCTAGACATCCCCACAATCAGTGTTAATATTTTAGGCTATACCTTCATATTGTACTTTTCCTGCACAATTTTGTGATTAGAAATATATCTTTGTGTGCCTAAATATTGAATGTATTGAATTACTTCCACAGGATAAATTCTCAGAAAAATGGTTATCCATGGAAAGAGTATGTATACGGAGTGACATTTTAGTGGTAGATTTTGTCTTTTGGCAAATAGGTGGCAGCCTCCTTCACCAAAGCAAATGTTCCAGTCCTACTTATATGAGTAATACAGAAAGTCTCCATTTCATGAATGCATCCTACTATTCTTTTTATTTTACTCTTTATATGAGTAATTTAATACTTTTTATCATGAATTTTATGTTCACTGAAGTATTTTGATTTTCTTATTTGTCTGATTGTTGTATGGGAGTTATGACTCAGGAGCTTAAAGTTTGGCTGAAAGAACGAATTTAAATTAATACATTAGAATTTACTGACCTTGGTTTTTCATGATGGACAAATCAGTCAGTTAATGACTAAAAGGTACTTTTGACATATAGAGAAATCTTTTTAGAGTATAGACATAAATATGCCAGCAATGAATTATGATTATAGTCAAAGCTAAGTTTAACCTTTTTTATCTTGATCTTTCAGGTTCTATTCAATGTGGTCCCTGTTTCCATTTCTATATCTGTCTTTAGGATTTTTCATCATGTTATAAAATATGATGTTTGAGAGAATATGGGCTTTATTCTCTGATTTCAACATCTCACCAGAATACATTTGCTCTGCATCTTGTCAATTACTTATTTTTGTCAAAACTCTAATAATACTTCACTGAGTTCTTGTAATAGTTCAATAACAATTAGGTATTTCATGTGAAATATGCAGCAAGGTGACCAGCACTAAAGAACACACTCAGGAATATTATTTTCCTTCTCTTTTGTTTGATATGACATGCACTTCAGCCAAAGTGAAATTGTATGGCTTCTGTGCTTTTCCCAAACACCCTCCCCACAGAATTTGCTCATGTAGTTCTCTCTGCTTTGCAGGGTACTGTACCTGTTTTCATAGTTGAGAACTTCCTACCTAAGGGTTTCAAATCAAAACATCTTCATAAGATATTTGCTCACCTTGCCTCTATTAAAAACGAATGTAATTTTTCTGAAATGCCAACGCAATGCTTTATCTGTACCTCCCTTGTGGCCATTATTTCTTTTTTCCTTCCATCATAATTATATAAATACACAGAATGACAAGCTGTAGATTGTTTTAAATCATGAGTTTTAGAGTATGAGAGGTATGGCTTTATTCCATTCTGTTACTAATTTATTGCATGTCTATGAAAGGAGTTTTCAACCTCATGCTTCAGTTCAGTTCAGCATGCCTCAGTTACCTCTTCTTTAAAATAGTAAACATTTGTGAGATTAATAAGAGTATCTTGATACAGCAGATCTAAATAACAGTGATTATGATGGTGATGAGCTTTGTGAGAACAAGTTCTGTTTTATGCAACTTGGAAACATCTGCAGAAGTGAATAATATGTATGTATGTGTCAAACACAATAATAGGAACCAGGTAGCACGATGCTGTCCTGCTGCCCTGGGCTCTGCTGTGTTCTCTCGGACTTTGGTAACATCATGGCCTTTGATATGTTTTCTTTTGCCAGTGTGTTAAGAGTTGTTACATATTTCCTGTAGCTGTTTGAAAAAAATAATTATCACAGTGTCATCATGCTCTACACCCTTACTCCTCCCCCGTGTTTTATGTTTTTGACACGTTAAGATATTTTTGTGTATCCCTTAGTATCTGGCTACAGCCAGAATTGTAGCTATAGCATGGGCCAGGGATGTGCTGAGACCTTTATTTTGGTGGGAATTCTGGAACCAGAGGGGCTAGAGCTGGAATCTAGTGTATGTTGGAACCCCTCCTGGGGCATACTTAAGGCTGCTGCCTTGGAAGAGGGCTTGGAGCTGGAGCTGGGTATGGGCTGGTGGGTGTTCTGGGTCAGCCTTGGCAGGCAGGCTGACAACTTTCCAGACACTTTTCTATCTGCTGCTTCTGTGCTGTCATTCAAGCAAGTCAGTTCGTAGGTGCATGAGTGCTAAGTCCTTCTGGTCGTGTCTGACACTGTGGAGCCCCGTGGACTGTAGCTTGCCAGGCTCCTCTGTCCATGGGATTCTCCAGGCAAGAATACTGGAGTGGGTTGCCATGCCCTCCTCCAGGGATCTTCCCGACCCAGGGATCCAACCCACGTTTCTTCCATCTCCTGCATTGGCAGACAAGATCTTTACCACTAGCGCCACCTGGGAAGCGCAAGTAAGTTCATACATGCATCATTTAAGAAAGGAGTCTTGTTTTATTATAGCCTTCTGATTTTCCTGGTCACAGGCTCCACGTGTTTTCAAAACCAGTTAAATGGTTCATTTTCCAAGTGCCAATCTCCAGTGCTGGGGAGCTCAAAGTGGGATTCAAATTCCTCACTTTTTAGGGAGGTTTTCTAGGTTTTGAAATACCCTTCCTCTTTTGGGTTGCCCACTGAAGGTTGGGTTTTTTTTTTCCCCACCTACGATGTCAGTGTGATTTTCTCTGTATCCTTTACCGTAGAAGAGCTGTTCTGCTATCTTCAGGACATTCTCAGGGAGAGTTGATCTATATATAGCTGTAGTTTGGGTGTGTCTGTGGGAGGAGGTGAGCTCAGGGTCTTCCTACTCTGCCATCTTGAGCCCGCCCCGTTGAAAATGCCTTTGAATACATCTCTGGGTTTTGTTCTTACAGATGCTATTGTTTAGAAATAACTCAGTCTGAGAAAGCAGAACCACATGGACACTTTGAGTCAAATTCCTCTTTTTCTACCCTCACCCATGCTTTCATCTTCTATGTTCTTCATGAAATTGTTTCTCCTCCTGCTCTCAAACTACAGAGCTGACTATGTCTATATACATGTGTTTTATTTAGCCTGGATATTATCTTGTGATCAGCACACTTCAATGATAACTGGAAAGAAGGATGGTAGAAAAACACTTAAACACAGTGCTCCCACTGTTCTTCATTGCCTAAATATATTTTTAATAAGGAAAATAAAATGAATTTGACTACTATTCTCTGTAATAGAGTGCTTATGCTTGGTCGCTCAGTCGTGTCCAACTCTTTTTAACCCCATGGACTGAGAGCTGCACTCCTCTGTCCTTGGGACTTCTCCAGGCAAGAATACTGTAAATGGGTTGCCATGCCCTCCTCCAAGGGATCTTCCTAACCCAGGGATCGAACCCTGGTCTCCCGCATTGCAGGTGGATTCCTTACCATCTAAGTAACCAGGGAAGCCCAATAGAGTGGTGGTGAGTAACAAGATTATCTTTTCTCTTGTACTGGTAAATGATCGTATGCACACTGATTTATTTTTTAATGATTTTATTTATTTATTTTTGGCTGCACTGAGTCTTCATTGCTGCATGTGGGCTTTCTCTAGTGCGTGAGTGGGGACTGCTCTCTAGTTGCATTGTGCTGGCTTCTCATTGCAGTGGATTTACACGCAGGCTTCCGTAGTTGCAGCTCCTGGGCTCTAGAGCACAGGCTCAATAGCTGTGGCACATAAGGCTTAGCTGCTCCTCGGCATGTGGGGTCATCCTTTATCAGGGATCGAACCCATGTGCCTACCTTGGCAGGTGGATTCTTACCACTGAGCCACCAGGGAAGCCCTGCACTGCTTTATATTTAAGAATGTTCTTGGTACCTAAGGGAAGCAAGCTGTAATAATATGAATGGGTTTATTAAAACAGTACTGCCTCGGGAGAGTTAGCAGTTTCTTCATAAGTTCCTGAATGTCAGCATTTCTAAAATAAAAAATGAGAAAATGTCTGCATGGGATGCTAAGGCTTCTTCTGGCCCTAGATTAATTGACCCTCCCTTTAATGCTTTGAGGGATGACTAATAAGCAACATGTTTAAGCCAGAAATTCAAAACATTTCTCTTTTACCAGTCTAAAAAGGAGAAAAAAAAATAATGAGCTGTCAGGGTAGAGTCCTTGCAGTCTCTGACACATGTTAAATTTCTCCTGAAACTTGATATTAGTTTTACTATGAGACATTAAGATTTTTACTAAGGTTGGGGATTAGGAGAAGAGAAGAGGTCAGTCATTCTTGCTGCTTTTGTGTTAAGTGACAGAAAATCATCCCATAGGTAAGAAGCTATAGATACTTTTTATTATTTTTCATTGCAGTGAGTAATGATCATTGACAAAAGGCTAGCAAGGGCACTTATTTGACAAGCACTCCTGTTTCCAAAACCAGTAGAGATTTAATAATTAAAAAAAGGTTTATATAATTTACATATGAGCAAAGGAACCAGATTTTACTATAAAAAATGTTACAAACTTCCAAGTCAGGTAAGTGTGGGTTTGCTCTGAGTTCTTGAGTACTAGGTACTGGAAGTTGGAACACTTTCACAGATCATCTAGAATTCCTAATTATTATTCATGAATCTTTGCTAGAGCTACTCCTACTCCAATTAATGACTGTTTTAACATATATTTGGGCATCTCTTGAGGTGTGGGAGCCACAAACCAAAGCATCTCATTCCATTTTGGGTAACTTTTACAGTTATGTTTGTCCAGATATTTATAGGTATACTTTAGGAGTTGGGTATCTTCTTTTTTACCTTGCTGACATCTATAAGGATTAAAGTTTGCTTTATAAGGGAATGTATTTTATTAATAGTAGTGAGTATTGTTAGTATCAGAAGTAACCCGTGAGTGTTAGTGTTCTAACACAGACATATATTTATGGGTTTGTTGTCATGTAATGATCAACAGCACCCTTGCAGAAGCCATTAAAAACTTGTAATTATATAGAACACAAGCCGTGGGCTGGATGAATCAAGGGTCCTTTTATTCCACCCACATCAGCTACTGTGGAAATTTTGGACATTTACTGGTACCTTTTTCTTCTTCATTAGTCTCTTTCAGTTTTTCAAGAAGATAATTTATTTACTTTCCCTTCAATATAAAAGATCGGTTATTTTGCAAAATATGTGGTCTATACAACTCAGTTGTTTTTGGTCTGTAAGCAACTTTCTCATGACTACTTATTTCTGAATGAAATAAATAAGTACTTATGAATCTTATTTCTGACTTGATTTCAGTCATTTATTCCATGGATTATTAATATAAAGGGAACAGTAATAATTCTGAGCATACTTTTATACTAAGTTTCCTGCTAGTCATTCCATATATTACTCCACAACGATGCAGTGAGGGAGTCATTTTTCATACCTCTTATAGATCAGGGAAAAGAAGCCAAGTGGCTTTAAATAAGTTGACTCAGGGTGATATAGTCAATAAGTAACATATCTGACATTAGAAGCAAAGACTGACCTCAGAGCCCATCCTTTCCACTATAGCCTCCTGCCCTCAGATTATACATGCAAAAATGAGGAGTTTAGAAACTAGTATCGTGATCCTTGAATATGTTGGAACTGTGATGGACTCCATAAATTCCCTTCTCTCCTCCCTACCTGGGTTTTAAACCAGTTGATAAATAGAGCACTAGAGACTGACAGATGGCTATCAAAAGGTCAGCTGTATAACCTATGAAAGCTGGGAGAGCGGAACTTTGATGTGTGGCCAAATGAGCTAGGTCAGTTTCCTCTTCTTCTGAATTTTAGACCGTCCCATCAAGCAACTGACATAAGTATAAACCTCAGACAACTTCCTTAGTGTCTGACCCCATATTACATGGCAGAAGATAGGGGAACAAACCAAAATAGATAAAAAATTTGTTGAACTAAGCATTCCTTGCTCCTTTTCTTCCAAACTTGCAAATTGTGTAGCACAGATAAACTAGGAACGTATTCTGTTGAAGTCCCTCCACAGTGGACTTCTGTATATGTAATTTTATAATTCATATTGTATTAACAAACACAGGAAACAATGAAAAGGAGTACTTAGCTCCTTCTTGTCATGAATTCAGAATATTTTTCTTTAAAAAGTTCATATTTTTAATTGACAACAATAAAAATAAAGACTATTAGTATTTTATTACCAAGAGTAAGGTAATAGGTTTATAAAACACTTACATAATTTGATGTGCAAAAATTGAAATTAGGAAGGAAAGTGAATTGAGAAACTAGCAATAGAAGGGGAAATCAAAAGAATTGTTAGGATTGAAAAAAGCTGAAATGACAGCAGCATTTTTAAAAGAAGGTAGGGTACTGAAAGCAGAGAGACATAATAAACAGCATAATTAAATTATAAATGTCCTTATCATTATAAAGATAACTGAGTGCTGTGTTAGTCATGAGTAAGCATGTGTGCAGTGATGTGCTTTGAATTCTTAAAGATGCATTTACAGAGGAATATGGAAAGAGCGTTTTCTGAAACAGATGTGTTTTTGTATCTGCAATACCAAGCAAGATTATTTCAGGACTTGTTGTCATATATTAATTATAAAAATTTGATATTTTACTCTGAGTGAAATGGGATTTCATTGAATGAAGGGTTTTAGGAAAAGAACTCATCTTCCTCGTATCTGCTCACTCTCAATTCCAAACCTACCCCCATGCTCAGTCACTGCAATAGTAGAGAGACCAATTAGAAGCCTTGCAGCTGTACAGATCTGAGAAGTCATAGTTAGATTCTGGATATATTTTGAAAGTGGACTGAATGTGGGTAATGAGAAAAAGGGGTCAAGATTTTGGTTTCCAAGATTTCCCCATCAACTGATATGGGAAAATGGTGAGTGAATTTGATCTGTTAGCAAATGTCAAAAGGTTCATTTGAGAATATTGGTTCAGTTTGAACATGATTCTTTTAGACCAAGTGGAAATATAAAGAAGACAGATATGTAATATAAATGCCTGGAGTTAGGGAGAGATATCTGGCCTGGAGATACACCGATTTAGTGGTATCAGATATAGATAAGGTTTAAAACCATGAGGAATTATGAGGTCGCCAAGGGACAGCAATAAAGATAAAAAAGAGAAGAATCCAAAGACTCTGAGTCATGGGGCTTTCCAAAGTAGACAGGTCAAGAGATGGGAGGACTGAGAAGGAGCGTTTAGTGAAGTTGGAGAAGAGCCATGGAAGTGTTGTGCACTGGAGGCCGAGTGAGGAAAGTGTGTCGAGGAGGAAGTTGCAAGCAATTGTGTCAAAAGTCCTTGATAGACCAAATAAGATGAAGACTAGGAATTGACTACTGACTTTGGCACTGAAGAGCCATTGGTGACTCTGATAGTCTTAGTGGAGGCATGGAACAGCAAGCAACAACAACAAAACCTATTGTGGAAGATTTAAGAAGAGTTAAAAACAATAACTACTAACCCTACTTTTGTGTAACTTTACAATGAAAGGAAACAATTAAATATGGAAAAAACCACCAGGAAAACAGGAGTCAAGAGGTTGCTTCCCCTCCCCCCAATTTTTAGGGATTAAAAGAGTATGCTTGTATAGTGATGGGAATTATCAACTAGGGGTGAGGTGGGGTGTGGAGAGAGGCTGGCTTTGACTCAGTACGGAGAGAGCATGGGAAGGTTATTGGTCTGAAGTAGGTGAGAGTAATGGAAACTATTGCATAAGTAAAGGAGATAGGCTTTGGTGGGAATGCAGTTTGTCTTGAGTATCAGGCAGCAAGTCAGAATACATGGGTACAGATGCCAGGGGGTGGATGGGAGCTGTGGAAGTTTTCTTCAGTCTTCTCAGGGAAACAGGAAGCAAAGCTATCAGCTGAGAGTGAGCACTGGGGAGGAGGTGTTGGAAGACAGAATTTAAAGTGAGGGAATAAAATACGAAATAGCCTTCTAGGAGAGTGAAAATATATATTGACTGCTGGTCAGCATTAAGGACCCGTTTGAGGCTATTGTTATAAACTTTAGGGCGCTCATCCTACAGGTTGACACATTTTTAACTCCAGTTGTGTTTTAAACTGTCCAGTCTATGCCTGGAATTGGTGTGATATGAACATGCACACATACACACACAAATCATATTTAAAAATAAATTGTGTCTCCTTTATTTTAGTCAAAAGAATATTTTTAATAATATTCATGGTCCATATTCCAGCTCTATCTGAGATGGTATTTTTATTTATTTTTATTTTTTTTATACTCTCAACCCAACCACATACTTTATTTTTTTAATTTTTTTTACAATATTGTATTGGTTTTGCCATACATCAACATGAATCTGCCATGGGTGTACATGTGTTCCCCATCCTGAACCCCCCCTCCCGCCTCCCTCCCTGTACCATCCCTCTGGGTCATCCCAGTGCACCAGCCCCAAGCATCCTGTATCCTGCATCAAACCTGGACTGGCGATTCATTTCTTATATGATATTATACATGTTTCAATGCCATTCTCCCAAGTCATCCCCCCCTCTGCCTCTCCCACAGAGTCCAAAAGACTGTTCTATACATGAGATGGTATCTTTAAACATAGCAATACAAAGGCTTTGATACCATGTTTCTAAAACAGTTGCTAATATTTTTCTTTCTTTTGTCTTTTTCCCTCTAGGCATTGAATATGATTTTAAAACAAAAAATAAAATACAAAGAACACTATACCCCAGTCAACATAACTGACACGTAAGAATTGAAATTTATTTTAGAGATCAATTCCATTCCCCTCATTACAGATGGGGAAACTAAAGCCCAGTGAGAGGGATTGGCCCAGAGGGCTTAAGATTCCATACAACTCTACCCACAGAATTTCATCAAACTTTACCTCATTTGTTTTCTTTAGTGCCATCTCACAGATCAGAATCTGCCTTTCGTAATGATATGGGCAGGGAATATTACAGGCTTGGATTTTGTTAGTTACATAGGACAAGCTAGTAGGCACTTTCATTATCAATATTCTTCTGCAGAACAGGTGTGTAGAAAAAAGGTCTATGCTAATTCCCAGCAGATGCTCATCCTCTCTTCTCCTACATATGCAACAGCTCAGCTGAAGCAAAAGTAAACTATCCCTGCATAATATCCCTAGTATTATTTTTAGGAAAATGGCATTACTGTTGCCTAGTTACCTCTTTAAGTTCTTAATTGTCTCTTCATAATGCAAGTATCATAAGCTATAGCAACCTCATGGGAAATCCAGAATCACAGGTGATTACCACTTTCATTAACTTTCCCATTTCCATTTGGAGTTAAAGTCTAGTTACCTGAATTCTTGTCCTATTTCTGCCGTAGATTTGTAACATTGGTTAAGTACCAAACTTTGGGTCACTCATTTTTTTAACATATTAATTGAATAAGGTGAGCTTGATCAGTGGTTAAAGTATTTTTAAATTAGCAGCATCCTGGTTGTGTGAGAAATGAAAATGACTTAAAAAAATTTGAATCAGAGATATGATGGCCCAATTGACCACCTTTTGAAGACCTTCCAACCTTCTCAGGTTTCTTTCATACATCTGCACAGAACTCAAGTTCTCCAAGAATCATGATTTAAAACCGTTAGAGGATCTAGTGTCTCTTATGGTTCTCTAACTTTACAAACATATGATGTTGTGCTACGTGTGTTTGTGTGTGTGATGAAAAGGTTCAGACAAGAGATGCCCTTTAGTTTGCCAAGACCCTTATATATACCCTAGATCAGCGGTCCCCAACCTTTTTGGCACCAGGGACTGGTTTCATGGAAGGCAGTTTATCCATGGTCCATATGGAGGGGTATAGTTTGGGGATGATTTAAGCACATTAAATTTATTGTGCAATTTATTTCTACTATTATTACATCAGCTCTACTTCAGATTATCAGGCCGTTAGATCCTGGAGGTTGGAGACCCATGCCTTAGACCAGAGACTGCTTTATTTTTCCCCTCATTGATGTAGTCTCAAAGGCAAAGAAGGCAGCTCCGAGTGAGATTGATGGAGACCTTTGGCTTCTCATCTCATTTTTAAGTTTCATAATGTAGATAAACTTATATTTGTTACAAGAATATTCATGGTTAAGAGTGGTAGAGAGTGATTAATGCCACTAATTGCAAGGAGGGGGAGAAACTGGTGATTCAACCCTGCTAAGCTCAGGTACTGGGCAGAGGCCGTGAAGGCACCTGCCAAGATCCAGCCAGTCTGCCAGTTATCATATGGTATCTGTCTCACATGATTCTTTATCTGTGAACTGGATCTTGCCCTGATACTTGGAGGAGTGAGGATAAAGGCTCCTTCATACATAAGAGGTTAAGGAGTAGAACTTTTGCCTCCCTATGTTTCATAAAGTTTTGTACTAACTTTCCACATGGCACATATCTATATTTGTCTCCTACAAGTGTACTTTTTTTTTTAAAGAAAATCTTTTTCATTTCAATCTAATGTTTAAATTTAATGCTTTACCTATAACATACTATGTACCCCATCAGTTCATTTTAGCCGCTCAGTCGTGTCCGACTCTTTGCAACTCCATGAATCGCAGCACGTCAGGCCTCCCTGTCCATCACCAACTCCCAGAGTTCACTCAGATTCACGTCCATCGAGTCTGTGATGCCATCCAGCCATCTCATCCTCTGTCGTCCCCTTCTCCTCCTTCCCCCAATCCCTCCCAGCATCAGAATCTTTTCCAATGAGTCAACTCTTTGCATAAGGTGGCCAAAGTACTGGAGCTTCAGCTTTAGCATCATTCCCTCCAAAGAACACCCAGGGCTGATCTCCTTCAGAATGGACTAGTTAGATCTCCTTGCAGTCCAAGGGACTCTCAGGAGTCTTATCCAATATCACAGTTCAAAAGCATCATACCTACATCCATATCTATGTTACAACTATATGAAAAGTTAAGTTGCATGGGCTTTGATTAAAAACTACATAATTATTTTTAAAGAGAGAAGGAATTTCAGTTTACCCAGTTTATCCCCTCATTTTACAGAGACAGAAATTAAGGAAAAATGAACTTCCTAAGGTTATCTGTTTAGTTGGTCATGACTTACTTTCATTCTGAACTGATTCATTAGTTCTTTGAAAATTGAATAAAAATTCACACAAACACCTTTGTAATCATGAAAAACAGTCATAAGTTGTGTTTCAGCATTGATGGTGTCAATATATGATTCATTCTGATGTAGACAGCATCACTCAATGAATAAGTGAATGGTTGCAAGCTTTTTAATTTAAACTTTTTAACCAATTGTCCTTCCTTCTACCATCTCTTTCAAGATTATATGTAGCTCCTCCAATGATATTGTGGTCCAGATCTGTCAATTAATTTTAAGCAATTTTACCAGACTAGTGTAGCCTTTTCCACTGAGTCAGACAGTAGGCCTCACTTGTGTCTCATAAATGCTGATAAAAGAGGGGTTTCAGAGCTAAAGCAAGTTTGATAACTAATATTTAACAAGTAGTTTGGAGAGACTTTTACTTAGAAATAAAAATTTTAATAAAATATTTCAATTCACTAATGCATTTCTGAGGATGAACTAGTCTGATATAATTCTCTTTTTTCTCAATCCTTTGCTGAACTTCCTAGAATTGTTTTTCATGCAAGATTTGAAACATTTGGCCAGACGTACATACTAAAACAGAACCTAGCGTTTTGAAATTGATGGACATATACACAGTGGACAACCTCCCCAGTGACTTTTAGGATATGGAGTTCTCCAAAGATGGAACTAAAAATACTGTGATTTTTTTTTTTTTTCAAATACTCCACTCGAGGCCCCCCACTTTCTCATTGATTCCCTTTCTTTCTGCCAACCAGATGTGAGTATTGGCTAGGACTCTGTCTTGGCCTTCTATATTTTTTCTTCCTGTTATTTTTCCCCCTTCTCTTCTAAGAGCTTTTTCCTTGTATAAGTTCAGCTCTCACTTTTATGTGTGTAGCGTCTCAATCTGTGTCTCCTACCCCTACCCCCCTCTCAGTTTGTGAACACAGGTACTAAACTATCTCACGCTCAACCCGAAGATAATGTGCCTGAAATTGAGCCAGACTCAGTTTCTTCAGATGTAGTTACCAATGTGGAAAAGACGTTTCAGTTTTTTTGACTATCACGTGATTGAATTGGACTACATGTTTCTCAGATCCCTTATAATTATGTCATTTCCTGCATTTTGGGGGTTGGGGTTCTGTAAATGTGCTTCTCCAACCCCATATTCTTCTCCTTATCTCTCAGTAAGCCTTTGTCCTGCTTCCACACTTCTCTCGTTATTTCTTGTGCTTGAAGTAACTTTATGATCTCCTTAGTCTATCCAAGTCATTTATATTTTTGGTCAGCTTAAATCCTATTATTACTTAAAGATATTCAGTTCAAACTTATTATGACCATGCTAAAAAAAAACAACTCTGTCTCCCTAAAATAATGTTTAATGTTTTATCATATTGATAAAACAATCGGGAAATCTAAATACTCTTCTATAAAGACTTTTAAGTGCTGGGTAAGAAAGAATAATGAAGAAACCTAGGTTTAAGTCTCTTCTGTGACTTTCAATCTGCGTGTCTCCTAAAAACCCTTTACAAAACATGCACTGTGTCTTGATTTGCTCATTTATGAACTAAGTAGGGTTGGATTAGATAGACCCTAAGTCTCTTTCAGTTTATAATTGATAAACTGATATTTAAAGGCATTTAATACAATATATGTAAGCTACACTTTACTATTATAAATCAATCTCTACTATTATAAAATAGACTCTATTTTATTACATGTTTGTCTGGTGATCATTAAATTTCTCAACCTCAGACCCTTATAAAAGTACTCACACTTCAGAATCAAAATAATAGATAAATTACAGGATAGTTATTCTATTTTGGTAACTGTAAAAGACCAGTTTTATTCAGATGAGCCATTAAAATATGGGGTCACCTATTAAATAGGTAGGACTTCCCTGTAGCTCAAATGGTAAAGAATATGCCTGTAATGTAGGAGACCAAGGTTTGACCCCTGGGTTGGGAAGTTCTTCTGGAGAAGGGAATGGCAATCCACTCCAGTATTCTTGCCTGGAGAATTCTATGGACAGAGAAGTCTGGCAGGCTACAGTCCACTGGGTCACAAAGAGTCGGACACGACTGAGCTACTAACACACACACACACACACACACAAGGTTCTGATACTAATTCCAATGTGAGTGATGGGGGAGGTTTCCCATTCCAGCAAGCAATTCTTGGGACACCAGCTAGATATCCTACAAATCAACTGAATTTTGACACTGTTTATCCAGAAATATAATCAAATTTCATGGTTACAAACTCAGTCCTGCAAGACTGCTTCCCCTCTCCCTCTCAGTTCACATGCTTGTCAAAAGCCAAAGTGGTCCAGGTTTGATGCATGAGACAGGGTGCTCAGGGTGCACTGGGATGACCCTGAGGGATGGGATGGGGAGGGAGGTGGGAGGGAGGTTCAAGATGGGGGACACAACCCATGGCTGATTTATGTCAATGTATGGCAAAAACCACTATAATATTGTAATTAGCCTCCAATTAAAATAAATAAATTAATTAAAAAAAAAGCCAAAGTTGTTACCTACACTTTTGACAAACTGGCTATAAATCAGAGTTTCCCATGAGCTTCTCCTTCCTAGGGTATGATCAGTTTTTTAGATAGACTTACAGAAGTCTGGAAAACATTTTCCTTACTAGATCACTGGTTTATTAGAAAAGATTATATCAGGAATAGCTATCAGGAATAGCCAGATAGAAGACATGCATAGAGCAAGGTGTGTGGGAAGGGACACAGAGCATCTGTGCCTCTCCAGGTGTGCCACTCTCACCAAATTTCCATGTGTTCACCAACCCAGAAGCTCTCAGAAACCTGTCCTTTTGGGTTTTCAGTGGAGGCTTCATTACACAGCTCTGGGCCATTGGTGACTGAATTCCATCTCTAGCAGATGTCAGGCTATCAGGCCTGAGGTTTCAGCCTTCTAATCACATGTTTAACTGTCCATAGGTGCTTTCCATAAAGCACCTAATTAACATAATAAAGGACACCTTTAAGCACCGCCCCCAGCCCCCCACCCCCCACCACACTCGGGAAACCCAAAGGGTTTTAGGAGCTCTATGCCAAAAATGGGGATGAAGACCATCTATATATTTCTTATTATAAATCACAACATCACACCTATATAATATATTAATTGAATAAGCTAGAAAGCTTTTATTGGGGAAAAAAAGCTTGCTAAGTACAAGGTACTGTGACAAATATTGCTAGATTGGGATGGGGATATGGATAGAGAAATGAAGTAAAAGGTTTGGTATCTACCTTCCAGGAGAAAATTTTCCAATGAGGGAGCACACAGATAAAGGGATTACTATAATTATAAGCATGCTGCTGCTGCTAAGTCGCTTCAGTCGTGTCCGACTCTGTGCGACCCCAGAGACGGCAGCCCACTAGGCTCCGCCGTCCCTGGGATTCTCCAGGCAAGAACACTGGAGTGGGTTGCCATTTCCTTCTCCAATGCATGAAAGTGAAAAGTGAAAGTGAAGTCGCTCAGTCAAGTCCGACTCCTAGCAACCCCATGGACTGCAGCCTACCAGGCTCCTCCGTCCATGGGATTTGCCAGGCAACAGTACTGGAGTGGGTTGCCATTGGCTTCTCCACATATAAGCATAAGAAACTGTTAATTGCTACCACTTACTGAATACTTATATGAACTAGGACTTATGCCAGGAACTAATATATGAATGCTAATTAACATGAACAAAACTACTTTTTTTTTTTTACAAGATTCCAAGGTTATTATTCTATTTAGCAGAAGAAAAAAAAAATGAGATCAGAAATCTTAATCTCTCCAAAGTCACATAGCTAGTGTGATGAGAATGTACTATTCGTTACATCTTATTAGGTATCTTTTGAGGCTTGGAAACATTTCTGTAGAAGTGCTTATTTAAAAGAAATAATTATTTCTAAATGGAGGTGTCAGAAAATTGCCTTTGAAAGTAGCTTTAGTATTGAGTCTTGTAAGAAGAATAGACTTTTATTTAACTTGGTGGGTAGACAAGTCATTTTAAGCACAGAGAACAGATTGAGCAGAATCGCAGAGGCAAAGAAGTAGAGGTTGTGTTCAGGGAATTCTGGTGATTAGGCATGGTAACAAGAAGAGCAGGGACTGAGCAAAGGAAAAGATGCAGCTTTTGAGGTTGGGTGGACAGGGTGTTTAGAAGAATGTGTTACTTACCTGGGGCAAATGTAATTGGAAAATCTGGCTAGATTTCTAAGTTCTTCAAAGATGACAGCTCAATCAGCTTGTATAACAGCGAGTAGAAGCTACCTACCTGCTTAGTTTTTAATGCAATTTACTGAAAGTTGTATCTTCCTATGCACTTTTTCATAAGTAATTTGACCTATACCAGATAGTAGTTTTACAGCAACTGTAATCAACAGGAAAAGCTCTTTTTTTCATGATAATTTTCTACTCTTTTTCTGGTCTATTGAGTTTCTAAGCAATTTTTTGTTCTTTGTTCCTCCTTGCAAAAGTTGTGCTCTTCTCATTGTGGGCTTGAAAAGAGTGTGTGGGTTGCCAAAAGGCAAATACAATGAAGGTAAGTTTTGAAGTTGGTTGCAGGTGCTCCCACCTTTTTTCTTCGGTATATGGAGGAGAAACTCCAGAGTCTTTGTGGGGTGTGAAAATTTAACACAAATTTGTAGGATCACATTCATACGACTAATTATCTTGCATCTTATTGAGTTTTATCCAGTAAAGCCAATCTACTGATAACAGGGTTTGTTGAAGGAGAGTGCAGTATTTATTGCAGGTGCTTGGCAAGGGCTATGGGCAGCTAAAGTTCAAAAGACTCCAACTCCCTGAAGGATTTCAGGGAAGGATTTTTAAAGGAATAGTAACGTAGAGAGTCACAGGGTACATGATCAGCTTATGCATAATTCTCTGATGGGTGAATGGTGAAGTAATTAACAAGAAAAAATTGTGAATCAATGAAAACTCATATGAATAAAAACAAGCTCTTGTATAACATTAATGGCAGTAAGAATGTTAGAAGGAACTGGTACTTGAGTTATTCTGTGTGCCAAGTACTGTGTATAAGTCCTTTGTGTGGGATTGTTGATTGCTCTCAGCAACTCTGTGAGACCAAGAGTACTATCAATTACAGATTAGGTAAATGAGGATTAGACATGTGAAGTCACATTTTGTGATCTAGCTCCTTTTGCCCTTGCAGAGTCATGAACTTGGACACGAAACCAGGTCTGTCTTTTGAAGAGACAGAGCTCTTGAACATTCACGGATAGTGGTGTGATCCTAAAAATCAGTAACAAAATTTCCATCGACTGTAGAAATCAAAATTAGATGCATTTTGGGAAGAAGTGTTAGTCTTCAGACATATCTTACATGATAAACCATCAAAATCCTGTGTATAGACAAATAAATTATGGGCGAGGATAAGGTTAACTTACTAGGAAACTCTAAGTTGATTTTGTTTTAATTCTACAATTCTATAGATGTTCTTATTTTTATAAAAAGTGAATAATTACACTTTTCTCATTTAGATCCACCTGTGGTATTAAATGGCATGTTCTTTCTATCTTATTCTATGAAAATTTCAGGTAGGGTTTTTGTATCAAAGAATTTTCATTTATAATGAAGAAATTGACATCCAGATGCTAAACCTGTCTCCTTGTTGGCAAGGTTTAGGCTTTCAAGGTTTTCCTGCTCTAGGACCACATGGCCACAAGCCTGACTTCTCAGAGAAAGAAGACCTCTTCCGCTCTGATGCCTAATGGAAACAATCCTCTGTACATTATACCTATTTTTGTATATTTCTTAGTGTAAATTCAGAGCATTTACTAGTTTGTTTTTTCTTGGGGATAAGAAGCAAGTATTGTCATATGTGACATTTTACGCTTTAAGTTATTTATTTGACTGCCCCGGGTCTTAGTTGTGGCACGTGGAATCTTTAGTTGTGGCCTGGGAACTCTGGGCTGTGTCATGTGGGATCTAGTCCCCTCGCCAGGGATCGAACCCTGGCCACCTGCATTGGGAGAGTGGAGTTTTAGCCAGTGGACCACCAAGGAAATCCCTGTTTTGTTTTGTTTTAAGTCACTTTATTGAGCTATGATTGACATACAAAATGTTCTGCTTAATGTTAACAACGTGATGAATTTGGAGATAAGTATACACTTTTGAAATCATCACTGCAATCAGTGCCATTACAATATCCACCACCTCCAAAATTATTCTCTGGCCCTATTAATTAAGGGGTCCCCAGTGGCTCAGATGATAAAAAATCTGCCTGCAATGTGGGAACCCAGGTTCAATCCTTGGGTCGGGATGATCCCCTGGAGCAGGGAATGGCTACCCACTCCAGTATTCTTGCATAGAGAATTCCATGGACAGAGAAGTCTGGTGGGCTACAGTCCATGGGATTGTAAAGAGACAGACACGACTGAGTGACTATCACTTCACCTATTAATTAATTAATTAATTCTTTCATGATAAGTGGAATGTTGGTTACTAGGGGCTAGGGGAAAGGGAGCATGCAAAGGTGCTCGTCAAATGTGCTAGTCACTTGTTACGCAAGATGATTAAGTTCTGACGATCAATGGTATAGTTAATAATATTGTTACATAACTAAAGTTTTTCTGGCAAGGTAGATAGATTTTATGTTGCTCTTGTTTGGTTTAATCAGTAGATTTTATTACAATTCCATCTTTCCAGTTACTCAGACCAAACTCCTTATAGTCTCCATGATACTTTTCTCACTGTCCTCCACATATGATTAGTTAATTCCTCTGTGACTCTATCTTCAGAATGCATGCCTAATTCAACTGCTGCTTATCATCTTCACTGTTTCCACTCCAGTCAAAAGTACCATCACCTTTCCCACTGGATAACTGTACTTCCCAACCAGTGGCCTCTATAGCCTTTACTCTATTCTGCTACCCCTCACACACTCTCTTCTTGACAGAACAGCTACAACAGATTTTACAACTTTAGTCAGATAAGGTCACTCCTCTTCCAGAAAACCCCCTAAAGGCTTCCTGTGTCATACAAGACCTTACTTAAAATGACCTGCAACACCAGTTACCAGCCCTATGATTTTATCTCCTACTAATTCCCCTGTTGAAAAAAATTTACACCATGTCAGAGTTGCAAATTAGGTTTTACTTGGGGCAAGATGAGGACTGCAGCCCAGGAGACAGCGTTTCAGATGGCTCTGAGAAACTGCTCTGAGGAAGCGATGGGAGGAGCTAGGATATATAGAAGTTTTGCAACAAAGGGTAGGTAATCCTGTCAAAAGTTTGTCAGTTGAAGAAACCAGATAGTTCAGGTAAAAGAATATAGCACTTTTCCATGTATGGGAAGATAAGTTGTCTCAGGGCTTACCAGCTCACCCTTGGCTGATGGCTGCAATTGCCGATGACTGTGATATCCTTTGCTCTCTGATATGGCAGGAAATATTCCATTTCTCACCCCATAGAGCACAGGGCCTCCGTGTAGTTCTCCTTACCCCTGGATTGTTGTATTTGTGCTGGCTTCTGTCTGGAACACTACATTTCTCCAAATATGTGTATGGCTTCCTGCCTCACCTCCTTCAGAGCTTTAATCAAACATCACTTTTTCAGTGGGATCCTGAGTAATCCTTCCCTGGCCATTATGTGCATGCCTTGCCCCGACTCCAATGCACTTATTTTTCTCCACAGCGCATATCTGACATACTATAGTTTTTTTTATATATATTATGAGTTATTTTCTTCCATTATATTGTACCTGGCATGGGAGAAGGAAGTTTTGCTTTGTTTAGTTTTTCTATTTTGATCACTAAATCTTTAGTGCCTAGAACAGTGCCTGATAAATGGTAGGTTCTCAAAAATATTGCTGATGAAATGAACTACACAGTAATCCATCTTTAAAATGTAAAACTGGAAGTTTATGCAGTACTATATTTCCCTGGAGTGAACTGCAGCATCAATTTCAGACAGCAGTCTCTCCTGTTATATGTGTGCTTCTGAAAACAGTAATTAGCCAAGCCCATGCATACTGTATACACATCCCTAATGTGAGATAGGGCACTAATTGCCTGCCACACTAAGGACTTGTAGGTCTTCCTGTCTTAATTAAAGCCAGATTACTAACTGTGTGGAGATTCTTATGATTCTTATGGGATGTTGGTCTAGATTTTCCCCTTCAGTTCAGTTCAGTTCAGTTGCTCAGTCCTGTCCAATTCTTTGTGACCCCATGAATCACAGCACTCCCTGTCCATCACCAACTCCCAGAGTTCACTCAGACTCATGTCCATCGAGTCAGTGATTTCATCCAGCCATCTCATCCTCTGTCGTCCCTTTCTCCTCCTCCCCCAATCCCTCCCAGCATCAGAGTCTTTTCTAATGAGTCAACTCTTCACATCAGGTGGCAAAAGTATTGGAGTTTTAGCTTCAGCATCAGTCCTTCCAATGAACACCCAGGACTGATCTCCTTTAGAATGGACTGGCTGGATCTCCTTGCAGTCCAAGGGACTCTCAACAGTCTTCTCCAACATCACAGTTCAAAAGCATCAATTCTTCAGCGCTCAGCCTTCTTCACAGTCCAACTCTCACATCCATACATGACCACAGGAAAAACCATAGCCTTGACTAGACAGACCTTTGTTGGCAAAGTAATGTCTCTGCTTTCCCCTTAGTATGTTCAAAATTTCCTTTTTCTTTTAATGCCATTCTTATTCTCCTGGACATGGTAGATGCTTAAATATCAAAGGAATACAGCTTATTCCATTTTCTTAAAAAAAAATCTGTTTTAAATTAATTCCAAATTCTTGAGGGAGAATGTAATTTAATTCTCATTGTCACAAACCAGAAGTTGTAGTTCCTATTTACCATTTTTCCTTAAATAACAGCCTAGAAAAACCAGTCTTAGCACCCAGCATTTCTATCCTGTGAATAAGAAAGCTAGCAGGTCTGTACAAGAATATATGTATTGGAGTGATCTTTTATTAGAACTTGTGTTCACTCATTCATTTATCATAGCATTGTAATGGTTCTTTTGCCACAGGTATTGAGCTAGGTGAGAAAGTACAGGAAGAGAGACTGAAAAGAACATTATATACAAGGTAAGAAAAACCAAGATTGAGTCAGAATGGGGTGTATAATAACAGTGTGACTTTGGCAACTCAAATTTTCTTTGCATTTCCTATTTTTTATTAGGAAATGATGGTGTTAATATATACTTTACAAACTTGAATTTTCTGAGCACTGGAAGAATTACTGAATTATAAAATAATTTGTAAAATGCTATATAAAGGTAAGTTCTTTTATTACCACATTATAACAAAACATTTTATGTTTTCATATGAAATTAAATATTATTATAAAAACTTCATTATGTAATAAGAAGGGGATATATAAGAAAGAAACAGGGAGAATGACTGCCAAGGTTCTTTTCTAAACACAGAAGAAGTCAGTAGGAGAAAAATATATAAATGTTTGTAGTAAAAAGCAACTGGGCTTCCCTGATAGGTCAGAGGGTAAAGAATCACCTGCAATGCAGAAGACAGCAGAAACACCAATTCGATCCCTGGGTGGGGAAGATCCCCTGGAGAAGGAAATGGCAACCCACTCCAGTATTCTTGCCTGGAGAATCCCATGGATGGAGGAGCCTGGTAGGCTACAGTCCATGGGGTTACAAAGAATTGGACACGACTGAGCAACTTCAGTTTATTTCTTTCCAGTATTCTTGCCTGTGAAATCCCATAGACAGAGAAGCCTGACAGGCTACAGTCTGTAGGGTTGCAAAGAGTGGGACACAACTGAGTGACTAAGCATGAAAAGCAACTACAAGGCATGGAAGCCAACTGCATGGCCTGTGGACTCAGATAATCTGTGTTCAGATTGTGATTATGCATTTTCCTAGCTGCATGATGTTTAGTGTTTGCTTAATCCTTTTGTTCCTCAATTTCCTCATTTATAAGTTTGAGATAATATTTTGGTCTTTTATGGCTAGTATGAAGATTGAGATAAGTGTTTTGCATACTACTGCTACTGCTAAGTCACTTCAGTCGTGTCCGACTCTGTGCAGCCCCATAGAAGGAAGCCCACCAGGCTCCCCTGTCCCTGGGATTCTCCAGGCAAGAACACTGGAGTGGGTTGCCATTTCCTTCTCCAATGCATGAAAGTGAAAAGTGAAAGTGAAGTCGCTCAGTCGTGTCCGACTCCTAGTGACCCCATGGACTGTAGCCCACCAGGCTCCTCTGTCCATGGGATTTTCCAGGCAAGAGTACTGGAGTGGGTTGCCATTGCCTTCTCCCATTTTGCATACTAAGGTCTCATTAAATATTAGTTGTTACATTTCTTACTAAGGTTGCTAATATTATAAGTAGGGTAGCACACAAAATTCCTTTTGCCACAAGTGGATTTCCAGGAATGCCATGCAGAAATGTGAGTGGTCTATTGGTATTTTAAAGGAGAATGGAAAGTTGGCCATCTTTCTTTTTCCTTTTTTTCTTTCTTTGTCTTCTGTATATTGATGGTTCCACTCTTCAAAGCTTGGATTGTCCAGGGCCCTTGCTTCAAACCCATCTGGTGCTCAGAAATCTTGGTTCTTTCCTTATTTGAATGGCAATATGCATGGAACAGGGAGTACAGGGGATAAATAAAATAAGTAACAAACTGACCCAAGTCATATTAGTAATGACTTTTTGTCCATTTTCAACAAGAGGTGATCAATGAATAAAATGAATACAGAAGCAAGAAATATAAACTTTATTTAGATATTCAGATAACTTCCCAAACCAAAAAGCATGCTCTATAAATACAAATGACTCCTCCTCCTCATCAAGCCTTATAACATTTTATAGTTATTATATTTTAAAGTCACATTTACTTATTACTGAGTTGACCCCAACAGTTTAATAAGTTAAATAAACATTGTTGTTTTTATTTTGCATGTAATTTTTCTGTCCTTTTTTAGAAATTCTAGGCAGGTCTGTAAGTATGTTATTTAAAAAAAACAACTGTAGATAATCACACTTACTGATGATATTCAGATGGTGAGTAATCCATCTAGTCATCTGTCAGCCCATAAATATTTAGTTACTGTACATTATTTCCTACCTTTTTATATATTATTTCATATCTCAGTCCACAAAGACCCACTTTAGTTGGGCAGAGTCCACTGTTTTGTCTAGTCTGTATCCTTCTTCCCTTTTTAAATCTCCTTAGCTTTTGTAAGACTGTGCTCTCCTTGTTTTCAGCATCAGTCTGAAAATCTTTGCTGCAAGCTACTTGAAGGAGGTTTACATGAAGCTCAAAAAAGCATCTAAAATCTTTCAGGGTCTTTGCAGGACCTGTGAGTGAGTTAGGCAGGCAGATCATAATATGACAAAGGGAATGATGAATGAAACTAAACCTCTTTAGGAGAAGTGTGATGAATTGAAGAGAGATGGGAGAGGAGGCACCGACAGTTCAGTTCCACTTGACCCTTGACAAGTGACATGAAGTTTCAGTTTTAACGCATGTCCCCAGTTTTTCAAGAGAAGTTGCTAATGAGGGTATTTGTCTAAATATTTCAATTTAGAATATTGGCAATACTTTCTAATCCTTGAAAAAAAATACTGTGTAAGCCTAATAAAATGACCCTAAGTTCAGATTTCCACTCCAGCACTCTTGCCTGGAAAATCCCATGGACGGAGGAGCCCGATAGGCTACAGTCCATGGGGTCGCAGACAGTTGGACACGACTGAGTGACTTCACTTTCAAGTTCAGATTTATCCTTTATCTATCAACCCGAAACTTCTGCTTTATATACTTCAGAAGTTTTTGAGGGACAATATAAGGAAAATGAAGGCTTGTTAATATTGACTGCCTTTTATCAAGTGGCTAATGAGTTATGACAGCATAGTCTGTCTCTTTATTCTGTTTGACTAAAGACCTCTCCTTTCCACTAGGGGCAGGGTTGACAGCGGTGGTGGTGGTGTTTTAGTCACTAAGTTGTGTCCAACTCTTGTGAACCCGTGAACTGTAGCCCCCCTCCTCCCCCCACCCCCCAGGCTCCTATGTCCTATGTCCATGGATTTTCCCCAGGGAAGAATACTGGAATGGGTTGCCATTTCCTTCTCTAGGGCATCTTCCCAACCCAGGGATCGAAATCGTGTGTCCTGCACTGTAGGCAGATTCTTTACCACTAAGCCACCAGGGAGGGGCTTCCCTCATAACTCAGTTAGTAAAGAATCAGCCTGCAAAGCAGGAGACCCAGCGTTGATTCCTGGGTGGGGAAGGTCCCCTGGAGAAGGAAATGGCAACCTACTTCAGTATTTTTGCCTGGAGAATCCCATAGACAAAGGGACCTGGCAGGCTACAGTCCACGGGGTCGCAAGTGTCAGACATGACTTAGCAACTAAACCACCATCAGCACCAAGCCACCAGGGAAGCCCAGGATTGAGAATAGGAAGGGTGAATTGAGAATAAAATTATCTCCTGCTGCTCATGAATAAGGTATCTATTACTAGATTATTTGCTGTAGATGGGCGTCACCATAGATTCTAATGGTTTCCCAGGGACAGCCCCTGTTTATACTTGCTTTCCCACCCAGTGTAATAAATTAATAGTTCCTTTTTCATACTTAAAATTATGCCAGTTAGGAAAATTATGTGGTGATATCAGTGCTACTTAACGCATATTATAGCTATTGACAAACCAAAATCACTTGAATGCAGAGACACAAGTTAATAATAATTGTTGGGTACTATAGGAGATGGGGCTTCTCAGGTGGCTCAGTGGTAAAGAATCCACCTGCAATGTAGGAGATCCAGGTTCGATCCCTGGGTCAGGAAGATCCCCTGGAGGAGGGAATGGCAACCTGCTTCTGTATTCTTAACTGGAGAATCCCATACACAGAGGAGCCAAGTGGGCTACAGTCCATGGGGTTGCAAAGAGCTGGACATGACTGAAGCTACTTAGCACTATATGAAATAAAACAGTTGTAGTGTCTAGACTCAAAACCAGGTTAGCTGAGTGTGAAATCAGAGTTCTTTCCATAACCCAGGCTGTTTAAAATTTTATATTGAGCTTGAGGAAACTATTTTACAGATAATGGAAATAAGGCTAAGAGAAAAATGTACTCAGGTACATCCCTTAGGAAGTAACAGAGCACAGATTTTAACTAAGATTTTTTGAGGTCAAGGCTACGTACTTTCCTAGCTGTCTCCCTATTTGGAAATCCAAGATCAAGCATTGCACTATACATGACAATTACTGTACTTGAAGGTACAATTTGATGATGCATATGTTAAGGGAAATAGACTCATAGAATAGGACTAATAGTTGGGGAGACAAGACTAACTGGCATAAAAGAATCAGAACAACTCATGATTCTATATAATTAAGTGCTGGATTATTTTGTAAGGATAAAGAAGTTCAGAAGAGACTCCACGTGGGCTGGTATATTCAAGGAAGAGGTGGCAAATCAATTGTGCCATGGAGAACTTGAGTGATGAATAGCAGGTGGAGAACATTCCCATGAGAGAAACAGAAGTATTTTTGGTTGTTTTTGTGAGGCAGATCAAGGAATATATTTTGACCCAAACTGTGCTGGGGAATCAAGAGAAATCTGGTGGAAAAACTAAGTTGGGCCAGCTTTTGAGAATTTTTTTAATGCTTAATTTTGTTTTAGCCGTACATATATATAACTTTACATAAATGCATAAATATGGTTATATACTTGCCTTTGAATATATGGTCATTTTTTCTTTTCCCCCTTTTGGGATTCCTTCTCTTCCTTTCTCTTATACAGCCGTGTTAACCTACCCACACCCATGTTAATAGCCTGGTATGTAGTTTTGTGTTTATTTTAATAACACATATTCTAACAATCAGATTTCATGGTAGGATAAATTATAATTTAACATGTTGCTGAGTCTGAGTTTTGTTTCCACTGTTTTTTACCAAGATCAGTGATGCAATAAAGATTCTGACATTTAGGTCATTCTTTACGGCTTCTGTGTTTGTATGGGATATACTTTGAGGAGGTGGATTATTGGTTAAAATAGGCTCTCATACATCACAATTCCAAACCAATATATGAAAGAAAGCTTTTCTCAACATCCCCTGTAAAAATAGGTATCATGGCTCCTTTCCATTTTTGTTAATGTGCAGAGCTTAAAAATATACCTAGTTATTTTAACTTATATTTCCTTGACTGCTGGAGAAAATGTATTTCCCATTTTAAATTTTTTATGACTTTTTAGATTATGATATGAGAATTCAGTCTGTAAATACTCTACATTTTTCTTTTCTTTTATTTTTTGTTTCTCTCTTTTCCTCTTTCTCTCTCTCTCTTTTAAATTTGTCAGTCTAGGTTTAATCAGCGAAGCAGAATGAGAAATACTTTAAATATCATGGAATAGGGATTTATTTTAGAAATTTGAATTTAACCAACAATAGGAGACTTTAAGGAAAAAAGGGTATGTTGGGTGACCCTATAAAAGCCACTAACCTGCTCTTCTGTAGCACTGGTATGGCCGACAATCAGGGAACATGGAGTGGGACGATGTGGCACACTGCTGGAGCAGCCCATGGAACAGCTGTTGCTTCAGTACCTGCTGGTGGCATTGCTTTTCTGTAGGAAGATAAAAAAAGAGCTGGACACGCTGCCAACAACAACAAGGGCTGAGTGCACTTCTGTGTCATTCTTTCATTGCTTGTATACATAACGACATTCCAAGTGCAGTAGCTGCTGCTTTCCTCCAGCTTTCCTACTACTGAGTCGCTTCAGTCGTGTCCGACTCTGTGCGGCCCCATGGACTGCAGCCTACCAGGCTTCTCTGTCCATGGGATTCTCCAGGCAAGAACACTGGAGTGGGTTGCCATTTCCTTCTCCAATGCTAACCCCATGAACAGTATGAAAAGGCAAAATGATAGGATACTGAAAGAGAAACTCCCCAGGTCAGTAGGTGCCCAATATGCTACTGGAGATCAGTGGAGAAATAACTCCAGAAAGAATGAAGGGATGGAGCCAAAGCAAAAGGAATACCCAGCTGTGGATGTGACTGGTGATAGAAGCAAGGTCCGATGCTGTAAAGAGCAATATTGCATAGGAACCTGGAATGTCAGGTCCATGAATCAAGGCAAATTGGAAGTGGTCAAACAAGAGATGGCAAGAGTGAATGTTGACATTCTAGGAATCAGCGAACTGAAATGGACTGGAATGGGTGAATTTAACTCAGATGACCATTGTATCTACTACTGCGGGCAGGAATCCCTCAGAAGAAATGGCGTGGCCATCATGGTCAACAAAAGAGTCCAAAATGCAGTACTTGGATGCAATCTCAAAAATGACAGAATGATCTCTGTTCGTTTCCAAGGCAAACCATTCAATATCACAGTAATCCAAGTCTATGTCCCAACCAGTAACGCTGAAGAAGCTGAAGTTGAACGGTTCTATGACGACCTACAAGACCTTTTAGAACTAACACCCAAAAAAGATGTCCTTTTCATTATAGGCGACTGGAATGCAAAAGTAGGAAGTCAAGAAACACCTGGAGTAACAGGCAAATTTGGCCTTGGAATATGGAATGAAGCAGGGCAAAGACTAATAGAGTTTTGCCAAGAAAATGCACTGGTCATAACAAACACCCTCTTCCAACAACAGAAGAGAAGGCTCTATACATGGACATCACCAGAAATCAGATTGATTATATTCTTTGCAGCCAAAGATGGAGAAGCTCTACACAGTCAGCAAAAACAAGACCAGGAGCTGACTGTGGCTCAGATCATGAACTCCTTATTGCCAGATTCAAACCACTAGACCATTCAGGTATGACCTAAATCAAATCCCTTATGATTATACAGTGGAAGCAAGAAATAGATTTAAGGGCCTAGATCTGATAGATAGAGTGCCTGATGAGCTATGGAATGAGGTTCGTAACATTGTACAGGAGACACAGGGATCAAGACCATCCCCATGGAAAAGAAATGCAAAAAAGCAAAATGGCTGTCTGGGAAAGCCTTACAAATAGGTGTGAAAAGAAGAGAAGTGAAAAGCAAAGGAGAAAAGGAAAGATATAAACATCTGAATGCAGAGTTCCAAAGAATAGCAAGAAGAGATAAGAAAGCCTTCTTCAGTGATCAATGCAAAGAAATAGAGGAAAACAACAGAATGGGAAAGACTAGGGATCTCTTCAAGAAAATCAGAGATACCAAAGGAACATTTCATGCAAAGATGGGCTCGATAAAGGACAGAAATGGTATAGACCTAAGAGAAGCAGAAGATATTAAGAAGAGATGGCAAGAATATACAGAAGAACTGTACAAAAAAGATCTTCATGACCCAGATAATCACGATGGTGTGATCACTGACCTAGAGCCAGACATCCTGGAATGTGAAGTCAAGTAGGCCTTAGAAAGCATCACTACGAACAAAGCTAGTGGAGGTGATAGAATTCCAGTTGAGCTATTCCAAATCCTGAAAAATGATGCTGTGAAAGTGCTGCACTCAATATGCCAGCAAATTTGGAAAACTCAGCAGTGGCCACAAGACTGGAAAAGGTCAGTTTTCATTCCAATCCCAAAGAAAGGCAATGCCAAAGAATGCTCAAACTACCACACAATTGCACTCATCTCACACGCTAGTAAAGTAATGTTCAAAATTCTCCAAGCCAGGCTTCAGCAATATGTGAACCGTGAACTTCCAGATGTTCAAGCTGGTTTTAGAAAAGGCAGAGGAACCAGAGATCAAATTGCCAACATCCGCTGGATCATGGAAAAAGCAAGAGAGTTCCAGAAAAACATCTATTTCTGCTTTATTGACTATGCCAAAGCCTTTGACTGTGTGGATCACAAGAAACTGGGGAAAATTCTGAAAGAGATGGGGATACCAGACCACCTGATCTGCCTCTTGAGAAATTTGTATGCAGGTCAGGAAGCAATAGTTAGAACTGGACATGGAACAACAGACTGGTTCCAAATAGGAAAAGGAGTTCATCAAGGCTGTATATTGTCACCCTGTTTATTTAACTTATATGCAGAGTACCTCATGAGAAACACTGGACTGGAAGAAATACAAGCTGGAATCAAGATTTCTGGGAGAAATATCAATAACCTCAGATATGCAGATGACACCACCCTTATGGCAGAAAGTGACGAGGAACTAAAAAGCCTCTTGATGAAAGTGAAAGTGGAGAGTGAAAAAGTTGGCTTAAAGCTCAACATTCAGAAAACGAACATCATGGCATCTGGTCTCATCACTTCATGGGAAATAGATGGGGAAACAGTGGAAACAGTGTCAGACTTTATTTTTTGGGGCTCCAAAATCACTGCAGATGGCGACTGCAGCCATGAAATTAAAAGACACCTACTCCTCTGAAGGAAAGTTATGACCAACCTAGATAGCATATTCAAAAGCAGAGACATTATTTTGCCAACAAAGGTTCGTCTAGTCAAGGCTGTGGTTTTTCCTGTGGTCATGTATGGATGTGAGAGTTGGACTGTGAAGAAGGCTGAGCGCCGAAGAATTGATGCTTTTGAAGTGTGGTGTTGGAGAAGACTCTTGAGAGTCCCTTGGACTGCAAGGAGATCCAACCAGTCCATTCTGAAGGAGATCAGCCCTGGGATTTCTTTGGAAGGAATGATGCTAAGGCTTAAACTCCAGTACTTTGGCCACCTCATGTGAAGAGTTGACTCATTGGAAAAGACTCTGATGCCGGGAGGCATTGGGGGCAAGAGGAGAAGGGGACGACAGAGGATGAGATGGCTGGATGGCATCACTGACTCGATGGACATGAGTCTGAGTGAACTCCGGGAGTTGGTGATGGACCGGGAGGCCTGGCATGCTGCGATTCATGGGGTCGCAAAGAGTAGGACACAACTGAGCGACTGATCTGATCTGATCTCCAGTGCATGAAAGTGGAAAGTGAAAGTGAAGTCGCTCAGTCGTGTCCGACTCTTGGCGACCCCATGGGCTGCAGCCTACCAGTCTCCTCCATTAATGGGATTTTCTGGGCAACAGTACTGGAGTGGGGTGCCATTGACTTCTCCCCCGGCTTTTCTAGTCATGCACTAATTTCTCTCTTGTTTAGCTTTAACCTGGAACCACAGAAGGAAGACAAGTCTGGAAAACTTAGTTGTAGCTGGGTGAGGTTGACACAAAAGGTGATGTTACAGTTTGTTCACAAAATACAAAGATAATATATGCTCTTATAAACTTTTGTTAAATGTTCATTGATTGTGAAAAGTCATTTAGATCATTCTGTGTTTACTTTGTAGTTATAGCTCATGGACTTAGTTGCTCTGTAGCATGTGGGAATCTCCCCAGACGAGGGATTGAACTTGTGTCCCTTGCATTGCTAGACAGATTCTTAACCACTGGACAATCAGGAAAGCCCCTCTGTTTACTTTTTGTTTTATCGTCTTCTCAATAAAACAAGGTATTAAGATTATTTTCACTTTTCCTGATTCATTCTCCCTTCCCTCATTAGACTTCTGTAACATTTTTACTTTCCCACTCTCAACTACCTGGGTTTGTTGAAAGAATTGATAACTAAGTGGAATTTGTTTTATAGTGTTTCTCTTCTTTAAAATATCTTTTAATAGCTCGTGTATTAAGTATCCCTAGAAAATGCATTATTATTAACTTGGATGTAATTCAATAAATATATAAGCATGATACTACTACTATATTATTTTACTCTTCTTTTATCTAGAGGTTTCTTTTCTGATTTATCTCTCTTTTTTTCTCTCTTTCCTTAAGGGTTTAATCAAAGTATGTAAGTTAAATATATCACTCAATTTACTGCAAATCCTTAAATGTCTCCCTATACTTGAGAATACATTATATCCTGTCTAGGTATGTGATTCTGGTTTGAAGTCATTTCATCGTCAGTCTGAAGGAACTACTCCAGCTTGCATCATTGCAGATTAGAAAGTCTGATGTCAGTCTATTTCCTGTTTTCGTTTCTCAATATTTTAATGATTCCAAGGTGACAAAACCTAATTTGGGGGCTGGAAAATATAGTTACTAGCATCGGCAAGCAAATTTTCCTGAAAGGAAACACACACATTCTTTTTTTATTGTGTAAAATGTGACATGATATTTTTTTTTTCCAAATGTTTGACCATCATTTTATGATAAAACACCACAAACTTGGAAGACTTGAAACTTCAAATGTATAAGGCTTATATAACCATTTGCTAACAATTCTTAAAGTAATTACAAAGATGTACTGTTTCTTCTCCTATAAAGCTTGCAAAAATTAAAATTATACATCCCTACTGAATTTGGCACATAGATTCCAGTATATACTTGTTTAATGTAAGGAAAAGTAATATGTAGTTTTCTCCTCTTACTTATAGAAATCATAGGAAGGGAAGAAGACCTTTCTTTCATATAAAATGTGATTTATTGATTATTTTCAAGGTAATATAATGTGATCAACTATTCTGTGATGCTAAATAGATTCTTTAGATTTAATGAATACAAAGGCTATAATGGGCAGATTTATTACTGATATGTAAATGGTTTCAAGTAGCAATATTCATTTTTAGAGCATATTTAATGGTATCTCATTAAATATTTCAATAATTTTTCATCCTATAACTTTTATTTTGGCAAAATCTGTGTCTCTTCATCACATTACAATGTTTAATTTCAGATCCCACTCAAGTTCAGGTTGCACAAAGCTTCTATTTGTAGATTTATATCCGTGAGGATTTTCTGTGCTATTTCTACTATTTTCCTTCAGAGGGAAAAGAGGAAGGACCCTAGTGAAACCAGCCATATGCATTATATACCTGAAGTCAGAGCACGTGAAATTCTCTTCCAGCACATAAGAAGCCTGGAATATGAGGAACAGAACAGACCTTAGGGAGTACCTAATCCGTCAGTCTTATTATAGATGAGACATTTTGGGCCAAGAAAGCAAGATGATTTTCACAAGGTTAGCATGCCAATTTATAGGCCAGGGTAAATGGGTAGGCTCTAGACTCCCAAAGCAATGCCCGCCTTCCACATTTTTCTGCTAGGTTAAAAAAGGTGTCTCCATGCCTAATTGCTGAGTTTGTTTTTCAATTTCAAATCTGTACTATTACTGGATTAAAATGGCATAATGGTATTTTATATCAAGATTATTTGTTATACTTGTTATCATTATGCATTTCTTTTTTACATTTATTTTTCTAACATAAGCAATACATTTTTGATGGCTAAAGTGACTATATAATTTGCTGTCCAAGACAGAGCACTTTTTAAAGTTTGAGGCTATTAATAATTACACTGCAACAAAAAGCAATCCAGAATATAAAATCACTCTAGGAATAGATGGAGAGTAAGTTTAAAATCGGAGGAACCTGGTGGGCTACAGTCCACGGGGTCGCAAAGAGTCAGACACGACTGAGTGACTTTACTTTCACTTTTCACTTTCAAGTTTAAAATATTAGAAAGTAAAATAAAAATATTTAGTTCACTGGTATTTCCTCCATGCAGACTTAGCTCTAATTTTAGTTCTGTCATAGATATGTATATGTGATATTTTGCAAAGGCAGATCTCACATTGCAATATAATTTTGCAGTTTGTTCTTATTAATAAAACATATATCAATCATTTTTCCAGTAAATAAGCATTTATGCACACTATATTTTTAATGGATTTTTTAGTATTATGTTGTTAATATCTTTGGATAAATGAAAAGCCAGCAGACATATTCCTTGCCCAACAGAGTTGGTTATGTTCAAACAGAGACCACTATTGTTCACACCCAGCCACTCCAGCTTCTCAGAGGTTAAGCATATATTACCTTTGAAAAGTAATTCGGTAACTACAAAATCTTCCTCCATTTCTACCTTCCTATTGGCAAGCACCTAAAAACCAACAAAAGCACAGGCCTACCCAAGTCAGTTAGGGGCATCAAACTATCCAAAGAGATTCTAGTCACACCCAGAATCAGTTCCACCACATCCAGAACACCAGCTGAGTATCAGCTATGCTCAAAAGCATAGGAACTCAATAAAATGTAGTTGAGTAGTTGATACAACCAGAGCGTCAGTTTAAGAACTTACAAAGATGAGCAGGCATAGAAAAATAAATAAATAATTATTGCATTCTTGGGTTTTCATCACAAAAACAGTCTGTATGGAATTATCTGCCTGGAATAAATAAAATTACAAAGGAAGGCAAATCCATAGTCTTGCATTCAAAACTTAAAAGGCAATTAAAGACTTAGATTTGAATATCTTGTTACTAGACTCTTCTGACAAATACTATAAAGCAGTTGGGTATCAGAGAAAACATTTGACTCAGCAGATGTATATTTGATCTGCTTTTACATGCCAGGCTACCTTTTAGGCAATGTAAGAAATAAAAAAAAAAAATGGGTAAGTACAAAGTCTTCCCTAAAGTATTTCTTCTGAACTAGAAGAAAAGTATATGCCTACTTTAAACAGCTTAATGCTGATTCATGTTGATGCATGGCAAAAACCATCACAATATTGTAAAGTAATTATCCTCTAATTAAAAATGGCAACCCATTCCAGTATCCTTGCCTGAAAAACCTCACGGACAGAGGAGGCTGGTGGACCACAGTCCAAAGGGTTGCAAAGAGTCAGACATGACTAAGAGCAACTACACACAAAAAAAATATAATAAAAAAAAGCTTATACATATAATGCATGGTAGAAACATATGCTTTGAAAAGATGTTAGTCATATCCTCTAGGAATTATAGGAGGTTAAATTCACATCTAACTGGCTTTATAGTGGATGAGTTTGGCTAAAGGAAGCCATCATCCTGAAGATGGTATTGTTCTGGGGCCTTGAAGAATGGGTAGGGGGTGAAAATACTTATGAGTCAGATAGGATTTTAGAATGAGCATTCTATGTGGAGGAAACAGCAGCAGCAAAGCATATCTTCCAGGCTTGAGGAAGAAATCCATTGTAGGATCAAAGCAGTTTATAAAGGAAAGCCTTGGAAACAAGACAGAGAATTGGCAAGAGCAGATCGTGGAGCTGCTTGAGTGGTAGAGCAGTGAACCTGGACTGTATTCTATAAGCAGCTTAAAGAACTAACTTAAGTTTTTCAGCAGGGTCATACAAACTGTGGTTTAATCCATCACCAGCTACTTTGTCCCATACATCTGTCTTCTCTTGATGTTGTCTTCTTCAGCAAATCATTTTGTGTTGTCTCTTGAAAATACTTGTGATAAAAAACTTAGGTGGAATTCAGAGAAAATGGAGGTGCTGATTTTCCTCCATTGCTTTCTTTTAGTCACATGAGTCCATCAGGAATGTTATTCCTAAATGCTTCTCTGAACATATAGTCTGGATTTTAGCAAGTCTAACCTGCCTAGTTCTGTTGTTATATAGTAACATGTGACCAGGAACTACTGACTTTGGGGAAAGCAGTTGTTAAATTGTACTCCACCCTTCCATTTATCACAGAATATCACTTTTTTATAAAGAGTTTTTTTGTGTGTGCCTTTGAGTAGGGAGAGCCACTAGAACAAAAGAAGTAATTAATACATTTATATATATATGTGTGTGTATATATACATATATACACACACACACATACATACATATATATATGAAAATGAGGGAACTAAACAACATTTTTTTCCTTGAGGTTATTTTACATTTTAAAATTCATTGCGTTCTTTACTTATTCATTAGTAAGCATTTATTAAGCATGTGTATCAGGAACTACACTGGTCTCAGAAGAAACAAATATTCTATACTCAGTCGGCTCTCAAAGAGACCGTACACTCCCACTCATAATGTCTTCCAGGGAGATCGCGTTACTTCACTGCCTGTTACTCTTTGTAGATAAATCCATACTGATGTGACTTGTTTATTTTATTTTGCCCACTGATACTTCAAATAACTGGGTTCTAGAAAGGGAGTAACCTCAAAGAGAATTTCTGTCTCTGTTTCTGTTTGCACTTAGGCAGAGAAGCAGAATTGGCAATTTCAATTAAGTCCGTGATTCAAGAGCCAAAGAGGTAACAAGGAAACTCTATTTTTCTGTGACAGAGCGCAATATGGGGGAACTCACAACTGGCTGAGCTGAGCGGTCATATTTCAGGATTCAAAGGAATACAAAGCCTCTCAGTTACATAAAGATCAGAGTCCTTTACCTCTCTGGGAGGCAACAGTTAGCATGGGGCCTTATAAATTAATTACTTAAGGAGGACAGGAGACAGGTGGTGACCTGTGGGAGGGCAAATGCAACAGAAACCTCAACAAGGAAAAAAAAAGCCATGTTCCAAGATGGAAAAAGAAAGAAACTCAGAGTTGTAGAAAGATAGATATGGAAGGATTTTTAAAGATACATGTATTTAATCAATTTAAAATCAATATTGCATAATTTATACAAAATATGAACATGACAAACATTTATGGAGGAATTTAAAAAATCTAGTCTAATCCCAACTTGCAAAATTAATTATTCTGGACATTTTTGGTATGTTTCTTTCCAGTCTTTTTTTCCCCCTGTTTTACAAATTATAGTCTAGAGCATATATTATAGTCAAGAACATATTAATCATGACCCTTTATTGAAAATTACATAAAATAAATATTTTTTCATTATTAAAATTTGAGGAAAGTAACTTGCTCAAGAGCAGACATCTAGCAAGTAAGGAAGTCAAGGTTTAAACCCAAGCAGGCCACCTCTGACTCTGAACCTCTGTGTTCTATATTCTGCTTGAATATAGTGAACTTGTATCAATCATTCCAATAATCTCATTTTCATGATTATTCCTAGAAGTGGATTATCTCTCTTCCTTCCTCTTTTTATTGCTTTCTTTCTTTTGTTCATTCATTCACTTATGTGAAGCTCTGTGTTAAGCACTGTGATTGGTTCTGGGGATACAAACTTAAAGACACATTAGCCATTCACAGAGAGCAGCTGTATCTAAAGGGAAGGCAGACATATAAACAAATAATTTCAACATACACATGTATTTTTCTCTCAGAAAATTTTGAAATCATTTTACTCAGCATTTTTCTACCTTGTATTAAATTGCAAGAAAATTTTAAAAATGTGAAGAAGTCCAAAATGAAAAACAATATGAAAAAACAAGCCATTTAGTTTCGCTTTCCCTAATGAGGCTATTTAATATGCATTCCTAAACTGTCTGCAGTAGAGATGTCAGTATAAACTATTTCTTTTTAACAAATCATAGACTTGCTTTTCAGAAAAGTCTTTGTTTAAACACCTCTTTCTGCACTCCCCACTCCCCAAACACACAACCTCTCTTTCTTTATATACCACAGAAACACACAGACACACACAGAGACACACACGCAGACACACAGCCTTTCCTTCTCTTTGCATTGCTTTTCCTGTAAAGCAGATGGTGCTAGAAATTTCCAAGGCCCCTCACAAAGCTGTTCCTCTAGCAACCTTCCTTAAAACACTGATTTTAAAACAAGCATAGATGTTCTTTGAATCCCTTGCTAGTCAATCTGTCAGTCCAGGCTAAAATGTTTCTAATTAAAAGCAGTCAATTTTATGAAAAGATAATTTAATCTTAGATGCACTGCAGAGGTTTGGGTATAAGGGTGCTAGGAATAATGCCAAACTACTTTTTTTGGGAAAAAAATAATGAAGCTAAATTCTTTCTAATGAGGTTCAAATTCTTAGTCATCCCTAGATCCCATGCACGCATTCTTGCCTCCTGCTGATGCGTGGTTGGAGAAAATCAGACATCAGCAGAACGAAGTTGTTCTAGAAAATTGAAAATGTTACCTATATCTGGAGTATAGGTAGAGTAGAATCAGAGGCTTTTAATTCTTGCAACTGTTCCTCCTGATCATGAATTGGATTACTGCTCACATTTCAAAAATATTTATGATTCAAACCCAGTGATTTAAAAGGATTTGAAAAGGAAGATCAAATCCATTGAGATCATAATTATAATAATAGTATCTAATGTTTGAGGTATGTTAGTTTCCTGCCATAAACTAGTCCTTAAATACATTATCTAATATTCACCTATGAGAATCGGGTTGTATTAAATTCTAGTAAGTTGTGTTGTATCAAAATGACCTACCAGTTGTATTAGAATTTTAATGAAATGAGCAAAGTATAACAAAAACATCCTCAGGTAAGTGATTTATTGCTTTGGTTTTCAGTGTCCTCTTCAATAGAAACATCTCTAAAAGGACCCTTTGTGGAGACTGACTCTGAGATTTGTTCCAAATCTTCAGTTGAAGATAAACTCACATTGAGTTCATTTTTCTAACCAAATATTAATAATAATAATTAATATTTTATTGGTGTCTGCCTCCAGAGCTCTTACTGAATACTCAACATTTTCCTTCTGTAGGACCCTCCTTCATTAAAGAAGGCTGTGTATCCTTCGCTATGGCTTCCACTGAGAGTGAAATCCAATTTCACTCTTCTTGCTTCAGATGACTTGCTTCAGGCCTGCTCATTGAAAACTCAGGAGAGACTCTGAGTCAGAACCACCAGGCTGACCCGAGGCAACCTATAAAATACCATGAGAGATAATAATAAATTTCAGTTTTAAGCCTCTACTTTCAGAGTGGTTTGTTATGCTGGCGTATATCACTGGAACATCTGCTTGTGCAAAACTGCATTCACTTTACTGTCCTTATATCATGAACCATAGGTGAAATCAAAGAGCATATGCTAGTAGCTCGACCTGTCTAAGGTTTTGAAATTTTTGATATCTATGTATCCTTCTCTCTTTTATCTACCTTTATTTGGATCTTTCACCTGATTCTGAGTTGATCTCACAAAACTTTAAAACTCAGGAACTATTAGACTCTTTTTTTTGCATGCCTATTCTGTAATATGTTACATCTTCCAGAAGAAACTTGAGAAGTTTGAATCAGGAAGCATTGATAAGAGGAAAAGAGACTGTACCCAAAAGTATGTTGAGCAGGCCCGTGATTCCTGTTCTGGCCACCATGGCCTTTTGAAAGTGACTTCATGTCTTTAGGTATCATATGCCTTCCTTTCTCTCTCAAGGTGTTGCTTTACATGTTTCTTTACATGATAATTCTTTGTTGTGCTGGGCTTCAGCTTCTTTTATAATATTCAGATAGTGATAGTCTACCCACTTTATAATTCTTTTATGAGGATTAAATTAAGCATCTTGGATAGCATTTTTTCACCACCTGTTACGTGTTGTTGTTGTTTAGTTATGCCCAACTCTTTGTGAACCCATGGACTGCAGCTGACCAGGCTTCCTTGTCCTAAACTACCTCCAGGAGTTTGCTCAAAGTCACGTCCATTGTGTCAATGATGCCATCCAACCAGCTTACCCTCTGTCATCCCTTTCTCCTCCTGCCTTCAATCTTTCCCGGCATCAGGGTCTTTTCTAATGAATTGGCTCTTGGCATCAGGTGGCCCAAGTATTAGAGCTTCAGTTTCAGAATCAGTCCTTCCAATGAATATTCAGGGTTGATTTCCTTTAGGATTGACTGGTTTAATCTCCTGGTATCCAAGGGACTCTTGAGTCTTCTCCAGCACCACAGTTCGAAAGCATCAATTCTTTGCTGCTCAGCCTTCTTTATGGTCCAACTCCCACATCCATACCTGACTACTGTAAAGGTCCAGAGCCCATACCATATATGATCCAGTCTCAGTAACTGAAATACAAGAGGAGAACTCAAGTGTAATGTGCTAGACTTTAACATTGTTTATCTAAAAACCCATTCTACTGGATAAGTGGAAGTTATTCATATTTTCCATATTCATGTTTAGCAGGAAAAATAAAACTGTTCCTGCATCCTCCATTGCATTCCTCTTAGAGCAGAAACCAACTTTGCCCTTCTATAAGTGCTGGTGTTTCAGACCAACTTTTAGGAAATCAGTCTGTGCCTAGACATAAGCAGCCTCAAAACTTGAAAAAGAGTGAATTGCTTGTAGTTATGAGTCATTAAGATCATTTTTGTATAGTTTTTTTATTTTTGCTACCTCTTCTTAATGTCTTCTGCTTATGTTAGGTTCATACCATTTCTATCCTTTATTATCCCCATCTTTGCATGAAATGTTCCCTTGGTATTTCTAATTTTCTTGAAGAGCTTTCTAGTCTTTCCCATTCTATTGTTTTCCTCTATATCTTTGCACTGATCACTTAGGAAGGCTTTCTTATCTCCCCTTGCTTTTCTTTGGAACTCTACATTCAGATGGATATATCTTTGTTTACTCCTTTGCCTTTAGCTTCTCTTCTTTTCTCAGCTATTTGTAAGGCCTCAAGTTTGCCTTTTTGCATTTCTTTTTCTTGGGGATGGTCTTGATCACTACCTACTGTACAATGTCATGAACCTCCATTCATAGTTCTTCAGGCAGCCTATCAAATCTAATCTGTTGAGTCTATTTGTCACGTCCACTGTATAATCATAAGGGATTTGATTTAGGTCATACCTGAATGGTCCAGTGGTTTTCCCTACTTTCTCCAATTTAATTCTGAATTTGGCAATAAGAAGTTCATGATCTGGGCCACAGTCAGCACCTGGTCTTGTTTTTGCTGACTGTATAGAGCTCTCCATCTTCAGCTGCAAAGAATGTAATCAATCTGATTTCGATATTGGCCATCTGGTGATATCCATGTGTAGATTCTTCTCTTGTGTGTTGGAAGAGGGTGTTTGCTATGACCCAGTGTGTTCTCTTGGCAAAACTCTGTTAGTCTTTGCCCTGCTTCATTCTGTACTCCAAGGCCAAACTTGCCTGTTACTCCAGGTATCTCTTAACTTCCTATTTTTGCATTCCAGTCCCCTATGATGAAAAGGACATCTTTTTTTTTTTTTTTTGGTATTAGTTTTATAAGGTCTTGTAAATCTTCATGCTGCTGCTGCTGCTGCTAAGTCGCTTCAGTTGTGTCCGACTCTGTACGACCCCATAGATGGCAGCCCACCAGGCTCCTCCATCCATGGGATTTTCCAGGCAAGAGTACTGGAGTGGGGTGCCATTGCCTTCTCCAGTAAATCTTCATAGAACCATTCAATTTCATCTTCTTCAGCATTAGTGATTGGGGCATAGACTTGGATTATTGTGATGTTGAATGGTTTGCCTTGGAAACAAACCAAGGTCATCCTGTTGTTTTTGAGATTGCATTCAAGTACTGCATTTCGGACTTTTGTTGACTATGATGGCTACTCCATTTCTTCTAAGGGATTCTTGCTCACAGTCGTAGATATAATGGTCATCTGAGTTAAATTCACCCATTCCAGTCCATTTTAGTTCACTGATTCCTAAAATGTCGATGTTCACTCTTGCCATCTCCTATTTGACCAATTTACCTTGATTGCTGGACCTAACATTCCAGGTTCCTATGCAGTATTGTTTTTTACAGCCTCAGACTTTACTTCCAGTACCAGTCACATCCACAGCTGGGTGTTGTTTTTGCTTGGCTCTGTCTCTTCATTCTTTCTGGAGTTACTTCCCCACTCTTCTCCAGTAGCATATTGGGCACCTACTGACCTGGGAAATTCATCTTTCAGTGTAATATCTTTCTGTCTTTTCATACTGTTCATGGGGTTCTCAAGTCAAGAATACTGAGGTGGTTTGCCATTCCCTTCTCCAGTCGACCACATTTTGTTGAAACTCTCTACTATGACCCATCCATCTTGGGTGGCCCTATAAGGCATGGCTCATAGTTTCATTGAGTTAGACGAGGCTGTGGTCCACGTGATCAGTTTGGTTAGTTTTCTGTGATTGTGGTTTTCATTCTGTATGCCCTTGGATGGATAAGGATAAAAGGCTTATGGAAGCTTCTTGATGGGAGAGACTGACTGTGGGGGAAACTGGGTCTTGTTCTGATGGGTGGGTCCATACTCAGTAAGTCTTTAATCCAATTTTCTGTTGATGACCCAGTTCTTAATGCCCCAGATAACCATGATGGTGTGATCACTTGCCTAGAGCCACACATCCTGAGTGTAAAATCAAGTGGGTCTTAGGAAGCATCACTATGAACAAACCTAGTGGAGGCAATGGAATTCCAGTAGAACTATTCCAGAAGAGTTCCAGAAGAGCTATTTCAAATCCTAAAAGATGATGCTATGAAAGTGCTGCTCTCAGTATGCCAGCAAATTTGGAAAACTCAGCAGTGGCCACAGGACTGGAAAAGGTCAGTTTTCATTCCAATCCCCAAGAAAGGCAACATTCAAAAAATGTTCAGTGAACAGGGAATGTTCAAACTACTGCACAACTGCACTCATCTCACACGCTAGCAAAGTAATGCTCAAAATTTTCCAAGAGAGGCTTCAACAGTACATGAACCGAGAACTTCCAGATGTTCAAATTGGATTTAGAAAAGGTAGAGGAACCCAAGATGAAATTGCCGATATCTGTTGTATAATAGAAAAAGCAAGGGAGTGCCAGAAAACATCCACTTCTGTTTTATTGATTACACCAAAGACTTTGGCTGTTTGGATCATAACAAACTGTGGAAAATTTTTAAGGAGATGGGAATCCCAGACCACCTTACCTGCCTCCTGAGAAATCTGTATGCAGGTTAAGAAACAACAGAACCAGATATTGAACAATGGACTAGTACCAAATTGAGAAAGGAGTATGTCAAGGTTGTATATTGTCACTCTACTTATTTAACTTATATGCAGAGTACAGCATGTGAAATGCTGGGCTGGATGAAGCACAAACTGTAATCAAGATTTCCAGGAGAAACATCAATAACCTCAGATATGCAGATGAAACCACTCTTATTGCAGAAAGCGAAGAAGCACTAAAGAGCCTCTTGATGAAAGTGAAAGAGGAGAGTGAAAAAGCTGGCTTAAAACTCATCATTCAAAAAATGAAGATCATGGCATCCAGTCCCTTCACTTCATGGCAAATAACTGGGGAAATAATGGAAATAGTGTTAACAGCAATAAAGAAAACTTTATATTCTTGGGCTCCAAATCACTGCAGATGGTGACTGCAGCCATGAAATTAAAAGACACTTGCTCCTTGGAAGGAAAGCTATGGCAAGCCTAGACAGCATATTAAAGAACAGAGACATTACTTTGCCAACAAAAGTCCGTCTAGTCAAAGCTATGGTTTTTCCAGTAGTCACGTATGGATGTAAGAGTTGGACCATAAAGAAGGCTGAGCCCTGAAGAACTGATTCTTTTGAACTGTGCTGTTGGAGAAGCCTCTTGAGACTCCCTTGGACTGCAAGGAGATCCAACCAGTCAATCCTGAAGGAAGTCAGTCCTGAATATTCATTTGAAGGACTGATGCTGAAGCTGAAGCTCCAATATTTTGGTTACCTGATGCAAACAGCTGACTCATTGGAAAAGACCCTGATGCTGGGCAAGACTGAAGGCAGGAGGTGAAGGGGACGACAGAGGATGAGCTGGTTGGATGGCATCACCAACTCGATGGACATGAGTTTGAGCAAGCTGCCAGAGTTGGTGATGGACAGGGAAGCCTGGCGTACTGCAGTCCATGGGGTCGCAGAGTCGGACACGACTGAGTGACTTAACTGAACCGAACTGAACTTGCGGTTCTAGAGATTTGCTGCAATTCATTTACAGACTCTAGGAGAAGTTCTCCCTTTCCACACCCAGCCTACCCCGCATAATGCCCACCCATTCTGTGGCACTGGACACTCTAGGTTTGCGAGGCTATTCCTCGAGTAGCCGCTAAGGGGAGCCGGACGCTGGACCGCCTCGCTGTTTCCATGACAACAGTGGGCGCGCTGTCTAGGGAGCTAAGTGCCGGCAAAAGCAGGTGTCTGATTGCAGTGCTTTCGCGGTTGTTCCGGGATTGCATTGAGCCTCGGAGGCTCTCACAGAGTCTGCATACTGGTACTCCAGCTTTCCCTCGGACAGCTTCCTAAACCGGCGGGGACGCACTGAGTGAAAATGGTCCATCATTCAGGCTCGATTCAGTCTTTTAAACAGCAGAAAGGTCAGTCGGAATCTTGGTCCCCCCCTCTCTGTGGGCGTCACGTCCCGTCTGCATGCCCTTGCAGTTGTGTAGGAGCATCCTTTCCAGACTAATGCGTCGCAGAGGTGGAGAACTCTGTGAAGTTTTAAAAAATGTTCTTTTTTTTTTTTTTTTTAATGCCACTTCACTTTGCATCCGAAATGAGTCTGATCTCTGAGCCTCCGCACGGTCCCTGGGAAAAGCGGAGTTCGTCATTTCAGAGACTGTAATGTCTATCTTTTCTAAGATTCTGTCAATGCATTGCAGTAAACCAGCTTAGTAGGGGTTGTTATACCGGCCCAATTGCGCTCTGAGATTTGAAAACAGAGATATTGGCCCAGGTTTGCCCCAGCCTATGATTCAGATGGTTAATAAGCTCCACATAAGTAGACATCCTATTTAAGATGATTTTACACAATCCTAGGATAAATTAATTTTTGGACAGTTCCAGAAGTTGGCCTGTTGAAGGGGCTCTGAAACTTTCTCAGAAAATTCAATTTTCCCCTTGTCGTTATGCTTGATTCTGGGTTTCAGGATTTTATTATTGTTAGTAGGTTCCTCTGACAGGTTCTCTGTCTTATCTCTTTTTGCCTTTCCTTCAAATTTCTCCCTAAATACAGTGATGAGTCTATATATGTTCATAGTCAAATCAAGATTTATTTTTCAAGTTATTCTCACCCTTTGGTCCTTGTTCATTATTTTATTTAAAAGCTTTTTAATAGATCACATATTTTTGGATATGTTTCCAGTTTTCTGGAATTTGTCCTAAAATTATTAAATAGTATAATTACCATTTTTTTAAATTAATGATGATAATTATGTCATAGTTGATCATATGGTACCTAAGATATGTGAATTCTAGAATAGTAGATTTGCTCATACAAAGTGAAGGAAATAGTGAGTTCCCTGGTGGCTTAGTGGTGAGGATCCTGGGCTTTCACTGCCATGCCCAAGGTTCAGTCCCTGGTCTGGAAACTGAAGTCTCACAAGCTATGCAGCATGGTCAAAAAAAAAAAAAAGTGACATATACCTTTATTAAATATTCCTACTTCCCCATGCCTAGATGTTATTCATGTTTGTTTTTGTTTTTTTGGCCAACAGTTGTTTCTTTGTAGATATTTGCGTTTTTTAAGCAAAAACTGTTGAATCCACCAGGGATAATTTAAGAGCAATCCCCGTATTAGGAAAATTATGGACTTAGTGAGCTTTGAATGGCATAGTTTTATACTCTCTTCAAGTCCAAGTTCTCTAGGTTATTTTGCAAATATGTTGAAGTTGGAAGTGAGATGAGAGATTGGGTAGACAAAAAATTCAACTTGTGTGCAATTTTACTTCAAATCTAAAAGAAAATTTAGTTGTTCCAAAAGTTGTGTTCCCTTTAATCATTATTTTAAATACATACAAACATTCAGAATGAAGAAAGTATAGGAACTTTGCACCAGCTTCATATGGTTAATAATCCTCCCCTCATGCATGGGTGCTAGGGGTAACTTATTTCTGGGGCCTGAACTATTGAAATGGCCCTCACACAACTTATGTATGAACACATATTGTGTTTTTAAAAGCAAATAATTGCCAACTCTAGGACCAACTGTCATTATTCCCATTATGATGCATTATGAGCATTGTTTCCATTATGATGCATTATGAGCCATCTATTTTCAAGCTTCCTTTACTTTTTGGCACAAATAGCAACTTTAGCAGAAGGATAAATGCAGGGAGCAGGAGGGATAGGAAAGAAGTATCATTAAAGTGGTTTTAGTTAATTGTTTCTTAACCCTGAGTGGACTTTTCAAAAAGACATACCAAACGTGGGATTAACTACTTTAATTCTACAAAGAGGAAGGAGTAAAACACTATTCTAGATGCTTTCTTACCCAGGAAGTGTGAGACAGAAAGCTTTTAGGGATGCTTTTCATTGTAACATTAACCTGAAAACTGCCCATTAAAGAGGAGAAAATTGTGTACTGTAAATCTGGTGTCCTAAATCCTAAGCCTGCCATTATAATTAGCTTAGAAACCTTGAGTGACATTTTAACTTCTTTGGACTTTTCTTCATATATAAATGTGAAAAAAGTGAGCACCTGAACAACATGGTCTTCCTCTGGTCTATGGGAAGGGCAGGTGCAATGAAAAGAGATGATTCCCCACACCCCCCCCCCCCACCCCCGGGCCAGATAAAGTGGAAAGTAGTGCTTTTAGTTCACTGTTAGGAAATAATTTGGATAAGTAAAGTAATTTATGAGGATTATTTTTTATCTTAAGTGATATCAATGTCTTTTGTGGTTTTGATTTCAACTTTATAATACCTAAAAATAGCCTGAGATATTCAGAAAAAACTGTTATTATAAAACTTTAAAAATGTTCACTAACTTGATAAACAAGCACACAGTAATGAAACTCTCAGCAAGCTTGGAGATGTTCCAAAATATGTGAGAAATACGTAGTAATCAATCATTGATCCAAACACCAATATCACTTAGTGTTTTCAATAAATCAATATGGATGTTAAAATAGTTATCCTTAGGTTAATCTATGTTCTTCATTTTCAGCCTTGGATTTTTATCCTACATATCCTACTAACAAATTACATTTGTTAATCTCTCTCTAAACCTCAATCACCACCACTGTGAAATAAAGATAATAATATATATGTTGCAAAGTACCTGAGTTTGTCTGGCACATGATTGGGGTTCAAAATGTAGTAAACAATAACAAAACCAGCAGCAATAATAGTAATAGTTTTTCTTCCCAGCCTCATTCATTTTTTTTTTTTTTTTACTTCTTAGGAGTTAAAAAAAACACAGACCTTTAGTGATTTCCTTATAATTCATTGCCCTTTATTTTCCTTAGTCTCACTCATTGTTATTACTTTAGGGTTTCTTAGGGAAAACTGGATTCCAGACCATCTAAGGATTCCTTCCAGTGGTCTTGAGTTACAGTCCTGAACTATTAAACTCATATGACCATGCCTCAGGAAAACTTCACCTAAATTCCCATAAAGTAAATTTAGAAATTCAATTCTTTTCCTAATTTTAAAATTTCTTTGCAAATAAATTGCATTTATTCACTACCGACTTACCCCATATTTAGCAGGTTCTTGCTGTGTGCCAGGGACTAGACTTAGTGGTAGTAATATTAAGGACACTTTCATTCCTAAACCTGTTGTTGCAGAAATCTCCTTCAGAGAACTTTGTACAGTAGGAAGTCTGAGAGGTTTGCTGAACACCACCTTTGTGTGAATTATAGAGAACTTTGTATTTTTCTAGGAAGATACTGACATTCTGTTTCTTGGCCATGTCAGTTAAGTTTTGTTTTCTGAAGAAAAGACCCACATATGTTTTTTATTTTTATTTAAATTTTATTAATAGATTGTTTCATTAAGAGGCATAATAAGGAAGCAAAAGAAGTGAGAATCCTCAGCTAGAGTGGGGGGAGTATCGGGATGGGATTTTTGCAACTTTATTTCTGAAGTCCCAAAGGTAAATGAGTATATTATGCTTATAGACAACTGGCAGTGTGTGTTTGCCTTTGACTTAGCACATGTTGGAGGAACTTACTAGCTGGGAAATCATCAGTGATTTCTGATGCAGATCCAACTGCTCCTCAGCCTGGTTTGCTTTGTTTCACTTGATTTAAAATGGACTCGTGTGTCACCCAAGAGTGGGCGGGAAAAAGACAATGATAGTTCTGGCTTCTGGTGGCTGTTATTTACCAATAGAGCCAGTAAGACTTTCAGAGAAGCCATAGGTCACATCAAACACAGCCTGTCCCCAAAAGCTTGGATTTAATGGGATCATCAGAAGTGGTTAAGTGATTCATCATTATCACAAAGGACATTTGGTTAAACACGAAGAGTAATATTTCCACAGAATCAAATACTTCCTACTCAAATAAGTTATGTGGTAATAGTAATCGTTACACTTACATGGGAATTGGCAGGCCACAGGCACTTTCATTCTCTTTTTCTTAAAATAAATTATTCACTACTGCGGGGGCCCACCTGTCGAGCCTCTGAGCAACAAGCTTGCTTTGTGCCTAGTAAGGGAGGGTGTTGGAGAGAATATCTGGTTTCAGAATTTCTGGCATCCACTGTTTAAGCCTCCTTTTCCCTTCACTGATATTTTTAGGATCTAGAATCTTCCTATACTCTCACCCTGGTGAATCCAGAAAAAAAGCTAAAGCCATTTGTGCAATGACTGAAATGCATTCACACAGTCGTAGTAACTCTCCCTGGTATTTTGACAGTCTGTTCTTTTATTTATGACTGAAGAAGGGAAGGCATTGTCTCTTGTTAAAAGCTATATAGGCAAAACGTTGGGGAAGATATTTTAAAGTCAGAAAATTATTCTGACTGGTCCTTAAGCACAGACTGGTACTCAGGCTGGTGCTGAATATGACCCTGGATCATCAGAAAGGATTGAGTGTCTGATCTAATTGAGAGCCCCTCGGGTCTTCTGCTCTCTTCATTTTTACCCTTCCCTTTCTTTCCCTTTCCACAGGCTATTTCTTACATATTTATGACTCTAGTTATAGATAATTCATCTCCTAGTAACGATGAATCAAACTGTGAATACAATAAAGAGATACTTCAGTCCAAAAAGCAAGCATATGTATCTAGGATCATCTCTGTAAAAATCCTGTGTACCAAAAATGGCTTAGAGAAACTGCCATGTTACTTCAAAGTAAGAACACTGATGTTTAAAATGATAATTTTGAATTAGCAACAGTAGTATATGTTACGCAATAAATATATATCTTATAGTAGGAATGAAGACAAGCGGTAAAGTTTAAAAGCAATTCCATCCAAATTAATTATAATGTAAATATGTGAGTGTTTATGAAAGCTATTTAGAAAGTCAAGTATCCAAAGCGTCATATTTCCTGAGAGTTCTAAAGAGCTGAAATTTTCATCTCAATGTAGAGTTTAACATTATACTGTGAGCATGATGTTACTGGAAAAAAATATTGGGACTGGTGATCACAGCTGACCCTTGAACAACATGAGTTTGGATTGTATGGGTCCAGTTACATGTGGTTTTCTTTCAACAGGAAACACTACAGTACTACACGATCTACAGTTGGTTGAATTCACAGATGCAGAGCCACAGATACAGAGGAACCAGATATTTAGTGGTGAACTGTAAATTATATGTGGGTTTTTGACTGCATGGGAAGTCAGCACCCCTAACCCTCACATTGTTCAAGGGTCAACTGGATATAAATCAACCTATTAAAGGAAATCCAAATCTATAAGCATAGCAAAGCTTGACTTTCTTCTATTTACTACTTTGGCATTTTACCATTGCTCAGATGTTTAGAAAACATTAGTATTTACAGATTAATGTAAAGTAATCATACCTTGATGAAAAGTCTTGACTCAGTTTTTCCTGTGATCGAATCCTCTTTACCTCTCTAACTCTGGGTATTTATCTAACAAATACTGGCTTGTTAGGTTCCTTATCCAAAATTTTGGGATAATAATCTTCATCTCTCAGGAATGTGGTGAAGGGTAGCAAAAAAACAGAACCAAAAAAAGCTGCTAACGTTGTGTGAATACTATCACTATCCACTGTCCCCAAAACTCAAAAGTACACTGCATTATTTTATAATGACTAAAACTTTAGCAGATAGATACATATATATATATATATATTTTTTCTATTTTCAAGGTGAGGGAATTAAGGTTTAGATGTTATATGCATTGCCAAGTTAACTCTTAATGAGTTCAAGGCAGAGTTCAAAGATCTCTGAGCTTGATCGTGGTCAGCTCACTCCCTTCTGCGGCTTTAGTGAAGTGAAAACTTTAAACAGAATAATGTTCATTACACCTTCTGACTTCATCAGAAGTTACAGAAGTATAAAATCATATTCTAAACCTGACAGATCATTAGTACAACCAACCCAACCTTCCCTTCATTTATTGCCTTTCCTCCTAAATTGCACAGGAAAGCAGCAGTTACTTCCTACATGGCAACTCAGCAGGCATGTAGGAAGCCTGTACTAGCTGCAGGACTCAGGTTTATCAAAACATCAGGCCCAGACTCACATCCTCACTAAAGATGAGAAATAGTTGGCCACAGAGGAGAGGACTTTCTTGTGGGTAAATTGGGTGGATGTGAAAGTACATCGCTTAAAGTATTTTTCAATTGCACTGTATTAGTCATGGAACACCTCTCATCATTATGTTTCTAGGAACTTAATCAGTTGACCAAAAGGCATCTTCCCAAAATAACTCTTAAATTGTACATGTTTTATGTTTGGCTTTGGAGCTCTTTTAGAAGCAATTTGGAGGTGGAGGTGTGGCTACATTGCAAATACATGCACAAGTTCTGTCTTAAACAGTTTCCATCACTCACTGATATACTGAGCAATTCATTTTATCTGCCATAGCTCATTTCCCACATTTGCAAGATTTAACAAATCACCTGGAGTTTTGTTAAAATTAAAGTTCTTAGTGCCTCCAGACTTAGAGAATCTCATCTCCGGGGATACTGGGAATTTGTGTTCTTTACAATTATGCACAATTATGTACTATGGAATTCTTACAAGGTGCATTTGAGAAACAATTTTGTAAAAAAAAAATAGTAACTGTGTAAGCACTGAGAGAGATAATGGATTTAAGAGAGTGGGCTAAATTAAATTGTAAATAGATGATCTTTCTTATTAATAGAGGCAAAACTGTATAGATTCTAGCACTTAAGCTTCATACATGCATTTAGTACTATGAAAATATAACTTAGTGTGTTTCCAATATAATTATAATTCCCCAATTCCTCCTCTGTAAGGTTTGATGAAGTTCCTAAATGAGAGTTACTGTCTGGTATCCTTTACTGGACGCTTCAGTAAAGGAGTTTTTATACTTGTAAGGAAGAGCTCTCAGACTTTGTCTCCAGTTGTCCTGTCATGACCTTTGCAAATGCTGTCAATTCATTTATGCCCCAGGTATTTTAATTCCTATTTTTTGCTGTACAAGTTTTTGCAAAAGAAAACACTGTCATGAGTATTCTGCTATTATGACATGTATCAACATGGCTTTTTAAAAAATAAAATGCACACTAAAAGTTTAAGGTTCTCCTTGATTAATGTATATGAAAGATATGTGTTAGGTTTGAGTTTTATAAATAATTTACTGTCATAATTTAAAGTCACTGTGAGAAAGGCAATGTGTGCAATCAAAAATGGGGATATGGAAACCTACAGATTGTGTTTGAATTTGAAAGTCTGTTACATAGTGGGGAATCATGGGCAAACTGCTTTCAGTCAGTTTTAGTTTCCTCATTTCTAAAATCAGAATAATAATAAGTGCTATTATTAAATGTTTATTCTTTGCCAGACACTGTTTAAAGCATTTTGCTTGTAATTGCCACTTAATATTCCTAAGCAGACATTTCTATTAAATGGTATGGACCTAACAAAAGCAGAAGATATTAAGAGGAGGTGGCAAGAATACACAGAAGAACTGTACAAAAAAGATCTTCATGACCCAGATAATCACGAGGGTGTGATCACTCACCTAGAGCCAGACATCCTGGAATGTGAAGTCAAGTGGGCCTTAGAAAGCATCACTACGAACAAAGCTAGTGGAGGTGATGGAATTCCACTTGAGATATTTCAAGTCCTGAAAGATGATGCTGTGAAAGTGCTGCACTCAATATGCCAGCAAATTTGGAAAACTCAGCAGTGGCCACAGGTCGGGAAAAGGTCAGTTTTCATTCCAATCCCAAAGAAAGGCAATGCCAAAGAATGCTCAAACTACTGCACAATTGCACTCATCTCACACGCTAGTAAAGTAGTACTCAAAATTCTCCAAGCCAGGCTTCAGCAATTCATGAACCGTGAGCATCCAGATGTTTAAGCTGGTTTTAGAAAAGGCAGAGGAACCAGAGATCAAATTGCCAACATCCACTGGATCATGGAAAAAGCAAGAGAGTTCCAGAAAAACATCTATTTTTGCTTTATTGACTATGCCAAAGCCTTTGACTGTGTGGATCACAATTAACTGTGGAAAATTCTGAAAGAGATGGGAATACTAGACCACCTGATCTGCCTCTTGAGAAATTTGTATGCAGGTCAGGAAGCAACAGTTAGAACTGGACATGGAACAACAGACTGGTTCCAAATAGGGAAAGGAGTATGTCAAGGCTGTATATTGTCACCCTGCTTATTTAACTTCTATGCAGAGTACATCATGAGAAACACTGGGCTGGAAGAAGCACAAGCTGGGATCAAGATTGCCGGGAGAAATATCAATAACCTCAGATATGCAGATGACACCACCATTATGGCAGAAAGTGAAGAGGAACTAAAAGGCCTCTTGATGAAAGTGAAAGAGGAGAGTGAAAAAGTTGGTTTAAAGCTCAACATTCAGAAAATGAAGATCATGGCATCTGGTCCCATCACTTCATGGCAAATAGATGGGAAAACAATGGAAACAGTGTCAGACTTTATCTTTTTGGGCTCCAAACTCACTGCAGATGGTGACTGCAGCCATGAAATTAAAAGACACTTACTCCTTGGAAAGAAAGCTATGATCAACCTAGACAGCATATTGAAAAGCAGAGACATTAGTTTGCCAACAAAGGTCCATCTAGTCAAGGCTATGGTTTTTCCTGTGGTCATGTATGGATGTGAGAGTTGGACTGTGAAGAAAGCTGAATGCTGAAGAATTGATGCTTTTGAAGTATGGTGTTGGAGAAGACTCTTGAGAGTCCCTTGGACTGCAAGGAGGTCCAACCAGTCCATCCTAAAGGGGACTAGTCCTGGGTGTTTATTGGAAGGACTGATGCTGAAGCTGAAACTCCAATACTTTGGCCACCTCATGTGAAGAGTTGACTCATTAGAAAAGACCCTGATGGGGAGGGATTGGGGGCAGGAGGAGAAGGGGATGACAGAGGATGAGATGGTTGGATGGCATCGCTGACTCGATGGACGTGAGTTTAGGTGAACTCCAGGAGTTGGTGATGGATAGGGAGGCCTGGCGTGCTGCGCTTCATGGGGTCTCAAAGAGTTGGACACCACTGAGCGACTGAACTGAACTGAACTGAATTTCATAAGTGAGGAAACAAGGGCAGAGAAGGTAAGCAAGTGTTCAAGGTCACAAAACTAGTAGAAGTGGAGCTAAGCTACCTACCTGGCAGGTAGAAATGTTACAAAGAATAGCATTAGTGTACCATTAGTTACTTCTACAGAAATTGCTCTATAGTAGGCTCAATACTTTGTAAATAATGTTTACATAAAGCATCATTAACTCTCTACTCTGACTCCAAATCAATAAGATTAAAAATTGTTCATAACTCAGTACAGGGATTTCCTTCTTTACCTAGCTATTTCCTCTACCTACTTGATTTCACCAGCATTTCCTAATTCTTTTTTTCAAATGATTCTCCCAAAGTTGAGCTGATTGAAAATACTCAGCTTCTTTTTTTCTTGTAAGTGAGCTTAATTTACCAACATTAGCTCAATTTAGACATATTCAAAAGACATAAAATTGTTTTATCTGTGAACTGGTGAATCTCACAGGCACAGTGTTATATATTTGCAGTTAGTGGTACACGTATAGTCTATTTGTATAAAGTTACTTTGAATATAGATTGAACGTATCAACACAAGGTAGTCTCAGACTTACAATAAGAGAGAGGTGAATGGTCAAGAACTTGAGTGCAAGAGTCAAGCAGCTTGGGTCAAATGATACTTCTGTATAATTTGATATGTGCAATTGCATGATCTTAGCCATAATTTTACTTCTCTAAATTTCCCACTTTATCTTATAAATTATAAGAGAAATTTCTCTTATAAATTGGAACTGATAGGATTGTTTTGAGGGTAGCTTTTTGAAGTGGATTCTAAAAATTAATACATTTACCAATTTGGCTCTCCCTGTTTTTGCTATTGTTTTAACTTTTCCTAATCTTAAAAAGTTCTAAGATATCCCAGTACAAGTTACACTTGTATACAATGTGTGTACTAAGAGAGTGTTAGCCAGTCATGTCTGCCTCTTTGTGACCCCATGGACTGTAGCCTGCCAGGCTCCTCTGGCCATAGAATTTTCCAGGCAAGAATACTCGAGTGGGTAGCCGTTCCCTTCTCCAGAAGATATTCCTGATCCAGGGATTGAACTTGGGTCTCCTGCAATGCAGGTGGATTCTTTACCATCTGAGTCACCAGGGAAGCTTGTACTATAGATGTCCCTATAACATAGATCAGAAAAAATCAAATTTAATGCACTTTCCTTACAGCTCAACACTTATGCCATGATTCAGAAGAAATTAGCCTATATATGAATGTCAACATACCAGGGTTTCAGTTTAGAAATAAAATTATCTAAAAACAATCCATATATTGTTCATCTCTGAATTTTCATTTATTTCTGATATAACATTATAAATTTATAATTATTTATGATATGTTTTACGCTTATAAGAATTATAAAGCAATATTGTTCATGGGATGAGTGTATAGAAAATGGAAACTGAAACAAATTTTATTCAGTTAGAGTTCAAATTATGTTTCTCATTTTCATATTTTGTGCCTGTTACCATAGGCAATGATAATATTTAAATGTCCATCATTGGGAGTAGCCAAAAAAATTGGGGGTATACAGTAAATTCTAAGTTTCTTACTAAGGAAAATAGTCTTTGGTGTAATGCCTACTTTGGGGCACTAATATTTTGAATGATGCTTCTCTAGTTCTCACATGTTGCTCCCAGATGAATGAGTTGGTGTTTGCACAGGTTGTAATTAGTCATAACTCTTACCAGATGTGAGCAAACCACCTACTCAGAGGCACTTATGCCAATTTAGACAACATTACTCTAGAATTTAAATCATGGATATTTCCAAACTCATTCTATGAGGCCACCATCACCCTAATACCAAAACCAGACAAAGATGCCACAAAAAAAGAAAACTGTAGGCCAATATCACTGATGAACATAGATGCAAAAATCCTTAACAAAATTCTATCAAACAGAATCCAGCAACATATTAAAAAGATCATACATCATGACCAAGTGGGCTTTATCCCAGGGATGCAAGAATTCTTCAATATTCGCAAATCAATCAATGTGATACACCACATTAACAAATTAAAAGATAAAAACCATATGATTATCTCAATAGATGCAGAGAAAGCCTTTGACAAAATTCAACATCCATTTATGATAAAAACCCTCCAGGAAGCAGGCATAGAAGGAACATTCAGTTCAGTTCAGTTCAGTCACTCAGTTGTGTCCGACTCTTTGCAATCCCATGAATTACAGCATGCCAGGCCTCCCTGTCCATCACCAACTCCCGGAGTTCAATCAGACTCACGTCCATCTAGTCGGTGATGCCATCCAGCCATCTCATCCTCTGTCGTGCCCTTCTCCTCCTGCCCCCAATCCATCCCAGCATCAGAGTCTTTTCCAATGAGTCAACTCTTCGCATGAGGTGGCCAAAGTATTGGAGTTTCAGCTTTAGCATCAGTCCTTCCAAAGAACACCCAGGATTGATCTCCTTTAGAATGGACTGGTTGGATCTCCATGCAGTCCAAGGGACTCTCAAGAGTCCTCTCCAACACCACACTTCAAAAGCATCAATTCTTCAGCGCTCAGCTTTCTTCACAGTCCAACTCTCACATCCATACATGGCTACTGAAAAAATCATAGCCTTGACTAGATGGACCTTTGTTGGCAAAGTAATGTCTCTGCTTTTGAATATGCTATCTAGGTTGGTCATAACCTTCTTTCCAAGGAGTAAGTGTCTTTTAATATCATGGCTGCAATCACCATCTGCATACCTCAATGTAATAAAAACCATATATGATAAACCCATAGCAAACATTTTCCTCAATGGTGAAAAACTGAAAGCATTTCCCCTAAAGTCAGGAACAAGACAAGGGTGTCGACTCTCACCATTACTATTCAACATAGTTTTGGAAGTTTTAGCCACAGCAATCAGAGAAGAAAAAGAAATAAAAGGAGTCCAGATTGGAAAATAAGTGAGACTCTCACTGTTTGCAGATGACATGATCCTCTACATAGAAAGCCCTAAAGACTCCACCAGAAAATTACTAGAGCTACTCAAAGAATATAGTAAAGTTACAGGATATAAAATCAGCACACAGAAATCCCGTGCATTTTTATACACTAACAACGAGAAAACCGAAAGAGAAATTAAGGAAAAAAATTCCATTCACCATTGCAACGAAAAGAATAAAATACTTAGGAATAAATCTACCTAAAGGAAAAAAAAAAGACCTATATATAGAAAACTATAAAACACCGATGAAAGAAATCAAAGAGGACACAAATAGATGGAGAAATATACCATGTTCATGGATCTGAAGAATCAGTATAGTGAAAATGAGTATACTACCCAAAGCAATCTATAGATTCAATGCAATCCCTATCAAGCTACCAACAGTATTTTTCAGAGAACTAGAGCAAATAATTTCACAATTTGTATGGAAATACAAAAAACCTCCAATAGCCAAAGCAATCTTGAGAAAGAAGAATGGAGCTGGAGGAATCAACCTGCCTGATTTCAGACTATACTACAAAGCTACAGTCATCAAGACAGTATGGTACTGGCACAAAGACAGAAACATAGAGCAATGGAACAAAATAAGAAAGCCCAGAGATAAATCCACGCACATATGCACACCTTATCTTTGACAAAGGAGGCAAGAATATACAATGGATTAAAGACAATCTCTTTAACAAGTCGTGCTGGGAAATCTGGTCAACCACTTGTAAAAGAATGAAACTAGAATACTTTCTAACACCATACACAAAAATAAACTCAAAATGGATTAAAGCTCTCAACGTAAGACCAGAAACTATAAAACTCCTAGAGGAGAACATAGGCAAAACACTCTCTGACATACATCACAGCAGGATCCTCTATGACCCACCTCCCAGAGTAATGGAAATAAAAGCAAAAATAAACAAATGGGACCTAATTAAACTTAAAAGCTTTTGCACAGTGAAGAAAACTATAAGCAAGGTGAAAAGACAGCCTTCAGAATGGGAGAAAATAATAGCAAACGAAGCAACTGACAAAGAATTAATATCAAAAATATACAAGCAATTTGATATTTCTCAATTCCAGAAAAATAAGCGATGCAAATAATGGGCCAGAGAACTAAATAACAAACACATGAAAAGATGCTTAACATCACTCATTATCAGATAAATGCAAATCAAAACCACAATGAGGTACCATCTCACGCCAGTCAGAATGGTGCAATCCAGAAGTCTACAAACAGTAAATGCTGGAGAGGGTGCAGAGAAAAAGGAACCCTCTTACACGGTTGGTGGGAATGCAAACTAGGACGGCCACTATGGAGAATAGTGTGGAGATGCCTTACAAAACTGGAAATAGAACTGCCATATGACCCAGCAATCCCACTGCTTGGCATACAGAGGAAACCAGAATTTAAAGAGACACATGTACCCCAATGTTCATCACAGCACTGTTTACAATAGCCAGGACATGGAGGCAACCTAGATGTCCCATCGGCAGATAAATGAATGGATAAAAAATGGATAAATGAATGGATAAAAAGCTGTGGTACATATACACAATGGAATATTAATCAGCTATTAAAAGGAATGCATTTGAATCAGTTCTAATGAGGTGGATGAAACTGGAGCTTATTATACAGTGTGAAGTAAGTCAGAAAGAAAAACACCAATATAGTATATTAATGCATATATACGGAATTTAGAAAGATGGTAATGATGACTCTATATGCGAGACAGCGAAAGAGACACAGATGTAAAGTACAGACTTTTGGACTCTGTGGGAGAAGGCAAAGGTGGGGTGATTTGAGAGAATAGTATTGAAACATGTATATTATCATATGTGGAATAGATTGCCAGTCCAGGTTTGATGCATGAGACAGGGTGCTCAGGGCTGGTGCACTGGGATGACCCTGAGGGATGGGATATGGAGGGAGGTGGGAGGGAGGTTCAGGATGGGGAACACATGTATACCCATGGCTGATTCACATGAATGTAAGGCAAAAACCATCACAATATTGTAAAGTAATAGCCTCCAATTAAAATAAATAAATTTTTTAAAAAAGAAAAAATAAATCATGGATAACAGTCACTCTAGTATATAATTCATATAAATTCACGTTTTGCAAAACTTATTTTATATATTTTAAAACACCATGTAATGATATAACTGAACAATGAATGTGTACATGAGGATATTCTGTCTAAATATAATGTTTAAGACATAATGTAATTTGCCTATATAATCTGAGACCTGCATAATGCTTGAGTACCACATTGTCTTTAAGAATGGCATGCTTTGTAAACTAGATAGCCAGTGGGAATTTGCTGTATGATGCAGGGACCTCAAACCCAGGCTCTGTGATAACCTAGAGGGGTGGGATAGGGTGGGAGGTGGGAGGGAGGTTAGGAGGGAGGGGACATGTGTATACCTATGGCTAATTCACTTTGATGTATGTTGCTAACCAATGCAATATTGTAAAGCAAATATCTTCCAATTAAAAATACATTATTATTATTATTTTTTTTTAAAGAATGGCTTGTTTTGAGAGTAAGAAGTGAAAAAGGGATGGGGGAAATTCCGAACTTTTCCCTGCTTCAGACCCAGTCTTGAAAAAACCTCCCATAGCCAATTGGAAATGTCACAAGCAAGACTTTCTTTGAAATTATCTGATAATTCTTCATTTAACCAAGATAATAATCCTTGATGTGTATAGTACCCAGCAGATATAAAACTTAACGTATTTGAATTTTATTTCTGCCAAAATAATTTTGGGCCAGATATAAATGTCTTCTTCAGCTTTTCAGCAGATGAAGAGATGTTATCAAGTGTTCATTGAACATTTTAAAAAAATTCCTGTTTTAAAGATGTGGGGGTTTAACCAGAATGCTGACATACCATGCCTAGAGGTGGTGGTTTTCTTATTTAGATTGTTGATTTGCTGTTTTGTTTTCATTTTTTTTATTTAATTTAATTTAATTTTTATTTTTATTTTAAACTTTACATAATTGTATTAGTTTTGCCAAATATCAAAATGAATCCGCCACAGGTATACATGTGTCAGCATTCTGGTTAAACCAAAGCACTGACTTATAAGCAAACTGACCATGACAAAGAAATTGCTTATTTCACTTAAAATAAAATCTCAGAGTTATACTCTAAAAAAAAAAAAAAAAAAAAAAGATGTGGAGGATTGTAATTGAACTTACTGTGCTTGATGTGCATTGAATTCAAATAATTCTCTTGAAAACCCATCACAAAAGGTACCCTCAGCTTCATTTCATAGATTAGAAAATTGAGGCATAGTGTGAGAAATAGCTTACCCAGTAACATAAGGTGAGTATTTAGGGTATGAACTTTAAACCAGCAATTTGACTGTATAACTTGTTCCCTAAAATAGTATTTGCATTTTAGTAAGGTGGGTAAGAGGAGCTGATAATATTCAGGGCCCACTGTTTGTTGGTGTGCTGGCCATTGTATACATGCAGTATCACACAATTTGTATATTTCAGGCACAAATATATTTTACAGATAGGGAAACAGATGAATTTAAAGTTGCACGTGGCCACATAGCCTAACAGACTTTCCTTGTCGTCAGATGTTGAAGAATCTCCCTGCAATGCAATGCAGGAGACATGGGTTCGATCCCTGGGTGGAGAAGATCCTCTGGAGAAGGGAATGGCAACCCACTCCAGTATTCTTGCCTGGAGAGCTCCATGGACAGAAGAGCCTGGTGGGCTATAGGCCATGGGGTCGCAAAGAGTCAGACATGACTGAGCAAGTAACACTTTCACTTCTTCACTTCACGTAGCTAATACGTAACCTCTGAGCCACCAGGGAAGCCCCATATGTGGCAGGCCTGGAGTAAAATCTCAGTTTCTACTATCATGAAATTCATTATATTTAAGAAGAGTTGTTTCTACTATGTCATCCTGAAAAATCTGGATTAGAAAAAATAGTTTATTAATCAATAATTACTATGAATACTCCAAGATATGAACTTTGTATGCCATGCAAGGTGGAAGGATTATTGGGTGCTTGTGTTATTCAGCCAGTTAGAAGGTACAAGAGGGATAACAACAAAGAATATTTGAAAATTTCTGTTACAGAGTGTATCTCTTTTTATAGTATAGTCAATATCTATGAAAACTGTTTTACCATCTCAGAATGACTCTGTTCCAATCTCATGCTATTCTAAACCACCCTCTCCCCAAAGACCCAATTCCCTTTAGTCACATATCCTTCATGCTGCCATTTTAAATCTGGACTTGCTGTCTGTTACTTTATTTCCTCTAAATTTGAATATTGAATGTTAAGCTTTTGTTTACTGGACTATGTACACTGGGATGGAAAATAACAAGGGGACAGGAATCATAATGTGGCTTACCCTAACTCCGTAATTATGTGTTTCTTCAAATATGTATTGAATATCTACTGTGTTCCAGGCACTGTGATAAATATTGGAAACACAACAGTTAATTAAATTTGACATCTGCTGAAGAAGCTCTTCAAAATTTATGTTCCTTTCCATCGAGACTCATGGTTTTTCAACATAGAGCTGTCTCTTAACCAATCATTTTTCTTGAAGAAATAACTGGCTGTCATCAATTTAGACACCAGCTTCAGTCATAAAAGTGCTTTGTGGTCAAGGTATCACTTAAAAATTTGAAAGCAAGCAAAATTTCTTTAAGAACAGCTATAGTCAGCCTTGTCATTGGAATAAACTCCTGGGAGCTGATCCAGCATTGCAATTCAAAATGTGCTGCCCATATTAATATTTGGAAGTGTTTTTAATAAAATATTATAGTATCTAATTCTTATGAGGCGGTAGTATAAGATGAGAGTTGTATATAAAACTTCAAATTCTTGTTTTATCACTTACTAGCTATGTCATCCTGCTGCTAAGTCACTTCAGTCATCTCCAACTCTGTGTGACCCCATAGATGGCAGCCCACCAGGCTCCCCCGTCCCTGGGATTCTCCAGGCAAGAACACTGGAGTGGGTTGCCATTTCCTTCTCCAATGCATGAAAGTGAAAAGTGAAAGTGAAGTCGCCCAGTCGTGTCAGACCCTCAGCAACCTCATGGACTGCAGCCTACCAGGCTTTTCCGTCCACGGGATTTTCCAGGCAGGAGTACTGGAGTGGGGTGCCATTGCCTTCTCCTAATAACTTCAATAATTACCTAAAACTCACTTTATTATTTCTCATTCTTTGATTCTTGCTTCATTGTTCAACCATAACTCTGGGATATACAGCTTTCAAATTAATTTTATCTTCTCTGTTGTTTTGTCTTCAGTTTTCCACTTTTTTCCCCCTATATTCTGATAGTACTGCTTAAGATTGTCTTGTGTATCAATGATCCAGTTTTCTCATGGGTTAGATTTTGTTCTTTATTTTTCAAAGCATATTTTAAGTGTCTAGCAACAAATTATTAATGACTCTATAAATTATTTCTTCAATTTATGCAGCTCTGTTTTCATTTTAATGTGGTATAACAATTTTTAAGAATTCTTTTTTTTTTAATTTAGGGGAAATCACAGATGCTATCTATATTTGTTTATTGTAGCTTGTCTTGTTCAGTTTTACTATTTTGCAACCTTTGAGACATGTTATTCCCTCTTATACTGAAAAAAAGAATAAGCATTTTCATTAGTTCTATACATTAATTTCTAATTTTCATCTGCAATGAAAGAGAGGGATATAAAAGCCAGGTATTTGACCCAAAGCAATAGAGAGGATTCTCCTAGTCATTGCTCTTGTTACCATCCTCCAGTCATATCTTAAAGGGGATGGCTGTTTGCTCTCAGTTTATTTGCCCGCTTAGTGACCTAGAATCTTGACGTGATTTGGGTAAGAAGATCATTGGGCAGTTTCCTTTGTGCCATTTTTTTAAAGTGTTTATTTAATCAGCTGTGCGCCTTGCTACATTTACTAATGAAATTTTATTTTTGGCCTGGTTTCTACTTTAGGCAAATTGTGTGTTTTTGTGTAATTGTTTCTGTTTCCTTCTGTATCAAAGTATACCCGGTAGGATCAATGAAAAACTCCACTTTGAAGTGTTTTTCTGTTTGATGTGCACCAACTTGCCCTATGCTATTGCTTCTCCCCTGTTATTACATAAAGATAAAGGGATGCTGACCTGTCTATTTTTCTGCCCTGTCCACTTATCCTTGCTTTTACAATCAACAGATATTAATGAACTCATATCAGAATTCCATAAACTTTCTTCCAATAATTTAGCACCAAATCTGACTAGACATCTTGACTTAATCTGGCTTTGTCTATCCCATTACTTTTTTTTTACTAGCTTGTAGCATTGTGGTAGTAATGAAGATTCATTCATTTATATTATTTCTCCCTCTCCCGCCCATTCCCTCCCCTCATCTTCTTCCCTTTTCCTCCTAGGTCATTTAATTTGGAATTTCAGGCAGAGGGAGTTATATGAGTGATTTTAAGAAGCACCTTCCCCAGAATTCTCTTAGAAATATAATTGAAGAATGTTGCAAAAATAGGAATTATAATTATTAAAATGGATGTGCCTTGCCCTTTTTTCATTTTATCTTAATGTTCTCTGGATATTGTGTTTATTTACCTTTATTTATTTATTTTTTGCTTTCTGTCTTTGTTATATTAAACTTAATTTGTTGGTTTTCAACTTTCTCAGTGATCTAGAAAGCACATACTCTGTTTTAAATTCTGATTGTCTGGTGGCCTCTGCCTGGTATATAATAAGTATTACATCATTTACACCCTTCCCCCCTTCATTGTCTTGATTACACTTGCCCATCCAAGAAGTTTTTCTATAAATTTGGAAACTATCCCAGTTTTGAAATTTCTTCATAATTAAACACAGCCACCCTCCCCACTGTTTTGAGCACAATCACAATGAATTCTAATTTTCTGTTTATCTGCTGCCACTAGCACCCACTAAAAAACTGTAATCTGTTAAGAACATGTTCTTACTAATATTTATCACCGAAGTTGAAATCCTCACCTAACAACAGTAGATATTCATTTTTATTTTGTTTTTGAAAAATTGGCATGCAAAAATGAAGAAATGTAAACCTCAATTAAAATATTTTATTTATTTTTCCTTTTAACTGTAAAACATATTTTGCTGAAAAAAAAATGATTCAGAATGCAAACAGAGATTTATTCAAAGCTGCACTAATTGGGAAGTATTGCTAAGACAACAGTTGCTGATTCCTTGTTAAACGTTTTTAGACTAAAGTAAAATGAAAGGGAAAATGTGAAAATGAAGGGATAGTGAAAAAAGACTTAAAAAGAGAGCAATGGCTGATTTTACCCCTTTGTACTCCCCAGGACCTTTCCCAAGAACAACCTTTCTTTTAATTCTTAATATTCTTTATTCTGGCATTTTCCTCTGTATTTCTAAATTATATACTTATGATGCACTTTATTATTTGTTAAATTTAGATACAGTCTATTGATTTCCTCTCAAATTGCCTGTAATTTAACTTTTCATACTACCACTGCATCACCACCACAATCCCTCTTCCTTTACTTTCCCAGTAAAGTTTATCAATTTTGATTAAATCACTAGTTAATAAATATATTATCATATTGTAATATTTTAGTCCTTTGTCAAGTGATAGTCAAATAGTATACTGATTAATTCCCTTTTTATGAGTTCTTTTTTTCTTGAATAGTTCATTTTTCATTTGCTTTATTTTTATTAACTCTTCCATAATTTCTTAAGTATTCAAAAATAATTTATTAAAGGCTTAGCAATTATTTTTCCTTATACTCAAACATGGATGATTGTAATTTTTTTTCTTCCCTCTTGAAGATGCTACTCCATCTTACCTGTGTCCTTCTACTCCAGACTTCAAGATTGATGCAGAGCTGTTGTACTGGAACTTCTCTTTTCAGTGTTCTTGTTTTTATATCTCTTTTTGATTCCATGTCTTTCACTTTTTTGATTTGCTGTCTTATTTTACTAAGATATTCTCTAGTAACTTCCTAAGAAAGGATGTTTGAGGAGTTAATTGTTTGAGCCTTTGCATATCATAAAATGTCTTTTTATCCCCCTACCTACAGAGTTGATGAACTGTTTAGCTAGATAATGAATTCTAATATAGAAATTATTTCCTCACAAAACTTATACAGAATTATATTGCTGCTCATTTTAACAGACATTTGCTTTCAAATAGCCTCACATCATTCTGGATCCAAATATCTTTTACAACTTTTTAATTTACTTGTTTATTTGTTTCTTTCTCTCCCAGTCTCTTGTTCCTCACAATACCAACTCTTCCAAAGGGTTAAGATCTTCTCTTTAACTTGGTATTCTGAAATCTCATAATGGCAAGAATTGGTTCTAATTATTCTTTATGCTGGTACTTATAAGCTCCCTATTTTAATATATAAAATTGATGCCTGTTAATTCTGGAGACTTTCCTATAATATCTCTATAACAGTTCTCTAAATTTTATCCATTTTTTTCTTAAGCTACTATAAGATAGATTTTGAAAATTGTGACTTCTCAAATTATTTTTTATTTTCTCCTATTTTCATCTATTTGTATTTTTTCTTTTTGTTCCATTCTTCTGTATCTACTTTATATGTTTATACACACACATATATATTAATACACATATATTAATATATTATGTATATATTAATACATTGTGTGTGTGTGTATATATATATATGTGTACATTTATATATGTATGCTACAGCTACAGCTTCCCAGGTGGCTCAGTGGTAAAGAATCTGCCTGCCAATGCAGGAGGCACAGGTTTGATCCCTGAGTCAGGCAGATCCTATGAAGTAGGAAATGGCAACTCACTCCAGTATTCTTGCCTGGCAAATTCCATGGAGGAGGAGCCTGGTGGGCTACAGTCCATGGAGTCACAAAGTGTTGGACACGACTAAGTGACTGAGCATAGTGCAAGTACCTGCTACATGCATTTATTTTTAATTTTAAAAGCCTTTAAGTATATTTGGCATATTATAAACTGCATGTAATTAAGTATACAGTTTTATAGTTTTTGACTATGTACACACCAATGAAACCAAAACTACATTCAATATAATATTGTTTATTTATGAAATTTTCCACATAGAAAATTCCAGAAATTTTCTCCTCTCCTCACCTACCTGTCCCCCTTGTCCCCAGACTGTAACCAGCATACTCTCTGACACTATAGATTGCTTTTGCATTTTCTGGAATTTTATGTAAGTGACATAATTTTATATAAATGGTATATATTTTATCTTTTTGTTTACCCAGTGTAATTATTTTATCAGTTCAGTTCAGTCGCTCAGTCATGTCCAACTCTTTGCGACCCCATGGATTGCAGCACAGCAGTCTTCCCTGTCCATCACCAACTCCCAGAGGTTGCTCAAATTCATGTCCATCAAGTCGGTGATGCCATCCAACCATCTCATCCGCTGTCACCTTCTCCTCTTGCCTTCAATCTTTCCCAGCATCAAGGTCTTTTCCAGTGAGTCAGTTCTTTGCATCAGGTGGCCAAAGTATTGGAGTTTCAGCTTCAGCATCAGTCCTTCCAATGAATATTTAGGACTGATTTCCTTTAGGATGGACTGGTTGCAGTCCAAAGGGCTCTCAAGAGTCTTCTCCAACACCACAGTTCAAAAGCACCAATTCTTCAGCACCCAGTTTTCTTTATAGTTCAACTCTCACATCCATACATGACTACTGGAAAAACCATAGCTTTGACTAGATGGACCTTTGTTGGCAAAATAATGTCTCTGCTTTTTAATTCTTTTATATTCATTTGTATTATGTATATCTGTAGCTCATTTCTTTTATTGCTGATTAGCATTTGATTATATTGATTATAATGTATTATTTACTATTGCTGCTATAATGAATTACTGCAAATTTATTGACTTAAACTTACATCTTTCATTTTTGGAGGTCACAGTCCAAAATGAATTTCACCAAGATAAAATCAAATTGTTGGCAGAACTAGTTTGTTTTGCGGACTCTAAGGGGAGAATGCCTTTCCTTGCCTTTTGAGCTTCTAGAGGCTGCCTGTTTCTCCCCCCTGTTGCCCCTTCCCCCATTTTCAAGGTGTGCAATTACAGTCCTAGCTTCTATCACCACATGGTCTTATCTTCTTAGTCAAATTTTGGTCCTCCCCCAGTTTATAAGGACATTTGGGATTATATTTACGACCCACCCAAGTAATCCAGGAGAATTTCCTTACCTGAAAATCTTTATCACAACTGCAGAGTCCTTTCTGCCCTATAAGGTCACATTCACAGGTTAACGGGAAGAGGACTTGGATTATTCAATCACATATAGATATACTGAAAGTAATTTATCCACGCACCTGGTGATGGTCATTTGAGTTGTTTCCAGTTTGATTTGATGGTTATTACAATAAAGGAACTATGAACATTGAATGTTTTCATGTGTAGATATATTTTTTCACTTCTCTCAAATATCCAGGAGTCAAATGGCTAGATCGTCCTGTAGATATAGTTTTAACTTTTTAAGAAACAGACTGTTTCTCAACATGGTTCTGTCATTTTATATTTCTACTTTAGCACTATGTAAGAGTTCTAATTCCTTTATTAATTCCCCAGCACTTCTCAATTTTAGCCATTCTAACAGGTGCTTAGTAGCGGTACACCATGGTCATTTTTATTTATTTATTTTATTTATTCTTTTTTTCATGGTCGTTTTTAAAAGACCTTGATGCTGGGAAAGATTGAGGGCAGGAGAAGGGAGTGAAAGAGGATGAGATCATTGAATGGCATCATCAACACAATGGACATGAGTTTGAGCAAACTCCAGGACATGGTGAAGGACAGGGAAGGGATGACATGCTGCAGTCCATGGAGTCACAAAGAGTAGGACGTGACTTAGTGACTGAAGAACAACAGTGATTCATTATAGGGGCTTTCCAGGTGGCACAGTGGTTAAGTGTTCGCTTACCAATGTAGGAGACACAGATTCAGTCCCTGGGTCAGGAAGATCCCCTGCAGGAGGAAATGGTAACCCACTTCAGTATTCATGCCTGAAAAAAATCCCATGGATAAAATGAGCCTGGCAGGATATCATCCATGGGGCCACAAAGACTTGGATATAACTGAGCACAAGCACGAACAGGAGCAATAATTCATTATGTTGAGCATTTTTTCATGTGCTTATTTTTTGTCCAATATCCTCTTTAGTAATGCATCTTTCCATATCTTTTCCCCATTTAAAAAATTTGATTATTTGGGTTTTTTCACTTGGTATATTCATTATGTATTACATACATACTAATACTTTGTTTGGAGAAGGCAATGGCACCCCATTCCAGTACTCTCGCCTGGAAAATCCCATGGACGGAAGAGCCTGGTGGGCTGCAGTCCATGGGGTTGTGAAGAGTCAGACACGACTGAGCAACTTCACTTTCACTTTTCACTTTTCATGCATTGGAGGAGGAAATGGCAACCCACTCCAATATTCTTGCCTGGAGAATCCCAGGGACAGAGGAGCCTGTTAGGCTGCCGTCTATGGGGTCGCCGAGTTGGACACGACTGAAGCGACTTAGCAGCAGCAGCAGAGCGACTTCACTTTCACTTTTCACTTTCATGATTGGAGAAGGAAATGACAACCCACTCCAGTGTTCTCGCCTGGAGAATCCCAGGGACAGAGGAGCCTATTAGGCTGCCGTCTATGGGGTCGCACAGAGTCAGACACGACTGACACGACTTAGCAGCAGCAGCAGCAGCAGCACTTTATTAGATATAAAATTTACTCCCAGACTATAGCTTGTCTTTTCATCCTCTTAATAGAATCTTTTGTTGAGGAAATGTTTTTAATTTTAATGAAGTAGAATTTTTCAGTTTCTTTCTTTTATGGGTCACACTTTAGGTATCATATCTAAAATATGCTTGCCTAACTGAATGTCATAAATGTTTCCTTTTATGTTTCTTTTTAGAAGTTTTTATAGTTTTAAGTAGTCATAACATTTGTTTCTATGATCTGTTTTGCATAAATATTTTATATTGTGTTCTATATGGATCAAAGTGTCTTTTTCATATGCATATCCAATTGTTCCAACATCATTTGTTGAAAATAGTGTCCTTTTTTCTCTGAATTGCTTTTGCAATTTGTCAAAAATCAGTTGTTCATATATGTGTGTGGATCTATTACTGAGCTATTTTCATTCCATTGTTCTGCTAGTCAGCCTTTACACCAGTTTCACACTGCCTTGATTACTGTAGCTTTATGATAAATGTTGAAATTCAGTTAACATTACTCATTTGTTGTTTTTTAATGTTCTTTTATCTATGCTATGTTACTTGCATTTTCATATGAAACTTAGAGTAAGTTTATTCATTTACACTTTATAAGACTGTTGGGATCTTGATTAAATCTATAGACCAATTGGCAGAGAAATGGCATCATAATATTCTTTTGACTTACAAGATGGTATATCTTATATTTTTTATTCATTATTGTGTTTGGGGTTTGTTTTATATATATATATACACACACACATTTAGTTTCTACAAATTTAGGAAAAAAAATTTGGCCAGTAGTTTTACCCCATTCTCTTTTGTAGTCGCCATTTACACATAAATTAGGTTACATGAAGTTGTCCCAAAACTCAGTTCTGCTCTCTTCATTTAATTGTTTCTTCAAATTTTTTCCATTATGCCATGTTCAAATTCACTGCTTTATTTCTTCAGTAATTATTGTTAATCTTATTCAATGCGTATTTTTTTGTTTTATACAATTTTGGTTTTATTTCTAGAAGTTCAGTTTTTTTTTTTTCAATTTCATGCTTCTACTCTGATCATGTGAAATAAAATTATAATAACCATTTAATGTCTTTATTTACTAACTCTGTTATATGTGTCAGTTCTGGGTTAATTTTGATAAATTTTCTTGTCACTATGTTTCAAATTTAACTTTTTTTTGAATGCCTAGTATATATATTTTTAATTAGAAACCAAACACTGTCAATTTCACCTTGCTGAATGCTGGACATTTTTATATTTCTATAAATATCATTGAGCTTTTTTCTAGAAGGCAGTTAAGTTACTTGAAACTACTTTGACTCTTTTATATCTTGCTTTTAAGTTTTGTGAAGTGGGATCAGAGCTCAATCAAGGAATTTCTTACTATAGTGCAAGGCTTTTTGAATATTGAGATTTTCTGGTCTAGTTAGTAGTTGGCACTAGTGGTAATGAACCCACCTGCCAATGCAGGAGACATAAGAGATGTGGGTTTGATCCTTGGGTCAGGAAGATCCCAACCTGCCCTGTTGCCTGGAGAATCCCATGGACAGAGGAGCCTGGTGGGTTATAGTCCATGGGACGGAAAGAGTCAGACATGACTGAAGCAACTTAGCACACACACAGTCTAGCTCGTGGGAACAGGCACTATCCCTGGAATGTATGAGTACTGTGTATTGTAAACTCTAATTCTTTGGAGTGGAACCAGTTGCATATCTAGAGAAGGTCCTGCATTGACATTAATTTTAGTGGTGATTTTTTTTTTTTTTTTGGATATAATACCAAAAACAAAGGCAACAAAAATGAAAATAAACTAATGAAACTAAAGAGTTCTGTTCAGCAAAGGAAACCATCAAAATAAAAAGGCAACCTACCACATGGAAGAAAATGTTTCAAATCATTTATCTGATAAGGGGTTAATATTCAAAGTACATAAAGAACTCATACAATTCAATAGCAGAAAAAAAAACCCAATCGAAAAATAAGCAGAAGATCTAAACAGACATTTTCGCAAGAAGACCATACAGATGACTGCTGCTGCTCCTGCTAAGTCTCTTCAGTCGTGTCCAACTCTGTGCGACCCCACAGACAGCAGCCCACCAGGCTTCCCCGTCCCTGGGATTCTCCAGGCAAGAACACTGGAGTGGGTTGCCATTTCCTTCTCCAACGCATGAAAGTGAAAAGTGAAAGTGAAGTCGCTCAGTCGTGTCTGACTCTTAGCGACCCCCTGGACTGTAGCCCACCAGGCTCCTCCGTCCATGGGAGTTTCCAGGCAATACAGATGGCTAACAGATCCTTAATAAGTATTCAACATCAGTAATCATCAGGGAAATGTTAATCAAAACCACAATAATTATCACCTCATACTTGTCAGAGTGGCTATCGAAAAGATAAGAAATAACAAGTGTTCGCAAGGATACGGAGAAAAAGGACCCTGTGCACTGTTGGAGGAATGCAGATTGGTGCAGACACTATGGAAAACACTATGGAGGATCCTCAGCACATCAAAAATAGAACTATCACATGACCCAGCCATTTCACTTCTGGGTATTTATCTGAAGAAAATAAAAACACTAAATGGGAAACATATATACACTCCCGTGTTCATTGGAACGTTATTTACAGTAGCCAAGATACAGAAACAAGTTGAATGTCCACCAGTGGATAGACAGAAAATAATTCGGCTGTAAAAAAAAAAAGAAATCTTGCCGTTTGTGACAACATGGATAGCCCTCAGGGACACTATGCTAATTGAAATGTCAGACAAAGAAAGACAAACACCAAATGATCTCACTTATATGTGGGATCTTAAAAAAAATGACCCAAGTTCATAGATGCAGAGAACAGATGGGTCATTGCCAGAGGCAGAGGGGTGGGGAGGGTGAGCAGAATGGGTGAAGGGGGTCAAGAGGTAGAAACTTCCACTACTTACCTACCTTAATAAATAAGCCATGAGGATGGAATGCATGACATAGTAACTAGTTAACAATAATGTATTATATATTTGAAAGTTGCTAAGAGAGTACTTCTTAAAAGTTCTCATCACAATAAATATTTTGTAGCTATGTCTAGTGACAGATGTGTATTAGTTTGTGATCATTTAACAGTACACACAAATACTTAATCATTACGTTGCACATCTAAACTGATATGTCAATTACTCCTCAGTTTAGAAAAAAAAAATTCAGCTTTAAGTGTGCAAATGCAACTTGACCCCTTTTATCCTATTAAACTTCAAACACAATATGTGATTACTTTTTATATTTGTTTTCCAGAAGCCAGGATAGGCCAGTTTAATATAATGTAAGAGCTGTTAAATCATATCAGAGGTCAGTGCTTATGGCCTAGGTAATGAAAAGCTGTTGTTTGAAATGAGAGGTATCCAGATTCTTACAAGTATTTTGTTAAGAGTTCCATCGTCTTGGGAAAAAGGCCCTTGGGTGCTTTTATAAGTGTTTTATATTTGCAGCAGTTTGGGGAATATTAGATTTATTTTTCATTTTAAATATCTGATGACATTTTATTGTTTGAGGCTTTGCTCTACATCACAGCGGAACAAAAAGAAACTGCACTTTAAAGAGATCTATTCTTTATTGTAATATTTGTAATAAAACATAATTGCATTTAACATGGAAATGTGACTTAACTGCCTTTTGTAATATAACTGATAATGTAATTGTAATGACTTAGTTGAACTCTTGTTTATGCTACTTCCTTATGAGTGCCATGGAAAAATAATAGAGAACATTTGCAATAAACATATTTATTTTGAAGGAAAAGCAAAGGGATGGTAATTAGACTTCTGGTGTCGGCTGCCAATTTTGGCGCTTGCTACCCTGTTGATTTAGAAGGTAATATTTCTGAAATTACTTTTCTACCTTGTGCATGTCCCAGATAGTACATGCACAGTACTTGCAAAACCACTAGTAAGCATTCATGTTTAGTCTTTTGGCACTCTGGTTCTTTTTGCAATAGTTTCTTATTTAAGATTTTCATCTCTTCATGGTAGGCAGTTGCCTGCTGACTCTGCTTCTGGGTAGTGAACCCTGTTCCAGGTTTTTGAAAAATACCCTTTTATCCCCTCCTTCCACACATCTCCATTAGGATTTAGCTGAACAATTGTCAATTATTTTAGTGACTGATTCATAGATTCAGGAAAATTATTGGAACCATCCATTACTGTCTCCAATTACCATTTCACCACCAAATAGAAGTTTTTAATATGAGAATCACACTTAAATGTGCAGCTTCTCTCACTGAGCCTATGACAGAAATTCTTCATTGACTGTGGGCCATGGAACTTGAGTCAAATCACTGTCTTACTGTTTTCATGATGGTGTATCAAGTAGCCACAATCAATCATTAAAAATCATCTTGCCATATTTGTTTTGAAACAAAATAATGATAAATATGTTGTGTTTCTAATGTATGTTAAATATTCTCTCTGGAGTTGTGTATTTATTATCTCTAATTCTCATAACTGTACAGGGTGGATTATGATTTTCCATCACTCAGTTAGAGAAATTAAAGTTCTAAAAAAAAAAAAAGAAATTAAAGTTCTGAATGTTTAAGCAGCAAGTTCAGATTGTTATTTATGAAGTCTAATAGAGCAGCTCTACCTGACCCTGAAATCCCTCTCACTCCAGTAAGCAAACTAGTTTATCTTAAAGGAATGACTGATGGCAAGCAGAGCCTACAGATTTTTGAGCAGATGGCTTTGTGGCAGTTATGAAATTGTGCTGGCTCAGGCTGACCCTAAAATGCATGAGCAAATTGTGCTTTTGGTGTGTGGATTATCAGTCCATCTCCTAAATTAATTTGATCTTTAGAGGAAGGAGTTACCTTCCTTTGAATTCCAGAATCATGTTATACTTTTTTAAGTATTCATTAAGGAAATATTAACAGATTATTTTATATGTTGTTAGTGGTTACATTTCTGAATTACTTGCATAATTTTGTCAGTCTCTTCCATAAAAGAAAGTGTCATATACATCATCTTTATAATTTTATTCTTAGCATTAATGGTGTTTCACATGTAGGATATATTTAAGAAAATAAATTAATTTAAAAAAAAGAAACCATAAAAAAAAGAAAATGCATGGTGTAGAATCTTTCCTCTAAGTTCTTACAGCTCAGTTGGTGGACTAAAATATGCTTGTATCATTCAAGAACAAGTGATAACTGGAATTTGTTCAACAGTCAGTAATGCAGTTTCTTAAGCACATATGTCCAGAGAATGGGCTAATCCTTGATGGACTGGCATAGTTAGGAATGTCACCATTCCCATTAAATTTAAATTTGTCAATATCTTAGTGTTCTCCCATCATCTGGGTGAGGAAGCCATGACGTATAGAGATTAAAAACCTTCCCATATATCATCCTCTTAGTTTATAGGAAAACACAAACTTATCAGATAATCCATGTACAAATCTTAATTAATTGATGTCATTTTAGAATTTATATTAGTTAGCATTCCGTTTAGTGTTGCCATAACAAAAAAGCACAGACTGGGTGCCTTTAACAACAAAAATTGATGTATCATTATTATTATTATTTTCTGGAGGCTGTAAGTCCAAGATCAATGTGTCCCTGGTTCAGTTCCTCCTGAAGCCCTCCTCTTTGTCTTGTGAGTGGCCATCTTCTTGCTGTGTTGTCACATGGTCTCTTTCTCCATGTCTAGGCATCCTTAGGGTCTCTTCCTCTTATAAAGACATTTATTGAATTAGATTTGGGTGCATATGATCTAATTTAACTTTAATTGCCCCTTTAAAGGCCCTATTTCCAAAGATAGTCATATTGAGGTTTAGGACTTCTAGGTGACTCAGGCAACACAGTGCAGTGCATGTGAGAGTCAAGTCTGTGCTTGCTGAGTTTATGTCTTTGTGTTGTTTTCATATTCTTGAGACACACTATGCATTTATTTCCTTCAGTTCTCCTGTTGGCTTCAGTTCTTACTGACAGTTATATTTTCTATGGTTGCTTCACATTCTCTAATATACATTACAGAAAGACGGAGAGTAAGGCAATTGGCCTAACCTAGCTCTCAAAAAGAAGATGATACCATAGATCTGAGAACAAAGGAGATTGTCTTTTCAAGATTCAAGTGCCTACTTTTGGTACGTTTGTCCTGATTAGGACAGTCCTTTTTAAAGGAGTGGCTCACATAGCTCCAAGGTCCTGGGTGCTATTCTAGATCCAATAAGCTGAAAAGAAATTTTAATTTCTTTTCTTTAATTTTAAATATATGCATTTACAATTACCAATTTATATTTAATATAATTTACAAATTATATTAATTTGTAATGTTACTCAGAAGAGGTGTGCTAGTGGGAACTGCAGTAATTAATCTCCGCAGTGCGTGTGTACATATTCAGTTGTGTCCAACTCTTTGTGACCCCATGGGCTATATAGCCCACCAGCCTCTTCTGTCCATGGAATATTCCAGGTGAGAATACTGGAGTGAGTTGCTATTTCCTACTCCAGGGGATCTTCCCAACCCAGAGATCAAACCCATGTCTCCTGCATCAGCAGGCCGATTCTTTACCAGTGGGCCACCTGGGAAGTCAGTCTTTGCAGTGTGTGCATTTTAATCATATCCATTTGTGTAGTTTCAACTGATTGTAGATGCTGCTGTCTCATGTAGACTCACATAGCTCCAGGGTTATGGGTACTATTCCAGATCCTACAAGCTTAAAAGAAGAAATTTTAATTTCATTTCTTCTTCCCCAAAGAAGAAATGAATCCTATTAATTAAGAAATTAATCCTATCTCTGCATATCTGGCCTCTGTAGATCCAACCTCTGTTCATCCAGAAGCACAGAGGTTGGATCTACCCTTCAGGTTTGATAACCCTACTGGTTCAGCAACACAAAATATTGCTAATATTTCTAGCAGTTTCCTAAGTGACTTTAAAACATCATTGCCTTTGGTTCAAAAAGGCCTGTCTCTTTTAATATTTCTTGTTCATGCCTGCAAGGCCATCATTTAGAGAAAGTATAGTCATTGTATTGATGATCTTTCTGGTTGAGATCCTGAATTCTGTAAATATTAAAGTCCACCTGAGTGGACAACAAATGTTGGTGACAAAGAACTGTTGCCCAGAAGTGCTGAGAGTACTCCCTCTGCCTTATCGCTGTGAATGCAAATACTAATGACAGATAGCTCTGTGTGTTTTAAAGAGTGAGCCTTGAGAATCTATGTGCTTCGACTTTTCTATAATAATTTAAGGTTAAATCTAATATCAGTTCTGAATGATCTCTGCATCAGTTTATATCAAGAATCTCAATATAAATGAATCTAATTTAAAACTATACACATTCTGGAAATGCAACTGGCAAAGTTAAGTTTTCTTTATTCTTACCTGGTTTTGAAATAGTGGAGCATGACTTTTAATATGATAACTTAGGGTTCAAAAAAGCACAAAGTCTATAATCATGGCATAGCTAATTTAAAGCTCAACCAATTTACAGGGTCCACATTCACAGAAGTGCTGAGAGTACTCTCTCTGCCTTATCATTATGAATAAAGTAAGGCCTCATTTATTTTTATATTCTAAATCAGGTAAGTAATATATATCTTTTCAAATGACATGAATGTGTGTATGTGTGTTGCAAGTGTGGAGTGCTTTTCTGGTGGAATCATTAAAATCAGACATACTGATTTTTTCAGTTTTTTTTTATACTTTTCTCAGACAGTAAAGAATCTCTTTGCAATGTGGAAGACCTGGGTTCAATCCCTGGGTTGTGAAGATCCCCTGGAGGAGGGCATGACAATCCACTCTAGTATTCTTGCCTGGACAATCCCCTTGGACAGAGGAGCCTGGAGGGCTACAGTCCATGGGGTTGCAAAGAGTCAGACATGACTCAGCGATTAAGCACAGCACACGGAGTAAGAATAAAGAAGAAGTGGCTGAATTCTGAATAAGAATTCTGAAAAAGCTGAATTCTGACATACTTAGATTTTAGAAGGGAATCTAGGAAATCTTTCAAATCTGTCCTATCTGGAAACATTTGAATGTCACATAAACTATAACATTTATGTTTGATATTTTTTAATTCTTAATTTCCTTCTTCACTTCTTCCACTTCCCTCTCCTCCTTTAACTTTTTATTTTCCAATCGGAGAGCTCTGAGGCTATCAGGTAAACCTAAAGCTGATTTTTGAATACTTTATGATTTTCAAAATGGGAAGCAACAGCACATTGTCAATGACCAACTCTTTTCTTTTTGCTTTTGTTATAGTACTCTTGGAAACTTTTAGTATACTCCTTCAACTTTAGCACTTATTTTCAACATGGCCTGATTTTAATGATTCCAAATGATGTGTCTAACACAGTCTCTCTAATCTTCATCCTCATGTTCTCTAATCTATCCCTCTATAAGGAAAGGTTCTTTTTCCGTTTTTTTCTTCAAAGAGTATTGACTACTTTCTGGTTTACTGTTATTTTCTGTATTAAAACCCTCTGTTTGGTGTATTATTGAACCATCATGTGGGACTTGTCCTTGGATATTCAAATCAATTTCAGGTTTTGAACATCATCAGTGCCACTTCCTGTACCCTGCTGATTGCCTAAAGAGAGGATGAAATTGAGCAGGTTAATGCCTTCTCATCTTTCCTTTCCCTCTGTATACTCAGGCTACTCTTTGATGTGAAGATTCAATCTGTTCTTGGATGAAAATTAAATTGACCTATTTAGAACAGCATATGCACTAGAAATGATTAACCCCCTTAAAAATGGATTGCTAGCCTTTTTATGCTCTTATGATGAAAAGTCAGACCTGGATAAATGAAATTAAATAAATATTCTTTTTAAAAAAGAAGTTGCTGCACATTTATAAAACATCAGTGGATATATTTTGCTTTTAATTCAAGGGTAAATCTTTAAGTAACAGTACTTTTTATACTATTTCAATTACTTTTTAATAAACAAACACACTGATTGACTTTATATAATGAGCTGGACATTGATCTAAATCCTACAATAAACAAAGCAGGTAAAATTTTTGATTTTTAGTGAGGTAATATACTGTTGGTAGAGAGAGACAATATAAGAAGTAATATATCTGCATAATGTGTCAGACAAACGGGGCTTCCCACTTGGCATGAAGTGGTAAAGAACCCAATGCAGGAGACATAAGAGATGCAGTTTCAATCACTGGGTTGGGAAGATCCCCTGGAGGAGGACATGGCAACCCATTCCAGTACTCTTGCCTGAAGAATCCCATGGACAGAGGAGTCTGGTGAACTACAGTCCATGGGGTCACAAAGGGTCAGACACGACTGAAGCGACTTAGCATGCATACATGCATCAGACAAATGGTGACTAGTACCAAAGACATAAAATTAGAGCAGGAAAAGGGCCATAAATTGGCAGAGTAATAGTTGAGATTTTAGATAGATTGGCTAGTTTACTGTGGATGTTTATATTCATGTAATAAATACTGTTTTTTATATGTATCGTTTTATGGAAATAAGAGCAGTGCATGCTTATTATGGACTATTTAGTAAAATGTAAAAAATATAAATGGACTAATGATATAATCCATCCCATCACCCTGTTTTGTTATCCTTAACCATTTGGAATTATTCATGCAGTATTAACTTTATATTAACTGTCTCATCCCCCTTTACAATTCTAAGCAGCCATGTCTGTCTTATTCATTGGCAGACAGAATAGGACCTGACACTTAGTAGGGTCACAATGAATGCTTTTTGACCAAAAGAATAATTTGGCTGCTATATAAAGCTGATAAAGCCTCATTCCTAAATCACCTCCACTTCAACCCTCCATTCTTGTGTCTGATACAGAATATTGCCAGCAGTGTCCAAAGAATAACTTGTCAGAAGCTTTACTTATAAGGGAGGTCTATTTACTTATAAGACAGGTCTATTTCCCAAAGAAGGTGATTGTCAGCTATGATTTAGAAGTTAATGTTAATTCTCCAGTAGAATGGAGAATGGGTATTTTATTTTTATAAATAAACATAAAATGGATCTATGTATAAAACACTTTTTAAAAACTTCTTGGTAGCAGGATAAATCATGTTGTATATTTCATTTCTCAAACTGGGTTTTAAGAATATTGCATTTTTTTTACTAATGATAGATTCATTCTATATTATCATAATGTTTACATTCTAGACAATTTGGGTAATAATTTAGCCCACATACACATGTATACATACATACATATTCAGTCTGTATTTAATTCAGTTCAGTTCAGTTCAGTCGCTTAGTCGTGTTTGACTCTCTGTGACCCCATGGGCCGCAGCATACCAGGTCTCCCTGTTCATCACCAACTCCCAGAGTCCACCCAAACTCATGTATTGAGCCAGTGATGCCATCCAACCATCTCATTTTCTGCCGTCCCCTTCTCCTCCTGCCTTCAATCTTTCCCAGCATCAGGGTCTTTTCAAATGAGTCAGACCTTCGCACCAGGTGGCCAAAGTATGGGAGTTTCAGCTTCAGGATCAGTCCTTCCAATGAACACCCAGGACTGATTTCCTTTAGGATGGTTGGATCTCCTTGCAGTCCAAGGGACTCTCAAGAGTCTTCTCCAACACCACAGTTCAAAAGCATCAATTCTTTGGCACTCAGCTTTCTTTATAGTCCAATTCTCACTTCTATACATGACTACTGGAAAAGCCATAGCCTTGACTAGACGGACCTTTGTTGGCAAAGTAATGTCTCTGCTTTTGAATATGCTGTCTAGGTTGGTCATAACTTTCCTTCCAAGGAGTAAACGTCTTTTAATTTCATGGCTGCAGTCACCATCTGCAGTGATTTTGGAGCCCAGAAAAATAAAGTCTGACACTGTTTCCACTGTTTCCCCATCTATTTCCCATGAAGTGATGGGACGGGATGCCATGATCTTCGTTTTCTGAATGTTGAGCTTTAAGCCAACTTTTCACTCTCCACTTTCACTTTCATCAAGAAGCATTTTAGAACCTCTTCACTTTCTGCCATAAAGGTGGTGTCATCTGCATATCTGAGGTTATTGATATTTCTCCCAGCAATCTTGATTCCAGCTTGTGTTTCTTCCAGTCCAGCATTTCTCATGATGTACTCTGCATATAATTTAAATAAGCAGGGTGACAATATACAACCTTGATGTACTCTTTTTCCTATTTGGAACCAGTCTGTTGTTTCATGTCCAGTTCTAACTGTTGCTTCCTGACCTGCATACAAATTTCTCAAGAGGCAGGTCAGGTGGTCTGGTATTCAATCTATATAGTGTATTCAATTTGTACGGAGAGTTCTGAGCTTAGCAGTTTTATTAGAGGTCCATAAATAAGTTGCTCAAAGAAGGTTAAAATCATAAAATATGTCATAAAATATTTTCAAAATTAGAAGTTCCAAGAAAGTAATTTGGAAACTACTGATATAATAATAATAGTATCCATATAGTGAATATAGGGCCTTATAGTTTTCAAAGCAGTGGTCTCTTCATAATTCATAGCCAAACTGACATCCTCAAAATCCAGTTTGCTGGGATTTCCTGAAATTAGAATGTAATTGGCAAGAACAAACTAACACGCTAGACTTGGCTCCTCTACTCTTCTTTTCTCCTCCCTCAACCACCTACTCTGCTAGTCTCTCAGATAAAAAGAAGTATGAACTCCCACCTTATAAAATTCAATAAAAATGGATGTTATTTTTTAAAGAAGAAACAGTTATAGAAGCAAGCTGGTTTTCCCCAAATGCTCCTCTGCTGTGGAGTTAGTCATCAAGTCTCAGAAATTACATAAATATTCTCTCAAAGCCCACTTCTCTCTGGTAGCAAGCTTCTAGCATTTATGAACCTAGCCTTGTAAACCCCAGTTTCTGCCTCCTGGATGATTCTCCAAGGTAATGCAATAATTGCACTGCTTATATAATTAAAAGTACGTGTTACCCAAGCTGAGAGATTGCCCTCTTTAGTTGTGAAAACATCGGCGTTATTTGAAAAGAAGTCAGAGAATTGCAGCAGCGCCTGAGCCTATTATTGAGTCACAGGAGTTTGCCTGCAATGGTGAATCCTCATAAGGAAGTTAGATTTGTCCTCATGTGATAATCTTGGACTCTGAGTAAGCATATGCCTGATGTGAGGTATTTGTAAATATCGCTGTTACTGTGATATTCAGTACTAAATAGAAAAGAAATATTCCCAACAGATAGATTGCAGCACTTTTAGATGAGGTTTAGTCTATATCCACATTTTCCAAAATGTGGTCCTAGAAATTCTATCAAATATCCAAAGAAAAAGGAATTAGAAATCAAATGAGATAGGAATTTGTTTCTTAATAATATTTATTATCTTATCCCCAGTTACCTCCAAGATGGGTATTAATAGTGAAAATTAGTATGACGAAGACACATGCAAGTTAGTTTTACCAAGCTTTGGCCAAATATGTTTTAAACAAACTTGTTTTCAACCAGTATATGTTAACACACTATAAAAAATTCCACAAGACATACTGTGAGAACTTCTAACCAAAGAGTGGGTCATTAAAACTACATATTCTAGTCATATTTAATTTAGAATTTATTAATAGTTGTGAGAATTTTGACTTATTCCTACCTTTGGTGATATAGTTGCCTTGTGGACATTTCACAATCACGTCCTAGAGTGCTCCTGATAATTAAACTCAAGTTAGGATAATAGATTTGCTGTTTTAGGAAATGATAGCAATTTATATAAAGGGTTGCCCCATCCTAAATGAGTTTAGACTACTAAATTGTGACATCTAGCATATCAAACAATATGTTTTCACAATTATTTTCAGGCTGCCTTTAGAGAATAACTACACTGGAAACAGAAGCATCCTAAAACAAGTACCGAGATTCAGCCTGAACTAGGAGAAATAAAGTACAATATTCAATTTCCTTATTAAATATGTACATTAGCTAATATTTGCTTATGTCTAATACTATCAAAACTGGCAAGAATGTAGAAGAAGTAATAAGAACAACAATAGCTAACCCTCTTATAGCATATATTTGGTGTCAGGCATTGTTCTCAGTGCTTTATACATAATAGCAATTGATAATAGATCCCCTCAGTTTTGGAATTTGGAAAAAAGCAAATAAGCAAATGAGTAGCTAACTTTAGACATGATAGGTGAAAAACTGAGGGTACATGGAGAAGACAGCAAGACCCATGCCTATCAGACCCCAGAACAGCTCAGATATTATAAGTATCAAGAACCTCCAAAGGGGCTACCTGAAGTAGAGCTTAAATAGAATTAATTGAAAATCCTTTAAAAAATAGAGAGAACCCTAAAATGCATCCAAGTGCTCAAAGAACAGCTCCCAGTTTTCCTTCTTTTCCCTTTGTTCTGAAACCGATTTATCACTTAGTTCCTCAACTCTATCCCTAACACATGCTGGATATTTCTTTCTCTTTTCCTTTTTGTCCTGCACTCTCTGTAATTTGGTTAAATCCAGTGCCCCAGTTCTCCTTATGGCTGTATGTAATCTACTGTATACTTTCATTGTTTTATATTTTATTAAATATATTTTCATTAGTTTTTTGCATTTCTCAAATCAGAAGTTTTATGAATACCCCTTTGTTCATCTTTTCAATTCTGTATTTTATTTTTAAACATTTTATCTTTAGTTACTTTATGTTCTGTATGTTGATATTTAAGTACCTGAAATCCTGAAGGACCTAAACTATGTCTTTATTTTTCCTGGATTTCATTAGTAGAGGTTCATTTTCTTGTTTGTTTGAGTGATCTTTATATGTTGCATTTGTGAACTCTTAAATCATTTTAGTTGGTGGGAGTACTAGGGCTTAAACCAAGGATGCTTTTCTTCACAGAGAATTTGTGTTTTCTTTTGCTGGGAGCCAAGGGACAGTGTGTCTGGAATCACTTTTTCCTGATTTAACTACTCAATCTTAATGTGAAAATTGCAGTTTCAGCTCCTCACTTTGGAGAGGCCAAAGCTCTAGTCTCCTGGGTAACATAGGCTTTTACAAGCTTGTCACCAACTGCCTCTGTTCTGGTTTCAGATCATGATTCTTTTTCTGTTTAATTTTTGTTTGTTTTGTTATGCTGTCTTTTTTGAGAGTTTCATTACTTCCTACAGTCCAGGAAATACATCAAAATATATTTTAACCAGAATCAGGTAGTACTTTAACAAAAGAATCCTTAAAATGTCAAGTCTTTCATTATGAAAAAAGAGGAATATTTTATATATAATATTTGACTGTTTTTCAAGTCTTTCATTATGAAAAAGGAATATTTTATATATAATATTTTACTGTTTTACCTGAAGTAACTATAAATCTCTTATGGATAACCCCAGTGTTGCATATGCTTATTGTCTTGGCTTTAGCACAGAATTTCATGCAAAAAAGTTGATTGTAAAGTGAACAATGAATGAATTAGTAAGAGTCTATTTGAAATCTCTTTTCTTAACAATAGTCCTTAACATGTAATAATAACTAAAATTTACTAAGCATTTTAAATATGACAAATTATATTCTAAGTACATTGCATATAATATCTCATTTAAGCCTCCATAATACATACCTGACTAGGTACAAAGGACTTCCCTGGTGGTTCAGACTATAAAGAATTTGCCTGCAATGCAAGAGAAAGATTCGATCCGTGTGTCAGGAAGTTCCCCTGGAGAAGAGAATGGCTACCCACTCCAATATTCTTGCCTGGAGAATTCCATGGACAGAGGAGCCTGGAGGGCTACAATCCATGGGGTTGCAAAGAATTGACACAACTAAGCGACTATCACACATTTTACAGATTAGAAAGCAGACAAAGAGCTAAATGAATTGTTTAAAATCACACCTTACAAGCTATCCCATTATGACCAATTTTTGATAAATACTAGTCATTGAACCACTTAAAGTCACTGCTAATGACCCACATTGAGAGAATGCCAGCATCTACCAGGTTGGGGGAGCAGTTAAGCATATATCAATCATCCTATCAATGAGTCAACAAACTTCACCCAAATAGAGTAATGTTGGGTATTCTGTACCGTGTTAACACTTGAAAGAAATATTGGGGAGCATTTTGTACTTGAGAAAAACTAAAGTTAAAGGCAAGCCTAGAGGTCTTCATGTGCACAGAACACAAAATTCAGTGCTCATAAGTGAGACCTGCAGAATTTCTTCCTAAGCCATGAATCCTTAGGCCAACTTTGCTTGATATGTTAAATTTACTTATAAATACACATATTTTGATTTTTTCTACTCCACTGTAATAAGACCAAGCCAATGTATCAGCAACTACTCCAAATATGATTTTTTTCCTTCTTTATTAGGAAAAAAAAGTATAGTACTTTTTTTATTTTGTGAAACAAAATAGTACAGTGAGGAATAACATGTGCTGAGACTGCCTGGGTTCAGATCCCACCTCTACCACTCATCCTGTGATGTTGGGCCAATAACTCAGTGCCTCAATTAACTCCTGAATATAACGTGGATACTAAAAGTTTCTATCTCAAAAACACTTTGTGATACTGATGAGTGAATAAAGCTAACTGAATCCATTAATAAATGATTCCAGGATCTGTCACAGAATGCACAATGTATGTGTTTTTAATTATATTTCTCCAGCCTTAGTCAAGCTGGCCAGCCATGTGCAGACAGGCACTCTGCAAATGGATAGGTATAATAGCATTTTTTATAATTTTAGGAACTTCGATTAACATTTGAAAAGATTTTTAATTCCTATGAAAAGTCTTGCTTTATAATCATGAATATGTATTAAGTACCACATGTTTGCTAATTTTGTCTAAAAGTTGAATATCTTGTTACATTTTATAGTGCTTTATCTTTTCATTATGCATACTGAAAAGGTATTATTTTTCATCTTGAATAAAAGACTAAGGAATATTGAAATTCTAATTCTGTATGTACTTTACAAAATTTTAGAATTGAAAAGTTTATGGTAAACTTGATGTATTTTTGAAATATTATAATTAAAAGTCTCTGTTCACCTCTGCTGCCTAACTCAAGAATGATGTACTGCACTGTCTTAGGAAGTTCAGTGTGTGCCTAATGGTCTGAATTGAGAGCATGTATATAAATAATTAAAAGATGCTTACTCCTTGGAAGGAAAGTTATGACCAACCTAGATAGCATATTCAAAAGCAGAGTCATTACTTTGCCAACAAAGATCCGTCTAGTCCAGGCTATGGTTTTTCCAGTGGTCATGTATGGATGTGAGAGTTGGACTGTGAAGAAAGCTGAGTGCCGAAGAACTGATGCTTTTGAACTGTGGTGTTGGAGAAGACTCTTGAGAGTCCCTTGGACTGCAAGGAGATCCAACCAGTCCATTCTGAAGGAGATCAGCCCTGGGATTCCTTTGGAAGGAATGATGCTAAAGCTGAAACTCCAGTACTTTGGCCACCTCATGCGAAGAGTTGACTCATTGGAAAAGACCCTGATGCTGGGAGGGATTGGGGACAGGAGGAGAAGGGGACGACAGAGGATGAGATGGCTGGATGGCATCACTGACTTGATGGACGTGAGTCTGAGTGAACTCCGGGAGTTGGTGATGGACAGGGAGGCCTGGCGTGCTGCAATTCATGGGATCGCAAAGAGTTGGAGACGACTGAGCGACTGAACGGAACTAAACTGAACTGATATAAATAAGAAGGTAATCAGTAATCAGTAAACCACTCAGTGTCCTGCCTTCACATGGTTTTGTCTTTTATTAAGTTTCTTGAAACTGAAAGAATTTGTAGGATGTAATTTCATCATTGGAAAGAGAATAGTATGCCAGATTCAGAATATCACCAGAAGAGGGTCTTTCAAGCTCCTGTTAGAGAAGCTTTATAGAAATATGCACTCAAATTCGATCTCAAGTATTTCTTTTGTATAATATGGATGTTAATGTCTCTCTCTGTACTTACAAAGGGAATTTTTTCATATTTATATCCAGTGTGAATTATTTGTTGTTGTTCAGCCTCTAAGTCATGTCCTACTCTTTGCAACTCCATGGACTGTAGCACACCAGACTCCCCTGTCCTCCACTATCTCCTAGAGTTTGCTCAGATTCATGTTCACTGAGTCGGTGATGCTAACCGTCTCATCCTTTGATGTTTCCATCTCCTTTTGCCTTCATTCTTTCCCAACATCAAGGTCTTTTTCCAGCTCTTTGCATCAAGTAGCCAAAGTATTGGAGCTTCAGCTTTAGCATCAGTACTTCCAGTAAATATTCAGGATTGATTTCCTTTAGGATTGACTGATTTGATCTCCTTGCCATCAAAGGGACTCTCAATAGTCTTTTCCAGCAAAATTTGTAAGCATCAATTATTTGATGCTTAGTTTTCTTTATGGTCCAACTTTCATATCCATACATGACTACTGGAAAAATCATAGCTTTGACTATATGGATGTTTGTCATCAAAGTGATGTCTCTGCTTTTTTTTTTTTTTAACTTTCAGCTTTTTATTTTGTATTGGAATATAGCCTATTAACAATGTTGTGATAATTTCAGGTGAACGGGGAAGGGACTCAGCCATACATATATATGTAATCATTCTCCCCCAAACCTTACTCCCATCCAGGCTGGCACATAACATTGAGCAGAGTTCCATGTGCTATACAATAGGTCCTTGTTGGTTATCCATTTTAAATATAGCAGTGTGTACATGACCTTTTCAAAGTCCCTAACTATCCCTTCTACCTGGCAACCATAAGTTCCTCTTCTAAGTTTGTGAGTTTCTTTCTGTTTTGTAAGTGAGTTCATGTATTTATAGATTCCACATATAAGGGATGTCATATGATGTTTCTCCTCTGTTTCACGTACTTCACTCAATATGATGTTCTCCAGGCCCATCTATGTTGCTGCAAATGACATTATTTCATTCTTTGTAAGGACTAATATTACATTGTATATATGTAACACAACTTCTTTATCCATTGTTGTCTCTGCTTTTTAATACCCTGTCTAGATATGTCATAGCTGTCCTTCCAAGGAACAAGCATCTTTTAATTTCATGACTGCAGTTACTGTCTTCAGTGATTTTGAACCCAGGAAGATAAAATCTGTCAATGCTTCCACCTTTTCCCTTCTATAATGTGAATTATAAGTGGAAGAGAAAGACAGTGGTGAGAGACACATCTAGGAAGTTATTACAGTGAGGTAATAAAGGTGCTGATAAGAAAAGAGACATCCCAAGTTCTTTGAAAAACTACCTTTATCTTGAATTTTGTAGAAACTGACATGTTGAGAGAGAGAGAAGTTGAATTAATCGAAAAGAAGTCATGTGGTTTGTAGAGGATGAGATGATTGGATGACATCACTGGCTTGATGGACATGAGTTTGAACAAGCTCTGGGAGTTGGTGAAGGACAAAGCCTGGAATGCTGCAGTCCATGGGGACACAGAGTCAGACATGACTGAGTGACTGAACTGAACTGAATCATTATTTAAACTTTAAAATGATTTGATCATTTTGTCTTGTGCTCAAGCCTGAGATCTATTACCTATTAGCTAAATAACCTTGGATAATGACTCTTCTTCATTCTTAAATAGAAATAATGAAACTCAGTCAAATGGATCTCTTTGCACTTTAAAAGTATGCATACTTTGTAAATTCTAAAACTAAATAGGTAAAATGAAGGAATCTGGTATTCATTTCTATCTTTTATGAATCATGAAAATTTGCCTGAGAACTACACAGAAAATATTATAAAATTTGTTTTCTTTACTGTTGGGTTTACTAAAATGTTTCTTTGGACTTTTCTATAACATCATACAGAAGAACCCAAACAAACTTTTTGGCCAACCGAGTACTTTATCCATTCAGTTATTTCCTTAGATTAATTCCAAGGACTAAAGTCATTCACAAGAATAAACATCACCATACCCTTGCTTAATTATTTTTTACAGTGATTGGACCAGTTTTGAGGCCAGAAGTAGTACATAGTTTGACCTGTTCTCCTCAGTTTGTAGGGTATTTAGATATAGCTATTTTCATCATGTTACAGTGAAGAAATGTACATTAGCCTCAACATCATCACAAGGACTCAGAAAGTTTCCAATAAGAAAACATTCAGTTTGTTCAATTAGTTAGCCCAGATAAAAATATTGAAGACCAAAGCTAGAGAGATGTGGGCATTTGTCAGACAGACCTCAGCCTCAATCTTGAATATATGGCACACTAGAAAAGTCAGTGTACTTACTCTGAACCACAATTTCCTCATAAAAATGATGTCATAATTTATTTTTCTAAGAGTTATGATGAATAAAGTTTAGTATCACAGCAAAGGCTTTAGAAGTTTGTACCTGGCATTGCTGTTGCTATGTTGCTAAGTCACTTCAGTCGTGTCCGACTCTGTGTGTCCCCATAGACGGCAGCCCACCAGGCTCCCCTGTCCCTGGGATTCTCCAGGCAAGAACACTGGAGTAGGTTGCCATTTCCTTCTCCAATGCATGAAAGTGAAAAGTGAAAGGGAAGTCGCTCAGTCGTGTCTGACTCTTAGCAACCCCATGGACCATTTTTAGCCTGTTTGCCTTTTTGTACAAAAAAAAAAAAAAAAAAAAAAAAAAAAAGACATGAATTAAAGAAAAAATCAAAATACAAAAATAGCAAAGGATTTCAGTGTCACTCTAAGAATGTATTTACTTCATAAAAACGAAGCTGAAGTTCTCTTATACAAAAAGAAAACATTCTGGAAAGAATGCCAGCATGTTTCGTGTAACTTTTGAGAAGAGCCGAATAATTGATGCTTTTGAACTGTGGTGTTGGAGAAGACTCTTGAGAGTCCCTTGGACTGCAAGTAGATCCAACCAGTCCATCATAAAGGAAATCAGTCCTGAATATTCATTGGAAGGACTGATGGTGCAGCTGAAATGCCAATACTTTGGCCACCTGATGTGAAGAACTGGCTCATTGGAAAAGACCCTGATGCTGGGAAAGATTGAAGGCAGGAGAAGGGGATGACAGGAGATGAGATGGTTGGATGGCATCACTGACTCAATGGACATGAGTGGGAGTAAACTCTGGGAATTGGTTATGGACAGGGAGGCCTGGCGTGCTGCAGTCTATGGGGTCGCAGAATCAGACACGACTGAGCGAGTGAACTGAAGTGAAAAAAAAAAAAAAATGAAGTGAAGAGCAATAGCCAGGTATTTTGTGATCTTGTGTAACAAGACTTCATGCTCTTAATCACATTTTTCTATATTTTTCCAACTTTCTTGCTAAATATTTTGCTTCTCTAGCTTTTCTGTTATCAACTCCGGTGTGAAATGCAAAATAAAATTTTCCAGGCTTATGAGACTTCAAATAATTCATTTTTTTCTTAATATATATATTTTCTTGAAATATAGAAAAAATGAATTCCTTGGCATCCATAACATGTGCATGTATACCACATCATTCTGCTTTACCCCCAAAATTGTATGTAGTTATTATATGTTGTTAGGTTAATCATTTTCCCATTATGGGTTGCATTGCAAATAATTCATTTTTACTGTATACTGCCAAACGTGTTCTTAGAAAAGCTGTATTTTACTCCTTCTCTGCTTTTTCTTATAAGCCAGCTTCATATAAGTTTTATCTTTTCCTATGGAACTTTACTTAAAAGAAGTGAGAATATGCCTTTCTATGGAAGCATGCTTTTATGGAAGCATGCCCTAAGATGAGTAACTGAGTAACAGTTGAAAAGTATGTACTGTTTTACAAGCTTATAATAGGAAATGTCATCACCTAGACCTGAAATATTGAGTCATTGGTTCCCTGTGCTGCACCGTGGCATTTGGCACACATTTTTTCTGTAACAGAGCAGGTAGTAGATACTTCAGGGTTTGCAGGCCACATGGTCTCGGATGAAACCACTAAATTTTGACATAATAGCATGAAAGAGCTGTAGTCAATATGTAAACAACTAGACAGGCTGTGTATCAATGAAGTTTGCTTTCAAAAATAATTGGCAAGTCAGTTTTGACCTGCAGAGCCTAGTTTACTGAATGGTACTCTAACTTGATCATTCATCCAGTTCCACGTGTTAAAGTCTGTTACTTCCAAACTTTAAGTGCTGTCCTTAAATAAATTCTGATTTGTCAATAACAGAAAATCTAATTCAGAACAGTTTAAACATCAAGGAACACATTTTCTCACATAACCAACAATTCCAAAATTAGGGCTCCTTCAGGATTGTTTAATGCACCAATTTACTAGCTCAAGGCTGTCTGCAAGGACCAGGCTATACATCTGTGTGTCCTGCCATCTTTAGAGTCTATTCTCTAGTTATGTAGAAACACAATATCACACTGTAAAAAAAGAAAGAGTCAGAAAACTTGCCCATGTGCCCTCATTAACATATTTCCCTTCACTTTTCCATTGACATAAACTAGGCCACATGCTCAGTTGTATGCAGATTACAGTTACAAGAAATACTATTACCACCATTGGCTTGGACTTCTCAGAATTTATGCCTCAGAATTGAGGATAGAGCCAACCTATATTGTGAATGCCTGAATAAAATCTGGGTCTCGATTACAGTAATGTGGGGGATGGAGTTTGGGTTAGAAACCCAGTAAGTGTAAAAAACATACTTAAGGTTTCTTGTGAACTGTTGATATTTCCTTTGGGCAATATCTTGAAAGAGTAATTAATTCATCAAACAGTAGGCATATTCTTACCATTCATGCTTCCATTTTTCCCCCAAAAGGTTAAAAGAATGCACGTGGAGAGTAAGACTAGATTACTTATACAGCAATCCTTCTAATAGTTCTACTCAGTTATCTTTTTTTAAATCTTATATGGGAAGATTAATCTTATTTTATACTCATTATTGGAAATCCCAAATGGATAAAAAGTAGAGGGAATCATATAATAAATGCCTATGTACATGCAATCAGCTTAAACATTATCAACTACTGGCCCAACATGTTTTATTTATACCCCTATTCACTTCTGTAATCCACTGGATTAGATTTCATCAGACACTACTTATGTCATGTTTTATTTAGTAAATATTACAGTGCATATCTCTACAATTTAAATAATGTTTAAAAATTAAAACCAAAATATAATTTCCATACTTAAAAAAGTATTATCCTTGATATCATGATACTAAAAGCCAGTCCTTGCCTATGTTTCACAAGTTGTTTCTTAAATTGAGTTTGGAAGTTGTTCAAATCAGAACCTAAAAGGATCTATACACTGCAAGTGGTTGATATTTCTCAGCTGTCATTTAGTGCACAGGGTCCTCTTACTATCATTTTGTCTCTTGCAATTTGTTTGATGTAAAACTTTAATTTTAATCTTGTAAATTTACCCACAATCTAGATTTCCTACTTTTGCATTACAGTGCCCTCTAATGAAAAGGACATCTTTTTTGGGTGTTAGTTCTAGAAGGTCTTGTAGGTCTTCATAGAACTGTTCCACTTCAGCTTCTTCGGTGTTACTGGTCGGGGCATAGACTTGAATTACCGTGATATTGAATGGTTTGCCTTGGAAACAAACAGAGATCATTCTATCGTTTTTGAGATTGTATCCAAGTACTGCATTTTGGACTCTTTTGTTGACTATGATGGCTACTCCATTTCTTCTAAGGAATTCCTGCCCACAGTAGTAGATATAATGGTCATCTGAGTTAAATTCACCCATTCCAGTCCATCTTAGTTCACTAATTCCTAGAATGTCGATGTTCACTCTTGGCATCTCCTGTTTGATCACTTCCAATTTGCCTTGATTCATGGACCTAACATTCCAGGTTCCTATGCAGTATTGCTCTCTACAGCATCAAGATTGCCAGGAGAAATAGCAGTAACCTCAGATATGCAGATGACACCACCCTTATGGTAGAAAGTGAAGAAGAACTAAAGAATCTCTTGATGAAAGTGAAAGAGGAGAGTGAAAAAGTTGGCTTAAAGCTCAACATTCAGAAAACTAAGATCATGGCATCCAGTCCCATCACTTCATGGGAAACAGATGGGGAAACAGTGTCAGACTTTATTTTTCTGGGCTCCAAAATCACTGCAGATGGTGATTGCAGCCATGAAATTAAAAGACACTTACTACTTGGAAGGAAAGTTATGACCAACCTAGAGAGCATATTAAAAAGCAGAGACATTACTTTGCCAACAAAGGTCCATCTAGTCAAGGCTATGATTTTTCTAGTGGTCATGTATGGATGTGAGAATTGGACTATAAAGAAAGTTGAGCACCAAAGAACTGATGCTTTTGAAATGTGGTGTTTGAGAATACTCTTGAGAGTCCCTTGGACTGCAAGGAGATCCAACCAGTCCATCCTAAAGGAGATCAGTCCTGGGTGTTCATTGGAAGGACTGATGTTGAAGCTGAAACTCCAATGCTTTGATCACCTGATGCAAAGAGCTGACTCATTTGAAAAGACCCTGATGCTGGGAAAGATTGAGGGCAGGAGAAGAAGGGGACGACAGAGGATGAGATGGTTGGATGGCATCACCAACAGAATGGACATGGGTTTGGTTGGACTCTGGTAGTTGGTGTGGACAGGGAGGCCTGGCGTGCTGCAGTTCATGGGATCGCAAAGAGTCAGACACGACGGAGTGACTGAACTGAACTGAATCTAGATTTTGCTGGTAATGTTCCCTTTGTGTTGTTTAATGTGTTTCTTGATCCCGTGTTTCCTGTAACTTGAAAGATTTCAAAGCATGATCAGATTCAGATTCAATTCTCGTCAAAGAATACCTCATAATTGGTATTACATATTTCCATCAGGAGACACCTAATGAGTGGTTTTCTCTCTGCAACAATAGCAGTCACTGGTGATCATTATTGAAATTTATTATTTCACTAGGACATCGTTTTATCCTAAAGATGTTGAAACTGAGGTTCAATTAGGTTCAGTTACTTCTACATAGTCACAGAGGAACTATGGCAAAATTCATTAACAATTCCTTTTGGCTCTAACTTCAAAATATAGCTTGAATAGGACTTTTTACACCTGTTCCCTCACTTACCTTACCACATCAGTTCAGTGTTTTCTGTTATCCAAACCACTTCTGTAGCATCTTAATTACCCAGTTTCAATCCTTACTTCCTCCAGCCTGTGTTTCACATAGTAGCTGAGCCAAGCTTTCAAAACAACAGACCAAGTCACTGCTTTTAAACTTCTAGTGACTTCCCATTTCACACAGAATAAAAGGCAAATTCCTTGAGGTTTACAGGTTCCTGCATTAATGGCTCCTGGCTTTGACGTTTATTTTCTGCTCTCTTCTCCTCACTGTTCTGTAGCCAGATGCCCCTTTGCTCTTCTGTGAACATTTCAAACACTTTCTAACTCAGGGCCTGCACTCATTTTGCATTTACATCAAATGCCTTCATCTCAGATGTTTGCATGCTTCATTTTCCAATTCACTGAGATTTTTACTCATCCTTCACCTTCACAGAATGAGATTTTGTGACCTTCCCACCTAAAATTGAAGTGTCCATTATTCTTTGTTCTCATACCCTTCTTTTTGTTTTATTTCTGAGCTGACTTATGAATAACTGATGTTGCATGCTCTGATGGGCTATCTTCCCCACTTGTATGTGGATTACATGAAGGGAGGTCTTCATGTTGTTCATCCTGTTAATATGATAGGGCTAAAATAGTGTCTGTCTCGTAGTGTTTGCCTAGTGATGCAAATATTTGAATAACTGGATGAATGAATGAATTGGAACAAGAAACGACATTGAATAACTCCTAGTCTTCATCAGAACTTGTCCAGGTGACACTGTGACAGATTCTGTTTTGCTGGACTCTATAGCAGGAATTCTGGGTTTACATACCTCATGAGGCCCCTGTAGTGCTGTTTTTCCTAATCACTTTGGAAAATTACTCACTCACTCTCCATCAGTCTCTGCTCTATTTTCCAGTAACAAACTTTCTCTACCCTCCAGATATTTATACATGATGTTGCTTCTCCCTGGAAAGCTTCACTGTCACATTATTTCTGGGTAATCCTACTTATGCAAATATAGCTTAGAAATCACTTCCTCTGGCAGGTCTTCCCTACTCTCCACTTCCTCTCCAAGTATGGGTAAGAAACCCCTCCGATATGCCCTCAGGGCTGTGGGGTACTTTTCCTCCCATAACACTTCTCACACTCTAGTTAGAGCTACATACTTTAGGGCTAACTTTCCCCTAACTTGTCATTTATCCCTGGAGCTGACATTATATATGGAACATGGTTCAACAAACATGGAATTAGTGAAAGGGAATGTACCAGGTACTTGTTTTTCTTGGGAAACAAGAGAAAAGAGATACTTTGGGGCAGGAGTCAGTTGATGAAGCCTTCAAGAATGCACATGAAATTTTTTACCCACCTCCAGTGTATAACACTGGACTTTCCCTCCATATCTACTTTATAAATTGTAGTAACCTGACACTGGAGGAACAACAGTTAGTTATATGGATAATGCCAGCCAATTAAACGTGCTGTGTATGTATTTTGTGAATTGAGTACTGGAATATATGTAATGAAACAACATAATCTCTCTTGTTTTCATCAAGATAAAAACTACCATGAAAAAAATGAGCATCATTTATTTTTTTTTCCCACAGCAGATTATTTTCATCTAATCATCTCTGTTTGTGCCTTGACAGAATTTTAAAGTGTGTGTGAGCAGGATGGCAGTTTAAATGTTGTGTTTTCCTCCTTTTGCTTCTAACAAAATGATGTAGTAATGGGAATGATGATATGATACCCTTACAGACAAGGCACAAACAAGGTTGAGTGTTAATGTCGAGTAATTAAATGACTGTATCTCAGAGGTAGTGATCAGTGTCAGCCATTTTCTACATGATTTCCTCTTGATCAGAGTTCTTTTTCTAGACTCCACCACATTCAATATTTTCATGAACTCGGAGGGTAGATTATAAGGAAAATATGTCTTTTGACACATAAATGTAAATGAAAAGTAAAGGGATGGTCTTGAGGACTCAGGTATCCCTCAATATTCACTGAATACATTGGCATTTAGTAGTTGTTGAGTACATTTATTGAGTGCCTATTATGTGCCAGCCCCTGTGGTGGCCTCAGTGTCAGTCTCACACTGTAGCTGTGAACACAACGTATTTCCTGCCTTCCAGGACCTTACCATGCATAGCAGTTATGCAGACAAGAATCAGATGATTTCAGGGAGGATTCTTTAATGACAATGGAGATACATGCCTATATGTGATGAAAGTATAAGCAGGGAAACCTCCTTTAACTGAGGTGGGATCAGATATGTCCTAAGTAACTGGAGATAGAATGATCTCTGTTCGTTTCCAAGGCAAACCATTCAATATCACAGTAATCCAAGTCTATGCCCCAACCAGTAACACTGAAGAAGCTGAAGTTGAAGGTTCTATGAAGACCTACAAGACCTTTTAGAACTAACACCCAAAAAAGATGTCCTTTTCATGATAGGGGACTGGAATGCAAAAGTAGGAAGTCAAGAAACACCTGGAGTAACAGGCAAATTTGGCCTTGGAATGCGGAATGAAGCAGGGTAAAGACTAATAGAGTTTTGCCAAGAAAATGCACTGGTCATAACAAACACCCTCTTCCAACAACAGAAGAGAAGGCTCTATACATGGACATCACCAGAAATCAGATTGATTATATTCTTTGCAGCCAAAGATGGAGAAGCTCTACACAGTCAGCAAAAACAAGACCAGGAGCTGACTGTGGCTCAGATCATGAACTCCTTATTGCCAAATTCAGACTTAAATTGAAGAAAGTAGGGAAAACCACTAGACCATTCAGGTACGACCTAAATCAAATCCCTTATGATTATAAAGTGAAAGCGAGAAATAGATTTAAGGGCCTAGATCTGATAGATAGAGTGCCTGATGAACTATGGAATGAGGTTTGTGACACTGTACTGGAGACAGGGATCAAGACCATCCCCATGGAAAAGAAATGCAAAAAAGCAAAATGGCTGTCTGGGGAGGCCTTACAAATAGCTGTGAAAAGAAGAGAAGCAAAAAAGCAAAGGAGAAAAGGAAAGATATAAGCATCTGAATGCAGAGTTCCAAAGAATAGCAAGAAGAGATAAGAAAGCCTTCTTCAGTGATCAGTGCAAAGAAATAGAGGAAAACAACAGAATGGGAAAGACTAGAGATCTCTTCAAGAAAATTAGAGATACCAAGGGAACATTTCATGCAAAGATAGGCTCGATAAAGGACAGAAATGATATGGACCTAACAGAAGCAGAAGATATTAAGAAGAGATGGCAAAATACACAGAAGAACTGTACAAAAAAGATCTTCATGACCCAGATAATCACGATGGTGTGATCACTGACCTAGAGCCAGACATCCTGGAATGTGAAGTCAAGTGGGCCTTAGAAAGCATCACTATGAACAAAGGTAGTGGAGGTGATGGAATTCCAGTTGAGCTATTTCAAATCCTGAAAGATGATGCTGTGAAAGTGCTGTACTCAATATGCCAGCAAATTTGGAAAACTCAGCAGTGGCCACAGGACTGGAAAAGGTCAGTTTTCATTCCAATCCCAAAGAAAAGCAATACCAAAGAATGCTCAAACTACCGTACAGTTGCACTCATCTCACATGCTAGTAAAGTAATGCTCAAAATTCTCCAAGCCAGGCTTCAGCAATACGTGAACCGTGAACTTCCTGATGTTCAAGCTGGTTTTAGAAAAGGCAGAAGAACCAGAGATCAAATTGCCAACATCCGCTGGATCATGGAAAAAGCAAGAGAGTTCCAGAAAAACATCTATTTCTGCTTTATTGACTATGCCAAAGCCTTTGACTGTGTGGATCACAAGAAACTGGAAAATTCTGAAAGAGATGGGAATACCAGACCACCTGATCTGCCTCTTGAGAAATTTGTATTCAGGTCAGGAAGCAACAGTCAGAACTGGACATGGAACAACAGACTGGTTCCAAATAGGAAAAGGAGTTCATCAAGACTGTATATTGTCACCCTGCTTATTTAACTTCTATGCAGATTACATCATGAGAAACGCTGGGCTGGAAGAAGTACAAGCTGGAATCAAGATTTATGGGAGAAATATCAATAACCTCAGATATGCAGATGACACCACCCTTATGGCAGAAAGTGAAGAGGAACTCAAAAGCCTCTTGATGAAAGTGAAAGCGGAGAGTGGAAAAGTTGGCTTAAAGCTCAACATTCAGAAAATGAAGATCATGGCATCTGGTCCCATCACTTCATGGGAAATAGATGGGGAAACAGTGGAAACAGTGTCAGACTTTATTTTTTGGGGCTCGAAAATCACTGCAGATGGTGATTGTAGCCATGAAATTAAAAGATGCTTACTCCTTGGAAGGAAAGTTATGACCAACCTAGATAGCATGTTCAAAAGGAGATACATTACTTTGCCAACAAAGGTTCATCTAGTCAAGGCTATGGTTTTTCCTGTGGTCATGTATGGATGTGAGAGTTGACTGTGAAGAAGCCTGAGTTCCGAAGAACTGATGCTTTTGAACTGTGGTGTTGGAGAAGACTCTTGAGAGTCCCTTGGACTGCAAGGAGACCCAACCAGTCCATTCTGAAGGAGATCAGCCCTGGGATTTCTTTGGAAGGAATGATGCTAAAGCTGAAACTCCAGTACTTTGGCCACCTCATGCGAAGAGTTGACTCATTGGAAAAGACTCTGATGCTGGGAGGGATTGGGGGCAAGAGGAGAAGGGGACGACAGAGGATGAGATGGCTGGATGGCATCACTGACTCGATGGACATGAGTCTGGGTGAACTCTGGGAGTTGGTGATGGACAGGGAGGCCTGGCGTGCTGCAATTCATGGGGTCGCAAAGAGTCGGACATGACTGAGTGACTGAACTCAACTGAACTGAACTGGAGATAGTCTTCTTTATTTTTAATATCAAGAGCTGATGAAATTGTCAAAATATAACACAATGAATTTGAGCACTGGTTAAGAGCTGATTCTGAACTGAATCCCAAGTCATCACCTTTATAGGAATTGAAGGGAAATGGTGTGGTTTGGCAACATCCCCCAAAAGAGTTGTAGAAACAAAATCTTTAGAGAATACAGGATTTGAAGGGGAAATGATAGTTATCTTCAAATAATTGAAAAGCTGTCATATGAAAGGTAGACTGCATTTATTTTTGTACTTTCTGAAAGGCAGAACCAAACCAACATTGGGAACCATAGGAAGGCACATTTTTGCTCTGCAAAAAGTTCTTAACAGCTGGAACTGCCTGAATGTGAAACAGGCTGCCCTGGGGGAGTCATCAGCAGTTTTAAAGCAGGGAATGACATAATGTAAGCAGAGCTGCAGAGTATAATGTTAGAGCAGTATTAGTAGATATTTCCATTGTTTGTAGGATGGGCATCCTGTGCACTAACCATGCCACTGACTGTCAGAAGCAATTTTTTCTTTCTGTCCCGGGACCTCAGATTTCTAAATCTCTGGCAGGTTTGTCTGGCTTTAGGAGAAATCTCTTGGCTTGAATTATAATAATTACCTAGAGTAGAAGGGCTTCCTTCAAAGCTCAGATGGTAAAGAATCTGCTTGCAATGCAGGCAACCTGGGTTCAATCCCTGCGTCAGGAAGATTTCCCTGGATAGGGAAATGGCAACTCACTCCAGTATTCTTGCCTGGGAAATCCCATGACAAAGGAGCCTGGTGTGCTATGGTCCATAAGGGTGCAAAGAGTTGGACACAACTCAAACAACTTAGCACTAACACTGCAGCAATAATCTCTGTGTGCATACATTTTAATAGGTAATATACTTGAAACAATCTAATAGCTGTAGCGGGTAGTGAAACAATATTGCTATTGATATAATAATCTGATAGTTGTTTTAGGACTTTTACTCTGTAACTGTATATTGGCATATTTTAAGAAGCATGACTGGCCTTTGGTGTACTGAAATCGACACAGTGCTTCAAGTTATTCCGTGAATGTAAAGCACTGACTGAGTTTCTATGGCAGAAATAAGGAGGCATCTTATTTGTCCCTGACCTCAAGGGGCTGAGTTTAATGGTAGAGATATAGCTTGCTTGCAAAAATTATACTGAAATAAAAATTATCATTTTTAGTTAAGGAGCCTAGGTGCTATTAAAATTCGAAATAAAGAGATAACACTTTTAAGGGAAGAATAAAGGGAGATTGTGTGAGCGTATGGATGCTTTTGAATGGCTTATTAGGTAGGTTAAACTCCTCATTAACCTCTAAAGTCATAAATGGAGTCAGACAAATCTCTATGTATTTCTGGAAATGAATGTTAAATGGGGTCACCATTGTTCCAGAAATCAAGGGTCCTTTTTACAAGTGATTCACAAGACATAGAGTGTTTTACATATGTGCCTTACAGTTGGGAATGGCTTAAACAGTCTTACCTCATCCTACAATTCCATGGCAGCCACGAACTGTATTTACTAACAGTGCCGAGTTCTGCCTTAACGGTCTGTTGCCCATAGCGCTCTTAAAAGCAGGAGGAGGGAGTGAAGGGAATTAAGCCTGGTTCAGGCACATGTATTTGCAAGTTGTCATTCTATCATCCATGAATGCCTTTCCCACAGGTACTTCGCTGAAGAAATTACTTTATATATTGTTTAACTGGAGATAGTAGGCTGTCTTCATAGTGTATTTCTAATCCTTAAATAAGAATATATGAAGGCTGAGATATCATGCATTTGGGGGAAAGCTGTTACCTGAAAGTGACTTAAATTCATTTCCTTGGAATTGTCTTATTTTAAAATTTTAGTATAATTACTCTTTCTATTTTGTACAGAAATATTATTTTGACCTATGTATAGAACTATCATAAATTTCAGTCTATTTTAATATGCTGGCGAACTAGTTTAAGTTTTGTTGAAAATGAATTTTATAGGAAACTAACTCCTTACCTTAAGAGTTACTTTAGAACTTACCCCCAAAGAACTTACATCCTAAACCATGCTTATGTACTCGTTTCATCAGTTTAATATTTAAGTTTCCTTGTTATTTCTTTCAAAAACAGAACAAAGGGGTTGGGTTATTGAAGAGAATTTATACACAATGTCTCCTGCCTGTGTCTATAGAAATAACACTGCCTGAGTTTACAGCCTCCTTGCATTTATTGGCAGCTTCACAATTGCAGAAACGTAAAGGAGGTTAAATAAAGTAAGGCTGAGAAAAACTAGAAAAACTTGAAATAAAGGACTTTGAGACTTCTCTTAGAAACAGAGTGACCAAATTTAACTATGAAAATCATAGTATATTACAATCTTGGAATTGAAATTGTCCAGAATCTGGAAGTTAATCCAAATCCAGTGTTGGAGTTATCACCTGCTTTGGGATCTTTTACAAATAGTATGCCATACTCTTCCTTAGAATTATCCATGACCGTTATGATCAGTCCAATTTCTCTGTTTTAATTTTGGGGAGATTTCTTATAGTTTAGAGAAGTGAAACCACACTCCTAACCCCAGAATGCACACTTGTGGCTGTGAAGTAGCCATGGATATAAGGTAGAGCCAGACTGACCAAATATTATTTGGGATAGGTGTGAGGATGTGTGTGTATATGAAAGTCTGTTTAGAAGTACACACAAGCTACTTTAAGGCCTTTAAATACCCAGGTCTATCTAGAATCTCTTTAGGAGCTCCTGAATATTCTTAGAATTGCCCTAAGACCCCTGTACTAACTGGCACGTGAAAACACCATACGCTAGACCTGCTAGGATTTTCAGAAGATGACATTCCCTTTTGTAATGACAGTCCCATCTGAACCTGCTCATTCACATAACAGTATGTCCCCAGAAAGACCTGTCAAGCATAAAGATAATACATTCAGAGGTTCAGTGGCATACCCTGAACTGTGTTTGTGACCTATAGCAATTCCAGGGACCCCTGTTTGACCACTGCCACCTCTAACTGCAAAAGGCCTGCAACCTAGTCAGTTATATAAAGTAACCTTCACTGACAATGTGTGTCTGAATTTTAAAAAATATATGTGGCTATGGTTTCCATTGGAAGAGACAAAGCAGTCAGTCAGCTTTTGTATTTTGAATTTGTTTGTATTTCTTTGCTGTTCATTTCTCCCCTTGCAAAAAGCAGCACCTATTCATCCCTCAGTCCATTTTCCTTTTTAAGGAGTAGAAAAGAAAAGTCCAGAACACATCTTTGTTTTTGTGTGTGCCATTCTGGAAGAAAACCTATCAAGGACCAGTGATTGCTTGAAAATCAGGGAAATAAAGCAAGGGACATATTCCCTTTTTCTCTTTAAACTGGGCATGACATTTGTACATATCATGAGTGATTTGAAATCATTCTTTTTAATAATGTCTGTCTGTCAATTTAAAATACATTCTTCATTCTATAATGACAAGATTAGAACATTTATATTCAGACAGCTTTTAAAAGAAAATTAGAAGGCAATGAAACTCCTCTGAGGTTTTTAACATTAGACTTGTACTGAATTAAATGAATTATTCCTAAATTTCTTACTATTTTTAGCTTTGGTATAATAATTAAAGTGCTCAGCATTGATGTTGTATAGGTTGGCAGTTGTTAATAACTTCCATTTTATAGAACAAGTGATCTTGCTATAAATATTTGTCATATTCTTCCTAAGATCATCCAAATTCTACTCTTTCTCCACCATAAATAAAAAATATATGTATATTTATTTTAAAGCACGTTTTTGTTGTCTCTTAGACATTATTTGAATGTTGGTATTTCTATTCAGTAAGTAAATTACAATAATGCTGTGGAATTAGAGAATGTGAGCATAGAATCCTAAGGTTTTGTAAGCATTTCTTGAATTAAGATAAAGATTTAGCTGAAACCCAGGAAATGTATTTTCAAATCTTAAAGTAGGTTCATGAGAACCTAATTATGCAGAGAAGACTCAAGGCAGTGTTTTTTGTTAATTTTAATTTTTCTAACTAGGGCCTTGGCCTCAAAATTCTAGGTGAAATTATTGGCTTTGCTAAGCTCATCTATGCTTTAAGATATAAAATAACAGTAAACCAAATGGCCTTTTAGGCTTCTTTCTTCTAGGCCTATATCTAATTTTGAACCTTAAAATCACATCCTCTCAAAACCTTAATAAACACCAGGAAATCAGAAAGAAATGAAAATATGTCCCTAAGGTGTAAGTCTTAAACTATCTTCCAAAAGGTTACCTGCATAAGCCCTGTACTGTTTTTGCTTCCCCTTCACAAATCCTGACACATGGAAGACAAATTGAGTGGAAAGGCAAGACCAACAGACACTGTATATGCCAGAGTTTATGATCTCTTTTATCAATGTACCCGTTGGCTTCACTCTTAAGAACCCTGGAACAAATGTGTGTATTTGCTAGAACATTATCAGGGACTCTTTACCTTGGAAGTGGAGTATAGGGAGGGAGAGTTTTTGTTGTTGCCCTAGAGGCCATCAGTAATTTCTTCTTGCATATCTGAAAGGCAGGGTGCTATGGTAAGAGGAACATAGCTAAGGGATCTTATGGACTTGAGTTCAGTTCATAGGTTTGGCATTTACTGGGCTTTCCTGGTGGCTCAGACAGTAAAGAACTCGCCTGCAATACCAAAGACCTGGGTTCGATCCCTGGGTAGGGAAGATCCCCTGGAGGAGGATATGGCAACACACTCCAGAATTCTTGCCTAGAGAATCCCCATGGACAGAGGAGCCTGGAGGCTACAGTCTATGGGGTCACAAAGAGTTGGACACAACTGAGTGACTAAGCATAGCACAGCACAGAGATGAATGTCCTTTAGTTAGTTAACTTTAATTTTCTCAGTCTCAAATATGCATAATCAAAACTTTAGGATTATTATGAGAATTAAATATATCAAATATCACCTAGGAATGCAAGGTTGGTCCAGCACTAAATACCAATTATTATTTGCCACACTAACAGACTTGAGAGGAAAACTACACGATATATCAATAAATGCAGAAAAGACATTCAATACCTATCATGATAAAAATATCAGTGACCTAGGATTAGAAAGAAGTGTCCCCAGGTGATAAATTCATTTATAAAAATTCACATCTAACACCATACTTAATCATGAAATTTCCCCCTAAGATAACTTTTCCCCTAAGATCAGGAACTAGGCAAGATTTTCCCCTTTTACTTCTGCTTCTCAGTGTTTGATTGGAAGTTCTAGAAACTCTAGAAACATGTAAGGAAGCTCAGTCTCTCTAGTCATTAAGGAAATGTAGTCTCTCATTATTGTTAGAAGATCTAACAGCAGCAGCAACAATCCTGTTGATAAGTGTATGGTACATCAGAAACTCATACGCTGGTGGTAGAACAGCCACTTTTGAAAAAAGTTGACAGTTCCTCTAAAAGTTAAATGTGCACTTACCATAAGACTCAGCAAGCCTGCTGCTGCTGCTAAGTCATTTCAGTCATGTTTGACTCTGTGCGACCCCATAGACGGCAGCCCACCAGGCTCCCCCGTCCCTGGGATTCTCCAGGCAAGAACACTGGAGTGGGTTGCCATTTCCTTCTCCAATGCATGAAAGTGAAAAATAGAAGTGAAGTCGCTCAGTCGTGTCCGACTCTTCGTGACCCCATGGACTGCAGCCTACCAGGCTCCTCCGTCCATGGGATTTTCCAGGCAAGAGTACTGGAGTGGGTTGCCATTGCCTTCTCCTCAGTAAACCTACTCTCATGCATTTATGAGAATTTAAAGCGTCCATGTGAATGTTTATAGTAGCATTATTCATAAGCACAAAAACTAGACACAACCCAAATGTACTTAAATGAGTGAGTGGATAATCTAATTCTGTTACACTAAGGAATCCCCTGGTGGTCCAGTGGTTAAGAGTCTGGGCTTCCAATACAGGGAGTGTGGATTTGATACTTGTTCAGGGAACTAAGATCCTACATGTTATGTAACATGGCCAAAAGAAATGTGTTACCTCCATACGATGGAGTTATGACTTGGTAATAGAAATGAATTCAAATGAATATGTTATTGATACTTAACAAAAACACAGATGGTTCTCAAATGCATTTTGCCAAATGAAAAAACCTAATCTTAAAATTTATGCAGTGTACAATGTACAGTTCTGTTTATGTGGCACTCTGGAAAAGGCAAAAAAGTAGGTAAAAAAACCAAATCACTAATTGTCAGGGATTAATGGTGAAGGAAGAGCCTGAACACAAATGGGAAGACTTGGAAATTTTTTGAGGTGTTGTAATTTTTCCAACTGTGCTTTTGGAGTGGTTATAAGAATATATGTTTGTGTCAAAGTCAAATAACTGTACAATGAAAAAGTTAATTTTCTTCTATGTAAATTAAAAAAGGGGAAAAATCCAAGCATATGTGTTATCTCTCAAAACACATATGGATTTTATAATGAGAATAACAGTGCTTGGCAAAAATAATCTTAGGTTTTATTGAACTCGAATCTTTGAAAAAATAGTATAACCTTCTTCATGCAGGTAAACTATGATTTTAAAAATATAATTTCAAAAATCAAAGCTAAAATGCTATTAAACTAAACTAAAACTCAAATTCTGACCTTCTATAAAATAAATATCCCTTAGAAGAGTAGTTGATAAATAATAGGTGGTAATTATTAGTAGTAATATAAACATAATTAAACAGCAATATTAATAATAACAATAATATGTGAAATCCTTATTATTTGCCACTTGTTTTTAAAAATAAACTTTATTTTTAAATACCATAGGAATAGCTAAAATTTCTCATCCTGAACTGGTTGAAAAAATATTGAAATAAATACTACTTTTTGTTTTGTTTTCCTAGCATTAGTAAACTTATTTTTCCCATTCTTATTTAAGCTTTTGAAATAAGCTTTCAATGATAAAATATCAAACTATATTCAAAAGCAGATGTATAAATTGCCAGCCTTTGGCACAGTATGGACAGGACCATAAGTAAGAACAACAGCAGCAGGTGGCAAGAAGTGGGAAGATCTGTGGCTACAAATGTTCGTGGTAGGATAAAAATATAGAACAGCTTGAGTCCCAGTGCAGTACTAGTTAGACTAATCATGCCTGTGTTTAGGTTCATATTCTACACATCAACAAATTTCTTCTAGTTATTGGTTTTACCAGTAACAATGTGTGGTTGGAAGAGGTTAGATTTTTAGATTTTCAAAATGTTGTCATAGACCTGTGTGATACAGTGGGAGTCTTCAGAACCCCCCTACTTCAGGACAAAGTGTAACCCAAGTGTCCTTGAATGTCCAAATACTTTGGCCAAATGACTTTTTTGAGCTCTTTGGAGTGAAACAGCCTGTGCTGGTCTTGGCAGCCATATAAATAGTATAACTTTGCAGCTTGTCAGAGGTACTCTAAGTGTTTAAGTGTTTTATCCTTATCCAAACCCAAGATTTAGTTTCATTTGGTGTCACCTTCCATGGGACAGGTAAGAGTTGATCAGGAATTTCATTTTACCCTTCTACATACACATGCATAGACACATACGCACACACACAACTACATTAAGTATAATGCAAGGAGCACCCCTGTGGTTTTCATAATAATAACTCCAAGGTATTTAAAGGTTTCATTTTCATCCCTTTCTCACAGCGTTGAGAATCCAGTGAGTTTGATTAGGCATTTGAAGTCTATCAGTCATCATGGTAGTACTGAAAAAAAAAAAAAAAACAATAAACATTTTTGTTAAACCTGATAGCTCTGGGGCTGCATTTCCATTAGAATATGAACTTGATGATGAATGAATGATACTGAAATCTCCTTGTTTTTAGCTAATCAGTCAAGAGACAGCTCAGAAGACAAAATCCTGAAAATACCTTTTCCCGTTCCAGTGAAGAGTTCAAACAGGTGTTTTGGGTCACAGATGGTTATAGATGTGTGCAGGGGCATGGATTTTGGGCACACACGGTGAGATGACCTGTCAACTGTTCCAATTCCTGCAATGATTCCCTGGTGGTTCCACCAAGATCATTACTAGTCTTTTCCCTAAGAAGTCCACTGCCCCCACCTGCATGAAACACACTTGTGGTACATTAATTGAACAATAAAATTCAAGGTTTCAAAGGTTACTTGGAGGTTATTTCAAAAGGATATCTGCAACCGTTCAAGGTTTTTGATACACGTCCTGTCCCAAATTATCTCCTGATAGTGCTTCCAAGATTTTCAAACACAAAAGGATTAGATAGAAAATGGAAAAAAACAATATTTATGAGCCTTGTTAGACATTGTAATTAGGCAGTTCAGGAGGAAGCTTTGGACCCATTTGGGGATCTTCATTAGAACCATTGTTAGTTTGCATGAAATTCCCTAATTTCTTAATATGTTGGTAGAAGGTTTGCTTCTGCTATTGGATTTTAATCTTTGAGAGTGTGTAGGGAATCTACTAACTTTCAGTTTCTTTCTTGGCATTAATTCATGAATCCTTGTTCAAACAGCTGTTGCCTTTTGAACATAGTGATCTCTTTCCTTCAAGGATTTAGGCAGGAGTTCCCTCAAGTATACTGCAATTTCTTTCACCCAGATGCAGTCCTTGACCCTAATTACCAAAACCTAAAGCAGAAGATTAGTTCCTTTAAAGTGATCTGTGTCTCTATGCTACATGAAATATTAATTTTTTTGGAAAATGAGCTACTTATTATTTTATTGGTATAAAAACTCCAGAAGTTTCTTTTTTAAAAAAATTCTGCATACTACATATTTATGGTTCTGATTTTATATCTTGTTACATCTTATATATACATGGCATCATTTACTCATTTATAATAATAGCAAATACATATAGGATAAACTAAGTACCAGGCATTATTCTCACACTTTAATCATTTAATATTCACACTAATCTGTAAATTAATTAACATTGGTAGCTCAGATGGTAAAGATTCTTCCCGCAATGCAGGAGACCCAGGATCGATCCCTGGGTTGGGAAGATCCCCTGGAGAAGAAAGTGGCAACCCACTCTAGTATTCTTGCCTGGAGAATTTCCATGGACAGAGGAGCCTGGTGGGCTACATTACGTGGATTTGCAAAGAGTTGGACATGACTGAGCAACTAACACCCACACACACTTTCTAATTTTGAAGTTGAGTAAACAGAAGCAGAGAGATTGAAAAGTTTATCGAAGATCAATAATTCATATTTTGCCAGTAATTCATATGTGCTCATTTTTGTGTATGAGCAAAACCATCCCTCTTATCCACCCACTCTTACTTTTTCTTTCTCTAGAAACCAAATGTGTGCAAAATGCTAAGATCTCAAAACTGAATGAGACTTGGTTTCTACCTTGAGGTAGCTCATGGTGTCACAGAAAAATACACACCTATACTAGAAGTGCCTTGGGAGTGCTACAGATGCCTAGGGAACATGGGAGCAAATACCACATAAAGGCATTACGAAAGCTTTTCCAATGTTGATGGCATCTGAGCCTCACTCTGAAAGGTAGAAGTTTTCAGGACAAAAGAAATAACATGAAGAAAATGTGGCTGAATGACCAGGTTATTCAAGGAATAAGGAGACGTTGACTGTGAGATTATGAACTTAACTACAGTGGGAAATTATAGGAAGAGCTGTTACAGATTTATCTTTTACTAATTTCTGTTTTGTTTCCAGTGTATTCTAAAGAAAGCACTTTGCAAATAGCACCTTTCATAAATAGCAGGCATCTCTGTGACTCTTAGGATTCATTTCTGCCAAGATCAATTTGAGTCTTAAAAAGGAAGCAAGGACACTAATGGTATTTGAGGGAGAGGGGATTTGCAAATCACTGTGTGGGTCACTGGTTTTGTAATGATAAATATTCATATCTTATTTGTGGCATTACCAAATGAATATTTAAAGAAAAATCTCATTTGTACTTCAAAATAGCAACAACAACAGCAACACTAAGTTGATAGGTTGCCTGAACCTTCAAGTTTCAGAACACTGTATCATGAACTAAGAGTAAATCCCTTTTGAAGTCCCCTTGAGATTTATTTATTTATTTATTTTTAATTGGGGGGAAATTGCTTTACAATATTGTATTGGTTTCTGCCACACATCAACATCAATCTGCCATAGGTGTATGTATTCCCCTCCCTCGTGATTTCAGTCTTTATGTGTGGAGGGTATTTTACTTATTTATTCACTGTCATATCCCCATGGCATCCGGTTCCATCACTTCATGGCAAATAGATGGGGAAACAGTGGAAACAGTGGCTGACTTTATTTTTTTGGGCTCCAAAATCACTGCAGATGGTGATTGCAGCCAAGAAATTAAAAGATGCTTACTCCTTGGAAGGAAAGTTATGACCAACTTAGACAGTATATTAAAAAGCAGAGTCATTACTTTGTCTACAAAAGACCATCTAGTCAAGGCTATGGTTTTTCCAGTAGTCATGTATGGTTGTGAGAGTTGGACTATAAAGCAAGCTGAGCGCCGAAAAATTGATGCTTTTGAACTCTGGTGTTGGAGAAGACTCTTGAGGGTCCCTTAGACTGCAAGGAGATCCAACCAGTCCATCCTAAAGGAAATCAGTCCTGGGTGTTCCTTGGAAGGACTGATGTTGAAGCTGAAACTCCAATATTTTGGCCACCTGATGCGAAGACCTGACTCATATGAAAAGCCCCTGATGCTGGGAAAGATTGAAGGCAAAAGGAGAAGGGGACTACAGAGGATGAGATGGTTGGATGGTATCACCAACTCAATGGACATGAGTTTGGGTAAGCTCCGGGAGTTGGTGATGGACAGGGAGGCCTGGTGTGCTGCGGTTCATGGGGTCTCAAAGAGTTGGACACAACTGAGCGACTGAACTGAACTGATATCCCATTGTCTGGAAAAAATATGTAACATGTATAACAATAAATACTTATCAAATGAATATATTAATTAGTAAAATACCTAATAGAACTTTATCTTACTCTTTCATTTGTAAGCATTCATTTGCATATCATTTGTGCAAACCCAGTGCCACACACTACAGCTATGATTGTGAACAAGACAAACGTGGCCTTTGCCCTCATGGAACTTCCCTTATAGATAAAAAGACTATATTTTAAATAATATCCTAATAAATAAATGCATGCAAACATGGTAAATTCTACTAAAGCAAAGTATATGTTTATAATAGGACATATAGCAAGGAAAAGAACCTATTTTTGGTGGACTGTGTGACTTGGAAGTCAGAGCAGTACAGAAAGATAAGGGCTTTCCTGGTGGCTCAGTGGTAGAGAACCTACCTGCTAAGGCAGAAGATGTGGATACGATCCCTCTGTCGGGAAGCTTGCCTGCAGAAGGAAATGGCAACTCACTTGAGTATTCATGCCAGACATAATTTAGCGACTGAACAACAACAATGACAGCATCTTCATGTACTTACCCTTATTTAAAAAAAAAAAAAACTTAAAATTTTATTCTCTAGTGTTAGAAAGGTGTATGTTGTTTTCTCCTCCCAAATGTTTATGCTCGGTGCTCCTCTGAAGTTACACATATGTACACGTGTAGCGGATTATGTCTGTAGATCCCCCCGTATTCATTCTGCACCTTTTTCTACCCTGCACTGTGTCTCAGCAAGCAGATATCTATGACTGACAGCAACTGCTGGTTCTCATGCTCCATAACTACCATTTAGATTTGACCAGTGGGAGGCTTCAGCAGCAGATTAGAAGCTGACAGAAGAGAGGCTGGGGTATATTATTTCCTTGGCTCCCTTCATGCCTGTCTGTGGTTGGCAGTGGCTACGTTCCTGTGTCTAAGCACACGGAATCTGACAGATTTCCTCTTCCCCACCTTTAATTGTCTCCAGGTTCGTTTATCTACTTCCTCTCCTTGCTCTGTAGGCCCAAGGGTGATAAAGGTTTCCTGGTACTGTTAGTTGTAGCGAGCTTCCCTGACTGTTATCTTTTTCTCTTAATCCTGCCCACAGCCTTTAAGTAGGCTTCCCTCGTGGCTGAGCTGGTAAAGAATCTGCTTGCAACACTGGAGACCTGGGTTCAATCCCTGGGTTGGGAAGATACCCTGGAGAAGGGAAAGGCTACCCACTCCAGTATTCTGGCCTGGAAAATTCCATGAACTATATAGTCCATGGGGTCGCAAAGAGTCAGACATGACTGAGTGACTGTCACTTCACTTTTAATAAACTCATCGGTTACTCTGAGTTAACCATCTCTGGCTTCCCTGGTGGCTCAGTGGTAAAGAATCTCCCTGCCAGTGCAGGAGATACAGGTTTGATCCCTGGGTTGGGAAGATATCCTGGAAAAGGATATGGCAACCCATTCCAGTATTCTTACCTTGGAAATCCCATGGACAGAGGAGCCTGGTGGGCTACAGTCCTTAGGGTCATAACAGAGTTGGCTAAGACTTAGTGACTAAACAACAATAACTATCTCTACCCTACTAGGACAGTATGAGTAGACATACTTTTTCTTGTTCAGTTCAATTCAGTTCAGTTCAGTCACTCAGTCATGTCCGATTCTGCAACCCCATGAACTGCAGCACGCCAGGCCTCCCTGTCCATCACCATCTCCCGGAGTTCATTCAAACTCACGTTCATCGAATCGGTGATGCCATCCAGCCATCTCATCCTCTGTCATCCCCTTCTCCTCCTGCCCCCAATCCCTCCCAGCATCAGAGTCTTTTCCAATGAGTCAACTCTTCCAATGAGTCAACTGGCATGAGGTGGCCAAAGTACTGGAGTTTCAGCTTTAGCATCAGTCCTTCCAAAGAAATCCCAGGGCTGATCTCCTTTAGAATGGACTATTCTTATTCAAGTGAGAGGAAAACTGAAAAGTGAGTGAATAGCAAATTATTGTAAAATGAATTTTTTAGTAAACAGAGAAGTTGCTTGTTATATTCCAAAGAACAGAGACCTTGAAATCAGGTGGACCTGGTTTGTTTCAGGCTCCAACACTTCCTGCCTGTGGGACCTGAGACAAGTTACTGTCTTTTATGTCTCAGGATTCTCACATGTAAAGTGGGGATGACAAGTCTTAACAGGATTGCTCTGAGAAGTATTGATAACACACAGGGTGCACCTAGCATTTTGTAGGCACTCAATATATAGAGCTTTTATCACGTAGAAATAACTTCTGCTGAAAAGGACACACTCAAGCCACATGTTCTTTTGAGGGAGAGAAAACTATTATGATTTCACAAGGCAGACAAATAAGAAAATTATCTGCCCATTTTTGCCTTTTTTTCCCATAAAGCTTATTATTTAGGTAAATATGCTTTGATTGTATCCACTAATATAGCAAAATGTGTTTGGAGTTTATAAAATTAAATAGCATCTAAGACACCACCTCTCCTCAGGCCATCAGTTCGACAGTACTTCTGATAAAGGTATAAAATCTTACTAAATAGCATAATTCATCTTGAGACTATAAAAAGAGACAAATATATTTATTTTTAAATTTATTTTAAGAATTTTCTCTAGAAAAATGAACCTCTAAATGAACCTAGAACCTATTATACAGAGTGAAGTGAGTCAGAAAGAGAAAGATAAATATAGTATTCTAATGCACATATATGAAATCTAGAAAAATGGCTCTGAAGAATTGATTTACAGGGCAGCAATGGAGAAACAGACAGAGAATAGACTTACAGACACAGCGAGAGGGGAAGAGAGGGTGAGATGTATGGAAAGAGTAAATAAAAAAAATTTCCTCTTATGGACATAATATGAAATTCATTAGATAACAATATTGTGTTCTTTTGCTACAAATATCCCCAAATTCTTCTAACAATTTACTTGGCAGAAATGTCAAAGTTTGATCTATAAAATATGCATATATTTTATATATTTATAAATATTTATGTATTTATTTTATATATATTAAGTATATATATATATATTTTTTTCACATGAGTCCTTTAGGATGAGTTAGTTTTTTTTGAAATTTTATAAAAGAGTGGTGGGTCTTTTGAAAAAATGTGTATTTTGCACCGAAAACAACAAAGATTTTTTTACTCTTCAGTTTTCTCTTTGAAGTTTTCAAAGGACCTATTTTTCCAATTAAAACTTTTTATCATCTGGAAGCTCATTGAGTTAAGTAGTATCTCAATCAGAACTTTACCTCCTTTGATGTCAGATGTCTTATGTGAATGTATTTCTAGAAAATACCTTATTTATAATTGGACCTTTGTGTATACCTACCCAAGTGAAATAGTCTTTTCATGAGATCCTTTTAAATATGTGAGCATTTATTAAGTCCTCTTAGAACAGTTGGAAGTAGTACTAACTGTTGCTTTAGAAAAAGCTGTTATAAATATAGGAAATGACATATTTTTATGCTTCTACAGGTTTAACCTTGAACTTAAGAGCTGCATATGTTTACCAAAACTGACATGTTACTGTGGTCTCTTTTCTAGTTATTAGCTTTAAATAGGTAACTATCAAATATTCAAGGGTACCAGGTAAAGTCATACAAGAAAAGAAATGGAACTTTAGAATAGAAGAAAATAGGCCTGAATGTGCTGTGGGAGTAGTTAGTGTTAATCATGCCAAGGAAAGAACAGATATTGCTGGTTATGCCAAGCAGAATGTGATGGTGTTTGATGTGGAAATTTGAAAAGAAACTGTACTTTTTAGAACATTAGGTTATCACACTTTCAGCTTAAATTTTATTGGTTTCTAGCAAAGCCAACCTGTATGATAGTTTTGGAAACACTCAGTTGTTTAGGAAATGAGAAAGTTCTGCTTTAAGGTCAATGGGGAAGAAAAATGCAGAGCTTTAGGAAGGATATGTGTATCATCAACATTGTTTTCTCAATTTTCTTTTTATGTTGCTTTTAACAAATGTTTTCCACAGTTATGTGTTTATGGAAGGTCTTACACAGAATTTCTTACCTTATATGCATAATCCTTTGTAGAAAACTTACTAAATCCAAGAATTATAAATAAAATTGTAGGAGAAGGAATGGTTCAGAAAGAATCAGCTCAGATTACCTACACAGTCAGGACTTCACTGTTACTACCTCTTGGATTAGGAGTTCCTTTTTGGTGGTTTTATGATGATTTATCCATATTTTTATATGTTTTTAATATAAAGAACTACTTTTATGTATATGAACATCTCCTGATGGTGAGCAGCATTTTTACCAAACACTGAGTTAAGTCCTGGTCCAGAAAAAGAACTCAATAATTGTTGGAATTATTAAATATTAGAAAACTGAATGAATAAAAATTAGGCTTAGTATAATAATACTTATGTTATATAACTCAGTTACACACGTTGTTAACTTAATGATGGAAATGGAAAAATAATAATTAGGTTTATAAATAATAGCTGATACTTACTTTGTGCCAGTTAGTTACATACAGTGTCTACTCATAGCAGATTGTATATTATTCCTATTTGTTATTTGAGGGCTTCCCAGGGGGCCCAGTGGTAAATAATCTACCTGAAGTGCAGGAGATGCGGGTTTGATCCCTGGGTCAGGAACATTCCCTGGAAAAAGAAATGGCAACCCACTCCAGTATTCTTGCCTGGGAAATCCCGTGGACAGAGAAGCCTGGTGGGCTACAGGCCATAGGGTCACAAAAGACCAGACACGACTTAATGACTAAACAACAATTATTTTATAGATCAGCACAAGAACAGCAACTTATCAGATGATGGGTAGACATCCCAGTTACTGTGTACCAAACAGCACACATTCGTTTTTCATCAGCATATTTCAGAGTTGGCTAAGATTGTGGATATAGAATTACAGGTTCTGAAGTTTGCTCTGGCTCTGTGGTTTCTACATTCAGAGCCCTCTGCTGAAACTTTGTGTGATATTTTTACTAAGTGAAACCATGGTAACCACTCATCTAGGACTGGGGTTTGTGAAGAGCCGTGTGGGGAGCATTCTGTATAGATCATGGGTTCTGGAATCCAATGACTATCACTTTCACATTCAGTTTTCTGCCAATTGCTTGATTTATGACCTAGAGTAGGTAAATTTCATTGCTTCTCACATTTTCATTTCCCATTTGAAGTATGTTTAAAACTATTTTATAAATTTTGGCAAATGCAGTTATTCAAAAAAAGGACATAAGGCAGATAAATCTGTGAAAAATAATGGGAACATAAGCATACGCAAAACTCCCCAAAGAACCATAGGGAATTTTTATCCCCTACCTGGACTGCAGCTGTAGCTCATTTATGCCTCTTTCACTTACTGTACCCCAGTTGTTGCTGTTGTTTTCTTCAGTTCTATAAATATGTTGCAATCTTTCTACCCCAGGGCTTTTACACGTTATTATCTTTACCTAAAAGCACTCCCCACAGACACATACATATAAACATCAACACAAACATACATAGACACCTTTCTATGTGTTAGGTTCCTTTTCATGTTTTTTTTTTGCCTAACATTGTCACTTCTTCAGAGAAAATGCCCCTGATCACTTCATAAAGAAAGACCTTTTTATAATTCTTCATTATATAACTATGCCTGTATTTTCATAGTGTTTCAGACAATTTATATATGCATATACATACTGTTTGATCAATGTCTGACACTCTGCTTGAGTGAAAGTCCCATGAGGGCAGAAATTATATGTCAACCGTATTCACCACTGTATACCTAATATCAACATGGGGCCTGCAGAGAGCAAAAACCCAAGTACTGTCTTTTCTGTGATTAGGTGAATACAGAGATGAATCAAATGATGGAAAATACTGATAGCATTGATGAGCATAAAGCTTAGTCTCACCCTATACTGGTTTATAAGATAATATCTACATGTGTGCTGGCCTTCCCAGGTGGCACTAGTGATAAAGAACCTGGCTGCCAATGCAGGAGACTTAAGAGATGCTGGTTCGATCCCTGGTTCTGGACGATTTCCCTGGAGGAGGAAGTGGCAACCTGTTGGGGGCCGGCGTGAGGCACTCTGCCCATGGCAAAGGTCATGAGGAAGGAGGCTTGACATACGTAAAGGCGGGATCGAGCCTCAGGAGTCCCCCTGGAAATCCTCAAGTATCTACCCCCATAACCAGAGCCTGCCTACTTTACTACTTTGTGCTCTCACCTACACCTCTGACTTTACGGGGGGCTGTCCCCCACCACCTCTTTCGGAGAAGGAGTTAACTTAGAGCTCCAGTTAATAATAATTCCTGGGCGTGATAGGAGTGTTTTAACCTACAAACTCCTCTGAAGGTTCTCTAGCCTGCCTGACAGGCTTGTCCGGCCACATGTGATTGCTCACAGCCTCCCAACTGTGAGAGGCACGAGATGCTTTAAACCTTCTAAAAACAGGTTCTTTAGAAAAGTTAGAAAATTATTAGTATAAGTGTAATGGGCTGATTAGAAATCGTATTGGTGAAGGGTTTTTCATTTGTTGAGCCAATGTTTGTTGCTAAGTCTCCATATCCCCTGCCCTTACACACATTAATGAATATGTAAAAGAAATAAGTATTAACCTTTGATATAAATCACGTTAGACCTTAGGCTAAGTAAATTCTTTCCTTAACTAAAACCCACTACACCCTCACCCTATAGGAATGTAACTTTATTTGGGTGGCGTCTGTTTTAAGAATAATCACCCCTGGAGAAATAAGTGTCCTGGTTGACTGACCGCTGTCACAAGGAGAGGGTCGTAAATTGTCAGCAGGCCCCCTGGCCAGAAGATGATGTAACACCCCTAAGACCTCTGTATACATTTGTATGAAGCACCTGACTTTGATAAAAGTCAGGACTGCTGACCCCGCGTGACTTTTGCATAACATCTCAGTGTATAAAAGTAGACCATGGAAAATAAAGAATGGGGGATCAGTTCCTCGAAAGACTGGTCTCCCCATGTCTCTCTCTCTCTCACTCTGGTTGAGTCTTCATCTGGAGCGCGGAACCCACCATGCTTACTAATTATGCCTGGGCTTCTAAGATCCGACCGGGGAGGCCTCAGTGTCTCCTCTCCTTCGGGAGAATGGAAGGACGCCTGTGGCCTACGTAAGTGGTGCAAACTTCTTGTCTTGAAGTTTTATTGGTCCCCCGCGTAAACCAAGCTACTCAGCCTCTTTTCTCCACTGAATTTTCCTACTGAGCTATCCTCATTCTATTACTCTTTATATCCTTAATTAACGTTTAATTAAGCAGTTGTTTCCTGACCCTCGCCTACGCCGTCTCTCCTTCGAATACCCTGGATCAGCTGGGGCTGGACCCCGGCAGCAACCCACTCCAGGTTTCTTGCCTGGAGAATCCCCATGGACAGAGGAGCCTGGCAGGCTACAGTCCGTAGGGTTGCAAAGAGTCGGACAGACTGAAGTGACTTAGCATGCACATGCACGCAGGCACCAGTGTGCCTGTCATCTTTAGCTCAGCAGGTTTTGAACATGCATTCTGGGTTCAGTAGATTAAGGTAACTAGTATCATTGTAGAGTCCCCATTAAGGCCATTCTCAGAGGACCAAGGCATTTCTCTCTGTTTCTAATATCTTTACTAGCAACTATTACCATCTTCCATCTGCATACTAACCCCCTCCAAAGAATATTTATTCATTTACTTATATGTTCTTCTATGATAAAAGATAGTTTTCAGCCAGAGCCCTGTAACAAAAACAGATCATTTAATATTAAACATCAGTGTCTTCTAAATGAAATAAAATATTAGACTGTATTACAAAAGATTCATAGGCATAAAACCTTACTAGGACAAATTTTTCCTGTGCAGTTCCTTGGATGTAGTATAGAAAACTCTAGTCAGTCCTTAACTAAGGGAGATTGTATGATATTTGAGTAGGATTTCAATATGAGTTTTGTAGGCCTTGGGGAATCCCTCTTCAAAAGGGTATTTTCCTTTCTTACTATTATGGAGTCCCAGAAAGCTAAGTGAAAGAAAGTGAAAGTGTTAGTCACCAGAGACTGCATCAATTTATAATTTTTTCTTGCATCCCTTTCTAGTTCACATTTTATTTGCACCCTGATAATTATTTAAAACTAATTAAATACATTTTTTAATAAAACAGGAAGATAAAATCCATACTGCTAGGTTTATTTGCATTTCATCTATTCAATCATGTCTTATTTCTGTAGAACTGCTTTCAAAAATTGTCATTTTTTCCCCCAAGATTCTCATTTTTCTCAAAGGACAGTGCACATTGGTACCTCTGCTTGTCTTTATTTGAATTCATGCATTTGATACATTCTTAGAAATCTGGAGTTAATTCATGAGCTGATTATAAAATAGCTTAAAAGTATTGACCAGAACAATGTTGGTGGAGTTTAGTTAACTTGTTTGTCTTATAATAAATATGATAATTACTGTCATGCTGGAGAAGACTCTTGAGAGTCCCTTGGACAGCAAGATCAAACCAGTCAATCCCAAAGGAAATCAACCCTGAATATTCATTGGAAGCATTGATGCTGAGGCTGAAGCTCCAATATTTTGGCTACCTGATGTGAAGAGCTGACTCATTGGAAAAGACCCTGATGCTGGGGAAAATTGAGGGCAAGAGGAGAAGCGGGCAACAGAGGATAAGATGGTTGAAAGGCATCACTGACTCAATGGACATGAGTTTGAGCAAACTCAGGGAGATAGTGAAGGCTGGAGAAGGATGGCATGCTGCATTTCATGGAGTCGCAAAGAGTCAGACACAACTTAGTGACTGAACAATATATCCATCTATCTGTATATGTATAAACACATATACTAAGTACGTATAAAATAACAAGAAAAAGCCTAACAAAACACTAGAAAAACCATAAAATCGCTTAGTCATTGAAGAGTTATAATCGGCTATGAAATATATGAAAACATGTTCAATCTGTTACACAAAGAATAAAACAATTTTTTAGTTTTCTATTTGTTGGCTTATTATTTTATTCAGAGTTAAAACAATGGATACTGTCTAGAGTTGGCTAGGAAATTTCATAAGGAAATGGATTCCATCTTGTACTATTTGTGGAAGTGTGAAAAGATAAAGCTTTCAGGGAGATCAGTTTGGCATTATTTATCCAAATCGTAAATATTCATGTTCTTCAAGCCAGCAATTGTACATCTAAGTGTTTCCTCTTAGAGAAATACAGTATGTGCAAAAGAAGGCATATGCCAGAATACTCACAGCAGTATTTCAGGGCTGAGGAATGCCCTGGGATTAATGTGAGGAAGTGAGGAATGATGGGGACAGGGATGTGCAGGGGCGTGGGGTCATTCATTGCTGGGAGCATACAGTTACAGGGACATCCAGTTATGGAGGCAGAGTCCTATCTAGGGATATTCTTTCTTCTGGCAGATCAGTCCTCTGTGAGGGAGGGACTGTTACGTGGAGCACAGGAATATTGTCCCTTGACCCATGCCTATTGACCAACTTTTGTACTAAAGTATGTGTGCTACCTCTTTCCGCCTCTTGATCACCCATTAGTGTGTTATGCATGTGTCGAAAGGAGGATAAGGTATAAAAAGAAGGGCTCCAGTTAATAATAGTAATTTGAATGTCAGTTCATTAGGTTTTATTTATTTCACTGCTTTAAAACTGAAACAGATTTATCCAAAGACAATCCAAATTGCTGTCCTTATAACTCCCCAAATGAACTTAAACCTCAGTTTCTTTTTTGCAGGCCCTTTAACAAATAGTGAAAGCTCAAAACTGGAAGAGGAGATGTTTATTTCTCATAACTGTTTGATAAAAATCTCAAAACACTTCTCCTGAAAATATAGAAACAGAATTTACTTATTTCTAATCCCCAGGTGGTACTTTTCAATAGTATTTTCCTGAAATAGCCATCATGAGAATTAAAATTATTTGTTGATTTCTTCTGATAATTTCTTATTGTTAAAACATGCCATTTTGAATTTGCAGGTATGAATATAAGCAAGAGTGAGATAGCAAAAGAAACTTCATTAAAACCATCTCGGAGATCCTTGCCTTGCCTGGCCCAGAGCTATGCTTACTCAAAGAGCCTGAGCCAGTCTACCTCACTCTTCCAGTCAATTGAGAGTGAATCTCAGGATCCCACTTCTGTAACCTCAATCTCCGCTGACAAAGCAGAGCAAGGTGAGCTCTACTTTCTTGCTTAACTTATAAAGAGTAGTGTTCCAACCCTCTGTCTCTCTCTCCCTCCCTCTTTCCCTCTCTTCCTTTCTTCCACTTAGTGTTTATGGAGTCTTCAGAAAGGAGACTGGCATAGGAAGGAGAACAGTTGCGCCTGCCAGTCAGACAAAAGGCCATTCCTTGGCCAGATGGTGTTCATCCCTTTATGTCCCTAAAAGTAGCCAATACCATGCAGATATGGACCTACTTTCTGTTGGGAGGAGACAGACCAGCCACCCAAATCACTGGCTTATTAGCATTCCTAGTGAGAATTTATTACCAGTAATTAAATATGCCAGCAATAATAAACTTGGTTTCCTTAAAACAAAAGACCCAAAAACTTTAAATAATACTGACTGTAAAGCAATAAAGATTTGGTTGCATGAAGATGTGATTGGACAAGTGTTGGCAACCAAAACTACACACAACTGCCCGTTTGAGATGCCATTATACCTTTGCTAAGTCACTTCAGTCATGTCCGACTGTGTGTGACCCCATAGACGGCAGCCCACCAGGCTCCCCCATCCCTGGGATCCTCCAGGCAAGAACACTGGAGTGGGTTGCCATTTCCTTCTCCATATTTCCTTCCTTCCTTATGCCTTTAGATAACTCCTTTTCAAAAGAGTTAGGAGTCAAAATACAACCAGGCCCTTTGTCATTCAGTGGATGGGTGTTATTTTTTTTTTTTCCCCATCCATCTCTAAAAGCTTTTATGTTATGAAAACTCATTTCCTTATGATTCCTGAAGCTTGCTTCCTCCTCTAGATAAATTGAAAATTCTGATTTTCTCTTTTCAATAGTATTGGGAAAGTACTGCCTATTTTAAATAGTCAGCTTACATCCATGGCCAGTAAGAAAAGTGGCTAATTGTTCAAGAGAATCAAAGTGCTAAAATGTAAGATGGGTGTCTTTCTCATTTCAACTCATTAACTGAAAAACATTTCTTCATGTTTGGCAGTCATTTGGATATTAGTCCCCACGGTTATTTTTCTAATCATTGTTATGTGTTTAGTCCCCCAAACTACAAAGTCTTTTTGCTGTTGTTCCAGTTAACACTGAGGAAGAGAGGAAAGATTCTGTGCTCAAATGTTCTTTCACCGACCTCAGTGATTTTTGCTTGGGTGAGTTGATTTTTGATATTTTCTTCCTCCTTTCTCCACTCCAAAAGCAAACTGTCTTCAAATTTAAAACATTATTTTTTAAGAAAAAATTTCATGTTTAGTCTTTAACATTTGATGGATGAGAATGTTCATCGCAGCACTGTTTATAATAGCCAGGACATGGAAGCAACCTAGATGTCCATCAGCAGATGAATGGATAAGAAAGCAGTGGTACATATACACAATGGAGTATTACTCAGCCATTAAAAAGAATACATTTGAATCAGTTCTAATGAGGTGGATGAAACTGGAGCCTATTATAGAGTGAAGTAAGCCAGAAAGAAAAACTCCAATACAGTATACTAATGCATATATATGGAATTTAGAAAGATGGTAACAATAACCCTGTGTACAAGACAGCAAGAGACACTGATGTATAGAACAGTGTTATGGACTCTGTGGGAGAGGGAGAGGGTGGGAAGATTTGGGAGAATGGCATTGAAACATGTAAAATATCATGTATGAAACGAGTTGCCAGTCCAGGTTCGATGCACGATACTGGATGCTTGGGGCTGGTGCACTGGGACGACCCAGAGGGATGGTATGGGGAGGGAGGAGGGAGGAGGGTTCAGGATGGGGAACACATGTATACCTGTGGCGGATTCATTTTGATATTTGGCAAAACTAATACAATTATGTAAAGTTTAAAAATAAAATAAAATTAAAAAAAAAAGAAAAAAAAGATTAAAGTATTGTTAAGGTATGTCATGTACAGTTTGTAAATCAAACACAGGAAGTTTTAAATGAACAACAATCCTATAACAGAAAAAAGAAAAAATTCTGCTGTTAGTCTTTTGGAAATTTCCTTCATTTCTCTATGAATAAATAAATTTATACTACTATGTATAGATTTATCAAATTTCAGTATTATCTGTTGATCTCTTGTGCTAGATGAGGGCTTATTAGTCCATTTGTATAGCCTTTCATTCTTTTCAGTTGCATTGCCATTTAAAATTTGTAATCGCTTCAGATTAAATTTATAACTTTAAATAGTATATTTTTTAATAAAAAAATGCAGTATCACTTCTTTTTCTACAATTCCAAGTTATGCCCTCTATGCTACTCTTGAATCCTCTTAGAGCCAAGGTCAGATAAACTCTCCTTTCCTACCCTCTATCACATACTCAAAGTCATGTCATATTATGTTTATTTTGTTGCTTATATAATGTCACAAATTTTGTTAGTTTTATTTTCCAAGATCATATAAATTTTTTCTCAGGAAAAGAAAAATATTCCTTTTTCTAAATACTTCCATTATATTTCAGCTTCTTGTTTTTATATCCTTTATCTCATTCTTCCTTAAGAAATTCTTAAGTGGTGTCCATTGACTTTCATTGAATTACTGCATTAATTCCATTTTCTAATTTCCCCCCATATTCTTCTTTCTTAGTTTTCATTCTCATTTTTTTTTCAGAATATATCCTTAAACAACTACCTGTGAATATCGATGTGACATGCAATCTTTTTAAGTTATTCTATATCTGAGATGACTTCTGTTGGTTCTTACATTTGATTGATATTTCTTTGTTTATAAAATTCTGCATTAAAAATAATTTCCTATGAAATTCAGTGATTAATTCAATGTCATCTAACATCTGTTATTACTGTTATAAATTCCTTTGTAGTTGATTTTTCTTCTCTGTGTACCTTTCTATTATATTTACTTTTTTTGTTATGTTATAAAATTATACAACATTATATTTATATATTTGTGTATGTGTTTTAGTTCATCCCACTCTAGAGATCATTTGTCCTTTATATTTGTCTTATGCCTCCTTTCCACTTCTGTGATACTTTATCTACAATTTATGCACTTTCGTTTTCCTTCTTTTTCTCTTTTGGGAAATCTAGTTAAAAGCCTGACATTTTCTCTCATCTCATAGTTTTGATTTCTGCCTCGGTTCAGGAAGATTCCTGGAATTTTTCCTCAAAATCTCTTTTCATTTATGTTGGGGAGGGGAGCAGGGCGGGGGATGCAACAGTATATGCATACTTAGTTTTTTTGTTTTCAGAATATAACTTTTTCAGAGTATCCTATTATATTTCATAAATACTGCTGCTGCTGCTAAGTCTCTTCAGTCGTGTCCGACTCTGTGTGACACCATAGACAGCAGCCCACCAGGCTCTGCTGTCCCTGGGATTCTCCAGGCAAGAACACTGGAGTGGGTTGCCATTTCCTTCTCCATTGCGTGAAAGTGAAAAGTGAAAGTGAAGTCGCTCAGTCGCGTCCGACTTGTAGCGACCCACTGGATTGCAGCCTACCAGGCTCCTCCATCCATGGGATTTTCTAGGCAAGAGGACTGGAGTGGCTTGCCATTGCCTTCTCCGTTCATAAATACAGCATCTCTCTAACAACACTTGGCTATTGTCCTAAGTTTTCCTTTGCGTTGTAAATTTTAGTCTGTTTTCCCAGGGATCATTTTTAGCTGTAGGATTTTCTCAAATTTCTAGTGATTTTTTGGTCCTCTGTTTACATTTAGGAAAGACTGACTCAAAGCTGGATACAAGGACAAGTCTTAGAAACAGAAAGCATCTATGCTACAGTGAGTGGTTAAGGAACTATTACTTAGATGATCCACCCATGTCAGACTGAGGACTGCACTCTAAAGTGCCAATGCCCACATTACTCTCTTATGCTGTGAATTTCTGTAGAGAAATGGTTACTGTTTGCCTGTTCTACTGTTTTGTTTTCTATTGCCTGTTTCAGTTCTCATCATGTTTTCACCCTCAATTTTCGTTCTTTCCTTCTGTTTATCTGCCATCTTTGAGTCCAGACATCTCCAGGATTTGTCTAAGGAGAGTCACTCTCTCTTCTTACCTCTGAACATATTCTAGGCTAAGCTGCTCCATTAGTTAACACTTCCATCAGAATTTTACCTTCTAGAACAGTCTGGTAGATTTTTACTTTTTAATAGTTATCTGAAGTCTCCAGAGGAAGGGGCAACAAACATGCCTGAAAACTCATTCAGCCACCTTGAACTCTGCTTCTTCACACTATCAACAAGTTAATGATAAATGACTCTTTGATGAGATATTTTATCATATAGGACAGAGGGGGAAATCTGTGGAATACTTACTGTAGAGACTCAGTGCCCAATTTTACATCTAAAAATTTATCCCAGGAAAAATAATATTAGAAATTAAAAACATTTTTTCTTACAGCTTTTATTTATAGTCATTATCAAATTTAAGAACAGAAGCAAATTATACTACCTCACACCAGTCAGAATGGCCATCATGCAAAACTCTGCAAATATTGGAGACGGTATGGAAAAAAGGGAAGCCTCCTACACTGTTGGCAGGAATGTAAGTTGGTACAGTCACTATGGAAAACAGTATGGAGGTTCCTCAGAAAACTAAAAATAGAACTACCATCTGATGCAGCAATCCCACTCCTGGGCATGTATCAGGACAAAGAAAAAGTGTTAGTCTCTCAGTCATGTCTGACTCTGTGATCCCATGGACTGTAACCCACCAGGCTCCTCTGTGCATGGAATTCTCCAGGCAAGAATACTGGAGTGGGTAGCCATTAACTATAATTCAAAAAGATACATGCCTCTCTGTGTTCATAGCAGCACTGTTCACAATAGCCAAGACATGGAGACAACCTAAATGTCCACTGACAGATGAACAGATAGAAAAGATATGGTATAGAACAGTCTTTTGGACTCTGTGGGAGAGGGAGAGGGTGGGATGATTTGGGAGAATGGCATTGAAATACGTATAATATCATATATGGAACGAGTCGCCAGTCCAGGTTCGATGCACGATACTGGATGCTTGGGGCTGGTGCACTGGGATGACACAGAGGGATGGTGTGGGGAGGGAGGAGGGAGGAGGGTTCAGGATGGGGAACACATGCATACCTGTGGCGGATTCATTTCGATATTTGGCAAAACCAATACAATTATGTAAAGTTTAAAAATAAAATAAAATTAAAAAAAAGAAAAGATATGGTACATAGATACAATGAAACACAACTCAGCCATAAAAAAGAACAAATCAGTGTCATTTGCAGATGATATCTAATAACATAGATGCTATTAGAATTATGATATTAAGTGAAGTCAAGTCAGAAAGAGAAGATATACCATATGATATCACTTATCTGTGGAATCTAACATAAGGCCCAGATGAACCTATCTGTGAAACAGAAATAGACTCACAGACCTAGAGAACAGACTTGTGTTTACCAAAGGGGAGGGGAATGGGTAGGAACGGGCTGGGAGTTTGTGGTTAGTAGATGCGAACTATGACATACAGGATAGATGAGCAACAAGGTCCCACTGTATAGCACAGGGAACCATATTCAAGACCTCGGGATAAACCATAATGGGAAAGAATATAAAAAGAATGTGTGTGTATAACTGAGTCCTTTGCTGTAAAGCAGAAATTAATACAACATTTTAAATCAACTATACTTCAGTAAAAAAGCCCCCAAAACTTAAAAATTTATTTAAAAAATTAAGCAATAAAACAAAAAAAATTCATAAAAATGGAAGCAAATTGAATATTTTAGTAATGGGAGAGTAGATAAATTGTGAAATATCTACATGTTAGACTATCACAGGCTCATTAATACACTATATTATGGAACGTTTAGAAATATGTTGCTCAGAGGGGAAAACAGCTCGATGTAAATGCTACTGCTGCTGCTAAGTCACTTCAGTCGTGTCCGACTCTGTGCGATCCCATAGACGGCAGCCCACCAGGCTCCTCTGTGCCTGGGATTCTCCAGGCAAGAACACTGGAGTGGGTTGCCATTTCCTTCTCCAATCATGAAAGTGAAAAGTGAAAGTGAAGTCGCTCAGTTGTGTCCAACTCTTCGCAACCCCATGGACTGCAGCCTACCAGGCTCCTCCGTCCATGGGATTTTCCAGGCAAGAGTACTGGAGTGGGTTGCCATTTCCTTCTTCAAATGTAAATGCAGAGTGCCTCTTATTTTAGTTAAAAATATATTAGAAAAAAAACTAGAAAGAAATATACCATTATACTAGCTGATAATGAATATCATCTCCACATGTGGTTATTTGGGGTTGTTATATATCTTCTTGCTGTCTGTATTTTCTTTTTTCTCTAAGGAAGATATATACAAATATTATATAATAAGAATATGTAAAGAAAAATACTGACATCAAAACTTTTTATAAGTTGAGAAAAAAGCTCATATTTCAGTCAAAATAGCACACAATTCTATGCATAGTTTTCAAAACTAATATTTGGAACTGGTTGATAACATTTGGAATAATGGTGGTACTGAAAGATTCTATCCTGATCCTCCATTAGTAGACAGTATAATTTTTATTTATTTTTTTTTTATAACAGAGACAATTACACTCAATATACTCTTTTGCCTTTTGCAGTTACAATGCAAGTTTGCTTCATTTGAATGAGATTTATATTCGGATTCATACTTGTTGGACTTGCCTACGAGCAATGCCTTAAAACAAGGGCCTTTCCTTCATAAATTGAATAGAAATAAAATGAAGTCCGAGTTTTATCAAAGAATGATACCCCAACACGTGTGTCTGCCCCAACAAGTATTTTATAACCTCAGACTGAATTTATTTGTAATCCGTGGAACCCGAGCCATGAATTTTCAGTAGTGCACACGCTGGTGGCCTGGCTGCATTGCCTACATCAGGCATTCTCAAGTCGCCTAGAGCTTTCAAAACTTCCGGGACCCACCTCCAAAGTCAGTTTTAATTGATCTAAGGATAGAAATCAAGATCCATACGTTTAACTGTTCCCCAGATAAATATTAAGTATAGCCAGAATTAAGAATGTCTAGCCTACAACATGTATATTGATCTCTCTCTGAAGACTTCACTGAGATACTTTTTCATAATTTGTTTAAAGGATGAGCTGTGTTATTTATAATAGCACTCTGAATGACTGTGAATTAGTCGTGTTTTTTAAAATAATACCTCTTTGTGTGTGTGTGGCTTAGACACAAGGTTGGCTTATTAAGTTTCCTAATTAAAGGAAGCCAGCCACCAGCAGGTTCATTTCACATACAACATCGAGAAGAGCATTTCATCAGAACAGATATGCTCAATCAGAGTGCAAAGGCCTTTCCCATAAAAAGTAATTAGTCCTGAAAGAGGTTACTTGTGTTAGTTGTTTTCTGATAAGAAAACAAAAACAGAACAAAAATCTTGTTCAAAATATCCATGCAGGTGTTACAGTTTGCATAGAACCCTTCATCAATAATTCTCCCAAGTTACTACTAGTAGCCTAACAATGACTCCAGTCATGTAAACCTTTCTATTCAATTCCAGGAATCTTATTTTTGACAGTTTGCCAATCCAAATATTAACATTTCCTCTACTGCATAATGTAATTAGATGCCCAGACTCCTTTTTTTACCCCCTCTCACCATTCAAGTATCTCAGTCATTTGACACATTTGACTTGTGTTTATATCTCTCCAGGAATTTGTAACTCATACTCATTATTTTTTTTTTAATTTTATTTTATTTTTAAACTTTACATAATTGTATTAGTTTTGCCAAATATCTCTCCCAGCATCAGCCTATCATTCATTCAGTTTAGAGAAACATCAGCGCTTCTGAAGGGGTTAAGACATCACACCGGAGGTACGTGTTCACCTCTATCATGAAGTCAGGAATGAAGCTCCAGCTGACTGTAGTATCACCAGGCATTCCAGGGGCCTAGCTGGATATAAAACTTGGCTGTGAAATGCTCTTTCAAAGTTGGCTGAATATCTGTAGCTGGTATGTCTTTATCATGTTTGAGAGGAGGTCAAGTAAAACAATGTCAAATATGGAAAAACTGTAACTTCATGAATCATGAGTATTTAATAATACATGATGTCTTTTAAATTCAGGAAAGTTATATTCTCTAATTTTGCATCTAGAGTGCAGATTACTAGCTTCTAATGTTGAGTTGGTTAATGCATTGGAGTTTCCAAGTACTAATAGGCTTTAGTACAATTTTTGGACCCCTACTGATGTTTCTAATTAATGGCTTTTCATTTTTTTAGAGTAAACTACTTTGAACTGCCCCATAAAAATGTTGAGGCTATGGCAGAGTTACATGGATGTGGTCAGTGTTTCACTGAAGACATATTTCTCCCTGTTCAAAAAAGCTATTCAGTTCAGTCACTCAGTCGTGTTTGACTCCTTGCGACCCCATGGGCTGCGGCATGCCAGGCCTCCTTGTCTATCACCAACTCCAGGAGTTTACTCAAACTCATGTCCACTGAGTCGGTGATGCCATCCAATCATCTCATCCTCTGTCATCCCCTTCTCTTTCTGCCTTCAATCTTTCCCAGCATCAGGGTATTTTCCAATGAGTCAATTCTTTCCATCAGGTGGCCAAAGTATTGGAGTTTCAGCTTCAGTATCAGTCCTTCCAATGAATATTCAGGACTAATTTTATTAGGATGGACTGGTTTGATCTCCTTGCACTCCAAGGGACTCTCAAGAGTCTTCTCCAAAACCACAGTTCAAAATCGTCAATTCTTTGGAGCTCAGCTTTCTATACAGTCCAACTCTCACATCCATACATGACTACTGGAAAAACCAAAGCTTTGACTAGACAGATCTTTGTTGGCAAAGTACTGTCTCTGCTTTTTAATATGCTGTCTAGGTTGGTCATAGCTTTTCTTCCAAGGAGCAAGCATCTTAATTTCATGGCTGCAGTCACCATCTGCAGTGCTTTTGGAGTCCCCCCACCAAAAAGTCTGTCACTGTTTCCATTATTTCCCCATGTATTTTCCATAAAGTAATGGGACCAGATTCCATGATCTTAGTTTTCTGAATGTCGAGTTTTAAGTCAGCTTTTTCATTCTCCTCTTTCACTTTCAGTGGCTGACTTTATTTTTCTGGGCTCCAAAATCACTGCAGATGGTGATTGCAGCTGTGAAATTAAAAGACACTTACTCCTTGGAAGGAAAGTTATGACCAACCTAGACAGCATATTCAAAAGCAGAGACATTACTTTGCCAACAAAGGTCCATCTAGACAAGGCTATGGTTTTTCCAGTGGTCATGTATGGATGTGAGAGTTGGACTATAAAGAAGGCTGAGCACTGAAGAATTGATGTTTTTGAACTGTGGTTTTGGAGAAGACTCTTGAGAGTCCCTTGGACTGCAAGGAGATCCAACCAGTCCATCCTAAAGGAGATCAGTCCTGAGTGTTCATTGGAAGGACTGATGTTGAAGCTGAAACTCCAGTCCTTTGGCTACCTGATGTGAAGAGCTGACTCATTTGAAAAGACCCTGATGCTGGGAAAGACTGAGGGCAGGAGGAGAAGGGGAGGACTGAGGATGAGATAGTTGGATGGCATCACCAACTTGATGGACATTGATTTGGGTGGGCTCCAGGAGTTGGTGATGGACAGGGAGGCCTGGCGTGCTGCAATTCATGGGGTCACAAAGAGTTGGACATGACTGAGCGACTGAACTGAACTGAACCATCTCTTTATGTTATCACCAAAATGTGACCCTGATGGCATACTGGAATAACAATAATTTACTGAACTCACATGCACACCTCCCTGCCTAAGTTATCTTATTTTTCTTAACAGTCCTTTGGGTTGGTGTTATTATCATCTTATTTTTACAGATGAGGAACCTTATTCACCAAGAGGCAAGTTAACTTACAAAAATCATCTAACTAGCCAATGGAGAAGGCAATGGCAGCCCACTCCAGTACTCTTGCCTGGAAAATCCCATGGACGGAGGAGCCTGGTAGGCTGCAGTCCATGGGGTTGCTAAGAGTGGGACACGACTGAGCAACTTCACTTTCACTTTTTGCTTTCATGCATTGGAGAAGGAAATGACAATTGGAGAAGGAAATTCCAGTGTTCTTGCCTTGAGAATCCCAGAGATGGGGGAGCCTGGTGGGCTCTATGGGATCACACAGAGTCGGACACGACTGAAGTGACTTAGCAGCAGTAGCCAATGGAGAACAGAGGTTTCAACCCAGGAAACCTTCATCTCTTATCTTCTCTCCTAATCAGCACAATAGCAACACAGGCATTTAAGATGAAAAGTGGTTAGTGAAACCCAGGGAACACCAGCTCTGCAAGATGTTAATAAGTATCAGGCTGGGAGCAACAAAAGATGGCGGAGTAACATTACATGGTAAAATATATTTGGGAGATGATTGATTAAAGAAAACTAATCAGGTTGGGAGGTTAGGATCTTCTTGCTTGGTTTTCTTCATTTATTCTTCTAATTGTTGTCTCTGGACTTTTAATTCTACTTTTCATAGAACAGTCAGGGCACCATTCCATTGCATAAACCATTCTCCCCCAGCCACATAGACACATAGACACACACACACAAAATTTTTCTGGGAAGTACTGATCCATGTAACAGTGAACGTGAAATCATAGTGTGCCAGCAATCTTGCTCATCAGTCCTGGAAGTCCTGCTACTATTGCTCACCCTTCTTTTCTTGTTAGTGTACTAGAAAATGGCAAAGACAGAGCAATCCAATTAACAAGTAACTAATGCCTAATTCTACCCTTGCCCACACTGCAGTAAAATCAGGTAACTTTGAAGTGAAATAAGCAGGGCTAATTAAGACCAATATACTTTGGGTCCAACCCTCCAAAATATTCATCTTCCTAATCTTGTGCAATCAACATTTTGCCAGTGTTATGAAATGACTCCCTCAGGAAGGAGTTTGTGTTAGATAATCAAGGCATTCACTTTCTACAAGTTTCATAGTTCAGCTTAATGGCTTGTTTGTTGATCTTATTTCTCAAAACAGTTATGTTCAAATGTAATGATGTATGTATGTAATGATTTTGCTGTCTTTCTGTAATATTAATCTCCACTAATTTTCATCATTTTTTCCCAACAGTTTCATGATAAAATGGTATAAAAATAACTTTTCCACTGATGTTACCAATTTACTTACGATTACAGAAAAAAAAATGGAATTACAGGGAAAGACATTGTTCTCTAGTTTTGAAAGCCTCACAGTCGCTGTAAATCTTTTCAGCTTTTTATTAAGCACATTACATAAGTCATCTTGTCTCACTTTTCAAGTTATGTTCAGAATGTAACACTGCTCACCATTTGCTGCTACAAGTGCTCTACAACGTAATCCACTCTGCCACCATTTCTTGGGAGATAGTGTAATAACCTCCTAATCGGTCTCTCTGCTCCACCTCATGCTTCCTTATAATCTATTTTCTACACAGCAATTATAGGAAGCTTTAATAAAAGAAATTAAATCTCTTCGTTTTTGTCCTCATATTCCTCCAGCTTTCCCATTACACTTAAAATGTAAACCTCCTACTTGGCCTTCAGAGGCCGTATGAGGTATCTGGGCATGGCTTCTTTAGGCCATTTCCTATCGCCTCTTCCCCCTTGTTGTTTTTCTGTTGCTCAGTCATGTCTGGCTCTTTTGTGACCCCATAGAGTAGCCACCAGGCTCCTCTGTCCATGGGATTTCCCAAGCAAAAATACTGGAGTGAGTTGCCATTTCTTTTTCCAGGGGATCTTCTGGACCCAGGGATTGAACCCATGTCTCCTGTATCTCTTGCATGGTAACAGGCAGATTCTTTACCACTGAGCCACCTGGGAAGCCAATTCTGTAGCCAATTCAACCTTCTGTTCCCTATTGTTCTGATCCCAGGGCCTTCCATTGAAAGAAACCAGAGTCACACAAACTTCACTTTATGTGCTCTAATCTTGATTTATTTTCCTTTTTAATACATAGAAAGTATTACCTGAAATTCTGTGGGTTTTTTTTTTTTTTTCTCTCTCTCTTTTTCTGTTTCCAGAACACAGAGGCTTTGTTGACTTTCTTGATTCCTGTAGCCCAGAATCAAGAACGTTATTTGGCACATAGTAGGTGCTCCAATAATATATTTAGAATCTGAAAAATGGATAAACGACACAGAGGCTATTGACATGCATATCTTTGGAGAGTTTGCTGTAGGATTTGCCCATTACTTTTCTCACCATGATGTGATCTCTCAGTGTGCTTTTCCTCACCTGTTAGAAATCATTACTGTGTTATTTTTCTCACTGATGACCTAATCTGATTATATTCCTCTTTTTCATTTGGGTTGACAAACCTTCTGGGAGAGCATTTAAAGAACTGATAGTCATCATTCTCCTTAAGTAGGAAGAGTATGACCTTCTAACATTACTCTTCTGTGAAGTCCTCCCTAACATTCAGAAGTTGAGATGAGGCCTTCTTTCTATTATTATAGCACTTTGAATATGGCTTTATGTATACTTGGGCTTCCCTGGTGGCTCAGAAGGTAAAGAATCTGCCTGCAATGTGGAAGACCTGGGTTCAGTCCCTGCACTGGGAAGATCCCCTAGAGAAGGGAACGGCTACCCACTCCAGTATTCTGGCTTGGAGAAGTCCATGGACAGAGGAGCCCGGCAGGCTACAGTCCATGGGGTCACAAAGAGCTGGACACAACTAAGCGACTTCCAGTTTTGGATTCCCTGGTGGCTCAAATGGTAGAGTCTGCCTACAATGCCGGAGACCTTGGTTTGATCCCTGGGTCGAGAAGATCCCCTGGAAAAGGAAATGGCAACCTGCTCCAGTATTCTTGCCTGGAAAATCCCAGGAACAGAGGAGCCTGGCAGGCTACAGTCCATGGTGTTGCAAAGAGTTGGACACGACTGAGTGACTTCACTTTCTTTTTACTTTCCATGCATACTCATTTTGCTAGATGATAACAATTGCTATTTATATCTGTCCCATTCGTGTTGCCCAGCATGCACCGTGTTTTCAGTGACAGATAGGTAGATAAATGATGATTGATTGGGTGAATATATGGAAAGATAGATGTGGGTAGAATAAACGCCAACACATTGACTCGATGGAAAGCAGTTTATCCACAGAATTTCCTCAGTTGGGGGGTTGACTCAGTATAGCTCCAGCAGTACCTGTGCTGTGACTGGTTAGTGTCAGGAGTTTAGAACATTGATACTGTTAGGGAGAAGCAGACAACAAAAGAACAGCAAAGAACCAGTAAATCTGGCTCTTCTACGTGTGTGTGTATGTCCCTTCACTGTTCCCCTGAAACTATCACAGCATTGTAAAAATGGCTATGTGTATTGTTTTAGTAACTCAGTCGTGTCTGATTCTTTGCGACACTATGGACTGTAGCCTGCCAGGCTCATCTGTCCATGGAATTTTCCAAACAAGTATACTGGAGTGGATTGCCATGCCCTTCTCTAGGGGAACTTCCCAACCCAGGGATAGAACCAGGGTCTCCTGCATTGCAGGCAGATTCTTTACCATCTGAGCCACATGGGAAGTTAATCAGCTATACCCCAATACAAAATAAAAAATTGTAAAAAAGACTGGGTCTGGATCTTTACCAGCACCAAACCTCTACATTTTTACTCCAGTTTGTGTTTTTTATGTCAAATTTTGTATCTCTTCATTTTATGTATTTCTAAACTGATTTTTGTCATTTTAGTTGATTTTACTACTTTTGTCTTTTAACTTCCTTACTAGATTTATAAGTGATTAATTCACTACCTTTTCTCTGTATTTGTCTTTGCCAGTGAGATTCTTACTTACCTGTTGTCTCCAAAGGAAGAAATCTCACTTAGCACCTAGTTTCAGGTTGACTGGAGACCTTGGCCTCAGACAGCCTCTGTTAAAGTATGCAAATACGTACAGTTTCTGTGGGGCTGCGATCCCAAGCCCTACAGTCTTCAGACAGGAAATCGGAGGGTGGCCTTGGGAGACTGTTAACAAAAATCAGAGCTCCAGATCAGTGTGTAAGCTATTATCAAGGTGAAGTGAGGCAAAGGGGTTGCATAGGATGCTATCTCTCTACTACGCTGGAAGTACCTCCATAGACTCTAGATGTGTGGGAAAACTTAAGCCTATCCCTCAGGCTGAAGCTCCAACATAAATAAATAGGCTTTTCACAGGAAGGTGGGGATGTGTTTCAGTCTGTGATCTGTGCATTGCTCTGAGGGTAGTAGCCTGCCAAGAATTGTCTCTGATTGTCACAGTCTGGTGGAGACCAGAAACCAGCCTCTTTGGCTGCCAGGGTTACCGATCAATAAATACCACCAGTGTTCCTGTTGGCTTTCCTGAGTCAGCTGTAAGCTGGGCAGTATTGCAGGAAAATGCCTTGACTGTGTTTGCCTGTAGGTCTCAGTGATGCCATGAGAGAGTTCCTTGAAGAGCTTTGAAACATGTTCACATTTAAGTTGCTATCCTGGGATGTTATATTTGAGCCTCTTGATAACCACAAAGCAAAAATGCATAACACTAAAGACCATCATTGTACTACAAGGGGAAAATGCTCTTGTTTCCTGCTCCCAGACAGCAGGCGAGGGAGTGTCACACTGCATGAGCTTTTTAGTTTCAGCAAGGCAGTGAGACAGTGCAGAGACTGCTTTCCCCACCTGTCCTAGCAGGGCAGCAAGAGGGTTTAGCTTGCCTGCTTGTGCTAGCTTCTCTGGTAGCTCAGATGGTAAAGAATCTGCCTGCAATGCAGGAGACACGAGAGACATGAGTTCGATCTCTGGGTTGGGAACCCACTCCAGTATTCTTGCCTGGAGAATTCCATAGACGGTCCATGGGGTCACAGAGTCAGACACAGCTAAGTGACTAACACTTGCACTTGTGCTCTCAGGGTGGGTAGAGAGTGCAAAAACGGTGTCCACTGACACCTCTGTCTCTGGAGAGAGTTTCAACTGTCTGCTGCCCTTTCTGCAGATGCTTTAAAATTAGCAAGTGAATCTCCTTCACATATAGTCTAGGCACTTTTTAAACTGCTGCTGGCATGAATGAGACCACATGCAAGCCCTTTAAAAGGTGAATCTCAGTTCCATATGTCCCTTGGGTCCTTTGAATGTCTTCCTATTTATTTCCTTGCCAGGTATTTTGGGGCCTTGTCTTCTGGTGCAGATCCAAGGCTGGGGTGCCTCATGTAAGGCACAAATCCCTTGCTCCTCTGAGAAAAATACTGAACTGAGGAGATCCCTCCCTGTTGTGTGTCACTACACTGAGAGTGGGGTTTTGGAAGGACTGTCAAATATGGTCTCTCCTACCTTTCTTGATATCTTGATATCTTTTGCCATGGAGGAGCAGTTCATCTGGTTTACAGCTCTTTCTCAGAAGAAACTGATGCATATGTAACTACCCCAGAAAGAGGTGGGTCCAGCATCTTCCTATGCCGCCATCTTGAACCTAATAACTGTTTTAATCTTCAGCCTCAGCTACTCTGGCAGTCCTAAAACATGCTGACATTAGTAATGAATAGGAAGGTTACATAGTTGAAAGTAAGTGATCACTAATATGATCACTCACACATACTGAAAATTGTTCAAAAGTTTCACCATCCATTTCCAGATGCTTAAGCATGTATAATACAATGTAACAACATAATGAAATAAAATAGTATTATAATAAAGAAAAATGGCTGAGATGGAATAACTTGGTTACTAAAATTACACTTCCAGAGATGGCTCTAAAGTTTATGTTGCAATCTTAGTAGCCTCCTATATTGATCAGTCTCTTTTGTTTTGAGCTGGTGCTGGTTTACAAGTAACATTTAGAAGACTTACTGGATTCCCACTTGACTCAACAAAAGTTTTTTATCATAAATCACATTATTGGTGATTGGAAAAGAGATATTTAGATTAAATTTTAAATTGTACATTGGCATACTTAAAGTAATTACATAGTTTCTTCCCCACTTAGACTTTAAAAGGGAAGATAAGGTTTTTTTGTTTGTTCCAAATTACATAATTTGTTTTGTTGATTCTAAATATTTGAGTTGTGAATTTAAGAAAAACCAAAGGAAGGAAATATATAATTCTTCAATATTTATGTGTACAAGTCATATTTTGTTATTGTCCTTCAGTCACTCAGTCATGTACATTTCTTTGCAACCCCATGGACTGCAGCATGCCAGGCTTCCCTGTCCTTCACTATCTCCCCGAGTTTGCTCAAACTCATGTCCATTGAGTGGATGATGCCTTCCAACCATCTCAACCTCTGTCGCCCCCTTCTCTTTCTGCTCTTAATCTTTACCAGCATCAGGGTCTTTTCCAGTGATTTAGCAATTCACATGAGGTAGCCAAAGGATGGAGTTTCAGCTTCAGCATCAGTCCTTACAATGAATATTCAGGATTCATTTCCTTTAGGATTGACTGGTTTGATCTCCTTGCAGTCCAAGGGACTCTCAAGAGTCTTTTCCAGCACCACGGTTTGAAAGCATCAATTCTTCGGCACTCTGCCCTCTTTATGGTCCAACTCTCACATCCATACATGACTACTGCAAAAACCATAGCTTTGACTACATGGACCTTTGTTGGCAAAGTGATGTCTCTGCTTTTTAGTACACTGTCTAGTTTTGTCATAGATTTTCTTCCAAGGAGCAAGCATCTTTTCATTTTATAGTAGCAGTTACCATCTGCATTGATTTTGGAGCCTAAGAAAATAAAGTCTGTCACTGTTTCCATTGTTTCCCCATCTATTTGCCATGAAATGATAGGACTGGATGCCATGATCTTAGTTTTTTAATGTTGAGTTTTAAGCCAGCTTTTTCACTCTCCTCTTTTACCTTCATCAAGAGGCTCTTTTGTACCTCTTCACTTTAGATTATTCTGTTTAATCCTTGGAATGAAAAGATTTTATTACCCCAAATTTTCATATTAAGGAACTGACTCACTGCCACTCAGCTAATAAATGGCATAACCAGAATTTAAACTTGGCTTTTATGGAGCTAATATTAGTTATCTTTCCATTACATCAAGCTCTCTGCATTAAATTACTAATTGATTTTCTTAAGCTTGGAGAATCTTGATTTTTGATTGTTTGTATTTTATATAATGGGTTTATTGAGTTACAATTCACCTTGACCATACAATTCACCTACTTTAAGTAGTGGGTGAAAACTCAGTGGTTTTTAGCATATTCTCAAAGATATGTACCCATCACCACAGTCAATTTTAGATCATTCCAGTCACCTCAAAAAGAAATTCCATACCTATTAGCAGTCAGGTTTTACTGTAATTCAGTAATTCAGCCCTTTTTATTGCTGAACAAAAATCTACGATATTGATTAAACCATATTTTATTTATCCATTCATGAGATTATGGACATTTGTATTGTTTTGACTTTTTTGCTGTTATGAACAGTGCTTCTAGGAACATTCATGCACAATTTTTTGGTGAAATTATGCTTTCATTTCTCTTGAGTATTATACCTAGAAGTAGAATGCAAGATCATGTGGTGACTCTGTTAAAAATTTTGAAGACCTGCCAGACTGTTTTCCACAACAGCTTCACCATTTTTCATTCTCATCAGCAGTATATAAAGATTCAGTTTTTCAACATTCTCATCAACACTCTTTTATTATATACATCCTAGTGAATATGAAGTGGTCTCATTGTGGGTTAGATTTACATTTCCCTGAGCACTAATCATGTTGAACACCTTTCATGTTATTTTTTTCCTTTGAACCTCTTGTATATTTTTTCAGAGAAATGTCTGTTCAGATTTTTTGCCCATTTTCAAACTGGGTTGTTTGTCTATTATTCAGTTGTAAGAGTTGTACATACATGTATACAAGTCCCTTATTCGATATATAAATTGCAAACATTTTCTCATATTCTGAAGGTTGTCTCTCTCTTTTGATGGTATTCTTTAAAGTACAGATTTTTAATTTTGATACAATCCAATTGTCTACTTTTTAAGAGTGTATGTCTTTCTACCCGTCAGCTACTGGAGAGCAACAGTAGTTCCATTTGTCATAATCAAAATTACCTGTTTTCTACTATACCAGACACATGTTAAATGTTTTTGTTTTTTGAAAGTCTGTTTTTCTTAGTTATCAAATTTACTGGATTTTAAGACACTAGCAATTGTGAAAAGCATCATCAAATTAATAATCACTTTTAGGAAATATGGATTGTTGCTCTTGTTCAGTTGCTCAGTTATGTCTGACTCTGTGACCCCATAGACTGCAGCATGCCATGGTTCCCGGTCCTTCACTGTCTCCTGGAGTTTTCTCAAACTCATGTCCATTGAGCCGATGATGCCATCCAACTATCTCATCCTCTGTTTTCCCCTTCTCTTCCGGCACGCAATTTTTCCCAGCATCAGGGTCTTTTCCAGTGACTTGGCTCTTTGCATCAGGTGGCCAGAGTATTGAAGCTTCAGCTTCATCATCAGTCCTCCTAATGAATATTCAGGGTGGATTTTCTTTAGGCTTGACTAGTGTGATCTCCTTGCTGTCCAAGGGACTCTCAAGGGTCTTCTTCAGCACCACAATTCAAAAGCATCAATTCCTTGGTGCTCAGTCATCTTTACGGTCCAACATGGACTGTTGACCCCATCCTGATTTCAGAAATGCTAAAATGTGGGGGGAAAGCATCTTAAGACAATGAAATATATATGGTATTGTAATTTAGTGCTGTTGAAATTATTCAATTTGTTTGAAATTTAAATGATCTTTACCACGTGGGGCATATTTCACACAAACACAAGGATCTGTGTCCTCGATAAGAACCAGAACACATTAGTAGGTTTTGTTTATATTTCAGATAATTCTTCTAATGGAAGAGGGATTCACTTTATTAATCATATGCAATGTGGTCCTCTTCATTGTCACAGATGTTTATTGGCATTAATACCAATGGCAGTTTTTTTTTTTAATTCTGCTATTTATGATATGCATAAACTTCTGGCAAGAATAGTAGAAAAAGGTCTAGGGTGAGGGGAAAACTACCATTCTTCTGTCAAAGTAAGAAAATGTTTCACATTCTTAACATATTGTAGCTGTCACTTTTTGTCCTTAAGTTTGCATAGTATCACAAAAGTTTCATCATAAGGGAGAGTATATTTGAAATGAAATATGTCAAAATTAAGAAAAACAAATTTTAACTCAATATTATATTTTAAACATTTCTATAAGTTTTCAGTCTGTAAAATTAGCAATTTAACAGATGGAAAATATTGCCACATATAAGTGTACCATCTACTCATCAATTTATTCAACAGATACTAAGTGCTTAAGAGATGATAAACAGTAAGCTAAATAATGGGTGTGAAGCAGTGAACAAAACAATCAGCTCACCAATAGCACTTACAGTGGGAAGAGACAGATGACCATCTATCAGTACTCTCTCTCTACATATATACTTTTTTCTTTGTCCTTTATATAAGCACCAACACAAATATATGCATGTAGAGAAGGAAATGGCAACCCACTCCAGTGTTCTTGCCTGGAGAATTCCAGGGACGGGGGAGCCTGGTAGGCTGCCGTCTATGGGGTTGCACAGAGTCAGACACGACTGAAGTGACTTAGCAGCAGCAGAACATGTACATATTCATTATATATATATATATACACACACATATGTGCATATGCAGATGATATATATATATACACGTACATATATATAGGATAAACATATACCACGTTTATAAAATTATGCTTCATGCTAAATCAACACAATTTGCTTAAGAAGCAGACATGATGATAAGAGAAAATGAGGAGTCAGGATTCTGGCCTGTGTTGATGGAAGAATTGAGTTGCTGTTTATTAAGGTGGCAATGGTTTCTATACTTTAGTGCCCATAGGCTTGTTGAACATGCTTGTGAAAATAGATTTTCTTTCTTTCAGATTATAACTTTAGGATTACCCTCCAGTCTTTCTGTTAAAACATATTGACATGTTTTGTTCCTAAAGTTTACTAACTTATTATGTTGGTACTTGAGATCGAACCCATGTCTCCTGCATCTCCTGCACTGGCAGATAAATTCTTTACCACTGCACCACCTGAGAAGGCCTTACCTAAGTCTTGGGAAACATTATAGCATGTTCACAAACATCAGCTTTGGCATCAATCGGGATGTGTTTGATGTACCCCTTAATGGTTCAGCAACTTTGCCATGCTACTTAATTTGCATATGCCTTAGTTTATTTATCATTGTGTAGATAAATATCATACACACTAGTAGAGTTGTTATAAGGATTAAAGGAAATTATATGTGTAAAGTTTCTGGCTCTTAGTATACGCTCAGCAAATATTAGCCATCCATGAGTGATAGCTATTATTAATAGGTATATAGGTATAGGTCAAATGCCTAGAGCATGTTAATGTAATTGGTAGTCAATTATATCCTAAGGTGTATAATGATCTGTTCATTCTTAGTTAATACTGCTGCTAATAACTTGATACTGCTAGCTATGCATCACATGCCATATGTTATAGTAGATTTTAAGCATTACTAATAAAAGAAACTAATGCATGTAGTATACATTAAATTTTTAATTTTGTTACAATACTGAGCCACGTGACTGAACTCTTGAAAGAACTATGTATAGTTTTCTGTGTCAAAATTTGTTGTTGACAGGTTAACGACAGATTGAATAAAATAATTACTGCCGAGGTCCAGCCCCGGCTGATCCAGGGTATTCGAAGGGGAGACGGAGTAGGCGACCTATTTATTTATTTATTTATTCAGAGATATAAAGAATAATAGAATGAGGATAGCTCAGTAGGAAATTTCAGTGGAGAAAAGAAGCTGAGTAGCTTGGTTTACGCGGGAGACCAATAAAACTTCAAGACAAGAAGTTTGCACCACTTACGTAGGCCGCAGGCGTCCTTCCGTTCTCCCGAAGGACAGGAGACACTGAGGCCTCCCCGGTCGGATCTTAGAAGCCCAGGCATAATTAGTAAGCATGGTGGGTTCTGCGCTCCAGATGGAGACTCAGCTGGAAGTTAAAGGGAAGAATGACATGCGGAGACCAAGCTTTGGTGAGCAAGGCTCCTAGCTTTATTTTCAAAAGGGGCTTTTATACCCTAAGTTACACATAGAGGATAATAGGGGATGCAAAGTCAGCAGTCTTTGATGCTTATCAAAAACCAGGGTTTCTTTCCTGCAAATTTATCATATATAAATGGTTTAGGTGATTTACATCATCTTCTGGCCAGAGGCCTATTAACATTTTATGACTCTTGACAAGCACTTATCAACAAAGATTTATTTTCTCTAAGAGTAATTATTTTAAGGTTTGGCGCCATCTTTTGAAGATAAAATTACATTCCTATAGGGCGGATGTGTAATGGGTTTACAAAGGAAAGAATTTATTACCTTAAGGGTCTAAAGTTACTAACACCAAGGCCACTACTTATTTTTTCTACATACCAACTATATTAATTAATACATATTTAAGGATACAATACAGGGGATGTGGAAACTTGGCAGCAAGCATTGGCTCATCAATGAAATCTTTTACTAGTTTTATTCTGACAGTTTCTAACTCTCTGAGAGGCTCTAAGCTATTTGAATATCTTAAGCTTCCCGTGCCTCTTGAGGCTGGGAGACTGTAAACAATCGTATGCATAGCTGTAGGTGTCCGGGTAAACTTGTCAGGCGAGTTAGAGAGCCATCTGAGGGGTTTGGATTTAAACACTCCTAATTGCCCAGGAACTTTATTAATTGGAGCTGTAAGTTAACTCTTTGACAGAGAGAGCGAGATGGTGGTGGGGGACAGCTCCCAGTAAAGTCAGAGGTGAGAGCACAAAGCAATAAAGTAGGCAGACTCTGGTTTTTTGGGGGTAGATGCTCGAGAATATCCGGGGGCACTCCCGAGGCTTGATCTCGCCTTTGCGTATGCCGAGCCTCCTTCCTCATGACCTTTGTCACGAGTGGAATGTCTCTCGCCGGCTCCCGGCAAATTACAATAATTGCATTTGATTTGTTTGAAAAGACTAAATATTTAGGAATCTGTTTTTTAATTTGGAGAGCTATTTGTATCACCTAGAACACAAAGTTTGTGAAATGTGTCACTAGTTCTTGGTGATGCTTGCAACCATCATGGATATTTTCTATTTTATACTCTTTTACATTGACTATATCTTGCTCATTATTCATATAATATGCACATATAATTTCTTATATGTGCTACCCTTTTTTATTTTTCCAGTGGTAATTACCATATTTCAATGTTCTTGCTCCTTTTTTGCTGTTGTGGTTTCATTTCAATCTCCTAATACTTTTTAATCTTTCTTGTAAAGTTTGTTAGCATTTCTTATATGATTTCTTAGACTTCTTATTCTTTTAAGTCAAGTTCATATTTATAAAACAGCAATTTAAAAAAAATGACCAAAATCTGTAGTCTTTTTAATTAAACAAATAAATGTGTAAAATTTGCGTTAAAAAGCAAAATTGTACTGAATTCTTACAAATATCTCTATTTTCAAGTTCAAAAGAGATAACAGCCAGTTGCATTTGCATGACTTTAACTTTGTTTTCAAAATGTTTAAGTACACTAAATGACAGAGATGCATTTTATTTTTTCTGAAAGTTACTGGCAAGATTCTGTATTATTACCTTTTTTTGCTTATTTATTGGATATATGGGTCATATGAAAATTATACTTGGTTAAACCTTGAGAAAACATGGAAAAAAGAGGTCATTATATTTAAGGAGAAAGAAAAGAAAGAAGGATAAAAATGGATGTAATTTTCTCTTTTTCTTTTCTAGACCTAGGAAAAGATAAGGATTACACGGATGACTCAGAGCATGCTAATTATGACCGATCTCGCCTCATTAAAGACTTTGTTCCTAAAAATAATTCTGAACCGAAGCCCAGATTGCCTAAGGTAATGCAAACTAAACAATCTATAAGTCATTGAGGACTCTAACATCTAAATCCATAGAGTTCTTTTTAATTTCAGTTGATATTTCCTGGAGAGAATGAGGCTGCACAGGACTCAAAACTGAAAAGTTATGTGTAGACATCATATTCATTTATATTATCAAACAGAATTTTATAAACATTCTGAAGCATAAAATTATTCAGTAATTTTTTAGAGGTTTATTCCATCTTCTTTCTTGTTTTTTGAAAGACACCATGGTTTAATGAGAACATGAATTTTATTATCAAGTGGGACAATATTTGAATTGCAGTTCCAATACTTATAGTTGTGGTAACTTGAGCAAGTCAATCAAACTCACTTAGGCTTGTTTTCATCATTTGTAAAATTAGAATCATGTTGTCAGCTTGACAAATTTTTTGTTTTTCTTCAAGTTTTGTTGAGATATAATTGACACAGTGCTTTATAAGTTTAAGGTATACAGTATAATTATTTGACTTACATACATCATGAAATGATTACCAGAATAAGTTGAGTGAACATTCATCATCTCATATAGATGTAAAATAAAAGAAACAGATATACATATATATATATATATATATATATATTTCTTATAATGAGAACTCTTAGAATTTACTCTTAACAACTTCCATAAACAGCATACAGCAGTGTTCATTATATTTACCATGTGTATCATCCATGGGGTCGCAAAGAGTCAGACACGACTGAGTGACTTTCACTTTCATTTTTCACCATATAAAGATATAATGTAGTTATTGACTCCATTCCCCACACTGTGTATTTCATACCCATGACTCAGTTATTTTGCAACTGGAAGTCTGTAGCTTTTCATCTCCCTTACTTCTTTCCTCCTCTCCCCCGCCTCCCCTCTGGCCATCACCTGTTCACTTGTCTGTCCTCTCTGTCTATAATTCTGTTTTATATTTATCCTTTTATTCCGTTTTTTAGATTTGACATGTAAGTGAAATCATACAGTGTTTTTCTTTCTTTCTCTGCCTGACTTACTTCAGTAAGCATAATGCCTTCTGGGTCTCTAGGTCCTTCCGTGTTGTCACAAATGGCAAGATTTTATTTTTTTTTTTTACGGCTGAGTAATATTCCCTATGGGCTTCCCTGGTGGCTCAGAAGTAAAGAATCTGCCTGCCAATGCAAGAGATGTGGGTTCAGGCCCCCATTTGCGAAGATCCCCTGGAGAACCTTTTTAGTTTGTTGATCGTTTCTTTCACTATGCAAAGGATTTTTAATGTAATGTAGTCCCATTTATTTTTTTGCTTTTGTTTCCCTTGTCTAAGGAGACATATGTAGAAAATATCATTGAGATTAATGTCAAAGAGCATGCTGCCCATATTATCTCCTAGAAGTTTCATGGTTTTGGGTTTGCATTTACATCTTTAATCCATTTCTAATTTACTTTTGTGAATGGTATGAGAAAGTAGTCCAGTTTGATCTTTTTGTATATAGCTGATTGGTTTTACCGACATCCTTCATCGCAGAGACTGTCTTTTCCCGTTGTATGTTGTTGCCTCCTTTGTCACAGATTCATTGTTCTGTTCCACTGATGTATGTGTTTGTTTTTGTGCCAGTAACACGTGGTTTTGATTACTTTAACTTGTAGTATAGTTTGAAATCATAAAGCACGATTCCTCTAGATTTGTTCTTCTTTCTCAAGATTGTTTCTGGGTATGTGGGGGTCTTTTGTATTTCCATACAAATTTTAGAATTATTTGTTCTGCTACTGCTGCTAAGTCACTTCAGTCATGTCTGACTCTGTGCGACCCCATGGACGGCAGCCCACCAGGCTGCCCCGTCCCTGGGATTCTCCAGGCAAGAACTCTGGAGTGGGTTGCCATTTCCTTCTCCGATGCATGAAAGTGAAAAGTGAAAAGTGAAATTGAAGTCGCTCAGTCGTGTCTGACTCTTCACGACCCCATGGACTGCAGCCTACCAGGCTCCTCCCTTCATGGGATTCTCCAGGCAAGTGTACTGGAGTGGGTTGCCACTGCCTTCTCCGTTATTTGCTCTAGTTCTCTGAAAAATGCCATTGGTATTTTGATAGCGATTGTGTTGAATCTGTGGAAAGCCTTGGGTAGTATGATCATTTTACCATTATTAATTCTTTCAGTCCATAAGTATGGTACTAATGTATCTTTCCATCTGTTTATCTGGTCTTTAGTTGCTTTCATGAATGTCAGTTTTGCAAGTATGTCTTTTACCTCCTTCGATAGTCTTATTCCTAGATGTTTAATTTTTTTTTGATGCAACTGCAAATGTGATTTTTTTAAAAAAATTTCTGTTTCTAGTAGTTTGTTTGTTGTTAGTATATAGAAATACAACATATTTCTGTACATTAATTTGTAGCCTACAGCTTTACAAAATTTCATATCATCTGCAAATATTGACAGTGTTATTTCTTCCTTTCCATTTTGGATTCTTTGTGCCTATTTTTACTGTCTGATTGTTGTGGCTAGAGCTTCCAATACTGTGTTAAATAAAAGTGCTGAGAATTATCAGCCTTCTCTTGTCCCTGAACAAAAGCTTTCAGCTTTCCACTGTTGAGTATGATGTTAACTGTGGGTTTGTCGTATATGTTGAAATATGTTCTCTGTATACTTGTTTTGATGGGAGTTTTTATCATAAATGGATGTTGAATTTTGTCAAATAACTTTTTCTGCATCTATGGAGCTGATTATATAATCCTTATTTTTCAGTTTGTTAATGTGGTGTATCACACTGATTTGCAGATTTTGAAACATTATGAAAGGTTTCCATAACAACTTGAATGTTGAGAATACTGTGTTGAAACTATAATTCATCAACAAATCACTGGGTTGGGGTTCAGTTTTAAAAATCTCTGATTCCAGAAATCTCACCATCCCTCAAAATTCTTTTGTGAGTTCTTCAAAGTATCTGAATAAAGTCATCCAGCACCAAATACCATCATCCCCTTTTGATGCTTTCCAAGACAAATATTGACTCAGTCCAACTTCACTTCATTTTTTTCTTAAATTGCTTATTGATTAAAGTGGGAATACCTTAGTAAAAGAAATTTGGATGTTAATATAAGGAATGACTTAACTTTTAGTTGTCACTGCGTGGACAATAACCAATAATCATTTCCTTGAAAATATCTTTTTCTGTGATATTTGATTTGGTTTGACCTGGATTAATTTTACAAATCCCTTCATTTGTCACCATCAGTGTGTGAGTGATGAAATATGGCACAATTTAAACTTACTGTTATAATGATTCTGAGCTGTAATAAGTAGACACAGAAATAAATATTTGTGCCTGGTTTATTCATTCATCTTTGGTTTGGTTTTGTTAAGTAAGGATACAATTTTGTGTTGATATTTCTTAGATTGTCTTCACAGATCGGTAGTTTATCTCCCAATGTTTACTTCATCTGCCTCTGTATGTACTATCTGATTGGTCCTGTGGATGTTTGGAGAGTCGAGTGGCTCAATGGTCAAGAATCCACTTGCCAATGCAGGAGATACAGGTTCAACCTCTGGGTTGGGAGGATTCCCTGGAGAAGGAAATGGCAACCCACTCTAGTATTCTTGCCTGGGAAATCCCCTGGACAGGGGAGCTTGATGGCTACAGTCCATGGGGTCACAAAGAGTTGGACATGATTTAGCAACTGAACAATAACAAACAACAACTGTCTCCAAAGCATTGTTCCAAGAGACTTGAGCCTGAGAGAAGCCATAAGAAAAAATTGAGGAAAAGCAGATATTCTACCTTAAGATACTTTTAGCACCAATGAGAAGGAACACAAACATGATATGCTTAAAATAATTAAAAAATGAATTAAGATTAAATAAAATTTGTGTTATCTGCTTCTTTAAAAATTAGCACATGCCACCATGTTTTCTTCCCTTTATGATTTCAGTCTCTTTTCATTCTAATGCTTTCCTTCCCTCCTCTTTGGGCTTCCCTGGTAGCTCAGTCAGTAAAGAATCTGCCTATGGTGCAGGAGACCTAGGTTCGATCCCTGGATCGGGAAGATCCACTGGAGAAGGAAAAGGCAAATCACTCCCATATTCTTGCCTGGAAAATCCCATGACAAGAGGAGCCTGGTGGGCTATAGTCTATGGGATCACAAGAGTTGGACACGACTTAGCAACTAAACCACCACCACCAATGATACCTTCCACTCCATTTCTGCTCAACAGTCACCAATTCCCAAATCTCTAAACTAGACTTGAACTTTAGAATATTCAAGTTAAGAAGAAATAATTAAACCTGCATACATATTTTGTTTTTTTGACAGCAAAATAAGAGAATGATGTGTGATGATGGTAGTATCCCACAGTCGTCCAGTCCAGTCATCCTAACCTAAAGTCCTGTTAGCTCTATTACACTTCTAGTCAAATTTGAAAATATAGTGCATCACTTGGAGGCTTTTGGATTCACTCTTCTAGCTTCTATGAAAATATGTCCACTTTCATCCATTTTATAGGTTAAGGTGTAGCACAAATCCAACTTAAATAAATAGTTCTATTCCAAAAGAAGAAAAAAGATGTTTAAAATACATTTAGCTAGGCTACTTGCTTGCAAAGCTTATCTATAAATGAAAGGCAAAATAATCTTCTTACGTGTATTCTTTGTGTACATTTATCATAGAGAACCTCAAAAAAGCAATGACCTATATATCTATTGTTTGAACAAGCATCTGAATAACCTTAGTGTATAACTCTGCTGTTGTTCAGTCGCTCAGTCATGGCCGACTCTTTGTGCCCCAAGGACTGCAGCATGCCAAGCTTCCCTGTCCTTCAGTAATTTACCAGGAGTTTGGTCCAACCCATGTCCATTCCATCAGTGATGCCATCCAACCATCTCATCCTCTGTCGTCCCCTTCTCCTCCTGCCCTCAATCTTTCCCAGCATCAGGGTCTTTTCTAATGGGTCAGCACTTTGCATCAGGTGGCCAAAGTTTTGGAGCTTCAGCTTTAGCATCAGTCCTTCCAATATTCAGGATTGATTTCCTTTAGGACTGACTGGTTGGATATCCTTGCAGTCTGGACTCTCAAGACTCCAGAACTACAGTTTGAAGGCATCAATTCTTCGGTGCTCAGCTTTTTTATTTTTTTATTTTTTATTTTTCAGCTCTCACATCCATGCATGACTACTAGAAAAACAATAGCTTTGACTATACATACCTTTATAGGCAAAGTAATGTCTCTGCTTTTTAATACGCTGTCTAGGTTTGTCATTGCTTTTATTCCAAGGAGCAAATGTCTTTTAACCTCCTCTTTAACCTTTAACAAGAGGCTCTTTAATTCCTCTTCACTTTCTGCCACAAGGGTGGTGTCATCTGCATATCTGAGGTTATTGATATTTCATCCCATCATTAAATGATATGCATATATATGTGTGTATGTGTATGTACATATATTTTAAGTTGGCTCTTGGGAAATTGACAACATTCATTCACTTGTGACCTAAAAAAATAGCAACTTTCATATGGTTCAAATTAGCATGCATTGATCTCTATGTATCTAGTTGTATGGCTGAAGATCTGTGCATTATGTTATTTGCTTAGGATAACTGTACTGGTTGCGATCTGTCCCATGGATATTATACAGTGTAACTGATATTTTATTTCTTCACAAAAGTTATTCAATTACATTTTAGAGATGAAAAAACAAGTTTATAAAGAGTCAGCAGAAAGGGAACAAAGATTCACAGAGGAAAATGACTCCTAATGTAAACTACATTGTAAATCATGACAAGTGTTAGATTCAGATCAGATCAGATCAGTCACTCAGTTGTGTCCGACTCTTTGCGACCCCATGAATCGCAGCATGCCAGGCCTCCCTGTCCATCACCAACTCCCGGAGTTCACTCAGACTCATGTGCATTGAGTCAGTGATACCATCCAGCCATCTCATCCTCTGTCGTCCCCTTCTCCTCTTGCCCCCAATCCCTCCCAGCATCAGAGTCTTTTCCAATGAGTCAACTCTTCGCATGAGGTGGACAAAGTACTGGAGTTTCAGCTTTAGCATGGTACCTTCCAAAGAAATCCCAGGGCTGATCTCCTTCAGAATGGACTGGTTGGATCTCCTTGCAGTCCAAGGGACTCTCAAGAGTCTTCTCCAACACCACAGTTCAAAAGCATCAATTCTTTGGTGCTCAGCCTTCTTCACAGTCCAACTCTCACATCCATACGTGACCACAGGAAAAACCATAGCCTTGACTAGACGAACCTTTGTTGGCAAAGTAATGTCTCTGCTTTTGAATATGCTATCTAGGTTGGTCATAACTTTCCTTCCAAGGAGTAAGCGTCTTTTAATTTCATGGCTGCAATCACCATCTGCAGTGATTTTGGAGCCCAGAAAAATAAAGTCTGACACCTTTTCCACTGTTTCCCCATCTATTTCCCATGAAGTGATGGGACCGGATGCCATGATCTTCATTTTCTGAATGTTGAGCTTTAAGCCAACTTTTTCACTCTCCTCTTTCACTTTCATCAAGAGGCTTTTGAGTTCCTCTTCACTTTCTGCCATAAGGGTGGTGTCATCTGCATATCTGATGTTATTGATATTTCTCCCGGCAATCTTGATTCCAGCTTGTGTTTATTCCAGTCCAGCGTTTCTCATGATGTACTCTGCATATAAGTTAAATAAACAGGGTGACAATATACAGCCTTGATGTACTCCTTTTCCTATTTGGAACCAGCCTGTTGTTCCATGTCCAGTTCTAACTGTTGCTTCCTGACCTGCATACAAATTTCTCAAGAGGCAGATCAGGTGGTCTGGTATTCCCATCTCTTTCAGAATTTTCCACAGTTTATTGTGATCCAGTCAAAGGCTTTGGCATAGTCAATAAAGCAGAAATAGATTTTTTTCTGGAACTTTCCATGATCCAGCGGATGTTGGCAATTTGATCTCTGGGCCTCTGCCTTTTCTAAAACCAGCTTGAACATCAGGAAGTTCACAGTTCACATATTGCTGAAGCCTGGCTTGGAGAATTTTGAGCATTACTAGCGTTTGAGATGAGTGCAATTGTGCAGTAGTTTGAGCATTCTTTGGCATTGCCTTTCTTTGGGATTGGAATGAAAACTGACCTTTTCCAGTCTTGTGGCCACTGCTGAGTTTTCCAAATTTGCTGGCATATTGAGTGCAGCACTTTCACAGCATCATCTTTCAGGATTTGGAATAGCTCAACTGGAATTCCATCACCTCCACTAGCTTTGTTCGTAGAGATGCTTTCTAAGGCCCACTTGACTTCATATTCCAGGATGTCTGGCTCTAGGTCAGTGATCACACCATCGTGATTATCTGGGTCGTGAAGATCTTTTTTGTACAGTTCTTCTGTGTATTCTTGCCATCTCTTCTTAATATCTTCTGGTTCGTGACATTGTACAGGAGACAGGGATCAAGACCATCTCCATGGAAAAGAAATGCAAAAAAGCAAAATGGCTGTCTGGGGAGGCCTTACAAACAGCTGTGAAAAGAAGAGAAGCAAAAAGCAAAGGAGAAAAGGAAAGTGTTAGATTACAGAAAACAAATAAAAATTTCTAACAAGATTTGCCTTCAGCTATAAAACTAGGTTCTAGGAAATAACTCCAAATGTGTCAAAGTGGTGTCTTACATTGAATTTATGAGGATGCCCTGTTGAGTTTATCAATAGTAAAAACAAATAAGTAAATACAGAAATCCATCTGACTAGTTTACTGGTTATTGTATAGGTAGACTATACATCTGCTTGAGAATTTGAGAGCCATTGTACAAACATTTCCTGAATGACTTGACTCAGTGTGGTGAATTTTGTTTTGACCATATATCCACTGCTTCTGATAATTTTGTAAGTCAAATATATTTGTAAGATACTATAGTTTGCTCTAGAATTATCTTCAGTAAGATGAATTATTTCTTTAGAATGTTTTCTTTAAGTTATTAACTTTAGGCACGTATCATTTACACTAAAAGTCCTTAATATTTCAGAGATTAAACTCATGTGATACTGATATCTAATATGATAAAATGATATTGATAAGTTAATAGGACATATTTTTTATTTATTTTTAACCCACTCTGTCCCGCAGGACAGAGGACAAAGAAAGATGGCAAACATGGACAGGTCTTGCTGTCTATGTAGTGGGATGCAGTTCAGGAGGTGGGCATGCATATAAATGGAGAAAGCTAAGAGGCTTTAGAAATTAGAGATGATACTAGATATGGGATAAGTCTAGATTTATCTAGCCTCAAGCTCTATAATAAAAGCTGTATTTAAATATCTCTGGGGCATTGCAGTAGATACAAAATTGGCCACAGCCCTTCCCTTTTCCCTATACCTACAATATTTTCAATGGAACTTTGCAGGTTCTCTCATCCAAGAGGTACACTCTTATTGGACTGGCCTCAGGCTTTGCTTTGATCAATAGATTGCCTGCAGAAGTGACCATGTCCCAGTGCTGAACCTTGAACTTGAAAGATCTTGCATTCCCATTATTCCTCTTGGGACTCTGCCTCTATCATAGGAATGTCAGAGCCATCCTGCAAGAGGATAATAAGGCCATGTGGACTGAAACCTAGTGAGTCCAGTTGTCCCAGCTGACACAGAGACGTGAAATAATCCAGCTAGAACCCACAGAAGGTCTAGCTGAGACCAGGAGAACTACACAACTGGGCCCAGCCCGCTCACAGATTCCTGAGCTAAATAAAAATTATTTGGGGCTGGTTTATTTATCCACAATAGATATTGGAGCCATAAATGTTAAAGGGTAGCATATTTGCTGACACCAATGATTGTAAATGTAAAGTGAATTCTTTCTCACTGGAAAGGGAACATGTGCAAAATTGTCCCTGAGTTTTCCACACATACCCATGTTATCCATTTAATTCTATAGAGCCCAAGAATATCTTAATGTCATAACCTAAATCATGAGAAATCTAGGGCTCTAACATTTTCTTAAATTATCTTTTTTTTAATAAAACTCTATTTACAAAAGTAGTTTTTTTGTACCTTTGAATCAGTGCAGAATTCCAAGATTACCTTCCATTAAACCATATGTGTATTGTTAGCAATGTTCCAAACACCTATTAAAATTGGTGAGGAACTAGCTTTTTAAAGGCAAGTTTATTTCCTTTCTAACATTTTGACAAAAAGACTGTGTCACACATATGTAGACAAGAAAATTGAGGGAGAAAATTAATAATGTAATATGAGCAAAGAAGCAATTCTATGGATTTATAGACTGGAGCACCTGGGCAGACTGCAAGCAAAGTTTTAGAGGAGAGAGGGATTCTTTTTAAGATGATTTCAGTAAATATTTCCTATCTCTGTCTCATTAGTATAGAGAGAACTATGAATAACACATGATGATAAGGTCCTATAACCAACTGGATGGTTCTGAGAAACAAAATCCCTTTCTCCATCAAGGAATCATATACTTCATACCAGCAGAGACTTCTAGATGTGGACAGTTTACAGAGAATGTCTGTGATTAATCTAGGTTAAAAGGAATGAAGCTGTGAAGCAGAATCAGTGGCTTGTGTACTAGGCATTAGTGAAGAGTTTACTGCTGCTACTGTCCCTCAGGATGCCAAAAATAACTATAGAGGTTGCTAATAATGTCTGAGAATATATATCTATATTTCAAATTATAGTGACTCCCCCTCTTAAGAGACTTTGGGTATCATATTAGATGGAAAAGGGGTTATAGACCAGGAAAATCTTGATATGAATATTTTAGCAGTTCATTAAATTTGAATCACAAGGCCATTCAATTTGACTGTCTACTGGCATTGGCAGATGGTGTTCATCTTTAACTAAATTGGTAACAGAAATAATTTTCTGTTAAGGCTGGAGAAGCACAGATCATATAATGGTGATGGCGAGGCCGATGGTCTCTATGGTCTTCTACAGTGTACCTTTCGCATGGACATTGGCAGTTGTTTAATTCAATTTAATGGTTCTTTGTCTCCAAATAATGTATAGGTGTTAATATTCTGAATTTGCACACTTTGCCCCAGTAATTGTAAGATAATATTAATTTAAAATACAAGGTAAATGACTAAACTTGACCCAGTATGGCTGCTTCAGCTAATGATATACATGAAATTAAATACTAATTATTTGCATTTATTGAGATAGTTTCTAAAGAAAATGCTAATATTTCCCTAACTTAGGACCTGAGATAATACTTGTTTATATTTAATAATTTCATCGTGGGAAACTGTACCCTAAATATTTAATTTTTATTTTAACCATGGGACATGCAGGAAATCATTTTGGTTTCTTAATGTTTTTGCCAGTATTTTAAATTTATCTTCTTCCCTAGTTTTAAAAAGACTCCTTTTTAAGCAGTCTAACAAATACCTGATCTTGTTTGCAGACTCTTTGATACTGAGGAGAGCATTATCTTCCCTGTGGCCATAGAAGGCATGTCCCTCCATTGTGCTGTTTAATATCTTACCTTGACCCTTAGAAGCCCTCATCAAAAAATGATGAGGGTGTGTTCTATACTTGCTAATTGCTAGGGTATATTTTCCCTAAGATTTAGCATAAGATTTTCTAGAATCCCTCCACATTATCTATGAGTTGTTTAAACCCAAATGTGTTCATGTTTTCGTGTATGTATTGTGATAAAAAATATCATTTCAAATTGTAAAGACATCAACCTTTTAAAAAATGTGCAAATGTTCTCACAGTAACTGATTAGTAATTTGGAAGAGGTTAAAATGTTTTCAGGCTTCCCAGGTGGCTAATAATGGTAAAGTGGTAAAGACCCCTTCTGCCAACACAGGAGACATAAGAGATGTGGGTTCGATCCCTGGGTCGAGAAGATCCCCTAGAGAAGGGCATGGCAACCGATCCAGTATTCTTGCCTTGAGAATCCCACGGACAGAGAAGCCTGGTGGGCTACAGTCCATAGGGTAGTATAGAATCAGACAGTACGCATACAAAATGTTTTCAGATGCCTACCTCACATCTTACACCAAAATGAACTAAACAGTTAACCAATTCAGAATTGTATGTGTAAATATAAAACAAGCATTTTTTTTTTTTCTAATCACAGACTGGAAAAATGTCTTCTCTAAAGGGATTTTCTACACAAGCAACAAAATTAATCATGGAAATCTTGATGGAGTTGACTAGATACATACTAGTATCAAAATTACAATAGCGTTAAGAAGAAAGAGATAAACTTAAGATTCTACATATAGAATATACTAGAATATACCAAAGGTTGGTTCATATTCTTAGTCTACAAAGACATCATAGTAATATAATTGATAAATGCACAAGTAAAAAAATAAGTAAAAAACAATAGAGTTTTAACATGTAAAGTGATTAGCAGAACTAGTAATTGCAGAAATACAAAAGTAAGCAATTTTTTAAACCAAATTATAATTTTAAAAATAAAACTCAGAATTGATACTATAGACTGTCACTTTAATTTTTTATTGGTAGATATGTATGTTGATCCAAATTTTCTGGAAAGTAATTTGACAATAACGATTAAAAACCTTAAAATAATCTTTCCTTTGACCCACTTCTAGGAACTTGTTCAGAGAATGTAATTAGATGTTAGCCCAAATAATTGTTTAAAGATGTTTTTCACACTGTAATTTGTAAGGGAATTGTGGGGGAGGGAATATAAAGTGCTTAAATGCTCAAGAGTAAAAAATGAAATTAAAAGCAGTAATGCCTTTAAATAAGGTGATACAAAATAAGTCCCCAGTTATTTAAGGATGATGTGAAATAATCACAGTGTATAATTACGTAGTAAGAAAATGGTTCTAAAAAACAATATATGCAGTTTGATACCATCTATATACAAGTAATATAGCTCTTTTTCATAAATAAAATTATTAGCATTGTGTACAAAAAATTAAACTGAATGGTCAAATTCACATGACTTAAAGTTTATTTCACATATTCTTTTATGTAAGCTATTAAGTATTACACTATTATAATTCCTATTTTAAAAAATCTCACACAGCTAGTAAATGGGCAGATGCAGAATTTAAAATAAGATGGTTCTGTTTCCGACAACTGCTTTTCCACTTTGCCATACTGGTGAGATAAGAGCAATTCAGGATTCAGCTTTTCAACATGTTAACTGTCATTAAACAGAACTGCACTCTCTCTCTCTATATATATATATACACACATATATATAATCTAATTCTCATAATAATGAAAGTAAGTAGTAGTAGTAGTCTCATTTTACTAATGAAGAAAATAAGATTTAAAGAGGTGAGTTTTTTGCCCAGTCTCTGAACTAGGCAGGAACAGAGTTGGACTGTAGCATGTCTCTTTATCTTCAGTACTCTATGCTTTTCTGACTTCAGCTTAATCGTTAACTATAATAACATACTCATATATTAATCATATCTTTCAAAAATCCTAAAATGTTGCTCTGAAGTAGGTAGTTATGGACAGGGAGGCCTGGCGTGCTGCGATTCATGGGGTCGCAAAGAGTCGGACAAGACTGAGCGACTGAACTGAACTGAACTGAACCCTCTACATCCCAGGATTGGACTAACCTGTTTGTAATTTACTCTTGTATCAACAAAATAAAAATTTGTAGGGAGTTTGTTACAGACTTAATATTTCTAGCAAAAGTAGCCACAGAGGAGGATGTGTATACTCCTTGGTGTTACATAATAATAAGTGATCTAAATGTTTTCAAATGCATCTGCTACACAGTATGGGAGCTACCCTTGTAAATCAGGGAAAAAATAAACTCCACAAAACTCTGCTGCTGCTGCTGCTGCTAAGTCGCTTCAGTTGTGTCTGACTCTGGGAGACCCCATAAACAGCAGCCCACCAGGCTCCCCCATCCCTGGGATTCTCCAGGCAAGAACACTGGAGTGGGTTGCCATACTCCTCCACAAAAGCCCCTACAGCTATGTCTAGAGCTGGAGGCTAGGAGATCAAGAGACATTTAATTATGAGAGTATATTTAGGTGTAGGATGGCTTTGTTGGGATTGTTGTCTCTTTGTTCCCTTAAAGACTATGTGGGGAAAATGTGCCTATTTAGGAAGTCATCTTATTTCATAAGCGATACAAGAAAACAAACAAAATACCATAGATGTTTGCTCTCTCCTGGAACTAATGTCTTGGTAATTAGACACAGAACAGGCTTCCTCAATCACCAGCTTACTGGTTGTCCCCACGAGTATTTAGCTCATCTTGGGAGATCTCCTAAGCCTCCCCAGAGGACTTTAGCTCTAAAATGAAAGCTGCGATAACTTCTGCAGAATTTTATATACGTTTATGGGACGTGAAAGCAAATTTAATAAATTAATGTGTGGGCACATCAGTTAAATGGTGCAGATAATTCTTCTGCTTGATATTTATACAGTCAGTCAATGATAGGCTCACATCAAATTCTTTCTCTCTACCTGCTGAGATGTGAGGGCAGCCAGTGAAATCAGATCAAAACTAATGCTATTTGAACACAGTTGAAGTCAAGTCTACTTCATTAATCTCCTAACTTGAGGCTCTCCAGGTTGTTGGAACATTAATAAAAATAACATTAAATAATTACAACAGCTAACATCTATTAAAGATCCTTCAGAGATTTTTTTTTCTTCATTTTATTTTATTTTTTTATGGCTTTTTATTTTTATTTATTTATTTATTTTATTTTTAAACTTTACAATATTGTATTAGTTTTGCCAAATATCGAAATGAATCCGCCACAGGTATACCTGTGTTCCCCATCCTGAACCCTCCTCCCTCCTCCCTCCCCATACCCTCCCTCTGGGTCGTCCCAGTGCACCAGCCCCAAGCATCCAGTATCGTGCATCGAACCTGGACTGGTGACTCGTTTCATACATGATATTATACATGTTTCAATGCCATTCTCCCAAATCTCCCCACCCTCTCCCTCTCCCACAGAGTCCATAAGACTGATCTATACATCAGTGTCTCTTTTGCTGTCTCGTACACAGGGTTATTGTTACCCTCTTTCTAAATTCCATATATATGCGTTAGTATACTGTATTGGTGTTTTTCTTTCTGGCTTACTTCACTCTGTATAATAGGCTCCAGTTTCATCCATCTCATTAGAACTGATTCAAATGTATTCTTTTTAATGGCTGAGTAATACTCCATTGTGTATATGTACCACTGCTTTCTTATCTATTCATCTGCTGATGGGCATCTAGGTTGCTTCCATGTCCTGGCTATTATAAACAGTGCTGCGATGAACATTGGGGTACACGTGTCTCTTTCCCTTCTGGTTCCCTCAGTGTGTATGCCCAGCAGTGGGATTGCTGGATCATAAGGCAGTTCTATTTCCAGTTTTTTAAGGAATCTCCACACTGTTCTCCATAGTGGCTGTACTAGTTTGCATTCCTACCCCTTCAGAGATTTTGTTGATGACCTACATCCATTTATACTTGCAACTCTTAAAAAGCTGGGTATATTTTTACCCTCTTTTCAGAGGTGAGGAAATGGAAGTTGGCAATGGCTAAGTATCCTTTTATCATAAAGCTAGGTAAGCAGTCGGCAGGAAGTCTATGGAGGCCACCTCACTGCTAAGCTCTGTGCTGTACTGAACAGCGTTCTGGAGGTGTGAGACAAGTCCATCAAGTGGTTAGAGAACATGTTCACCTCACTCAGGAATTCTCATGTTCCCTAGGGACCATGGATATTGTGCTTTCGTCAATGTTTTCTGCTTAAGAAGAAAGTATAAAATTGAGGTTCCTATGCTCAAATCCTAATAAACTGTGAAATACTCAGCCCTTTTCTGCTGCTCAGAGCCCTTCACCGCCCCATGCCCTTTGCCTCCATTCACATTGGCCCATAGGCTCCTTCCTGCCACCAAATGCGTCCATCAGAATATGACCATTCTCAGCCACCATCGCTATTTGAAAAGGGAAGAAAATAGCAACAAGATTAAGTACTCTTGTGTTTATTAAATAGCTTCTGAAACTTGTAGAATTTAAAAAAAATTGTCTTGTGACCGTTGACTTCTTTGCAAGGTGCAATTCAAGATTCCAGGTGAGGATCCCAGCCACGGAGACCTGCAGGATTTTATTAACCCCTTGATGACACAGACAGTGTAGACATCGGGATTACAGTAATCTTCCATTTGTTGTTTAAAGGTTTCAAACTCTTGTGTGACGTTAAAATGTTCTGTTATGTGGGATTAACTGGAAAATCCATTCTTAGCATGCTGATTAATTCAGGGCCATATCCATTAAGTGGCTGATTCTTAGTTCACTGTCTTGTCAGTCTCAATTACAAGCTATCCTGTGGAGGTTTCCTTGACAGAAATAAATGTAACCTTCTGTCTCATTTCATCCTGTCAGTGTTCATCACAGAGGGGCTAAATTTTTCAGTTTGATTTATTCATTTATTTATTTTTTTTTTAAGGTAACAATTACTTCTGTTGCTTTCAGGTTACAATCACTTCATCATTTTCATCCCAGAGCCAATATAATACAATGTCAAGTAATAGATATAGGATTTTTCAAAAACTACAAATGGTTCTGTTGTAACTTTCTCCAGTGAAAAAGAAAATGTGGCCATTTACATGAACTGGAAAAAAATATATAGCCCCACTCAACTATCAAAAAAACATTACCTATAAAAAAAAAGTTCACCAATAAAAAAAGTTTTTGTTTGTCAGACCACTATTATTCAGGCTGAAATATACCTCCCACCTTTTATGTTAATCTGCCCAACTAATTCAAATAAGCTAAGAATATGCAATAGATCATTAAAAATTGACAGTAAAATCATCAAAATGTCACTGACATTATATAACTAAATGCCATTTAGATGAATCATACGCAGACACTATTAAACAATGACACACGAAGGCAGCCCCCTACTCCACCCCATAACCACTCCCCCTTAAAATAAAGTAATTTAAAAAATACAGAAGTTCTTATAAAGAGATGATGTGTTATCTTTTTTCCCCTTTTAATCATTATTCAGATTCAGGCATTTAAAGAGTTGTCTAAAAACCCTCCAGTCAAATGCTTTGTGCAGCGTTCAATATGTAACACTCTAGCTAATGGAAAAAGCAGGCGGTGGAAGGGAGAACTTTCTGTTGTCAAGCTGAAGAGTGCTTCAAAGAAGATTCTCATTTGAAACTCTGTTGTCAGCAATGAAGGATTCCAAATGCAGCTGAACCCAGAACTCTGACTGTGGTATGTTTAGATAAGTATATTTAAACATTAGGGATTCTATTTTACTTTTCTGTTTCCTTAAAAATATGTAAGAAGCCAACAAAGAATTATAGACATTGATTTCAGAATTGTAGATGAGTGTATCTGTGCTTTCAAATACTAGAAATGTATTTTTAAAAATAAGAAATATATCATCTAAATGGATATATTTTAAGCATCAGTGTTTATCTCACATAACAGATGCTGCCTCTCTGAAGTTTTGGCTATTTTTAAATGCATTTGAATTTTGGTTTCAATGAAATAGGTACTCACAAGTTCTACTCTAAAATTTGTTCTTCATTCAAAATATTTATAAAGTATAATCACTTACAAAAGGATGTCTTTTTAAGATGTTCTTAAATTATTTTTTATATAAGGTATTTTAGTAAATAATATCAGTCAAAGTAGAATGTCTGAGAAAAAAATCTGAATTTAAAGAAGCATGTCTTGTAACATTAAATGTTAAAAAACTGATACAATTATCAAATTAATTTTGTTTTAAACTAGGGAACAAAATGTTTTTCAACCTACTGTATTTTCTCATGCATTTAAAGGTGATAAAATTATTTTTGTCCCATTCTGAAGGCTTTCATTTCTTTGTTTAAAAATGTCAGCTCCTTCCCTTTGGAGATAAGAGGTTCAACTTCTAAATCTCCATTCAAGGTTAGATCATCTAAAATAGATAATCACTGATATGTAAATAAGTGTTCTTTAAAAAAAATAAATACTTAAAAGATTCATTTTATAGTATATGAAATATAAAAATCAGTGGGGAGGAAAAGTATGCTCAAATGTATTCTCTGTCAGTTATTCCCACTAAGATTATATTTAAAGCTCATATGTTAAAAAACAAATGTTTATTTCATTGAGAACCCAGTAGAAAAACCATAGTATACCCCATCATAATCTGCTTAGAAACGTTTGGCTTTTGGTTTTCATTAGAAAACACAGAACACCTTTGATTTTGGCAAATAAAAATGGTTGGAAAGAGAATAATATGATAGTCTTAAAAACCAGCACTTAGTATAATATAGTGCCTGTTACATCATAGAAATTCAACCAGTATTTTGTTTCTCTTTTCCTTTTGGTTCCTTTTTAACTGTTACAAAGAAAACTTACAATTGCTTCATAATTTTTATTCTTTCTATGGATATATGACTTATTCTATGGTATTCAGAGTCACACTTAGTCCAGTGATAGCAGGTCAGGTAATTCAAGTGTTTTGAATCCAATCTGAGGTTCCACCTTCAATGATTAATTTTCTATCCTCTTTGCAATTCCACTGATACTGTGTTGCTCAGTGAACCAGCTCCATTTAATAGGATACTCCAAATGTTAAAAAACTGATTCCCCTTAAATAAAATAACTAAAGTCACTAATGCAAAAATTCACCTCAAAGACCAAGTGCTTGATACATTATTCAGAATAATTCATTGTATGAACCATCTTGAGAAAAGTAGGAAATATGTTCTTCCATAATTATACCTGATTTTAACTGAATTAGTACTCAGCCATCAGTAGGAAAGTAGCTTTACATTTGAGGACTTTTTTCAGAGAAGAGTATGTGCTGCATAATTTTACTTGATTTTATAAGAATTATGTGTATTTTATAACCTTAAAAGCAAAATTATAAGCAAAACTTCACTAATTGTCAGGTTAAGTATTTTTTTTTTTAAATTTTATTTTATTTTTAAACTTTACATAACTGTATTAGATTTGCCAAATATCAAAATGAATCTGCCACAGGTTTACATGTGTTCCCCATCCTGAACCCTCCTCCCTCCTCCCTCCCCATTCCATCCCTCTGGGTCGTCCCAGTGCACCAGCCCCAAGCATCCAGTATTGTGCATCGAACCTGGACTGGCAACTCATTTCATACATGATATTTTACATGTTTCAATGCCATTCTCCCAAATCTTCCCACCCTCTCCCTCTCCCACAGAGTCCATAAGACTGTTCTATACATCAGTGTCTCTTTTGCTGTCTCGTACACAGGGTTATTGTTACCCTCTTTCTAAATTCCATATATATGCGTTAGTATACTGTATTGGTGTTTTTCTTTCTGGCTTACTTCACTCTGTATAATAGGCTCCAGTTTCATCCACCTCATTAGAACTGATTCAAATGTATTCTTTTTAATGGCTGAATAATACTCCATTGTGTATATGTACCACAGCTTTCTTATCCATTCATCTGCTGATGGACATCTAGGTTGCTTCCATGTCCTGGCTATTATAAACAGTGCTGCGATGAACATTGGGGTACTCGTGTCTCTTTCCCTTCTGGTTTTCTCAGTGTGTATGCCCAGCAGTGGGATTGCTGGATCATAAGGCAGCTCTATTTCCAGTTTTTTAAGGAATCTCCACACTGTTCTCCATAGTGGCTGTACTAGTTTGCATTCCCACCAACAGTGTAAGGTTAAGTATTTTTTAAAAATTATCTTTCAGCATTTTTTTATCAATAAATGAAAGATGACATTTGGTAATATTAAAGTTTCAAATTGCAGAAGGAAATGGCAACCCACTCCACTATTCTTGCCTGGGAAATCCCATGGACAGAGAAGCCTGGCATGCTATAGTTCACGAGGTTGCAAAAGGGTCAGAAATGATTGAGCACATAGACACACACAGAGGTTCAGATTTCACATTCTAAGAAATTTTAGCTGTGGCAACTTTCAAACAAAATATGTTTCTTTTTCTAAACAGATACCTTGCAACCGTGGTTGTCAAGCTGGAAACATCAAAATCACCTGTAGGGCTTGTTAAAAAAACAGGTGACAAAGCTCTACACCAGAGCTTCTGAAAACAATAATTCAAGTTGAGGCTGGAGAATTTGTTTTCCTAAGAAATTCTCAGATGATGTTGATGTTGCTGATACTGGTACCACATTTGAGAACCATTCCCTGACATCTTCCCTTAATATCTCCAGTGTACTCTATTTTTTGAGAGCCTGCCATATGCCAGACCTTATACTAAGTCTGGATATTTCTTGATGAATAAAACAGGCAGAATCCCTACCCTTGCAAAGCTTGTAGATGTCTAATGGAGGAGTCAGAAAATAGATAATAAACTAACAAGTTAAATAACTATTTACAAGTTGTCATTAAGTGGGTCATTAAATAGTGGAAGAGGAGCCACACAGGGCAATCAGGGAGGTATTAACCTCTCAGAAGGTATTAACGCCAAGAACTGAAAGATGAGAAGTCAGCCGAAGGAAGAGTGGGAGAAAGAGGTATTCCAGGCAGAGAGGTGCCTCTTATGAGGGCCCCGGAATGGGAAAGAGCTTGGTGTGTTTGAGAAACTGATACATAGCCTGTGTGGCAGGAACACAGAGACTGAACACCAGGACAGCTGAAATGAGAGGAGAGAGAGAGGTAAGCAACACACCATTCAGGGGCCCTTATGCCGGGAGTCTGGATTTCATTCTAAGTTCAAAGAGTTTTCAACAGATTTCTGTTTTCCTAAGATCACTTTACATGAGAATGGGCAAACAGCGATGAGAGTAAGGTGGTGTTAGAGCAGTTCAGTTGAAAGATGATGGTGGTGTAGCCAGGAGTGCTGGCAGTTTCCAACATCAGAATATATGTATATGTATAACCATAGAGATGATAGTTACTAAAAAATCACAGTGATGTTGCTTATAGTGACACGGGAACATGTCAAAGAGGGAAAAAAGCAAAATAATTTTGTTTGAAAGCAAAATTATACTTGCATGTGTGTAAAAAGAGTCTTCAAGTATCATACTGGGATTATAGTTGATTTTTTATTCCCTTTATTTTTTATACAATAGAAATGCATATTATTATAGAATTTCTAAATTCACCTGTATCAGTGAAAAGAAAACACTGTGACTTTGAGAAGACAGCCACAGGTTGAATGACTGAGTCATGGGTGTGTGTATATGCGTGCACATACATATACACTCCAAGCATTATACAAAATATAGTGGCTACAAAATGAATAAAGTATAGTTCCAGTCATCAAAAGGCTTGTAGTTAGTTGGGAAAGATAAGAATAGGGACATAAGTGCAACTCTGATGGAAATGTTAGAGTGCATAAGTATCGTCCTTTCTGTTCTTTGACAGCCTGTTTAGATACCAGTTTCTCCCAACACAATCACAACCAACACCCTAATGGGTCTTGAATAACTCCCCCACTTGCATGACCTGTGCCTTCACCTGCAGAGTTTTCTTCCCCTTCTTCACATATCACTTTTTAAAGACTATATTTAGAGCAATTTTGGATTTACAACAGGATTAAAAGGGAGGGACAGAGATTTTCCATATCTCCCCACCCTCACACATGCATAGTCTTCTGCATTACCAGCATCAGTCACCAGAATGGTACATTTTTCACTAATGATAAACCTTCATTGACACTTCATAATCATCCCAAGTCCACAGTCTACCTTAGTGTTCGCTCTTAGTATTGTACATTCTATGGGTTGAATAAATGTATGATGATGTATATACATCAATATAATAACATACAGAGCATTTTCACTGATCTAAAAATCCTCTGTGCTCTGACTGTTTTTCTCTACCTTACTCTGGCCCTTTGCCAGCAACCACTTTTCTTTTTATTAGTATTTCTGTTGTTTCCATAGTTTTGTCTTCTCCAGAATGTCATACAGTTGGGAATCATGCAGCATATAGCCTTTCCATATTGTTTTGTTTTACTGAGCAATATCCATTTAAGATTCCTCTAGCAGTCCATGGGGTCATGAAGAGTCAGACACGACTGAGCAACTGAACTGAACTGATGTCTTTTCATAGCTGTATAACCCACTTACTTTTAGTGCTGAATATTATTCCATTGTCTGGCTGTGCCACAGTTTATCCATTGACCTGCTGGAGGACGTCTTGGTTGCTTCCCATTTTGAGCAATTATTCATAAAGCTGCTGTGAACACGCACATGTAGGTTTTTATGTGGACATAGATTTTCAACTCTTTTGGGAAAATACCCAGGAACACAATTTCTGAATCATATAGTAAGAGTATGTTTAGTTTTATAACAAACCCCAAAATTGTCTTTTAAAGTAGCTATACCATTTTGCATTTTCAGCAACAATGAGTGAGAATTCATGTTGCTCCACATCCTCACCAGCATTTATTGTTATTAGTGTACTGGGTTTTGGCCATTCTAATATATTTGTAATGGTACCTCACTATTGTTTTCATTTGCATTTCCCTGGTAGCATACACTGTGGAGCATCTTTACATATACTTATTTACCATCTTCTTTGAAGAAGTGTATTTTCAGTGATCACATGCCATTTTTAACTGATTTTTTTAATATTGAGTTTTAGGATTTCTTTGTTTACTTAGGATAACAGTTCTTTATCAGATATGTCTTTTGAAAATATTTTCTCTTAGTCTATGCTTTGTCTTCTAATACTCTTGATATTGTCTCTTTCCAAAGCAGAATTTTAATCAGGTCTAGCTATACATTCAGACACGACTGAGCGACTTCACTTTGACTTTTCACTTTCATGCATTGGAGAAGGAAATGGAAACCCACTCCAGTATTCTTGCTTAGAGAATCCCAGGGATGGGGGAGCCTGGTGGGCTGCCATCTATGGGTCGCACAGAGTCGGACACGACTGAAGCGACTTAGCAGCAGCAGCAGCAGCAGCTATATATTATTTCTTTCAGGGATCATGACTTTGGTGTTGTATCTAAAACATCATCACTATTTAAGAGGTCATCTAGGTTTCCTTCCAGCAATTTTATAGTTTCATACTTTACATTTAAGTCTTTGATCCATTTTGAATTATTTTCGTGAAGAGTGTAGTCCATCTAGATTAGTTGTTTTGTCCTGTTCTGTATTTGACTGTCTACTTGTTTTAGCACCATTTGTTAAAGAGAAGATGTTTCCTTCCTTCCCCAGACAGTCACTTTATCTTTCTTCTCAGCTCTTGCACTCACCCCTCATATAGCCCAAATCACACCAAATTGTAATTAACTTGTCCTGCTATCTGTCTACTTGACTAAATTACTCTCTCAAGGATGGGGATCATGGTCTATTTTTCTTTGTAATTACATCAGCACCTTGCACAAAGCCTGCCTCATAACAAGAACACACAATAAACTTGTTAAATAAGTGAACATAAAGAAGAATATTAGGAAAACATTACAACTTTCAGTCGAATAGAGTTATGATTGTGGCCTTAAGAGTTAAGATAAAGTTTATGAAAAAGTAGGAAATCAAGCTTATCTTTGAAATTGGATAAAAGTTTTGAGTAATTTTACTTCTAGGACTTATATGAATAAAACAATTAGAGAGGTTAATAGGGATGTATGATATTCAGGGATATTCACTGAATCATGATGAATCATGCCAAAGAATAATTTAGCAAATATAGCCAAAATATTCTTCAATGAATCATTACCATTCACAATAAGTGTTAGTTGCTCAGTTGTGTCCTATCTCCTCTGTCTATGGAATTCTCCAGGCAAGAATATTGTAGTGGGTTGCTATTCTCTTCTCCCAGTACTCTTCCCAACCCAGGGATTGTACTCAGGTCTCCTGCACTGCAGGCAGATTCTTTATCATCTGAGTCATCAGGAAAGCCTATTCTTCACTAGAATAGGCTAGAAGAATAAGCCTATTCTTCACTGGAAGGTAAATAAATGAAAGAACTGTAAAACTGAATACTGTTTGGGTATTAAACAGTGCAATAGGACATGGCCACCTTGCATATTATATATCAGAGAAGTGTATACGCATCATACATACAGTTGCATCTGTATCTGTGGATTGAGAGAGGAAAGAGTGAAAGAGAGCTCTGAATTTGAAACAGCAGTCACTTCTGAGCAACACTTAACTTTGTCTTCATTTTGTAGCAAGCATGCAGATTATTGTGAAAGTGAAAGCAGACTTGGAAAAAATGAAAAGCGCCATTGGAGCAGACGAAGGCTGGGACATGAACAAAAGTAGGGTCTAGACTAGTCATGTATGTGCAGTGACCAAGATAAGAGACACACATAGCTAGAGCACAGAGTGTGGGAGAAAGGGCCTGTGGAAAGACTACAGGTAAGGAGGCAATATGGATTTATACAACAAGTCTTATTCATGAGCCTTTGTTGCCTCATACCCATAAATGCAAATGTTTGTGATGTCATACAGATTTACAAAACACATCCACGCACGGAGTGGATTAATTGACCAACTGAGCATTCAGACAAATGGACTCTATATTGTCACTTAACTGGACAACACATGTAACTCCTTACATAAATGACAGTATAGACATTTCAATTTATGTAATAAGCTCCTCAGTTTGATTCTGAAGAGCAGGTATGGCATTGAAGGATCTCTTGTGTAGGGATGTTGGTCTTTTATATACTTGATAGTAGTACTAAAAATAAAAATTTAAAATAGTAACAGTAATTCACTATGCACCAGCATAATTCTAAATTTCATATGAATATCCATTCATTGATTCCTTATAAATATCTGGGAAGGTATTTATAAGGAATCAATGCCCTTAAAAGTAACAAATAATATGTGCTAAAGAGTACATGGGACTCTACATAATAAGTGTATGTGAAATAGGTATGATTCTTATCACTTTATAGATATGCATCTTAACAATATAACAGTTAAGAACATAGCTCCTGAATTTAAGACACGTGAATTTGGATTTGGTGCTGCCTTTTACATGCTGTGTTGGAAAAGCTGTTTACATTTTCTTTGCCTCAGATTTCTTGTCTGTAACATAAGGTGGGAGAGCAGTAACAGTTAATGATACCTACTTCATAGGATATTTATAAGGAATCAATGAATGGATATTCATATGAAATTTACAATTATGCTGGTGCATAGTGATTTATCAATAATATGGAGTATTCCTATTATTATTGATGGGAAAATTGAAGATCTGCAAGATCAAATCACTGTTTTGAGGATTCACAGTCATAGTAAGTGGCAAGGTTGACTTTATCCCTTTTGTGGTCTAATTCTGTACTGAGAAAGGGAGGTAGATTGAAATTAAGGGAAAAAAAAATCCAAGAGGAGGAGCAGGTACTTAGAGGTTTTAGGACTATAGGAGAAATAAAAGAAACTAAGAAAAAATGCTCCAGAAGAAGAGCTTTGTCTAATGCACAGTGTGATATGCAATCTCTCATTTTCTTCTACAGTATGTGACAAATTTCTACCTTGTTTATTAATTGTCTCCACAAATGGGATTTTGTGGGGGAGGGAGAGAAGTAAAGAACAAGATGAGAAGTTCTTAAATGTTGTGTTACATGTTTATAACCTAAGGAAAAAAGTAGACTTTGAATGTTGAATCTGCAAAACTAGTCTCTCCCTACACCACTGAACAAGTGGTAATGAATCATGGGAACTTCATGGGGATTATGCTTGTGATTGGGATCAATTTTATAGAATACTTACCAGTCTGTTTTTCACCTTGTATTTTCCCACTTAACAAGAGATAGGTTATGTGCGTGTTAGTCACTCAGTCGTGTCCAACTCTTTGCTATCCCATGGACTATAGCTCACCAGACTCCTCTGTCCATGGAATTCTCCAGGCAAGAATACTAGAGTGGGTTTCCTTCTCCAGGAGATCTTCCCAACTCAGGGATCAAACCCAGGTCTCCTGCACTCCAGGCAGATTTTTTACTGACTGAGCTACTAGGGTAGCCTATATATATATATATATATATATATATATATATATATATAAATACACACACACATACACATGTAAACTTTACTACTTAGAAATAATCTGACTTCAGCTATATTCATATATGTTCAGTTCAGTTCAGTTGCTCAGTCTGTCCGACTCTTCACAATCCCATGGACTGCAAAATGTCAGGCTTCCTTGTCCATTACCAACTCCTGGAGCTTTCTCAAACTCATGTCCATTGAGTCAGTGATGCCATCCAACCAGCTCATCCTCTGTTATCCCCTTCTCCTCCTGCCTTCAACCTTTCCCAGTATCAGGGTCTTTTCAAATGAGTCAGTTCTTCACATCAGGTGGCCAAAGTATTGGAGTTTCAGCTTCAGCATCAGTCCTTCCAATGAATAGTCAGGACTGTATATGTATTTAAGTAAAGTTCACATATGCATATAATTGAGTTCCATTTTGTGTTTATTTCATTTATTGTCTCAAACATTTAACTGCCTTTAAAAAAATAAACATGTACATCAATAAAGCAAATGTAGTTAAGGAAACATATTTTGTTACAAAATCATGAGCGGGATTAAATGGTTAGAAGAGAATGTTTTTAGAGTTCCTAGGTAGAGGTTTCTGGACTGACATTATCTATACCTGCTTTTCTTAGTGATATCACTGCTTTGGAAAGCAGTGGTTTAAAAACCTGTACAAACTTTCCAGGGTGCTCAAAATGTTTATGTGTTTATAGATACAGATTTTCTTTAGTCCTTCTTAGATAAGCTATTCTTCCTTTGGTAACAAGGAGACATTCAAGATCCTGCCTTCAAAGGATTTCTCTTCCTGACATGAGATCATAGAGTTTAGCAGATGCTACTGGCATTTTTGACACTGAAATAAAATGTTTTTTCATTAGTGAATAAAAAACAGCCATCTGTAAAAAGAAAGGGAGCCTGGGGCAGGGACAAAGATGAAAGAAACTACTACTCTTATATAACCTGGAACTTGGGACCTGTCATCTTTGTTTGACAGGGTCTTAAAGCGGTACTGGGTCAAAACAGGCAGACAAGAGGGGAGGCTTTTAGTGGAAAAAATAGCATCATCTAGCCATTTGTTAAATACTGTTATTAAGAATCATCTCTGATGCTGTGTGCTTTTTGTTATCATTACTTAATGCAGTTGCCACTGCCCTGCAGACGCCGACCTGATTTGCAGGGACTCTTTCATGACTCACAATTGTTTGGCTTTTAAAGTCTCCAAAAAGTCAGTCACAACAATCCGTTTTCCCACACACCATTGCATTCTTTATTCCTAAATCATGGTGATTCTTAAGAGCAGAAGGTTAAAAAAACATCAAAACTATAGCTCTTCAAAACCCTGCCTGTGTGAAACTCAGATTATTTAGGCTATTTAAACTTATTTGTTGTGAGTAGCTCCATTCCCCCCAGTCAGGAGATATTCTGCCTTGAAGTGACAGAAACTTTATAAAATTTATGATTTATTCTGCCTTCCTGTTGTTGCTGTTGTTCAGTCGGTAAGTACTGTCCTACTCTTTGTGACCCTATGGACTGCAGCACGCCAGGTTTCCCTGTCTTTCACCATCTCCTGGAATTTGCTCAAGCTCATGTTCACTGAGTTGGTGATACCATCTAACCATATCATCCTCTGTCTTCCCTTTTCCTCCTGCCCTAATCTTTCCCAGCATCAGGGTCTTTTCCAATAAGTTGGCTCTTCGCATCAGGTGGCCAGAGTATTGGAGCTTCAGTTTCAGCATCAGTCTTTCCAATGAATATTCTGAGTTGATTTACTTTAGGATTGACTGGTTTGACCTCCTTGCTGTCCAGGGGGCTCTCAATGGTTGTCTTCCTCCATACATATAACTTGTTCCTGAGCATCTCCTCTCTATTGTAAGGGAATTATGGAAATGGTTGAACAGAGTTCATACACAGCTGGGGATTTTTGTGACACTGTTATGATTTTAAAGGTCATATATAAGTTTTGAGAATGAATTAATGAATGGACTTGCTAAGTCTCCTGTCTCATCTGTCTAGTTCATTTATACCCACAATATAGCAGACACTAGACTAAGCACCACAGAGATGTCGTAAAGAACAAAGATGTGGTCTCTGTCTTCCTGCAGTTGACATGTATAAGCATTGGTGGTAAAGGCCTCAAAATAATTATTTTTCCTGATTTCCATGGTGAAAAAGCAGCAAGCTCCCAGCGGCCTATTTCAGACTGTCAGTGAGGTCAGCTAGTTCATAAAATTTCCCCAAATTTAAAAGCTGGCTCTTGTGAGTAGGTACTGCTGCTGTTGCTGCTGCTGCTGCTGCTGCTAAGTCGCTTCAGTCGCGTCCGACTCTGTGCGACCCCATAGATGGCAACCCACCAGGCTCCGCCGTCCCTGGGATTCTCCAGGCAAGAATACTGGAGTAAGTTGCCATTTCCTTCTCCAATGCACGCATGCATGCTAAGTCACTTCAGTCGATACTAGTGGGTGAGAAGCGAGGGAAAGATCTCAGTGTAGGGAAAGATACACAAAAAATGGAGGCAGTGTGTCAAAGGACTTCATTACCAGGAGACCATAAGATGCCTCAGAACAGAAGCAACTGTTCTTTATTCTCCCTCACCAGTTTGTTTTTCCTTTTGACTATGAAAAGATAACCATAAGAACACGTTGACACAATTCATCTATACCTTCTCCATACTCAGAGGGGAAACAGATGAATTTTAACCAACTCTTCCCACATAGCCCCCACCTCCACTGTCACTTCCGTCTTCTACCAAACATCGTTAGCTTTAGAGAAACCCTATTATTTTACAATTTTCTGTTTTAAAAAAAACAAATTATAAAAAACTCAAAACCAAAACATATAATTACCTGTACATTATTTATCAAGTGGTAAGTTGTACCACTTGTGAAGAAGGAGAGTGAAAGAGCCGACTGAAAACTAAATACTAAAAAGCTAAGATCATGACATCTGACCCGTTACTTAATGGCAAATAGAAAGGGAAAAGGCGAAAGTAGTGACAGATTTCCTCTTCTTGGGCTCTAAAATCACTGCAGATGGTGACTGCGTCCATGAAATCAGAAGATGTTTGCTTCTTGGCAGGAAAGCTATCACAAACCTAGACAGAGTGCTGAAAAGTAGAGACGTTACTTTCCTGACAAAGGTCTGTGTAGTCAAGGCTGTGGTCTTCCCAGTGGTCACGTTTGGTTGTGAGAGCTGGACCATAAAGAAGGCAGAACCCCAAAGAATTGATGCCTTTGAACTATGGTGCTGGAGAAGACGGAGAGTCCCTTGGACATCAAAGATATCAAACCAGTCAATATTAAGGGAAATCAACCCTGAATACTCGTTGGAAGGACTGATCCTGAAATTGGAACTCCAGTATTTTGTCATGTGATACAAACAGCTGACTCATTGGGAAAGTCCCTGATGCTAGGCGAGATTGAGGGCAGAAGGAGAAGAGGGCATCAGAAGAGGAGGTGGCTGGATGGCATCACTGATGTAACGAACATGAACTTGGGCAAATTTCAGGAGATGGCGAAGGACAGGGAAGCCTGGTGTGCTGCAATCCACAGGGTCACAAAGAGTCATACACAACTGGGTGACTGAACAACAGAATAACAATTTGGACTAAGGATATTTAACGTGTTCATAAGTACAATTTACTATCTCTTCTAAATATTGTTTAAAGCCAAAATCAAAGAATGTCATGTTTGAATCAGTCATTACAAAGACATTGTCTGCTTCGCTGTGGCTCAAATGGTAAGGAATCTGCCCACAATGCTGGAGACCCAGGTTCGATCCCTGGGTGGGAAAGATCCCCTGGAGATGGAATTGGCAATTCACTTCAGTATTCTTGCCTAGAGAATTCCATGGACAGAGGAGCCTGGTACAGTCCATGGGGTCACAATGAGTTGGACACAGCTGAGCAAGTACACATTCTTTCTTTCTTTTCTTTACAAAGACAAGAGTTCCTCTGTTGTTTAGAGTTTCCTGTGCCAACAAAGATAAGGAGAAATGTATTGAATGTGGGCCCTGGACCCTGGAACTTGCACCATATCCTAGGAAAACTTAGTTATCTAGAATTAAAATTGTGTTTAATAAAATTGGGGTTCTCTCAAGGCATTAGGATGAGATTAACCATTAGTGTCTTATTAATGAATTAGGGAGCTGAGATGTGTGTATCTTTTGCTCTATCTCAATGCTGCTGTTACACTTCAAGAATATTCATAGGTGCCTTTGCCTAAATGGTTATGTGATTATCTGATCTTTTTTACTTATTTTCTGGTTAGGAAAACCTATCTTCTCAGTAAAGCTGCCTTTGGTCAGCACCATCTGCCATGGTAGCTTCCCATATTTAACTTCTAGGGCAGCATATAATTTAAAATGCTTATTATTTTCCAGATAGTCATTTGTCATTTAATACCTGCCACTTATTTTATTAAAATACTTTTCTTTTATGGGCATGTATTTGTCATCCTGTCCTCCATTCAAAATGCCAGTATTTAATAATTATACCAGTAAGTCCACTGCATCAACTTCCTACTAATCACTTTAAGATAAAGCTATCTACTTATCCTGATGGCTAGACTATAAGGCCATGTCTGTTTTGTTCACTGTTTTCCACTTATGCCTATAATAGTAACCACGACAGAAGAACTCTGAATCAATACTTGTTGGTGAGTACTTAACTCTATATTGGAGGGGATGTTTGTCTCCTACTTTGTGAATGGGGAAACCAGTGAATGCAGAGATTGGCATGTGCAAGTCCGCATAGCTAGCTGAGAGGCAGAACCAGAATTCAAATCCAGGTCTGTCTGCTTCCCAAGAATGAGCCTTTAATTCTCGGCTGCACTAACTCCCATAGGGTGAAAAATGCTAAGGTTAAGAAAAAGACATGCTTGTCAGCATGTAATGGGTGCTTATTAAACATTTTCTTATGCAAACTGGAATATAAAAGACCACTTTTGTACTCATTTTATTCTCCTTTTGCTGTTCACTACTCTATCCTCAATGACTGAAGCAAGTATTTGGATCTGAGTAGGCACTAAAAAAAAGATTTGTTGAATAATACATGCTCTTTTGTTTCTTCAGCATGTAGTTCAAAGTAGTTGTTGAGTGTGTTAGATATGTGTGTGTGTGCATGTGTGTGTTTTAGGTTAGTGAAAGCTGTACCTGTGAGTTTTAATAATGCAACTTTCATGAGATATGATTTGTTTCCATCTTTTTTTTTTTAGGACATATTTCTTATTGTCCATATAGGAGCATGCTGAAAAGGACTGCCATGATGGGCAGTTCCAGAAAATACTGGCTAAAAGATAAGCAGTGCTGTTTTGAACACAGTGGGGAAAGGAGAGGGTGGGATGATTTGAGAGAGTAGCTTTGAAACATGTATATTAGCATATGTAAAACAGATACCCAGTGGCAATTGGCTGTATGCAGGGGACCCAAAGAGAGTACTCTGTGACAACCTACAGGAGTGGGATGGGGAGGGAGGTGTGAGGCAAGTTTCAAGAGGGAGGGGACACATGTATACATATGACTGATTCATGTTGAACTATGGCAGAAACCGACACAATACTGTAAAGTAATTATCCCCCAGTTAAAAATTAAATTAAATTAAAAAAAGATGAGCAGTGCTTTAATGGCTTTCCAAATGCTTTACAGAATTACAACTTTGTATCTAGCTTCTAAAAAGGAGTGGAAGTGCATTAGGAAAGATTCGCATCAGTAAATCAGCAATTGAGAGCCATTTTTTCCTGCCTACTGAGCTAATTAATGTCCTGACCACTCCTGCCTTGTGTTTTAATTTTTACTTTTTTAAGTGATAAATTATCTGTAAGTTTTTGCTAACTTTAGAATACTGCTGCTATTAAAAAGAGATGTAGTTTTTCCCTATTAAAAATGATAGAAGCTTATCCATCTCTGGACCTGAGATCAGTAACACCAGCCTTTAAAATTCAGACATCTTCTGTTCTGACCTCCTTTCCTTCTTCTTGTTTGCAGACCGCAGGGACTGTCACTCACTGGCTGAACGTCAGATGCCCATGGCACTGCCACCTGCTTCCTCGGGGCATTTCCTTCTTCCCTTCTCACCCTCAAAACTCCAACCACCTTGTTTCCTGACTTGGTTTTTAACAAGGGAAATAATAAACCCAGATTAAGTTTAACCTAAGCTAAGGTTTAGTGGCTTGCTATACCTGCACACTTTCCAAATCATAGTTTTCAAAATAACTTGTAAGCTGCACAGAAACAACTTTTAAAAATTTAATAAATATGACTTTATTTTAATATTTGTTAGAAGAAAAAAACATAACCGGCCAAACTTGTTTTTTTTAGATGTTGTTATTTTTGCAAAGTCTATATTTTTAAGAAAGAGTGCAGTCTAAAGAAAAATATATTAAATAGGTGGTCTTAGCTGTAGCAAAAAATACATGGATATATGAGTAAATTTTGAGAAGCAATGCCATATTGTATCTTGTCTAATTACTTCCCAGATGACAGTTGTCATTTATCTAGCACTTAAGAAGTCTGGCACTCACAATAGTTGTTTTATACTCATCAGCCACCATCTTCACAATTTTTCAGAGAAAATAAACAGGCCTATTATTACCATTTTATAAATAAGACTGTGGAAAATTTAATTAAGGCTTTGTGCACAGTAACTCAAGATAAGAAGTAGGAAATGGGTCTTCATCTCTGTTATCCCAACTGCAAGTTATGTTGTCACAAAATTAAAGGAATATGAATTCTTCCACTTATCTTGGTTTCAAACAGAAGGCATTGTGGTGTGTTGGTTTTTCATAGTCTCCAAAAAGGAAAGATTAGGAGGAGGAAAAGAAATGTTGGGTACCTTCACTAATCCACATTTCTTTTAAAAACTCAAATGACTATACTATTAGTTTAGCTGTGAGGCTTCCAAAGAGCTTGGAGGATTTGCTGTAAAAGATGCAACATCTTTCTGTCAAGGCTTGCCAAGGGGGGTTTAGTTTACAGAGGCAGGTGTTCCTAGAACTGGGAGGATTCTGAGACTGCCTGATCCAAAAATTTTCAGCCTGTCCCAGGAGCTCTACGGGGGCTTCTGCATGAGTTCCAGGGGACCCATGAGCTCTCTGACATTGCATGTATAATTATATGAGTATGTAAGTATGTGTATTTTTTCCCCTCTCAATATTGCCTATTACCAAAGAAGACCCTACTACAGTACTCCTGCCTGGAAAATCCCATGGACGGAGGAGCCTGGTAGGCTGCAGACCATGGGGTCGCTAAGAGTCGGACACGACTGAGCGACTTCACTTTCACTTTTCACTTTCATGCGTTGGAGAAGGAAATGACACCCCACTCCAGTGTTCTTGCCTGGAGAATCCCAGGGACGGGGGAGCCTGGTGGGCTGCCGTCTATGGGGTCACACAGAGTCGGACACGACTGAAGTGACTTAGCAGCAGCAGCAGCAGTCTTGTCTTGACCTATCGTTCTACTGGTTAGGGAACTAAGCTACCAATGATGGAGGAATCTATACAAGTAAAAATGTCAAACCTCTAATCTTAAATGACATCCATGGGTGCCTCAAAGAGCTAATCTTTTTATTTCTTTGTTGCTGTTGTTCAGTTGCTAAGTCGTGTCCAACTCTTTGTGACCCCATGGATTGCAGCACACCAGGCTTTGCTGTCCTTCACCATCTCCTGGAATTTGCTCAAATTCATGTCCATTGAGTCAGTGATGCTATCTAACCATCTCATCCTCTGCCACCCTCTTCTTTTCCTGTCAATATTTCCCAGCATCAAAGTCTTTTCCAGTGAGTCGGCTCTTCCCATCAGGTGGCCAAAGTATTGGAGCTTCAGTTTCAGCATCAGTCCTTCCAATGAACATTTAGGGTTGACTTGTTTTAGGATTGACTGGTTGTATCTCCTTGCAGTCTGTGGGACTCTCAAGAGTCTTCTCCAGTATCACAATCCCAAAGCATTAATTCTTTGGCACTCAGCTTTCTTTATGGTCCAACTCTCACAACTGTACATGACTACTGGAAAAAACATAGCTTTGACTATATGGACCTTTGTCAGCAAAGTGATGTTTTAGCTTTTTAATATGATATCTAGGTTTGCCATAGCTTTCCTTCCAAGGAGCAAGTGTCTTTTAGTTTCATGGCTGCAGTCACCATCTGCAGTGATTTTGGAGCCCAAGAATATAAAATCTGTCACAGCTTCTACTTTTTTCCCTTCTATTTCCCTTGAGAGATGAGACTGGATGCCATAATCTTAGTTTCTTGAATGTTGAGTTTTAAGCCAATTTTTTCACTCTCCTCATTCACCCTCATCTAGAGGCACTTTAGTTCCTCTTCACTTTCTGCCATTAAGAGTGGTATCATCCGCACATCTGAGATTGTTGATATTTCTCCTGTCAATCTTGATTCCAATTTGTGATTCATCCAGCTTGGCATTTCGCATGATATACTCTACATAGAAATTAGATAAACAGAGTGACAATATACAGTCTTGTCATACTCCTTTCCCAATTTTGAACCAGTCTGTTGTTCCATGTAAGGTTCTAACTGTTGCTACTTGACTGACATATAGGTTTCTCAGGAGACAAGTAAGTTGATATGGTATGCTCATCTCTTTAAGAATTTTCCACATTTTTTTTTTTTTTGTGATCCTCACAGTCAACAAAACAGAAGTAGATGTTTTTCTGGAATTCCCTTGCTTTCTCTGTGATCCAGCAAATGTTCACAGTTTGATCTCTGGTTCCTCCGCCTTTCCTATACCCAGCTTGTACATGTGGAAATTCTTGGTTTACATGCTACTGAAGCCTGGCATGAGGTATTTTGAGCATAACCTTACTAGCAGGCAAAATGAGTACAATTGTACAGTAGTGAACATTCTTTGGCACTGCTATTCTTTGGGATTAGTATTAAAACTAACCTTTTCCAGTCCCATGGCCACTGCTGAGTTTTCCAAATTTTCTGGCGCATTGAGTGCAGTGCTTTCATAGCATCATCTTTTAGGATTTGAAATAGCTCAGCTGGAATTCCATCATCTCAACTAGCTTTTTTGTAGTAATGCTTGGACTAAAGCCCACTTGACTTCACACTCCAGGATTTCTGGCTCTAGGAGAGTGACCACACCATCATGGTCATCCCAGTCATTAAGACCTTTTTTTGTATAGTTTTGTGTATTCTTGCCACCTCTTCTTCAACTCTTCTGCCTCTGTTATGTCCTTATTTTTTCTATCCTTTATGGTGCCCGTCCTTGCATAGAATATTCCTTTGATATCTCCAGTTTTCTTGAAGAGATATCTAGTCTTTCCCATTCTATTATTTTCCTCTACTTCTTTGCATTGTTTGTTGAAGAAGACCTCCTGTCTCTCCTTACTATTTTCTGAAACTCTGCATTCAGCTGGGTATATCTTTCTGTTTCTCTCTTGCTTTTGCTTCTCTTCTTTTCTCAGCTATTTGTAAAGTACTCTCAGACAACCCCTTTACCTTCTCGAATTTCTTTTTCTTTGGATAGTTTTGGTCACTGGCTCCTCTACAATGTTACGAACCTCTGTCAATAGTTATTCAGGCACTTTGTCTACCAGATCTAATCCTTTGAATCTATTTGTCACCTCCACTGTATAATGGTAAGGGATTTGATTTGGTCATACCTGAGTGGCCTAGTGGTTTTTTGCTACTTTATTCAATTTAATCCTGAATTATGCAATAAAGAGCTGATGATCTGAGCTATAGTTTTTGCTGACTTGTATACATCTCTTGTTTTTATAGATCTTGCTTTAGCTGATAATATAGAGCTTTTCCATCTTCTGCTGCAAAGAATATAATCAATCAGATTTCATTATTGGCCATTTGGTGATGTCCATGTGTAGAGTTGTCCCTTGTGTTGTTGGAAGAGGGTGTTTGCTATGACCAATGTGTTCTCTTGAAGAAACTCTGTTAGCCTTTGCCCTGCTTCATTTTATACTCCAAAGGCCAATCTTGCCTGTTACTCTAGATATCTTGACTTCCTGCCTTTGCATTCCAATCCCCTGATGATGAAAAGGACATCTTTTTTTGGTGTTAGCTCTGGAAGGTCTTATAGGTCTTCACAGAACTGGTCAAATTCAGTTTCTTCAGCCTCAGTTGTTGAGGCATAGACTTGGATTACTGTGATGTTGAATTGTTTGCCTTGGAAATGAACCGAGATCATTCTGTCATTTTTGAGATTGCACCCAAGTTCTGCATTTCAGACTCTTTTGTTGACTATAAAGGCCACTCCATTTCTTCTGTGGGATTCTTGCCCACAGTAGTAGATATAATGGTCATCTGAATTAAATTCACCCAACCCATACCCATCCATTTTAGCTCACTGATTCCTATAATGTTGATGTTCACTCTTGCCATCTCTTGCCTGGTCAGTCCAATTTGCCTTGATTCATGGACCTAACATTCCAGATTCCTGTGCAATATTGTTCTTTACAGCATTAGACTTTACTTTCACTACCAGACACATCCACAACTGGACGTTGTTTCTGCTTTGGCTAAGTCTCTTCCATTCTTTCTGGAGCTGTTAGTAATTTCCCTCTGCTCTTCCCCAGGAGCATATTGGACACCTTCTGACCTGGGTAACTCATCTTCTGGTGTCATATCTTTTTGTTTTCCTTTTCCTACTGTTCATGGGGTTCTCATGGCAAGAAGACTGAAATGGTTTGCCGTTCCCTCCTCCAGCTGACCGTGTTTTGTCAAAACTCTCTACCATGATCTGTCTGTCTTGGGTGGCTCTGCATGGAATGGCTCATAGCTTCAGTGAGTTGTGCAAGCCCCTTCACCACAACAAAGCTATGATCTATGAAGGGGTTTATCGCTTTATAAATATGTACATTTTAACAGCAAGAGTAACTCTGGTACTGGAAAGAACTAAGCTTGTGGCAAAATAAACATTTATATTCTATCATGTATTTTCATTGCTCACTTTCTAAAGTTTCCAACATGACCTGATTCACTTTTGCTCTGAGTAGATTATTTGTAGATATTATGAAAGGTCATCTGCTTTATGACATTAGCAAAAATATTTGCTTGATAACTCTTCTTCCTCTTGCTGTGTCTCAAGAGACTCTTGTCTTATTGAGGTAGAGCTTTTAGGGAGAAATAAAGAGAAACCTAGGAATGCTGGATCATGAAAAGTAATTTTCTGCAAATATAAAGAATACGACCTATGGCTCCTCTTTTCTGCAAGAGTCAATATATTTCTCATCAGATCAAATCCATCTTTCCATGAAGGTTATGTAGGATTTTATTCTCTGCCTTCTTAGAGTATATGATTGATGATAAACAAACATCTAGTAGTTTCAAACAGTTTGCCTTGGAGTATTATGTGAATTGCCCTGATTTCCACATATGGTCAAGGACAATGGCGATGATACTAAGCAGTTATTCAGTGCCAGAAACTATGATACCCTGATCTGAAGGTCTGCCACTTCAAGTTAAATATTCAAGTGAAACAGTAGCCTCTGACCAGGGTAATGTTCTGGATTATGCCTGTTTCAGAGATAATCTTTTCATGTATTTTGACCTGACATTTTTATTTTGCACTTGCAAAACTGCAAATGAATTCAGTCTGCCCCTGTGTAATCTGACCTCTTTGTGTTGAGCTTCCCATTCTTTTTAGGCATCTGCCTGTCCTTCATCTGCTATGAATTCAGAGCCAAGGGAGTATCTTAATATTTTAAATATTGAGGTATTCTAAAAATATCTTGGCAGATTGAGCTATCTGGCTCATTCACCATTGTAACCCTGGCACCCAGCACACAGAACAGTGCTAATATGAAAGCCCATATTTGTCAGATCTGCAAAAGTCCTTGAGGAAAAAAGCAGTGTCTATGTTCAGGTATGCAGTTTACCTCTCCAATTCTAATTTCTCCTGTGCCCTGAACTTAGCAACCCTATCTTTTCCTATCAAAGACACTTTGATCTTTCAAGTAAATAGGAGGATAAGCTTGTTAAATTATATGCTGCTGCTGCTGGATTAGTCCCTTCAGTCGTGTCTGTTTCTGTGTGACCCTATGGACTGCAGCCCACCAGGCTCCTCTGTCAATGGGATTCTCTAGGCAAGAATACTGGAGTGGGTTGCTATACCCTCCTCTAGGGGATCTTCCTGACCCAGGGAGCAAAACCTGGTCTCCTACATTGCAGGCAGATTCTTTACTGCAGAACCACCAAGGAAGCCCATTAAGTTATGTACATACACACAAATCTCTGTTGAGATCTTGATTTAAATGATATCAGCTTTATAGATGAATGTGAGATAATGGGTATTTTTACAATAATGAATCTTCCTGTGATGAACAGATGTTTTTTTCATGTAATGTTGGCAAATTTATCCATCTTTTTCTATTTCTGTCCTGTTTTAGAAATATTCGCCTACTCTAAGTTCCTATGTTAGCATCTAGAAACTATATATTCTAATGTTGTTCACAGTCAGTAATCCATCTGGAATTGATTTTTAGAAGTTTATTGAGATAAAATTCATATACTATATAATTCATGGCCCATTTAAAGTGTACATTTTAATGTTTTTAGTATATTCATAGGATTGTGTAATCATCACAATATAATTTCAAAATATTTTATCTCCCCCCCAAAACACCCTGTATCCATTGGTGGTAACTCTCCATTCCCTCACTCTTCCAATCCTAGAAAATGATTAACTATGTATATTGCCTACTATTGAATTTCATAAATAGGAACATATAATATATGGACTTCTGTACTAACTTCTTTCACTTTGTATAATATTTTCAGGGTTCATCTATGTTGTAGCATGTGTCAATTTTCAATTCCATTTTCATGCTGAATAATGGTGGTGCTAATAGTAAAGAATCTGCCAGCCAATGCAGGAGACATAAGAGATGCATGTTCGATCCCTGGGTTGGGAAGATCCCCTGGAGAAGGAAATGGCAACCCACTTCAGTATTCTTGCCTGGAGAATCCCATGGACAGAGGAGCCTGGTGGGCTACAGACTGTGGGGTCACAAAGAGTCAGATACAACTGAAGCAACTTAGCATGCACACACAATGTTTAATTATATGGATAATACCACTTTTGATTTGTGTATTCATCCACTAGACACTGCATTATTTCTTCTTTTTTTTTCTATCACAAATGCTGCTATGAATGTTTTATAGAAGTTCTTGTGCAGATGTGTGCTTCATTTCTCAGGGTATATACCTAGGAACATAGCTTAGTTGGTAAAGAATCTGCCTGCAATGCAGGAGACCCAGGTTCAATTCCTGGATCAGGAAGATCCGCTGGAGAAGGGATAGGCTATCCACTCCAGTATTCTTGGGCTTCCCTGGTGGCTCAGCTGGTAAAGAATCCGCCTGCAATGTGGGAGACCCAGGTTGGATCCCTGGGTTGGGTAGATCCCCTGGAAAAGGAAAGGTTACCCACTCCAGTATTCTGGCCTGGAGAATTCCATGGACTATATGATCAATGGTTGCAAAGAGTTGGACATGACTGAACGACTTTCACATACCTAGGAATGAAATCGAAGATTTGGTAACTCTATGTTTCACAAAAGGAGTAATCATCAAACTATTTTCCAGAGCTTCTCTACTATTTTACATCCCCACCAGCAACATAAAAGGGTTTCAGTTTCTCCTTATCCTTGCCAATGCTGGTTTAATTTTGTCTTTCTGATTATAGCCATCATAATGGGTGAAAAATGGTATCTCACTGTGGTTTTGACTTGCATTTCTCTATAACTTTCATAATTTTCATGTTGAAAATCCCTCAGTGTTTATACAGTCATTTGTATATATTCTTGAAGAAATCTCTATTCAAATCCTTTACCCATTTTAATTAGATTAGCTGTGGTTTCAATTATTGTTATTTATATTTTGTGAAAAGAAGCCCACTTATCACATATACAGTTTTTTTCCATTTTTTTTTTAAATTCTGTGGTTTGCCTTCTACTTTCTTGATGGAATTTTTGCAGCACAAAAGTATTTAATTTTGATATAGTTCTATTTATCTTTTGTCGCTTGTGCTATTGGTATTGTATATAACCTATAAACTCAAGGTCCCAAATATTTATTCACACGTTTTTAGTGTCATAATTTCATAGCTTTCTCTATTACATTTAGGTCCGAGCTCCATTTTGAGTTATTTTTTGTGTTTGTTTTAAGATAGGTGTTCAACTTCTTTGCCCATGGGTATACAGTTGCCCTAGCACCACTGTTTGAAGAGACCACTTTTGTTCCTCATTGAATTGTCTTGGCACTGTTGTTTAAAGTCAAAGGACCATGAATTTATGGGTTATCTCTGGACTAGAATTGATGTTTCAAAATTCTAAAAGCCAATTAAGTATAAAGTAGAGGTCTACTTAATCTTTTTTTGTGAATATCCAATTCATCTGAATCAGCATCATTTATTAAATAGACTATGTTTACATTTTCAGTATCTTCTAGCTTTCATTGTATTTTATTTCTTTTGCTTATTAATTATTTGGATGATTTATTTTTAATTTATAAATGTTTGTTTCCACTATTGTTATTAACTTTAGATCCTACCTGGAGTAGCCACACTATAGATTTGCCAGCATGTGTTTAGAAAACCTACCACTTTTTTTCTACTTGAGAGCCAGAGGTTTTCATACTTTCCTGATAATTCCTCTATGAATTTCAAAAGATGTATGTTTTATTTTATCTATCATTTCCAGGGTTTTATTGCATGAGGGGTTTTGAAATTATATTGTGTGCCATGTGGCTGGGATCCCAGACATGCTCTTCTATTTTTATCCCTGTTTCTGAAAACTGGTGCTGGTTTTTCCTGGGAGAATTTTACATCACTGCATTTTCCCCTTCAGACTTTATTTCAGTGGTCAAAGAAGAGTGCTGCATTCCAACATATGTGCTTTGTATTCCAGCCGATTTGTGAAATTTGATAACATTGGTAAGGTAACACATTTTATTTTGGGATAAGAGCACTGCCTTTTCCTCCTATTTTCTCCTTCATGGTGTTAAAGGTGCTCACTGAGGCAGAAGTACAACAGATCTCAATTGTCATTTACGATTTTCCCTGAAAAGACCTTTGGCTCACCTAGGGAGTGAACTCAACTGCCAGCTATTTATGTGAGCATCATTTGGAAGAGAAATAAAAGCCATAGCCAAAGTCAGTTGAGAAACCTGAAAGACCTTTAAAAAACAGTCACTTGGAGAAATGTTTGGGAAAAAGAAGAGCATCATGAATGTCAGAGCTGTACATGCCCTTCCTTGTTTTGCACCAACTCTATGATTCATGGTAGGGGAGCTGGATTGCAAGGAGATCAAACCAGTCAATCCTAAAGGAAATCAACCCCAAATATTCCTTGGAAGGACTGATGCTGAAGCTGAAGCTGAAGCTCCAGTACTTGCCTACCTGATGCTCAGAGCTAACTCATTGGATAAGACACTGATGCTAGGAAAGATTGAAGGCAAAAAGAGAAAGGGTGGTAGAGGATGAGATGGTTAGATAGCATCACTGATTCATTGGACATGAATCTGAGCAAACTCTAGGAGATAGTGAAGGACCAGGAAGCCTGGCGTGCTGCAGTCCATGGGATTGCAAAGAGTCAGACATGATTTAGTGACTAAAAAGAAACAAAGGGGAATTAAGCAACAGATAAGAAAACAGAGTTGTCTGAATGCATTAGCAGTCATAGAACCATGAGTAAAATATGAATTCTTTTGTTTCTTTATTTTTACCTTTTAAAATTTTTCCCTGACATTTCCTAAAATGATATATTATCCCCCAGTTGATCCATGGAGGAATTTGGTGGATGAGATGGCAAGATTTCCTTCCTCTGTGTAGTATTTCCTAAGATCATTCTTAAAAATCAACTTCTTCATCTTTCAAACCAGATCTTTAGCTTTTATCTAATTCATAAACTTTACAGTGACAGACAGACTCTAGGACCTGAATCATCTTTGCCTCTGGCTGTTTACATTCTTGTATAATCCTTTCCCCTGTAGACTTGCTTCTAAACACCAGAATAAGGCCAAAGAGATGTGATGTCCCTTCTGTGACTTTGTTCCATTACATGAGTCTGCTTTGCTATCTGTTTCACTCTGGAGACTCTTCTTGTTGGTTTGCTGAAGTAAACTGCCATATTGGAAATGTCCACATGTCAAGAAGCAGTAAAATGCTTCTGGAAGCTGAGAATGACCTCCAGCTAACAGCCAAAAAGAAGTCAAATACTTATTCCTTAGCTACAAGGAAATGAATTCTACCAAGAACCTGAATTTTCTTAGAAGTGGATTCTCCCTAGTCAGGTCTATAAATGAGAATACAGTCCTGCAGACAAATTGATTGCAGCTTATGTGACCCTGACCCACTAAGCTATGCCTGAACTCCTGACCCACAGAAATGTAAGACAAGATATATGTAAGATAATTTTTAGTTCTTAAGTTTGTATTAAGTTTTTAATCCAAGAATAGATAACTCACACACTTACCATAAAATATGCTATCCTGATACATTAAATGGAATCTTACCAATGAATTTTTGGTATACCATTAATGAACCAAACTGAAAATTCTTAATCAAACTGAAATATACCAGCTTGTCAGCAGGCCAGGGAATACAATCAAGAATATGCTTTGTCTGACTCACTGACACAGATTTGAAATTTTGAGTAAATTAATTTTGTATAACTTCTAAACATTCATTGAATTAATTCAATAAAATTATGTCAACAAGATGCTCTATCAGCACAATTCTGAGTATTCAATCTGAGAAAAATATGATGGCCTAATTTCATGAATCTCTTTACTTTAAGAAGCAATATTAAAAAAAAAAACAAAAACACTCTTCTTTTGTACTTATTTATTTCCTGGCTACACAAAGTGCCCCATTTTCAGAACATTCTCCCTATTCCCTAGATTTCTATTTAATAGCATCACACAGTTGTAATAGTAATGGTAATAATAAGAAGCACATTTATAATATTTTACATAGTTTTTACTCCTGTCATTCAAGTGTTATCTCATTTAGCATATATGTATAAGGATGCTTCCCAGGTGACTCAGTAGTAAAGAATCCACCTGCCAATTCAGGAGACACAAGGGTCTTGGGTTTGATCCCAGGGTCAGGAAGATCTGAAGGAGGAAATGGCAACCCATTAAAGTATTCTTGCCTGGGAAATCCCATGGACAGAAGAGCCTGACGGACTATAGTCCTTGGGGTTGTAAAGAGTTGGACATGACTGAGCTTGCATGCACATGTGTAAGGATAGGATATTAAAATAAGAGACCATCTTACTTATATATGTTTCCTTAATTCTCCTTTCACAATAATTATATGAACTATTGAACTATTCCTCTTACAGAAAAAGAAAAAAAAAAAAAAAGAAATGTGATTGCTATCTGTAACTTAACTCATTGTCCCAGCTGCAAACCCCACATCTTTATTTCTATCCATTAAAATGGTCTTTACTGACAATCGTCCAAAGCACCAGACTTATTTTTGTGTAGTGCTTGTCACCATCTGGATTATACCATGTAATTATTTCTTTGCTATATCTGCCTTACAGGAGGATATACCTTGTTTTGCTTTGTTCATTGCTGATTTCTCAGAGTCTACAAACATTCCAAAAACATAGTAGATAAATAAATGTATATATACAAATTTTATATATAAAATAAATATTTCTTGAACATATACATCGCCTTGTTAGAGATAAGGGGTTGTACAGCAAGATGAAAAGTCCTTTGTTTTTCACTCTTTTACTTGAAGATGTCTCCTTTTTTCCCCCAAGAGGTAAATTTAGTATTGATAGAAAAGTGGCAATAAAATATGACATTTCATTTAGTCTTTTAAATAAACTTTAAAAAAGGACTTTCTTTTTCAAAGCAGTTTTGGGTTCACAGAAAAATTGAGCCAAAAGTCAGAGATTTCCTGTATACTCTGCCCCAACACATGCAACGCCTCTCCCAAGATCAACACCGCCCCCCCCCCCAATCAGAGTGTATGTTTGTTACAGTTGATATAGCAAATTAACATATCACCCAAAGTCTATAGTTGATGTTAGTGTTCACTCTTGATATTGTACAATCTCTAGGTTAAGACAAGTTTATGATGGAATATATCCATCATTATAGTATCATTCAGGGTAGTTTCACTGCCCTAAAATTCTCCTAGCTCCTGGAAACCCCTGATCTATTGTCCCCATAGTTTTCCCTTTTCCAGGATATCATATAATTGGAGTAATATGTAGCCTTTTGAACTGGCTACTTTCACTTGACAACTCAGTCATTTCTAAAGCTGAAAAAATTGGTATGATTTAAAAACAAATCCTGAAATTCTGAACCTTCTGAAGATACCAAGCAACAGGAATAAAAGGCATCTTTTAGTCCTACCCTTTTCTCAAGTGACTCTCTTCCTCTAAAAGTCCTCTCCCGGAGAGAAAGAAACTCAAGAATTAGATCTCAGTCAAGATTAGAGTAAGGTCCAGAATGTCTAGGGTGCTTTTGTTGTATCATATAATATGTTAGAGCTACCATTTGGAGCAAACCTCATTGTCCAACCAGTTGCATAGCCTGTAGGCTGATGAATCCATCTGTATCTGCCTCTAGGTCAGGATAGGAGACGCAGTGGCTTGCTTCCTTCTGTACATTCCCAAGAAGCATAAGCAGTGAGAAAGAAGAGGCAGTAACTCCTTCTCCCAAACCTTGTTCCTTAATCTGGGGTTTACCCAGAGCCACACAGTGTGTGTGCATCCACTAAGTCTCGGGTGAAAGGGAGGTGAAGAGAATCTCTTCTTGGAAATCCCAGATGGGACAAGGAGCTCTTAGACTGCCACTGGGGAAGAAGCTTATGACTGATTTCTGGATTCTGCTTTCAGCTTCCCTAGTTGCCGTAGCTGAAAGAAGAGTGAATCAGTGAAGTCCCTCTCTTCTATGTCCTAAACTCTGTATATCATTATCTGTCAGGCCTCAGAGGTAGCATTCTGTGGTTGGGTAACAAGGCAACCTCTGGGTTCCAAGACTGATGTACTTTTTGTGAATCTTAAAACTTTTTTTTTTCAAAGTCCATGTGGCATCACCTGCTGCCAAGACGTCATAGGCTATCTCTGGGCATTAATGAAATCAGTATTTATTAGTTGTAAATTGATTGAATCCCATAGTTAGTAGTGGTTTTTAATAGGAAGCCATAAATTACCTGATATACACATGCATGAGTCTGGGTGAAGAGAGCAAAAGGAAAATAGGAATAACACCTCACTGAGCTGAGAGGGTTTATAAAATGCAGTGCTTAAGAGCTGGTGCTTCGTCTCATCTTGCCTGAATTCTAATTCACGCTATGGCTGACAGACTGGCTGACCTTCGACACTGTTGCCTGATACATGTAACTGAGCTAATGACAAAACTGCTATATTGAGTTCCTATACAGGTTAAATCAGTAGTGTATCAGTTCAGTTCAGTTCAGTCGCTCAGTCGTGTCCGACTCTTTGTGACCCCATGAATCGCAGCATGCCAGGCCTCCCTGTCCATCACCAACTCCCGGAGTTCACCCAAACTCATGTCCATTGAGTCAGTGATGCCATCCAGCCATCTCATCCTCTGTCGTCCCCTTCTCCTCCTGCCCCCAGTCCCTCCCAACATCAGAGTCTTTTCCAATGAGTCAACTCTTCGCATGAGGTGGACAAAGTACTGGAGTTTCAGCTTCAGCATCATTCCTTCCAAAGAAATCCCAGGGCTGATCTCCTTCAGAATGGACCGGTTGGATCTCCTTGCAGTCCAAGGGACTCTCAAGAGTCTTCTCCAACACCACAGTTCAAAAGCATCAATTCTTTGGCGTTCAGCCTTCTTCACAGTCCAACTCTCACATCCATACATGACCATAGGAAAAACCATAGCCTTGACTAGACGGATCTTTGTTGGCAAAGTAATGTCTCTGCTTTTGAATATGCTATCTAGGTTGGTCATAACTTTCCTTCCAAGGAGTAAACGTCTTTTAATTTCATGGCTGCAGTCACCATCTGCAGTGATTTTGGAGCCCAGAAAAATAAAGTCTGACACTGTTTCCACTGTTTCCCCATCTATTTCCCATGAAGTGATGGGACCGGATGCCATGATCTTTGTTTTCTGAATGTTGAGCTTTAAGCCAACTTTTTCCACTCTCCTCTTTCACTTTCATCAAGAGGCTTTTTAGTTCCTCTTCACTTTCTGCCATAAGGGTGGTGTCATCTGCATATCTGAGGTGATTGATATTTCTCCCGGCAATCTTGATTCCAGATTGTGTTTCTTCCAATCCAGCGTTTCTCATGATGTACTCTGCATATAAGTTAAATAAGCAGGGTGACAATATACAGCCTTGACGTCCTCCTATTCCTATTTGGAACCAGTCTGTTGTTCCATGTCCAGTTCTAACTGTTGCTTCCTGACGTGCATACAGATTTCTCAAGAGTTCTCAGGAGGCAAGTAAGGTGGTGTGGTATTCCCATCTCTTTCAGAATTTTCCGCAGTTTATTGTGATCCACACAGTCAAAGGCTTTGGCATAGTCAATAAAGCAGAAATAGATGTTTTTCTGGAACTTTCTTGCTTTTTTCCATGATCCAGCGGATGTTGGCAATTTGATCTCTGGTTCCTCTGCCTTTTCTATCTATATCTATGTGTATATATGTATATATAAGTGCTTGACTAAATGCTTAGCATATAGAAAAGCTTTAATAAATGTTAGCTGCAGTTATGACTATTGAATCAATCTATCATCAGATATAGATATCAATGCCCAGTAGTACAAGGTTAGAAGCTAATTCAGTGCATGATTTATTCTTATACTTCTTTAATTAAAACTATTAAAAATTCTCTATTTCCATATGCATTGCCATCAGTGGTAATTAAAACTGCGATTAAAATATATTGTGCTTTCCAGGGCCCTTGGTTTCCTAGCTTAGCAATAGTTGAGAATATAGAGAATACAAAGACCTTTCCATTTGTTTTTTAAAGTCTGCCTCAATATCAACATCTGTGATATGGGAAAAATAGCACTTACCTCTCAGTTTTGTGACCGTGAAATGTGTCAATATATGCAGACTATGTAGAGGAGTACTTGTTTTCTGCCTAGCTTGTATTAGTATTTTTTAAATATTGGTTATTATTTTATTATAGCAGTTATTCCTGCTAGATTGTAATAGGGCTGGAATACAATCAGTTAGAGATTCTGCCATCTAATAAACAGTACTTCAGAGTTACTAATTTAGGGAAGATTTTTATTTCTGATGTCTACACACTAGAGGTGGAGTTGACTTTCTGTAAGGAAGTGAAAAGACAAGCCTTGATCAGCAGTGAAGTCAGGCTGTGTCAGATTTTTTTGAGATTCCTCAGAAGTATATTTAGAGATGATTTGCATAGAAAAATTTGAATAATAATAACATCTCTTGCATGTTTTAAGGTAGGTGCATTAAAATCTGTCAGTCCATTCATTTATGACCTAAGTCAAATCCCTTATGTTAATACAGTGGAAGTGACTGGCATCAAAGGATTAGATCTGATAGATGAGTACCTGAAGAGCTATGGAGGAGGTTCAGAACATTGTACAGGAGATGATGATCAAAACCATCACCAAGAAGAAGAAATGCAAAAAGGCAAAACGGTTGTCTTAGGAGGTCTTACAAATAACTGAAAAAGAAGAAAAGCGAAAGGCAAAGGAGAAAATGAAAGAAACAGCCATCTGAATGGAGAGTTCCAAAGAATAGCAAGGAGAGATAAGAAAGCCTTCCTAAGTGATCAATGCAAAAAAATAGAGGAAAACAAAAGACTAGAGATATCTTCAAGAAAAGTAAATACCAAGGGAACATTTCATGCAAAGATGGGCACAATAAAGGACAGAAATGGTATGAACCTAACAGAAGCAGAAGATATTAAGAAGAGGTGACAAGAATACACAGAACTATACTAAAAAGATCTTCATGACCCAGAAAACCAGAATGGTGTGATCACTCACCTAGAGCCAGACATCCTGGAATGTGAAGTCAAGTGGGCCTTAGAAAGCATCACTATGAACAAAGCTAGTGGAGGTGATGGAATTCCAGTTGAGCTATTTCAAATCCTAAAAGATGATGCTGTGAAAGTGCTGAACTCAATATGCCAACAAATTTGGAAAACTCAGCAGTGGCCACGGGACTGGAAAAGGTCAGTTTTCATTCCAATCCCAAAGAAAGCCAATGCCAAAGAATGCTCAAACTACCACATAATTGCACTCATCTCACACTCTAGCAAAGTAATGCTCAACATTTTCCAAGCCAGGCTTCAGCAGTATGTGAACTGTCAACTTCCAGTTGTTCAAGCTGGATTTAGAAAAGGCAGAGGAACCAGAGATCAAATTGCCAACATCCATTGGATTATAGAAAAAGCAAGAGAATTCCAGAAAAAAAACATCTACTTCTGTTCCACTGACTATGCTAAAGCCTTTGTATGGATCACAGCCAACTGTGGAAAATTCTTCAAGAGATGGGAATACCAGACCACCTTACTTGCCTCCTGAGAACTCTGTATGCAGGTCAAGAAGCAACAGTTAGAACTGCACATGGAACAACAGACTGGTTCCAAGTTGGGAAAGGAATATATGAAGGCTGTATATTGTCATCTTGCTTATTTAACTTACATGCAGAGTCCATCATGTGAAATGCTGGGCTGGATGAAGCACAAACTAGAATCAAGATTGCTGGGGAAAATATCAATAATCTCATATGCAGATGATGCCACCCTTATGGCAGAAAGCAAAGAGGAACAAAAGAGCCTCTTGAGGAAAGTGAAAGAGGAGAGTGAAAAAGCTGGCTTAAAACTCAACATTCAGAAAGCTAAGATCATGGCATCTGGTCCCATCATTTCATGGCAAGTAAATGGGGAAACAATAGAAACAGTGAGAGACTTTCTTTTCCTGGGCTACAAAACTACTGAAGATGATGACTGCAGCCATGAAATTAAAAGACGCTTGCTCCTTGGAAGAAAAGCTATGGCCAACCTAGACAGTGTATTAAAAAACAGAGACATTACTTTGTCGACAAAAGTCCATTGAGTCAAAGCTATGGTTTTTCCAGTGGTCGTGTATGGATGTGAGAGTTGAAACATAAAGAAGGCTTAGGGCTGAAGAATTGATGCTGTCGAACTGTGGTGTTGGAGAAGACCCTTGAGAGTCTCTTGGACAGCAAGAATATCAATTCAGTCAATCCTAAAGGAAATCAACCCTGAATATTCATTGGAAGGACTGATGCTGTAGCTGAAGATCCAATATTTTGGCCACCTGGTACAAAGAACTGACTCACTGGAAAAGGCCCTGATGCTGGGAAAGATTGAAGGCAAGAAGAGAAGGGAATGACAGAGAATGAGATGGTTGGATGGCATCACTGAAATGATGGACATGAGTTTGAGCAAGCTCCAGGAGTTGGTGATGGACAGGGAAGCCTGACGTGCTGCAGTCCTTGGGGTCACAAAGAGTTAGATACGACTGAGTGACTGAAATGATTGAAATATGTATGTAGAGAAAATTAAAACATTTTTATTCTATAAGTACAATTTTAAAAAGTAAAGTTTCTGTGATAGAAAAATCTGAATTTTAGTCTAGTACCATTTACTAAAATTCCATCTATGTGTGGAATTTCTTGTGAATCAGTGTATGATGTGTGTTCTGTTGATTTGTTTTTCTTAATAGGGATTGTTTCTATTATTTTAAATTTTGTGGGTTTTTTGACAAGACTACTTATTTGTCTGAAATGGAAAAAAATATTAAAAATCATTTTTCCTCTATAACAAGTATGGCCAATAACAAGAGCTATTATGAAAAATGGTTTTACTCTGAAATAAATTATAGCTACATACCAAGGCTCCTTGGCTGTTTCTCTAATTAAGGAATGTAAAGCTAGAACTTCTGAGGAAAACATGGGATCAGATAGCATCTGGACTGCTCTCTTCTAGTTTTGTATTAAAGATAGCCAAAAAAATACAGAAACACAAAAACAAGCACCACCACTGGAAACTAATAGGAAAGGTTTTCATTATTTGAAGATTTGTAGGATATGATTAAGCCTGGAATAGACACTTGGCCTTATTAACTAACCTGCCTAATGGCCCCAAAATTGCAGAAGGGAGTTGAGCTAACTTGGTCCATGATGTAGCCTTAGTTTTGGGCTTCAGGGGTCACAGAGTCTAAGAAACTAAACACTGGCTCCCCATCTCAACAGGCACAGTCTTCTGAGTGGGCCAGAGTCATGCTCTGCCTCCTCTGCTCTTCCCCATCTATGCCCCACTCGCTAACTTCAAAGAAAACAAATACCCAGGAAATGGGCATGGCAGTAATTGGTTGAATTCTAAATACCAAAATTTTGATAAAAATAAGTGTTGGGGGCAGGGAGGACAGAAACTAGTAGCACCTGAGATTCTGGTATACTGGGGAGAGTTTATTTTTTCATAGACCAGGATGTCTTTAAAGAACAATAGTAGTAATTATTATTTCTAAAAGATTGGAAAAAACACTTATAAAGTAGGGGTAACTTTACTATTGGTAGAGATTTAAACTGATTTAGAAGGTAGTTTGGCATGCTGCTGTTAAGTCGCTTCAGTCGTGTCTGACTCTGTGTGACCCCATAGACGGTGGCCCACCAGGCTCCCCCGTCCCTGGGATTCTCCAGGCAAGAACACTGGAGTGGGTTGCCATGTCCTTCTCCAATGCATGAAAGGGAAAAGTGAAAGTGAAGTCACTCAGTCGTGTCTGACTCTTCATGACCCCATGGTGTGCAGCCTACCAGGCTCCTCCATCCATGGGATTTTCCAGGCAAGAGTACTGGAGTGGGGTGCCATTGCCTTCTCCAAGTTTGGCATTATCTGCTAAAGTTGAAAATGAGCATTCTTTGTGACTCACCAGTTTTTCTCCTAGGTACATACTAGAAATGCATGCCCAGGTGTATTTTAAGGTATACACGAGAATGTCTATTATAGCTTTATTTGTAATAGGCAATACTGGAAACAGCCCAAATACCCATCATTAGAAGAGAGCATAAATAATTAATTTTTGTTGTGTTCATATGGTAATATGACAGTGAAAAAATAACTACTAATGTATATGAAAATCAGGGATAAATTTCACACCCATAATATTACATGAAAGAAGCCAGACACAATAGATTGCTCATTATACATTTACATAAAGTTTAAAAAACTTAAAGAGAGTATCCTTTGAAGATAAAGCTAAGAGAAAGTGAGATAATAATACCATAAATAATAGGATTATGATTATTTTAGAGGAGGAGGATGTGGAGGGCATAATGATTGAGAGAGAAGGTTAATGGGGTATTTATTGTTTCTTGGAGTAGTTATAAAGAGGTTTGTTTTATAATAATTATTATGCTTTTTTATTGCACTCTTTATTTCATAGTAAATCATGTTTCATAAGTACCTGTGAAGGATATCTGCTTTCCTTTACTCTAGTTCTATATTCACAATAACATCCTTTGGCATATTTATCTGTTTCTGTCTATCTTTGTCCTGAGAAAGATAACATTCCAAAATGTGGAAGGGTTCATTTGACTCATTAGAAAACAAGAAAAATTCTAACAGGAATTAATATATTGCCTGCATTTTTATCTTGTTTTCTTGTGATAATCGCGAACATTTTTAAAAACTTTGTCAAGTGAGTCAGATTATGTTGAGAGTACTCTGTATGCAATGTCCAATTTAGTCATAACAACAATCTTACAAGGTTGATATTTTTATCTTAACTTCAAACCTATAGGAATTGAGGCTAAGCAATGAAATTAAATTACATGTCTAAGAACACAGTAAATCAAAACCCATCTCTGTCTGATCTGGATCTTAATACATTAAGCAATGTGTCATACTGCATTTTACTAACTCAAAGGTATGGTTAACAGATAATCAGCCATTACTTACAGATTAGTGACAAGATCTAATTTTGCAATGGCCTGAGAAAGGACTGTAGTAAATTCACTGAGATAATATGACCCTTAATGGCTTCTGGTACCCATTAATCTGGTTTCCTCTGGCTACACCTTGACATTTTTTAACTCTGTAGCTCAGATCTCTCCTACTGCACATGTTAGATAGCATTGTAACTAAACATCTCCTTGCCTATCACTCCATGTGAAAATGTGAAAGTTTTAGTCTCTCAGTTGTGTCTGACTCTTTGTGACCCCATGGACTGTAGCCTGCCAGGCTTTTCTGTCCATGGGATTTCCTAGTCAAGAATACTGGAGTGGATTGCCATTTCCTTCTCCAGTGGATCTTCCCAACCCAGAGATCAAACCCACGTCTCTTGTGTCTTCTACATTGCAGGCAGATTATTTACCCACTGAGCCACTGGAGAAGCCAATATATATGCTAAAATCAGAAAATATTCAGTGTCTTCTTATTTTTATCCCTGGAGTTTAGCACAGCACCAGCACACATTAGGTGTTCAATAAATGCTTGTTAGATCAACAAGAATTAATGTTAGGAAAAATATACATTTCACAAGCAGTTGCTGTCATAATTTTATTTGAAGAATACCCTAAAATGCATTCTCATGCAAATAAGCAGGCTTTATTGCTATTTGGCAAATGGGCTAAAATCTTTGCAAACCTGAGTCATAACTTGCACATTCTTAAGATCTTCTTTAGGAAGTTGAGCTTTTTTGAAAGTCCCTGTGCTTCATGGTTTGCAATGCCTTAAATAATTTAGTGGTTTTCAAAATTGTTGAAAGATTAGGTACCTGATGGATGATCTGCATCCAGCTTCTCAGAGAGAAGCTGATTTTATTCTGTCTTCTGGGAAAAATAAACATGAAAAATTTGGTGTTAAATTGGATACATTCCACGTTGTAATTGGAAAGCATTTCACTGTTCTAAATGAGTTTTGATTTTATGTATGAACAACCATTATTATATCAAACAAAGAAGTTCTTTTGGTGTCTAGATACAATGATATATCTAAAAAATTTCCTGTCAATTCTGCATTTAGGCAACATATTTGAACAGGGTTAATAAACATCTTGGTTAATGGTTGACATGTATGTATTAAAATATAATACATGTGTGCATACTCAGTTGCTCAGTTGTGTCTGACTCTTTGTGACCCTGTGGACTGTAGTCTACCATGCACTTCTATTCATGGAATTTTTCAGGCAAACATACTGGAGCGGATTGCCATTTCCTTCACCAGGAGATCTTCCCAACCCAGGGATTGAACTTGCATCTCTTCCATCTCTGCACTGGCAAGCGGATTCTTTACCACTGAGCCACCAGGAAGCGCAAAATATAATACTCTAAGCTTAAATTATGTAGAACCTATGTTGTGTTCTCTATACATAATTCAGAAGAGGTTTCCAAATCTTACCATACTTCTTTTTTTCTTTCTTTTTTAAAAAATTAATTTATTTATTATAATTGGAGGCTAATTACTTTACAATATTGTAGGGATTTTTGCCATACATTGACATGGGTGTACATGTGTTCCCCATCCTGAACCTCCCTCCCACCTCCCTCCCCATCCCATCCCTCAGGGTCAATCCAGTGCACCAGCCCTGAGCACTTTGTCTCATGCATCGAACCTGGACTGGTGATCTATTTTACATATGATAATACACATATTTCAATGCTATTCTCTCAAATCATCCCACCCTCACCTTCTCCCACAGAGTCCAAAAGTCTGTTTTTACCTCTGTGTCTCTTTTGCTGTCTCATATATAGGGTCATCATTACCATCTTTCTAAATTCCATATATATGCTTTAATATACTACATTGGTTTTTTTTTCTTTCTGACTTACTTCACTCTGTATAATAGGCTCCAGTTTCGTCTACCTCATTAGAATTGATTCAAATGCATTCTTTTTAATAGTGGTGTAATATTCCATTCTGTATATGTACCACAGCTTTCTTATACATTCATCTGCCAATGGACATCTAGGTAGCTTCCATGTCCCGGCTATTGTAAACAGTACTGCGATTAACATTGGGGTACATGTGTCTCTCAATTCTGGTTTCCTCACTGTGTATGCCCAGCAGTGGGATTTCTGGGTCATATGGCAGTTCTATTTCTGGTTTTTAAAGGAATCTCCACACTGTTCTCCATAGTGGCTGTACTTGTTTGCATTCCCACCAACAGTGTAAGAGGGTTCCCTTTTCTCCACACCCTCTCCAGCATTTATTGTTTGTAGACTTTTTGATAGCAGCCATTCTGACCAATGTGAGATGCTACCTCATTGTGGTTTTGATTTGCATTTCTCTGATAATGAGTGACATTGAGCATCTTTTCATGTGTTTCTTAGCCATCTGTATGTCTTCTTTGGAGAAATGTCTGTTTAGTTCTTTGGCTTGTTTTTTGATTGGGTCGTTCGCTTTTCTGGAATTGAGCTGCAGGAGTTGCTTGTAAATTTTTGAGATTAATTCTTTGTCAGTTGCTTCGTGTGCTATTATTTTCTCCCATTCTGAAGGCTGTCTTTTCATCTTGCTTATAGTTTCCTTCGTTGTGCAAAAGCTTTTAAGTTTAATTAGGTCACATTTGGTTATTTTTGTTTTTATTTCCATTACTCTGGGAGGGGGGTCATAAAGCATCCTGCTGTGATTTATGTCAGAGAGTGTTTTACCTATGTTTTCCTCTAGGAGTTTTATAGTTTCTGGTCTTACATTTAGATCTTTAATCCATTTTGAGTTTATTTTTGTGTATGATGTTAGAAAGTGTTCTAGTTTCATTCTTTTACAAGTGGTTGACCAGTTTTCCCAGCACCACTTGTTAAAGAGATTGTCTTTTCTCCATTGTATATTCTTGCCTCCTTTGTCAAAGATAAGGTGTCCATAGGTGGGTGTATTAATCTCTGGGCTTTCTATTTTGTTCCATTGATCTATATTTCTGTCTTTGTGCCGATACCATACTGTCTTGATGACTGTAGCTTTGTAGTAGAGCCTGAAGTCAGGCAGGTTGATTCCTCTGTTCCATTCTTATTTCTCAAGATTGCTTTGGCTATTTGAGGTTTTTTGTATTTCCATACAAATTGTGAAATTATTTGTTCTAGCTCTGTGAAAAATACTGTTGGTAGCTTGATAGGGATTGCAATGAATCTATAGATTGCTTTGGGTAGTATACTCATTTTCACTATATTGATTCTTCAGATTCATGAACATGGTATATTTCTCCATATATTTGTGTCATCTTTGATTTCTTTCATCTATGTTTTATAGTTTTCTATATATAGGTCTTTTATTTCTTTAGGTAGATTTATTCCTAAGTATTTTATTCTTTTCATTGCAATGGTGAATGGAATTGTTTCCTTAATTTCTCTGTTTTCTCATTGTTAGTGTATATGAATGAATGGGATTTCTGTGTGTTAATTTTATATCCTGCAACTTTATTATATTCGTTGATTAGCTCTAGTAATTATCTGGTGATATTTTTAGGGTTTTCTATGTATAGGATCATGTCATTTGCAAACAGTGAGAGTTTTGCTTCTTCTTTTCCAATTTGGATTCCTTTTATTTCTTTTTCTTTTCTTATTGCTGTGGCTAAAACTTCCAAAACTATGTTGAATAGCAGTGGTGAGAGTGGACACCCTTGTCTCATTCCTGACTTTAGGGGAAATGCTTTCAATTTTTCACCATTGAGGATAATGTTTGCTGTGGGTTTATCATAAATGGCTTTTATTGTGTTGAGGTATGTATCTTCTATGCCTGATTTCTGGAGGGTTTTTAATCATAAATGGATGTTGAATTTTGTCAAAGGCTTTCTCTGCATCTATTGAGATGATCATATGGTTTTTATTTTTCAATTTGTTAATGTGGTGTATTACATTGATTGATTTGCAAATATTGAAGAATTCTTGCATCCCTGGGATAAAGCCCACTTGTTCATGATGTATGATCTTTTTTAATATGTTGTTGGATTATGTTTGCTAGAATTTTGTTAAGGATTTTTACATCTATGTTCATCAGTAATATTGGCCTATAGTTTTCTTTTTTTGTGGCATCTTTGTCTGGTTTTGGTATTAGGATGATGGTGGCCTCATAGAATGAGTTTGCTTGCCATATTTCTTTATCATCACTTTGAAAACTGCTTTTCTTTTTTGCCTGATCAATTGGTCAAACTCTTTATTCATAATTTAGAATCATAGAATAATTAGATACTAAGCTAGAATCCTAGTTAATAGAGTTTGATTGTGAACATGTTTACAAAGATACAAGAACTGTTAATATTACCTAAGGTCACTTATTATAAAAACATAAAATATGTAGTTTTTTTTTTATTTTCAAATTGTAAGTTGATTCTATGGGAGAGTTTAACATTTATTTTGCTTAATCTTAGAGTAATGAATAATAACTATCAGAGTTCCACTTTCTTAAAAATTGGAAAAGCACATAAAATATTTTAAAAGCTATCTTACTGTCTCATAATTTTCCTACCAAACAATCATTTGACTTCTAGATCATCTCATTGAAAGATTTTACCTTCACCTGGACTAAATATGTTATTATTAATTTAAGGTCAGGTGATACTTAATAGCAAACACTCTCTTCCAACAACACAAGAGAAGACTCTACACATGGACATCACCAGATGGTCAACACCGAAATCTGATTGATTATATTCTTTGTAGCCAAAGATGGAGAAGCTCTATAAAGTCAACAAAAATAAGACCAGGAGCTGACTATGGCTCAGATCATGAACTCCTTATTGCCAAATTCAGACTGAAATTGAAGAAAGTAGGGAAAACCACTAGACCATTCAGATATGACCTAAATCAAATCCTTTATGATTATACAGTGGAAGTGAGAAATAGATTTAAGGGCCTAGATCTGGTAGATAGAGTGCCTGATGAACTATGGAATGAGGTTCGTGACATTGTACAGGAGACAGGGATCAAGACCATGCTCATGGAAAAGAAATGCAAAAAAAGCAAAATGGCTGTCTGGGGAGGCCTTACAAATAGCTGTGAAAAGAAGAGAAGTGAATAGCAAAGGAGAAAAGGAAAATATATAAACATCTGAATGCAGAGTTCCAAAGAATAGCAAGAAGAGATAAGAAAGCCTTCTTCAGTGATCAGTGTAAAGAAATAGAGGAAAACAACAGAATGGGAAAGACTAGAGAGCTCTTCAAGAAAATTAGAGATACCAAAGGAACATTTCATGCAAAGATGGGCTTGATAAAGGACAGAAATGGTATGGACCTAACAGAAGCAGAAGATATTAAGAAGAGATGGCAAGAATACACAGAAGAACTGTACAGAAAAGATCTTCACGACCCAGATAATCACGATGGTGTGATCACTGACCTAGAGCCAGACATCCTGGAATGTGAAGTCAAGTGGGCCTTAGAAAGCATCACTATGAACAAAGCTAGTGGAGGTGATGTAATTCCAGTTGAGCTATTTCAAATCCTGAAAGATGATGCTGTGAAAGTGATGCACTCAATATGCCAGCAAATTTGGAAAATTCAGCAGTGGCCACAGGACTGGAAAAGGTTAGTTTTTGTTCCAATCCCAAAAAAGGCAATGCCAAAGAATGCTCAAACTACCGCACAATTGCACTCATCTCACATGCTAGTAAAGTAATGCTCAAAGTTCTCCAAGCCAGGCTTCAGCAATACGTGAACTGTGAACTTCCTGATGTTCAAGCTGGTTTTAGAAAAGGCAGAGGAACCAGAGATCGAATTGCCAACATCCACTGGATCATGGAAAAAGCAAGAGAGTTCTAGAAAAACATCTATTTTTGCTTTATTGACTATGCCAAAGCCTTTGACTGTGTGGATCACAATAAACTGTGGGAAATTCTGAAAGAGATGGGAATACCAGACCACCTGATCTGCCTCCTGAGAAATCTGTATGCAGTTCAGGAAGCAACAGTTAGAACTGGACATGGAACAACAGACTGGTTCCAAGAAAAGGAGGACGTCAAGGCTGTATATTGTCACCCTGCTTATTTAACTTATATGCAGAGTACATCATGAGAAACGCTGGACTGGAAGAAACACAAGCTGGAATCAAGATTGCCGGGAGGAATATCAATAACCTCAGATATGCAGATGACATCACCCTTATGGCAGAAAGTGAAGAGGAACTCAAAAGCCTCTTGATGAAAGTGAAAGCGGAGAGTGAAAAAGTTGGCTTAAAGCTCAACATTCAGAAAACGAAGATCATGGCATCTGGTCCCATCACTTTATGGGAAATAGATGGGGAAACAGTGGAAAAGGTGTCAGACTTTATTTTTCTGGGCTCCAAAATCACTGCAGATGGTGACTGAAGCCATGAAATTAAAATACGCTTACTCCTTGGAAGGAAAGTTATGACCAACCTAGATAGCATATTCAAAAGCAGAGATATTACTTTGCCAACAAAGGCCCGTCTAGTCAAGGCTATGGTTTTTCCTGTGGTCATGTATGTATGTGAGAGTTGGACTGTGAAGAAGGCTGAGCACAGAAGAACTGATGCTTTTGAACTGTGGTGTTGGAGAAGACTCTTGAGAGTCCCTTGGACTGCAAGGAGATCCAACCAGTCCATTCTGAAGGAGATCAGCCCTGCAATTTCTTTGGAGGTAATGATGCTAAGCTGAAACTCCAGTACTTTGGCCACCTCATGTGAAGAGCTGACTCATTGGAAAAGACTCTGACTCTGGGAGGGATTGGGGGCAGGAGGAGAAGGGATGACAGAGGATGAGATGGCTGGATGGCATCACTGACTCGATGGACGTGAGTCTGAGTGAACTCCGGGAGTTTGTGATGGACAGGGAGGCCTGGCATGCTGCGATTCATGGGGTCACAAAGAGTCGGACATGACTGAGCGACTGAACTGAACTGAACTGATACTTAATACTAGACTAGTATTAAGAGGATTGTATACTTTAGGCAAAATAAAATGCAGATGAAAAATTTTATATAACCTTATTTTAACTCCGTCTTTGTTTATATTATCATGGGAATGCCTGGAGGCAGTGGGTCATATGTATAAAACAAAGTGTAAGCCAGGCCTTTGCAGTTCTGATATAATTTTGTGATCAATCATCTTATTCTAATTTGATTTGTGTTAATGTTGGAGGAAAGAGGATGAGAAATTACTACATGATCTTTTAATGGCATTATATTTTTGAGCTAATTCCTGTCTGGATACACATTACTATGGATTATTCCATTCTTTCCATTCCCTTCTTTTCTTCTATCCTTCCTTCCTTCTTCCCATAAATATCTATTGATGCCTACTGTGTGTCTGGTTCTGAGTTAGATGTTTGAAATACTCTGTGAACAAAACAGTAAGAAGTTATTTACCTTTGTAAAATTTATATTCTAATAGAATAAAGTAGACAATAAAAAGATAACAAATAAATAATTTAGTGTTATATAACATGTTGGAAGCAAAGCTATGACCAACCTAGAGAGCATATTAGAAAGCATTGAGAGATAATACTTTGCCAGCAAAGGTCCATCTAGTCAAAGCTATGATTTTTCCAGTAGTTATATTTGGATGTGAGAGTTGGACTATAAAGAAAGCTGAGTGCTGAAGAATTGATGCTTTTGAACTGTGGTGTTGGAGAAGACTCTTGAGATTCCCTTGGAATGCAAGGAGATAAACCAGTCAGTCCTAAAGGAGATCAGTCCTGGGTGTTCATTGAAAGGACTGATGATGAAGCTGAAGCTCCCATACTTTAGCCACCTGATATGGAGAACTAACTCATTGGAGTTCAGACCCTGATGCTGGGAAAGATTGAAGGCAGGAGGAAAAGGGGATGACAGAGGATGAGATGGTTGGATGGTATCACCGACTCGATGGACATGAGTTTGAGCAAGCTCTGTGTGTTGGTGATGGACAGGGAAGCCTGACATGCTGCAGTCCATGGGGTTGCAAAGAGTCGGACATGACTGAGCAACTGAACTGAACTGAACGTGTTGAAATTTAACAATCGTTAAGAAAAATAGGTTAAGGAAAGTAGGATCAAGAGTGGAGTATAATGGAAAACAGCTGAAGGGTCTCGAAGAGAGGAGTTACATAATGTAATTTATAATGTGGAGGATCACTCAAGTGTCTTAACTGTCATGCTGAGAATAGATTTTAGAGAAGCAAAGTTAGGAGCTAGGAGATGAGTCAGACTATTGTGGTAATGTCGTCAATAGATGACATATCTTAGAACAGAGTAGTGATGAAGATGTTAGAAAGTGATCAGATTCTAAATATATTTTGAAGAATGTTCCAATGATTTGCATGTTAGATGGGTGAAAATAGAGGAAACAAAGATGACTTGAGATTTTTGATCTGAGCAATTTAAAGAATAGGTTTGAAGCCAATCAAAATAACAAGAGTTTGGGGGAACATTTGCTTAGATAAAATAAGGAATTCCATTTTGGACAGTCAGCTTTGATATGTCCATTAGACATCCAAGTGAAATCTCTGGAGTGGTGGCGGCAAAAGCATTCTAAAGTCTGAAGTTAATTATGTCTTCTCCAGCTATTAATCCTTAGTATCTCTACCCTGTAGGAACTATAAATCATAGGCCTTTTAAGGGGTTAGCCCTCTATTACTGCCAAACCCCAGACCTAGTAATGTGTACCTACATAGGCTTGTCTTTTTCAATATAGTTGTCAAGACCACCATCAAATAGGTGAGAGTTCTAGTTTCACTATTTCCTTTTCCATGACATCTGGGATGCAACTTAACCTTTTTGGCTTCTATGTACTCATGTCAATATCTACCTTAAAGAATTATGAGAATAAATCACTCGGCACATTGTGTGGCACTTTAGTAAGTTGTCAGTTAGTGATAGCTATTATTATCATTATTATTATGGGCTTCCCTGTTGGCTCAGATGGTAAAGAATTCACCTGCAATGCAGGAGACCTGGGTTTGATCCCTGTGTTGGGAAGACCCCCTGGAGGAGAGCATGGCAACCCACTCCAGTATTCTTGTCTAGAGAGTCTCCATGGACAGAGGAGCCTGGTGGGCTACAATCCATGGGGTTGCAAAGAGTCGGACATGACTGAGCGACTAAACGCAGCACACGTTATGCAACTACAAGGCGGTGGTGACTCTGCTTGAGTTGTTACTTAGTCACGTTATAGTATCCAATAAAGTAATCCTGGGACTCTCAAGACCTTTTTATTCACTGGAGAAAAGAATGTGTAAAGTCTTCTTGTCCTTGAGCCTGGAAGTCTCTGCTCCTGCTGCTAAGTCAATTCAGTTGTGTCTGACTCTGTGTGACCCCATAGATGGAAGCCCACCAAGCTCCCCCATCCCTGGGATTCTTCAGGCAAGAACACTGGAGTGGGTTGCCATGTCCTTCTCCAATGCATGAAAGTGAAAAGTGAAAGTGAAGTCGCTCAGTCGTGTCCGACTCTCAGTGACCCTGTGGACTGCAGCCTACCAGGCTTCTCCATCCATGGGATTTTCCAGGCAAGAGTACTGGAGTGGAGTGCCATTGTCTTCTCTGGATGGAGTCTCTAATACCCCTGAATTCACAGACTTGAACCTATTTTCTCCAAGAAGACAGCTCCTGAGCCACCTGACCTGTTCCTGTAGGATTACAATCACTCAGATATCAGTTTTGTTGCTTCACTTGGATGACTTATTGGCCACTAGGTTACTCTGGTCCTCTTTTTTTTAAACCTTAAGCTTCATATATGTCCTAAGCAGGCTCCTCCAAATAAGTTTGAGATGCCTTTTTTTGAAATTATCAGTTAACTCTCAAAATGTTAAGACATTTTTTAAGCTCAAGAATGCCTGTATGGGAAAAATGGGACTGAGATTTGGTACAGATAATCAAATAGCTTGATAGGAAACAATGGAAAAAGAAGGATAATGTATCTAATAGCTAAAAACATGGACCAGGAATAAAAATTGAATTAAAGTAATATTGCCTGCCTGGCAATTGTTTACTGACAAAGTGCCAGCTCCCGAAAAAAGGCCATTACAAAAATCAGGTGATTGCTAAAATTAATTTTATTAAAGTTACAGCAAGTAAGGATATCATCTGGGTAGTCTTAGTAGTGTTTTACAGAGATGAAGTTGGGAAAGAGTTTTCAGAGGGTTCTAGGACCTGGGCTGGTAGGTATTAAGGTAAATCTTGCAAGGCAGGCAGTTGGTTGAAAATTGGGCAGCATCTGTGAAAAACAGCTGGGATAGATGGACAGAGCAAGATGAGTACCTTAAAGATCTTAATAAGCACATGGTGAGTCTTAGTAAGTAGGTGGTTGTCATCAGATCATAGTCTTATACTCTGGGGGGAAGTATTTCTTGGAACAAGCAGTTCAGAAATTATTTTTTGGTGTTGTTGAACATAGGTTAGGGAAATAATGCCTCATCTGAGTATCATTTCATGGAAGAAATTATGTTAATTTCAGTTCTTAGTACTTATGTTGTTTAAGCTTTGTTGTCTTTATTTTTGAAAGGCAAGTTTGAGTTTTAAGTAAGATAAAACATGTAAAACATCTATGTCTGGGCCTGATTTTGAGCAAATGTTCAATGTATGTTGGCTGTTATAATTTTTATAGGGTTTTATTGAATAAAACATAGACCTTCAGATGCTAACATCAGAGAATCCATGTTCTGGTGTCAGACTAATTTCAAATCCTAGAACATCACTTGGTAGCTTTTTTCCTACTGTAAGGTGAAAACTTTAAAATTTATCTTTTCATGTCTCATAATTGAAATGTAAAAAATACATTTTTACATTGGATTGCCAATGTTTGAACAGAAGTATGAAAGCTGAATGTGTGTGCTTATCTAACCCACACTATTAACAACCATTGCTTTATTTGCAGAATGACATGAATTACATAGCATCCAGTGGACTTCTATTCAAAGATGGCAAAAAGCGGATTGATTACATCTTGGTTTATAGAAAGTCAAATATACAATATGACAAAAGAAACACATTTGAAAAGAACCTCAGAGCGGAAGGCTTAATGTTAGAAAAGGAGGTAGGTGCTTTAATAATATTAGCTATATGATACAATGTGCTGGAAGAGATATGATATTTTACATTTCAGTATAAAAGGTATAACGTATGGCTTTTAAAAACATATAGCAATTTTCTCCCACATGTAAAAGAAATGCATATGTATAGTCATATTTTAAAATATTTTCCTTTTTTACTCTATACATTTCTGTAAATTTAAATATTTTGCAAAGGGCATAGCTGTTTTTACATTTTTTAAAATTAAAGAAGGAATGATCCTGTATAAAGTACAAAACTCTATGAAAAGAAAAACAAAATGTTGAAAGAAATGAGTCTGCCAAACCGTTAATATCTAGGTTTTAATATTTTAGTAAGCATGTTTGAAATTTGTGTCTAGAGCTCAAATGAGGAATCTAAACTGAAGGTAAATGCTTTAATCTTTAGAACATAGATGGTAATATAAGCTGTGTTTTAGTATGAGATCACTGGAGAGAATGATAAAACAAAAAAAGAGCCTAAAAGTGAGCCTATAAAAAGTAGGAGGGGAAAATAAATGGTTGAAGATGTTGGATGTAGGTGGAAGTAGAAGAGATGAGGAGTCACAGAGAAGAGTGGTTACCAGGGTTAAGTGCTGCTCAGAAGTCAAGTGAGACCAGAAAGAGGTCCAGTTAAGTGGAGAATATGGAGATCTTTGGTAAAATCAGAGAGAATCTTTTCTCTGAGGAGAGAGACTGGGGCAAGCTGAAGAGTGACTGGATAATGGAAAAATAGAGGCTGTGGCAAATGTCATCTGTTTGCTCATCTGTGAAGGGAAGGATGAAGAGTGATAGCCCGAGATGGAAACAAGGTCTCATGAGGTTTTACTTCTTTCTTTCTGTTTTCTTTTTTTCTTGTATGTGATGTTTAAATAATGAGGAGGAAGGAAGGGTGAATGGAGAAAGGCAGGGAAAGAAAGAAATAGAAGAGAAAGATTGAGGAAACAGAAGACAGATGAGTAAAAAGAATTGAAAGGCCTTTAGGTGAAAATTAAGGGTAAGATCCAGTATACAGTTAGAATATCAAGTGTAATATCAGGGAAAATTAAGATTCCTTAATTGTATTCTAAAGTTAATTTTCTGCAATCATTTATTTTGGTTGTCAATAATATGTTTACTTATATTCTTAATTCTAAGAGTATTAACATTGGTTTTTTAAATGGTTGAGTTAATTAGGACTAGATTAATTATCATAATGTTAATGTGTAAAATCAACAAAAAACAGTTTAAGTGAACAAAACATATTTATGTAATAAGCATGCTAACTTTATATATGAAATAAGCATGTTATTTTTATATATAAAAAATAGTCTTAAAATTTCTAATCAAGAAATTGTTCAGTACTATTTTTATTAATTTTCTATTGCTGCTTAACACATCACCACATATTCAGCAGCTTAAAATAAGACCCATTTGTTAGCCCACAGTTTTGCAAATCAGAAGTTTGGGTATGGTGAGCACTTGGCTCTGTTTCTTGCAAGACTTAAATCAGTGTGTTGAATAGGCTTGCATTCACACCTGGAACTTAGGGTATTCTTTCAAGCTTATGTGGTTGTGATAGAATTCAGTTCCTTGTGGTTGTAGGACTGAAATCCACATCTCCTTGCTAGCTGTAAGCCAGGTACCTCTCTCAGTACCTAGAGGCCATTCTGATTCCTTGCTGCATGCTCCCCACCCACGTTTAAAACCAGCAACAGAGACTCCCCTTTGCGTACCTCTGCTGTTTTGAATCTCTTTTGCCAAGAAGAGTCCCTTTCAGGGAATCATCTGCCATGGAGAATAATCTCTGTTTTAAAAGCAAATGCGCCATATAAAGAACTTAATCATGAGACTGAATATGCCATCGTATTCACAGGTCCTGTAGATTGTTCAAGATGAAGACAAGGCATGAAGATCTAAGAGGATTTCTTAGAATTCTGCCAACCACATTAAAAAAATTCAATATCCTATGTATTGCCCTTTTAAGCAAGTAGGCGTAGAAAGAAACTTAACGCTATGATTATAATATAGAACATAGATATGTTTTTGGTTTAAACCCTATGTTAACTGATGACTAAATGGCCTCTAAATAGTTATACCTATCTGAACTATCAAATCCAGTGTTTTGCATTATCATGAACTTTTATTTCTTCTTAAAATTTTTAGTATTATAGTATGTGTGCTTTATTTGCAACTTAATTTTAATAAGTATTAAACTGAAAATATTTAGGTCTTGTCACAGGTGGAAAAGGAAAATGAAATTGTGAAAATGTCAGCAAGTACTGGATTTTTAGCAGAAAAAATGGGAGTATTCCCTAGGAAACAAGTACCCATTTTTAAAATTTATATTCAACAGAGTTAAGCACTGAGCCTGGCACAGAGTATATCTCAAATCCTCATTAAATTGCATGTTGATGTGGATAGTTTCTAGATGATCACATCAGCAACAGATAATGATTCATGTTTGAAGATTGTGCAGATAAATAGGTAGATGATCTCTGTCAAGATATGTTCTTTGTTATCCAAGTGTATTTCCAGATTATATCAGCATTTTACCTTTATCTTATACTTAGTATAGCAAGCTACCATATTCTCTATTTTTTTTCAGCTCTCTGCCACCAACTTGCAGAGTGACATTGTAAAAACATATTTTTAAAATTTCCTTTTTTTCTCAAGAATGAATCTTCTACCTCTTGAAAATTTTGGATGGAATAATTAAATAATAATGTGAAGTGTGAAGGCTGTGGGTGTTTTGTTCCCCTGGAAAAGCCTGCCTGCATCAGAGCTAAACAGAATAGTGCCAGATTGGGAGCTTCTGATTCCAAGGGAGAAAGTAATCTTGCTTTCTGCCAACACCATCCCTTCATCAACCTCCTGCTGCAAGGAAATAAAACTATTTTTGTTTTTTTTTTTAAGTAGAGGTATAACAAAAGAGAAATTAAGTTGAAGAAGTTATAAGACAATTCATGCTGCTTGGAAAAATATATACATATATATGTATGTATATATTAATATATTTTAGACATACAAAATTAGAAATGTTCTAGCCGTATGTACCCTTAGCTTGATGTTTCACTGGTGGTAGAATTAATGTAGTAATGTCCTTCTGAAGAATCTACTTTATTTGGGTGTATTAGATTTTTTTCACATCTTAAGAGTTGACCAGACTGAATTAATTATCAGTGCTAAGCCAGCTATTCATGATGCTAATTTGAACCTGACATAGTACCTCTTCCAAAATAATTCTGGCTTATTTGCTTTCTTATCTTCATTGTCTCTTGCTTAGGTACAAGTTACAAAGAATGTGTACTCAAAGTAAGTGAACTCATTCATTCATTCATCCATTCAGTGAATGCTTAGTGAATGACTACTGTGTGCCTGGTGTAGAACTAGGTGCTCAGTAGACATAAATGAACAAAGCAAATATCCCTCCTCTCACAGCACTTACATAAATAGACTCATTCATTAGAAGATAATAAACACTATAAAAAAAAATGGAGTGAGGTAAGGATGATGGGGTGAAGCAGGCAAGTAATAGCAAGTGACCAAATAATGGAAGTAGAGTGAATGAGAGGGAGATTAGTAGGAGAAAGGTTTAACAAGATATTGAGGGTGAGGTTGTAAAAAGCTGTGTAGGTCATTGGAAAAACTTTGGTTTTCACTTTGATTCAAATGAGGTTCTGAGAAATTATACGATCTGAGTTATATTTTAAAGAATAACTCTGGCCATTGTGCTATGAATAGACCATTGGGGGCAAGAATATGAGCAAAGGCTCTATTAGAAAACACTGTAAGACTCTAGATCAGAGATGGTGGTGATAGACCAGAGCAGTAGCTGTGGAAGAAGTGGGGAGCGACCTGTTCTAGCTGTACATGCTGTGAAGAAAAACAAGCTAGGAACCAACTAATGGTATGAAACCCAAGCTCTCCTATGGTGGAGGGTAAGCCTTCCCAGATCTCTCCCAACACCCATGCATGTAATAGTCATTCCTTCTTCATGCTGCTAATATATTCTGGCAGCCAACATTCCTAGGTTTTAAGAACCATGATGCTCTGTGGGAGAGTGTGATCTCCATTCATACCAAATTAAGGCTTAGCTCCTGAGAAATGATTTTTTTTTGTCCCAACATCTGCTTATTCCTCAAAAGAGATCCCCACTCTCAAACTTCTGAGAAACCATTGGAGAGAATGTAATGATCTAACATCAGTGCACTTCTCAAGGGATTGGTTGTTATCTTAAATCATCCCACCCATAGAATGTGTCATTCTGGTAGAGACTGATTTTGTCTGAGTCTAGATTCGTTTTCATAGAAGTCTCACTTCCAGATTCTGGGATGAAATGAGCACTAAATATGTTTTCTTTAATTCTGAGGGTCCCATTTTCTCTGTCTTTGAGTAACTGCTGGAAAGGAACCCACACCTCCCCAGGAACTGAGCAATGACATAAAAGCATAAGGCACTTTGAATACATAAAGAAGAAAGAGAAATTTCCCAAAGAAACTATAGTCTGTAGAAATACAGTTTTATTACAATTTATACTGAGTTTTATTTCAAAGAAAATTTAACTTTTCAATCACTTGATTCAAGTCCCCAACTTCAGAGTTTTCCCCAATCATACGTTGTTACTGGCTTTTTACTTGTATAATTCAAAGCCTATTACAGAGGCCTAAAAACCAAGGCACTGCTCCACCAAAGATGAATCAAGTAGCTATTTACTGAAAAAAAGAAAAAAAAAAGAACTATTCTAGTGAAGCTTTGAAAATAGCCATTACTTTGGCCATGGTCTGATTCTAGAAGCATGCTCTCACTGGGAATGAACATTCTGGTAAACCCCTTGTACTTGAGCTCCTTATAGTCTAGTCTCTCATAAGACTCATGACAACTCTATGAGGTAAGACCATTCTTTCCATTTCCCAAGCGAGAAAACTGAGGATCAGAGAAATTAGGTAATTTCCCCGAGGTCCTAGAGTTAATAAATGATAGAAATGGAATTTGTACTTACCTCTTTGTGATTCTAAACACTGTGTTTTTTCTTCCATACCGTATCATTTCTTCCAAGTAGGCATTTAGGATTAAAGAAATTGACCAGAGTACTCAAGTTTGTTAAAAGCTCCTTAGATAATCCCAATGCCCACTTTATTTTGCTTAAAAACCTCTTGTCTAGATCAAAGACACAAATTATTATGATCTCTTGCAGGAAACATTATACTAACCTTTTAAGATTCAAGTAAGTATGCAAATTTGACAGCTCCGCAAGGTCATGGACTTGTAAGTCTTATACACTGTTTATCCCCGGAATTGTCATAGGCTCTCACAAGTATAATAGTAATTGCTCAATAAAATATGCTAAAAGAATAAATGAATGAATAACTGGTATACCTGTCAGTGTTGTCTATCCACCTTGAGCAGGAAAAAAAAGGATCATGAGAAAGTTTGCAACCAGAATAACTTCAGAGTCCTAATTGGCTCATGATTATTCTGGTTGGTGGCTCTGGATCTTAATAATGGTCAAGGAAGAAAGCACGCTAACTCACATGGATGATTATTTCTTGCATACAATGGCATTATTACATTTTTATTAAGATAATTCTGTGTTAAGAAATTTTATTCATATAAATTCCTTTTAAATCAGCGATAATGATTCCTGTGTATATAAAGGGGACAGTGTTCTTCCCTGTCAGGTCAAATTGTGACATGATATTACCAGCTCTGATTCTAATTGGCACCTGTTCTGTTGCCCTTTACAGCCAGCTGTTGCAAACTCGGATATCATGTTTATTAAAATTCACATTCCGTGGGACACACTTTGCAAGTATGCAGAGAGACTGAATATTAGGATGCCCTTCAGGTACTTTCAGGTTTTGTTTCATTCTATCTCAGAATGTATTAAGATGAGCCTGTTTTTTGCAAAACCAGAGAGTAATAAATGTAATTCTTTCTGCAGAGGAAATGCTTTTTTCCCCCAAGTTTAGTCAATTTTGGCCATTTATCTTACCTTCTAATTTCCTTGCCTAGTGTAAGCTTCCAGGTTCCCTGGATGCTTTATATCATTTCTAGCTGGACTAGACTGGAAGGAGGGAAAGATAGTTGTTTTCTAATTTTACTTACTCTTCCCAAGATCAGTCTCACTTATTTAATATAGGTAGATGGAACTCTTATTTTTGTGACAGAAGTAAGTGTGTAGCATTCTTATGTATACAGATTCGGCATTCTCTGTATAGCAGTTATCAGGAAACTTTCCTCAGGTGCAGATCAACCAGATAGTTTCTTAGCTCTGTCCTCAGTGCCAAAGGATAAATGGTAATGAAAGATCTTCTCAGTTCAAAGATGTTTCAGTCTTTCTTATAGGCAAGACTACAGGAAAGTCAAAAATTGAATAGACCTATTTCCCCATATTGTGTGTTTTGTGTTATATGCAGAATGTATCACTTTCCTTCCTGATCTCTCACAATGAAATTCAAGTGTTTCTACTATGCGTGAACTGGCATTGAAGCTCAGTATGCTTCATCAACTGCTAAAAAAGGTTTTAAAAGGTTCAGGGTAGCAAGATGCCAAGGAAAAGAGCCTGTAGATAATGAATTTGCATGAACAGTAGGAGGGCAATTCAAAACTGTGAAGAAATTTATCAGACCTGGTAGCATGGAAGAGACGAGATCTGTGAGAGGGCTGCCAGCCTCGGGTCGAATGACAAGCCTTGAGAGTCTTGTCTTTTTAATCATCTGAAATTCCTCAGGCTTTGGAAGTTGCACCCACAAGTCATTGCCCACAAAGCAGAAATTGATTAAGCACTGGCAACTACTGAGGAATTTTACAGTGACAATATTAGAATTAGATACCTAAATTGACTCCCATTCCTGTTTGGGTCAATCTCAAGGGAAGTCAATCCAGTCAGTCTTAAGGGAAATTGACCCTGAATACTCATTGAAAGGACTGATGCTGAAGCTGCTGCTAAGTCACTTCAGTCGTGTCCGACTCTGTGTGACCCCATAGACGGCAGCCCACCAGGCTCCCCCGTCCCTGGGATTCTCCAGGAAGAACACTGGAGTGGGTTGCCATTTCCTTCTCCATTGCGTGAAAGTGAAAAGTGAAAGTGAAGTTGCTCAGTCGTGTCTGACTCTTAGCGACCCCATGGATTGCAGCTTACCAGGCTCCTCCGTCCATGGGATTTTCCAGGCAAGAGTACTGGAGTGGGGTGCTGAAGCTGAAGCTCCAGTATTTTGGTCATCTGATGGGAAAATCGGCTCATTGGAGAAGTCACTGGTGCTGGTAAAGATTGAGGGTAGAAGGAGAAGAGGCTGTCAGAGGATGAGGTGGCTAGATGGCATCACCGATGCAATGGACATAAACTTGGGCAAACTTTGGGAGATGGTGAGGGACAGAGAGGCCTGGGGCGCTGCAGTCCATGGAGTTGCTAACAGTCAGGCATGACTGGGCAACTGAACAACCTGTTTGAGAAATAGTTTTGAAATCCTCTATACAGATAATCATAAGATAGGTAAATAATATCTTGAAGAGCTTGGCAAAAATAATAATAGTAACAATACAGGGAGGGAGGTGGGAGGGGGATTCAGGATGGGGAACACGTGTACACCCGTGGCAAATTCATGTTGATGTATGGCAAAACCAATACAATATTGTAAAGTAATTAGCCTCCAATTAAAATAAATAAATTTAAATTTTAAAAAAAGAACAAAAGAAAATGAACACAGGAAAGAAAATTCCTTAGAATTCTTTAGCACCTTATATAAATTATTAATATGATATCATATTATATCTGATATAATATTATATATATATGTCATATATATGATATATATATATTATATCATATCTGAAGTTTGTACATTTTTATGAAACTTGATCCCTGAAAGAAGCAAGTAAGGGCATATGAAATATTATTTGTGTTGTGGTTAGATAGTTTGAAGTCTCCAGAAGACTTCTTTCGATTCAGGTCATTCTACCGAACCAGTCTTGAGAGCACAAGTAGGTAAGTAAACACTGTGCTACTCTACATCTCTTGACTTCTGAGGAATTTTTTCCTCCTGACACTATGTCTCCTTAAAAAAGTCTTTTGAAATACATGCCTGTGACTTATTTCAGGCTGACAATGCTCTATCTGGTTTCTTCTTGTTTACTCTATCTGGTTTCTTCTTGTTTGGTCTGTATGTATACATGAGACACAATCATGCAGAATTAAAACAATGAGATTCATTTTAACTTACAAAATTATCAAACACTTTCACAGGTAGTACTCTTCAAACCTAGCACAGATATGGTGAATAATCATATCTGTTGATATGTGGTGAGACTCAGTCTTCATAAAATATTCTGAAACAATTTAAAATTATTTTCTGTGAGACTTAAAACTTTTCATAAGCTTCATATTTTATCTTAAGAAGAAAATTGAAAAATATGTAAAAACATTCCCTGCAATATTTTTTATAATTGTGAAAAAAGTAAATATGTTCAACGGTAGAGGATTCAAATAAATTAGATATATCCTTGTGATGCAAAATAATTCATTTATAAAGTGAATGGGTACAAGGATTTCTTAATGACTGTAGTTAAATAATAAGTAGTAAAATTTAAGTAAAATATGTATAGGATATGCATTTATTTATACAATGAGATTTCAACAATGTAAAATGTATAGAAAAAAATTGGAAGAGAATAAATATGCTAAAACATGATTGCTTCTGATGGGTGGGAGTGAAGTCTTTATTATTTTGTGGGTCCTTATTTATTTTACTTTCCTACAAAATTATTTTTAGCAAGTACTAATTTGCTTGCAGGATATAAACAAAGATGCAAAAGAAGTGTAACACCCAAGACAATAACCTACTTTCTGATATCAGGGTGAAATTGCTAAAAAAATTCCAAATTAATTTCCATATGCCTTTATCCTGCCCCTATTCCTGTGATTTCACCATTGTTTCTAAGAGGAGTTATAGTTGAGTTTATGCACAAACTGATTGCCTCATAGATGCAAAAGGAGGAAACCCTTAGAGACTGTCACAAAGCATGCCATTTCAGTAGATTTTATTATTCGGATTATGTTCAGGTTAACTGAATATTATGTTTAAATATCTCATCCAAAAAGGTTCATAGCTTCCATTACCTCCTCTGAGCTTTATACAAAACACATGTCTGCTAGAGGTCCAAAAGACTGAATCCTTTTTTGCTATCCAAGGGGGAATTTGGCATTATCTGATTCTTAGTTCCTGGCCAAGACACTTATTATTAATTTGAAATTATACTTTCCTTCAATGAAAAATAAATGTTGGTTAACATGTTCACTTTGCACCAAATATTTGACATTCATAGTTTCAGAAATATTTTTTCTTTCTTTATCAGTACTGTTGCAGTAAGGGGGACCCCTTTCAGGGCCCGAAACTGGGCTCTTGTCTAACACTCGGAAATGAATTGTCTGAGGAGGCACATGTGCTGACAAAGCAAGAGATATTATTGGGAAAGGGCACCTGGGTGGAGAGCAGTAGAGTAAGGGAACCCAGGAGAACAGCTCTGGCTGCAGTCTCAGGTTTTATGGTGATGGGATTAGTTTCCGGGTTGTCTTGAGCCAATCATCTGACTCAGAGTCCTTCCTGGTGGTGCACGCCTTGTTCAGCCAAGATGGATGCCAGAGAGAAGGATTCTGGGAGGTGGTCGGACATGTGGTGTCTCCTTTTGACCTTTCCAGAACTCTTCTGGTTGGTGGAGGCCTATTAGTTCCATGTTCCTTACCAGGACCTCCTGTCATAAAACAACTCATGCAGATGGTTACTATGGTGCCTGGCCAGGATAGGCGGTTTCAATCAGTGTGCTTCCCCTAACAGTACTATTCAAGTATGTCCACTCTGCTGTAGTGTATCAGCAAAAAGTCTTATAAAGACAATGGCAAAAGAATCTAGTGTCACAAATTTCATATAACTCATTCCACCATCTTGGTTGGATTGTATTATTTTTAAAAATTGAAAATCTGTTAGAGCATATTGGCCTTTTCCCTCTCATTTCCCTTACTCTTGACTTTTCAGATAACTATTGACGAACTCTAATTTAAAGAATAATCAATATTCTCATAATTTAAAAAAAATCTGTATCAAAATTATTTATTTGTGTCTTTTCCTTAGAAGTTCTTTAAAACCGTTTTGCTGTTATAAATGATATTCATTTTTATTTTCTGATAAGATTGCATTTGAAAGAAGACTTATGATACATCAAAAGAAAGAAATATGAAATATATATAGTTACTGTCTCTTTTAATTGATGCTTTGGCTGAAGTTTCTTCTTTATGTTTTTCAAGATAATGTTTACAATTTCCACATTACTGAAACTTTGAAAAATGCAATTATGATTCTTCTGATTTAATAATATAAATATTAGAAAATATATAGCTTTTCCAGAGTATACCAAAAGAACACTGGTTCAAGAGAAAGTAAAAGAAAAATATCCTGTGACCAAATATGTTCTTGAAATTCAAAGTTAAACAATAAGTTTATTTACTGTAGGAATTTTTAGAGAAGTGATTCTAAGTCTTCAGAATACATCAAAATTACCTGGGAAACTCAGCAAAAGTAAAGTTTCCTGGAACCTACACCCAGAGGATAAGATTGGGTATATGCATTTTTAACAAGCATCCCAAGTGATTTTGTTATAGTTGGTACAGAAATATTGTCTTCAGGATTTTAGTATTTTTAGAATTCTTATAATGTTTATAAATTTCAACAGTTACACAGAGCAACCTTTCCTTAATTTTCATCTGATGATGGATTTTTTTAATCATAATATGATGATGTTCTTGAGAAAACATTCTGAGGAATTCTAGAATGAGGAGTTCTTTTGCAACATCTTTCCCTATTACTTGAATAATAGATGTAGCATTAACCAACTCCTTAGTAACTAACTTCTGATTTATTTATAAGATATGCCTAAAATTTGGGATAGCAGTCAGCTCATGAAGAGGGAATATTATTTAAGTATAAAATAAGTGGCAAAGTATTTTCATGATTGTCAGCTCAATTTCCCAAATGTCAATTGTTATCATATTTAGGGACATACATAGACATATATGGAGAAGGAAATGGCAACCCACTCCAGTATTCTTGCCTGGAGAATCCCAGGGACGGTGGAGCCTGGTGGGCTGCTGTCTATGGGGTCACACAGAGTCAGACACGACTGACGTGACTTAGCAGTAGCAGAGTCTTCTGGGGAGAAGGCAATGGCACCCCACTCCAGTACAGTTGCCCGGAAAATCCCATGGATGGAGGAGCCTGGTAGGCAGCAGTCTATGGGGTAGCTAAGAGTCAGACACGACTGAGTGACTTCACTTTCACTTTCCACTTTCATGCATTGGAGGAGGAAATGGCAACCCACTCCAGTGTTCTTGCCTGGAGAATCCCATGGACGGAGAAGCCTGGTAGGCTGCTGTCCATGGGGTCGCACAGAGTCGGACACGACTGAAGCGACTTGGCAGCAGCATAGACATATATATTGTCTTAAAATTAAGAAATGGATAGACATCAAAGAACTTAAATAGGAAAAATGCGTATCTCTTTTCAAGACAAGATTTTTTTAAAACATTTATGCAAGAGGGACATATGCATTCTTGACTATTCCATATTCAATGTTGAAACCTATATTGCATTCCATAAAGAAAACCTGCAAATTTATTCAGAAAAAATTATTAGAGTTATAACCCTTCTTACAAAAGTTTTCTGCTAACTTACTGTTTGAACACAAAACTTCAACATTTTATCTAGAGTCTATGCTTGAATATTCTGCATATATAGAATTTTATATATATAAATTTTCTAGCAAATTCTTTTCTTGATTAAAATGGCCTGCATACTGGACTTGATGTTTCATAACCAAAAAAAAAAAAAATCTGAGAATTAAAATATCCCACATTTTCTATCTTTTATTCTATTAGGAATGACTTTGTGTGTCTTCTATATTCCATAAATATCAATTCCCACTTTCCTCACTTTTCTTTTTAATCAAGGTGATTCATATTCATTCTTACCCTTCTCAGATTAAAATGGGCAAGCCTATTTAAGATGATTCAGTCATCCTGTAGCTTCTCAGACTGAGTTCAATATGGGTCAACCTTCAGTCTTTCCTCAAGCTTTTATTCCCACAAATGTTTTAATCATAGCAAATTTGGGAGAATTTTTTAAAACAACTAAGAATAACCTTTTATTATTGTTGGGAATAAACTTAGATCACCTTTGTATGCAAAGGATAACTCACTCAAAAATAAAATGATGTAGTAACATACAGAGACCCCAGTGTATAAAATAGATAAAAGTACAGGAGCTTCGCTTAACAAGGAGCAGGGGCCAGGGTCCCTCTCATATGACAGTCCTTCTCATTTGGATCTGCAAACATCTTCACATGTGGCCACTTCACATGTGGTCACTGGTTGGAAACAGTGATTGAGATAATGATTTACTTATAATTTTGAGTGACTGTAATCAGTTCTAATGAGGTGGGTGAAACTGGAGCCTATTGTACAGAGTGAAGTAAGCCAGAAAGAAAAACACCAATACAGTATATTAACGCATATATATGGAATTTAGAAAGATGGTAATGACAACCCTGTATGCGAGACAGCAAAAGAGACACAGATGTATAGAACAGTCTTTTGGACTCTGTGGGAGGGGGCAAGGGTGATTTGGGAGAATGGCATTAAAACATGTATAATATCATATAAGAAAAAAAAATAAACTTATGATGGAACAAAAAAAATGCTGTCTTGATATAAGGATCTTTCAAATGAAAAAATATGGGAAAATAAAGAAAGCTCTGTCAATGAACAATATGCAGTTAATAAATTATGTAATGAAGATTGTATGTGGAAATAATTTGGTCCTGCAGGTTCATTTATGCAGAAAGACTAAGGAGAATTGCAGGTTATTATTGATTGAGTGGGTTAAAGGTTCACTTGTATATGTTAGGGGAATGTAATTAAAACTAAATCTTCCCCAAGCAAAGAAACTTCTCCACAAAGATACGAGAGAAAGATCACCCTTTTTATCATAAATAAGCATTAAACCAAATGCGGCTTGCGTCACAGGAAATTCACTGAGATTGCAAAAACAGAAAGAAAGCTCCCCCTTTTATAAAGCCGTGCAGATACAAGCCATTATGGGCATGTCCTCAAGATAAACAGGGACCAATCCTCAAGTAAGAGGACTTGACAGCATTAATTGTCACACATAGTTCATCCTAGATTTGACTGGTAATTAGAATGTTAGTTAATTGGGAAAAGTGAGTTGCTTAATTTTATTTGTTTTTATGGTCTAAAAACCACATGTATTCATCTTGTATGATATTCTTCCTTCACTTGTTTTTTATTTCTCCGAAAGCATTTCAAAATTTTTAAAAACGCTTGAAAGAAATATTTCAAAATAGTAACAATAAAAAGAGGATAACATTTAGTCTCAATGTTCCCTTGTCTTTTTATGTTATTCCTTACCATATCCACAACTGATAATTATAGTAATCATAATCCTTATAATCTCTTAATCACATTCCTAGATTTTTTTTGATGTTGACAATTATTTTAAACCAATTTCTACATTTGTAGTTTTTTAAAGATATACCTTATTTAGTAAATGTTATTAAATTGAAAGTAACCTCAGGCACTGAAGGAAACAAATGCAGCTGTGAATTAAAAGCTCATTCATTTATTCATCAGTCATGGGAATCCTCATTACTATTTACCAAAGAATATACCATATACACAAAGTCAGATGAACTGAAACTGGCATCTTTAAGAAGCCCGATCTCCTATATAAGATAGTCAGTGAACAGTTATATAATAATGGGGTAAATAATGTGAGAGTTTTAGAGAGAAGTTGGGTTTATAGCCCAATAGGGAGTGAATGACATATGCACACAAACCTGTGTATATTTGAAAAAAATAAAGGAAGTGGTATTTAAAATGTGAGTTTAGGATAAGCAGAGCAAGCATTCAAACTCCATACTTAAAATTAGTGTTAGACTGTGTCAGGGACAAGTTAAAATTCTTTTCTAGGATTGTGACTGGTGATTGCTATGAAATACAGTAGCTCAGAATGTTTTCAGGTTTTCTAAGCAGTTAATAATACAGGACTAAATGTCAATTGTACTGACTCTCAGCCCTGCTTTCTAGAAACCACATGCACTGCAGAGGAGTCTTCTGATTCTCTGGAATGGGTTTTGGTGGGTGGGGGTAAAGAGGCATTTTAGAAGGTCCAAAATGAGATTCTTGAGCTCCAAGATGTAGATTTAGTGAGAATCTTCTAGAGTATGAATTAATCAGAATGGTACATATTTACTTAATACACTCAATATCTTTCAGTCCAAAACCTTAGCATCAGTGGTTAAGATCCTTCATTATATATGCCTTGTTCATTATACCCTCACCTCTTTATGATCCTCAACTTGCAATTTATATGCTGGCAATTATCAAATTAGTAAAAATTCCCTGAATTTTACAATGGTTCACTTGCTCCCATAACCATTCATATGCTGCTACCTCAGGCTAAAATGCTGTGTCCTAAGTACTCCGTTTAGAAGACTCCTGTCATTCAACAAGGTTGAATTTAAGACTCAGCACAGATAACACATAGTGATGAAGGCTTCCCTGTCTCCTTTCTCCTACATCTACAAAAGCTAAACGAGATCCCTTCCTAGGTACTTCTGTAGCCCTCTCTGTTTTACTGTGTTATCACACTTTATCATAACTATCACTTGTCTCCTTAATTGTAAAGTAGCTTTTTGAGGGTAAAGACCCACTTTTTTATCTAAATTTTTAATGGTTATAATTTAATTATAATATAATTCTAATTATAATATTAAGGTTATAATAGAATTCTTTGCAATATCAGAAATACTCAGTACATATGTGTTTAGATGGATAGATGACTTTTTATAACATACAAGTATATGCTCTAATTAATATGCATTGTGTAGCAGAAGACAGACTTTTAAAAGAGAATTAAGGGACTTCCCTGGTGGCCAAGGGGCTAAGACTCTGAACTCCCATTGTAGGGCACCTGAATTTGATCCCTGGTTGGGGAACTAGATTCCACATGCTGCAACTAAGACCCAGAACAGCCAAATAAATAAATATTTTTTAAAACTTAAACAAAAAAATTAAATATTCAAAAATGATCTATTGATTTATGAACTGTCTCTGTTATTAGTAACTTAGAGTCTGAAATTAAAACAATGCAAATTCACCGTTCTTCCTATTTGTGTGTGTTCTCAGTTGCTTTAGTCATGTCTGATTCTTTGCGACCCCCATGGTCTGTAGCCCACCAGGTTCCTCTGTCCATGGGATTATCCAGGCAAGAATTCTGGAGTGAGTTGCCATGTCCTCCTCCAGGGGATCTTTCCAATCCAAGGGATCGAACAACATGTCTTCTGCATCTCCTACATTGCAGGCTGATTCTTTACCCACTGAGACACCTGGGAAATGTTCTTCCTGTTATACTGGTTTATTTCATGTCTTTCTTTAGCATGTGAAAATGAGAGTATTGAAATGCTCAGTATAATTGAATGTTGTCACTCCCTGATTTCACAATTTTCATGTGACTTTCCTCAGTTGATTTCTTTCTTTCTTTCTTTTTTAGGAAAAAATCTTATTACACTGACCGGAGGAGCAAATCAATGGGCAGGTTGGTGGGTGATATGTAATTTATTTACAACCAATTTGTCATTTGGGGGAAAAAAATAAAAATTTATTTGATTATCTGTAACAGCAGTTGCAAATTTTACAAAGGGGAACTTTATTATTTATTCAAGAGATTTCCAAAATGATTATGCCAAATTTAATAATGCTTAAAATCATGATCCATTTTTTTCTATTTACCATTGCCATTCCTATAATCCTCCTTTTATATAATATTATAGAACAAGGATTTTGATTGCTAGTTAGTGTTTTAGGAGATTTTAATTTTAAAAATAGTTATAAAGCCAGGATTGATAGGTAAATGATGACCCACTAAAGTAATAGACACAGTAGAGGCCTTCTGGATCATCTAATCCAAGCCTCTTATTGATGAGATGGTAAAAGAAAGATTAGCATCCGGAATGATGAAGTGGTTTCCCAAGGCCGTACAGCATCTTTTGTATCACGTACCTACTTTTATTCCACCAGCTGAAGCTGACTCTTTCAGTCCTGGCATTGAAAGCAAACTTCTTTTTAAAAGCTTTATCTCAAAACAACATCTCCTTATGTATTGTGGTAACAGTAGCTATGGCAAAGGAATTAATTAAAACATAACCCTGAGACACAAGAAACCCTCCCACCTGAATTGCCTTGGCCCCTTTTCACTGGAGGAAATGAGCTTTCATTTAATGAACTCTACAAACAAAAGGCTTATAATATTTGACTGCTCCTCTCCTTGCAAAAAAATCAATTAACCAAAGCAGAATGTGAATGTCATGTCGTAGGCTCTAGTGAATGATACTGCAGGACGTTGAAAATCAGAATGACACAAAAACTAGAAAAATACAGTGTAAATATCTGACCATTTAAGGAAAGAATTTAATAAATCTAGTTCTTTTACCAAAGAAATATCTAAATATAATTTAGAACTTTAAAACAGGAAAATTTTGAATTCAAGAGTAGAAGAGTATACTCCTTTAAACACTAAATTTGAGTGTGGTTGGAATAGGTGACAAGAAAAGCAAATCATGGGGGGAAAACTTGAAATTTGAATGGATGTTAAAAGGAATTAGAACTTAAATGGCTTTTAATAAAATTAATGATGTTCCTTAGCCAGTCAGATTTTTCTGTTTGTCAGGTTGACATATTCAGAGTTACTGTGAGCGTTCATCATTTCACTTGTGTTCATTTGTTCCTGGTCTATATAGCAAATTTCCAAAGTTATTTTTGCATAACAAGGGCAAATTCATTGGGATTTTATATAATTATAAAACTGCAGGTTTTTCTCTACACATGCCTGTTTAATACTGGATTGTGTTGAGAAAACATATTTGGGTTTACTTCTGGGTGCTGTATAGAATTAGTGAGATTTTTGCCACTATGTAAGTGGTGGATTTTCTGCTATACAGGTATATTCCTTTCAGAGACTTACAGAAGGATAAAATCCTGTATATTAAATTGGCAACAAATGTCTATGTAATGCTGTCATAATTTAGTTTTAGAGTAAACTTGTGTTTAGAATTCCTGATAAATATGTATTCTAAATTCTGTTTCTTTAACATTTTTAATAGTAGAAAATGCTTTTCTTTTCTATTTTGGTCAAACAGAAGTAAACAAAAAAATGAACACTATATTATGTGTCATAATATGTTTTATTTTCTTTTGTGTTTATTATTTTTTCTTTCATTTTATGAAATTAAAATAAGATTATCAGTTATTCCAAATGATTGTTAATTTAAAGTAGTACTCTAGCTTACTGACTTACAATTTACATATTACAAATAGTTTTCTTTGTTCTTGAGTTAGTGGATGCATATGAGGAGGGTAACAAATAGGAAAGGTGAAATTTATAAAATACATGATATTAAACTGAAAAAAATGATTGTCTTGGTATTTGCTTGCATTTACACTTTCAATTAAGGAAATGACTGATTTTGATTTTTCTTAAAACTTGACTTTTGGAAAAGTAAACTTAAATGTTTGCATGTGTGTGTGGGCATCATCATTCTTATAGAATTATAAAACCCAATTTGTAGACAGTTGAAAAGAGGGAAACAAAAATCAGAGTGTGCAGTTAGATGGCACTGTGCTTTCCCTTTTCTGATGTGGGAGAAATGTTTTGTGCGTGGGTAATTTGGCCAATAAACATTAGGGGATAAATAGGTACAGGCAATTATCCAGGCTTTGAAGATCATTGTTTCTACAGGCAGATTGATAGAAAATGTATATAAAAATACAATTCAAGCATTGCTGCTATCTATACTTAGTTTACAAGCAATTTAATATTCAATTATCAAAGCAGTTTCAAAACAACCCTTTAGGGAGGCAGAACAAAGCATAACCAGTTTTGTAGATCAGGGAAAAGGAATGATTTCATTATCACTCCTTTTCACCAACCCTGCATCTCATGCCCTAACTTTTATAGCTGGTGTGCTCTGACAAGTTCTTTGGACCCTTTAATCCAGATTTCTTTTCAAGTTCCCTTGAATTCTCTGCTCTGCACTGATTTTATCAAATAAACTTAAAGCTCTTTTAGAAGTCATCTTCACATTTTGCCATAAAATCTTGAGTTTGCAAAATGGCTACTGTGATAAAGGTTCAGTTCAGTTCAGTTCAGTTGCTCAGTTGTATGGGACACTTTGTGACCCCATGGACTGCAGCATGCCAGGCTTCCCTGTCCAAAACCAACTCCCAGAGCTTACTCAAACTCATCTCCACTGAGTCATTGATACCATCCAACCATCTCATCCTCATTCGTCCCCTTAACCTCCCACCTTCAATCTTTCCCACCCACCAGGGTCTTTTCAAATGAGTCAGTTCTTCACATCGGGTGGCCAAAGTATTAGAGTTTCAGCTTCAGCCTCAGTCCTTCCATGAACACTAAGGACTGAACTCCTTTAGGATGGACTGGTTGGTGAACACTCAGGACTGAACTCCTTTAGGATGGACTGGTTGGATTTCCTTGCAGTCCAAGGGACTTTCAAGAGTCTTCTCCAACACCACAGTTCAAAAGCATCAATTCTTCAGCACTCAGCTTTCTTTATAGTCCAACTCAAATATCCATACATGACTACTGAAAAAAGCAAAGCTTTGACTAAATGGACCTTTGTTGGCAAAGTAATATCTCTTCCTTATAATATGCTGTCTAGGTTGGTCATAACTTTTCTTCCAAGGAGCAAGCATCTTTTAATTTGGTGGCCGCAGTCACCATCTGCAGTGATTTTGGAGCCCCCTAAAATAAAGTCTGATAGAAGCAAGGTCTGATGCTGTAAAGAGCAATATTGCATAGGAACCTGGAATGTCAGGTCCATGAACCAAGGCAAATTGGAAGTGGTCAAACAAGAGATGGCAAGAGTGAATGTCAACATTCTAGGAATCAGTGAACTAAAATGGACTGGAATGGGTGAATTTAACTCAGAAGACCATTATATCTACTACTGCAGGCAGGAATCCCTCAGAAGAAATGGAGTATCCATCATGGTCAACAAAAGATTCTGAAATGCAGTACTTGGATGCAATCTCAAAAATGACAGAATGATCTCTGTTCGTTTCCAAGGCAAACCATTCAATATCACAGTAATCCAAGTCTATGCCCCAACCAGTAATGCTGAAGAAGCTGAAGTTGAACGGTTCTATGAAGACCTACAAGACCTTTTAGAACTAACACCCAAAAAAGATGTCCTTTCCATTATAGGGGACTGGAATGCAAAAGTAGGAAGTCAAGAAACACCTGGAGTAACAGGCAAATTTGGCCTTGGAATACAGAATGAAGCAGGGCAAAGACTGATAGAGTTTTGCCAAGAAAATGCACTGATCATAGCAAACACCCTCTTCCAACAACACAAGAGAAGACTCTATACATGGACATCACCAGATGGTCAACACCGAAATCAGATTGATTATATTCTTTGCAGCCAAAGATGGAGAAGCTCTGTACAGTCAACAAAAACAAGACCAGGAGCTGACTGTGGCTCAGATCATGAACTCCTTTTGTCAAATTCAGACTTAAATTGAAGAAAGTAGGGAAAACCACTAGACCATTCAGGTATGACCTAAATCAAATCCCTTATGATTATAGAGTGAAAGTGAGAAATAGATTTAAGAGCCTAGATCTGATAGATAGAGTGCCTGATGAACTATGGAATGAGGTTCGTGACATTGTATAGGAGACAGGGATCAAGACCATCCCCATGGAAAAGAAATGCAAAAAAGCAAATGGCTGTCTAGGGAGGCCTTACAAATAGCTGTGAAAAGAAGAGAAGTGAAAAGCAAAGGAGAAAAGGAAAGATATAAGCATCTGAATGCAGAGTTCCAAAGAATAGCAAGAAGAGATAAAAAAGCCTTCCTCAGTGATCAATGCAAAGAAATCGAGGAAAAGAACAGAATGGGAAAGACTAGAGATCTCTTCGAGAAAATTAGAGATACCAAGGGCACATTTCATGCAAAGATGGGCTCGATAAAGGACAGAAATGGTATGGATCTAATAGACGCAGAAGATATTAAGAAGAGGTGGCAAGAATACACAGAAGAACTATACAAAAAAGATCTTCATGACCCAGATAATCACGTAGGTGTAATCACTCATCTAGAGCCAGACATCCTGGAATGTGAAGTCAAGTGGGCCTTAGAAAGCATCACTACGAACAAAGCTAGTGGAGGTGATGGAATTCCAGTTGAGCTATTTCAAATCCTGAAAGATGATGCTGTGAAAGTGCTGTACTCAATAGGCCAGCAAATTTGGAAAACTCAGCAGTGGCCACAGGACTGGAAAAGGTCAGTTTTCATTCCAATCCCAAAGAAAGCCAATGCCAAAGAATGCTCAAACTACCACACAATTACACTCATCTCACACGCTAGTAAAATAATGCTCAAAATTCTCCAAGCCAGGCTTCAGCAATACGTGAACCGTGAACTTCCTGATGTTCAAGCTGGTTTTAGAAAAGGCAGAGGAACCAGAGATCAAATTGCCAACATCTGCTGGATCATGGAAAAACCAAAAGAGTTCCAAAAAAACATCTATTTCTGCTTTATTGACTATGCCAAAGCCTTTGACTGTGTGGATCACAATGAACTGTGGAAAATTCTGCAAGAGATGGGAATACCAGACCACCTGACCTGCTTCTTGAGAAACCTGTATGCAGGTCAGGAAGAAACAGTTAGAACTGGACATGGAACAACAGACTGGTTCCAAATAGGAAAAGGAGTACATCAAGGCTGTATATTGTCACCTTGCTTATTTAACTTATATGCAGAGTACATCACGAGAAACGCTGGGCTGGAAGAAGCACAAGCTGGAATCAAGATTTCTGGGAGAAATATCAATAACTTCAGATATGCAGATGACACCACCCTTATGGCAGAAAGTGAAGAGGTTCTAAAATGCCTCTTGATAAAAGTGAAAGAGGAGAGTAAAAAAGTTGGCTTAAAGCTCAATTCAGAAAAAAGATCATGGCATCTGGTCCCATCACTTCATGGGAAATAGATGGGGAAACAGTGGAAATAGTGGCTGACTTTATTTTTGGGGGCTCTAAAATCACTGCAGATGGTGACTGCAGCCATGAAATTAAAAGACGCTTACTCCTTGGAAGGAAAGTTATGACCAACCTAGATAGCATATTCAAAAGCAGAGACATTACTTTGCCATCAAAGGTCTGTCTAGTCAAGGCTATGGTTTTTCCAGTGGTCATGTATGGACGTGAGAGTTGGACTGTGAAGAAGGCTGAGTGCCCAAGAATTGATGCCTTTGAACTGTGGTGTTGGAGAAGACTCTTGAGAGTCCCTTGGGCTGCAAGGAGATCCAACCAGTCCATTCTGAAGGAGATCAGCTCTGGGATTTCTTTGGAAGGAATGATGCTAAAGCTGAAACTCCAGTACTTTGGCCACCTCATGCGAAGAGTTGATTCATTGGAAAAGACTGACTCTGGGAGGGATTGGGGGCAGGAGGAGAAGGGGACGATAGAGGATGAGATGGCTGGATGGCATCACTGACTCAAGGGACGTGAGTCTGAGTGAACTTCCGAGTTGGTGATGGACAGGGAGGCCTGACATGCTGGGATTCATGGGGTCACAAAGAGTCGGACATGACTGAGCAACTGAACTGAACTGAAAATAAAGTCTCTCATTGTTTCCACTGTTTCCCCATCTATTTGCCATGAAGTGATGGGACGAGATGCCATGATCTTAGTTTTCTGAATGTTGAGTTTTAAGCCAAATTTTTCCACTCCTCTTTCATCAAGAGGCTCTTTAGATCTTTGCTTTCTGCTGTAATGGTGGTTTCATCAGCATATGTAAGGCTACTGATATTTTTGTGGCAGTCTTGATACCAGCTTGTGCTTCATTGAGCCTGGCATTTTGCATGATGTACTCTACATATAAGTTAAATAAGCAAAGTGACAATATATAGCCTTGATGTACTCCTTTCCCGATTTGGAACTAGTCTGTTGTTCCATGTCCAGTTCTAACTGTTGCTTGTTGACCTGCATACAGATATCTCAGGAGGCAGGTCAGGTGGTCTGGTATTCCCATCTCTTTAAGAACTTTCCACATTTTGTTGTGATCCACACAGTCAAAGGCTTTGGTGTAGTCAATAAAGCAGAAGTAGAAGTTTTTCTGGAACTCTCTTGCTTTTTCCATAATCCAATAGATGCTGGCAATTTGACCTCTGGTTCCTCTGCTTTTTCTAAATCCAGCTTGAACATCTGGAAGTTCATGGTTCATGTATCATTGAAGCCTGGCTTGGATAATTTTGAGCATTATTTGCTAGTGGGTGTGTGAGATGAGTGCAATTGTGCAGTAGTTTGAGCATTCCTTGTCATTGCCTTTCTTTGGGATTTGAATGAAAACTGACCTTTTCCAGTCCTGTGGCCACTGCTTAGTTTTCCAAATTTGCTGGCATATTGAGTGCAACAATTTCACAGCATCATCTTTTAGGATTTGAAATAGCTCAACTGGAATTCCATCACCTTTCCTAGCTTTGTTCGTAGTGATACTTCCAAAAGCCCACTTGACTTTGCATTCCAGGATGACTGGCTCTAGGTGAGTGATCACACCATTGTGATTATCTGGTTTGGTAGAGTGTCGATAATACATTAGATTGCATAGATGGCCTGGAGGTGGTTGTGTTGGTTGTAGAAGTAGTAGTGATATTCCTTTTCCTTATTAATGTCATAAATTTTATTGAGTCTTCACTTTGCACTGTAGGGTCAGGCTTTACCTATTTAGTTATCAGGATATCCCTTCAATTAAGAGATGAGAAAACTGAATGAGAATCAAAGAAATTAAGTAATAAGCTAGATCTTCACATCATGTGATTCAGATCCAACCATGACTGCATTGGACATGTCCTGACACATAGACATCACCAGATGGTCAACACTGAAATTGGATTGGTTATATTCTTTGCAGCCAAAGATGGAGAAGCTCTATAGAGTCAGCAAAAACAAGACCGGAAGCTGACTGTGGCTCAGATCATGAACTCCTTATTGCCAAATTCCGACTTAAATTGAAGAAAGTGGGGAAAACCACTAGACTACTCAGGTATGATGTAAATAAAATCAAATATGATTATACAGTGGAAGTGAGAAATAGATTTAAGGGACTAGATCTGATAGAGTGCCTGAAGAACTATGGACGGAACTTTTTGACATTGTACAGGAGACAGGAATCAAGACTGTCCCCAAGAAAAAAATTGCAAAATGGTGGTCTGGGGAGGCCTTACAAATACTGTGAAAAGAAGAGAAGCGAAAAGCAAAGGAGAAAAGGAAAGATACAAGCATCTGATGTAGAATTCCAAAGACGAGCAAAGAGAGATAAGAAAGCCTTCCTTGACAATCAGTGCAAAGAAATAGAGGAAAATAATAGAATGGGAAAGACTAGAGATCTCCTTAAGAAAATTAGAGATGCCAAGGGAACATTTGATGCAAAGATGGGCTCAATAAAGGACAGAAGTGGTATTAACCTAACAAAAGCAGAAGATATTAAGAAGAGGTGGCAAGAATACACAGAAGAACTATACAAAAAAGATCTTCACGACCCAGATAATCACAATGGTGTGATCACTCATCTAGAGCCAGACATCCTGGAATGTGAAGTCAAGTGGGCCTTAGGAAGTATCACTATGAACAAAGCTAGTGGAGGTGATGGAATTCCAGTTGAGCTATTTCAAATCCTGAAAGATGATGCTGTGAAACTGCTGCACTCAATAAGTCAGCAAATTTGGAAAACTCAGCAGTGGCCACAGGACTGGAAAAGGTCAGTTTTCATTCCAATCCCAAAGAAAGCCAATGCCAAAGAATGCTCAAACTACCACACAATTATACTCATCTCACACGCTAGTAAAATAATGCTCAAAATTCTGCAAGCCAGGCTTCAGCAATATGTGAACCATGAATTCCTGATGTTCAAGCTGCTTTTAGAAAAGGCAGAGGAACCAGAGATCAAATTGCCAACATCCGCTGGATCATGGAAAAACCAAGAGAGTTCCAAAAAAACATCTATTTCTGCTTTATTGACTATGCCAAAGCCTTTGAGTGTGTGGATCACAATCAACTGTGGAAAATTCTTCAAGAGATGGAAATACCAGACCACCTGACCTGCTTCTTGAGAAACCTGTATGCAGGTCAGGAAGAAACAGTTAGAACTGGACATGGAACAACAGACTGGTTCCAAATAGGAAAAGGAGTACATCAAGGCTGTATATTGTCACCCTGCTTATTTAACTTATATGCAGAGTACATCATGAGAAACGCTGGACTGGAAGAAACACAAGCTGGAATCAAGATTGCCGGGAGGAATATCAATAACCTCAGATATGCAGATGACACCACCCTTATGGCAGAAAGTGAAGAAGAACTAAAGAGCCTCTTGATGAAAGTGAAAGAGGAGAGTGAAAAGTTGGCTTAAAGCTCAACATTCAGAAAACGAAGATCATGGTATCCAGTCCCATCACTTCATGGCAAATAGATGGGGAAACAGTGGAAATAGTGGCTGACTTTATTTTTCTGGGCTCCAAAATCACTGCAGATGGTGATTGCAGCCATGAAATTAAAAGATGCTTACTCCTTGGAAGGAGAGTTATGACCAACCTAGATATTATATTCAAAAGCAGAGACATTACTTTGCCAACAAAGGTCCGTTTAGTCAAGGCTATGGTTTTTCCAGTAGTCATGTATGGATCTGAGAGTTGAACTATAAATAAATCTGAGCACCAAAGAATTGATGCTTTTGAACTGTGGTGTTGAAGAAGACTCTTGAGAGTCCCTTGGCCCTCAAGGAGATCCAACCAGCCCATCCTAAAGGAGATCAGTCCTGGGTGTTCATTGGAAGGACTGATGCTGAAGCTGAAACTACAATACTTTGGCCACCTGATGTGAAGAGCTGCCTCATTGGAAAAGACCCTGATGCTGGGAAAGATTGAGGGCAGGAGGAGAAGGGGACAACAGAGATGAGATGGTTGGTTAGCATCACCGACTCAATGGACGTGGGTTTGGGTAGACTCTGGGAGTTGGTGATGGACAGGGAGGCCTGGTGTACTGCGATTCATGGGGTTGCAAAGAGTTGGACACAACTGAGCAACTGATCTGAACTGAACTGACTGCATTTCATTAGCAGGCATCATTTTTTCCTTCACAGTAAGTGTGTGAAAAGCCTAAACTGATAATATGATTTATTTTTCTTTAAAATGTCAATGATGATCTAAAAGTCACTTTATTTCATTTGTCTAATTTTGTCAGAGATAATAAGCCCTTGAGTCCTGTAGCTTATCAGTGTTTTCTAATTGTCATCAGATGCCTCTTTTATTTGATCCTCCTAGCCACCTAATGAAGTAGGAGAGATGGAATTACTTCCTGTTTTTACAGATGAGGGACCTAAAGCTCAAAGACTGGAAATGTTTGGCTCAGTTTCCATACTGGCAATTTCATCCTCTAGCTTGTATAGCATTGTTTTCTTCACTAGGCTGAATTTGAAGAGTTAGAATAATTGCTTTATAATACACTCAGTGTTTTTACATGTCTGTGCACCTGTGGCTAGAATGTGGTGATATTTTGTGATTTCAGAGATTTTCTTTGTAGTGAGAAGAAGCAAAAAAGACTCTTCAGATAATTTTAATGTGTTATTTTAGGCTAGAAAGAAACACACTGGTCCCTGCAAAACCAAAAAAAAAAAAAAAAAGATGTGGCATCTAAATGATAACCTTATTTGGTAAAGAAAAGGTCCAAACTCTTTACGTGCTAAAGTTTAACATCAAGACGACGTTTGTTTCAAATTATGCATGGTATTTTTACCATAATAGACTAGTGAAATAATTTCTAAGATACAATCATTGCCTGCAGATTGTTGTACTAAATTTTTTAAAGTTTAAGCAGAGTTGGCCAATGGAGAAGGCAATGGCACCCCACTCCAGTACTCTTGCCTGGAAAATCCCATGGATGGAGGAGCCTGGAAGGCTGCAGTCCATGAGGTCGCTGAGGGTCGGACACGACTGAGCGACTTCACTTTCACTTTTCACTTTCATGCATTGGAAAAGGAAATGGCAACCCACTCCAGTGTTCTTGCTTGGAGAATCCCAGGGACAGAGGAGCCTGGTAGGAGGCCGTCTATGGGATCACACAGAGTTGGACACGACTGAAGTGACTTAGCAGCAGCAGCAGCAGAGTTGGCCAAACAAATATTATGAGACATTGTACTTCTCTAGGAAAATATTCTTTCCTGCCACTTTGACTTACTATTACAGAAGAAGCCAAAAATTGCCAAAGATGGACCTCATAGTGTATAAATATAGCACATTTTTATAAGTATAACATAGCAGAGTTCATGGATAGCAGGATGAGCACCACAGAAGCTAGTTAGAAATGCAGGGTCTCAGAACTCAAGCCTGTTGAATTAGCATCTGCATTTTAACAAGCTATTCAGGTGATTTAACTGTCCATTAAAGTCCTGAAAGCACAACAAAGGCTCCTTGACTCAACTTTACTTGTTGTTAATAATCAAGTTTAAAGTAAAACACCAACTCACAACTGTCTAGCAATGTCAGTATGATTACTTTTATGAGTGAAGAAACCAAGGCAAGAAGTTAAATAACTTGTTCCTGCTGCTGCTGCTGCTGCTAAGTCGCTTCATTTGTTTCCGACTCGGTGCGACCCCACAGACGGCAGCCCACCAGGCTCCCCCGTCCCTGGGATTCTCCAGGCAAGAATGCTGGAGTGGGTTGCCATTTCCTTCTCCAATGCATGAAAGTGAAAAGTGAAAGTGAAGTTGCTCAGTCGTGTCCGACCCTCAGCGACCCCATGGACTGCAGCCCACCAGGCTCCTCCGTCCATGTGATTTTCCAGGCAAGAGTACAGCGCCCATAATGCAGAGCTGCCTTTGAACGCAATTTTTCTTGATTCCAAAACCCTTGCTGGTCCCATAGGACCTGTGGCTCCTAAAACTGAGTGTGTTGAGTATGTTGGAGCCATTTCTTACTTTTCAGTTTCCATGTTTGTGGAGCCACATTGCTGTAGATTTTCTAAAGTGATCTGTAGCCACACGCATACACACAGACACACACACACACACACACACACACACACACACACACACATATATATACATGTATACAAACAACTTTAATAAATAATCTCACTGGTTTTATTCTTTATGCTTTTTCCTATGCCATCTTTATACATGATGAGTTTCTAATATTTTTCCACAAGACTTTTCTTATGAGGATAACCTAGTTGTCCCGAAGGAATTTAAATAAATGCAAGATTTGGTTTGCTTTGGAATATATTTCCTTTGTGTGAGCACAGAAATAATACAGGTGTGTGGGTATGAGTGTGGATGTATGTATGTCTTTGGGAAACTCTTTTTCAGAATGGTAGTGAAAGGTAGACATTCATGACTCTGAAATGCAACCTAATTGATAAAAAATGTGACCTTGTTCCAGGGTGCAAAAATATTTTAGGAGAATCAAAAAATGGATGTCCCAAAACCCAATGGTTCTCGACAAGTCAGCTTTCCCAGAGCTGGAGGAGTCAGACTGCTATACTGGCCCCTTCAGCCGTGCACGGATTCACCAGTGAGTTCCCATATCTTTTCTTCCAGCATCTCTTGAAATCACCCTTTTGCTCTTTACATAATTGGCTCTCACATTTATTTCATGCAACTCTTTCTGCATTGGGAGAGTAGGACATGAAGGGAAAGGGAGAAACATTGCTTATTGCTAAAGTACTGAAAACAAAATAAGCTAGCTCCTCGCTTGGAAAGTGCAGTATGGGGGAATGACATCAATTGTTAATGTGTTCTATTTGGAACCACATTGCTTAAGGTAGTACAAAATTTATGGGAGGCAAAAGACAATCTCTTCTTGTTTCATGCTCAACAAGAAATACGAGGATATCTAGGCTTCCTTATAAACTGAAAGATATTAAAATGAATATTTGATAATGCCCTGTATTATTTATAACTGTAGCCAAATGATTTTCTTTTAAGAAGAGCGTTTCTCTTCTGATTTACTATACTTTACATGCATTCATTTTAAGGGGAAAAATGCATGGATGACTACCCAGGACCTTATAACTGTTGCTAGATTCTGTGGTCTGCTTTGAATATTAAAACCAATCCCCTTAATCTTCCCAGCTTCATAATTAACAATAAGGACACCTTCTTCAGCAATGCTACTCGAAGCAGAATAGTCTATCACATGCTGCAGCACACCAAATATGAAAATGGAATATCAAAAGTGGGTAAGAACATTAATTCAAAATGCAATATGGTATTTACTTTTACTAATTACACTCAGAAGTATTTTTTGACTACTGAAGCTTTGCATTCTTGCATTAGATATGAGGATATAATGCAGTGAACAAATTCTCAACCCTCTTTTTTTCAGCCTTTAATGAAAGAAAACAAAATAAAACAAAGCTTTTTTAAGGGCATATGGCAACATGTATTGAAATGTGAAATGTTCCAAAACTTTGGAACATAGACTTTATTTCTTGAAATTTATTCCAAAGGAAAAAATCTGACTCTAGAATAATGATATATGTAGATATTTGTCCACTGTGGCTTTGTAAACAGAAAATAGAATAGAGTCCTCTACTCCAGTAGAGGAATACTGGTGATACTTTGTCCACTAGGATATATCCACATAATGTATCCATTAAAAATGATGTGATTTGATTCACTCAACTCAAATGTATTCAGCATCTATTATACTCTACATATTATAAAATATATATGACATAGACCCTTTACTGATGGAGATTGAGAATTAGTATCAGTTCTCTATTTGTTGACTTTGAAAGGTAGCTGAAAGCAATTATTAAGCTGAAAAAATTATTACAAAACTATAAGTCTAATATAATTCCATTTCCTAAACACAGATGAAAAAAATCTAGACTATATATGAAATATTTTAGAGATTATCTCTGAAAGGTGAGATTATACCTAACTTTAGCTTTCTAAACATCTGTGTTGTTTGAATGTTTAGCACTGTGCTACAGCATGTCTGATGCAACAGAAAATTGAGAAAGTATCACCAGGGAAAATTAAGTAAAATTGCAAAGTTTACACAGAGCAAAGCAGAAAACAGCAGGTATCAGATGAGCTGGCCATTTGTTAGGGTGAAAAAGATGGCTGAAGAAATAGAGTATTAGTCACATTCTAAAAACTTTTAAAAATAAAGAGTTGATAGCCAATGGAAACTTGTACTAATATCTACTAATTTGCATTCAAATAGAATGCCACATTAGTAAAATGAACTATGTTTCAAGTCATCCAAAGAGGAATGTTCAGACTTTGGTTCTCTTCTGATTAATAATTAATTTATTATCTAGCAGTCAAAATAATTACTTTAAGCACTAAATCTTTATTAAAAATTTTACAGTTAATCAGATGTTTTCTAAATAAGAAATATAGAGAAATCCAGACTGTAAACTACAAACGTGTCTAAATGATAGCACTATGTGCTTATGTAGTCTTTAAAGAGAAAATTGACATTTAAATGATTCATGCACTTTGTCAAACATGCAATAAACAGAGAAGGGTATAAAAATAAAATTTAAAAATTGGCACTGTTACAAAATAGTGCTAAATTTACATACATACATATATATCTCATAATTAGAATCATCCAATGTTCACAATTTTCTGTCCTTTTCAAAATTACCATTATGTATATTTTCTCAAGCCCTTAGTATGCCTGAAAACATTATTGTAAATAGCTATAAATACTCTGTTATAAGCATTCATCAAACTGCAGTCATTTACCAAGCCCTAATATAATTGTTTGGACCCTAATAATGAAGCAATTCCCTAATTTTGATGTATCAGATCAGATCAGATCAGTCACTCAGTCATGTCTGACTCTTTGCGACCCCATGAATCGCAGCACGCCAGGCCTCCCTGTCCATCACCAACTCCTGGAGTTCACTCAGACTCACGTGCATTGAGTCAGTGATGCCATCCAGCCATCTCATCCTCTGTCGTCCCCTTCTCCTCCTGCCCCCAATCCCTCCCAGCATCAGAGTCTTTTCCAATGAGTCAACTCTTCGCATGAGGTGGCCAAAGTGCTGGAGTTTCAGCTTTAGCATCATTCCTTCCAAAGAAATCCCAGGGCTGATCTCCTTCAGATTCTTTACTAATGTAAATGATATTGCAATAAAAATTTCTCCTCAGAAAAGTTTTATCAATATCTAGTCTTCCCAAAACGATATGAGAGAGTCCATTTCACTACACTCTCATTGGGTCAGAAGAAATTTTAAAAAGAGTCACATATTGCTTTTTATTCTCTTTGGATCAGCATTAAAGAATTAAACATTTCTTGATACGCAATCTCCTTTTGAGACATTTTTTCTTGAGGAAAAACAAGTTGTTCCAGGTTCATCCACCTCCAAATAAGTTGGTAATAAAATGCCCACATTTCATGATATGGCAAAGTGCCACCTGTTAGCACCTTGCAAAGCTCCATTTATTATTGTTATAAGGACACAATTAGACTCTTAGATTCAGTCTCTTTCACAGTGTCACTGTGCTTGTAGGTGGTACAGCTGTGGAAGTCATTTGGGATATTTTATTTTAAAATTAATTTATTGATCCAAGTATTATGTATGTTGCTTCAGAGGGAATTCTTCAATTAAACTAACTCAGTTAATGTTCTATTCTTCTCTTTCCAGGTATCTGTAAACTTATAAACAATGGCTCATATATAGCAGCTTTTCCCCCACATGAGGTAATTTTAAAGAACAATTTCCATTAAAAAAAAATTTCTCCTGTTCAATGCTTGGTCTCATTTTTTTTTCAGTTAAGTCTAGCTGCCTTATTCCAGGAGGGTTCAATTAAGTGAGTGGCCCGGGACCTTTCTGAGACCCCCATTATAATCTGTGCCTGTGCACTGGTTCTATATTCCTTCTGTAGTTTGCCCTGTACCAGGAATCCCGGCCTCGGAGGGAACGCGTGGACGTGACTCAGCCACTCTGACCAGACTGTTCCAGCATAGAGCTCCAGGCTTGACGCAGCTTGGAATTCACACAGCTGTGAAACAGGGCAGATTCTGGTCTGTGCCTACTGCCTTGGGATACCTGAAAGCCCAAGGAAAACCTCAACCCCAACCCTACACCCCATTATTTACTTGATTTTCTGCCAGATTATTGCTTCTTCCAGTTTTCAGTAGGTCATGTTGTGGTAGACTCTGCCTGTTGAGTCATTAACGATACATAAATCAGTTTTAAACTCCCTCCCCCAACATAACACATGCACACACACACACACACACACACACACACACAATATTCTTTTTTAAGGCAGTTTTGCATTTTAAAATAAGAACAAAGTATTTAGGGGTTTAATGTGTGTGTTTTCAAAGCCCAGCAGTCTTCTATTTTTAAAGGCTGAGAACTCAGAACCTAATCGCTATACCAGAGGAATTCACAGTCTAATATAACTCATAAAAGGTAAAATGTATTGAGCACTTCCTGTTTGGTACTGAGCTGTTATTTATATGGACTATCTCATTTAATCCTTGCGAACAACCCTTTGAGATGGGCAATAATATTGACCCTATTTTATAGATAGACCATTGAGTCTGAGAAAAGTTAAGTATTAATGGCACAGTTTTGAACCTAGGCATCCAGACTTCAAAGCTTCTATTCATTATGGTATACCTACTGATATTAGGAATAGAAATGACGATAGCAGATAATGTGTTAGAGTGTTTCATAAAACAGGTCCTATGCGTGAATATTCCCATTCATCTGACAGTAACCCTGGAGAGGAGATATTATTTTGCCCTTGCAGAGAGACAGAAACATGGCTCAGAAATTAAAAACCATGTCCAATACAACTTAGTCAGTAAGTGGTGAAGTGTTTGGAGTGTGAGTCCCCACAGGAGCTTCTATAGCACATCGTTTGTTTTCTTATTTTAAATACTTTGTCTACCTAAGTAGTCTGTGTTCTGACAGTTTTTATTTTTTGACAGTTTCTTATGTGAAATTTGGAACCTATTAGGAATAGGTTGGAGAAGGAAATGGCAACCCACTCCAGTATTCTTACCTAGAGAATCCCATGGACAGAGGAGCCTGGAGGGCTGCCATCTATGGGGTCGCACAGAGTCGGACACGACTGAAGCGACTTAGCAGCAGCAGCAGCAGCAGGAATAGGTTGTAAATAATAGTCATTTTCCCATTTATTCTTGTAATTTTGTAGAAAAACTAACATATGGTACGCATATACAAAATTACAGGTACAAATATACAAAATGACCGAAAACAATATTGTTGAAATACAGGCAATGAAAATAAAGCGGCAAGTCAATAAAATGGACTCGGGAAGGCTATTACTTGAAGAAAGAAAAACAAAGCTTATTTAGAGGAAAATGGAGTCAATGGACTCTTTAATTTGAATAAGGGCACTCACAGTTTTAGACCTCCTTTTTCCTTCATGCAAGAGTGTTATTAATATCAGTCTTATACTTTTACCACAGTTGAGATTTATTTTTTGCTTACAAAAAAGACAATAGCAAGAGGGGAGAAAGAGACATTTCCAGGGAAATTTGGCACAACAATGAAGAAAGGGAAGGAGAGGAGTATATATATGAGAAAGACTGCCTAGGTAGAATTGATAATCCCACCAATTATGAGTAGTGGAGACAAAAGAAAAGTGTGTTGGCTGGATGAGGGGGCTGATCATGGAAAAGGTAGGGATCAAGGCATGTACATAGTCCTGTGAAAATACATGGTTGAGCAGGAGTCTGAACTTTGGTCCGTTTTCTCTTGCAGTTCATCTCATGTCACTGTCATCCCAGAACTTTGTGGTTCATTGAGATTAATGAGTAGAAGTCAGACAATGATGTACTAGAGATTCTGAAAGTTAGCATCTTAAATCCAGGAAATGCCTACATCTAACCATTGAGGCTGGCAAGGAAAGTCATGTATTTTAGAAGGATTATCAGGAATGATTTAAAGAAACCTGAGATTTTGATTTACCTTCCCGTCTCAGGGCAAGCTATCTTAATGGGTAGGCCAATTTCAAAAGAAAACAAACTTTTCTCAAGCGGATGTCTTAAGCATCTTGATCTTTCCTCCCATCTCCTTAGCTTCCAATCTTTAAGCACCTTGGGTTCCCTTAGGAAAGAAAACTCTGAGACTGCACACTAACTGTACTTCTGCTTTTACCTGATTAATTTATTTTGTTAGAAGTGAAAGTGAAAAGTGAAAGTAGCTCAGTTGTGTCTGACTCTTTGCGACCCCATGGACTATGCAGTCCAGGGAATTCTCTAGGCAAGAACACTGGAGTGAGTAGCCATTTCCTTCTCCAGGGGATCTTCTTAACCCAGGGATCGAACCCAGGTCTCCAGCATTGCAGGCAGATTCTTTGCCAACTGAGCTATCAGGAAAACCTGGAAGTGAGAAAAACAGAAGCAAAATCCATATGAACCTTTCATTTCAGCCTTGAGGCACCTGCAGACCATAAATCAGGTGCCATTTTTTCTTCATAGGATCTCACCGCCCTGATTGCCTAGAACGATGTTAGTTTGACACTGTTCAACTGCCAGAGTATAGCAAACATCTATAAAATTAACTAACAGTGATTTTGTACTTCTTATGTGCCTGACATTTTATAGCTATACGCCAAGTGGGTCCTCACAAAACCTCTTCTATATTGATATATCATCAATATTTATTCTTATCCCCATAATCTAAGTGAGGTAACTGAAACATAACTTGACTAGCTTTAAATTTTCATCAAACATGTCATAAAAGTAGAATCACACATCAAAGTGAGCAGAGGAACTTCATTAAGTTCTGTGTCTAAGTTTTGATTCAGAAAATAAAATTATTATATCTATTGTCCTTTTTTATTATAGAAGCAGAGCAGTTCAGCCTTCAGGGAACACTTTCTTCCAAAAGACAGATATATTCTATGTTTCTGAAACTGCATATGACAGATTTTTGAGAGGCGATATAAAGAATTTTAAAACACAATTCCATTTTTGGAATATCTTATCTGAAGTAAGTTTTAAAAATTCTAGAATTTAAAAACATGGCTAAAACTGGTGACATATCTCTTATACTTTAAACACTTTTAATTAAAATATAGTTGATTTACAATATTATATTAATTTCATGTGTACAGTGTAGTGATTCTTTTAGACGGGGAGCACTTATTTAATGAACATTTACTCTTTTCATTAGCTTCTATTAATGAAGTAAATATTTTCTGGGACTGGATAGCTTATCAAAGCAGAATAAGACTCAGTTTCTGAACTAAAGGCTATAGCAATTTCTCTTGATGATGATGAAGACATTGTGTTTATTAAAAGACCTCAAGTTTCAAACAAACCTAAAGTCTAATTTAAGTAAAAGGGATTTCATTGGGTTAAAAAAGGAATTTAAGAAAAGTTTTAAAGAACTATCAGAATATTTTCAATAAAAGATATATATATATATATATATATATATATATATATATATAATGCATTTACTGCATCACTTCAGTGATGGGCTTATGTTTATAATCCTGAAGCTTCTAATAAGGTTTTAAATTATTTTGTAAGAAAAAAAAAGCAAAAGCAATTCCTAGTAATACACATTTCACTAAAAGAATGTGTATCAACTCATTTTATTTGTTTCAGGGAGCCTATAAGAGTAACCAACCCATCAAAACCCACGGACCTCAGAATAACAGACATCTATTATATGAACGCTGGGCACGCTGGGGAATGTGGTACAAGCATCAGCCCCTGGATTTAATCAGGTAGGTCCTGGGGATAGATCAATAATGGAATACATATTATGCTGTTTTCTCAGCATTGTCTTAGATTTGGAATTATTTTCTTTACCCACCAAATCATCTGTATCAGTCAGGGTTGAACAAGAGAAAAAAAAAAAAGGCCACTACCATCTTTTCAATAAAAGCAACGATTTAGGGAATTAGTTTCTCAAGGGATGGGAAAACTGAGAACTCAAACAGGAATGTGAGGCATGTTAAACCAAAAATTAACAACAGCAGACAAATGCTAACGACCCTTAATGCTGAAGGAAAAATGGGATGAAGTGTATTTCAGAGGTTATTACCTGAACCCTTTGGTAGGAGCTTTGCTATTGATGATTAGGACTGTCTGCAGAGATCTGAAGTGTTGAGAGTCAAGCCAGAGAGAATTATAGGCGGCTCAGTGGTAAAGAATCTGCCTGCCAATGCAGGAGACACTGGAGACACAGTATGATCCCTAGGTTGGGAAGATCCCAGGGAGCAGGGCGTGGCAACCCACTCCAGTATTCTTGCAGGAAAATCCTATGGACAGAGGAACCCGATGGGCTGTAGTCCACCAACTCATAAAGAGTCAGACACGACTGAGCACACACACAATTCACAACAAATTATGGCTGCTCTGGGGAGAGCCCTGAGAATGGCCAGGAGAGGAGATAAGATACAGGCTTCTTCCATCCTTCCACCTCTGAGACTTTCAGTACCTCCTAGTGTGAGTTAGCAGCAATTTACAAGGGAATCTGTATGATCTACTTCCCAGTGAAAGAAGGGCAGGCAGAAAATAGATCTGAGAACAAATAGAAAGGTGGCCAGCATAGCATCTCTGCATATATTTATCTTTCAATGAAGATTTAATGAGTATCTATTTTATTCCAGGAGGTATAGCCTAGTGAGTAACTGCTCACAACTTGAATTAGTCTTGAAATAGTGTTATATTCACAATTTATTTTATTCTGATGGAGGATGATTTGTTCTTATTTTTAAAAATCAGGAAATATATATTAAAGAGACTTACATCCCCAGCTAACTAGAAATACTTATAGGATAAAAATTTTAAAATAGCATTCATATTATAAGATTATATGTGTTGATGAGATGTTCATGAATTATAAATATCAAGAATAACTCAAAACCGTATCATTGTCCTAATAGGAAATGGATAGAACAGACAGAATCAAGGGAGAGTTTGAAGATAATTTAATAAAAGAATTTAATATACAGAAGCGTAAATAGGGTCAAGAGAGCCATGAGATGATGATGATGCGTCCGCCTACTGGTGTGCATGTGTGCTCAGGGGCTCCATCGTGTCCGACTCTTTGCGACTCCATGGAATGCAGCCCACCAGGTTCCTCTGTCCATGGGATTATCCTGGCAAGAATACTGGAGTAGGTTGTGATTTCCTTCTCCAAGGGGATCTTCCTGACCCAGGGACTGAACCTGTGTTTCCTGTATCTTCTTGCATTGACAGGCATATTCTTTACCACTGAGCCGCCAGAGAAGCCCAGGTGGAGAGTGAGGGAGTATCAGTTCATTTTCTTTTTTTATAAACAACCATTTCTAAGCATGTGTTTGTGTTTGTTTTCATTTTAAGAATGAACTCTAACATTTTAGTAGCTAAAGCCTTTTCAGCCTGTTTTTCCAAAGAAAATATTGAAATCTGGAAAAAAAATACATTAAAAAAAATGGTCTGCTACAAAACCTGCTTAAGATAGATGTGTGACTTTTTTTCCTAATGTCTTTCAATAGACACTGGAAGGATTTAAGTGTAAAAACTAAATGAAACAATTCACTCTAAAAAGAGTTCAACTTAACATTCGTTTTTATGATAAAAGTTATTTCAACAGCGGAATCCTATCGTCAAATGAAACGTAGCATAGACTGTGCTGTGCTAAATTGCTTCAGTCCTGTCCGACTCTTTGTGACGCTATGGACTGTAGCCTGCCAGGTTCCTCTGTCCATGGGATTCCCCAGGCAAAAACACTGGAGGGGGTTTCCATTCCCTTCTCCAGGTGATCTTCCCAACCCAGGGATCAAACCTGCATCTCTTAGGTCTCCTGCACAGGCAGGTGGGCTAACGCCACAGGGGAAGCCCCATAACACAGGATACCAGTATATACAACATAAAAAGAGAGTGACTCCAGTTGAAGTGTGATGGCGTGACACCAGCAGCAACCCCCTGTTCCTCCTTGCCCTGTTGTGGTTTTAAAGAAATTGAATAGAGCTCCTAAGAGATTGTGACTACCCATGTTCTAGATTAAGGATATTTTCATTAGCCTTCTTTGCTTGGAACTAGTTTCTTCTCTTGAAACAGATATGAAATTTGCTATAACTTAGGTAATTGCACTCTTGTCAAATAACGTCGTTGCTCCTCTTAACCTTCGATAATGTATAATTAAAAATCTTGGTATAATACTTTGTGTATGTAAGGGTTTCTGTCTGTGCAGTCCTCTATAATCATCATCATAAAAATGTTAGTAATATGTGCCAGAACCATACTCCACCCCACAGAACACTTGTTTGAAGGAACAAGTAGCTTTGTTAGAATACCTGCTAATATTATAAGCTTCATTTCAGAGTAGAACACTTCCATTATAAAAGAAATAAATAGGCTTTTGATCTATGTCTCCTACGAGAAATCAATGAAAAAAGCAAAAAATTAGATAAATGATGCTCAGTAGAGGATGATTTCATGTCTACACTAGATAGAATACACACACATTTTAGTTGGCACAATACAGAGAATGGAGTAGAAAGAGAATGATTTTTGAGAGGGAAGTCTTACTGAAGAAAAAAAAAATAACAAGAGAATTTTCTTTCCAGTAAGAATTTTTGCCCAGAGAGGTATTCCCAAATGAACTATAAAACACTAATCTCTAAAACTAGTACTGGGACAAAAGTGTGTTAAGTAATCATTTTTAGAAGATGGAGACCAAACACCAGTGCAGAATTCAAGAAATTGTCATTTCTTACTGGCGCCTTGTAAATTGTGATGGTTAATATTGGCAGTGACATGGTGAAGAGTAACTGAGAAGTTGTTGGAACCATCTTGTTCATCTGCTGTGTCAATATGAAATGTTAACCAAGTGAAGGGAAATAAAATACATTCATTCCCTTTGTTTCATTCAACAGAATACTTCCTGGGGTGGGTGCTAGTGAAACAAGATACAGGTCCATTTTCAAGTAGCTTGTAGTCATAGGGGGAGGGTAAGGAATGGGGGAGTCATGAAGTTTTATGAGTTTAGGATACTGAAACGTGGGTCAAGGGAGTGTGGGAGCAAGACCAGGGACATCTAACCCAGGTTTGAAGTGAAGTCAGGGCAGGCTTCCTGGAAGAAGTGATATAAAGGACAGAATAAGTATAAGCCAGACAGGAGAAGAGGGTGAAATGTAGTCTTCCAAAGTGAGGAAACAGCCTTAACCAAGAAAAGAGTCATGTGCTCCAGGAACGGCAGAGTTGAATTTTGTTGAGGAAGATGTGTGACAAAATTGTGCAGATTGTGTCTGGCATGAGGGAATCTGGCCAAGAGTGCAGACGGAGACTGAATTCAAGTCTGCTTTCAGCAACTACCCAGAGGGAGACACTTTTCTAATTTATGCCAAAGCAGTATGGTTTAGCACAGCTCTGTGTGGGGGAAACAAAAAGGATTCTACTAAGAGGATGAAGAAAAGCAAGAACTGGCTTATGAAAAGCTTTATGAGCCATGTTAAGAAGTTTGACACAGAAATAAATAGATTTTGCAAAATTGCTCCTATAAAGGCAACATTCAAAACAAACTATTACCATCACTGGATTTATTAAGCAAGACTATTATGATATCCCAGATGGAGCTGAGGAGGAACTGAGCTGGAACCTCAACTGTTTATCTGAAAGTCATATTAGGTGCGGCATTAATATCTGTAGTATTCCTTAGGTTGCAATAAGCTAAGAATTTGCTTTCTCGCACAGGCTGTACTTTGGTGAGAAGATTGGATTATACTTTGCTTGGCTGGGGTGGTATACTGGAATGCTGATTCCTGCAGCCATTGTTGGCTTGTGTGTGTTCTTCTATGGAATATTAACAATGAATGCAAGTCAAGTAAGGTAAGCTATTAACAGACTTACTAAATAGCTTGGCCTTCTGATTAGATCAAAACTTTATAATAAAATGCTGATTGAAAAATAAATGATTTTTTTATTTACAATAAAATTTGTACTACAATTTGTTTTTATTTTTGCAGGGGGGAGGCACCATAAAAAGGCCATGCCTATTTTTTATATGCAGATTATCTTGGATAAGTTCTAAGACTGTTTCTCTTTATGCCAAATTTCTCTTTCTAGTATATGACTAATAATAATTCAACAATGCAATAGACCATTCTATGTAATTTAAATTTGCATATAGTCTTTGGTAGTCTGAAATACTCTCTCAATATAGTAATTCAAATAATTATAATAGATATAATTCTTTAAACACTTAAGATATACAAAGACCTTCCAAGCACACTGTTTCATTTTATACAACTTTCACTACCAGCCTTGGAGATGAGTTTTCCTTTCAGCACCTGAGCGAATCTTACATAGCTCAAGATATCTGAACAAAATGTTGTTGTTGTTTATTGCTTAGTCATGTCCGACTCTTTTGTGATCCCATGGACTGTAGCCCATCAGGCTCCTTTCTCCATGGGATTTCTCAGGCAAGAATATTGGAGTGGGTTGCCATTTCCTCCTTCAGGGGCTCTTCCTTACCCAGGGATCGAACCTGAGTCTCCCAGTCTCTTGTATTGCAGGTGAATTTGTACCATGTAAATCCCATCCTAAGTGGTCTCCTGTCATGACAACATAAAGTTACTTTCTACTTTCTTTTTATTCTCGAAGGGAATAGAATTTATAAAAGATTTTCGCATCAACTTAAAGTATCAAAATGGTAGTAAATAAGATTTTGAGAAATAACAAATGTTTATCAGAATGATGGTTTTTCTGTTAAAGTTTAAATGACTCAACATTTGGATATAGAAACAATATGAAATTATTCGGGCTTCCCAGGTGGTGCAGTGGTGAAGAGTCTCCCTGCCAATGCAGGAGATGCAAGAGATGTGGGTTCAATTCTTGGATCAGGAAGATCCCAAGGAATAGGAAATGGCAACCCATTCCAGTATTCTTGCCTGGAAAATTCCATGGACAGAGGAGACTGGCAGGCTACAGTCCAGAGGGTCACAAAGAGTCAGACACAATTGAGTACGCAACACACACAATGATAGTATTCAGCAGAAGTAAGAGTCACCTTGGCATTAAAAAATCCTCTTAATAGCGTGTTCTATTTACTGTGCCAAAGGGACTTCATCAAGTTCAACCTTGTATGATACAATTCAAAATATGATAAAGCATTTTTGCTCCCCTTAAAAGCTCAGTACTTTTTTCTCTTTTGGTTCATCTTTTAACCATGGCCATGCTACTGGGTGGTAATTATGACAGTTAATGGGACCATAACATGCATTTCCTTGAATTTTCTTTGTATATTTGTGTACATGCACACATACACACATGTACACACTGCCTTATAAATAATGCAGATATATTTGCGTAACAATTTTGCCTAAAAACAAAATATTTTCATTGTTCCAGAGTTGAAGCCTATTCCATAACCAAATTCCTTGATTTGGTATCTCAGAATCCCCTTGTTCTTCAGGAAGGCCAAATGGTAATTAGCATGAAAACAAACACCTAATGTTCAAAAGCATTTCTTCTAGTAACAGGCTTATTTCAGAGTTTTGCCAACTCACCACCAATCTAGAAGGCAGCATCCTCCTGGATAAACATGCACCCACTGAAGACATTCGTCCTCCTTTGGGTGTTTCTTTATATGCTATTTTTGCATTTATTGCCTTTACTTTCGGTGTCAAACCCTATAAATCACTGCCAAAACTGAGTTCAAGGAACTTACCCCCTAAGTTTTCTATTAGTAGTTTCACAGCTTCAGCTCTTAAGTTAAATCTTTAATCTATTTTGGGTTAGTTTCTGTATATGGTGGAAGATAGAGCTGTAGTTTCATTCTTTTGCGTGTGGATCCTTCTCTTCTAACACCATTTGTTGAAGATACTGTCCTTTCCTCATTGAGTATGCTTGGCTTTTTGTCAAAAATTGGCCACATATACATGGGTTTATTTATGGTTTCTCTATTGTGTTCCATTGATCTACGTATCTGTCTTTATGCCAGTAATGTACTGTTATGATTATCATACCTTTATAATATTGTTATCAAAGGTGTGATGCCTCCAGCTTTGTTCTTTCTCAAGATTGCTTTGACTGTTCGGGATTTTTGTGGTTTCATAAAAATGTTAGGGTAGGTTTTTCTGTTTTTGCGAAATTACTATTGAATTTCTGATAGAGATTGCATTTAATCTGTAGATCTCTTCAGGTAGTATGGACATTAAACAGTGTGAAATTTTCTAATTCAAGAGTACAGAATATCTTTCCATGTATTTGTATCTTCTTTAATTTCCTTTGCCAATGTCTCATAATTTTCAGCATATAGAGCTTTCACCTCCTTGGTTAAATTTATTCCTAAATGTTTTCTTATTTTCAATGTAATTTTAAGTGGGATTTAAAAAAAAAATTTCTCTTATTGATAGTTTTTTGTTAGTATATATAAAAACAACTGATATTTGTGTACTGATTTTATATCCTGAAAATTTATTGAATTCATGTTTTAGTTACAGTTTTTTGATAGAATGGGCTTCTCTGACGGCTCAGCTGGTAAAGAATCCGCCTGCAATGTGGGAGACCTGCGTTTGATCCCTGGGTTGGGAAGATCCCCTGGAGAAGGAAATGGCAACCTATTCCAGTATTCTGGCCTGGAGAATTCCATGGACTGTAAAGTCTATGGAGTTGCAAAGAGTCAGACATGACTGAGGGACTATCACTTCTCTTCACTTAGGGTTTTGGAGAAATGGTCTTTTAAAATGAATTGACAAGAGCAGAAAATGATTTTTAGGCAGTTAGCTACTGTTCAAATTGATCCCACGGAGAACATACTCACAAAGTTTTCCCACGTGCTATAGACTTCCTCCTCCACACTTTCGAAGCTGAAAATGAACAAAAGGCAATGAAAGGAATAGATTTTCTGTTCCTATTGATTTATGTACCAATGAAGAAAATTAGACTCCTTTTGTATGAGATAAGTATTCTTTAACCTTTAGCACAAGGAGTGTTTTAAACTCGCAAACTCTTTTCTTCTGTGCTTTATGGTATTATATTACTGCTACTTCTGTCACACTATAATTAAGACCCTGTCAGACTTGCTGTTCTAAATCAAGGAAAGCATCACTGAATATCTTGACTTTCAAAATTTCACGGGACTGAATTTTTCCATTCAAGGTGTCAGACGTGGTTAAGTTGTAGGTGTTATCATGGCATGTGGGTGGAGGACATAGGACTTTTGAGTTGCTTTGTTTCAGTTTTATTTTAGTAATCTCTTTCTTGTTTATTGCAAGGTAACAAAATGTTGAAAAGCTAAAGATTAGGTTGTATTTATTATGTTTCTACCAGTTGTATTTATGTAAATTAAGGTCATATTTCTTAACTGCTCTGCAATTAATTGTGTATGTGAAAATCATGTTCAGATTATTTCTTGTATGTGCATGTACAAGCATATATTTACATGTATATTGGTCTTACCCAATCAAAGGTGGTCAGATTTGTGTCAGGTAGAGCACATATTATAGGAGTATGAAAATGAACAAGCCGGAACACATGGTCTCTTCTTCTCAGGCTTTGGGTTTCAGGTCCAAGGCAAAGAGCAGAAACAGCTTTCTTGCCTCTTTGGCATTAGAACTCACCAAGAAATATCAGTCCTGGCCAGCTTTTCAAAAGCTGTTGGACCAGGATTGAACCCCTGTCTTAAAGGACCTTTCAAACCCTCTCCTGACAACCTCCTTAGCAATAAGGGCTTCATCAGTTTATCAAGTGCCTATGATGTGCCAGGCACATTATCAGTATTCCTGAAGTAGTATCCCACTTGGCTATTATCTCCAACTAGAGATGAAGAATTGATCCTCAGAGTGGTAGATGACTTAGGGGGAAATATCTAGCAAGTTAAACCTATATCTAATTTTTAAAAATTGCAATAAGAACACTTAAGTGGGGCTTCCCTGGAGGCTCTGGTGAAGAATTTGCCTGCCAATGCAGGAGACAGGGGTTCAATCTCTGGTCCAGGAGGATCTCACATGCAGTGGAACAACTCAGCCCATGCATTGCAACTATTGAACCTGTGCTCAGATCCCAGGAGCCACAACTACTGATCCCATGTGCCACAACCACTGAAGCCCACACGCCCTAGAGCCCACGCTCTGCAATAAGAAGCCTGAGCACCGCAACTAAAGAGTAGCCCCTGCTCATTACAACTAGAGAAAAGCCCATGCAGCAAAGAAGACCCAGCACATCCAAAAATAAATAAATATACATATTTTTAAAAGAACGCTTAAGTGCACAGGTTTCCCTGGTGGCTCAGACTGTAAAGAGTCTGCTTGCAATGCAGGAGATGTGGGTTTGATTTCTGGATTGGAAAGATCCCCTGGAGAAGGAAATGGCAACCCACTCCAGTATTCTTGCCTGGAGAATCCCGTGGACAGAGGATCCTGGTGGGCTACAATCCATGGGGTCGCAAAGAGTTGGACACAACTGAGCGACTAACACACACACAAGTGCACACTGCAGTATTGTTAGCTGTAGGCACAATGTTGGACAGCACATCTCTAGAGTTTACCCATCCCACATAACTGGCACTTTATACCTATTGAACAGCAGTTTTCCATTTCCGCTCCATTACTCCCTGGCAACCACAGTTCTACTCTGTATCTATGAGTATGTTTTTTAAGATACCTAATATAAGTGAAATTACACAGTATTCATTATTCTGTGACTAGTTTATTTCACTTAACATAATGTCCTTCAAGTTCATCCATGTTGTTGCATATGGTAAACTATCCTTTTTTTTAAGGCTAATATTCTGTTGTATGTCTATTCCACATTTTTATCCATTCATCCATGAATGGATATTTGGGTTATTTCCATACCTTGGCTAATGTGAATAATATTGAAGTGAACCATGAGGTGCAGATATCTCTTTGAGACCTTGATTTCAGATCTTTTAGATATATACCCAGGAGTGGGATTAATGGATTGAATGGAAGTTCTATTTTTAATTTTCTGAGGAACCTTCATATTGTTTTTCATAGTGGCAGCACCAATTTACAGTCCCACCAACAATATTCAAGTGTTCTAAATTTTCTACATCCTTGCCAACATGTGTTGTTTTTGCTTTATTTTGTTTGTTTTGTTTGATAATAACAATCCTAACAGGTGTGGCTTAGCATTTTATCATTTACTTATTCCTTGAAAATTATATATTATTCTAAAATCCATGTTTTAGTCATGTTTCCAAACCTCCTTCCTTTAAACCTACTTTCATATTATCAGATTTCCCCAAAATGGGCATCACCACACATCTTATTCTGTACTTTGCATTTTAACAGAATCACAGGATGCATCAAGAGCCTAGAGCAGGTCCAGGCATTCACCCCCAAATGGACAAATTTTTTCCGCCTCCCTTATGGATAGAGGTGGTAATTATGATAAATTGGTGATAATTATTATTTCCTTTGAATTAGCTCTTGATGTGTATTTCTAACAGATAGAAGACAAAAGAAAGCCACATTTTAAGCAATGCTTTGTATCATGGTGTGCATAGTTGCTAGTTGCTCAGTTGTGTCTGACTGTCTATGGGATTCTCCAGACAAGAATACTGGAGTGGGTTGCCATGCCCTCCTCTAGGGGATCTTCCCAATCCAAGAATCGAACCCATGTCTCCCACATTGCAGGTGGATTCTTTAACATCTGAGTCCCCAGGGAAGCCCAAGAATACTGGAGTGGGTAGCCTGTCTCTTCTCCAGGGGATCTTCCGACCCAGGAATCTACCTGGGGTCTCCTGCATTGCAGGTGGATTCTTTACCTGCTGAGCTACCAGAGAAACCAGGTGTATATTAGGAAGAAATCAAGAAACACTTTGGGCACTCTCTCTCCATCTAGTGGTTAAGTCAAAGAACGCTGTAATCATCTCAAATTCCATATTTTAGGCTAAAAAATGTTGCAAAACTTGTTTAGTGTTTTTTTTTTTTGTGTTATCTGTCCAGTGGAACTTTGAGCAGCTTATGGAAAATGAGTTTGATAATTCTGGAAATAAAAATAAGGCTCAGTCTGATGACTAGGATCCTAGACTGGATGCTTTGATACATCTGTGCTTTTGTTTGATTATTTGGAAGGTGGGAAAGATGATGTAATATAAATCAAATTTAATACCATTCTAGTGTGAGAGTTCAATACGGGGTACATTATACATTTTTTAAACAATGAATTATGATAGCAAGCCTATTTTAATAAGAATTTTCTCCAAGAGGTGGGTTAATTCTTTTTTTTTATTTCTACAAATTAGTAGTATTAGTAAGAGGAGGTATAATCATCTCTCTTTTTTTCTGAGCTTTAAAAATGTATATTTTACCTGCTTCCCCCTACTTCACATAGACATCATGATTACTAGCAATAAGATGTATGTGAAAGTGGGAGAATTATAGTATATATAAGACTCGTCATACCATCATCATCATTAGTAAATTAGTTTTTGGAGGAAAGTCCCTTTTAATATGAAATAAACTTACCCCTCTTTCAGATGAGTTGTAGTTGATGGAGAACTGGACCTAGAATCAGGAAAACCTAAACTCAGTTCCTTCAAGTATCTCTTGTAAGCTTATGACCTTGAACAAAGCACTTAAATATCAGCTTCCTCTCAGCTGTGGAGAATATTACCATTGCAGGAGGACTAAACTTAATGGACATGAATCCATCTTTGGTTACTGTAAGGCGTTGCATTACAGTATAGTACTATTATTTACTAGTCATTTCCACTTTGTCTTGAGTTTGTACACATCCAGCATTTGAAATAGATATGCATTATTTTTTTTTCACTTTGAGTTTATATATTTTGAAAACAGCAAAAGTTTTATTAACAATTGTATTTCCAGGCGTAGTTTTAAAAGCCTTTATATTACCTTCAACATTTCTAGAGCAGATTTACTTAAAGACAATTTATTAAGGGGATACCAGATGGGAAAGGGCCAGGTACAACAGATAAAGGCACAAAACATCTAATAACAGTTGCTTTGATCTCTCAGACTGTGAGTCTTTTGAGAAATTGTTATTGATGCCCTGCTCATGTCATGATGTCATCTATAAAGTATGCTGAAATTTTTGAAAGATAGCAATAAACTCAAGGAGCAAATGTTACAAGGTTACATTCTATTGGAGGATATCATATATTTCAGTAATCCGTAATGCATTGATTGACTGCAGTAGGGGTTGTGAAATTATGTGAATTATGGGTGCTACTCATTTTGGTGACTGCAAAGCAGTGAGAACCAGGGGAAAGATCTATAGACCTGAAAAATCAGCATGCTGTTGCTGCTGCTAAGTTGCCTCAGCCGTGTACGACTCTGTGCGACCCCATAGATGACAGTCCACCAGGCTCCCCTGTCCCTGGGATTCTCCAGGCAAGAACTCTGGAGTGGGGTGCCATTTCCTTCTCCAATGCATGAAAGAGAAAAGTGAAAGTGAAGTCGCTCAGTTGTGTCTGACTCTTCGTGACCCCATGGACTGCAGCTTACCAGGCTCCTCCATCCATGGGATTTTCCAGGCAAGAGTACTGGAGTGGGTTGCCATTGCCTTCTCTGAAAAATCAGCATAGTCAGATGTGATTCCAGCTCAGCCACATCCAAGCCTGTGAGCTGGGTTAAAATATTCTTAGGTGTTCCTCCCAAGATTGTCCTACATGCCATGAAATCAGGTGGAAAAGTGTCCTTGTAACAATGCCCCACAAGTGCCCCCTGAGTATAAAATTGGCCTATTATCATTAAAATATCTTGGATCAGAGATTTCTTAAAACAAAGAAGCAAACAAACTCAATATCACAAAAATTCTACAAATTTGGGTGGGAGTCATTCAAGTTCTTCCTCCCCTGTCCACCACTCTTCCAGTATTTCCATTTCTTCTTTTCCTTCCCACCTTACTACTTCCCATAGGATTGGCTGTAGGGGCTAAACAGCTTCCTGAGTGTGGAGGTTCATGCTTTCTTTTTCTTCTTTGATTTCTTAAGCCAAGAAATTTGCAAGGCCACTGAAGTCTTCATGTGCCCTCTCTGTGATAAGAACTGCTCACTGCAGAGACTCAACGAAAGCTGTATCTACGCCAAGGTCAGTGTGGACCCTCACATTCCCCTCCCTGCCCTCTACTTTTCCTAGGAACGTAGGCAGTAAAAAGTCCTCTAGAAAACTGCTTTCTACCAAAGTTAAACGTTCCCAAGAGTTTCAACAAACAGTGTCATTGACAACTGAGTAAAACATCACTCTGTGGCAGTTATAAAAAGGATGTATTTTATTAGAATATTTTTGTCTTCTTCTGTTTATATAAGTGGTTATTGCCATTACAGACATAAAACATCCACTTGGAATGATATCCAGATTATTTTTATGGAGAAGAAGATTATTTCTTCTTCAGTGGTAAAGTTTGTATCTTCCCATGAAGACTCATGAAATCTAAATACTTCTAATCTGACAGAGAAAATGAAGTTTTCTTAACATACCTGAAGTTCTCAAATTTCTTCCTATTAGAATCACCTGAAGAGTTTTTTAAATTCCTGAAACCCAAGCCACATCCCAGAGCAATTAAATTAGAATCTTTAGTTTTGGAACCTAGGCATCAGCATAATTTAAAAACTCCCAGGTGATTTCAGAGTGCATACAAGTTTGAGAAATGTGTACTTCAATTTTATAATTATGAGTATTCATTTGTAAAATGGTTTTATTAAAGTATAGTTAATGTGTAATAAAATGTACATATTTGAAGTATATAAATGAATGTGTTTAAATACATATATATGCTTTTGTGAAACCATGGCCACAGTCAAGATAAAGTAACATATCTATTACTTCCAAAGGTTTCTTCGTGATTTCTTGTAATCCCTGCCTCCCAAACCCCACCCCTGGGCTCAGGCAAACATTTTCTGCCATTATAGATAAATTCGTATTTTCCAGACTGTTATGTATACAGTCATACAGTGTGTGAATTTTTTCTAGTTTCTTTCACCCAACATAATTATTTTGAGGTTCATCCTCAAAATAAATGTCATAACATTTATCAGCAAATCCTCCCTCTTTATTGCTGAGTATTAATAGTATTGCATGATATGGCTATATCAGAATTCAGTTATCCCTTGATCTTCATAATTAAGATGAATCTTAATAATTATCCATTCATATTAATAATTTGGGGGGAGGTTAAGTTGTTACAATTTTAAATAAAGGTGCTATAAACATTCATCTACAAATGTTTGTTTGGACAAGTATTGTTATTTCTCTTGGGTAAATGCCTAGAATAAAAATGACTAGATTTTATGATAGGTAGATTTTTATCCTTCTAAGACATTGCAGAACTTTTTTCCAGAATTTCTACACATTTTACATTTCTACCAGTGATGTATGAGAGTTCTAGTTTTCCATATACTCACTAGTTCTCATGATAGTCTTTTTCATTGTAACTGTTCTAATAGATCTTTAGAGAGAGCTCATTGTGGTTTAGTTACTTGAAAATTATTTGATTCTTTCGGGTCTTGCTTTTAGGATTTGTGAGTTAGCCTCACATCAGTGCTCTTTCTAGCACTAATTTTCCCCACAAATCTTTCTGTGCACCCTCCCCAGTGAAGTGTGAATACTGAGGATTTGCAGTCGGGCAAAAAGGCCCTACCCCTGCCTGACTCTGAGGTCCTGAAACTGTTTCCTCTAATGCTTTCAGGGGTTATGTCTGCAGCCAGTTTCCTCACATGAGTGCTCTCTGTCTGGCTTGTCCCTCTTTGCACTCTTATGACTCTTTCAGGCAACCATAATGCTCACCTCCATTGTTTCCTACCTCTTAGGGATCACTGCCCTTCATTGTCTCACACCCAGTCTTGAAATCTGTTGCATTATGTATTTTGGGAATTATTCGGTTATTTCCAGATTGTGGGTAAAGTCAGTCGCTGTTACTTCATCTTGTTCAGAAATGCTGTGCTAGGTCACTTTGTTTGTGTCCAACTCTATGGACTGTAGCCTACCAGGATCCTCTGTCCATGGAATTTAATAGGCAAGAATACTGGAGTGGATTGCCACACCCTCCTCCAGGGGATCTTTCTGACCCAGGGATCAAAACCATGTCTCTTATGTCTCCTGCATTGGCAGGCATGGTCTTTACCGCTAGGGCCACCTGGGAAGCCCTGTTCAAAAGTAGAAGCTTGTGTATAATCACTTTTGACAAGGGTGAACATAAAAACAAAAGCCACTTAAGATCCTCCTAGGAGACCAAAACTTACTAAAATGAGCTTCTGAATTATTTTTCTTAAATGCATGTTATGGGGAAAATCTGTTTTGTTTATAATTTAATTTCTGAAGTGTGCTTCGTATTAAATTCTCTCAAATGTTCCCCAAAGATATCTTGTTTTGGGAAGCATTTTCTCGACACTTTTTATAAAAGCCAAGTATATTAGAGTCATTTGATGTATAGACACATGTCCCTCCCTTTGCCCATGCATTTCAAAGATATATGACAGCCTTAGGGACACCAACAAATCCAAACACTAAAGATAAGAATCATATGTGGCAGAGTGATAAAGTGAAGAAGCTGTCCAAGGAAATGCTAAATCTAGGGAGCCATTGCAATTATGTGGTATCTACATTCCTCTGTTACCCTGGAGAAAAGAGTATATGTAGGGGTAGGTATGACTCAGGAAGATCTCACTTAGTAACTATTATCAGGTAGGTGGAAATGTTAGCTTGCAGAAGAGAATATTGCCTTAAGGAACAATGCAAGAAATAAAACCCACCAGGGTGAAATCTTCATTATGTCTTGTATTTGATCCTCTGGTTAAGGTAAAAATGTAGTTACTTGATTTACATTTTAAAAATCAGAACTATTCTTCCTTCATTGAATGGAAATAAACATTTTCTTTTAAAATCTGTTATATTTAAACACCTAGAGGTTACTAGATGGGCAGTGTCAGAAATAAGAGAAGAAATTTTTAGCAAAGAAACAAGCCCAGCAATCTAAAATCATCTAGTCACCTGATCACCTAGCCACCTCATCTGCTGCTGCTGCTGCTAAGTCGCTTCAGTCGTGTCCGACTCTGTGCGACCCAGCCACCTCATCTAGAAACTGGTAAATTCCTTATGGAATCACTGCTACTTGTGAAAAGTAATTATTGTGCATAAATAAATAAATAATGTTCACATTTAATCATTCCCTTAATAGTGTCAAGGATGTGTTTCAGGAAAAATGTGGTCCCATTATACAATAAAAATTATATCTAAGTACATTAACATTTTCTTTGGTGATTATTTTAGGTTTTGATACTTAAAAGTATGGGGTTGAGAAATATTTGCAATTAAGTCATTGCAGTGATATCTGCATATTCTTCAAAGCACAGGTGACCACAGGTGTCAATTTCCATTATGTTAGGATTTTTCATTAAAGGTAAAATCATTAGCTACAAGAGTCCTGCATTGTTTTTTCATGTAGTTCTAAAAATGACTCAATTCTTATTTGAAGTAATGCTTATTTATAATAGTTATGGATATTCGGTGATTTTTTTTACTGGTTCAGCAAACATTTATTCAATCCCTAATGTATTGAGCCTCAGATTGTATACTAATGTTGAGATTACAACAGAATCAGGACAGATCATGTTTCTTCTGAAGGAGGAAATGGCAACCCACTCCAGTATTCTTGCCTGAAGAATCCCATGGACCGAGGGGCCTGGCAGGCTATAGTCCATAGGATTGCAAGGAGTCAGGCCTGACTAAAGTGACTTAATACACATGCATGAACATGTTTCTTCTTTAAGAAATTTCATGGAAGAATCCTCAGAAGACTACATCAGAATCATCTAGAACTGTCATTAAAAACAGATTCCTGGGTCCATGTTAGATTCAGAATCAGCTGGTCAAGGGCAAGGCTTAGAAACCTACATGTTAACACATTCCTCAGGTGATTCTTATTTGTAGGCCCACATTTATAAAGTTATTGCACTAAACAAGTATTGAGTTGGGGTGAGGGTGAATACCTGCCTCTTGAGAGACCTATACGCAGGTCAGGAAGCAACAGTTAGAACTGGACATGGAACAACAGACTGGTTCCAAATAGGAAAAGGAGTACATCAAGGCTGTATATTGTCACCCTGCTTATTTAACTTATATGCAGAGTATATCATGACAAACGCTGGGCTGGAAGAAGCACAAGCTGGAATCAAGATTGCCAGGAGAAATATCAATAACCTCAGATATGCAGATGACACCACCCTTATGGCAGAAAGTGAAGAGGAACTCAAAAGCCTCTTGATGAAAGTGAAAGAGGAGAGTAAACAAGTTGCCTTAAAGCTCAACATTCAGAAAACTAAGATCATGGCATCTGGTCCCATCACTTCATGGGAAATAGATGGGAAAACAGTGGAAACAGTGGAGAAGGCAATGGCACCCCACTCCAGTAGTCTTGCCTGGAAAATCCCATGGGTGGAGGAGCCTGGTAGGCTGCAGTCCATGGGGTCGTGAAGAGTTGGACACGACTGAGCGATTTCACTTTCACTTTTCACTTTCATGCATTGGAGAAGGAAATGGCACCCCACTCCAGTGTTCTTGCCTGGAGAATCCCAGGGACGGGGGAGCCTGGTGGGCTGCCATCTATGGGGTCTCACAGAGTCGGACACGACTGAAGTGACTTAGCAGCAGCAGCGGCAGCAGTGAAAACAGTGTCAGACTTTATTTTGGGGGGCTCCAAAATCACTGCAGATGGTGATTCCAGCCATGAAATTAAAAGATGCTTACTCCTTGGAAGGAAAGTTATGACCAACCTAGATAGTACATTGAAAAGCAGAGACATTACTTTGCCAACAAAGGTCCGTCTAGCCAAGGCTATGGTTTTTCTAGTAGTCATGTATGGATGTGAGAGTTGGACTGTGAAGAAAGCTGAGCGCTGAAGAATTGATGCTTTTGAAATGTGGTGTTGGAGAAGACTCTTGAGAGTCCCATGGACTGCAAGGAGATCCAACCAGTCCATTCTAAAGATCAGTCCTGGGAGTTCTTTGGAAGGAATGATGCTAAAGCTGAAACTCCAGCACTTTGGCCACCTCATGCGAAGAGTTAACTCATTGGAAAAGACTCTGGTGGTGGGAGGGATTGGGGGCAGGAGGAGAAGGGGATGACAGAGGATGAGATGGCTGGATGGCATCACCGACTCAATGGACATGAGTTTGAGTGAACTCCGGGAGTTGGTGATGGACAGGGAGGCCTGGCGTGCTGCAGTTCATGGGTTTGCAGAGTCGGACACGACTGAGCCATCTGAACTGAACTAAACTGAGGGTGAATACATGAAGCTTCCATGTTTGGTGTAGCCTGTGCCCAGGTCCAGTGGGCATGGATAGGTGTACAGATTTTGCACTATTGAAGAATTAGGAACTGAGGAACTGAGAGAAGGCTAAACTTTGGTCTAAATTCCAACTCTTTGCCTCTCTTCCTTGTAATCACCTGGCCTGCAGGGTTGGATCTGGTCCAGAAGAGTCTTGTTCTCCTTAGCCCACAGAATCTTGAATGGAATATATACAGCAGTTTCCAGAGCCTTAAGTTATTCTGAACTCATTGTTGACTTAAAAAATAGTCACAACCTAAAAGTTGAGAGTTATGTTTTTTTGGTGGGAGTTTTTAGGACTTTAAGCCCAGGAGACATCTCAAGTAACCCTAAGAGAACTGCTCCAAGTAGGCAGAGAGGAGTCAGGTTATATAGAAGTTTTCAACAAAGGGCAGGTAGTCTGAACATCAAAAGTATTTTTGTGAATTAAAGAAAACCAGATATCTCAAGTTAAGAAATTTAGCACTTTTCTATATATGGAAAGATGCTAGAGTCTGGGCTCACTGAAATCATTCCTTTCTTATGCATCTCAGCTGTCTGGAGCCAGTATCCTGCAATATTTCACATCCTGACATTTTCAGTTCTCATTGTAGGGAGTGGCTGCAGTCTAATGGCTGCCAGATGGTACAGGTATTCTTTCTGAGTGCCCTGGAGGGCTGGAATCGTTGATGACTGTGACATCCTTATGTACTGATATGGCAGAAAATAGACCATTTCTCACCAAGAAACAATTTTAGAGAGAGCTATCTATCAACTACAGTAGAGGAGAAGAAATAGACTTTAAGCTTCCAACCTAATAAGAAATTTATTTCCATAAGCAGTCCTCACATTTATTGATTTTCAGCCACACTCAGCTCTCCAAGAGAAATCACATGTCAAAGAAAATGGAGAATTTGTGCTAAAACACAGCTTTGTTTTCTTAAAGAAGTTTGCTTCTGTCTTCTTAAATTACCCCTACTCACATGCATAATGTTAAATAAAATGCTTATCCAGAGGTTCCCTATGCATAAAGGCATGCTATTAAAATAAATATTATACATTTGTAGATTGGACAAGATTTTTTACTTCTAGCATTTTTGCTTTTTTTTTGGCTCTGTTATGCTGCTTTGGGATTTTTCTTGAGATTTCAACCGGAGTTTTCTTTTATAGAGCAACTGTTCTTTTCCTATTAGGCAGAAGGCCTCTCCCACCTTTATTCTCCTGCAAATTGCTCACTTTCTAAGCTTGAGCCACTCACACCGTGCTTGACTCTTCATTTTTTGTCCCCTCCGTTTTCATTTAGCAGCTCTTATATTAGGCCCCTTGGTGGTGGTGTTGTTCAGTTGGTAAGTCATGTCTGACTCTTTGGGACCCCATGGACTGTAGCCCTCCAGGCTCCTCTGTCCATGGATTTTCCAGGCAAGAATACTGGGGTGGGTTGCCATTTCCTCCTCCAGAGGATCATCCCAACTCAGGGATCAAACTTGAGTCTCCTGCATTGTCAGGTGGGTTCTTTACTACTGAACCACAAAGGAAGCCCATATTAGCACCCTAAAAAAGCCTTGTCATGGGAAGCTATTATATAAGCACAGGCTTCTGAGTGTTCTTCTTATCTCCAAAGTCTCCCCTCTCATAATACACACCACACGTAATAGTTTAGTGGAGGTAACATGACGACCTTACACTTTTACCCGCCTCCTCAGGGCAAGTTCTGAAGACTTCCCTAACTTCCATTCTAGCTTTATCTCTCACTACAAGTTTATAATCTCACATTACATCAGTATGACATGTATGCTAGCAGATGTGTTTCTAAAAGTTGATATTTAAATTTACTTAGTTAAAAAATGCCTGAAAGATTTATAAACAAAATAACAAGAAAAAAATGAAAAGCTTTTTTTAAGGAAAATACTCCTCAAAAAATAATTTGTATGCAACACAATTGTTATTAAATATGGCTTTTTACATGTCACTTTTCTAAAAACAGGGCCATTTCTGGAGCAGGGGGAGCCATTATTTCTTGGTCACCTTTATGTTTCCATGTGTGAAGCCTCTGTTCTAATACTTTTAAGAGGCTGTTTCCTGCACTAAACTTGTTTATAAAGGACAGCAGACAGCTGTTCAGCTGCTTGGCAGCCACAAGTGTCTCTGTGGGATATCTTTGGACATAAAAAAAAAGCTAAATTCCCCCACTGGGTGGAATTTTATGAGCTCTGTGGGAGAATTTCTTTGTGGTCCTTTTCTCTACTGTACATAATATATGCTGATGATTGTTGTGAAAAACTATTCTTATTGCATTTTTCAAAAGCCCAAGCCTTAACATCAACAGCCTTAGAAGTTTAGAACCATCTAAAATATCTTGCACCTATCTACCAACTTTCAAAAGTAGTAGTTTTCATTATCTTTTGTATAATGAAATTTTCAATAATGCAATATTATAGGAAAATACCTAATTGCCCTCTACTCCTGTGAGAATAATGCACCTATTTTCTGTATGATTTCTATAGTATTTAAGTGACTGACAAAAATATGATGCCTTGACTGTATTGGTTTAATCTCCCTCACTAAATTATGACTATAGTAAAGATATTATGCAAATGAAAAGAGAAAAAGGCAAATTGAATTTATACTTTATTAAAATCAAATAATTCTTACAACTCTGAAATGTATATTCAATAACATTGTGTGACTGTACATTGTTCTTTATAAAACTTCAGGTCATGTCTTATTAAAAAACACTTAGACTGTATCCTAAATATATCCAGTGATTGATGAAATTTCTTAATGACCCATGGCACGTTCTGAAAGACATCAGAGAGCAGGGCTAGCACTCTGATACCTCTCCCTTGGAAACGCTGGATCACTAATGGAATTCTGCATTCTGCAACTTCCCCAGCCCTGGAAGTTTGGCTAACAGGAAGTGCAGCTGTGTGTGCTTTCACTGGAAAGCCAACTTCTTAAGCTCACTGCATAGCTTCCATTTGTGGTCCACAAATACTTCCTCAGGGTGCTAGAACCACTTCAAGGCAGGAATAAAGGTAGAGTCCAAAAGGGAAAGAGAAAGTAAGGGGGGAAATGCTGATTCCCCAACTTTCTCCATGAGTAAATCACGCGAAACAGTTGCGGGACCCATGAAAGGATTGTCTATCTTGTATTTACAAATGATAAAAGAATGTGATTCCAGTGAGAAAAAAAAATCAATAGTGCCTCAATGTAAAAAAAGTAATCACTGGATTATTATAGCCAAAACTATGGCTAATATCTTTGTTTGTTTTCCATTAAGGTGACATATCTGTTTGATAATGGAGGGACAGTCTTCTTCGCTATTTTTATGGCAATATGGGGTAAGTACGTTCTTCCATTACTTAACTTCCTAACCCTTGTTTTCTGAAGCTGTTGTGTGTTTCTGCACACCCACACACACAAACACACATACCATGTGTCAATTCAACAATAAAATCTTTTTTCCTATGCCTTCTTGATACATTCACAGCTTCTTCGGGAATTTAACTCTTGATCTAATCTTCTAATCCCTAAAGCCTCAACCTTCCTATACTGTAGAGCATATTTTTCCCACCGAAAGCAGCCAGTAATTAAAAACAAACTGAAGCATACTTGTGAAAGTGATGATCAGAAAATGTTTTGTTTGCTTAAGGCTTCCAGTAATCTATTTTTTTTAACCTTACATTTTATGCACTTAGAGATACAGAATCTACTCCGTATAGGATTGAGCAATAATGTCTAATACTAAATAAATCCTGTTCCTATCTAGCATCTTAAAACTGTAAAAATTATGTTTAGGTATATGTATTGGCTGACTTTTTCATGAAGTTTCTCATTGAATTTTTAAAGAACCCAATTAATTGAGACCTAAAGTAAATTACAGATTGGAATTTCCCATGATTTGAAAAGAAGTGATTACTTTCCTGGGTAGGGTCAACTTTCCGATGATGGTCTGTTGAATGCAAAGTTATCATCAACTTGGCAACTTGAGAACTTTACTATGGACCTGCTGATATAGAAAAATAAAATGTACTAGAATACAAATCTTTCACTCCCATTGCCTTAATTTCCCAGGAACACAAACTCTGTGCCATACTCTTTCTAGTTTTAAGTCAAAATTTAAAAAAAAAAAAAAAATCACCCTTCCAATTTTCCTTCAGGAAAATACATTAAGACTACAAAGGGAGCAATGAAGAGTTAATCCATTGACTTTTGTCTACCCCCTCACCCAAAAAGTAAAAATGTAATTTGGGGTTCCTATTTTCATTGAAGGATTTTTTAATTAATCAGGCAGGGCAATCATGGTGAAGTCTTTTAGTTTTACCTGATTCCATAGATATTTCCTACTAAGAAAAAAATAGGCCAAAATACTAATGAAGGTTTCTCAATGGATGAATCAGCATAGCCAAAACTGGTAAGAAAGGAAACCTTTTGGATGATTTATCCTCTGTTTATGTTTTTGCTAGTAGCCTCATGCTTTTACAGTTCTCCTTGACACAGGCCACATGACAGTGGTCTTGCTTCAGTGTTTGGCAGATGGATTTGAAAAAGCCAGGATGTAGATGAACACTTGCCATCTGCTGCCTTTTCCCCCTAAGTTTTACACTGAGGTACGAAGTGGAGGTATGTCATCCATAGGAATGCCGTCGTGTACATTTTCTCCACCTGCTGAAGTAGATGAATCATTTGCAGTTGGGTTGTAATAACTAGAGTTCCCAAAACTCACATCATAAGGTTCCGGTGCATTATCTAATCGCAGAACTAAAAAAGCAACAAAAAAATTGTTTTATAGTGACAGTCTGGAATGCATACTCCCGCATCTGCTAGACCATAGGAATTGTTCTGGATGAGCAAATAGTTACATTTTTATGTGATATTTTCAGATACTGGTTTTGAATTTAAATAAGTAGTTATTTATCAAGCCACATTGTTCTTTCTAAAACTAAGAACAGTTTAACTTCCAAAATTTCACTGCTGGTGGTCCAAACATAAAGGAACTACGGGAGAGATCACAACAGAAGTCTAGCAATATTTGGTATAAGGAAGTATTAACATGTCTCATTGACTTTTGAATCTTGTGAATTCAGAACCATGTCAACAAGTTCAGAATTTTTTTTTTTAATTTGGTCATGTTATGCATTTGTGGGATCCTAGTTCCTGACCAGGGCTAGAACTTGGGCCCACAGTGATGAAAGCATACAGTCCTAACCACCAGGGAATTCCCAACATGTTCAGAATTTTTACTTCTGGTGTTAAGTGATTTTTAAAAAGTGAGAGCTTTACTTTTAAAATCAGTGCCATTATTTTATCAAATGTCTTAATATCTTTATGGGTGAGCAATGGAGAGGAAAAAAATTGTAAAATCTTGTTTGCTTCTGATAGATCCAGGTTATTGTACACTTAAGGTTTTCTAACTAATAACATGGTTAGTTTTTTTTTTTCTTTCCACAAACAACTAATTATTATTTCCTTAATGATCTTGAATTTATTTTTATAGAAAACTTGGAATGTTCTAGGCTTCTGAATACTAAAACAGTGACTCTTTACTAGCTATATTAGTCATCTAATTATTCAGCTAGGTAGTCTCAGATCCAACCTAGTCCTTAAGCCTTCTGTTTACAAACTGGGCTCCCAGGAGCCTTATGGATTTGAAAGGGGTGACACAAAGTTACCTTAAAAAAGTAAAACTGTTGTGATTGAATTATTCCATTATGCCTCAATCACAACATCTTAGACTCTGTAAAGTTGACAGACTGACCTTTTACATGTGATAACATTTAAAGAAAATATTATGAAGTTAAAAAAAAAAAAGTTTGGAAGCCCCAAAAGTTTGAAATCCTATCCTTCAATTTGGAAAAGTGCTACTTTTTATTTTCTATGGATTGCTGGAAATCCATAAACAAATTTGAAAAGGCCAGGATGTAGATGAACAGAGTTCAGTTAAATTTACAACTAATGGGTTTGCTTTTGAAAATCAGCAATATGTCAGTAATGATCCAAACTTATAAAAAATCAACAAGATTTTATCAATAGGACTCAACAGAGGCATTTAACTATATTTTGATGGTAGCAAGAGTCTATTGTGTAAGCCAAAAACCCGATTTTTTTTTTGTCCTGAAATATTTTTTTTTAAAAGATGAGTCAAGCTTTTGAAGTGATTTCATTTCTGTTCTAGTTAATACTGATCAAACTCCGTAGTTTATTCTTAGCAGACTCATTTCTCATCCATAGATGTGGGTGCTTTTTTTTCCATCACGTGATTGGGAAATTTCTGAATTAAGGTATATGTGACTTTATGTACCCAAATATACAGCTCTTCAGAAATTCTTTTTTAGAGCTTCATCAAGATAATTAATAGAGAGCTATTGTATATGTGTAAACTTTGTTGTATATGTGTAAACTTTGGAAGAGCATCCAATTAGAATAAATCATTGTTCAAAATCCTGCTACTAAGAGATCCAACAACGATGGAGAATGGCTCTAGTTTTTTGCTTACAAACTGGCAATTTTGTTCTTATTATCATACCATTGTCTTTTCATTGGCTTCTCTGATGGTTCACATGGTAAAGAAACTGTCTGCCATGCAGGAGACCTGGATTCGATCCTTCCAGGGGGTTAGGAAGATACCCTGGAGGAGGAAATGGCAGCCTATTCCAGTATTCTTGCCACACTCTTCCTGGACAGAGGAGTGAGTGGTGGGCTACATACAGTCTATAAGACTGCAAAGAGTCAGACACGACTGAGTGACTAACACTATTTATAATGCTATGTTTTAGGTTCTGGGATTACTTAAAACCAATTGTGATGTGATAAGCAACAGTTCCAAATGGTTTTAAAACTTCACCGACAGGCCCATAGTTATTTTGGTTATGTTCTTTGAGAAAGAGAGTAGGTCAGAAAAAATCTTTAGTTCGTTTCTGTCATGTGACTCTCTAAATCCCATCTAGATAGTGCAGTGAACATTAGCATCTTCACTTAGTTAAAACCAGTGTGTACAGGTGGAGTTCTGAAAGTTGTTTTTACCTGGTTCATTTCTGTCGTCATAAAGTCGCCGATGGGAAAATGAATCTGTTTTCCTTTTTCCACATAAAAGGTAGCCAACAAGACTAAGCAATGAAGCACCCAGAATAGCACCTAAAATGGCCCCAAACACCACTCCTGTATTTCTGTTCTCTAGAGGACAAAGAAAAAATAATTTACACATAGGAAGTAGAAAACAGTTATTCAAAGAATAGAAATACATGTGGATTTTATATAAGCAAAGTTTAACACATTTTTTTTAAGATAATGGGTATGTATATATTGTGTGTGTGTGTGTGTGTGTGTGTGTGTGTTATAAAGTACTGAGTTTTGGGGATGTATCCGAAATATATACATCCTGATAAAACTGTACTTCAAAATTTGAATTATGCTGAAACATTCCTAAGCCTTAGTTTTGTAACTGTCTCATTACGTATTAACACCAATAGTACTGAAATGCCATGTGCATTCTCCATTAAGATCTAACTTCTGTGTTGAATTCTATATTGTTTTTAATCAACTCTGAATCACTGATGAACTTTAATGATGAGATAGGCTTTGAGTTTGTTTCTATTCAAAAGTAAAAAGCAAATGGGAGTAAGTAGGTGATAGAAATGAATTCACCCCAATGAAAAGGCATTATGAGAAAAATAAATATATTCTGATATAGAATATTTTCAAATACAGGAAATATACCAAACAAAACAGGATGTTTGCTGTGCTTTGTACATTTCAAACAAATGTGTAGGTCTGCGTTTCAAGGAATCCAGAATTTCATTCTATCATGCCCTTTAACAAGCACCTTATTTGAAGGCTGTCATCAATAAATCACATAATATTCCCTGAATTCATGCTTAGTGCAATTTATTTTCAGCTTTAAAAAATAATTTCTCAAGAAGCTTATTAATTAGGTAGGCAAGGGTTCTTATAGGGTCTCTAATTCTATATCAGACTGCATTTATACACCAAAAAACATGTTGAAATTTATTGACAACAGCAGCACATTTTTTTACTAAGCTGAAAGTGAGACAAAGTTAACTAAATTTTCTTTTGATTAAAAAACAATGGTAGGATTAAGTACTCAATATTCTCTCTCTCTCTCTCTCTATATATATATATATATAGTGTTAGAAAGGCAAAACAGAGCATATTTTTTTATGTATAAATGGAAGGATGTCTTAAAATTATGAAAATATGTGTACACATAATATGTTGGTTGCAATGCTATAGTAATCTTGGATTTCAAATTTTAAAACTTTTCTTGTACACTAACAACAGCTCTCAAATAGGAATTTGCATATATAATTTGTTGTTTATATCACTAACATCTATAGATAGGTTGTATGGAAATCAATTAGTTCACGGAGGGAAAAAAGGGAGTATTTTTTTTTTAATTCAGGAAACAAAACCATGGTTATATAATGAATCTTCATTATATATTAGAAATATTTTCTGCTTTATGTTTTAAAACTTGACTAATTCCCAAATGAAAACAGAAATGTCCCCATAACACAATTTTCTTGTGATACTCACAACTAAATTTTATTTTTATGGTGTTCAGTAGGTACCAAACTAAAAATCAAGAAGGGTATCCTGTTGAATTTACTTTTTTAAAATATCAGTGTTCTAGTCTCCTGTGACTGCTGTATGGTTTCAGATAATTTCCAAGTTTATTCATTTCATTCTCTTTTCAAAACCCACATACATATATTTTTAAACTTCAGTTGCATTGTATTCCTAAAAGTCTGGGAAATTTCATATAGTCTTTCTGAGATGCAGTAAAATTGTTACTGTGTCTTAAAACTGTACCATTACATCAGTTTCGGTTTCTTTTCATCTTAACCTATTTCTTATTTTGGTCCACTGTTTCATCACATTCCCATTCAGTAATGACTAGTGTCTATTGACTTAAGTCCCAAAACCCCTTCACTCTTCACTATGAATATCATGGCTGCTGTTGCCAAATGAGAACCACGTGCACTATCGCAGCCTCCTTTTTCTTCTAGAGTGGTGCATTCCTCAGGTGTAATAACTTATTTGGATATTCAATTTCACACAAAAGGAAAATTAAATCCATTTATATTTACCTTCTTGGGGGTCTGACGTATTTGGAAAGATTTTTGAATTATTGGTGAATTTCAGGGTGGGATGTAAAGTTGTTTCTTGATAGACAGTAAACCCCTCCACACTCTCTCTGGTTGTGGTAGGCCATCCGTCTGTTACCATGGGGGTCACAGATGTGGTGTTTGGTCCTGAAGGGAGGTTGCTAACTGTAATGGAACTGTTGTCAGGCGCTTCCATGGTATCATTGATGGAAGACAGGGTAAAGTTTTCTGAAGATACAGAAACTGTGATATTGGGAGGGGCTGAAGCTGGCAGAAGACTGTTATCTGCTATGGATGAGTTCCAAGGCAGTTTAGAAACAAAGCTGTGGATTGAGGGAGATCTTGGGGAAAGTGTAGGCATGAGGCTTGGACTCCTGGAAGAGTTGTCTGTTGACAGATTACTGTAGAAACCTGTTTCATGTGTTTTATTTGATGGATCCTCAAAAGGGAAATTACTTGCTTTGGGGCTGGAGGTTTCTCTATTTTCTTTATCTGAGGTTAAATTTGCTTTACTTTCTAAAGGGACAGATTGATTTTCCCCTGTTTTTAAGTCTTCTGCAGTGCTTTCTGTTGTGTTTGTTTTCTGACCTTCTTCCCCATGGCTTCCAAACAGTAGTAAACTAGACAAAATTGAAATCAACAGAATTTTGGCTGAAGTCAACATTGTAATCTTCTTTGGTATTAGTGTTAATATGGAGAATCTGAAAGAAAATAATAACCATTTGATTTATTAAATGAAGTATTGAGGTTTTTCTTTAATGGATCTACATTTCTAAAGTGACTTTAAAAAATATAGAGACATAGTACTCAGATAATAGTATCATAACCTTTATTCCAAAAGTTTGTTTTCTTTGGATTTTATTAAAACAAGAGTCACTAAGTTCTGTTTGACTGAATTCTATTTTCTATATAATATTTCTTTCTTTCTTCCTCTAGGGAAATGCCATATAGAAACTTTTTCAAGCTAGGCATTGCCATTTTATTATTTCCAAGATGATTTAGCTTGGGACAAGTTGAAGTACACACACACACACACACACACAGTGTATATGGATGGCTAAGTAATTTTTTTTTAATACTGTAAATATAGGGCATGTAGAGCTTGCTGATTTCTTTAACCTATTTAAGGAAACATGTTTCTTATAAAGATGTAATTTGGAGTGTTTATTATAAAAATTATGTTATCGATTATACACTAAACATACCACTTTAAAGTGAGTCAGTCAGGAACTCCACTTGAAAGCATTTTATTAGTTCTTAATTTGAGTTACTTGAATTTGAGGTTAACATCCCTTTTTTTTAACATTATGTTTACTTCATGTAGCCCCTTTTCCTAGTAATCCCAAGTTACAGAAAGTCAGAAAAACTCTTAGAATTGGAGATTCTTTCATTGTATTCTCCTATTGTATACGTGAAGAATCTGATTGGGAGTATGTGTGGAAAAAGGTACCTAACTAGATCGTGGCAGAGCTGGAGTTGGAAACCATGGCTCTGACCTCCAATCCAGGCACATCACATTGCCTCTTAAATGTGGAAGCTCCACAATTCATAGGTAGGAGGATATGGGGGAGAGGTTTTGAATTTACATTTATATTGCAAATCTGGCTTCTTTATGAAAAACATATTAAAAAGAATCATCATGTGAAGCAGCTGTTTTATCAAATCATAATAATCATACTAATTTCATAGTGTTCTGCAGACTAAATGAAAAGATTTAAGTAGAAGTACTTTAAACCATATCTGGTCCAAAGTAAGCAGTTAGTTAATTTCCATTTCTTATTATTAAAATATAACATTATTTCCATAAGTGTCTTACAGTTTGTAATATCAACTCATTAGATCCTCACAATGACCTCTTGAGACAAAAAGAGTAGCTCACATTATCCTCATTTGCAGATGAAGAAACTGAGGGTCAGAGTGTCCAGTAATGAAAGCTAGTAAATGAAAAAAGCAGCAGTGAAAGTCAAGTTTGCTGACTCCAACCTAATTAGGTGTTTAAATTTTAAGTATTTTTAATTTAAAAATAATTCTTAAAAAAAAGTTAGACTATATTTATATTTGTGATTATTTTGTTTATTTATATTTCAGTCACTTTCTGTGATATCAAGAAAATTCATTTAGATCTTAAAAATTTTTAACATAATTGGAAAACATTATTAGTATGCACTTATTACATGAGATGGTTTGCATGTTTTCTCATTTAATTCTTAACAAAAACAATCAAACAATAAGGAAGAGAGTGTTAATCCTACTTTACAGATAGTTAAATGGGAATAAAAAAATGTAAATAATGTATTCAAAACACATAGCTAGTAGTTGAAAGATAGGGTTAAGATTCAGACCTTGGCATCAAAATCTCATAATCACTCATCTATATAATAGAAGCTACAAAGGAATATAGATTTGGTATCAACTGGTTTTTAGAACTTTTCCCACAAGTGTTTACTTGGCACAGATTATAATAATAATAAAATAATCCAAATTTCATTTTAACCAGAACTGTTGATAACCTCATCTTTTTAATCACTGGTAAAGTAGTGACTTCTACCTAACTGTGCTGTGCTTAGTCACTCGGTCATGTCCAACGTTTTACAACCCCATGGACCATAGCCTGCCAGGCTCCTCTGTCCATGAAATTCTCCAGGCAAGAATACTGGAGTGGGCTGCCCTGCCCTCCTCCAGGGGTCTTCCCAACCCAGGTCTCCTGCATTGCAGGTAGATTCTTTACCGTCTGAGCCACCTTCTTTGTTTAGTACCTCTTAAACATACTAAAGTACACCTTTACCCTAATTTAGAAATTCCCAGCAGTGGTCTCCATGGTTTCTAAATAAACACGTTTACCTTGTAATTTACAGATTAACATTAACAAAATAGGAATGATTATCCCTAGGACCTGAAGTTCACCAACATTTAATTAAAATATTGCTTCACCTAGCACATTTAAAATGCAATCAATTTAGTTTAAAAATACTCAAATGAACCTTTTCAGAAATATCTCTTTCCTGTTAACTCTGTCAAGTTCATAGTAAACTTTATAGCCTCTTTCACTGTCTCCTGACATGGATCTGATTCATTTTGCATTGTATTTGGTCACCTGTCTGGTTAGGCAGTTTGATTTGCCTTCCCTAAACCTAGGCTTTCTGATTATTTTGTCTTCCCAAAGAAGCGGTCACCAGAGGGGACCAAAAAACAAACCTTGGCCGTTCATCTAATTTTCTCATAATGTCACATAAGGATTGTTGCTAAGTGCTTTTACTCCCTTCCCGTTATGAGAATCCACTCAAGAGTCAACAAAGTGAGTTTTGTTGTTCCTGTTTCACTTTGCCTGTAACATGGAACCACCAAGGGGATCACTCTACCTTTTACCCAGCTTTCGATTATAACTTGAAAACCTCAGGTATCAACACCCTTAATGGGCCAAGCAGTCTGTTATGCCTATAATTTATTTCCAGGGAAACAGGAGAAAGTAAAGAGTGGGATAAGACAGTACATTGTGAATGCCATTTGTAATTTATTCAAAAATTAATACACTTGTGGGTAAGGCTTTTGTGAGTATTGATTTGTTCTGTTGTCCCAGAATGGTAACTGGGGACAACTTTGCTTCTGCCCTCTGGCTTCTGAGAGAACCAGGTTGCACCTCCTACTTAGGTCCGCTCATCTTAAAGGGACAGAAGCAGCCAGGAACTGAAGCCATCAGCTTTTCAGAACACTGGCACTGGATTTTTGCTGGGGCAAGGACTAAGCAATTTTGGTTAAGTGTGACCCCATTTTCCCCTGGAGTAGGAAACGGCAACCTACTCCAATATTCTTTTCTGAAAAATTCCATGGAAAGAGAAGCTTGGTGGTCTACAATCCACGAGGTCGTAAAGAGTCAGATATGACTGAGCACAGACCCCATTCTGAATGGAACAAGGCATATTACAGACAGGGAAGATTAATGTTAGTGGTACAGAAACTCCAGAGGACAATAAAAGAAATCTATATTCTTTACAATTTTCTTTCAGCCTCCTTTCTTCTCTAGTTATATTTTTATTTTTATTATTTTTTTAAATTTTATTTTATTTTTAAACTTTACATAATTGTATTAGTTTTGCCAAATATCAAAATGAATCCGACTCTGTTGTCTATTTGCTGTGTAAAGTTATGCTGGATAATGGATTGCGTGCTCCTGTGTTCCAAGTTCATCAGTCAACCAGTTGCACAGTGAAGCAGGGAGAATGCGGGGATGAAAGAAAGTGAATTTGGAGAGAGAGAGAAAAAAACAAAACAGGAGAACCAGATAGCATCATTTCTTCTGCTCTTTGCCCCATCTTGCCCTGAGGTTGAAATTCCTAAGAGGAATTTTCAGGATGTAGCCTGCTGCTGCTGCTAAGTCGCTTCAGTTGTGTCCGACACTGTGCAACCCCATAGACGGCAGCCCACCAGGCTCCCCCATCCCTGGGATTGTAGCCTAGGAACAGAGATAAGCTCATTATGAACCTGAAAACCTTCCAAGATTAGAATTATTATAAAGGGAATAGAGACAGAGAGAGAGAGGAGGATCCATCCAATTTGTGATACGTTAAACAAAGATTCTAAGTCTTTCTGAATATATTGAAATGTTTGTATTGCTTCTAAGGCTTAATAACTTTTAAAATATACTTTCAGATAGTGTGAGTTTCACTTTTTTTTTTTTAATAATTCCTCTATCCAAAGAAAATGAACGCTATTTTCTCTTGTCTTTGGTGTTGGCACTAAAAAGTGGTTTCACATTACTGCTTTTGTATAGAGGGTTTCAGGAGGTGGTGATAAGGGAAGAAAAAAAGAAAACTTGTGGCTGTTAAGGGAAGCAAATCCACATTCACTGTTCATAAAATTGTTGCCCCTTAATTTTGTAAAGTTATTATTCTGTTCAGCCCTCCTGTTGTAACTGAGTCATACCTATTTTGCACTGAGCTTTAAAAATAAGGAGGTATCCTGGTTTGTGTCAAGTAATCAAGCCATGCAAGGGAAAAGGAATAACCATGCTAGTTATTCTAAACTAAACCAAAATCAGAAATTTTAAAGAAAACCATTGCTTTAAGGTGCACTGAGAAGATGTATAAAAGCAGGTTTCTACATGTAGTGAAACAACTAAAAAGTATATTCTGTGCTGCTTCTCTCTCAGTTGTTTGTGATCATTCTTATTGTAGATCTCAGGCTACCAATTAAGACAGATGAGTTGTGCTTGTCTTAGTCATAAGAAACAGCCTGGCATGTAGCTGGTATCCCAGGCAGAGCTCACATTTTACTCAGAGTGGACTTTCCAGTCTTGCATTGTATTTTGCTGTCCCTCACTGAAAAAGCCACAGTAAATGAAGACGTAGGGAATTATGCTTCCAGAGATGCCTCTTTTATGAGAGGGTTTTAAGGGAGAGAAGACTTAACTAGCCAGAAGGTAGGATTCTATTGAGAACCCATATCATTCACTTTATTTGATTTTAAAAGGAAGAAACAAACAAAAAGGAAAACATGACTTTCCTTCAGGAACTAATACATTTCAAGAGTTTGAGAACATTATTCTAATTATAAGACAGAGGAATGTATAAGCCCAGAAGAATAGATAGAATGTCATACTCCCTGCTAACTCGGGCATTTTCAGTCATAAACTTCAATAGTGAAATAATTAGGTGGAAGAGTGTTAAGTTTAGAAAGATTGTGTCTCCAAAAGAAATATTCTGGACCCAAATTCCCGGGTTTTCAGCCTTCTATTGTTTCACTGTTTGTAGAAACAGTCTCTATGGGTTGGTTAGAAGACAGTGGTAAGCAGTATATCGACCTCTCTTTAATAAAAGAATCCTTACACAGCCACAAACTGAAAATAATTATAAGAAACTTAATGCCTGTCTTTGATCCATGGGAGGTCTTTTGCAGCAACCGGCTTAGCCTTTTAGATTTCCATTGAGTGCTCTACAGGTACACATACCATGTTAAGTAAAATATATACACATCATTTTGCCAATTTTTAATTAAGAAGATCTTTGGTAAAGATATAAAGCTTAATAATTCCTTGCATTAGATTGTTTTCAAAAAACTGTTGTGTTCTAACCTTTCAGCAAGAACCATTGAGCCAAATGCATAATTTAAATCTAAATACTCAGTTTATATTCTCACAGCCACTTCTGCTTTAAACATTTTGAAGCTTTTTACTAAGATCTGACTTAAGGAAATTCGGCCTTGCAATCATGCACATTTGAAGCAAGTTTTTTCTTTAACTCTTTAGCTGGTTTCATCATCTAGAGAATTTGGCAATAATTCTTAAAGTTAACTCACTTAGCACGAGTGCTCATTTGGAAGGTAATTACTTGATGAAACAGCTACCTGTCTTCACAAAGGGTCTCTGTAGGTACTTGCCAGACTGTTCTGCCAAAGTTCAACTGACTTTGATTCTCTTTGGTAAATAAGAGAAAGAGAGAGAGGGATGAGACCAAGGATCTGATATAATCCAGCATGCACTTACCTTCAGGTCTAGGAGGTGTTTACAAACAGGAACTGAAGTATCACAGCTGTCCTGGCCACAATGAGTCTGCCATGCATTAGAGAAAGCAAATGGGTTAAGTGTACAGATGTCCCACTAAGCAGGAGGGTGCCAGAGAAATGAAGTTAGATGAGGCTAGCTGTATCTTGCTTGTGTAATAGAGCACCCAAGAACCTGACTGACCTGCTTCTCAGCTGTCAGCATGAAGCTATCACCTCATTCAGGCCTTTAAAAAAAAAGAGAAAAAGAAAGCCCAACCCTCCAGCTTTCATAGGTTGGTTGCTTTGACTTCGGGACAGGCTAGTTCTCTTTCGGGTGTTGGAAAACAAAGGGCATGCATTTCTTGCCCTCGGTGGAAAAAAGCGGGACAGAGAGTTTGGTCCTGGTCACTGCTGTATCAGGGATTTCTGACACATGCCGGGTTCCCCCTTTGCAGGTGAGGAAACCACAGTGAGTCAGGCCTGCACCTGTTGCTCCAGTGACCTGTGCCGGCCGCTGCTGTTCTCCAAACACATAAACAAATCTTTTTTTCCCATTGTGGGGATGCCCGATTTGTGTACTCACAACCTGAATGCAGAAAGTGTTGTCTGCTGTGCACTAAAACTAGATTTATAGAAAGTCACACTTCAGACAGTGGATTACTGTGTATCAGATCCTTGAGAAAGCTGTAAAATATTAAATTAGAAATCAGCACCAGGACTGAGGTGGGGTTTCTTGCTGACTCTCAGAAGTTTGGGGGAGGTGGTAACTAGGGCCTGACTGAGAATGGCCATGTGATCCCGAGTAATCCTGGCAGCCTGCTCAATTAGTTTCCATCCTGTGTTCTCTTTGCTTTTCCTCTCAACTTAGAAGCCAGAGAGTTTCAGAAGAGCCTAAGTAATGCTTGATTAAATACTAGAGTTGAATAACAACCTGGCATACTTCCTTTCACGGCTTATAAAAGGGAGAAGAGTGAAACTGCACTTTCTGGGAGATTCCGCCCATCAATATTTGGGGACCGTCGCCAGGGTCTGTTGAGTTCAGTAAGCCTGAGGTTCATGCTTAGATTCTGTTGCGCAAGGAGATAGTTTTCCAACTGCTGAGAGAAAAAATGAAACTTTAGCTAAGGTTCAGGGGCTTTAAATTGAATGCAAAGAATCTGCCCAGTTAATTGGCTTCAAAAAAGAACAAGGTAATTCTATAGTTTCAAAATTTTTGAAGCCCAAAGTCCTTCAGAGTTTGATTAGAAATTAAGCCAATTAAGCCTAAAATATATTCACTCAAAAGATATTTAAGCTATATCTGCACTGGTAGGAAGAAAAGCAAGTTCAGTTTAATCAAATAACTAGTTACTGAGAAATGGCTTAATAAAATTCAATTGGTTATTTTCAGATTAGCTAGTTACTAGGAAAAAAAATTCAACTGAATAAATATTTTTATATCTGTGCTTAGAGAACTGAACATGACTTGGCAGGACCGGGTGTACCGTACATACCCTTAGGGATTTTCCTAGATATGTGCATGAATACATTATCACATTCTACTTAGCATAGTAATCATGGCCTATACCAGGCAAGGAAATTACAAGGTATTTCTGCTACAACTCTGCTTTCACTGCCACAAGAGTCGAAGTTAATCTCCAGTGACCCTTTTTTCTGAATACGCTAGCTGTGGCCTCAGAATCCTTTTCACTACTGCCCTCCTGACAGCCTTAACCAATTGAGTAGACCCGACCCTAGAGATAAACCTTGTTTACCTTCCCTGTCAAGAGCACATCTGGAAGCAAAGTTATAAAATGAAAACTATGCATAAATTTAATGCCTCAGTTATTACTTAGCTCACGTAGTTGTGATCAAACACCTTTAGGGAAGCACCTGAGTTGGAGTTAAAAAGTAATTTCTTGCCAAACAAACAAGTCTTGCTGAGATGCATTTCCAGGTGTACCTGTGCACGATACCACAGTCTAGGTAAGACCTATCCCATTTTGGACCTGAAGAACTCAACAATAAGGGACAATTACCCAACAATTTCATCCGGCAAACCAGCTGAGATGACATACTATGCAATGCTTACATAATTTGTGTTGTACTTCCTTACCTTCTATGGAGGCTTTCATCTAGCACTCTCCAATTGCTTTACACCATTAATTAAAGCTCACAATACATAATGGAAGAAGAACTACTGCCTCTTTGTCTTAAATGTCTCCACTCACCAGTGGAGTTTCCAGAACATGAAGTCACATTATGGTCACTGATGGATCTGAAAACAGAACCAGATTGTAGCTTGGGACCATGTCTCAGATAAAACCAAATTGTTCTAGGTCCAAAGTGGTATCTTATTTTACAAACCCTATTGTGTCACATGTGTGATACTGACATCACACATATGGAATTTGTTTTCATAGGTTAAATTCATTATTAGCAGGTTATGAGCTTAAAACAGATTCTATGTTGAATTTATGTTTTGTCTCCTCAGAGGAACATAGATTTTTTAAGCAATAAAAAATTTTTTTGAGTAAAAATAAGGTAATATCATGGTTATATTATCTGAGGATATGTCAATGATATTCTTTACAAGCACAATGGAAATTGGCGACTGGAAAATTTCTTTGGGATGTTAACAGCTGTTTTAGTATTCTCTTAGAAGAGAAGTAGAGGGATCATTCTCATGAGTGCTAACACTGGTTTAGCATACAAGATGTTTTTTTTTTCTTTCCTAAGTCATATGGTATTACAGCATGATCTTCATTTAACTGTAACTTCTTGGAAAGGTTAAACACTCTATTTTGGTGCTAAGGACAATGCCTTTTGTTAAGCAGAAGTTTTGAAATAGCGTATACATGGCATACATACACGCATAAATGGGGATCCTATGAAAGTTATTGTAGAAGTTAGCATATAAAAAGATAATTATAATGCTATATAATATACAAAATATTTACAGTGATATAATAAAAGAAGAGTTAAAAGGAGAAATTAAGAGAAATTGCATTTAGGCTTAGTGTTAAAAGAACCTTCCAACTGTCAGAGTCAACCAAAAACGCTTGTCTCCTGGGATACTGAACATCACAATACTTTAAGCACCCAAACAGAAGACAGATAGATCACATATCAGAAATGCTAGTGAGAGGATTCAAGCATACATACCTCTAAAAGCCTGGACTAGTTGACTTTTATAGTTCCTTTGAAAGCTAAGATTTTATTCTTTTTAAAAAGAATGGGTACGGTTTGTTAATACTTATATTATGGTATATATTATGGTGAGCAACAGAGTTGAATCGGCCTAAGGTCAAATTCGGAGAAAGCAATGGCACCCCACTCCAGAACTCTTGCCTGGAGGGTCCCATGGATGGAGGAGCCTGGAAGGCTGCAGTCCATGGGGTCGCTGAGGGTCGGACACGACTGAGCGACTTCACTTTCACTTTTCACTTTCATGCATTGGAGAAGGAAATGGCAACCCACTCCAGTGTTCTTGCCTGGAGAATCCCGGGGATGGGGGAGCCTGGTGGGCTGCTGTCTATGGGGTCGCACAGAGTCAGACATGACTGAAGTGACTTAGCAGCAAGGTCAAATTAGAAAATGTTGGAAAATGGAAATTATAATAGTCTAAATAAGAAGTTTCATGAGAACCAATCGACTGGACATCTACTACGGGATTATGGATCATTCTTCATGACACAGTAACTGATAATGTGAATATTTTATAAAATACACAAATTATATAAATGTTTTATTAATATTTAAAATATGTAAATGAAAAATATTTGAAAATATTTTAAAATAGTTTTAAAGACAATAGTACAAAACTGGTAATAAGTAATATAAGTTACATTGTAAGATTGATAGTAGACTTGAAATGATTAATCTTTCTTCATTCTTCTTTCTAGTCATTAGCATGTATTTATGTTTAATATAGACAGATGATGAGTACATTTTATATTTACTAACAATACAACCATAGTAATTTCCTTGACTTTGCCCACTTGTAACCATTTTTTAGGGTCTTTTATAGAATATTTTTTTCTTAAAGTACTTTAAAGCATATTGTTCCAAGAGACGTTTAATTTGAGGTAAAATGGGCATACAATTTTAACATCTTATTTCCCTCCAAGTGTCATTTAATCTACTACAAAGAACTAATAGTAAGTAAAAAAAACCTGAAGCTAGTAATGATTCTCTCAAGAAGGAAATGACAACCCAGTCCAGTATTCTTGCCTGGGAAATCCCATGGACAGAAGAGCCTGGCAGGCTGTAGTCGTGGGATCATAACAGAGTCAAACACGACTTAGCAACTAAACACCAAAAAAAAGTAATCAACATCATCTTAGCATCAGTCAAAAACTCAGAATAAAAATTGTACCTTATAACTCATTTCAGGTAATGAATCTGGTTCTTTTTGGCTAAGCATAGTCTTAGGTGTAAGCATATGGTACATACTAAAGTTCAGCTGTATCTGATCACAGTTTTCAAATGTTTTATCTCCCTAAAGTGAAGTCGCTCAGTTGTGTCTGACTCTTTGTGACCCCATGGACTGTAGCCTGCCAGGCTCCTCCATCCGTGGGATTTTCCAGGCAAGAAAACTGGAGTGGGTTGCCATTTCTTTCTCCAGGGCATCATCCCAACCCAGGGATCAAACCCGGGTATCCTGGACTGAAGGCAGAGTCTTTAATGCTTCCTAAATCATCATTTAAATATTTTGCCTAAAATCAACATTACTTTAAAAATTCGATTAAAAATCAGGATGCACTGCAGGATGTCACAAAGCTCCAGAGAATTACAGGCCCGAGACAGGTAGTATCACTGAGCAAAGAATATGACTGTGCAAACGCCTGCAGTGTGTGGGGTCCTGGCCACAGGAAGATGGTGGCCATTTGCAGAGCATACGCCCAAACTAGAGCGGTGGCTGTGACCTTGCTCAGGCTCACAGTTTTCAGGGGCGACTTCTGGCTCAACATTGTCAAAACATCTAATAAAGAGGAAAACCCCCAAATCTGGAATTTTAGAGAAGAAATCTCCAAAATTTTAACGTTAGTAAAAATCTAGTAAAATCAACAGAAAAGCAACATACACTACAGCCAGTCCATCAGATTGTGATGTTTACTTTAACGTGAATCTAACAGTGAACAGAGTATCTGATATGAGAAGTATCCCAGAATATGTCAGTGTTGCTGTCATTTTAGCTATGGTTCCTTCACTTAAATGTGGCAGAAACAAAATGGACACTTACCTAACACATCACACAAAATGAAACGACTCTCTGTTATTCTATCTACCTAACTACCAATCTTCTGACGTACCTGACTATCTAATCTTTGTCACTGTACAAGCAGTCACTAATCCTACCCCTATTTATGGCTAAGGAAGCTAAGGGACAGAGCTGAAGTGACTTGTCCAAAGTTGCACAATTAATAGGCGTCAGGGCAGAATACAATTCTGAGTTTTTGGTCCCAGAGCCTGTGCTTTTAAACACTACATTATTTCTACTGCCGATTTCTATGACATGGCTTAAATACACAAACTTTCACAAAAAACAAACTTACCCAAAAAAATGACATATCTTCTGGCAAATATATTTGTACCACTTATGAATGAGTAAGACAGTCTGGAAAATTAGATTCCAAAATGCTGAAACCATGGGATAATTTGAATGGTTTATTATAATATTTGACATTAAAACTGTCCCAGAAAATCCCATACGTGATTAATAGACTCTATTATAAATCTAATCTATTGTCTGTAGCCCTGTTGTCAAATATTCGCATTTATTTAATCAGCACCCTTTTTGCCCAAAGGTCTATCCACTTAAGGCATTTTCTCTTTTCTGAAAGTTTTTCTTATTTTTGCTGCAAAACGAAAAAAAAAGGGGGGGGGGTGGTATAAAAGCATTAATTGTAATACATTTCCAAACAGAAATATTCTAATATAATAAAATTATTCTACCACAAAAAAAAAAAGAAAGTTATAAATTGGGCATGTCAGATACAAACTTTAATTCAGGCATAGTTCAAAGAAGTGAATTACATAACCATAGCAAAACCTGTTGCATTCCTATCTACACATTTAAAGGAACATGTTTTCTCAGTAAACATCGTTATAGAAACAGGAAATTAAAATGAAGTTGATGCTGAAACCTATCTGATTGTAATAAGAAGTAGTGGGTGTCCATGGATACCTGGAGCGATTGAAAAACAAAAAGACCATTGACTTAACAACTTAAGAGAAGCATTTATAATAAAATCTTATATTTTAAGCTTAATATTTATTAAATTTTGGAATGAATTCTATTGTTTTATTAATTGAAGTGATAATCCAGGTATTTTAAAGAGACATATCCATTCTAATGTTCAAAATTGTTTTAATTATTTTAATTTCTGTCTGTATCTTTTTGTTTCAAAGAAGTATGACAAGGTAATCAATAACCGTTTTCAGGCATCAATATAAAGGATAATATTCTGAGGTAGAAATAGAATAGAATTGGATTTAAAGATGAAATGGAACCATTAAAATGTTTCAGTAGATAAGAAGAGCTTTCTGAAAGTATATATCTTAAAGGGATATGAATTAGGTATAAAAGACCAACATAAAAGTTATATTTTAAAATGTCAGTTTTTATAATGCACTGGAAATTGCATCGTTTGCCACAATTAACATATATGATGAAAATAAATTTTGGGTGTCATAAGTATATATAATACGATACATAGTTCTATAAACTTATTTGAGGTTACAAAAATTTTGAAGACCACTGATTTAATGCATTACTTTTTCACTAATTTCTAAGGATGCAGAATATTTTACTGGGTATTTTTCTATAATAATTAGGGCCTGACACAGTAACAGTTTTACTCTCTTCTAGTTCCATTAAAGGAAAAAAAAAAATGCCAGAGAGGATTTCAGAGCTTTTGCCAAAATGTGATGGAAACATTTCAAAAGTAGATATTACTTTCTTCAGAGTGTTACCATTGCCAGTGTGCTCATACTCTTCTCTGTATGTTACTACAGTAGATTTGTTAGCATGAGGTGGCCCTACCGAATCTTTATTCAGTGTGAGAACTCTGGGGCTCCTTCTCTGGCTGTGTTCTCTGTTGAATCCTGGTCCTGCTACTTACTGGTTCTGTAACCTGAACTATCATATCCGAAGACTACTTTCTCATGTGTAAAATACAGAACGGGATATCTACCTCCTAAGTAGATATCCTAGACAATGGGGAACCAAAAGATAAAGTAGGTGAAGTATTATGTGTTGCTTGACACTAAATAAGGGCTTATCAATGATAACTATAATAATTTTAAAGATGGTAAAAATTGAAGCTTCAGCATTTTGAATAAAAGTTGAGATGAATCCAACAAAATGTAGAAAAACTTATATTGGATTATTTTGAGCTTGGGTCTATACTTTAGTACATAGTAGTTGTTTGATAAATATTAATTGAATGAAAAGTGATTTTTCATGATCATGAAATGACCCAATTTTAATTGATTTTTTTTTTTTACATAAAATCTTTCCCTGGTCACCCTTTTAAAAACTATAACTCTTCTTTCTTGATCTGTTTCATCTCCATTCCCTGAATTATTTTCTCCCTCAGCACTTACTGCCCTCTAACATTACCCTATATCTTATTTTAGTTGTTATTTTTTGTCTGTTCTCATACTAGAAATCTCATGAAAGCAAGCATTTTTGTCTTTTCTTCATGGTTTTATCCACATAGCTAGAATAATTCCTGGCAAAGGCTAAATGCTCAATTAATGTATAAAGGAATGAGCAAATGATTGGGAGTGAACAAATAAATAAATATATTTAAGAATAAATAAAAAAGTACATTAAGCATAAAATAACTGCAAGTTCATTTTTCTTCTACCTAGAATAGTCTTCCAATTATAAGCTCATCAGATCTGAAATAATCTTTTTTTCACTTAAAGATATTCTTTGGACATCTTTGTATATTTATACACATAGATCCTTGAGCAGTTCCCTTTAGCAGGTGATAAGAGATGGGAGGTAATTCACAAGAAGAGTTGATTTTAGCTAGGGATGCATAAAATTTGTGTTGTAACAGGTGAGAATATGGAGGTTATGGCACAAGTGTAGAACCATAGATAGATATGGTTTTGATGAATAACTTATTCTGAATATTTAATTTTGAAAGATGAGAGACAGTAAACTGTTGAGTGATGTTAGAGGTGTAGCTGCTGGATGTTAAAATAGAGAAGAGAAAGTATGATAGTATGGCAGCCCTGAGGGTCTACTCAAATCATTGATTTAAAACAAAACAAGTCATCCAGTAAAACTGTATTTTTCCTCAAGCAATGGTAATGTGCTTGGGAACAGGTAGACAGCAGAGGGACTGTTGTTTTTAATTAGGGTTATGTTTTAACTATGGGTTTATGTGACAGACTGAAAGAAGAGCTAAAAAGTTGAGGGCATTTGTGAGTGAGTATAATGATTGATCAAGAGGATGTAGAGAGAAGAAATTGAGGGCACAGGGGAGGAAAGGACAGAGAAAATGTGATGGGGAGAATGGATTGAAAATCTGGGTGAAAAGTTAATGGATCAAAAAAGTCTGGGTGAAGTTGTTGTTGGAAGTGAAGTTTATAGGAAGTAAGCTACAAGGATGGAGGTTATAACTGGGAGATTATGGAGGGTTTGGAGGGACTAATCAAAAGTACACCTTGGGAGGGCAGGCATAAGATAGAGTAGGAGAAAGCAAAGAACTGAGAAGCCAAGATACTAGAAATATTATCGATGGATGTTGTACTTTCAAAAATTTATTTTGGGAGTCACGTTGATAAGAGTTACACTCAGCTGACTTAAAAAGTTTTTTTTAGAGAACTTGGGGAAGTATCCCAAGGGAGTAGTAAATGGCTTTCACAGAGAAAGAGGGTAGAAAGTATGAACTGATAATATGAGACTCAAGTCTGTGAATCTTTAAGGAGGAGGGAGAGAAAAACTAGTCTTGAAGCAGCAACGAGGAGCAAGAAATTCAATGCCTCATCTTTGGCACCTGTCGGTGTGGGAGACACGTAGCCATCACCTGAAAATGTCACATAGAAAGTGAAGTTTCAGGAGTGTCCCCTAAGTGTCCCTTACTTGTTTCAGTTGAGCAGGAGGCGAAGGAACATCTTGCCAGGATGGAGAATTCTGAGCTCCCTCTAGACTCCTGCTGATGAAAGAGTTCTGAAGGGAAGCCTTTTACTGCTAGCACCTAAAGCAACTTTTCTTTCCAAGCAGGCAGTAGCAGCCTGCTGGTAAATGATATTGCTCTCTTTAACAACTGCATGATATTCCACTGTGTAGAAATACTGCACAACTGATTCATTCCCGTATGATGGAGTATTCTATTATACAAGTTCACATCTTTTAGAATCCTAATTTCATTATAGAATCTTTAGATGGCCATTGCCTTATTTATCAACTATGTGATGTATTTTGATATGAATTTAATTAAATCAAGTTACAACCGGCTTTAAATATAATAAAGTGGCAAAACTGGCAGATTGATAATATTGTAGTTTATTTTTCTACCTTTAAGAAGAGATCCAAGTGATTTATTAATCCTGCCTTTAAAAAAAATCAAGATGGATAATTAAAAAATCCTGTCATTTCTAATTTGTTTCTTTCTGGTTTGAAAAGTTAGAGTAACAAGTTATAACCTCACAACTTTGCCAACAAAGGTCCATCTAGTCAAGGCCATGGTTTTTCCAGTAGTTATGTATGGATGTGAGAGTTGGACAATAAAGAAAGCTGAGCGCTGAAGAATTGATATTTTTTAACTGTGGTGTTGGAGAAGACTCTTGAGAGTCCCTTGGACTGCAAGGAGATCCAACCAGTCTGTCCTAAAGGAGATCAGTTCTGAGTGTTCATTGGAAGGACTGATGTTGAAGCTGAAACTTCAATACTTTGGCCACCTGATGCGAAGAGCTGACTCATTTGAAAAGACCCTGAGGTTGGGAAAGATTGAGGGCAGGAGGAGAAGGGGACGGCAGATGGTGAGATGGCTGGATGGCATCACTGACTCAATGGACATGAGTTTGGGTAAACTCCAGGAATTGGTGACAGACAGGGGAGGCCTGGCGAGCTGCAGTCCATGGGGTCATAAAGAGTCAGACACAACTGAGCAACTGAACTGAACTGAACTGAACTGAAACTCATAACAAAAGAGTTTTTAACAGTTTATTTGCTAAGTGTTCTGAGCACTGAGCCATGACCTGGAAAGGAGCAGAGTGAGGAGAGAGTGAGATACCTAGGCTAGGTCTATATACTTTAAGAATCCAGATTTGTTCCTTGGCTCAAAAGCAGGGACAGAAGAAAAAGAAGTTATTCATGACCTAAAGGGGATTTTGACATTAAGTTCATGGGCAAAAAATAACAATGACTACTGTTTTTCTCATCTGTTTGGAGGACTAGGAGCAATATAAACATTTTGCAGAGAACAATGAAAACATGTTAGGTTTAACTAAGCTGACAGTTCTATCAGCTCTTAGCTACAGTAAAAGGAAGGCAGTTTTGTGTTGCATCAGGAGAGAATCCTTATTAAAAACACCTAGCGTTGTCATAAATCCTCTTCTCTGAATGAATACTTTAAACCAAATAGGTGTCACAGTGAGCTGGTCTTCTAGGGTCCAGTTCATTTGGGGACAAGTCTACTATACTTTCTGAACTTTTGCAGCATTACCAATAAAATAACAATAACTTAATTTCTTGAACATGGAGGATTTTGTGAGTATGTGTAAAACATTTGAACAGGCTATCTGGAACATTTGTGTCTGATGCACAATAGCTATTCATTGGAAGGAGATAAACAATTTTGGAAGCTCTCTTTAGGGAAAGAATGCAAAATAAAAATATCAAAAGTTTACAAATTTTAAAAACTTCAAATGCTACATAAAATCAAAATCCATAAAAGTAATAATATTTTAATTAATTAGTTGTCTAACACATCTCTGTAAATGCTCTTTGTCTTACTTTTTTATCTGCATTTTTTTTATTATCTATGCATGTTTTAGTCACTTAGTCGTGTCCAACTCTTTGTGACACCATGTACTGTAGCCTGCCAGGCCCCTCTGTCCATGGAGTTCTCCAGGCCAAGAATACTGGGGTGTGTTGCCATCTCCTTCTCCAGGGCATCTTCCTGACCCAGGGATCGAACCTGTGTCTGCTGCATTGCAGGCAGATTCTTTACCGTCTGAGCCACTAGGGAATCCCAATATCTGTGTATGATGTTTAAAAAGATATTTCATGGAAGGAATGGAGAAGTCATTCAGTTTTTCTTCTTCCTCTAGCACAATTATTGAAAGTTATTTTATTATTTTTGACAGTTTTTAAAAAAGATTTATTAATTTGTTTTGCTGCCTCAAGTTTTGGCTGTGGCACATGGGATCTTCATTGCATCATGTGGGATCTTTAAGGATGGTGCACAGATTCTCCAGTTGTTGAGGATGGCACCCAGACTCTCCAGTTAAGGTGCAGGGGCTTTGTTGCTCCACAGCATGTGGGATCTTAGTTCCCTGATCAGGGGTTAAACCTTTGTTCCCTACATTGCAAGGCAGATTCTCAACCACTGGGCTACCAGGCAAGTCCCCATATTAGCAGTTTTGAAAGGCTTATTTCAACTTCATAACTGATAATGCCGTGCGCATTTTAATATTGTTGGAACTCTGAGAAAATCTCTGATGTGTTTCATATATGACTTAAAGTTTGTGAAATAATTCTCATGGAGTAGTTTCTGGCCCCATATATTTTAGATCTTATTTCTATTCCATTATCAGTACTGGATACCATAGAACATGTGCATCTCTTCATACGTCCCCTAGCCTGGCACCTGAAAGAGTCATCATGTGAACTGGAGGAGTCACCTCAGAAGCCATTGCTACATTAGGATAACTGGCAATAATTGAACAACACTTGGAAGTGCCTGCAAATCACATAAACATATCTCACTAAATGCAAACTTCATGTATCCCTAATTATGGAAACCTTGCAATACTTAGCTATCAAAAACACTTGGCCACTCCCTCAGCCATATTTGGAAAAATCAGAGATTCTGGCTATGTCTACAGGGAACTATTAGACACATCAAAATTGTAAATAGAAGCAGTTTAATTATTCTGGGACTAACTGAGTGTTTGCTTGAATTGTGAACCCAGAAGCATTATGCTTACTTCTGCATGTCCACCTTCACAAATTTAGATACAGTCGTCTAATAAAGGAAAAATAATAGTCTTTTCAGACAATTAAGTTATAACGTGTCAAATTTTTATTTGAGTTTGATTGCAAAGGAAAAGTCTTCTAAAAGACCAATGCAAAGATTTCTATCTTGGTAGAGACATTTATAAGAAAAGAAAATTGTTAGTAATCATTTTTAAGATTCCAAAGAAAACAAAAAAGGGTGACTTCTGATTAATAGGTCACTCTCAATCTCATTTAGGTCTATTAGAAATCTGCTCAAACATTTTGTCTGTGATGCTAATTTCTTCCCAGAAGGATGTTGCAGATTATGTAGCTCAAAAAGTTCTGTATCAGACCATGTTTAGCAATAGTTTTTCCTTTAGCGTAGAAAAAGGTCAGTGTTTGGATTAGATTTGAATTTCAGCCAAGTGACTTCCTCAGGTAACTTAATCTCCAAGAGCTTCGATTTGCTTCTCTACTGAAGGAGATAATAATCTTTACTTCTCCTGGGTTGTTGTGGAAATGATAGGAGCTAATTAAAAATATGTCTAACACAAAGTCTTGAAATTTGAAAGTGCTCTATAATGGTAGTTTTCTTCTTCCTCTTTGAGACTATGATGCAACTCATTTTCTTTTTCTTTTTCTTTTTTTTTTTGTGTGCGCTCTAATAATAGACATTGTGCTCTCAAAAATAATTTTGAATTGAATTATTTATTCTAGCAGTGGTCCCCAAGCTTTTTGGCACAGGGACCAGTTTCATGGGCTTCCCTGATGTCTCAGTTGGTAAAGAATCTGCCTGCAATCCAGGAGACCCTGGTTTGATTCCTGGATCAGGAGGATCCACTGGAGAAGGGATAGGCTACCCACTCCAGTATTCTTGGCTTCCCTGGTGGCTCAGCTGGTAAAGAATGTGCCTGAAATGTGGGAGACATAGGTTTGATTATTGGGTTGGGAAGATCCCCTGGAGAAGGAAACAGCTACCCACTTCAGTATTCTGGCCTGGAGAATTCCACGGACTGTATAGTTCAGGGGGTTGCAAAGAGTTGGACATGACTGAGCAGCTTTGACTTCACTGCACTTCACCAGTTTTATGGAAGACAGTTTTTCATTGGACCAGAGGCAGGGGAATGGAATCAGGATGATACAAGCGCATTGCATTTATCATGCATTTGATTTCTAGTCTGACGCCACCACTGATCTGACAGGAGGTACTGGTCCGTGGCCCAAAGGTTGGGGACCTCTGCTCTAGAGGCAGCTTTACAGTCTTAAATACAAAAGAAGAAAAAGAACAGTATAAATGGCTTGCTGGGTCACCAGAAAAAGATGGGCAGTGTTATGACACATATGACTGAATTTTTATAAAACAGTCAAAATATAAATAATTGAAAAAGCATGTTTCCTACAGAAAAAATATATAGTAGCTTTATTCAGTGAAACCAAGAACTTTCTCTACCAAGTTCCCTATGTATAATAACTAACAGAATGTTGAAAAAAAGATTATTATAATTTATTATGGGATTGCCCTGCTGGCTCAATGGAAAAGAATTTGCCTGCCAGTGCAGGAGATGTGGGTTTGATCCCAGGGTCAGGAGAGTCCCTGGAGAAGGAAATGGCACACTCCAGTATTCTTGCCTGGAGAATCCCTGGCTAGAGGAGTCTGGTGGGCTACAGTCCACGGGGTCGTAAAGAGTTGAACATGACTTAACAACTAAGCAACAACAACATGATCTATTATATTCTTCAAATGAATGAATAATAGTTAGATGTTAGATCATTTATAAATTATACCTTAATTTAAGATTAATTTGTACAACACCTCTAAGAAGATGATTTTGCTATTCTTGTTTTTAAATTGTGAAAACAAAGGCTTATCATTTTTCATTAGTCTAAGGTCACATAATTAGAAAAGAATATAGGTAGTTTTCAAAACCAGAACATCTGTACCCCAAGCCATGCTCTTTCTCCAGCACCACATTGTCATTCCTAGATGGTCTTTTGGGGGTCATTATAACTTGATCAAGAAGATAAATTGTATTTATTGTAAAAATGAAGTTAGTAATTTCTTTGATAGTTGTTGGCATTCACCTATGATGCCAAGTACATTTCTAAGGATTCAATTCCAGGGGGATGTTTATAAGGTGAAAAGGCAAATATTTAACCATGCTTGGAACTAGGACTCCTTACTGGACAATCAGAATGGATATTGACTTTAGTTCTGGAGCTCTTTCCTGGAGGCCAGAGCCGTTCCAGGGGTTAATGCTACATGTACCCCATCCTGGTGAAGGTTTCCTGGAGAGGAAGAGCCAACCTGTGAAGGGCATGATGCCTTTAGAGGGTTCAATTATGAATTTTTTTTTCTTTTTCCCTGTCATAAATGAACAACCAGGCTCATTTATGACAGAAAAGAGAAAAGAAAAACAAAAACAAAGAATGGATGCTTTTGAGTCGTGGAGAAGACTCTTGAGATTCCCTTGAACAGCAAGATCAAACCAGTCAATCCTAAAGGAAATCAATCCTAAATATTCATTGGAAGGACTGATGCTGAAGCTGAAATTCCAATTCTTTGGCCACCTGATGCAAAGAGCCAACTCAGTTGAAAAGACCCTCATGATGGGAAAGATTGAAGGCAAAAGGAGAAGGGGGCAGCAGAGGATGAGATGGTTAGATAGCATCGCCAACTCAATGAACATAAATCTGAGCAAACTCTGGAAGATAGTGAAGGACAGGGGAGCCTGACATGCTGCAGTCCATGGGGTTGCAAAGAGGTGAATATGACTTAGCAACTTAACAAAAACAAATGGTTGCATCTCTGAGTGTCAGCAACGTATCAGCCCTAAATACACTTCTTTAGTAAAATACTTTGGATGGGATTGCCAAAATTGAAGTAGTGGCTGTTTATGAATGTGGAATTGTAGGTGACTTCTATTCTTTACAGTTTAATTTACTCATTTCAGTATGCATTTACTGAAAGCCTTATAAATGGCAGGCATTCCTAGGTTTCTGTTACTTTCATTGGTGTTATATTTATAATCAGAAAATATTCCACAGACTTAATTAAAGAAGTTATATCAAATATATGAATGGTAAGAAGAAGAAATATCCGGAGAAAATTAAATCCATAACTTTAAAAAGATTAAATTGTATTTATTAAAAATGCATGGCAAAAAAAGTTAACAAGTTATTTGTGTAGACACCTAATTTTTTAGCAATTCATTTAGTATCCATTTTAATGTGAACAGGTGCTACTGAATGCTTATTTAATGTACAAATGCCAATACCATATTGAGTGACAGGAAGAGTTAACTTAGACACATTCCATCAAATTTAAAAGTCTGCTCTGGTCAGGACTGTGGTGAGAGTTCTCGTATTTTAATATAGCACAATGCTATTTATGTGTAGCTTTTTATTTCTTAATGAAGTTTCCTATGGGGAAGAATATCTGATTTTAGAAATTGGTAAGGATTTTCAGTGCTTATATCAAATACTGGCCTTCTCATGTTTTTAGAACATAGATATGTATTGTTTTATTTCTTACTTAGTATTTTTAGAGAGACAGAAGGAGAGGAAAATTGGAAGTAAAGTTAGAAAAAGATTCTGTGTCTTTGGACAAAGAGGAAATTTAACCAGACAAGAAAGTCTTGACTAGCCAGTTCTACAACTAATCAGTGGTGACTGACTCAAGTACAATCCAGCCCAAATATTCAAAATCTACTATTTCACACATAGGCTCTTTCCATTGATTAATCTACTAGATATTCATGCATAAAAAGCTCTACTAATTGCATTTCTGTAAAGCATTAACCAGAAAATCAATAACTTGTCCTAAGCAGGGAAATTTAAAATGTCCCATATTCATGGCCCTTCTGTTGATTGTAGAACCTGTTTAGTGAGGTTTCTGTTTCTACCTCATGTATAGTGATGTTGCAATGCTGTGTGGGGTAAGCACATTCTGCTTGCAGATGTCGCTGAAAAAATATCTGGGGAATGGAGGACTCTTCAGTTGTTCTCGGATGTTGTCCCCATTGATGAGGCCGAGCATTTGCTCTGACACAATCTCATTTCAGCTGGGTCTCCTTTTAAGAAGGCTTCAAATCCTTATCTCTTCTGGTGAAAATAATACTTGGAATTCTTTTGGGGGCTCAATATATTCAGACATGCTTAAATTCATTTGTGTTTGGAACTGACCTCTTGCCCCTGATCCCCCTCTCATTAGCTACTCCTCTTCTTCAAAGTATAGTGAAGTAGTTTTTAAACTTTTTCAACAATAATTATTTTTCCAAATAAAATTTGAACATGACTGCTCAATATATATTTATATAAAGAAAGGGATTCTCTGTCAAGGGACTCTCTCTCTTCCAATGTTGTCAGTGAAATTCCATGGAGCATTCCATGAAAACCTCTGGAATAATGCAAAGAACACTTGCACAGGAATTAGAGTTGCAATCCCTGAGTTGTTCAGTAATTCAGTTCATTTATTAAACATTTTCAGTGTGCAAAGCACTAAAATGCTAAGGGGAAAAAGGCCCTTAAGAGACTTAACCTTCAAGTGTGGGAAAAAAACAGGTACAGGAAAAAGTTCTAGATGCTTTGGCAAGGTCAGTGATATATATTGATCACTCTGGACCTTGTTTTTTGGTAAATTAAAATAAATAACTTCAAACTACACATAGAACTGTGCTTTTGAACTATGGTGTTGGAGAAGACTCCTGAGAGTCCCTTGGACTGCAAGGAGATCTAACCAGTCCATCCTAAAGGAGATCAGTCCTGGGTGTTCATTGGAAGGACTGATATTGAAGCTGAAACTCCAATACTTTGGCCACCTGATGCGGAGAGCTGACTCATTTGAAAAGACCCTGATGCTGGAAAAGATTGAAGGCAGGAGGAGAAGGGGATGACAGAGGATGAGATGGTTGGATGGCATCACGAACACAATGGACATGGGTTTGGGTGGACTCTGGGAGTTGGTGATGGACAGGGAGGCCTTGCGTACTGTGGTTCATGGAGCAGCAAAGAGTCGGACATTACTGAGTGACTGAAGTGAACTGAACACATAGGACCTTACTACTCTTACATGCTTGACCCTGTGATTCTGTTACTCTGTGCCATTGAATTTGGATCACAAAGGAAAGCCACTGGAAATGGACATGAGACATGAAGGTACAAGGACTGGATGCAGCATGTGCATCTGTGAAATTTTTGTAATGTTGAGAAAAGTATACATGATAGTCAGTGAGATAAGAGTGAAAAAATAAATGCATAGTTGCTAAGGAGCAGAATTACTGGGCGTCATCTTCAGCTGTTTTGAAATGCTCTTCTACCTCCACGATGCACAGGAAACCCAGCTTTTCCCTGATAACTAAGCTCCCTTTTCCACTGAAGGCCTCTTATCCTCCAGCTTCATCTCCAATCCAGTTTCACAAGATCAAGGTCATGCTACCAAAAGTCTCTGCTTATTTATTCCAATAGAAAGAATCACTCTCCATTGAGAGTGCATGTTGATAATTTATATAGAAGAAGGTAAGGGAAGAAAAATTGCAGCTGTATGAATTTAATACAAATTAAATGTAGTTAATTTTAATTATTTAATAATATGATATAAATGCATCAATTCAAAGAAGAAAGGCAATGATGACAGAATGTGATGTCATCAGGTAAGAATTATAATAGTAATATTATTATTCTTATTTATAGCCACAGTCTTCCTGGAGTTTTGGAAAAGGAGAAGAAGTACACTAACCTATACTTGGGACCTTATTGAATGGGAAGAAGAGGAGGTAGGATGTTAAGAGACCAGGAGATAAGAAACTGGAATAACATATGATGTAGGAAATCACTCACTGCCTTAACGTCCAAGCAGGAAGCAGCTAAACACAATTCAGTTTTCCCTTGATTTTTTTTTGTGTTACTAACAACAATGTTATCTTATGAATATAATAGACACCAATGATGAAATATGTACTTTTTCCAGAGCACTTCTATAATGTTTCCTTAAATTCCATGCTAATTAAAATATAGTTTAGGGTTTATCTGGAAATTATCTTGCATCTAATTTTTTACAAGTTGCTTCCTTGCCAAGACTCGACATAGAAGTAGGCCAAATTCCAAGAATTTAGTCAATATTGGATGATTTTTAAATTTATGCCTTAGATATTTAACTAATTTTCGTTTTTCTCATAGGAAACCCTTCGTCCCCAGTTTGAAGCAAAGTATTACAAGATGGAGCGAGTGAATCCTATCAGTGGAAAACCTGAACCACATCAGCCTTCCTCAGACAAAGTCACTCGTCTTCTTGTTTCTATCTCAGGAATATTCTTCATGGTAAAGTAGAATCTCAGAATATTGTGGGATTCCAGGTTTAGAAAGAAGTTCTAAAATACCAACTCATTTTGTGACCCTGAGGGGGTAAGAAACTGTATCCTGTTCAGTATGTTGGTAGTACATACATACTATTAAACAAAATAAAAATCACAGCAGGTCATGCAGTAATTGCAGAGGGAGTTTGTATATATTTTTAAATAAAATACTGTCTGGGAGAAACAAAGATCATCTAAGAAAAAATGGAAATTATGTAAGTCATCCTAAAATTAGATCCTCTGTTTTAAAACCAAGCATTCATGTGACAGTTGAGATTTGAACAACGTATCACACTAAAACAACTGAGTCTTACACTGTTTATTTTGACTCTAATGTAACTCAGTTCTTTAAAAGAAATTTTAAATTTATGTACGCTTTCTTGGAAAAGTAGATTTCTTTAGCTTTTGGGGTCAATGTTTTGGATCTATGTTGTTGCTTTTATTTTTTTAATAATGCAAAACGTGGGTGTCTCTTCCGGTCTCCCCTCTTGTAGATTTCCCTGGTGATCACTGCAGTGTTCGCAGTTGTGGTGTATCGCCTGGTTGTCATGGAACAGTTTGCATCATTCAAGTGGAATTTCATCAAACAACACTGGCAGTTTGCAACTTCCGCTGCTGCAGTCTGTATCAATTTTGTAATCATTATGGCATTGAATGTTGTAAGTGTTTACGATTTTTTAGTAGGTGTAAAGTGGGTGAGTAGAGGAGAGGTCTGTGTTTCCTTTATACTTGGATTGGACTTATAAGAAGCCAAGATAAGGCCAAGTATCATTTCTGGCAAAGACAGTTTGGCTTAACAGGAAGTATTTCATTTATGTGGTTTACATGATTTTTTAAAAAAATTAAAATCCATGACAGTTGTATTGTCTTCCTTGTTCTTTGAATTTATAGTTTATTTATTTATTTTTATTTTTGGTTGTGCTGGGTCTTTGTTGCTTTGCACAGGCTTTATCTTGTTGCAAAAGCGAGGGCTACTCTTCTTTGTAGTGCCCTGGCTTCTCATTGTGGTGGCTTCTCTTGTGGAGCACAGGCTCTAGGCACATGGACTTCAGTAGCTTTGACACACAGGTGCGTGTGGAATCTTCCCAAACCGGGGATCAAACCAGTGTCGTCTGCACTGGCGGTGGATTCCTATCTGCTCCAGCAGGGAAGTCTTGGGTTTATAACTTGGTTTAGTGACAGCTTCCACTCATCAAGTATCTAGTGTGTGCTGGAAATGGTGCTATGCTCTTTGTTCATGATGCTATGCTCTTTTCATTCAGATAAGGAATTCTTAGGATTAGAAAACCAGTCCAACAAATTCAAACTCCGAGAATTTATTGGAAAGATATAGAAAATTCTGTTTGAAAGTGTAGCCTCATTACCTCCAAGACCTCATGTGAAATTGAAAACAGACAGCTTCTCCATTTGCATTTCTCTGAGACTTAGTATTTTTTCCTTCCTTCCTTTCTTCCTTCCTCTTCATCTTTCTGTCTTTCTCTCCCTGTTTCTCCTTTCTCTCTCTCTCTTCCTTTCTTCCATTCTCATCTTTTTTTTTTAAACAATGATTCTATTTGCATTTGTTTTCATGGGGAAGAGACTGTTTTTATCAGCAAAAGACTATATTGCCTAACAATGGTCTCTATTTCAGTGTCTGGTGTGCTGGGGCATTGATATACTTTTCTTATATTCATTGACTCTAACTTCATGATCATGTTGGTCAGTTTCTGTAGTTCATTTAACTTAGATCATCCAGTGTTTTAATGTGCTAATTTCTCAGAGAGTGCATGTGATTGGTTCAACATCACATATACCAATTAACTTGTGAACCAAATGTCTGTGGCTGACAGGACATTATGCTTAGGTCTGCCCCTTTAGCAAGGTCTGTGGTTGGGGTCCTATTTTCTCTGAAGACAGGAGGCATTGACTGGCTCATTTAGAACAATTTATTTCCTTTAATTCTTCCAAGACCACCACACGATCAATATTCTCTCCATTATGTAAATAAGGAAACTACAATTCAGAGAGCTTAAATAACTTGTCCCAGATTGTGCATTTAGTAAGTATTAGTGCTTGCATATTTATTTACATGATAATTCATGTAGAGAACTGACCAATACACACATAATGATGTTGATAACATAAACAGGTAATATGTATCTGGTTCCAAACTAGATTGACACTGGTGTTATGTGATTAGTCGGGAAGGGACTAGAACCATTTTCCATTTAACTTTAAAATAATCAGGGGAGTTCTTAAGTGAAAAGTGAGTAGTCACTGCAAGAAATGGGTAAATTTCAATGCAAGGACAATAGTTAGTATTTTCTACTGGAGTTTGCTTTTTTCAGGTTCAGTTTATTTGTAGAAGGAGAATATGTTCTTACTGTGTCTCCAAGTAAGCCATACAGTATTTTAATTTATGCTTTTGACTCATGGATTGAAATGAACAATAAACATTGAAAAACTACAGAGCTAGGATGAAGAGGGCTGTGTGATAATCTATGAAAGGCAGTATAGGTTGTATGTTGCACAAAATCACCACAGTGAAGGAGGAGCCATTCACAACATGGGTTTTATAAACAGATTTTTATATCTTTCATTCTTATGTTAACTGTTCTAGCAGATAGTGAAAGAAATTGTTTAAGGAAAAGAAGGCTTTAGTGGTTAATGTATTTATTTCTAGGTAACACTAGCAATAAGCTAATATGATTTTAAATTGATTCATTTTCCTATTCTTGATAGGTTGGTTGAATATTAAATTTTAATAGTATTTAAGTACCTGACATACAGTTACATAAGAAGGATATACAATTTCACTTGATTTCGATGGGAATACATCTGCATTTTGAAGAATGACAATAAAATGTTAATAGTGGTTATATTTCAGGAGTGGGATAATATTTGATTTCATATTTTTTTCTGTTCATTCAAATGTTTATCTCTATATGTAGGTTTTGGTTTATAATCAGAAAAATATAGTCTTTACTTTTAATACATAATACCATGATATAAAATCTGGAACAAATCAGAATTGGAATATACTTTTACTTTGTATATGAGTCACTCATAAAACCACAGCCACTTGGGTAGCTTTAAGTAGCAATTTCAAGTCGTTTTTAAAATTTTGTCTTTCACCAAGTAGAGAAAAGGTTTCCTGATGGCTGCATAGCATCCCAGGACACTCACATGCAGGCGTGCACACACGCACACACTCTCTCTCTCTGTCTCTTTCTCTCTCTCTCTGTTCCTTCTGTTCTCATTTATGCTCTCCCCCTCCCTCCTGCCCCTCTGAACAATGTCCAGGCTTTTATCAGTTTGTATTGTCAGTTCCTCAACATACTGTCCAGATAAAAAAGTAATGGACTTTAAACACAGACAAAGCAGAGATTTGCTCCTTGACCTGTGTGATCCTGACTACCCTGCATAACATCTTTGAACTTTAATTTCTTGATCTTTCAAATGAGGGTAATAAGACAAATGCCTAGGGGGATTGAAAGATGGAATGAAATCTGCTTCTAGTGAATAGAAGTGTTCAATAAATGCTCATTTTCTTCCTATTTGTTCAGTGCTTTGAATTTTTATTTCTCTTTATAAGTCTATTTATACTCTCATTTCCTTTCCTGCAAAATACCAAATTTTCTTTATTTTTTTCCCCATTTTCCTCATCTTTAAATAATAGAGTTTGATTATTGCCCTTTAGTTCAAGATACAGGAATGCTGATGATCTTTTCTTTGATCCTTCTAAATTCTTCAGGCCACATCTGCATTTGTTAACAATTTTTTACTCTTTGTTCTTTATTATCTGCTACCTATAAATAAGTAAATACTCATAGTGCTGGTAGAGAGAAAATAAATCACATATAGGTTGTTGTATTATGTGTTTTCATCAAATATACATCTAAATATAAGAAAATAGAAATGTTTACTTATTTCATACAGAAATCATACCATTACACTATGATAATTTCAGTAGTCTTGTTCTTCTATATGTCTTAATTTTATTTTATCCTTTTTTAAATCCATTGTTTATTAGCATTGAACTATAAAATAGCCACATTGTTCTTATAAAACTAAAGACAGTATAAGGATATTTAAAATATTAGATAAAAGTCACTTTTCTCAATCCAAAATGCCAGTCTCCTCCCTTCCTACCATAAACTAATTGTACCCATTGGAGATAATCAATGTTAATGGTTTCATGTCTGTAAATCTCCACTCTCCCCATCAATTATTATTGCCTTCAAAAATGTACCCTGTGTTCCTGGGTTTATTTGGCAATTTGTTCCAGAGACCTACTGATCTTCAAATACATCTTAAGTACTGAAATGGGCTCATATTTTTGAAGATGGACAATATTTCACAGACAAAGACAATGAAGAAGAAAAATGTGATTAATTAATTTTTGCTTGAGAAGGCAAGCATGACAGTTCTGGTAACAGAGCTTCCAGATTCAGTGTTCAATCCGTAGTCCCTACCCGGAAAATTACTGATCATTTCAGTTAAACTGAAGGACATGTTACAATCAGAACTGCATTTGAATTAATTAGGAACTTTTTCCCTACAAGTTCAGTTCAGTTCAGTCGCTCAGTCGTGTCTGACTCTTTGTGACCCCATGAACCACAGCACGCCAGGCCTCCCTGTCCATCACCAACTCCCGGGGTCCACCCAAACACATGTCCATCGAGTTGATGATGCCATCCAACCATCTCACCCTCTGTCGTCCCCTTCTCCTCATTTTCCCTACAAGTTCAGTTCAGTTCAGTCGCTCAGTCGTGTCTGACTCTTTGTGACCCCATGAACCACAGCACGCCAGGCCTCCCTGTCCATCACCAACTCCCGGGGTCCACCCAAACACATGTGCATCGAGTTGATGATGCCATCCAACCATCTCACCCTCTGTCGTCCCCTTCTCCTCCTGCCCTCAATCTTTCCCAGCATCAGGGTCTTTTCAAATGAGTCAGCTCTCCGCATCAGGTGGCCAAAGTATTGGAGCTTCAGCTTCAACATCAGTCCTTCTAATAGACACCCGGGACTGATTTTTAGGATGGACTGGCTGGATCTCCTTGCAGTCCAAGGGACTCTCAAGAGTCTTCTCCAACACCACAGTTCAAAAGCATCAATTCTTCGGTGCTCAGCTTTCCTTATAGTCCAACTCTCACATCCCTACATGACCACTGGAAAAACCATAGCCTTGACTAGACAGACCTTTGTTGGCAAAGTAATGTCTCTGCTTTTTTTTTTTTTTTTTTAAATTTTATTTTATTTTTAAACTTTACATAACTGTATTAGATTTGCCAAATATCAAAATGAATCCGCCACAGGTTTACATGTGTTCCCCATCCTGAACCCTCCTCCCTCCTCCCTCCCCATTCCATCCCTCTGGGTCGTCCCAGTGTACCAGCCCCAAGCATCCAGTATCGTGCATCGAACCTGGCGGCAACTCATTTCATACATGATATTTTACATGTTTCAATGCCATTCTCCCAAATCTTCCCACCCTCTCCCTCTCCCACAGAGTCCATAAGACTGTTCTATACATCAGTGTCTCTTTTGCTGTCTCGTACACAGGGTTATTGTTACCATCTTTCTAAATTCCATATATATGCGTTAGTATACTGTATTGGTGTTTTTCTTTCTGGCTTACTTCACTCTGTATAATAGGCTCCAGTTTCATCCACCTCATTAGAACTGATTCAAATGTATTCTTTTTAATGGCTGAATAATACTCCATTGTGTATATGTACCACAGCTTTCTTATCCATTCATCTGCTGATGGACATCTAGGTTGCTTCCATGTCCTGGCTATTATAAACAGTGCTGCGATGAACATTGGGGTACTCGTGTCTCTTTCCCTTCTGGTTTTCTCAGTGTGTATGCCCAGCAGTGGGATTGCTGGATCATAAGGCATGTCTATTTCCAGTTTTTTAAGGAATCTCCACACTGTTCTCCATAGTGGCTGTACTAGTTTGCATTCCCACCAACAGTGTAAGAGGGTTCCCTTTTCTCCACACCCTCTCCAGCATTTATTACTTGTAGACTTTTGGATCGCAGCCATTCTGACTGGTGTGAAATGGTACCTCATAGTGGTTTTGATTTGCATTTCTCTGATAATGAGTGATGTTGAGCATCTTTTCATGTGTTTGTTAGCCATCTGTATGTTAATATGCTGTCTAGGTTGGTCATAACTTTCCTTCCAAGGCGTAAGCATCTTTTAATTTCATGGCTGCAATCACCATCTGCAGTGATTTTGGAGCCCAGAAAAATAAAGTCAGCCACTGTTTCCCCATTTATTTCCCATGAAGTGATGGGACTGGATGGCATAATCTTAGTTTTCTGAATGTTGAGCTTTAAGCCAACTTTTTCACTCTCCTCTTTCACTTTCATCAAGAGCCTCTTTAGTTCTTCTTCACTTTCTGCCATAAGGGTGGTGTCATCTGCATATCTGAGGTTATTGATATTTCTCCTGCCAATCTTGATTCCAGCTTGTGCTTCATTCAGCCCAGCATTTCTCATGATGTACTCTGCATATAAGTTAAATAAGCACGATGACAATATACACCCTTGACGTACTCCTTTTCCTATTTGGAACCAGTCTGTTGTTCCATGTCCAGTTCTAACTATTGCTTCCTGACCTGCATGCAGGTTTCTCAAGAGGCAGATCAGGTGGTCTGGTATGCCATCTCTTTAAGAATTTTCCACAGTTTATTGTGATCCACACAGTCAAAGGCTTTGGCATAGTCAATAAAGCAGAAATAGATGTTTTTCTGGAACCCTCTTGCTTTTTTGATGACCCAGCGGATGTTAGCAATTTGATCTCTGGTTCCTCTGCCTTTTCTAAAACCAGCTTGAACATCAGGAAGTTCACGGTTCACATATTGCTGAAGCCTGGCTTGGAGAATTTTAAGCATTACTAGCGTGAGGGATGAGTGCAATTGTGCGGTAGATTGAGCATTCTTTGGCGTTCTTCCTATTATCAGTGATATTGCAAAAAATTGAAATTTGACGAAAGTTTCCACTGATGTACCATACCCTAGTTTTGTATTATTCCAAGTGCTTCTCAATCCCCAGTCCCTTGACCTCTGATTCTACACCCTCTAGTCTCTCTCCTCAGTGACCACTCTTTCCTGAGAATCACAATTAACCCTCCAACATACACTCCTCTCATAGGTTCAGACACAGCTTCTTCTCACTAAGTTTATATTTTTGATGAGGTTTAACGTATTCTCCCTTCCAAAGTACTTGCATTTTACAGATAAGAAGACCTCTAGAGCCAGGTGAAGACAGTACTATTTTTATTATAGAAACTATTCTTTGAGATCCTTAAAATCCCACTGTGTGTGTGTGTGTGTGTGTGTGCGCGCGCATGCGTGCATGCCTGTGCTCAGTTGTGTCCAATGGACTGTAGCCCACCAGGCTCCCACTAGCTCTACTTTTTTAAATACAAAAGCCCGTGTAAATGCCTAGAGCTAAGAAACAAGCATCCATAGTTCCCAGGAGAAAACAGCTGACTTTTCTTTTATAAATGTTTATTTCTACTTGTTGAACATTTGGCATAAAGACAGGGATTCTTGGAAGTGAAATAGGCCATAGAACTTGTCCTTTGCCCTTGCAACTAACTCAGGAGAAAATTTTAAAATGGATTTAGCATCAAGCAAGAACTATGTGACAGAGGATGAGATAATTGGATGGCATTACCGACTCAATGGACATGAGTCTGAGCAAGCTCCAGGAGTTGGTGATGGACAGGGAAGCCTGGCATGCTGCAGTCCAGGGGTTGCAAAGGGTCAGAGACAACTGAGTGACTGAACTGAAGAACTATGCAGTCTACTCAACAAATGTGAAGGGAATGTTACATTTCTCAGATTCAATCCATATAAAAAATTTCTTCCGAATTTATGCATTTCCTTCCTTCTCAGGATGTTAAGACATTTCACAGATTATCAAACAGTCCTATCAAACACATGAACACACAGGATTAATTTAAAAGCTTAATCAAATAAGGATAGATGAATATCAATTGATATCAAAATATCAGACCCTTTAAAAAACATACCACCGAAAGGATTCACCTGGAATACCAAATGCTACCTTTTGCTATTTTCAGACCAACACTAAATATACAGCTCATGGAAATGTACTTTTTGTTCCTTAATAACTTGACTTCGTGAAACTATATTCCCCAAATTAGGGATTTGGACTCTATTAATCTAATATGTTTTTTGGCTATATGTCATATACATGAAATTACAAAATAAGTGCATGGAAAATAGTTTAAATTAGCCAAATATGTTTAATTGGAACTTTTCATATTTAATGTATACAAACTGAAACCTTAGGTCATTATTCATGCATTACTTTTGTCTCCTTCATCATATCAGTGACTAACGAGAATTGTGCTTCGATAACATCTCTCCTATTCATTCCCTGCTCCTCAGGCTCGCTTCTGCTTCCTTAGTTCAGCCAGCTACTTATCATTTTTAACTTGGACTGTTGCGGCAGCCTGATTAGTCTTCCTGTCTGTATTTTCACCTCTTCCCATCTCCATTTCACTCCACTGCTGCAATCGCCTTTCTAAATTGCAAATTTGATCATTGTAATTTTGTACTCGAAACTGTCTAACAGGTTCCCACTGCCTCTGATATCAATGGCAAGGAGGGTTTCCATTATTAAAATCAGTTTTCCCTTCTCTCCTCTTTAGTGGTGTGTCCCATCCTCTCCCTGTCTATCACACCCTGCATTGCAGCCTACAGACTCACTTGAGCTTGCTGCCTGGCATTCTGCTGTTTCGCACCCATTTCCTGGTTCACAGTGCTTCCTCTATTGGCCTTTATTTCCTTTTATCTCCTTGAAGAATATCTCTTCATCTTTGACAATTCCAGTTAAGGATCCCTTCCTTCTTAAAATTTTTCTCAGTTCCATATGTGAAATGAAATAATCTTTTGTGTCTTTTCTCATAGGTACTTTGGCAGATCTGTTCTCCATTTTTATCAGATTCTCCTGGTAGAATCAAACAGTCTTTTGTGACTATTCTTCTGTCCTTGGGACATGCCTTTTCTCCCACTATCAGGGTATCAGCTCCTCAAGAACTGGGACTGTAGCTTCCTCGTGTTTGTATCTCCAGGTCTTGCCGAATGACTAAAAGACATTTAGGATATATTTTTGAAGACATTTAAAATATTTTATTCTTCAAATATCCTAGCATTTTGAATATTACATTTGCTCAAAATTATTTTTGTTATTAGAATTATATTTTCAGTGTCTTTCAGGTTTTCTGCCCTTGTTATTTTAATTCAAATTAATGATCAAAGTATACACATTCTCTAAGTTTTTAAAATAGGTGGATCGAGCCATTCCTAAAGAAATGTTCAATTTGGGAGAGAGATATGGGTCAAGATAATAAAAATTTGATAACAGGCCCCTTTTATAGATCATAAAAGTAACTTAAAGGATTGTTTCTTGTTTTTTATTCATCAAATCACCTGAAACACTTTTGAAAAACTATAGATCCCTGAGTCTCATTCAGAATCTTCTTTGTAGGACTATGAAGTCTGTATTTAAAACAAAAAATAACCCGTAATGCTCTCCAAGTGATTCTGATCCAGTCATTCCCCAAAATAGCATTACAAAATCAGTTATTTAAGGGATATAAGGTAATTTTGATACACAGCCAAAATCAGAAATCACATATTCCAAATACAGAATACAAATAATTTAACAGTAGCTAAAATTTCAAGTTATTATCTTTAACATCTTTTACCAGGAAGACAGCTAAAAAACTTCAAAGCCAGAATTTGAAACCAGGACTTTCTTTTTATAAATCCCATCATCCTTTTTCTTCTTTATTTTACTGACCCTGAAAATATGCTATTGAAGATACCATAAATAGCATGCTTAGCCATCATCAGGAAATATTTCCAAAAAGTTTTTAATAAAAATTTAAAATGCCATTATTTTTAAAATGTATGTTCTTGTTGCTTGACAACAAGATTCTTAATTTATCTTAATTCTTAATTAATTAATTCTTAATTAGTTTAAGAATAGATTGCAATAGCATGACAGCTGTCTGGTCTCATGATTAATGCATAATTTTGAAGAAAAAATAGAAACATCACAGCAGAAGTACTCTTACAGTTTGAAATAGCTGGAATTAAGCCAATTAAACTGTTTCAGCATTGCCAATAAAAGGATGAATTCCTTTTGATTTTCCTCCTCTCATTTTAGAATCCATGTGCCATGCATAGAGCATGCTTTAACCAAAAAAAAAAAAAAAGAAAACCCTTGAATACACTGGGCTGTTGTAAGTACTCCATGCTGGTTCTGGACTCATCCACATTATTTATTTATATTTTGCCACTTTATTTTTTTGATTGAAGGATATTTGCTTTATAGAATTTTGTGGTTTTCTGTCATACATCAAGAATCAGCCACAGGTACACCCATGTCCACTCCCTCCCAAACATCCCTTCCATCTCCCCCCATGTCTTTAGGTCTGTTCTCTGTCTGTTTCTCCATTGCTGCCCTGAAAATAAATTCATCAGTAGCATCTTTCTAGATTCCATATATACGTGTCAGTATATGATATTTCTCTTTCTGACGTCACTCTATCTAATAGGCTCTAGGTTCATCCATCTCATTAGAACTGACTAAAATCCATTCGTTTTTATGGCTGAGTAATATTCCATTGTGTGTATGTTCCACTGCTTATTTATCCATTCATCTGTCAGTGGACATCTAGGTTGCTTCCATGTTCTAGCTATTGTAAATAGTGCTGCATTGAACATTGGGGTACATGTATCTTTTTCAATTTTGGTTTCCTCAGGGTATATGCCCAGGACTGGGATTGCTGGTCATATGGTGGTTTTATTTTTAGTTTTTTAAGGACTCTCCATACAGTCTTCCATAGTGCCTGTATCAATTTACTTTCCCACCAGCAGTGCAAGAGGGTTCTCTTTTCTCCACACCCTCTCCGTCATTTGTTGTTTGTAGACTTTTTGATGAGGGCCATTCTGACTGGTGTGAGGTAATATCTTATTGTGGTTTTGATTTGCAGTTCTCTGATAATGAGAGATGTTGAGCATCTTTTCATGTGTTTGTTAGCCATCTGTATGTCTTCTTTGGAGAAATGTCTGTGTAGGTCTTTTTCCCACTTTTTGATTGGGTTGTTTGTTTTTCTGATATTGAGTTGTATGAGCTGCTTGTATATTTTGGAAATTAATTATCCTAATTATACATAATTCCAAATTATGTATAATTTGGAAACATAAAAACATGTTTCCTTTGCTATTATTTTCTCCTATTCTGAGGGTTATCTTTTCACCTTGTTTGTAGTTTCCTTTGCTGTGTGAAAGCTTTAAGTTTAATTAGGTTCCACTTATTTATTTTTGTTTTTATTTCCATTACTCTAGGAGGTGGGTCATGACATATTTGATTTATGTCATCGAGTGTTCTGCCTATGTTTTCTTCTAAGAGTTTTATAGTTTCTGGTCTAAAAGTAGGTTTTTAATTCATTTTGACTTTATCTTTGTGTATGGCATTAGTAAGTGTTCTAATTTCATTCTTTTGCACATAGCTCTCCATTTTTCCCAGCACCACTTATTGAAGAGGCTTATCTTTGCCCCATTGTATATTTTTGCCTCCTTTGTCAAAAATCAGGTACCCATAGGATGTGGGTTTTATCTCTGGGCTCTCTATCTTGTTCCATTGGTCTATATTTCTGTTTTTGTGACAGTACCATATTGTCTTGATGACTGTAGCTTTGTAGTATTGGACTCTTCCACATATTAATCCCCTTCTGTCTCTAGATTCCAGAGCATGCATTTCTATATTTCTTCCATGGGCCTGATCCCCAAAGACCTCAAAATGTACCCAAGTTTCCTTAACTGATAATTACAATGCAAAAAGGTTATTATGAAATAGGGTGGATCAAAGTGTTGGACCACACATCTTGACCTCAAAAGGAAACAATAACAAATGACTCTTAATAAGAAGATTGGCTTTTTTTAATGTATTTGTTTCATTTGTTCATGTGTATGTCAACAATTTCTAGAAATTCAAAAAGGAGAATTCCTGGAAAAGTGAAGACTCTTTTTGATTCTGCATTTGTCCATTTGGAGCTCCTTTTTACAATGAAAGTTAGATTGTGAGCATCTGACTTGGAGATGAAGAGCATTAAAGCAAATGTAGGACTCCTGAATTTTGCCCCTTGACAGCAAATGCCTTTGCCACTTTTTTCCCAATTGATTTCTCATGACACCTCCAAACAAAGCATTATTTGGGGAGATGATGTCTTTTTCAGCTCAGAATGCATTCTGAAGTCCTCATCACAGCCTATGAGACACCAAAAAAGTATTTGCCTCCGAGATCTCTCTGATTCGCCTGTTACTGCCTTTGTACCTCCACCCCATCGCCCTTATTCCTCCACCTTCAGGAGACACACCAAGAGCATGGCAGACTCAGGCATTTGCACTCATTGTTTCCATGTCTCCCAGATACTTAGCCCTATCTCTGTTTGGCTCCCTTACTCCAAGTAGCTCTCTGCTCAGATGTCTCCCTCTCTTAGAGGTTTCCCTGACCAGCCCCTACATAGCACTCTACTGCTCTCTACCCATCAGCCTGCTTCATCTCTCCTCTTAGTACTTGGCATCTCCTGGCCAAGTACATATTTCTTTGTCATATGTCTCTGAGACCCAGAATTTAAATTCCATAATGGTAGAGACTATATTTGATTCACTGTCATTTGTTTCCCTGGATAGTACCTGACTCATTAGAAATTTCTAATAAATACTTTTAACCCAATGTACATGACTAAGAGAATATTGGCTTACTGAAATGGACTCATGAATGATTTTTAAAAGCTTGGGTTCACTATGTGGTATTTTATATATTTTTAAAATTTATTTTATTTATATATGTATTTTAAAGACACATGTATATTGCATATATATATGTATAATGATGCAGATTCATATAATGTATACATACACTCTTTCATGAATTCTTCTTCCTGTCCAACTCTGTGACCCCATGGATTGCATCCCACCAGGCTCCTCTGTCCATGGGATTTCCCTGGCAAGAATACTGGAGTGGGTTGCTATTTCCTACTCCAGGGTATCTTCCCGACCTAGAGATTGAACCTTGGAGGTGTCTTTTGCTTCTTCTGCATTAGCAGGTGGATTCTTTACCACCACAACACCTGGGAAGCTCCCATACATTCACTACCTGTATATAATGTAGTAAGCAGAACAACTGACCCTGAATCCCTTTATTTTCTCCTCCCTCAATTATATCTCCATTCCACCACACACACACACACAAACACACAACTTCCCCTGTCAAGGTTGCTGTCATATACCATCTAGTTGGTTATATTTAAATTATGGTTTCCTCGTACACTTTGTGGGTGAGTTAATGAGTCACACTGCAAGGACTGTTTTGTAGTTTATCATCATGACAGTGCCAATAGGCTGTAGCATTTGGGCCTCGGATGGTATAGGCTCTCCACTACTCTAGATACCCTTCCAAAAGTGGTATTTCCAGGGGTGGCACAGTGGCTTTTCTGACTGGTAAAATTCCTTCAAAGGTTATTAGATTATTATAGTCCCTTGGGGCATCAGCTGTAGATATTGCCATCCTGGGCTTATGGGCAGGTCTGTGTGCTAAGTACTAAGACAAAACCTGAAATTGTTTATGAGACAAGGCATAGCATAGATGCTACAAGAGAGTCTTTATACCAAATACTGACTTTGCTTCTTGCTTAGAAGTATTATCTCAGGCTAGGTACTTAACATTCCAAACCTCAGTTTCCTGTTCCATAAAATCATAACATCTATTTGATAATATTTTTGTAAGGACAAACATAAATAATGTACACTGGGTTGGCCAAAAAGTTCGTTCCAGTATCCATAACATCTTACAGAAAAAACATGAACGAACTTTCTGTGCAGCCCAATGGAAAACACTGTTTGGCACCAGCCAGATACTCTAAATGGCAGTTACTTAAGTAAAATTTTCTCAGTCTCCATGAGGGCACTTAATTCAGTGCTTGAAGCCCAGTAGCTACTCATGGATTATTTGCTGATTGATAAGGCTTTCTTATCATACTCTTTGGAGACCCTTCTCTAATCATCTTAGTTGATAAATGGGGCATGGAAAAGAGTAAAGTCAGGAAAACTTTGGTGCTCACAGATTCAAACTTATCTAATTCTAAAATTTGAAAATGATAACTTGTGTGTATAGTTTTTAAAAAAACTGCACCAGGAGTAGAATGAAACTTTTGGACTCAATATAATCTTTCTGTTTGAAGACACCGCTTCAGATCTTAGGAAGAGATAGTTTGAATCATGGTTAAGATGAATAATCACATTCGTTCTATTGAATGAACAGTCAGGGAAGGTGAACAAGTTTTAATGTGTCTGTATACCTATTTGATTTTGCATGCTGATAGGCAGGGTTACTTGAATTTATAGTCTAAAAAATAATTTGTTTAATTTTGAAGTTATGTAATTATATTTACATGCACACATATATCACCCTTCTATCTGTAGTAAATATATGCTTCCAGCTGTATTTACCTGTAATATTGTGAAATATGTTTTTCTTTCCCTTGAGTCTGTATGAGTTGTGAACAGAGTAAAGTAGGACAAGGAGAATATAAAAAATATAAAAAATATTCTGACAGATTATAAAAAAATGTTATAAAAATGTTCATGTAACTACAGATTCAACAGATTTGATTAGTGAATCTTGTTTTAAATAAGCACCAAACCAACTTTGTTCTGGGAAACAAAGGGAATCTTGTTTTAAATAACCACCAAACAGCTTTGTTGTTTGGGAATGCAACTTTGTTCACTGTCTTTGTCATAGTTAGGAAGATTGTTTATCAATAGTAAAGAAGACATAGTTCCACTAAAGCTTCCAGTGTAGGAAAAAAGCAAATGTAATTTGGTTATCAAATCCCAGGTCAGACATTAACCAGCTGAAACTCTTTGGGGTATATACAAGTCTCTTTTGTTTGACTTATAAAGTGAAAATAAAGACAGCTAGCAGAAAGGTTATTGCAGAAATCATGTCTGTATATAGCCACATTTACAACGTGTTTTTATTACATTTTGTGTGTTCATGTATATAATGCACCACATAGTAAGATTTAAAACGTGCTTCTTCTTAATTGAAAGAAGTTATTCCACTTTGTAGAATAACTTCAGATGTTTAATTGAATAGTCTAAATAACAGTATTTTCTAAAAGAAAATAACATTAACTGCTTTCTCTTATTACAGGCTTATGAAAAAATTGCTTACCTTCTCACTAATTTAGGTAAGTCCACTTTTCTTACTTCACTCCTTAGTAAGAAAATAACATGGGCATATCAGTCTGCGGTTTCTTTACATACTTTAGCATTTTTTATATCAACTTTGGTTAGATAATTGTCAATAAAATGAAAGAAGGGACCTAGGAAGTTGGAATTCATTGTATAACTATAGAGAAGTAATGTATATAGTTACAAAATCCTAGTAGAAATTAACAAACCTAGTTCTGCCTACTTGGGATTGCTTTCCCCCTACCTTTTCAGTTCTTTGGGATTTTCCCTGCAACATTTATTTTATCACAGTGTCATATTACATGTACACAACTTAAAAGGCAAAAGAGTATTAAGAGATTTATGATAAATACCAGCTCTTTGCCACATTGCCCATTCTTGCTTTCCATATCCCTGAGGTAGTGCTTTTTAGCAGTTTAATCATTGTTTTCTGTTCTACCCTATTTCTAAAGTGCATGCTACTACTGCCATTCTTGGGTTTTCCAGCTTTGGGAAGTGATTGCCTTCCCATACTAAAAGACAGGAACTTCGTACTTCATTCCCGCAGTGTCCCGAGCCCTCACCCTTCCCCATCCATCTCGAGGTAAAAGCAGACTGTTAATTCTCCTCCTTCCAAAGCAGTTGTACTGGCAGCGTTAGCCTAATGAATAATTGGTGTTCACATCATGTATCTACAGAACTATGCTCCTATCTATGGCATGATGTGTACTGTGGTGGCTTTCTTTCTTATAAAACCTTTATATTTTCGTGAAGCTAATAATAACATTTTTTTTTTTTGCTTAATTGTCTACACATACTTGCCTTGATTTATCCCGAACTTCCTGCCGTAACTCTAAATTCTCTCTAAATACATTAAAAACATCAAATATTGTACTCACTTTCTTCTGAGAGGTATCCTCCCTGAACCACTGTCTACTCCAGTCTCAATAGGTTACCCTCTGGGCTTGTGCTCAATTGCATACACTGCTTTGACCAGCACTGTGGCAATTCCTTCACTTTTTATGTTTTCAGTTGGACAATACTTTTTGGATTCTTTGTTTCTTCTGTCTTATTTTCTTATTTTGCTACCTGGAAAGTAAACATCTCAAAACCTTGCATGTCAGAAAATACCTTTATTTCTATCCTCAAACTTAAATTTTGGTCCCCTAATTTGGGTACAAAATTTTTATTACAGAGTTGTTTGAGCAGCGATCTTTTATTATTTGAGAACTCAACAGAGCCAAGGCATTGAGCTCAGCTAGACTCTCCTCCTTTACTATTTTGTTTTATATCACAATTCTGTTTATCGATAAGACAATCAAGGTAATTAAGTTGCATGCGTGCAAAGTTGATTCAGTCGTGTCCCACACTGCAACCCTATGGACTATAGCTGGCCAGGCTCCTCTGTCCATGGGATTCTCCACACAAGAATTCTGGAGTGGGTTGCCATGCCCTCCCCTAGGATCTTGGTTAAATCACTCGTTGATCTTCCCAACTCAGGGATCAAACCCGTGTCTCCTGTGTCTCCTGCCTTGCAGGTGGATTCTTTACCGCTGAGCCTGCAGAGAAGCCCAATTAAGTTAATGGGTAGAATTTAAACTCAGATGTGACAGACTCCACTGTGATGGAGTAACTGTATCACTCCATTAGGATGTGTTGCTTGCCTTACAGTGTGTTTACAGGTGCGAGTAACATGAGAAGAGACAATGTATAGGGGGAAGAACTAGCCCCTAGTTCATAGTCTGGCTGATAGGGTCACTTGGAAATTACATGACTACGAGCAAGTTTTTTAGTCTTTCCATTCTTTCATCTCCTCTTCTTCTCTCTGCTCCATCTCCTTTTCCTTTTTTGAGTCTCAGTTTCTTCATTGGTAAAATGAGAATGAGAATAGTTCCTGTTTCACTGTCACTGTAGCTTAGCTGCCTGACACATGACAAGTGCCCCATAAATGGGAATGATCTTTCTCATTGTTCTTTAAACCCTCTGACCTATAGGAGAAGGCAATAGCACCCCACTCCAGTACTCTTGCCTGGAAAATGCATGGACGGAGGAGCCTGGTAGGCTGCAGTCCATGGGTTCGCTAAGAGTCAGACACGACTAAGCGACTTCACTTTCACTTTTCACTTTCATGCACTGGAGAAGGAAATGGCAACCCACTCCAGTGTTCCTGCCTGGAGAATCCCAGGGACGGGGGAGCCTGGTGGGCTGCCGTCTATGGGGTCGCACAGAGTCGGACACGACTGAAGTGACTTAGCATAGCATAGCATAGCATAGTTTCTTCAGTTGGGTAATAAAACACTTGAACTAGATATCCTCAAGGCTTTCTTCTAGCTCTGATTTCTTACATTTATTTGCTTGTAAAGTATTTTATGGCCAATATGAAAGCAAACCTAAGCAAGTAATTTGGGGAAGCCATAATATTAATTATAGAAGCAGAATATGCTAACTGCCAGGAATATCAGTTTTCACTTGATATTTGATTTTTCCATCTATAACTCATACCATAATGCCTGTGGACTCATAGCTGTCAATTAATAATGAGCTTTATAAATTTAAATCAATAAAATATTGGTATTTTGTTTAAAGAAATGTAATGTCATTGCATGTATCTATAAAAATAATATGTATGCAATATATGATATTAAATTCTATATAAATTTAGGCTTGCAAATTTGTGCTTCAAATTAGAAATTAGGTTTAACTTTCTAATTATACAAAATACTTTTAAGACTTTGTTTCTTGATTTCTTTTTTGCCCAAACATTTTATTTTCAAATATCATACATACACAAAAATCAAACCATCAATTCTGGCACATTAAGGTTTTTTAAAGAGAATATATAATATTTGATCCAAAGTGATACTTTTTTAAGCCTAGCTTTTCAGTTGTTAAGAATTAGATCAGAATGGCTGTCAGTTGTTTCAAATAATGAAGTATCTATAATAATGAACAATGATTTATCTATAGTATTGATTATCTATAAAGATAAACTTGGATTCCAAGAAGCAAATTAGGTCAACTGTTGAAAAGAATTTTTATTTTGTCAGAGCTCAATTCGGGAATAAAAGTATCTATGTCAAGGGAACCATAACAATAAAATCAGATGTCATCATACTCATATTAGGCAAACTAGAATTTAATATATATTTGAGAGGGAAAGAGAGAGACTTTATATTGATAAACAATCTACCAAGTCAGTATAATAGTCAATTTCTATACACTTTCCACCAACCTTCAAAGCATAGAAAGCAAAATATAATAGAAATACACAAATAAATTGACAAATAAACACTCAAAATATAAGCCAAGATATACAGGACTGGAAAACGTCAGTTTTCATTCCAATCCCAAAGAAAGGCAATGCCAAAGAATGCTCAAACTACCGCACAATTGCACTCATCTCACACGCTAGTAAAGTAATGCTCAAAATTCTCCAAGCCAAGCTTCAGCAATACGTGAACCATGAACTTCCAGATGTTCAAGCTGGTTTTAGAAAAGGCAGAGGAACCAGAGATCAAATTGTCAACATCTGCTGTATCATCGAAAAAGCAAGAGAGTTCCAGAAAAACATCTATTTCTGCTTTATTGACTGCCAAAGCCTTTGACTGTGTGGATCACAATAAACTGTGGAAAATTCTGAAAGAGATGGGCATACCAGACCACCTGACCTGCCTCTTGAGAAACTAGTATGCAGGTCAGGAAGCAATAGTTAGAGCTGGACGTGGAGCAACAGACTGGTTCCAAATAGGAAAAGGAGTACGTCAAGACTGTATATTGTCACCCTGCTTATTTAACTTATATGCAGAGTACATCATGAGAAATGCTGAGCTGGAGGAAGCACAAGCTGGAATCAAGATTGCCAGGAGAAATATCAATAACCTCAGATATGCAGATGACACCACCCTTATGGCAGAAAGTGAAGAACTAAAGAGTCTCTTGATGAAAGTGAAAGAGGAGAGTGAAAAATTTGGCTTAAAGCTCAACATTCAGAAAACTAAGATCATGGCATCCGGTCCTATCACTTCATGGCAAATAGATGGGGAAACAGTGGAAACAGTGTCAGACTTTATTTTTCTGGGCTCCAAAATCACTGGAGATGGTGATTGCAGCCATGAAATCAAAAGACACTACTCCTTGGAAGGAAAGTTATGACCAACCTAGACAGCCTATTCATAAGAAGAGACATTACTTTGCCAACAAAGGTCCATCTAGTCAAGGCTATGGTTTTTCCAGTGGTCATGTAGGGATGTGAGAGTTGGACTATATATAAAGAAAGCTGAGTGCCAAATAATTGATGCTTTTGAACTGTGGTGTTGGAGAAGACTCTTGAGAGTCCCTTGGACTGCAAGGAGATCCAACCAGTCCATCCTAGAGGAGATCAGTCCTGGGTGTTCATTGGAAGGACTGATGTTGAAGCTGAAACTCCAATACTTTGGCCACCTAATGCAAAGAGCTGACTCATTTGAAAAGACCCTGATGTTGGGAAAGATTGAGGGCAGGAGGAGAAGGGGATGACAGAGGATAAGATGGTTGGATGGCATCACCAACTCAATGGACGTGGGTTTGGGTGGACTCGGGAATTGGTGATGGACAGGGAGGCCTGGCATACTGTGGTTCATGGGGTCGCAAGGAGTCGGACATGACTGAATGACTGAACTGAACTGAACTGATAGAATATTTGAATATCATAACTGGCAGCCTTCTTTTAAACATATATAAGCTGTATGCTCAAGAGAAAAGTGAATATTCTTTTAGACACTTGATACACTGACAAAACTTATCCATGTAATTTGGCCACAAGAAATTGTAACTTTTTTTGTCCCAAGGCAGAAATCACACAGGACACATTTGTGGATCATGAGGCAGTGAAATTAGAAGTGAAGTGAAGTGAAGTCACTCAGTCATGTCTGACTCTTTGCGACCCCATGGACTGTTGCTGCCAGGCTCCTATGGGATTTTCCAGGCAAGAATACTGGAGTGGGTTGCCATTTCCTTCTCCAAAGTTTTCTCCAAAATTAGAAATGGACCCCCAAAACAATCTTACACAGGAGATTTTTTAAAAAACCACAGTCTCATTTCTAAATAAGTTTTCTGTTTAATTTACAAACTATTTAGAAGGAAACAACAGTGAAAACATAACCATGCATAAATGTGGGCTCTCCTGACAGCTCTCCCTTCTGCCCGTCAAACAGTCACTCTTGTGGATGCCCCACAGATCCTTCCGGTTTCTGACACTTGTCTGCTTTGGGCTTGGCGTTCCCCAAGACCTATTCTGGAGTTCCCCAGGATAAAGTTTCCTCTTTATTCTGTGCTTTGCTCATGCATACAGTTTGGCCTATCTTTTCCTTTAAGTCAGAGCACATCTACTTTCTATCTTTCTTAAATTTTCAGTTACATTAGAATATATACATGAGATGTGCATATATATTTTCTATCCCTTATTTGGATATCCAGTGGGAGCTGAGGCTGAGGTACATTCTGCCATCTTCATCCAGTTTTATGAAGATGTTGCTTTATGCTGTTATCTTTTGTTTGCTTTATTTTGAGAAGTCAGAACCCTAAGGTGTAAGTTGACAGAGTTCTTATCTAAACTCCTCATTTCACAGATTATAAAACTGATTGCAAAATACATGAAGACACCTGCCTGAAGTTACCAGCAAATTAGGTATAAGGTTGAGATAAGAACTGAGCTTTTCTGACTGATGTAGCCCTCTTTTTTCGTTACTAATCCACTTCAGTCTGCATATAAAATATTCCTTTTTTAAAGAACTCTGTAGACAGTTAAGTTCTCTGAATTAAGTATAGACATTTGGAGTGAAAGACTGCTTCAATATTTATGGTTACCTCTAAATGACAGGAGCAGAGAGAATAATGAAAATCCTTATGTCTTAACAACAGATATCATACTTTTGTAGTTGTGGAAAATGTCTAAAGATTATCTCATTGGATCTTTTCAGCAATTCTGTGGAACAGATATTATCATTCCTATTTTTACAAATGCAGACACTAGAACTCAGAGGCATTGAGTGGCTTATAGACTCAGTAAATGACTGAACCAGACTTTGAACATAGGACTTCTGATTCTGTATCCATATTTCTTGTCATTTACTTCATCTGTGTAAGCACACTCTATGTTCCTTTTAGAATATCCTCGAACAGAATCTGAATGGGAAAACAGCTTTGCTTTGAAGATGTTCCTCTTTCAATTTGTCAATTTGAACAGTTCTATCTTCTATATTGCTTTCTTTTTGGGGAGGTAAGTCAACTTCATACACATTGTCTTTGCTCAGTGATGGAGACTGTCAACAGTTTTATTGCCAGTTTGTTAACAGAGGTGGCAAATTCTTGTCCTCTGCCTTGAAAAATTGTCCCAATGAATCTTCACATGCTTTTTCAAATCAAGACTTAGTATAGTGCTTCTGGCTGCCACTCCCAATTAAAGTTGAAATAAAAAAGTAAAGCCATATACTTGAATCACTTTTCTGTACAACTGAAACTAACACACCATTGTAATCAGCTATACTTCAATAAAATAAATAAGACCTATATGCCGTGCTGGGGTTGAATTATGATTCTCCAATCATTAGTGATGATTTTGTTAAATAAGAATTTTTTTGTATAAGCCCAGAGTACACTTCCTTAGTGTGGAAACATACCTATCATGGTAATACTTTTTCCTGAATTTGCTGCAGAATATAAAAAAGAAGCATATTAAGCTACCTGTTCTGGTTTGCCATATGCTCAACACTCCAGCCAGTGCCATGGAAACATACTGAAGCTAGAAAATTTTAAACTAAACCATTCAGCACATTTTATTAATAGTCACTAACTAGGTCAAAAAGACATTAAAACTCTACAAGTCAGTGTGGAAAATTTCATTTGGTTGGTTTGTCTGTACTTTCTCAACCCGTTGATAATGACTTCACACATCACTTTTCCTTTTTAAGTCAGGTCCTTTGATGTGTAAGCATGGCCTAAGTCACTGTTTGGGTACACATTGCTCCAGAGAACACTTAGGTCTACCCACACTTGCACTGGTTGTAATGCATTAGTAAGTGTTCTTCAGTCAACCCCGCCTAAACACTAATGAATTAAAATGGCTTTTTACAGATTCGTTGGCCATCCAGGAAAGTACAATAAACTTTTCAACCGGTGGAGACTGGAGGAAGTAAGTAACCTTGTAAGGGTGGGGGTGGGCATGGATATGGGCCAATGACTGTGGGGGAAAAGGGGGTGGGAAGAGAGAGAAAGGGGAGGTGAAGCAGGCAATTTCATCTGTACTGAAGACATGTTTTTGATAAAGCAGGAAATCTACGGGTTCCTAAGAAACCAAGTCTTCCAAAAAAGAGGGTGTACATTAAACCCCAAGATCCTGACCTCAGAGCTCTTTAATATACTATCAAAACCATTTCTTTCATTCACAAAGCCCAGAAATTTAGCTCCAGTAGATTTTTTTTCTTTTGGAGGATTATTATTATCTATGCACTGATCTCCAAACTTTTAAATATATTGTGTTTCCTTCTAAGCAAGGAAAATTTAGTCTAAAAGAAATCTTACATGAAATACCAATTTATAAATGTATAGGTATATCTTCAAAGTCTTATATTTCTTTATTGATTTATAATATGTATGTACGGGAACAAAATGTCTAGGAATAATATTTCTATATTCCAGGGAGAGAATGTTGTATATTTTCACTGAGATTGACAAACTGCCCTCCCAAATGCCAGCTCTTACCTATAGTATATGAATTTACTTCTTCAGAATTTGCCAAGTGAAACAGTTTTGTTTTTACCAATAATCCAAAAGATATCAGAATATCTCTTGATTTCAGTTCCTTTAATTACAAGTGACACAGAGAATGTTTTTCATGTTTGTTGATATTTTGTATTTCTGCAGGTATGTTATTCCTGTTCATTTTCATTAAACTGTTTTTTCTGTTTTAATAATTTCTAAACAAATACAATTAGGTTCTTTCAAATTTGTTAGGGATATGTTTCCCATTTTCTTGTATATCTTTTAATTTTATTTTGATATATTTTTTACAAAACTATATAGCATTTTCTAATCAAAATATTATTGTCATTAATGTTTTGGGGAATTTGTTTCATCACAAAAATGTGTTGTCAATTTGGGAAATTTTTAAAATTCATGCATATTTTTAACTACTGTTATTTTAAAAAATATTATCTTTGACCCATTCGAAGTTTATTTTCATGTAAAGTATAATTAAGATCCCCCAAAATTAGCAGCCACAAATTTAATAACATTACTTTTCACTCAGAGAAATGAGATTGTAAGGTTTATTATATCAGTATTCTACACCTTAAAATTTCTGGATCTATTTAGACTAATTGTCAAATTTTTTACTTATCTAATTCAAAATTTTAAAAATTATTCTAATGTAAAATTCAATTTAACATATGGCAGCATTAGTTGTTTTTGTTCAGTCACTAAGTGGTGTCTGACTCTTTGCAATGATATGAACTGCAACATACCAGGCTTCCCTTTCCTCCACTATCTCCCACAGTTTGCTCAAATTCATGTCCATTAAGTTGGTGATGCCATCTAACCTTCTCATCTTCTGTTTCCCCCTTCTCCTTTTGCCTTCAATCTTCCCAGCATCTGGGTCTTTTTCAGTGAGTCAGCTCTTTGCATCAGGTGGCCAGAGTACTGGAGTTTTAGCTTTAGGATCAGTCCTTCCAATGAATAGTCATGGTTGATTTCCTTTAGGATTGACTGGTTGGATCTCCTCACAGTCCAAGGGACTCTCAAGAGTCTTCTCTAGCATCACAGTTCAAAAGCATCAATTCTTCAGCCCTCAGCCTTCTTTATGGTCCAGTTCTTACATCTGTACATGGCTACTGGAAAAACCATAGCTTTGACTCTTTGGACCTCTGTCAGCAAAGTGAGTCTCTGCTTTTTAGTACACAGTCTAGGTTTGTCATTCCTTCCAAGAAGCGTCTTTTCATTTCATGGCTGTAATCATCATCCATGGTGATTTTGGAGCCCAAGAAAATAAAATCTGTCACTGTTTCCACTTTTCCCCCTTCTATAATGTTTGCCATGAAGTGATGGGACCAGATGCCATGATCTTTGTTTTTGAATCTGAGCTTTCAGCCAACTTTTTTCACTCTCCTCTTTCAGCTTTATCAAAAGGCTATTTAGTTCCTCTTCACTTTCTGCCATAAGAATGTTACCATCTGCATATCTGAGATTGTTGGTATTTCTCTTGACAATCTTGATTCCAGCTTTTGAGTCATGCAGCCCAGAATTTCTAATGATGACTCTTCATAGAAGTGAAATAAACAGGCTGACAGTATACAGCTTTGTCATATTCTTTTCCCAAATTTGAACCAGTCCATTGTTCCATGTCTGGTTCTAACTGTTCTTCTTGACCTGCACACAGATTTCTCAGGAGACAGGTAAAGTGGTCTGGTATTCCCAGCTCTTGCAGAATTTTCCAGTTTTTTGTGATCCACATAGTGGATAACAGGCTTTAGTGTAGTCAATGAAGCAGAAGTAGATGCTTTTATGGAATTCGGTTCCTTTCTCTGTGATGCAATGAAATCTTGGCAATTTAAACTCTGGTTCCTATGAAAAAAGTGAAAAGTGAAAGTTAATTGCACAGTTGTGTCTGACTCTTTGCCATCCCATGGACTGTATAGCCTGCCGGGCTCCTCTGTCCATGGAATTCTCCAGGCAAGAGTACCAGAGTGGCTTCCCATTTCCTTCTCCAGGTGATCTTCCTATGCATTTTCTAGATCCAGCTTGTACATCTGGAAGTTCTCAGTTCATGTACTACTGAAGCCTAGCTTGAAGGATTTTGAGTATTACCTTGCTAGCATGAGAAATGAATGCAATTGTAGAGTAGTTTGAGCATTCTTTGTCTTTGCTCATCTTTGGGATTGGAATGAAAACTGACATTTTCCAGTCCTGTGGCCACTGCTGAGTTTTCCAAATTTGCTGACATATTGAGTGCAGCACTTTAACATCATCTTTTAGAATTTTGAATAGCTTGTCTAGAATTCCATTACCTCCATTAGCTTTGCTGTTAGTAATTCTTCCTAAGGCCCACTTGACTTCACACTTCAGGATGTCTGGTTCTAGGTGAGTGACCACACCATCATGGTTATCCAGTTCATTAAGACTTTTTAAAATATAGTTCTTCTATGTATTCTTGCCACCTTTTCTTAATCTCATCTGCTTTTTGTTAGGTCCTTACCATTTCTGTTCTTTATCATGCCCATTCTTGCATGAAACATTCCCTTAATACCTCCAATTTTCTTGAAGAGATTTCTAGTCTTTCCCAATCTATTGTTTTCCTCTATTTCTTTGCATTGTTCACTTAAGGTTTTCTTATCTCTCCTTGCTATTCTCTGGAACTCTGCATTCAGTAAGGTATATCTTTCCCTTTCTCCCTTGCCTTTTTCTTCTCCTTTTCTCAGCCATTTTTAAAGCCTCTTCAGATGACCAGTTTGCCTTCTTGTATTTCCTTTTCTTTGGGATGGTTTTGGTTCACACCTCCTGTACATTGTTATGAACCTCCATCCATAGTTCTTCAGGCACTCTGTCTACTAGATCTAATCCCTTGAATCTATTCATCACCTCCACTGTATAATCATAAGGGTTTGATTTAGGTCCTATCTAAATGGTATGAATACTTTCCCTACTGTCTTCAATTTAAGCCTGAAGTTTACAATAAGGAGTTCATGATCTGAGCCACAGTCAGCTCCAGGTCTTGTTTTTGCTGACTGTATAAAGCTTTTCTATCTTCAGTTGCAAAGAGAATAATAAATCAAATTTCAGTATTGACCATCTCCTGATGTCCATGTCCAGAGTCATCACTTATGTTGTTGGAAAAGGGTGTTTGCTATAATCAGTGTGTTCTGGACAAAACTCTGTTAGCCTTTGCCCTGCTTCATTTTGTACTCCAAGGCCAAACATGCCTGTTACTCCAAGTATCTCTTGACTTCCTACTTTTGCATTTCAATCCCCTTTAATGAAAAGTACATATTTTTCTTGGTGTTCTAGAAGGTGTTATAGGTAGGCCTTCAAAGAGCTATTCATCTTCAACTTCTTTGGCATTAGTGGTTGGGGCATAGACTTGGGTTACTGTGATGTTGATTAGTTTGCATTGGAAAAAAATGAAGTCATTCTGTCATTTTTAAGATTGCACCCAAGTGCTGTATTTTGGACATAAGTTTGAGCAAACTCCAGGTGATAGTAAAGGACAGGGAAGCCTGGAATGCTGCAGCCCATGGGGTTACAAACAGTCAGACACGACTTAGCGACTGACCTACAACAACTGCATTTCAGACTCTTTTGTTGACTGTGAGGGATACTCCATTTCTTCTAAAGGATTCTTGCCCACAGTAGTCAGTATAATGGTCATCTGAATTCCTAAAATGTCGTTGTTCATTCTTGCCATCTCCTGCTAGACCACATCCAATTTACCTTGTTTCATGGATCTAATATTCCAGGTTCTTATGCAATATTGTTCTTTATAGCTTCAGACATTACTTTCACCACCAGACACATCCACAACTGAGGAACATTTCCGCTTTGTCCCAGGCTCTTCATTCTTTCTGGAGCTATTAGTAATTGCTCTCTGATCTTCCCCAGTAGCATATTGGACACCTTCCGACCTGGCGGGCTCATCTTCTGGTATCATATATTTTTGCCTTTTCATACTGTTCATGGGGTTTTTGTGGCAAGAATACTGGAGTGGTTTGCCATTCCCTTTGCCAATGTACTACATTTTGTCAGGAATCTCTGCTATGATCAACCTGCCTTGGGTGGCCCTGCATGGCATGGCTCATAGCTTCATTGAGTTATACAAACCCCTTTGCCAAGACAAGGCTGTGATCCATGAAGGGGAGGCAGCATTATTAGGAGGTCATAATTTAGTGAAAGGTTAAGAAAAAGATCACCTGAGAACTTGGAGGGTAGAGGCATTTCTGATCTCTATCTAAACAGTCCCCCCAAACACAGGAGCTCTCTCATTAATGTTGTCTCCTTTGGGTGTTCTAAAAGTTGATTGGAATACTTTGAGAAAGCCCAAGAATGTATGCTTTTTATCAAAGAAAACTGGGCTCAAATGTTAATCTTTCTGATTATTCTTTGTCCTTCATTTAACCTCTCTGAATATCTGTCTTCTCATCTGTACACTGGCAATAGTAATACTTAGGTTGCAAAGCTGTTACTAGATAAGAGATAATTTGCATCACACAAGTAGTCCAATCCCTGTACTATGGTAGGAGCTCTGTAAATTGTAGCTGATATTTATCAATGCTATGTCTCTACAGCTACCTGGGTATTATTCTACTGGAAAGAGATAAACTAGGGCCTTTCATAATCCCAGGCTTCCTGGAACTCCCCAAATGAAACTTGCAGTTTTCTTTTATAGCCCCAAAGTATGACCATATCCACTAAACGCCTTTCAGCTCCCCTTTGGTGTGTGTGTGGATGTGTGTGTGTGTTGTGGTGAAGGGCGGGGGGTGTAGAAAAAAAGGCTTACTTTTTCCCAAGAGTGTTCAGTGGAGTTAGCAAGGGTAGTTCAGGGAACAAAGTGGTCACAGGCAGGTAGGTCTGCATATGATGCCATTTTAGTGCCTGCTAGTACCAATGAAGTGAAAGTGAAGTCTCTAAGTCATGTCCGACTCTTTGCGACCCCGTGGACTGTAGCCTACCAGGCTCCTCCATCCATGGGATTCTCCAGACAAGAGTACTGGAGTGGGTTGCCATTTCCTTCTCCAATAATTTTATTTAATTGGGTACTGTTACTGTTAACTGGGGCTTCCTTGATAGCTCAGTTGGTAAAGAATCTTCCTGCAATTCAGGAGACCCCAGTTTGATTCCTGGGTCAGAAAGACCCTCTGGAGAAGGGGGAGGCTACCCACTCCAGTATTCTTGGGCTTCCCTGGTGACTCAGCTGGTAAAGAATCCACCTGCAATGCCGGAGACCTGGGCTCAATCCCTGGGTTGGGAAGATCCCCTGGAGAAGGGAACGGCCATCCACTCCAGTATTCTGGCCTGGAGAATTCCACGGACTGTAAAGTCCATGGGGTCGCAAAGAGTCAGACACAACTGAGCTACTTTCACACTTCCACTGTTAATCGTGAAATTATTAGAATTTGTGATTCCTCTTCGAAAGTCCCAGGGAAATAACTGTAATACTAGTGTCAGGAAAAATATTTCGTAGCCATCCTATTTCCCACAATGCCTATGACATAGACAGTAGCCATATTTTCCAGTAAAAGATTTATTTTGAAAAAAAATCAGTGAATTAAAAATATGGGTTTGGAATAGAGCCTGGAAATCCTGAAAGTGTAGATAGAAAAGGTATATATGATGGAAAATAAGAGTTAGATCTCTGAATTTAGTCATACAACAAGCATTTATTTTATTTTATTTTATTTTTAAACTTTACAATATTGTATTGGTTTTGCCAAATATCGAAATGAATCCACCACAGGTATACATGTGTTCCCCATCCTGAACCCTCCTCCCTCCTCCATCCCCATACTATCCCTCTGGGTCATCCCAGTGCACCAGCCCCAAGCATCCAGTATCGTGCATCGAACCTGGACTGGCGACTCATTTCATATATGATATTATACGTATTTCAATGCCATTCTCCCAATACATACTGTATCTTAGACCTCTGCTGGGTAATATGTGGTGTACAAGTGAAGATATCTCTTTCCTGCCTTTAATAATGTTAACAATCTTGAAGAAAATAACATAACCATGATATGTAACAAGTATTTTGTCTTTGGAATCTGACAATCTACATTCTAATTTTGCCCCGCTGGATACATGATCTTAATATTTCTATGTCTCAAATTTTTTTTTCCTTGCAAATTGTGATAAGAATAGTCATTCTCAATAATACTGGCCATAGGTGGATTAAGTTGGATCTTGCATGTAAAATGCCTGGCATGAATAATGGCAGCTATTTATAAAGAAAGAAATATAGTACTGCAATTTATTTAGAAAATTTATAAACTGGCTCTTATGGACTTCTCTCATACTATGCTATATAATATTTCATGGCTTCTCAGATTGTGCTAGTGGTAAGGAATCCACCTACCAATACAGGAAACACAAGAGACACTGGGTTTGGTCTCCCTGGGTCGGGAAGAACTCCTGGAGAAGGGAATGGCAACCCACTCCAGTATTCTTGCCTGGGAAATCCCATGGACAGAGGAGCCTGGCGGGCTACAGTCCATGGAGTCACAAAGAGTCAGACACAAATGAGCAACTGAGCACCTTATTTGTGTATCTATATAAAATGTTAATAGTAGTTAATATGGAATGAGTGTTTACAATATACCAGCACATTCAAGAGAGTTCCAGAAAAACATCTATTTCTGATTTATTGACTACACCAAAGCCTTTGACTATGTGGATCACAATAAACTGTGGAAAATTCTGAAAGAGATTGGAATACCAGACCACCTGACCTGCCTCTTGGGAAACCTGTATATAGGTCAGGAAGCAACAGTTAGAACAGCACATGGAACAACAGACTGGTTCCAAATAGGAAAAGGAGGACGTCAAGACTGTATATTGTCACCCTGCTTATTTAACTTATATGCATAGTACATCATGAGAAATGCTGGGCTGGAAGAAGCACAAGCTGGAATCAAGATTGCCAGGAGAAATATCCATAACCTCAGATATGCAGATGACACCAGCCTTATGGCAGAAAGTGAAGAAGAACTAAAGAGCCTCTTGATGAAAGTGAAAGAGGAGAGTGAAAAAGTTGGCTTAAAGCTCAACATTCAGAAAACAAAGATCATGGCATCTGGTCCTATCACTTCATGGCAAATAGATGGGGAAACAATGGAAACAGTAAAAGACTTTATTTTGGGGCTCCAAAATCACTGCAGATGGTGACTGCAGCCATGAAATTAAAATATTCTTGCTCCTTGGAAGAAAAGCTATTGAGCAACCCAGACAGCATCTTAAAAAGCAGAAACATTACTTTGCCAACAAGGGTCTGTCTAGTCAAAGCTATTGTTTTTCCAGTAGTCATGTATGGATGTGAGAATTGGACTGTAAAGAAAGCTGAAGAATTGATGCTTTTGAAGTGTGGTGTTGGAGAAGACTCTTGAGAATCCCTTGGACAGTAAGGTGATCCAACCAGTCCATCCTAAAGAAAATCAGTCCTAAATATTCATTGGAAGGACTGATGCTATCGCTGAAACTCCAATACTTTGGCAACCTGATGCAAAGAACTGACACATTGGAAAAAACCCTGATGCTGGGAAAGATTGAAGGTGGGAGGGGATGGGGACAACAGAGGATGAGATGGTTGGATGGCATCACTGACTTGATGGGCATGAGTTTGAGTAAACTCCAGGGGTTGGTGATGGACAGGGAAGCCTGGCGTGCTGAGTCCATGGGGTCAAAAAGAGCTGGACACGACTGAGCGACTGAACTGCTGATGGTCATATGATTGTGAGTGGTGCAATGGGAATGAAAGTCTGGGTCTCCTGCACATTTATCCATGCCCTTTACTCATTCTGAGCTTCCCTGGTGGCTCATCTGGTAAAGAATCTGCCTGCAATGTGGGAGTCCTGGTTTTGATCCCTGGGTTGGGAAGATCCCCTGGAGAAGGGAACAGCTACCCACTCCAGTATTCTGGCCTGGAGAATTCCATGGACTGTATAGTCCATGGGGTCACAACTGAGTGACTTTCACTTTACTCTTTCTAAGTATAGACTTCTTACTAAATGATTTTTAGAGTATTGAAGGACTGGATTTAGCTCAAAGGAATCATTATGTGAGGAGGTAGATTCACTGCAACTGTTAGACCGCTTTCTCTACCATATTAGAGAAGGAAATGGCAATCCACTCCAGTATTCTTGCCTGGAGAATTCCATGGGCAGAGGACCCTTGCAGGCTATTGCTCATGGGGTCGCAAAGAGTTGGACATGACTGAGGGACTAACACACTCTATCCTATGAACCAAAAAGTCCTTATGCTCAATTCCAACAAAATTATAAATGGCGTGTCTTCTGGCCTCCCCACTTTGCCCTACCATTGTGGAGAGTGATCCAGTCACATGGTTCTATGATGGTCTTCCTTTTCCCTTTCCACAAATAACAGGCTTTGCTAAAGCAGCTCTGCTGCTGCTGCTGCTGCTGCTAAATCGCTTCAGTCGTGTCCGACTCTGTGCAACCCCGTAGACTGCAGCCCACCAGGCTCCCCTGTCCCTGGGATTCTCCAGGCAAGAACACTGGAGTGGGTTGCCATTTCCTTTTCCAATTCATGAAAGTGAAAAATGAAGTCATTCAGTCGTGTCTGACTCTTTGCGACCCCATGGACTGCAGCCTACCAGGCTCCTCCATCCATGGGATTTTCCAGGCAAGAGTACTGGAGTGGGGTGCCATCGCCTGCTCCGAAAGCAACCCTACAAGGCAGCAAATACATTTGATAAATAGAAGTCATCCTTAGCATTATGTGAAGGAGCAGTGCATTAGGGTAGAGGAGACCACAGCTTTCATTTCTACATCTCCAGTTAGCATTGCATGATCTTGGACAAGTTAATTTGCCTCTTTGAATCTCTCTGCAAAAAGTGAACAGTTTCAGCTTGCAACTGTGATCTGTGATCTGCCTCTGTAGCTTAGTAATTATTCTGTCTCAGACATTCTACTGAACCTGTTTATGGTATATATGTGGCAGAGTTCAGGGGGTCCTAAATTCATCCTGAAAAGGAGTATGCTTGTATAGGAGAACTGAAACTTTTCCACACGATAAAAACTACCACTGGCAAACCCTCTCTCTGGCTCAGATTGGAGAGTTTTAAGTTACTGGGCTGGAAACAGAAAAGCAGGCTCTTTGTGTCCTAAGTACTTGTTCCCTTTGAAGTCCCACTGGTACTGACTTGATAGAAATAGAAACTGTAGATCAAAGCTACAGAGACCATCAGCCTTATGAGCAGGACATGAACCCATTTCCAAAGAAAAAGACCTATGCTTTCCTACTCAAATAGTGCGCAGTTTCCAGCAAAACACATTGATTACAATTTTCATTGTAATCACATTTTTGTGTGTATAAGTTTCTAATGTTGCATTCATGCGTGCTCAGTCACTCAGCCATGTCTGACTTTGCAGCCCTATGGACTGTAGCCCACCAGGCTCCTCTGTCCATGGGATTTCCCAGGTAAGAATACTGGAGCAGGTTGCCGTTTCCTCCTCCAGAGGATCTTCCAGACCCAAGGATCGAACTCACTTCTCCTGCATTGGCAAGTGGACTCTTTACCACTGAGCCACCTGAGAAGCCCTCTAATGCTATTACTGAGGATCTAAAAAAGCAGTGGAGCACAGACAGGGCATCACTGGGCTCATACTGGCACACTGTTTTGTGGCGCACTTTTATCACTTAAATGCATTATAATATGCACAGATAATTCCTCCCTGGGCGATAGACCTTCCCTTCATCTTGAGAGTGGGTTAGACTTAGTGACTCACTTCTGAGAGAAAGGAAAAATGAGTAACTTTTCCATGGAAACACGTGGCAGATACTATACTTACCAAATGTTGAAGGTTAATATCACTAGTAATGGCCTGTAGATATCAGGTAACCCTGATGGTGAAAATGGCACTTAACCACTGTACCCTACCTCCATTCCCAAAACATATAACCCCAGTCTAAAGGTGAAAACATGAGATTAACCCAGCTTGGGGGATTGTCCACAGGATGCTTGTCAGTGGTACTCAAAATTGTTAAGAATATGAAAATCTGAGAAACTGCCTAGACCAAAGGAGACTGGGAGAGACATGACAAATTCTATGAGGTATCCCAGATTACATCCTGGAGCAGGTGAAATCTAAGTAAAGTCTGGAGTTTAGTTCATTGTTGTTCAGTCTCTAAGTCATGTCTGACTCTTTGTGACCCCATGGACTGTAGCTCTCCAAGCCTCCATGTCCTTCACTATCTCACAGAGCTTGCTCAAACTCATGTCTGTTGAATTGGTGATGCCATCCAACTATCTCATTCTCTGTCATCCCCTTCTCCTCCGGCCCTCAGTCTTTCCCAGTATCAGGGTCTTTTCCAATGTGCTGGCTCTTCTCATCAGGTGGCCAAAGTATTAGAGCTTCAGCTTCAGCATCAGTCCTTCCAATGAATATTCAGGGATGATTCTTTAGGATTGACTGGTTTGATCTCCTTGCTATCCAAGGCATTCTCAAGAGTTCTTCTTCAACATCACAGTTTGAAAGTATCAATTCTTTGCCACTCAGCCTTCTTTACGGTCCAAATCTCACATCTGTACATGACTACTAGAAAAACTATAGCTTTGACTCTACAGACTTTTGTCAGCAAAGCGATGCCTCTGTTTTTTAATACACTACCTAATAGAAATGTATTACTGTGAATTTCTTAGCTTTGACAATATACCTTGGTTCTGTAAGGGGCAGTGAAGGGAATTGGGAGAGGAGTGTATTGGCAATCTCTGTACTATTTTAGCTTTGCAAATTTTCTACAAATTTAAAATTTGCCTGAGGTAGGAAGCTTATTTTTAAAAATATAAACATTTTGTTAAATATTATAATATCACTTGGTTATTAAATTGATTCCTTGATGGTTCAGATGGTAAAGAATCTGCCTGCAATGCAGGATACCCAGGTTTGATCTGTGTGTCGGGAAGATCCCTTGAAGAAGGAAGTGGCTATCCATTCCAATGTTCTTGCCTGGGGAATCCCATGGACAGAGGAGCTTGGTGGACTACAGTCCATGGGATTGCAGAATCAGACATGACTGAGTGACTAATACTTACACTGTTTTCATAAAGTATTCCAGAACATTCATTAAATGCGATCATGCCTAACATGGAGCCTGGCAGTAGTAAGTGTTCATTAAAAGGTAGATTTGTTAGACTTCCCTGGTGGTCCAGTGGTTAAGATTTTGTGCTTCCAATGCAGAGAACACACCTCATGGGGTGGCCATGAAAAAAAAAAAAAGGTTTGTTGTTATTGCTGTTATAATTTTGATCAATATTCCAATATATTTACTGAAAACTTCCCTATCAAGTATCCTCATACATGGTATTCCTTCCTTGTTTTTATTCTCTTTATGCGTTGATATGAGGAGACATGGCTTTAGAATTTGCTATGCAGTTGGAAGATGGGGATGTTTAAGCTCTCTGAGAAGAGCAAGGTCCTTATTGCCCCTGTTGTTTGTTTCAGTGTCATCCCAGTGGCTGTTTGATAGACCTTTGCCTCCAGATGGGAGTTATCATGTTTTTGAAGCAAATATGGAACAACTTCATGGAACTGGGATACCCGTGAGTACTTAATTTTTAAACTGGCCACGTATAGCGTGACAGGTCTTCCCAGGTGGCACTAGTGGTAAAGAACCTTCCTGCCAATGCAGGAGACAGAAGAGACTCACATTCAATCACTGGCTCGGGAAGATCCCCTGGAGTAGGAAATCGCAACCCACTCCAGTATTCTTTCCTGGAGAATTCAGTGGACAGAGGAGCCTGGTGGGTTATAGTCTGTGGGACCTCAAAAAGTCAAACACAACCAAGTGTGCACACATATAGAGTGACAAAGAAGAAAGATACAGGTAGTATGGCTGGTTGTTAAGAAGTGGGCTTGGTTATCAGAGTCATAACAGTTCAGTTTCCATTCTGCTCCTCTCTAAAATGTGTGACCGTGTGTAAGTCAGTCTTTCTGTGCCTTAGTTTTCACATGTCCTAGAAGGGCTCAGTAGCTGTATCTTCTCAAGAACAGTTTAAAGGATTAATGGAAATAATGGATGTAGAATACTTGTATTCTGTTCAGTATCCTAACACACTTGTTGGTATTCTTAAAGTATTATTGATAGTGTGGGTTCTTGAGGACAAAAATAATTTCTGGTTTCTTTTGGAAACCAAAAGACTAAGGTTGTTGTTGTTTTTGTTTAATACAGAGAACCTCCACTCTGCCCACCTGCCAAAAAAAAAAATAATAAAATAAAATAAAGTTAAAATCATAGATGGGAATATTTAGGGCTCTTTGTTACAACAACAATAATTAAAAAAATCATTACACCGGTATTGGTTGTGACAATATCAAACCAACAGCATTCTATTTTTGTCCATATGGATAAATTCTGTGAAATGCTGACATAAAAGGACATTGAATGCTCACTTTTCATCTATTAAAATATATTATCCTTTAGAATATAGTGAAATAGAGTGTATTTAAACAATGTGATATGGAAGCTTTGAGGTCTAACCAAGCTAAAAACAATATAGTATTGAGAAATTTCCTTGCTATGGGGGAAGAACTGGTTAGTTAACTGATGCTATAAATAGTTTAGGCTCAGTCATCAAATTATGCCATATTTTTTTCTCCTCATTGACCCATAACTATATCAGGACATGCCTGAGCAGAGGGCTTGGAGAGGTGATATTAACCCTGAAATTGGTAATAAAGTATTGTGTTAAATTACAGACAGTCTTAGAGCACTGGACTGTGAAATTACTGAGGCCTGGTTCAGATTCGTTCTCTGCCTCTTGCTAAAGATACCCATAATTTACTTAACCTCTCTGAGACTTTATTTTTTAATTTGTAAAATAAGGGATTTATGAAGATTAGATTAGATGACACAATGGTCTTTAAATCTTCATCAATAAATGACAGAAGCTTTTTGTGAAGAGATATTTATACAAATCCTCAAGAGTCAAAACGGATTAAAGCGAATTTCCTCTGAATGAAGAGAGAATAGCAACAGAGGTTTGGGAATCCCAGTCCATTTTTCATACCCCTTTCTATCCTTGGCTCATCTCTTTGAACATAAATTTTGAAGAATGTAATTTGGAAATATCAGAATAAATCAGGTAGCAAGTGCCTACCATAGCATCTGACATGGTTTGGATGCTTCACAAGCAAAGTCACAATGGTGTGGTAGCCATTGTGGTATTAACATTGATCTTATTGTTATCACTATCCATGTGCTTCTATACATACTGTGCACTTTGGACAGCACCTTCCACCATGTCCTTGCCCAAGAGGTCAGCCTGGATTTTGTATTTCAAATCCCAAGGGTACCATTGCAAAGGATATCCTGGTGGGGTTTTTCCAACAATTGGATTAAGACCTTGCTGCAGAAAATGTAACAGGAGTGACCCAGTCCCTAAAGCAATAATTTTTAAACTTTAAACCACAATTCTCTTTCTTCAAGTAGAAGCTTAAGCAGATTGAAGTAAATAGCATAGAAGCAAGCTGGCTTTCCAACTCCAACCCTCTTTTTCATCTTAATGAGGCTCCAGAGGCAACCTACATGGAGCACACACTGAAGCACTCTGCCCGACGTTTTTATCCGGCTATGGTGGCTCTTCCAAGCCCCACTAAAGCTCTAAGTCCATGATTAATTACAACTGAGAGTTGGGTAGTGTTCACTGAGTCCTGTGAAATTCACTTTATCCTAGAGATAATTTTCATCTAACTCTTAAAATAATTAATTACCCAGAAGTCTATAATATTTGCATACCAGGATATTTCTGAGTCATATAATTTCAAGACTGCCCATGGACTGGGGAAAGAGTATTGTTACTTCCTTCCCAAGTCTGATAAATGGACTGAAACTTGGACTCATTGCAAGTTATTGTTCCCTATAGGAGCAGAGTGTAATCGCTTGAATGCTTCATGTTTATAGACTCAGAGAAGTGAAGTGCTAATGCACAGCTAATGCATTGTAGGGTGGAGACTAGAAATTACATCTCTTGAAACTCTAGGTAGGGCTCAATTAAATGATTTTACTCATGTTCAGAGAACACAGCCCAGACGATTTGGCAGGAAGGGCTCAGATACAATTACAGGCAGCACAGGAGTTTAAATATTTATATAGATGGGATCATAGAATCATAGAAATGAGACTCTGTCTAAACAATGTCAGGAAGCACCAGTGCATAGGAGGATCAACTCTGAGAAATATGTAGATGTTTACAGGGGCTAGGAAGTCTAGGGGTCCTTTGGTCCAGTGGTTAAGAATCCTGCTGCCAAGCGAGGGACATGGGTTTGATCCCTGCTCCAGGAAGATTCCTCATGCTGTGGGGCAACCAAGCCCAAGCACCACAGCTACTGAGCCTGTGTGTCACAACTACTGAAGCTCGTGTGCCCTAGAGCCTGTGCTCTGATGAAAGAGAAGTTACAGCAATGAAAAGCCCACCCACTGCAACAAGAGAATAGCCCCACCTGCCACAACTAGAGAAAGCCCACACGCAGCGACGAAAATGCAGCACAACCAAAAATAAATGAATAAATAACTTTGTAAAAACAAAGTTGAGGCCATACAAAGACCCCCGATTCCCAATACAGTTTCAAAGTAGTGAATGTTTCACTTTTCTTAATGCATTGTAAATTGTTTACCAGTTGCTTAAATAAGAGCTCAAAAGTCCTTTGTCTGCTCATAATGTAGATTGATCCAGAACTGGTGGTCACGACATAAAATCAAGCGGGGAATTCAAGATGCTTCCATCCCTCAGTGGGAAAATGACTGGAATCTGCAGCCCATGAATATTCACGGACTGATGGATGAGTACTTAGAAATGGGTATGGAACCTTCTGCAAAGCTATTTGACCTTCTTGATACTTTTTTCTACTTCACTCAGACTCTGATTCCAGAGAGAAAACCATCTCTCTCCTTTCCAACTCCAAGCTTTCTAAAACACATCTACACCTTTGTCTCAGCAGAGCTGGAGAAGATAATAAGGCAGTGCTCTTGGAAGGCTTATGCGTATTGCCCTGTCAACCATAACATTTGAGCAAAATGAAAGTATCTACCTTTTGAACAAATATTTTAAAGGAACAAAATAAAGCAAAACTCATTCCTACGTTAAGAAATGTATCATCCCACCCAAATAAAGCAGTAATTCTTTCTCACAGTAAATCTTTGCACAGATCCGTCTGAGTCTGGGATTCTTCAAGAAACTTATTTATATTATGAAAATAAGGATTGACTGTTAAGATCGCTGCATGTTGGTGTGTTGTTTTAATGTTTGGTTTTGTTCTCTGGCCCTCATTTTTCTCATCCAGAAAAACAGAAGACAAGATTAGGTCTCTTGCTTCTCTTCTAGGACTGAGCATTTTTCTTCAAGTTCTCTGACATTTTTCTTCCTTCTTGATGTATCACATAGAGATGAAACAGTCATAGAGCCTTTTACAGTCTATTGAGACCTGAGTTTGAATTCAGATTTTAAGCTTTTTTTAGCTATCTACCCTTTAGCCAGATTAACTAACACCTATGAGCTTCAAGTTTTCTCAACTGTAAAATAGGAGAAGCATACTTACTTTATAGGGTGTTGAAAGGATTAAAGGCAATCTATGTAAAGATGCCTAATATGACGCAAAGAAGACACTCAGTAAATGAGACTGTTTATATTACTAATTTTCTAACTCTCTGCCTTTACAGTTTTGCAGTTTGGTTTTACTACCATCTTCGTTGCAGCTTTTCCTCTGGCCCCTCTTTTGGCTTTGTTAAACAATATCATCGAAATCAGGCTGGATGCATACAAATTTGTCACCCAGTGGCGGAGGCCTTTGCCAGCCCGAGCAACCGACATAGGTAAGATTCAGGAACTACATGGGTTTTTGCATTGCTAAGGCCAAGTGGTGGCTTGATCTTACTTAGCACCATATGTGTTTCTATTGCTGGGGCTCCCTTCCAACCATAACAAAACTGTTTTCATTAACGAAAGAATAAAATGAGAGTAATTTTATTTATAACTCTTGGCTGAGAGTAAGTTCTTACTGAGCATTCCTATTTCATAAACTTGTTTATAACTGTAAAGGATGTCATATATGCCTTTCTAGGACTTATTTTTTTCATATCATTGTTTTTTAAAGTTAATTTTAACCCTATTTGAAACATCAATTTTGACCAAAATCAATAGTCTGTTGATACGATATACAATTTCAAAGCCTGTTTTGTGTATCTATGTGATGCCAGATTGGTTGACATTTTCTACTTCTTAAGAAACCAGTGATTTCCGGATCTTGTCACTAAACTAGTTTTACTTTTTCATATTTTTACATTAAAAATGTTTTTGACAAAGATAAAGGCAAAATTCATAGTGAATGCAGATATTTTGGGGTTCACACAATGAATTACTACTATACTTTTATTGGTTTTAGTACTAATCAAGTTCTATATATAGGCTTTGAAGAATCTTAAGCAGCTATGCCATATATCATTGTTAAAAATAAAAACCAATTCCAACAATCTTCTAATTTTCAAATCTCTGTAGATGGGATCTTCCTCCTCTCTATAGAAAGTATTCAGTAGCTGTAATATCTGTAGTGAGATACATACCATCCTTAGAAAGTAAATAATGGACAGAGCTTGGTTCCAACATTGGCTTCTCTGGTGACTCAGACAGTAAAGAATTGTCTCCAGTGTGGGAGACCTGGGTTCGATCCCTGGGTCAGGAAGATCCTCTGGAGAAGAGATGGCTACCCACTCCAGTATTCTTGCCTGGAGAATTCCTTGGACAGAGGAACCTGGTGGGCTATAGTCTACGGGGTCCCAAAGAGTCAGAGACAACTGAGCAACTAACACTTTCACAATACTTGGTTCCAGCAGAACTGAAACATCTTTTCCAAGTTAAAGGCTGGAGAACTAAAGGATTTTCTTTTTTTTTCTTTTTATTCGCTGTCTTTTATCTTTCTCCTACTAGGTATCTGGTATGGAATTCTTGAAGGAATTGGTATATTGGCTGTGATCACTAATGCATTTGTAATTGCTATAACATCTGATTACATCCCACGTTTTGTCTATGAATACAAATATGGCCCCTGTGCAACTCATTTTGAATATAGTGAAAGGTAAGGTTGAACTTTACACAGTTTATGTTTGTCATTAAATAGAACTTACTGGGCAGTTTTGTTCTGTGACCATTAAGGGTAATGTTTCTGATCATTGTGTTTCTATATTTATTAGATGAAATCAACTGGGATAAAAAGCACAACAGTGTTTTACAGAAAATAATTTTAGAGTCTCTCTATGACTTTCTGTGTAAATTCATCACTGGCATTAAAATGGTAAAAACGTTATAATGTATTTAGAAGTCAGATTTAAAACCAGGAGAGACCTTAAAAATCATCCAGTAATTTTCTGTCTATGAAGTGAAGTGATATGAAAAGTTGTCTAGTCTGTCCGACTCTTTGCAACCCCATGGACTATACAGTCCATGGAATTCTCCAGGCCAGAATACTGGAATGGGTAGCTGTTTCCTTCTCCAGGGGATCTTCCCAACCCAGGGATCAAACCCAGGTCTCCCACATTTCAGGCAGATTCTTTACCCTCTGAACCACAAGGGAAGCCCAAGAATACTGGCATGGGTAGCCCATCCCTTCTCCAGCTGATCTGCCCAACTGAGGAATTGAATCGGGGTCTCTTGCATTGCAGGTGGATTCTTTACCAACTGACCTATCAGGAAATTGAGGCCCATAATAGTTAATCGGTTACTGAAGGGAATTAAACTAGGTTGTGAGGAGATGCAGAATGTAAAGAAACTGTCAGCTATATAAGAGATTTTTCTAAAGGAATTTACTGCTAGAGATTTTAAGGATGCAGAAAAGGATACCCTAGACCTGCCTCCTTTTTCCTTTTCATTAAAATTTAAATCAACACTTCCAGGGTTTCTCGACCTCTGCACTATTGATACTGCAGAGCAGATAATTCTGTTTTTGAGGAGGAGGGGACATCCTGTGCATCTTACGATGTTTAGCAGCACCCATGGCCTCTACCCAGTGGATACCAAAAGCAACCTCCCTGCTCCCCAAGTTGTGACAACCACAGATGTCTCCAATCATCACAAAATAGTCACTGGGGAACAAAATTTCTCATTTTATTAATGGAACCATTGCCTTAGGGGACATGGACTTTCCAGATCTTTCCTTCTTGAAAATGTGTGTTAGGGAAGAATGAAAGGGAGTGCTGCACTTGGCAACAGAGAGAAACTGGAGTTTTTAGCTAGAGGGTAGCTTTAGGCGTAAAAGTAGTGATAAGTGATTAGTAGTGCTAGGAGAAGCTGCCTCTCCTCCCTTCAGGAGCAGCTCTGGGCTTGCATCTTATCTAGATACAGGACTTGTGCCCCAACAGGGCGAGTCCTGGTTAGGAAGACATCAGCTCTTGGTTCTGCTGATGAACTAACTAATTTGTCTCAGAACATTGCAGTGCCTTTCTGAACAAAAACAAACATCTCAATTTTTCAAAGAGAGGTAATAAAGACATGAGATTTTATTTTATATTTTAGAGTCTTGTCAAGAGATTTTTGACTTGAAGTCAAACTCCCTAGACTTAAGTGTTAACTTTGCTTCTTACTAAAAGGCACATCATCAATCTGGACCTTTGTTTCAGAAATGATGTCTAAGGTAATATTTTATAAACTGTAAAACACAAAACACTAAAAAAAAAAGATTTTAATATTAGTAGTGAAAAATCACAAAGTCCCTTTTTTCTTAATTCAAAATGGTCTAGAAGCAAACTTCAAAGATTTGAAATACGGAGCACAATCCGCACCCCTCTTCCTCACAGGCATTATTTGTTAGTGTCTTTACCGCCACCTAGTGGCAGGTGAGAGTGAGATTGGCTGGGCACCAGCTGTCTTACATTCCAGTCCTGACTTGTCACTTAGTCAGCATATGAGCCCTTCTCCATAAGCAGTGACTAGGGATGCAGAATCATTTCAAGGAGACATGTGGTGGGCTGATGTGAGGCTGAAACCACACGTTCTCAAGGGCTACCTGTATTTAATTTTCTCTGGATATGCTTAGCAGCTAAATTGGAGTACCGTCATTCAGATTGGAAATTTCCAGAGCAAGAGGGCGAAAGGACAAGGTGTCAGTGGAGAGGAGAATATTGGCAAGAGATCAGCTTAAATGATAAATTATGAGGTCTAGGATGGACAGGGAGGGGAGAGAAGTCAGTGGGACCCTATAATTAATATTTGGAGGTTTAGAATAAGATAAACGGGCACTCAAATCCAAGCTCTAAGAACACTGTGTTCCAGGCAGGTTCTCAATCTGTGGCTTGCATGTCTTCTTCAGTGTTCATGAGGTCAATACTATTTTCATAATAATACTAAGATACTATTTGCTTTTTTACCACATTGAAGTCCGCACAGATGGTACAAAAGCACTGGTGGATAAAATTTTTTGATGGCTTTGCATCACTCAAAGCAGTGGCACCAAAAACTACTAGTAATGATTGTATTTCTCACTACAGTCGCCATTTTTAAGATGCCAGTATGAAATTTCAGATGGTTGAATACCATTACCGATGCAATGGATGTGAGTTTGAGCAAACTCCAGGAGGTAGGGAAAGACAGGGATGCCTGGCGTGCTGCCGTGCATGGGGTCGCAAAGAGCTGGACACGACTTAGCAACTGAACAACAAGACATTTCAAAATATCTTGGATGAAGCAGTAATAATTATTAATTGTATCAAGTCTCTACCCTTGAATAAATGTCTTCTCAATATTCTATCTGACAAAACACGAAGTGTGCATGAAGCACGTGTGCTATATCCTGAAGTGTGATGGGAGTGTCACAGAAGAGCACCTGTGTGATTGCTGGAGCTGCATACCAAACCAACATTTTTTTCAACAATTGCCAGACAAAGAACAATTACCAAACAAACTATGAGTATTCCGACTTGGGTATTTAGCAAACACTCTTTTATAAAATGCACAAAACTAGCTTGTCATTTTAAGGAAAATAATCAAGAATGTTTGTGGGGCTTGAGAGTTTCCCAGTATTTATTTTTTCTGATAAAAATCAGTGGTGATATTAACAATTGTGCTTTTTCATGGTCTTCAGTAAAAAATAAATCAACATATGGGATATCCGCATAAGCAGCGGTCCCCAAACTTTTTGGCACCAGGGGCCAGTTTTGTGGAAGACAGTTTTTCAAGACCTGGGAGAGGAGGGATGGTTTGGGGTGATTCAAGTGCATCACATTTATTGTGCACTTTATTTCCAATCTAGTGCTACTGCCGATCTGACAGGTACCAGTCTATGGCCAGAGGTTGGGGACCCCTGATTTAGGGAAAAGATATTCTCCAAATGGCCCCTATTTGATATCACAGAATCATGCTTGGATAAATGATGAATTCAGAGTACAAGATAGACCTGCTATGAAACAGTTTATGTGAAAGTTCATTGAAACTTTAAGATTCCACTTTGCAACAAAAATTTGAGAAATTACCATAGGTAGGGCTTTGGTGGAATACCAAAGAAAAATACTGACCTTTATCTGAAATATTAAAATAGTCTTTTTCCAACTAGTTAATTGGTATGAGGCCAGATTTTCTACTTGACCTTCAACAAAAACAACACATTGCAACAGATTTAATGCAGGTATCCCAAGATGACTCAAGTGGTAAAGAATCCACCTGCCAATGCAGGAGACCCAAGAGACTTGGATTCAATCCCTGAGTCAGGAAGATCCACTGGAGGAGAAAATGGCAACCCACTCCAGAATTCTTGCCTGGGAAATCCCACAGACAGAGGAGCCTGGTGGACTACAGTCCATCGGGTCGAAAGAGTTGGACACGATGGAGCACACCTGAGTATCTTGTTGTTCTGTCGCTCAGTCGTGTCTGACTCCTTGCGACCCCATGGACTGCAGCACGCCAAGCTTTCCTGTCCTTCACCATCTCCTGGATCCTGTTCAAACTCATGTCCATTGAGTCAGTGATGGCATCCAACCATCTCATCTTCTGTTGTCCCCTTCTCTTCTTGCTTTCAATCTTAGCTGTCTTCTATTAAGGCAGATATTAAGGTATTTTGCAAACATGTAAATCTGTGTCATCTCTCACTCCAATTTTTTCTTTTGGAACATATATTTTTCAAATGTGTTTGTATATTATTTGAATGGATTTGATAGTTATTTACAACGAGTTAACATAATATGTTCTAAATTTCTCTTTCAATTTCTAATGTGGTAAATATCAATTGATACGCATGCTTGCATGCTAAGTCACTTCAATCGTGTCCAGCTCTGCAACCCCATGGGCTGTAGCCTGCCAGGCTCTGCTGTCCGTGGGATTCTCCAGGGAAGAATACTGGAGTTGGTTGGTATGCCCTCCTCTAGGGGATCTTCCCAACCCAGGGATCGAAACAGTGTCTCTTATCATTTTCTGCATTGGCAGACGGGTTCTTTACCACTAATTCTACCTGGTTGCTCTTATGCAAATAGCTTCTTGAGATCCTCAATGCCTATTTTAAATGTAGAGGGTATCTGAAACCAGAAATTTTGAGAATTATAGTACTAAAGAAAGCCATTTCGTTTCTGTAAATATTAGTTTTTTTAATCCACATGGTGGAAATAATAAGCTTCTAAAGTTATTGTAAAATTTGACCCTGATTACAATTTAATACTGAACCATCAGGGTAGGGAATTTTGCCTATATTGTTTACTGTTGAATACCAAGTATCTAGAATGTTCTAACAAATTTTAGGTCCTCAATATATAAATTGAAAAAGTTAAATCACAAATAAGCATTTTTATCAACTGGCTGCTTGATTATAATTATCCAAATACTGTAACATGTATATATATGTATATTTATAAAAGTATATTTATGCAATTTCAATGCATATGAAATAACCACAATGCCCACTGCATGAAAGAAAGTGAAAGTGAAGTCGCTCAGTTGTGTCCGATTCATTGCGACTCCATGAACGGTAGCCTACCAGGCTCCGCCGTCCATGGGATTTTCCAGGCAAGAATACTGGAGTGGGCTGCCATTTCCTTCTCCAGGGGATCTTCCCAACCCAGGGATCGAACCCGGGTCTCCTGCTTTGCAGACAGATGCTTTACCGTCTGGGCCACCAGGGAAATCCACCCACTGCATAGTGAACATTTAATAAAATATAAGTCAGGTGATAGGGCAAGACAGAAACTATTGCAGGGAAATCGCAGGCAAGAGTCAGTCTCATTAAGTTATAATCACAGGTATAGTGAGTCAGGGAATAGAATCAGAGAGCTGAGTTGCTCAGAGTTTATAAATAGAATGAATGGCATAACAGCACTTATTAAATCCCATCATTTGTAATGAAGGAGTTGGATTAGAAATTTATGAATCTGAGTCACATGATGCTTTCTTTTCTTTTCAGTTGTTTAACAGGATATGTCAACAATAGCCTATCCTTCTTTGACCTGAGTGAACTTGGCATAGGAAAATCTGGGTATTGCAGGTACTTAAAAATTATAGCTGTCTTTTCTTTTTGCTTTCACCATTCCATCTCCTCCATTCAACATGTTAATGGGAACATTGAAATTGTCATTTTGAAGTTTTGGCAAATAAAGAACATTTGGGATCTTCACATCTTGATCTCTAATCTCCAAACTCTGTTTTTGTGGATTTTAGGTACCGAGACTACAGAGGTCCTCCTTGGAGTTCCAAACCCTATGAATTCACCCTCCAATACTGGCATATCCTCGCTGCTAGACTGGCCTTCATTATTGTGTTTGAGGTTAGTCACAGGCTGATAAAATTACTGTAGATAAACACTTTTCCAACTGATACATTAACTGTCTTTTTGAATTCAGTTTCTCACTGACTTCCAAAACTGGAGCTGACTATGTACCTGTAAAAGATTTAAATACAATGAAACCATGGTGACAAGTACAAAAAAAGCAAGGGCTGAATAATGTAAGTTAAAGAGTATTTATATCAGAAAACTAGGATAATCTCTAGGTCCACGGTGGACCTACATATTATCACACTTAGTGAAGTAAGCCAGACAGAGAACGACAAATATATTCCACTTATTTGTGGAATGTAAAAAAGTGACACAAATAAATTTATTTATAAAACAGAAACAAACTCACAGACATAGAAGACAAATGTATGGTTACTAAAGGAGAAAGAGGGGGATAAATTAGGAGTTTGGGATTAACATATACGTATATACGTGAACTGTGAACTTCCAGATGTTCAAGCTTGTTTTAGAAAAGGCAGAGGAACCAGAGATCAAATTGCCAACATCCGCTGGATCATTGAAAAAGCAAGAGAGTTCCAGAAAAACATCTAGTTCTGCTTTATTGACTATGCCAAAGCCTTTGACTGTGTGGATCACAACAAACTTGAAAATTCTGAAAGAATAGGGAATACCAGACCACCTGACCTGCCTCTTGAGAAACCTATATGCAGGTCAGGAAGCAACAGTTAGAACTGGACATGGAACAACAGACTGGTTCCAAATAGGAAAAGGAGTACGTCAAGGCTGTATATTGTCACCCTGCTTATTTAACTTCTATGTAGAGTACATCATGAAAAACGCTGGGCTGGAAGAAGCACAAGCTGGAATCAAGATTGCTGGGAGAAATATCAATAACCTTAGATATGCAGATGATACCACCCTTATGGCAGAAAGTGAAAAGGAACTAAAGAGCCTCTTAATGAAAGTGAAAGAGGAGAGTGAAAAAATTGGCTTAAAGCTCAACATTCAGAAAACTAAGATCATGGCATCTGGTCCCATCACTTCATGGCAAATAGATGGGGAAACAGTGGAAACTGTGTCAGACTTTATCTTTTTGGGCTCCAAAATCACTGCAGATGGTGACTGCAGCCATGAAATTAAAAGATGCTTACTCCTTGGAAGAAGTTATGACCAGCCTAGATAGCATATTGAAACGCAGAGACATTACTTTGCCAACAAAGGTCCGTCTAGTCAAGGCTATGGTTTTTCCTGTGGTCATGTATGGATGTGAGAGTTGGACTGTGAGGAAAGCTGAGTGCCAAAGAATTGATGCTTTTGAACTGTGGTGTTGGAGAAGACTCTTGAGAATCCCTTGGACTGCAAGGAGATCCAACCAGTCCATTCTAAAGGAGATCGGTCCTGGGTGTTCTTTGGAAGGAATGATGCTAAAGCTGAAACTCCAGTACTTTGGCCACCTCATGTGAAGAGTTGACTTATTGGAAAAGACTCTGATGCTGGGAGGGGTTGGGGGCAGGAGGAGAAGGGGACGACAGAGGATGAGATGGCTGGATGGCATCACCAACTCGATGGACATGAGTTTGAGTGAACTCCGGGAGTTGGTGATGGACAGGGAGGCCTGGCATGCTGCAATTCATGGAGTTGCAAAGAATCAGACACGACTGAGCAACTGAACTGAACTGATTACTATATATCAAATAGATGACAAAAAATGACCTACTATATAGCTTAGAAAACTATATTCAATATTTTATAATAACCTATAAGGTAAGAGAATCTGAAAAAATAGATGTATATGTATATATATGTCAGTCACTTTGCTTTATACCTGAAGCTAACACAGCATTATAAATCAACTGTACTTCAACTTAGTTATGAGCACCATAGTAAACAAATTTAAAAAGGAAAGAATGATTTTCCTAATCTAACAAAAGAACCCAAATTTGTTCATCGGATGGAGAGATTATCTTCTGAACAATCAACTCTAATTATAGTTAATCATATGTATTTGTGAAAGTGAAAGTGAAGTCTCTCAGTTGTGTCTGACTCTTTGCAACCCCGTGGACTGTGGCCCATCAGGCTCCTCCGTCAATGGGATTCTCTAGGCAAGAATACTGGAGTGGGTTGCCATTTCCTCCTCCATGTGTATTTGTATAAGCATACAAATAATTCAGTAATTTATGCCTGAGAACACTTTTATAAAAATTGCACAGATTTTGATGATCAGAGTGATACAGTAAATACTAGATTGTAGTCCTGTTAAGAAATTTAGAGAAGCTACAATATCATTGCCTTGCTTAAAATACAGCCAGCCTGATACAGTGAAGAACTTAATTAAATGCCTCAGTTACCAACAACCTTCCATCATGGATCCATGACACCAATGATTCCCTCTTTTTTTGTTCTCTTTTCATTCCCTGCTACCCACTCCCTCCATAAGCACCCACTCTGTCTTCTTCTGTGGAAGATGCTCCACATCTTTATTTGAATATATGTTTGTTTATAAATATATATATGTGTGTGTGTGTGGTATTACTTTAAGTACTATTTTTCAGAATTAATTCAATGGTATTAGGTAATAATTCATTTTATCTCTTGCCATTGTACTTTTTCAGATCTAGAGAGACATCTATCCATGAGATCTGTAATTTATTTTGTTTACTTATGATATTTAATCAAAATTAAATACCATATGCTCCTTAAGATAGGTACTTAGACCTACAATAATTCTCTACCTCAATGTGTCTGTTATTAAGACTATAGGACATGTTATCTTGTAAACACATTAAGGGTTTTTAAGGAGTATTTTACTCGGGTGTGGAATTGTTAGTTTATATGCGAACTTGGTTCCATGTATAATAATACCGACAGAGTCCTCTTCAAAATTCTCCTGGATTTTCACCAGATTTTCATAGTATCTGATTTCTAATATTTTGCAGTTGTACAAGAGTAAGGTAATATTTTGCTTTAATTTTTTTTTTATAACCTGTTTACTAATGGCACTGACCATCACTTTTAGTACCAGAAAGCCATTTAGGCTTCCTTTTTTGGTAAGTGTATTATAACTTTGATCCATTTTGGATTGTGTTTCCAGTATATTTGTTACTAAATTTTATGATTTCCTTATCTATTTTATCCCATGGACAGAGGAGCCTGGTGGGCTGCAGTCCATGGGGTCACTAAGAGTCGGACACGACGGAGCGACTTCACTTTCACTTTTCACTTTCATGCACTGGAGAAGGAAATAGCAACCCACTCCAGTGTTCTTGCCTGGAGAATCCCAGGGACGGGGGAGCCTGGTGGGCTGCCGTCTATGGGGTCGCACAGAGTCGGACACGACTGAAGCGACTTAGCATAGCATAGCATATCTATTTTATATATTAATCTTCACCAGTTATATACATAGCAGATGTCATTTTTTGTCCACAACCTATTAGTCTTACCTGTAAACAGATACTATTCAATTCTGATGTAGTCAAGCCCATAATTGTTTACCTTTCATGGTGTGTGCTTATTCTGCATAGCTTAGTTAGGACATTTTCCTTATCTCCAATTCAAAAAGGTATTCTACTACATTTTTACTATTAACTCTATAGTTTTACCTATCACATGTCTTTAAGATACCTGGAGTTCTTATAGAGTCTGAAAGAAAAAGTTATTTTTTTATTCTCCATATAGTAAAATAATTTTTGCACTGTGATTTACTGAATAATCTATTATCTACCCACTGACTTGTAAAACCATCTCTGTTATATTTCAAGTTCCTATATTGTCACGGGTATATCTCTGACCTCAGTATTTTGAGTTATCACTCTGTCTTTAGTAACTGGATCACTATTGCACTATATAAATGCAATATTTAAATATTTCATATCCGATAAAGCAAGTGACCTTCCATTCCTGCCACATTTTCTCTTAATTTAAACAATTATCATAGCTATTTGGAATTATTAATCATTCATCTAAACTGTTTTTCAGGTTCCTTCAAATATTGAGCAAAGACCTTGGTTAGAATTACATTTGTAGAAATCAAATTTTGACTTATTTACAAAATCTGTTGTTTCATTAACGAACGTGGAATTTATTCAAATCGTTCTATTCCTTTAATAGATTTGTAAATATTCTTTTGCTTATTTTTCCCTTTTAATTTCTAGAAAATTTATAGATATTTTTTATTGCTGTTATGAGTACTCTAAACCTCCCTTACATGATTTGCTTGATTTTTGCTGGAATACCAATAATATTTTTAAGATGATCATACTTCCTTATTTAAGTTCTAGTATTCTGTCTGGTAAATCTGGTGAATTTTCTTTTCAAATGATAACACCAGTTGTAAATAACAACAGTTTTGCATCTTGAATTCCACAGTTTCATTGCTTTTGTTTGCCTTACTGTATAGCTGGAAACCAATAGGATGTTGAATAGCAGCAGTGTGAACAACCATGTCTTGTTTCCATCTTCAATGGAAACACTTCTGGTTTTTTAAAGTATATAATTTGCTGTAGGTTTTTCAAGATAAACTCTATCACTGTAAGAAAATTGTCATTTGTTACTGGTTGTGAGAGTGCCTTGATAAATGGGTATTAAAATCTAACTTAAAGAAGATTTCCTTTTTAGTATTAAGCCACCCTTTCATATCAATTTCTGAGAATCAGTTTGTAGGTTCACTTATTACCATTGTATACGACTTGGAGATCATGGCATCCGATCCCATCACTTCATGTGGAAACAGTGACAGATTGTATTTTGGGGGGCTCCAAAATCACTGAAGATGGTGACTGCAGCCATGAAATTAAGACGCTTCCTCTTTGGAAGAAAAGCTATGACAAACCTAGACAGCGTATTAAAAATCAGAGACATCGCTTTGCAGGCAAAGGTCCGTATAGTGAAAGCTATGGTTTTTCCAGTAGTCATTTACAGATGAGATTTGGACCATAAAGAAGCCTGAGTGCCAAAGAATTGATGCTTTCAAACTGTGGTGCTGGATAAGACTCTTGAAAGTCACTTGGACTGCAAGGAGATCAAACCAGTCAATCCTAAAGGGAATTAACCCTGAATATTCATTGGAAGGACTGATGCTGAAGCTGAAGCTCCAGTACTTTGGCTTTTTGAGAAGTGAAGAGCTGACTCACTGGAAAAGATCCTGATGATGGGAAAGACTGAGGGCAACAGAAGAAGGGGGCAGCGGAGGATGAGATGGTTGGATGGCATCACCAGCTCAATGGACATGAGTCTGAGCAAGCTCCAGGAAATGGTAAAGGACAGGGAAGCCTAGCATGCTGCAGTCCTGAGTCACAAAGAGTCAGACATGACGGAGTGACTGAACCACATAGGACTTGGAGCATATTCCTGCTTACTAATTTAAATTGTAACAAATGTTTCTAATTTTTACTTCTGTGCTCTTGAGTCACATTGCTGGCTATTCTGTGAATATCAAGTATTTGGTCGGGCAGGAAACTCTTGATCTGCTTATCTATGGGAAAGTATGACTTGCATTTCTATGATTTACTATGTAGTGCTATTTCCCTGGACACGTACAGCAAGCCTAGTTAACAGTACCTTTTTCCTTTCCGCATAGAGATTAAGTCCTAAGTCCTTCAAGTGAATGGGTTCTTTTCTACAGATCATCCTAACTCTATCAGATTTTTTTTTTAATCAATGTGACTCAAGAGCACAGAAGTAAAATTTAGAAATATTTGTTACAATTTAAATTAGTGAATGGGTTCTTTTCTACAGATCATCCTAACTCCATCAATCAGATTTTTTTTAATGAGAAATTAAAAGACCTATTATTCATGGGAAAAGAAAAAAGATTCATTTATAATAGTTGAAGGTACTATTTAAGCAGTGCTTATACTGTACCAGGTACCCCTTTGAACTTTTCACATATATTTGCTCTTTTAATTCTTATACCAACTTTAAAAGATACCAATATTAGCATCATTTTAGAGCTGAGACATAGAGAACATAAGTGATTTGCATAAGGTTACACAGCTAAGAGTGTTGGAGTGAGATTCAAACACATGCAATTTCATTCAGCATCTGTACTTTTAATCACAAGCATATTACCTTTTGATTTTTGTTCCTGCTTTTTTTAATGCAATACTTTTATCAGTTTATTTTAGTATAATATATTTTATCATAGAATAAATGTTGATAAAGATAAGTTATTTTAGAGCAGTTATAATAATATATGATTTTAATAGAGTAGATATTCTGAAAAATGTGTATACTGGGGTCTGAGTCCACATTCAGCTTCACAGCTTCACTGTATTCTGTATGGTTCATACACTGTGTGTTATAACATCTTATAATGAAGGAATTTTCCCTGCGTATGGTCTTTCTTATCCATGTATGACAATGCATATCATAGCAGTATTGCATAGTATATAAGGGTTTTATGGGTGTGTATGTCAGATTCATTCAGTGTTTGTAAGGTGACATCAACACGTTTTTGTTGTAATACTTATTAGATGGAAGGCAATAAATGTATCCCCAATATAGTTTTGGGATATCTCCAAAATATTCCCAAAATATTCTAGATGGTACATACCGAGTTCTGATGCTTGATTGTAAGGCAAACACAGCATTGTTCATGACTATTTTGTTTTATAATTAGCATTTCAGAATCGTTGAAAATGTACTTTCTCCTCTTAAACTTTCAGCACCTTGTTTTTGGGATCAAGTCTTTCATCGCATACCTGATTCCGGATGTACCAAAGAACCTATATGACCGAATAAGACGGGAGAAGTACTTAGTCCAAGAAATGATGTACGAGGCTGAACTAGAACACTTGCAACAGCAGCGGAGAAAAAGTGGTCACCCTGTTCATCATGAATGGCCTTAGTGGATCTGTTGCCCAGTGGGGGCAATACCATTAGTGGACATGATGGCAAATTATAATTCTAGGTGGAATCTAAGAGGAAGGCATACCTGGCAAACCACATGTATAATATGATACTTGGAAATACATCACAGCCATCTCTGGATTTGAAATATCCAGTCGTCTAGGGAAGAAGAAAAATGGCTCATGACCTTAAAAAATGGTTAGATTGACATTGCAGGAAGCCAGGGTCTAATTCTCAGAACCAGCCTCAGGGAGTTGTGTGTTTGGAAATCTCCACCTTCCATCAACACAGTATACTAGGAAGGGTGATGACGAGGTTTCTAATGACAGATTTCCTTGTAAATGTACACAAGTCAGGCATGACTTAAAGTATCATGTGGTCCTCATGTGCACACTAATCTGACTTTGGAACCTTAGGTTGAGTTGAGCTACTTACCAAGAAATGACAAATCAGTTATTGCCTTTGCTGCCAGAACTCCACGTCCCTTCAAGTTATTATTTTATAAGAATTTCCTTTGTTTCTTGCTGGGATTTTTGGATCTGTGTCACAGGAAATTCATGTTGTTTTTCACTGACTATGCAGTTGAAGAGTTGCACAACTTCAGTAGTCAAACCAAAAATCTAAGACTCCAAAAAGAATACCATTCATTGAAATAATACTCTATTGCATTGGCTGCGTTCAAATCTGTTTTATCACTAGCAGATTCACTTTCACTGCCTTTTTTTCTCCTTTACTAAAGGCCAATGGAGTCATATTGTTATAAAATATGGATGCTCATTCTCATATCATTTAGAAGATAATGAATCTGTATTTTACTGTGGAAGGCTGTTTTATAGTATATTTAATTTCCACCTCCCTGATTTATTACAGTTCTCACAGAATAACTTGAAATGCTGTAAATATATTGATTTTCCTTGTACCTTTGCACCTTGCAATATGGAACACAAGTTATTAATACAATTCATGCAGCTCTGAGACCAGTTACACAATATTCCATTGTAGCTTGTTTATTCAGGAAAACAGAAGCCAGATGCTTTGCAACATGTAAGCTTTTCCAACAACGTGCACTCTTGCTCGTGAGCTGATGAAAACAATGCATGAATATAAATTTATATTATTTGTAAAAGAACACATTTTTTTGAGTTTTACTTTCTCTTCATCACTGAAGGGAGTTTTCTGTTATTTCTTTGGTAGATTGATTTGGTTTATTTTTGAAAACTCACTAGAAAGAAACTCAAATTAATTGTGAAAGACATCGTTTTTGCTTGTTGTGGAGTTGCTGTTTCTCTGAACTCTGTGAGCATGAATGTTCACAGACTGATGTTGAGGAAGCATTCAAATAAAGTCTGGTGGAGGCATAAACTATGGGGGTAGGATGGGAAGAAAGAGAAGAGTTGAATTAAGAAAATATATAGTAGAAATCAAGACACTTTTAATTGCAAAACAAAGCTAATCTCAATTTTCTTCTTCTGGGAATGGGATGAGGCATGCATAATCGTGGTGGTAGTTGCTAAGTCATGCCCATTTTTTTGAGACCCCATAGACTGTAGCCTGCCAGGCTCCTCTGTCCATGGGATTCTCCAGACAAGAATATTGGAGGGTTTGCCATTTCCTTATCCATGGGATCTTCCCGACCCAGGGATCGAACCCAAATCTCGTACATTGACAGGCAGACTCTTTACCACTGAGCCACTAGAGAAGCCCGTATGTAATCATGCATTCATACACACATGTGATTTTTTTTGTGTGCCGTTTAAAGGTACAGTTATTTCCAAAATTTATAAAGACCAGTGGAAATAAAACTACTTTGTATATATGCAAGGGTTTCTCTAGCAAGAAAAATCATAAAGTTTCTCTTCACTATTTAAAAAATTTTAACAATGAAGTTTTTTTTGTTTTGTTTTATTTTAGTTTTCCTTCTTTCTCTCCAGAGATAAATAAATCACAGTGGTTGGTTGATTTTTGTCAAAAATACTTCCCTACCTGCCCTCTGATTCTGAGCAAGAGGAAGAACTTCAGACTCTAAATGTCCCTCCCATCCCCTTGTCTCAAGGAATTCTTCCATTCAGATTCCAGAATCTTCCTCAGATTCCAGAGAGGTTTTGTTTCTGCCACCTGCCTATTCACAGTAACTAATTGTACTAACTTCACAAAGAAACTTTAAATACTTCCATTTTGTAGCATCTGCATTTCCTTTTCTTTGTTTGTTAAATATATACACATGCCTGAGGATAAATACTCTCTATGCCTATTGAAGACATAAATGAACCTGACATTTATGTCCTTTTACAATTAGGGACACAAGGCAAAGCCATTTGCCTTATAGTAAAGAATACAGATAGCCCTTGAGAATTTGTCTCTTTCTGAGTTATTTTTATATAACCATATAAAATCATATTGATTACCTAGCAGGAATAAATGAAAAGAAAAAGGTATTTTTAATAAAAATTATGATACATAGATTTAGGAAATGCCTTCTCTGATATTTTTGAAATCGATGGAAAAATAGAGAAACAATGAAAAAAATTATCTGAAATTCTCCTTTTGTGAACCAGTGCAGTAGAATCTAGTTATATCTTCATCATTGTTGACAGCAAAATATTGACAGCCCCTCACGGTATATCAGTTTTAGACAACTCAGCTTTAGTTGAGAGAAATATTTTATATCATGGTTTTCGTATGAATACAAATTATTTCTCAAAGATTTATATAACACACTATTCTCAGGAATTCTGTATTACATGAATGCTGCTTATATATTTTCTTATTCTAAATTGTTGTCTTTTCAAGCAGATAACTAATATATACATGTATGTGCATGCTCTCAGCCTTGACAAGTTGCGCCAGGCTGTAGCATTTTCATTGTACAGTGTGTGGAAAATCGCTCTAGGTTATAGCTGAAATTGTTTACAGTTGTCTGAGTCCGTGCACGCACTTTGAGATAAAATGTGCCTGAGTGACTGCATGAGGAGATACAACTTCTGAATGCTGCATATTCTTCCAAAATGACTCTTAGCACAATCTGTTGTAGAATGCGATAAAACAGAATCTTTTTCACTCAATAAATTTTCATGTGAGATGGTATTTTTCCTATAATATGCATGTTAATTTAATCCTGTTTGTTTTCTAAATTTGACGCTGGGATTTGTTGAGTGTGTATGGGAAGAGGGGATTACACGTTCTTTAGTTCTCCAAGGCAATGGTTTCCTTTTCTTTGGGCCCTTCCCCACTCTTGAAAAGTTTTGACTCTTTGTCTTCCAATAAACTCACTGTCATCATCAAGGCATTTCCTCATATGGTAGTGCAGATGGAGTACCATGTTGATCCTAATAGTGCTTTGTGTTAGCAAAGATGGGAGAGGAGCTTGATCTTGTCACGTAGAAGCATTTTCTTTCTTTCTTTTTTTTAGACTTTCACTGGCTCTATCAGTCGCCATTAAAATCTCCTTAGAACAGGAAGTTTAGCAGAGATTGTAATTCATGCCAATGAAGGAGGACAAATTGAACCTGCTGTCAACAAGAAGCCACCAAATGGCCCATTTTTTTCTCAATGTGATGGGGCAAATTGAAAATCCAGGTTGTGCAAAGAGTTGCTTAACTGATAAGGCTGAATTGATTAGTCTATCAGTTGGTAACAGGGAGACATAAACCGAGAGTATGATGTGTTTGTGTATATGTGTGTGTGTGTGTGAGAGAGTGGGTGCATCCACACACAGGACTAGGAATTCATTTTATTCTGTAAAAACCAGTGAGCACTTACTCTCTGTGAGATATGCCTAACTCAATCCTGTTACATTCATCCGATATTTTTATTTTCCCCCAAATCTCAGTATTATAACAAGCTCTGAAAACAATTGTAAGTTTTATCCAGAGCATCAGTGAACCTCTCATATCCTTCCTGTTATCCTCAGTAGCTGAAAAGAAAACATTTTAGGAGTGACTTAGAAAACCCAGCTTCTAGTGGAAAGGTGGGCATTCCCATATAGACATTTCTATTCAAAATGAAATGTGTCAGGAAAACATAGTCTGAAGACTGATTTGACTTGCCCTTGAATCACTGATCAGTGTAGGTTCTTGCTAGCTAGGATTCACATACTTGTAGTGGTGTTAAGGTACCTTCAAGAGTGCTTGTCAGCTGTGTTCATCTTGGAAACGACACCCATGACCACATTAAATGGTTTTCTTTCTAGAGAACACAGATATTAGAGTCACTGCATCCTAGCCACATCCACAAGACATGTTTTCAGGAAAGTAAGATGACAGCAGGCAGATTGGGAGAAGAGACTCATATCTGAGACCAGATCCAATTTCTTAGACCATCACATTAAGGAAAAGACATCTATACCTCCTGCCTTATACTTTATGATGGTATCAATGTGTGCTCCAGCACATTCTCCTTGAGGAAAAAAAAAAGCAACTGTTCTATGTATCAGTTCAGTTCAGTCGCTCAGCCTTGTCCAACTCTTTGAGACCCCATGAATCGCAGCACACCAGGCCTGCCTGTCCATCACCAACTCCTGGAGTTCACTCAGACTTATGTCCATCGAGTCGGTGATGCCATCCAGCCATCTCATCCTCTGTTGTCCCCTTCTCCTCCTGCCCCTAATCCCTCCCAGCATCAGGGTCTTTTCCAATGAGTCAACTCTTCGCATGAGGTGGCCAAAGTATTGGAGTTTCAGCTTTAGCATCAGTTCCATGTATAACTATCCCCAGAGTGGGAGCCTTGTACAGTAGACAGGACCATCAGCTAGGTGGGTTCAGCTTTACATCTTTCCCTAAGAAGGAAGGTGATGATACTTTCATACATATGCTGTCATTGACTTATTCAGGATATTTATTTGCTCTCAGTTCTCTCTCTGTGGGAAAAGCATTATCTTTGCTCTGTTTTTCAGAAAACAAACATTTCCTAAAGTTTTTAGCTGAAAACAAAACTTAATGAGATCCATTTTGATGATTCCCCACGAAAATGATTGTCATGTGGATAGCTAACCCCCTGTGGTATTTAAGCTGCCTGCAAATTTTTATAATTATTTTGTCAATACCCCTCAATGCTGCCAGGTAAACACTTCAGACCAAATTTAATATCTTTTCTAACAAAAATATGAGCAGATTGTCTCACTGATTTTGACATATTATACTTTTTTTGGATGCTGTTCTGTAAGTGAGAGAAGGGAGAATTGAATGATCAGTAGACTTTGATAGCAAAGATAATTATGGAAGCAGTGTTCTGAGAACGGTGAGCACGGGCACAATGGGACTTTCCTACAAAAGCAAAAATGGCTATTTTGCAGATCCTGATTCAATATTTGCTGTCAGTACACCCTGCCTTCTTTCTGACTGAAAAACTATTTCAGTTTAGTTCATCTTTTAATATGAAGAAGAAATGGAGGGTTTATGGTCTTGTTTTCCTTTTTTTTCTTTTCTATTTTAAGACATGAAGCTAAATCTAGGAAGCTTAGATTTCAGTGACAACTCTAGTTAAAGAATAATCGTCTCAGTTTTCAATGTTGAAGATGAAAATGAACTTAAGTGCAAAATTTTATCTTCCTGGAATGCTGGTTGGCCTCTATAGTGTAATTTTCAAGTAGGAAAGAACTATTAGCGTCCTGTAATTGAGGGGATTTGGGGACGGCCAGAAGAGAAAGACTGGATTTCTCCACACATTTTTGTTCTCAATATGAGAGTTGCATTGCAACCATATATTTAGCCTGATGCTTATAAATATCAATTTTTTTCTTTTGACTTTCAACTTTTGCTCTGAAAATGCGAAAAAATCTTAAAGTATGAATCTTAACAATGGTGATTATTAATCTTTAAACATTCCAAACTTTCATAAGAAATTTTAAAGCCAATTAAGGAATTCTTTGTTCTGTTGAGATAGAATAAGTTTTTTAGATGGTATCTTCCCAAAGATACCATTACTGAAAGAAGGTTGACATTATTAAAGAAAGTCAACAATAAAGATTCATAAGTTTTTATAATGTAGATTCTGAATCGGTCAACAACATTGTCTGATTGCTCAGTTCTCTACAAATTCTGCCTGACTATATTATACTGCTACACATAAGCAATTTGGGGATTGCTTATTTATTTTCTTACATGGCAGTTACATTGGCATGAGAGCAATACGCTACATGAAATTTATTCTTAGCTTTTCAAATGTGTCGAAGCAGACTCTATAATTGGGAACTGTGTGTTGTGAATACCTGAGTAGACACTTGCTTTAAGATTTTTAAAAAAGAGATGAATTGTTGCTTATAGAAATTCCTGAGGACAAAAGAGTCATGTCCATAAATGCTACCATCATTATATTTGTTTTTCTTTATTTACAGTAACCAACTTTATTGTCATAAAATCCCCTTAATGTTTATTTCTCTCTCTGTATGTGTGTGTGTATGTGTATATGTAGCCCTGGGTAGCCCAGATGTTACAAGCATTATCCAAAACACTGAAAAAGAAGTCATGTTTTATAACAATATGTCAGATCTTATTTTGACATATGTTTGCTTGCTCACTTGGTTGACCTCCCATACTATGTTGTTTAAATAGAAGATTTTAGAGAAGATAACTATTTTCATCCCACTCCTGACCCTAGTCAGTCATTTCAGTTGCTCAGTCGTGTCCGACTCTTTGCCACCCCCATGAACCGCAGCAAGCCAGGCCTCCCTATCCATCACCAACCCCCGGAGTCCAACCAGACCCATGTCCATTGAGTGGGTGATGCCAAACAATTTCATCCTCTGTCTTCCCCTTCTCCTCCTGCCCTCAATCTTTCCCAGAAGCAGGGTCTTTTCAAATGAGTCAGCTCTTCATATCAGGTGGCCAAAGTATTGGAGTTTCAGCTTCAACATCAGTACTTCCAATGAACACCCAGGACTGATTTCCTTTAGGATGGACTGCTTGGATCTCTTTGCAGTCCAAGGGACTCTCAGGAGTCTTCTCCAACACCACGGTTCAAAAGCATCAACTCTTCAACACTCAGCTTTCTTTCTAGTCCAACTCTCACATCCATACATGACCACTGGAAAAACCATAGCCTTCACTAGATAGACCTTTGTTGGCAAAGTGATGTCTCTGCTTTTGAATATGCTATCTAGGTTGGTCATAACTTTCCTTCCAAGGAGCAAGCATCTTTTAATTTCATGGCTGCAATCACCATCTGCAGTAATTTTGGAGCCCAGAAAAATAAAGTCAGCCACTGTTTCCACTGTTTCCCCATCTATTTGCCAAGAAGTGATGGGACCGGATGGCATGATCTTAGTTTTCTGAATGTTGAGCTTTAAGCCAACTTTTTCACTTTCCTCTTTCACTTTCATCAACAGGCCCTTTAGTTCTTCTTCACTTTCTGCCATAAGGGTGGTGTCATCTGCATATCTGAGGTTATTGATATTTTTCCCAGCAATCTTGATTCCAGCTTGTGCTTCTTCCAGCCCAGCGTTTCTCATGATGTACTCTGCATAGAAGTTAAATAAGCAGGGTGACAATATACAGCCTTGATGTACTCCTTTTCCTATTTGGAACCAGTCTGTTGTTTCATGTCCAGTTCTAATTGTTGCTTCCTAACCTGTATACAGGTTTCTCAAGAGGCAGGTCAGGTGGTCTGGTATGCCTATCTCTTTCAGAATTTTCCACAGTTTATTGTGATCCACACAGTCAAAGGCTTTGACATAGTCAATAAAGCAGAAGTAGATGTTTTTCTGGAACTCTTGCTTTTTCGATGATCCAGTGGATGTTGGCAATTTGATCTCTGGTTCGTCTGCCTTTTCTAAAACCAGCTTGAACATCTGGAAGTTTGAATGAACTTCAATCTGCACTTATATTTAGAAGATATAATTAAAATAAGTATGTATTTTCATTATGTATATCTATTCTTATTCTATAGGCATTTTCCCCCTAAAATTAGTTATACAAATGGCATTAAATTGAGTGGTATTCCAAGGCTCTATCAAAAAGCTACGTACACTTTTGGAAATATAAAAATATCATCTTAAATTTCCTGTTGAGATACAGAAGCATTATTATTAACCAACAGTTTCCATTATAGAGTAGGATTATTTTTCTAATTTGTCATTAGAGTCCAATAAGAAAGGCCACTGATAGCCTGAAATCCCATGTGAGGGCCATTTTGTATTAAGTAGCCAAATATTTATAACCTTATGTCTGTCTTGTGAAGATAACTTTATATTTCAAATACCAAAGGTACAGTAAAAGAAAAGTGGGCTTATGAGTGTTTGTTACTCATATAAGTGTTTGCAAATCTAGATTAGATGGGTCAAAAGATTGGAATGGAGGAGAAAATAATGGCATTAACTCTTTCCAAGAATTGCAAATAAAAATAACCATTAGGTGATTACAATTGATTACTAGTTACTCTTGCTTAATTAAAAGTTTTACATCATTTTAATATACATCATTTGTAATATCAATTAAATTTTGTTTGAAAATAGATTTTACTTCAAGGTTATGAATACTGGATAAAAGAGGTTAACTCTATAGGAAACCTAGTTGCTACAAAACTGAGACTGAGCACATTAGATTTTTTAATATTAAAATGTACATAGAAAGAGCTAAAATGTCTATTACTAATTTTAAAGCAATTTATTTCTAAAAGAACAATTAAAGGGAGACACCCCTATGTTTTTTATTTGTTGATCTGATCTTTGTAATAATGCTTGGTTAAGATTGAAATTACCATAAAAAGATTTCAATAATACTATCTTTGAAATACTGGTTGCAAGCTCCCTTGTCTGTGGTTTATTTCTTTTTATTTTAGAAAGAAATGGTATAACACTATAAAATCACAAGATAATGAAATTTATACTAAAGAAAAATTTATTTGAATTAAACAAAAGGAAAAGTCCTCCCGCTTTCCACTGTTGTTTCACTTCACGTCAGTTCAGTCGCTCAGTCGTGTCTGACTCTTTGCGACCCTATGAACCGCAGTATGCCAGGCCTCCCTATCCATCACCAACTCCTGGAGTCCATCCAAACCCATGTCCATTGAGTCGGTGATGCCATCCAACCATCTCATCCTCTGTTGTTCCCTTCTCCTCCTGCCTTCAATCTTTCCCAGCATCAGGGTCTTTTCAAATGAGTCAGTTCTTTGCATCAGGTGGCCAAAGTATTGGAGTTTCAGCTTCAACATCAGTCCTTCCAATGAACACCCAGGACTGATTTCCTTTAGGATGGACTGGTTGGATCTCCTTGCAGTCCAAGGGACTCGCAAGAGTCTTCTCCAGCACCACAGTTCAAAAGCATCAATTCTTCAGTGCTCAGCTTTCTTTATAGTCCAACTCTCACATCCATACATGACCACAGGAAAAACCATAGCCTTGACTAGATGGACCTTTGTTTTCAAAGTGATGTCTCTGCTTTTTAATATGCTATCTAGGTGGGTCATAGCTTTCCTTCCAAGGAGTAAGCGTCTTTTAATTTCATGGCTGCAATCACAATCTCTAGTGATTTTGGAGCCCAGAAAAATAGTCAGCCACTGTTTCCCCATCTATTTGCCATGAAGTGATGGGACTGGATGCCATGATCTTAGTTTTCTGAATGTTGAGCTTTAAGCCAACTTTTCACTCTCCTCTTTCACTTTCATCAAGAGGCTCTTCAGCTCTTCACTTTCTGCCATACAGTGATGTCATCTGCATATCTGTGGTTATCGATATTTCTCCCGGCAATCTTGATTCCAGCTTGTGCTTCCTCCAGCCCAGCGGTTCTCATGAGGTACTCTGCATATAAGTTAAATAAGCAGGGTGACAATATACAGCCTTGACGTACTCCTTTTCCTATTTGGAACCACTCTGTTGTTTCATGTCCAGTTTTAACTGTTACTTTGATTAGAGAACTACATTTGCTATTAACTGTGCATTAAATGGCAAACGGGTTGAAATGCTGTTTACTTATCAAAGTTTATACTTATAAATGTGTTACTTAAATTATAGATATGAATGTTATACTTTTCAATAGCAAAACTTGTCTGTCTTTAGAACAGTATTTTTTTTTTTCTGTTTTTAAGAATTTAGGACCTTTAGGAAAGTTACTTTCTGGAAGATCATATTTTAATTGAACTCAGCATTGTGTGTCTTGAAAATCCTAAAGGGAAACAGTAAACCAGTTTAATTTAAAAGGAATAGTGGAATGGATACCATTTTCTTCACGCACTGCAGACTAACAGGCATTGAATGTTACACACAGGTCAGTCACTGTGCTAACTACTTTAGATGATTTACCTCTGTAAATCCTTGCAGCAATTCTATTAAGTAGGGACAGTTTTGCTCCTTTTAATTTGTAAATAAAGTTTAGAAAGTCTTGCCCAAGATTACCAAGATAATTTTTGCTGGAACTTACATTTATACCTGAAGCCCTTTGACTCCAATCCCTCACCTCAATCAAGCAGCTGTACTCCTTGCTCCAAATGGTGACAAAGAAAATGTCAGTCATCAAAACAAATTCATTCCATATGAGTGAAAGAGGCATTGAGGACATTCTATTCCAGTTTTGCCAGTATCTGTGGGTATGTTTAACAGATTAAGAGACTGGAATCAAATTTAGAACATTTTAGGCCATCCTAAGAGCTCATCATTCATTGCCCTGTTATTGAAAATATCCCTGTTCATTCTGTGGCAAACCCAACCACAAGTTTAACCCATTTTTATGGCTTTGAACTTAGCCCTGGGCAGATTTTATACCTCCCCAGCAGCCTTGACATGACTCTGAGCTGGCATTCCTTAGGGAGTAGTGAGGCAGCAGAGGTGTGCTATGACTAACTAGGCGAATCTGTTGACCTTGCCCTTGTAGGGCCCGTCTGCTTCACTGCACAGCACATGTGGTTTCTGTGCACTGTGGAAGGTGGCTTTCCTGTGGATCCCCATCTGCTCTTGGATTTTTCACCTGTTCTTTTGGGGAGAATTAGGTGTGATCCCTATATTGACCTCTAAAATTTCTTGAAATGTGACTTCAGAATGCCATAGGTTCAATCACATGAGAGAAGACAGAGATATTTTTATAATAAATATTATTTTCAATGTGCAAGTAAGTCATTTTATATTTTGGTAACACTCCAGGTCAAAGAATTAGTGACTGAAAAAGAAAAAGGATCCAAAAACTTTCTGGGAAAGTAGTAAGCTAGTGAAATTTCTGTAGGAGAATTTGTGAGTAAACTTTGTGAGAGAATTTGTGAGTAAAATGGAAAAATATAGGGTACCTTTTAGTTTTGCAGAATTCCAAGTGAAGTTCTGAATTTCATATATATATAGCTACTATATATATGTATGTATATATATACATACATCTATATATTTATAGTGTGCATGCTCAGTTGTGTCTAACTTTTTGGGACCCCATGGACTGTAGCCTGCCAAACTCCTTTGTCCATGGCATTTTCCAGGCAAGAATACTGGAGTGGGTTGCCATTTCCTCCTCCAGAGGATCTTCCCCACCCAGGAATAGAACTCACATCTCCTATGGCTCCTGCATTGGCAGGTGGATTCTTTACCACTGAGCCAACAGTGATATCTCTTTATAGATAGAGCTATTGTTAATCTAATTCTTATCCTCAGATTTTTTTCCTTCTCTATCCCATTAACTGAGCCAATGAGGTTTGGCCCAGATTTCAACATTCACCTAGTGTATTTTTCAAGTTCTAATTGATAAGAGTGTCTTAACCACTAAATCATTTGGAAAATAGTTGCAATTCTCAGTTTACAAATCCTTAGATCAACACCTTCATTAACATGCTGTACCTCAAAAATGTTTTTAGTAATTCTTTTCCTTCTCATTTTCATATTATTTTCTCCAGTGTACTCCCTTTCCCTTCTTTCCTCCTCTTTTCAAAATGTAATTTTTTAAATCTCTATTGTATACCATAGCCCAATTTTTTCTTCCTCTCCCATTATTTCCCCTCCTGTTTGAAATTGGAGAAGAGAAGGCAAGCAATGGACTATGACTTATAAACTCCAGCTATATTTTAAATTCCTCTATTGATTGTTTTCCCTTCTTTCTAGTTTATCTCCCTGTTAATAAACACTATTTACATAACCTCCCCCACATCTCCTGCTTCTTTTAAAGTTTTCTCCTCTTGGGTAACATTGACAAAACACAGCCTTGGGACTCCTTATCCCTACTTATTTGGACCATTTCTCCTTACTTTGCTGACATACTTCTTCTAGGCCTCTTCATCTTAACTGGCCACCAAAATAAATACCTGGCCCCTGACCTAATGTACTTAACAGACATCAGTTTGTTTTCTACTATCTTTCCTCTGATCTAGCATCTATGGCACGGGCTCTTTTTAACCCTTTGAGGATTTGATTTCTTTGCTTCTTCCAAAAAGCTTTGACTGACTCTCCATTTGTTAATTCACTTTTTGATCTATAGTCTCCTCTCACTCCAGAACTTTAACGATTATTTTCTAGAATTCAACAACTAGGGTCTTTACTTCCATCTCCTTAACCTGATGGATCACAGTGAGCTTGCAGATATGAGCTGAAGGAACAAAGTAGGAATCCTGTGGACGAGGCACTTAGCACCAAAGAAGACTCTAGGGCTACTGAAATCCCCTGTGGGTTGGTAAGCTATCTGTAAGTTTCTTTTGCACAATACTGTCCTAATTCGCTTCCTATTGGGGGCCTTTGCTCTTTACCTGGCTCAGTAGTAAAGAATCCTCCTGCCAGTGCAGGAGATGCTGGAATGCAGGAGACAACAGAGACATAGGTTCGATCCCTGGGTCAGAAAGATCCCCTGCAGTAGGAAATGGCAACCCACTCCAGTATTCTTGCCTGAAAACTTCCATGGAAAGAGAAGCCTGAAAGACTACAGTCCATAGGGTCACAAAGAGTCAGACATGACTGAGCAACTGAGCACTCATGCATGCACAGAAAAAGACTCCAGACTTCTTATTTAGCACAGTGTGAATTTTTCACTGTAAGGTGATAGAAGAGAAGAAGAAATACTACACTAAGAACATAAAGGGAGCAGAGTATTTAGTTATAATTGTTCCCATTTACCAGACATACCAGTCTGTCCTCTTGTGTTGAGCAAAATTAATTTGAAGGCTTGATCAGGACAGCTGTAATAGCAGGAATGACTGGAAGAGGACTTAAAGGTGTGTGGGTGGGTTGGGGGGAGGGATTAAGAGCAATTGTGTTCCCACTGCACCTGAAGGATGAAGGGATGCAACATGTCTGCATCTGTGTAAGGTATGGGGGTGGGGTGGACGTCATTCCCTTGTTTTATGAGCAGTGTCAGGGAAGCATTTAATATGCATCTCTCCTCCTGCAAACTCCAACATGTATGTTCTGTGTGTGCTTAGTCGCTCAGTCCTGTCCAACTCTTTGAGACCCCATGGAATGCAGCACCCTCAGGCTCCTCTGTCCATGGGGATTCTCAGGCAAGAAGACTGGAGTGGGTAGCTGTTTCCTTCTCCAGGAGATCTTCCCAACCCAGGGATTGAACCCAGGTCTCCCACACTGCAGGCACATTCTTTACCAGCTGAGCCACCAGGGAAGCCCAAGAGTACTGGAGTGGGTAGCCTATCCCTTCTCCAGGGCATCTTCCTGACCCAGGAATCGAACTGGGGTCTCCTGCATTGCAGGCAGTTTCTTTACCAGTTAAGCTACCAGGGAAGCTCAAACTCCAAGATATTTGATGGCTAAAAAAACAAAACAAAACAAAACAAAAAACTACAAAAAAAAAAAAAAATACCCAGCCAACAAACAAACACACATAGTCCCTGGAACTTTATATAACACAAAGCAAAGAGACTGATTCTTGCACTCTGATGAAGTCAAGCCCAAATTTATTAAAAAAGAAAGTTGCTTGGGCTCTTAAGGCTTGTTTATTTTTTCTCACCTGAAAGTGGGATCTTCCAAAGAATAATCTTCAGAATATTCTGGGGAACATTCATTTTATTTGTGGTCATCAGTTCAGTTCAGTTCAGTCGCTGAGTTGTGTCCGACTCTTTGCGACCCCATGAGTCACACCACGCCAGGCCTCCCCGTCCATCACCAACTCCCAGAGTTCACTCAGACTCACGCCCATCGAGTCAGTGATGCCATCCAGCCATTTCATACTCTGTTGTCCCCTTCTCCTCCTGCCCCCAATCCCTCCCAGCATCAGGATCTTTTCCAATGAGTCAACTCTTCGCATGAGGTGGCCAAAGTACTGCAGTTTCAGCTTTAGCATCATTCCTTCCAGAGAAATCCCAGGGCTGATCTCCTTCAGACAACCCTGTCTTCTAGTAGTGGCAGCTACGAAGTCTACTAACCAATGTGCTTAGTTGCTCAGTCATGTCTGACCCCATGGACTATAGCCCACCAGGCTCCTCTGTCCATGAGGATTCTCTAGGCAAGAATGCTGGAGTGGGTTTCCATGCCCTCCTCCAGGGAATCTTCCCAACCCAGGGATTGAACTCAAGTCTCCCGCATTGCAGGCGGATTCTTTACTGTCTGAGCCACCAGGGAAGCCCACTAAACATTAGGAAAGAAGTATGTGGACTGTGTGTATCTGTGTATCATGTGTGTGTGTTGCCTTAGAAATGGGTAATCTTCTCTAAAGCCATGTTGTCGTAGCTTTTGTCCTTGGGATCATAGCCTGGAACCAGGCTTTCTTGCTTGAGGCCGTTTTGTAAGACAGATTCAGCTCCTTGTTTCCAGGTACTGCCATTCTCAAGGTTTTCCTGAGGAAAATAGAGAGACACATATTAGTGGGAAAGTCTTAATGTATCCCAAAATTAAACTGAGGTAATCTTGCTCACACCTTCCCTTTTGAAAAAGAAAAAAAGATAGATAAATATGAAAGCAGCACAAACAACTCTGACCCAGGGCACTTCCTAATTGATAGCTTTGATGCCTCAATCCATGTAGGTGCCATTTCTGATGATGATGATGATGATAATAATAATAATAATAATAACAGAGCAGTTTAGTGAGCTGGTGGCTCAGACAGTAAAGAATCTGCCTGCAATGCAGGAGACCCAGGTTCGATCCCTAGGTTGGGAAGAGCCCTTGGAGAAGGGAATGGCTACCCACTCCAGTATTCTTGCCTAGAAAATCCCATGGACAGAGGATCCTGATGGGCTACAGTCCATGGGGTCACAAAGAGTCGAACACAACTGAGCCAGTAATTGCATCGCACAATATATCAACGCATGGAGTGAAGACATTTATGTCTCTAGTACAATAGTCCTGTGAGGCAGTAGTATTACTTGCTTAGGAGAGACAAATTTGAGTCTCAGAAGGTGGTCACCTTCTTCCTTTCCATGAACAGCAGGTCTTCTGGTCACAACAGGGGCCCTGTATGAGAACTCTGCAGAAGGCTGCTCAGTGTTATTTCTTGGCAAAGGAGCCCAGTAGTGACAACTAAGTGTTCCCTCCCACTCTAGACTCAGCCTTGAGAACAGAAGCTGCCTGCATCACCAAGATTTCCCATTTATCTCAGGAAATTTGTGCCCAGGATGATAAGTCTGTAAAGCAGTAAATAACATTATTCTTTTTTTTTCTAGAACTTCCTCAAGCTCCATTTATCCAAACAATACACTGCTTAGCCAGCTGCCTTGTCAGCAAATAGGCTGCCTTCCCATTCCAAGCCCCTGTCAAGAAGGTGCTCTCCTTAGCAAAAACTATGAAACTCAGCTTTACTTCACATACATGTTATTATGGGCTTTGGGTAGGGGGGAAGCAGATGACAACTTAAGAGCTGTGATAAGGGAAAAGAGTCCCTCTCCTAGAGTACTGAAAGAGTGAAATATCTGGGTTTGAAAGAAAGATAATAAGCCTTCACTTTAAGGGAAAAAAATTCCTGCCTGTAATCTGACTGAGAGGACAGACACAGATAAAAGCAGCTGCAAACCCAACAGGAATCATTGCTTCTGTCAAGGTCCTGGCATTATCAGATGTCATAGTAACTCTGAGTGATTACTGCTGTTCCACCAAAGCTGCCACAGATGGCTTTGTCTCCAGTCCCTCTTCCCTTACTTAGACCGCTCTTAGAATCCTCCAGCAGAAACAGCAGCCTTACCCTTTTGTTGAGGGTGGCACTCCCTGGCTCCCCTGGGGTGTCCCGGCCCTGCTTCCTATATCAAGTCAGTAAGGCTGTTATGGTCATGGGCTGATGTGACCTTAATCATACTTGGACAGTATCTCTAGACCTTAATAGCAATGGGACAATTTCCCTCACCCTGTGTGGCCTAAACATGATTCTTGGAAGGATAAGAGGAGAGCTGGGAGATAGTATGTATCCTGCTGTATCTCTATCTGAGAAGTTCCACCAATAAATCTTACTTTATATTTACACTCCGTGACATACCAGACATGTTCATGTCCAGGTCACACTGCATGGTCTCCCCTTTGTTCTCAGATAAAAGCTGAAGTTCCAAAAGTGTGAAAGTTGCTCAGTCATGTCCTACTCTTTGCAACCCCATGGACTATACAGTCCATGGAATTCTCCAGGCCAGAATACTGGAGTGGCTAGCTGTTCCCTTCTCCAGGGGATCTTCCCAACCCAGGAATCGAACCCACGTCTCTCATCTTGCAGGCAGATTCAGCTGAGCCACCAGGGAAGCCTAAGAATACTGGAGTGGGTAGCCTATCCCTTCTCCAAGGATTTCCCCAGGATCTTCCTGACCCAGGAATCTATCCAGGGTCTCCTCCTCTGCATTGTAAGTGGATTCTTTACCAGCCGAGCTACCAGGGAATTTAGCTGAGGTGACTGAAGTGGAAACACAGATTCTTTCAGATTGTCATATCCACCAGCTATCCTCCCAACTCCCGGCCTTGTACATGGTTTAAATGGGCAGAAACGGAATCCTTTTGAGCCAATTCACATTGTTCAGAAGCTCAAACATCAGCTTACCTGCTCTGTTCCACTGTCATGCTGAACTCCACACCAGCACAGTGTTTTGTATTTCTTAGACCAAAAGCAAAATAAATTGCAGACTGGTCTAATTAGCAGTGGTGGAATATCCTTGCCCTTTTGGAGACCTAATAATAAAAGGAAAAATGGATTAGGTGTTGCACGCTTCCAAGAGTTCCTTTAAGGATTGTCCATTTGAGAACTAGGTCAGTCTTTTTGTGGTGAACCCCAAATCATGCCTGTAAGATGGGTACCTCATTTGGCAATGCATAAGACTAGCCCATGTCTTCCTTGGCCCCAAGAAGAGGAAAGTATGTAACTGACCTGTTAGGAAGCTGATGATTACCCCAGCAGCTATGCATCCCAGGCAGCCCACAGTGCTGTAGTGCAGGTAGGAGAGGGCATACCAGGTCTCAGCGATGGCGGGTCTGTGAAGAACAGCAGCATATCCTCAGTTCTGAGTGTGAAGTCATGATTCACAGTGACTAAGAGGATGGCTGAGGGCTCGGCATTTCTTAGAATGGTCTTCCCTGGCGGCTCAGTGGTGATGAGCCAATGATCAACCAGGTATGATCCCTGATTGGGAAGATCCCCTGGAGGAGAAAATGGCAACCCACTCCAGTATTCTTGCCTAGGAAATCCCGAGGACAGAGGAATCTGGCAGGCTACAGTCTATGGGGTCACAAACAGTTGGACATGACTGAGCAACTAAACAACAATCTCTCAAAACCCCAAAGCTTATCTTTTTGCCATTTGATCATTTTTTTTTAAATAACTGACTGTGGAGTGGTTGTGTTTTATATTTCACTCAACTCAATCCATTCCTGCATTACAAGTCCTACTACTACACCACAATGGAAATAAGGACCATGCTTTCCATTTCAGACATTTACTAAGCCCAGATTTAATGTCAGAAATTGTGACAGACACTGGAGATTAAAGATAAGTAAGCCACAAAGTCTACATATAAGAGTTAACGATCATAAAATAGACCAGCACGCCTTCGTAGAAGAACAACAAAGGATTTGGAAAATATTCAGAAAGAGTGTTAAACCCAGGCTGATATGTGAGATGATGCCTCAGCTTGTTTTTAAAAAATGCTGCTGCTGCTGCTAAGTCTCTTCAGTCATGTCTGACTCTGTGCAACCCCATAGACGGTAGCCTACCAGGCTCCTCCATCCTTGGGATTCTCCAGGCAAGAACGCTGGTGTGGGTTGCCATTTTCTTCTCCAATGCATGAAAGTGAAAAGTGAAAGTGAAGTAGCTCAGTCATGTCTGACTCTTAGCGACCCCATGGACTGCAGCCTACCAGGCTCCTCCGTCCATGGGAGTTTCCAGGCAAGAGTAGTGGAGTGGGTTGCCATTGCCTTCTCCGTTTTAAAAAATACTTAGCTGTTATTCAAGCAAAAAAAAAAAAAAAAAAAAAAAGTTTGTTAGAGCCAGGATTCAGCATTCCAAGAAAAAATATAGAATAAGCACAGGAGGAAGGAAGCAATAGCGTAGTGGACCTGAGAACTGAGACTTCCAATTAACACTCTTGCCAAGTTCATCCTTGGGCACCAGGATGCAGAGGAATGCATACTCTTGGGCACCGGGATGCAGAGGAATGCATATTTACGTAAAGCTGGAACTCTGGGGCACTCTTTATTGCTGGGTACCGTCCAGAACAACTCTCTCTTAGGAGAGCAAGATGGTCTCCTCAGACTTAGCATGAAGTATGCACCTTTCTCTAACTTGGTGACCGTCTCTCTGGGACCTGACGCCATCTTTAAGGTGAGAATACCTGCTGGAAAGCACTGGAGGCACCGATTCCGTCACGTTTGATAGGCCACACTGGTCAGTCGACAAAGGCAAAGGCCATGTCTTAGAGGCTGGTGCAGGGTAAATGAAGGCCCCGATGGCCACCCAAAATGACAAGAGGATTCCGGTCAGAAGGCCTGCTAGGGCACCCTTGAAAAGAAAAGCAAAAGTTAATGAGAGATCTGACCATTGAAAGATCAAAGCCATTGAAAGAATAATGAGATGAAAAGCCTTATGTCTCAGACATTCTGGCTTTCTACTCCCAATCCTGGCCACTTGTGCTCAAAACAGCACACTGCCTGCCTTCAAACTCCCACAGTGAGCTTTATTTAGGAATACATTGTTCCTTAAATGAAGACATTGGAGGATTTTATTGTGGTCATTTTATGTAAATTTTAGCAGGATTTTTTTTTTTCTCCTTTTGGCTTCTCCTTCCTATCACTAAAAAATACTTGTTGAACCTCAGTTCCCAGAAGAAGAGTTTCAGAAATTCAGGAAAACCTCAGATAATGGAGACACTGGGGTCATTTTCCCCTGACATCCATTGTAGGTTGTGATATAGAAATTTTTATTCCCATATCTCTTCCCAGGTGATGCTGGTCATGTCCTTGGACTCCAAGTTTGGAGTTTTTGGTTTGAGTCTAATGTTAGTCATGTCAGTTAAGGGTCATACTTCTCGATAAAAAGTTAAAAGTCAGTGAGTCACTCACTTCTCCTTCCAAGGAAATAGAATAACCCAGCGGGGATCAGGACCACCGAAAAGTAAAACTGAATCTTGCTGGTCTCTGCCAGATAGCTGATCTTTCTCTGTGATAGAAAACAACTTGTTGGTTTCTCTATTTATTCATAAAAACGTCTCTTCAGTTACAGCACCAGAATGTTCTGTTTGTTATTGTTTAGGGAAACCAAAGCAATGAATGTGACTTGACTACTGGAGCCCTTGGACTACACCACACGTTTGCTGTCACGTCTGACTCTGCAGCACTGTGGACTGTAGCCTAATGGGCTCCTCTGTCCATAGTCTCTTCCTGGCAAGAATACTGGGGTGGGTTGCCATTTCCTCCTCCAGTGATCTTCCAGACCCAGGGATCGAACCCACATCTCTTGCGTCTCCTGCGCTGGCAGGTGGATTCTTTGTCACTAGTGCCACCAGATGCTATAAATGAAAGATCAGAAAAGTATTTGCAACAACTGAGCATTGTATTATATTTCCAAACAAGTGTGCCTTTTGAGTTATTTTTACTACACAGTCATCCAACCAATATTTACTTAAGGACATACCATTAGCTTGTACTGGGGCTTCCCCAGTGAGGCTACGTGGTAAAGAAGAAACTGCCTGCCAATGCAGGAGACATAAGAGATGTGGGTTTGATCCCTGGGTTGGGAAGATTCCCTGGAGGAGGGCATGAAAACCCACTCTGGTATTCTTTCCTGGAGAATCCCATGAACATAGGAGCCTGGCGGGCTATAGTCCATAATGTCACAAAGAGCTGGACACGACTGAAGTGACTTAGCACTCACGCACACACATTAGCTTGTATGGTATCTAGTATTTGTACCTTTGTCAAAACCAAGAATACCCAGATATTAAAATATGTAGGCTGGCCTCCTCTCTCCTTCTTCAATTAGTTAATTAGCTTAATTAAGTTACTTATAATTTGGGGTAACTAAATATAGAAAAGAAAATTTACACTTTTAAAGTTTTCAAAGTTGGGTTTTAACTAAACTATTTCTGATCTTAGTATCTGTTTTATATTTCATTTTGTGGGCTCTTAATTTAGAGAAGACAACTTAAACCCTAAAGAGTTAGCATTGATGCCATAAAATATGATATTTCATGACTGGCTTTTACTTTGTTTTGTGCTCTTAATACAGACTCACAGATTAAGAGATTGGAGGGCTAGGGCTCTATTTAGATCTACTATGGAAAGAAGACCTCATTTTTTTCTGGCAAAGACAAATGGCCTTTCCAAGGAGGACTGAGGGAAGAGTGGCTGGGCCCAGTCTCAGCTGGAAGTATGCAGAAGGGTGTGGGAGACTTACCTTCCAGTTCACAAAAGGGAACAGAATTCCCAGAGAGAACAAGCCCAGCATCGGCCCCCCACACATGCCGTGGATGCTGAGGGCAGCCTATGGAGCAAAGCAGATCAGATCAACAAACTATATTCCCCTGAATCTGTGGCCCACCCAGGACCAACTCCCTTTCTTGGACATGTGATGAAGTACAGTCCTAGTCCTGACCTTGTCACTTATTAATCATGTGCTTTCTCAAAATCATTTCTCCCTTCTGGGCTCATTGGTAAGCATTATGTAAAAAAACAAAAATATCTATAAACACACTTGTGTGTGTGTGTGTGAACACAGACAATTTGGATTTTGTAGAATAAGTTTTCCCGCAAGCTGGAAATTACTGATTTGTTTATATTTTCAATCTTGTCAAAAAGCTTTTGTAGGGGGGTGGGAGAGAGGTCCAAGTGAGAAGGAATATATGTATACATATGACTGACTTGCTTCATTGTACAGCAGAAACTAACACAACATGCTAAGGGGATTATAACACAGTTTTTTAAAAGAAGGCTTTTTTAATAATGTATTTAATAAATACATCTATAACTTGGTTGCATATCTTATGCAGTTGATCCAGTTGTTTTAATTTAGTTTGAACAACTCTATTATTTTGACAATAATTATTAACCCACTCTTGCTATCTCACCAGAATACCTCAAGGATGTTGCAGCATTAATTTGGAACATGGTGGGGAGGCCATTGGATACTCTGTATCCTACATACCATTGTTATGGCTGCGTCTCCTTTGGATATAGTTTGGCAAATGCATTTCCATCTCTCTTAGCCATTAAGTTGTTGAACCCAGTGAATTGGCAATGGGTTTTAATTAAACAAGTTTTCTATGAACCTATATAGTTTTGTACCATAGCTTTTTGAAAGTCTTGAGCATACACAGGCACTGATAAACCTGGAAGGGAGCATGTACTTAAGTATGTATGTTCATGCACACAGACACACACACACACACACACACACATACACAAAGCTACTCTGCAAAGCTACTCTGCAATGCAACCCTAGTTCTATTCATACAACTGCAGGGCTCTTAGATCAAGGGGCTGTGATAAGACTGCTCTAAACATTTTATACATCTTTTCTGTTTGTCAGGCACCGGCTCCATGTCTTATGTGTCAGATAATAGAGATGAACTACTTTGGCACTCTAAACAAATGATCTCATTTCATCCCCACAATTACCCTGCTTAGTTGATAGCACTAACTGGATTTTACAGATGAGAAATTTGGACTGAAAGAAAGCATATTCAATGTATACTCTCAGTTAGAATGTTGCAGAGGTGATATTTAAAGTCTGAAGTCAGTTTTGTTTGGCTCTAAAACCCATATTTTCTCTTCTAAAAGCAAGTCCCACCTAAAAAAAGACAAAAGCATGGACAACCATCATGGTCTCCTTTTTTCTGTTTAAGGGGAAAAAGTTCTTTGAAGGAGCTCATCACTAAGAGAATATTTAGATTCTCATTTTGACTCTGCCACATGTAAATATGATCTGGTGAAACTTCAGTTATTAATTCAGATTTATTTTACTTCAGAGAGTCTTCTTTCTCTAATAAAATAAAATAGAAGTAGGACCAAAGGGACTTCAAGTCCAATCCAGCTATAATATAAATTCTTTTGTCCAGAAAAATGAGCTACAATGCACTGTTATGATTGCTTTTCCAGGATAATTTTTAGAGAAATCAATGCCACAGATAGATCTTTGACAAGATGGAGATAGATAAAATTACAGTAGATACTTTTCCCCAAAGTCAATACTTAATAGTCTTCACATTTTCTCTGCTGATTGATAGTATTAATTTCTAGTTGCTATGGTTGCTGAATTTGGAAGCTAACTTACTAGCTATTATATGGGAGACTCAATAAATTGGGATAAATGTTTATTTCCCTTGTAGGAGAAAAATAATGATCAATCTCTTACAAAGTCCTTAGCCAATATGCTCCAGGTAAGGGGGAAGTCTTCATGTGATAAAAGAGAAATAAATCAAAGAGTTTCTGGATTTTAAAAATGCATATTTCTGTAATATACAAAACCAACTTCAATTTCTTGTCTTTCTTTTTGTCATTAAGTATGTTTTATTGAAGGAAGACAGAGCTCATTTAATAGCCCCTACCCCAATGGCCAAATCTCATTTAAGCCCCTGCTGCAAGGAGAGGATTGCAGCTAAAGAAATGTGTTTCAGTACGGGGTGTCCTAGCCTTCTCAGATGACAAATGGGGATCAAAATAACTGCTTCTAATACCTGCTTCCTAGGATTTGTGTGTGTGTGCCTGTTTGAGAGTATTCAATGTGGAATCCAATAGAATCTAAATAGAACCGGCACTCTGGAGCACATGATAATCACCCCCGAAATATTATCCACCATTATTATCATCTTACTATTATCTTCTTACCTCCCCTGTTGGTGAGCTCTCTAATCCCTGAGGTGTGTCATTTGATGGACTGTTTTGAAATCTAGAATGTACTTCTTTTTATACTTTGAAAGAAAGAAAGATCACCACCCACTCCCACAGAAAACAAACAAAGCACTTTCTTAAATTGGGGAAAAAAACAAGTCTAGAGATCGTGGTATGCATGGGAAGCCTGGAGTGCTGCAGTCCGTGGGGTTGCAAACAGTCAGACATGACTTAGCAACTGAACAACAATAACAGAGGTCATCGCAGCCCTCAGCAGAACTATTGAGTTGGCCAGAAAGTACATTCCGGTTTTCTTTAAGATCCTAAATGAACTTTTTGACCAACCCAGTAGCTGATGGCCACTAAGACAGCAGCATAATAGATAGACCCTTTGAAAAGACCCTGATGCTAGAAAAGATTGAGGGCAGGAGGAGAAGGGGATGACAGAGGATGAGATGGTTGAATGGCATTACCGACTCAATGTACATGGATTTGGGTAGACTCCGGGAGTTGGTGATGGACAGGGAGGCCTGGTGTGCTGCGGTTCATGGGGTCTCAAAGAGTTGGACACGACTGAGTGACTGAACTGAACTGGACTGATAATAGAATGGCTTTTCCCAGAGGGAACTCCACAAATCATTACTTACCAGATCTCCATTGGTTACTCTACTGATGTGGCTGACAAAGGTCTGTCTAGTCAAAGCTACAGTTTTTCCAGTAGTCATGTATGGATGTGAGAGTTGGACTATAAAGAAAGCTGAGTGCTGAAGGATTGATGCTTTTGAACTGTGTTGTTGGAGAAGACTCTTGAGAGTCCCTTGGACTGTAAGGAGATCCAACCAGTCCATCCTAAAGGAAATCAGTCCTCAATATTCATTGGTAGGACTGACACTGAAGATGAAACTCCAATTCTTTGGCCACCTATTGTGAAGAACTGACTCATTTGAAAAGACCCTGATGCTGGGAAAGATTGAAAGCAGGAGGAGAAGGGGATGACAGAGGATGAACTGGTTGGATGGCATCACTGACTCTAAGGACATGAGCTTGAGTAAGCTCCAGGAGTTGGTGATGGACAGGGAGGCCTGGTGTGCTGCAGTCCATGGGACTGCAAAGAGTTGGACATGACTGAGCAACTGAACTGACTGATGCTACCTGCCCCTCCTACTATCTTCCCTCCCTGTACATGATTCTATGTTCACATATTTAAAATGAAACAGCTTACTAGGTTTTCCCAGAGCCTTTGCTATGGTACTGTGTGCTGTAGTTTTCTGAAAAGGTAATGCATTGGAAAATTAAATGGTATATTATAGTTGTCTTTCTGTACCTGTTAAATCAGATGTCTTCAGAGAAGCAAGGAGAGCATTTTAGACACAAATCTCTTTCCTAGGAAACAACACATCAATGTGTTCATTTCTTGCCCACTGGCATCCCCTAAACTGTGTGAACTTTGTGACACACATTTTAACCAATCAGGAAAGGAAGCAAGCCTAGCATACTTATTTGAATAAGGACAAGCATTCCTCACAGCTGCCTCTTCATGATAAGCTTGACGTGTTACACCAGTGTTGCAAGAGACCTTATCTATTCTGGAGCCTTTCATGCCTCAATGGCAAATAAGCTTAACATGGGAATATCTCTGGAAGAAAACAATTCATTGTTTCAAATTCTCACCAAATTGGACATGGTGATACATCCTTAAAACAACATTGTTAATCAACTATATGCCAATAAAAAATAGACAGAAAAAAGAGTAAATAATGATTGTATAAAGGGGAGAAAACAAAGGGGCACAAAGCATCAGAGGTAACTTGGAAATGGGGGGAAATAAACCGTAAAAGGGGGCTTCCCCAATGGTTCACTGGGTAAAGAATCTACCTGCATCGCAGGAGACAAAGGAGACGTTGGGTTTGATCCCTGGGTCAAGAAGATCCCCTGGAGAATGAAATGGCAGCCCACTCCAGTATTCTTGCCTGAAGAACCCCCATGGACAGAGGAGCCTGGAGGGCTATAGTCCATAGTGTCATAAAGAGTCAGACATGACTTAACGACTAAGCACGCAAACCTTAAAAAATGCTGTTGAGGTCACTAAAGACAACTTCATGAACACGTCAGTTCTGCTGTGTGGAGGGGGAGATATCAAAATCCTCAAAAGTTGTAAAGAGATCAGCAAGTAACTGTTATTAAATAAAGCTCATACTTAGCACAGAGGACAGGACGTTTCCAGTCCCACAACTTCTCTTATAAAGACAGAGGATGAAATGGTTGTTACGGTACTAAACTACCCAACTCAGTTTCCTGTACTTCAAAAAGGAAATAATGGAACCTATGTAAAGAATTATTGGAAGGATCAAGCAAGATCTACTACTCTGGAAACTAAAACACATCCTATAAAAGTCAGTGATGACTATTCACTCACTTTCACTCATTTCTACATTTAAGCAGCATGTTTTAAAAACCTAAACCATGCCAAGAAAATATACAGGATGTTCAAATTAAACAAAGATGTGATAGGATTAAGATGGTTGATGTAGACTATGAAGATTGCTTATCTGATGATGTTTTGGGAGTTGGGCAATTTGAGGAAGGAAAAGGGGGAGCTTAGAAGACTTGGGTCATAAACATGGTTTAACCACTAACTAGCTGGGAGAACTTGAGCAGGATATTTTCATTTTTTTCTGTATCATCTACAAAATAAATGTTGAAACAGATTATCAGCACTTTCTAGTGTTGACATAAGCTAAACTGGGGGAGGTACTTCAGCATTGACTTCCCTGGTGGCTCAGATGGTAAAGCGTCTGCCTACAATGCAGGAGACCCGGGTTCAATCCCTGGGTTGAGAAGATCTCCTGGAGAAGGAAATGGCAACCCACTCCAGTATTCTTGCCTGGAAAATCCCATGGATGGAGAAGCCTGGTAGGCTGCAGTCCAATGGGTTGCAAAGACTCGGAAATGACTGAGCAACTTCACTTTCTTTCACTTTCAGCATTGTTAATAGGTAGAGGTGGGCTCATTTCCAAGGTCTATCATGCTTTAGTTATATGAATTTGGAACAGTTCTTCACCTCTCTACTTCTTAGTTTCATCACCTGTGACATTAGTACATTACTCATACTACATCTTAGGGAAGTGATGAGGATCAAATGAGGTAATACATTCGAGACTGCAGCTAGACCATAATAAACATTCTATAAATGTCCGTTATAATTATTGATTTTACTAATATGATTATCCTAGTTTTTATTTAAGGATAATCAATTCTCAGATCTGTCATTACCTGTATGACACCACCCATGAGGGATGCAGCCACAGCTGTGGAGGTACATATCACGCCAAATAAAAGACCTGAAGAAAGAAAATGCATGACTGTCATCCAACCTGCTTTGAGGGATTTCTTGAGCTCCTACTCAGGGTCTTCTCTCATGCAAGCCGTATTGGAAGGGGTCTCGGGAAGGATTGTCTACCCCATGTAGCTATCACAAACCCCAAGAAGGGCACTAATGAGACTTTCTCCCACAACACATGCTTTCCTCAGTCAGGCAGAATGAGCTGGAATCCAGCCTTGAGGAGGCTTCTCTCCAGGATTTAAGAAGAAAACTGTCATGTTGAAGCAACATGAAGATGCAGAAAGATCACTAGTCTACAGACTAATCCAGACTAAATTAGTGAGAACTAAGTCCATTTCACGGAGAAGGCAATGGCACCCCACTCCAGTACTCTTGCCTGGAAAATCCCATGGATGGAGGAGCCTGGTGGGCTGCAGTCCATGGGGTTGCAAAGAGTCGGACACGACTGAGCGACTTCACTTTCACTTTCCACTTTCCTGCATTGGAGAAGGAAATGGCAACCCACCCCAGTATTCTTGCCTGGAGAATCCCAGGGACGGGGGAGCCCGGTGGGCTGCCGTCTATGGGGTCGCACAGAGTCGGACATGACTGAAGTGACTTAGCAGCAGCAAGTCCATTTCAACCACTTACCTGTAATCAGCTGAAGAAATTACTAACTTCTCTGGGATATATGTAGTTTTTCATCTTTAAAATGGCTAAATATCTATACACTTTACCTTGCAGATTTTGAAAATCTGGAAATTTTTTCTGGTCTTTTCATGTTTTATTCATAACCTCCTTATGGCCCTCAGTATATTGCATAAGGATTTCTTTGTTTACATGGCTATGTTGGAGCACCATGAGGGTCATCAGGGTACCAGGCTCTGAAGCATCTTCAGTGTGCCTCTAGCATCATAGGATCTTGCTGGATGAATCAGCATATCTTGGTTATCTTTTAAAGGTGATATCTTTTTCTAAGCCCTATTTTAAAAAACAATTGTTTTTATACATCTTTGTTTAAAAACTACCTTAAAACTATTCAGTTCCCATTAAAACCTATAGACTAAATGAGAAAGGGTGAAAGACAAGGAGTTGGAGATAGATATAGAGACACAGTGACAAAAATAGAGAAAATTATTTTTCTCATTTTATTTGAAATTCTCTCTCAGGTAAATATTTGGCTCAGTTCCGAATGTCACCATTAATTTCACTGAGTATGTCAAACGCTTTCTAAATGCCAATGCTATAAATACCACTTCCCCCAAAGGTCTCATATTCTAGGAAGGGATGACATCTAAATTAATTTATCCAAGAGTACCTGTTATATAGCAAGTATTATATGCTTGTTATTATTATTATTATTATATTAGATTTGGTATGTGATATCCATAATATTTATTATCAGGAATTCACTTTTAGGATGAAATCAGAGTAGCAACTTTAAAGCTGTGTTTTCCAATTTCTCAATAAAACATAGAAAAACAAGGAAACCTACACAATAACAATAAAACCAAGTTTGACCAATAAACACCTTTCAGAATTATAAAATTGCTCCCATTATTTTTAAAGATGATAGATTAGACATCAGAAATAAATGTTTACCCTACTTCTGTATCACTTCATGAATAAGGAGAATTTCACCTGCCTGAAGAAAATTTAAAAGACATATTTTCTCAACTATTAATTATCTTCTTGCTGAGCCAACACTTATCTGTTTCAAATGGGATTCTAGGAAACCACCCCTCAATCCAAGGGTTCTACTTTTCTGTGCTGACTAGAGAATTGATTCAGGCCCCCTCTCCCCCAAATCTTTATACATCCACCAAATCACAATCAATAGCAACTTTCAAGGCAAGGGGCTTAGGGAAAATTGGTGGTGTTCCATGGAGACCTAGAGTGTATGGATCCACAGACAAAGCAGTAAATGTGCGAGAGAGAGAAAGCACCACAGTTTCAGCAAATCCTATGGATTTTCCCAGAGTTACAACAGCTTGGAGGATCAGACAATAAACCGTGAGCATAGCAGAAACTTCTACCCAGCATGTTCTTGAATATCTGCTAGAAACTGGGAATTGCACAAGAAGTGATGCTCATCCACCTGCTATGAGCTGTATGTAACTCATTATGCAAGATAGTAAAAAAAAAATCAAGGCAATTCAATTACCCAGTTAACAAATATTGGTCAGCACCAATCTCTTGTTCAAGCATAAATGAAAAGAAAAAAGATAGGATCCATGCCAAAATGTTGCCAAAAAGGAAATGAATATATTAACTTAAAAGCTCAAATACAGAGTATGTTTTCTGGAAATAATTTACCTTAAGAACCATAAAAAGTATTTAGAAACTATCTGGTAATTTCTATACTATGCAAAAACATGTGGACTCAATGAAGTGAAAAGTGCAGGTCAACAGAAAACAAATGGCAAGAAAAAAACAGCAGGATAGGGTAAACACCTGTAGTTTAGGTGAGGATGAATCCAGGTATGATCAGAAAGGACTACAAGGAAATTGAAAACTATGGTAGTTAACCAAGCACTTCTACTCCTTGGTATTTACTAAAGAGAAATGAAAACATGGTCACAAAAGACTTGTACAAGAATATCCATAGCAGCTGTATCAAAAGAACTTCAGACTTAAATAATCCAGGTACATCAATAGAAGTTAAAAAAAAAAAAAAACCAGTGTATCTATACAATGTCATACTACTCAGCCATAAAAAGGGATGAAATACTGATACACAAAACACTATGAATGTATCTCAAACATATTATGCTGAGTGAAAGGAGTCTTACAAAAACAAATGTGTACTGTGTGATTCTATTTACCTAAAATTCTGCTGCTGCTGCTGCTGCTGCTAAATCGCTTCAGTCATGTCCGACTCTGTGCGACCCCATAGATGGCAGCCCACCAGGCTCCCCCATCCCTGGGATTCTCCAGGCAAGAACACTGGAGTGGGTTGCCATTTCCTTCTCCAATGCATGAAAGTGAAAAGTGAAAGTGAAGTTGCTCAGTCGTGTCCGACTCTTAGCAACCCCATGGACTGCAGCCTACCAGGCTCCTCCATCCATGGGATTTTCCAGGCAAGAGTACTGGAGTGGGGTGCCATTCCCTCCTCCAACCTAAAATTCTAGAAGAGTTAAAACTAACCTATGATGAAAAATATCATAAGTACTGCCTCTGGAACGAAGTGGGAGTAGGAATTGACCAGAATAACCAAGAGAGAACTTTCGAGGGTGATGGTAATAATTTATAACTTTAGTGGCTAAGTCACACAGGTGTATGCATTTTTCAAAACTCAGCAAATGCCTACTTAACATTTCTCCACGTCATTGTGGATAAATTTTACGCTTAAGAAACTTTAAACAATTATTGAATTCTAGTTAATAATATGCTAAAATAATTAGAGGGAAGTGTACTGATGTCTGGATTTACTTTTAAATATATCAAATATATGATGGATTAATAGATGGATAGAGAGTTAGATGGATGTGTGAAAAATCAAGTTCAATAAAACATTAATGGAGAATCTTGGTGGTATATATACAGGAGATCATGATAAATGTCTTTAAACTTTGCTGTGTGATTGTATTTTTAATAGTAAAATGTGAGGAACAAAATACTATAGCAGAATTCAAATCACTATTATTAAGAAATTTATTTTGTGGAATACTTACAATAACACAGAAAAAATCTGAGCTCTTCAAATACACAGAGGGAGAGGAAAAAATTATGAAAATAAGAGAAAGTGAAGAATATGGACAACACAAACCACAGATTAGAGAAACATTTAAGAATGAGGATACCATAAAATCATCAATATTTGAAGGTAATAACCATACTTACTAGAAAATCAATTAAAATTTTGGGGATAAACAAGAGTTGTGCCAATGGCCACATATGTGCTTTACAAAACAAATGAAAACAAAAACTATAGCATTTTATTCAACCTGGTAATTTTCTTTTGGAGTTCCTGACTAAGGAAAAAAATTAAAGATATGATAAAAAATTATGCATATGGATTTCATCACAGTGTTACCAAAAAAAAAAAAAAAACTTCAAACTAACAGCATAAAAATGAGTCATTTTGTAAAACACTAAGCAATCACTCAAAATCATGCTCTCAAATAATACATTAAATGGCACAGGAAGGTGCTCAGTATAGCATACTAGAAAAAAAAAATAACCAGGAACAAAATTATACATAATTTTATTTTAAAAGCACATATACTTTCCCAAATTACCTACATTTCCTATAGTAAGTAGGTGTATAATTTGTTTATACTTAAAAAGAAGTAAATTTTGTAAAACTATAATTCAGTATAAGTGCTACAGTGATTATAAATATAAAATGTGATTATATGATTAAGCAAAGAGCAATTATCTTTTGAGTTAAGGTTACCGGGAGTTTGGTAATAAAGGATTCTTTAGAAAACAATTTGACTTTATTAGACAAGCTGACTGGCCACAGTGACCTAAATGTCTTTGTCTTTGTCGGAACAAATAGGATCAATATATGGCATAATCAAGAGGTGTTGATGTGATGAATCTAGAGTGTAGGATGAACACAGGAGAATGTCAAATATAAGACTGGTGAAAGCTAAGCTAACCAATCATTCTTTCTTGATACCCTCCTGGTTTCCTGGGATCTTTGGAAGTGTAAGAACTTATATGTGATTCTGTTTGCTAGCATTTCTTGAGAATTTTAGCATCTATGTTCATCAGTTCTATCGGTCTGCAACTTTCTTTTTTTGTGATATCATTGTCTGATTTTGGTATTAGGGTGATCTTGGCCTCATAAAAAGACCTTGGGAGTGCTCCTTTCTCTACGATTGTTTGGAACAGTTTGAGAAGGATGGGTGGTATCTCTTCTCTAAATGAATGATAGAACTCACCTGTGAAGTCATCCGGTCCTGGACTTTTGTACATTGTAAGATTTTTAATCACAGTTTCAATTTTATTGCTTGTGATTGATCCGTTTATATTTTCTATTTCCTCCTGGTTCAGTCTTAGAAGGTTGCATAGCGGGGAGAGTGGGAATGGAAAGGTGGGATGAATTGGGAGATTGGGATTGACATATATATGTTGTTCGGTCACTTAGTCTTGTCTGACTCTTTGCAACCCCATGGACTGTGTAGCCCATCAGGATCCTCTGTCCATGGAATGTTCCAGGCAAGAACACTGGAGTGGATTGCCATTTCCTATTCTAGGGGATATTCTTGACCCAGGGATCAAACTGCATCTCTTCTTTCCCTGCATTGGCAGGCAGATACTTCACCACTGTGCCACCTGGGAAGCCCATATATACAGTACCATGTGCAAAATAGATAGCTAGTGGGAACCTCCTGTATAGCACAGGGAGCTCAGCTCAGTGCTCTACGGTGACCTAAATGGGTGGGATGATGGGCGGGGGGTGGATGGGAAGTCCAAAAGGGACGGGATATATGTATACATATAGTGATTCACTTTGTTGTGCCACAGAAACTAACACAATATTGTAAAGCAACTATACCCCAATTTAAAAAAGAATTTATATGTGAGATTACTCATGTATCTCCATGTGCACTTGTGCCTGTCAGCACGCACTGAATAGAGTGTGCAGGATTTTGACATGTACCACATATACATTTCATGATATGGAATAGAAGATCCACCGGCTATACCTACATAAGCCTTTACTGATCCAGGTGCTCAGCTTGTCAGAGAGACGAGGAAAACAGCTCTTGACAAAATCCTCAAAGGTCACTGTTGCTAAGGCATTGATGCTGGCAGCCACGGTGCTATAGGGAGACAAAAGCGAGAACATAGCCCAAACTAAATAAAGCCAACCGGCCTGCCCTGGCATCCAGGGTAAATAGACAAGGCAAGGCTCTAGACAAAATAGACGTATGTCTTTATTCTGGATCTCCAGGGGAACTACAGGGCCTCACTCTCCAAAGCTGCTTCTGTGTTTAATGCTCTTCACTTTCTTCCTCTAATTCCAGTGAAGAAGCTAAGCTTTCATTCTCTAACTCCCACTGGTTTCCCTAGACTTTAAATGAGCTAACATGCAGTAGCAGAGAGGTTATGTGTATGTGTGTGTGTGTGTGTGTGTGTGTGTGTGTGTGTGTAGGTTAAACTTGAGGCAGGAAGTAGTGACTATTCTAATTCAGAAATCACTACAATATGTCATTCATTCATTCATTCATACCATTTATACATCTGTTCATTCTGAGTACTAGGCATATAATGGTGAACCAGAAAGACATAGAGCTTACACTTTAGTTGTGACATAGATATTTAACAACCAATTATTCAACTGACTACACTGTTATGAAGAAAAATAACAAAGAGTTAAGAAAGCATATCTTGCAGAGACCTAAACTGAAATGAAGCTAGGATTCTTTTCTAAGGAAGGGCTTCCCCAGTGGCTCAGATAGTGAAATGTCTGCCTGCAATGCGGGAGACCCAGGTTTGATCCCTAGGTTGGGAAGATCCCCTGAAGAAGGGAATGGCAACCCACCCTAGAACTCTTGCCTGGAGAATTCCATGGACAGTGGTGGTTAAGATAGGTACTGAAAGGACCCTTGCAAATTCAGAATAAGATGTTTTAGAACAAAGAGAAAATTTTAAGTAAATGCCTGAAGATGGAAAACTTGTTTCATCCAACAACAGGAAGCACCAGTGTGACTAGCATGTAATTAATAAGGGAGAAAGAGACAAAGAAAATACTAGGAAGTAGGCAAAGATCAAAAGCACATAAAAGCTCTGGTATTCTCTCTCTAACTTTCCAAACAGAGTTCAGTCTTACAGCCCAAAATTTGCTTAATGGACATAAAAATCAAAAAATTGGAGTTTCCTTTGTAGAACAACATGCTGCTACTGCTGCTGCTAAGTCGCTTCAGTCGTGTGCGACCCCATAGACGGCAGCCCGCCAGGCTCCCCCGTCCCTGGGTTTCTCCAGGCAAGAACACTGGAGGGGGTTGTCATTTCCTTCTCCAATGCATGAAAGTGAAAAAATAAAGTAAAGTTGCTCCTAGTCGTGTCCGACCCCATGGACTGCAGCCCACCAGGCACCTCCGTCCATTTCTCATCCAGACCAGGAATATTTTAGCTAGTAGGATAGATGTATTTATTAAATTCATGTTATGCAAAATCACAAGCACAAACAAAAGCTCTGGAAAAGAAACAAACAAATGAACAAAGCCTGGCCAGCTGTTTGTAAATTTTCCATTGCTTCTGCTGCTGCTAAGTCGCTTCAGTTGTGTCCCATTCTGTGCGACCCCATAAACGGCCGCCCACCAGGCTCCCCTGTCCCTGGGATTCTCCAGGCAAGAACACTGGAGTGGGTTGCCATTTCCTTCTCCAATGCTTTCCTTTTCCATTGCTATCCATTAGCTAATTGTTTTGTTATCCTCCAATGCTCATTTGAAGACAAGTTATAGCTATGGCAACAGCATGGAAGAAAATTCAAACTTTGCCTTTTTTCTGTAATGCAAGATAATATTATTATTATTAATTCATTAGCTGTAGTTTACTTCAGTTGGGATGGTTCCAGGTCCATCTAGTACAAAATTTTAAAGTTCTTTCCCTAATGACAGATACAGTTAGTAGAAACTTTCTGTGACCCATTTCTAGAAATTGAAATTCCAAGTACTTCAGCTTAGCTTTCTCCTTTTCCTGAGAATCAAGGCACAGTGTATGTCCCCTAGAAGACTCCTCTTCTATCTGCAGCTCCATGCAAGTCAAATAAAGAAAGGAGAGGATCAAATAAAATAAGCTTCCATGCTCCCTACATATATGGCTCAAAATCCATCACTTGAAAGCTTTAAGTTTTAGGGTTTATTTTCTACCCTTGAACCCACTGGGAGGGAGGCGACAGAAAGCTGTTTTTCCCCAGAAGGATCAGATTTGCAGAACTTCTGCTGGACTGCTTTTGCAGTCAGATATATTATCTATATGTCAATTTCTCAGATTCTAAAACTGGTACAAGACGGTGAAAATCTTTTTTTCTTTCCTAGCATTAAACCACTATCTCTTTATTCTACCCTTTCCCTTGTCTTCCCCATTCTCTAACCTGACATCCTCCTTAACCTTACAGCAAAAGAAATCTCTCTATAGTATGCACTGTTCAGTATATCTCTTTCTTGGAATTTTTTGATTTGAGATCAAAAGAATGAACTATTCTTTTAAGAGAGAATCAATCTGTTGACAGCTATATTTATCCATTATGGAGGAGTCAGCTTTAGGAAAATTGAATAAATAAATCAAGCTCTGTAGGGAGGGACCAAATGAAAGCTAATGTGTCATCCCTATTTGTGTTTGATCCTCTACTGTTCTTTATTTCTTCCTTAGTTTCCCTGAGATGCAGATACTAACACCACAGAACAACATCATTTGTACTACTGATGCAAAATCCTATGAAGTACAGTAGCAAAAATAATTCAGCAGAACACTAAATTAAAATTACACCATAAGCAAGCTAAAATCATTATGTGAATTCATAGATATTGCTATTTTGGAAATACATAAGCATACTAATATTGACATGTCAAAAGCTAGAAAAGAAAACAATAGTCATTTCAAAAATGCCAATAGTAATCACAATTCCATATATCTCCCTGATAAAAATATTTCCTAAAAGTAGAATAAATATAGGCATTATTGTTCTTATTTATGATTTTATTAGTTTTATATAAGTATATTAAATGTAAATAAATAATATCATTCAAACCAAAACCTGGTATCATATTTACTGGTAATATCCAGGAACCATTCCCTTTAAAGCATATAACAAAACAAAGATTTCTGTAATCCCTCAATTTTCTTATCATTGTTCTCAAAGCATAATTATATGAGAGTGAACATAGAAGTGTAGCTATTAGGAAAGAAGAACTCAAAAGTATTTGCAAATATTATGACTTGAGTACATTCAAGTTCTATAGAATGGACTGAAAACAATTAGAAAAAAATTATATCAAGGGAAATTCTGTAAAAGTAATGAATAAATACTATATACTAAGCTAACATATTTAAAATCATTCTTTAAAGCTTCAGTTCAGTTCAGTCCAGTCGCTCAGTTGTGTCTGACTCTTTGTGACCCCATGAATTGCAGCACACCAGGCCTCTCTGTCCATCACCAACTCCCAGAGTTCATTCAAACTCATGTCCATCAAGTCGGTGATGCCATCCAGCCATCTCATCCTCTGTTATCCCCTTCTCCTCCTGCCCTCAATCTCTCTCAGCATCAGAGCCTTTTCCAATGAGTCAACTCTTCCCATGGGGTGGCCAAAGTACTGGAGTTTCAGCTTCAACATCAGTCTTTCCAATGAACACCCAGGAATGATCTCCTTTAGGATGGACTGGTTGGATCTCCTTGCAGTCCAAGGGACTCTCAGGAGTCTTCTCCAACACCACAGTTCAAAAGCATCAATTCTTCAGTGCTCAGCTTTCTTCACAGTCCAACTCTCACATCCATACATGACACTGGAAAAACCATAGCCTTGACTAGACGGACTTTTGTTGGCAAAGGAATGTCTCTGCTTTTGAATATGCTATCTAGGTTGATCATAACTTTCCTTCCAAGGAGTAAGCGTCTTTTAATTTCATGGCTACAATCACCATCTGCAATGATTTTGGAGCCCCAAAAATAAAGTCAGCCACTGTTTCTCCATCAGTTTCCCATGAAATGATGGGACCAGATGCCATGATCTTCATTTTCTGAATGTTGAGCTTTAAGCCAACTTTTTCACTCTCCTCTCTCACTTTCATCAAGAGGCTTTTTAGTTCCTCTTCACTTTCTGCCCTAAGGATGGTGTCATCTGCATATCTGATGTTATTGATATTTCTCCTGGCAATCTTGATTCCAGCCTGTGCTTCTTCCAGACCAGCATTTCTCATAATGTACTTTAAAGCTTAGTCATTAAAATTATTAGTATCATTATAGCTGTATACAAATAGATCAAAGGAATATAACAGAAAATCCAGGAAAAGTTCCAAAAATATGAAAGAAGGTAGGATGTAATAAAAGTAGCATTTCAAATCAGTGATGAAAAGGTGACTTATCATTAAAAATAATGAGGTAACTTGCTACTATCTTAGCAGAAAAATAAGTCAGGAACTCCACTTCTTTTCTATACTATACCCCATGTATATACTATACCCCATGTATAGTCTAGATGATTTAATAATTTTAACATTTAATAAGACAATAAATATACTAGAATGATATCTGAATGATTATTTGTAAGCATGGAGTGGAGAAGCCTTCATAAGAATGATATAAACATAGAAATCATAATGTAAAAAATTAATTAATGTGATATAGCTGTTCCATATATCAAAAACATTAATAAAGCAAATATACATAGGACAAATGAGAAAAAATGAGATATATATCAATAATCCTTTCCCATATATATATATGGAAGAAAACTCAAAAGCAAACAAAAAAGTAACAAGGAACATGAACTGGCATTTCACAGAGAAAGAAATACAAATGGCCAGTGAAGGTATGGAAAGATAGCCAAACCCATTTCTGCTCAAGGCAATTTGTATTATACTAAATGAATTAAGTCAGACAAAGACAAATACCATATGGTATCACTTATATGTGGAATCTAAAAAAGTGATACTGTCTTATTGTTTTAGTCCATTTTTCTCAATACTCTTGCCCCCACCATTCTCCCCATGACTGTCATGTCTCACCTGGGTTAAGGCAAAAGTCTCCTTTATAGTCATTTGCTCTCACCACTCCTTCTTTTGTGATAGCCCCTTCCCTTCACAAAGAAGACAGAGTCTTCAGCTGTATGACATCACTCACTCAAACTTCCCTGCTTCAAATTTTCCAATGCCTTCCTATTTAATATGCAATGAAAGCTCTTCAGTCTTTAACAAAAGCTTTCCTGATCTGATGCTTGCTTGCCTCTTCCAATTTCTCCTCATTTGCTCTCCTCTTCATTCCTTAAGCTTCAGCTCTTCTCATTGATCTTGAACTGTTTCATACAGATTATGTCCTTGGGGCTTTGGTATTTGCCCTCCTTGCTGCCTGCAAAAATTCCTGTTTGTGATCTTCACACCCTTTAGATCTCAACACAAATGTCATACACTTAAATAGAAGTTCACTAAAGACCCTCTCAAAAACAGAGCTCCCAACCTAACCTCTCTCTATGCTATCACTCTGTCATTTCCTTTATGCTATTTGTCATCATCAAACAATATCTTGTTTTTTGTTACTGTTTAGTTATATATTGTCCATCTCCCATGTTTACTAGAATGCAAACTCTATTTAAGGGCAACATTTACGCCAATCTTGTCTGCAGCTTCCGCACGGTCACCAGCTGTGCCTGGCATAGTATAAGCCTTTTAACATATCTGTCAGAGTAAATGTGTGAATAATTTTGAATTTATAATAATGCCTACATTTTGGAAATGGATGTTCTTAGCTGCCTGAGTGTGTTACTGAAGATGTAGAGAATGGATTGCAAAGAAGAGATCTGGAAGAATCTACTGCAGCTGAATGAGAAATGCCAGCAAACAGAGCTGCCTTGTGGGCAAGTGATGTGAAACCATGGGGGCAGTGAGCTCCAGAAGAGGTTGAGAAAATAAACAGAGAGATGTAGTGCAAGAGCAGGCCTAGGTTTACATACCACTTCTGCAGTTTACTCTCTTACCGTGGGTAAGTTATCTACCTTGCTAAATCTCAGTTTCCTTATCTGTCAGCAGAGGATAATGAGTAGTTTCAGTCTCATATACATATATGTATCTGAGATACATATATGTATATGAGATGAACAGATACATATAAAGCATTCAGAAGGCAGCTAATACACAGTGAGAACTCAGTGATACTGGTGGTGAGTACCACTAATACTCTTGTCATCGTTGTTGCTTTGTTATTACCATCCTCATTATCAGAACACTATTGACAAGTGTTATCAATACACTAACCTCAAAGTTCCACTGAAGGCACAAGCCACGAAAAGTCCTGGAAGTCCAGGCATCGTGGAAAATAACTCCATGACGAAGTATGGCATCAGCTGAAGAGGAGGCAAGACGAGATGGGACAGGTGAGTGGTCTCATCAGCAGTGTCTGAAATGTGGGATTTGGGGGGCTTCCTGTGCGGCACTAGTGGTAAAGAACCTGCATGCCAATGCAGGAGATGTAAGAGACACGAATGCCATCCCTGGGGTGGGAAGATCCTCTGGAGGGGGAAATAGTACATCACTCCAGTATTCTTGCTGCGTGAATCCCATGGACAGAGAAGACTGGTGGCTGACAGTCCATGGGGTCATAAATAGTTGGGCAAGACTAAGCATCTGAGCACGTATTGTAGCTTTTTAGCAAAAGAAGGTGGGGAAAAAAAGAAAGTAATTATAAAGAAGTTTTCATTGACTATGGTTTTTAAATGCCAGCAAATGAAGTTATGATCCATCCAATTTCCATGGACCTGAGGTCCAGCTGTAGGGTAGAAGAAGGGGTAGGAAGCAGACAGTCATATTAGGAAAACCCACTGTATGAACTTTAGAACGTTCAGAAACCTTTAATTTTTTTTAATGTTTTCAATGTGTGCTATTTTCTTGCCTGTTTACTTTATGATAGAAACCAAGCTATAAAAACAAGTGCTTAAAACAGGTCTTCAGGGAGTCTAGGTATTATGGTTCTACTCTGGAGCCAGATTTGTGGGAGAGGAGCTCCCACAGGACACAGTGGCACAGTTTAACATGTAGGAGGAGAGAGTGAAGACTATAGACCCTGGTCTGTGACAATATCATCCAAGAGGAGAGGAAAGAAATCAAATCGTGGGGTTTGGGAAATAGCTAGAGGTCCAGGTAGAAAAAGAGAAAGGCTCAACATTATCTAGTGATGGCCAGAAACACACTCATTTCAGCTGGCCCCAAGGGAGCACATACCTGGTCTGGGGCTGAGATGATGCCCGAAGTCCAAGGATCACAGTCTTTGAAGTGTGCGTACATGGTTAAACCAGAAAAGACTGCACATAGCAGAATGATCCAGAGACCTAGCAAATTGAAGTACAAGGCTCTAGAAAAGAACACACGGTAGACTCTATGTCATACTACAATGTGGTGAGGTTGTCAACTACAATTTGGCACTTGTCATGGCATTAAATCAGAGAAGGCAATGACACCCCAGTCCAGAACTTTGCCTGGAAAATCCCATGGACGGAGGGGCCTGGTTGGCTGCAGTCCATGGGGTCTCGAAGAGTCGGACACGACTGAGCGACTTCACTTTCACTTTTCACTTTAATGCATTGGAGAAGGAAATGGCAACCCACTACAGTGTTCTTGCCTGGAAAATCCCAGGGATGGGGGAGCCTGGTGGCTGCTGTCTATAGGGTCACACAGAGTTGGACAGGACTGAAGTGACTTAGCAGCAGCAGCAGCATGGCATTAAATCATGAGCTGCTGTAGCTGCTGATTTTCAACACATCCTGAAAGGAGTTTAGGTTGGAGACCAGAAATGAGGCACTCTGTGTTCAGGAAAAACTGGCAGGACAGGTCTTCAGATAGTTAGATATTTTAAGCAGCTAATTTTATGAGCTCAATTTTTATATCTCCTTATATCTAGAAAAGCATTAAAATTCTTCATGGTGATGACTGTTCCTAGTGACTAGCAAAAGCTTCACCAGACTAGTTAGAAATCTTCTGGAAAAACATGTGCTTGACTGCATGTATTCTTTCTTCACCAAAATCATCAGCTATCTTCTGGGCTTCAGTTCTCATTTTTTGCCCCAAATAAAATTTAACTTGCATCTGTCACATTGTGCATTTTTCTAAGTCAACAAGGTCATTACCAAAGAATCAAGACAAAATTTGGAGGGCCTTTTTGCTATAAAATAAAATTCTCTAGCCTTCAGAAATCTGTATATTCTGATATCAAGTCACTATGTTATATACCTGAAACGAATATAATATTATGTGTGTCCTAAGTCACTTCAGTCGTGTCCGACTCTGAAACGCTATGGACTGTAGGCCACCAGGCTCCTCTGTCCATGGGATTCTCCAGGCAAGAACATTGGAGTGGGTTGCCATGTCCTCTTCCAGATGATCTTCCCAATCCAGGGATTGAACCTGCATCTCCTGTGGCTCCTGCATTGAAGGCAGATTTTTTACCACTGTTCCACCGGGGAAGCCCCATAATATTATGTCGATTATATTTCAATTTTAAAAAATTATTACATTTTGTATTTTTTCATTTTTATTTGGGAATGTTACATTTTTAGACTGATTATGAAATTTAAACGAGGTAGATTTTTAATGGGTTTTTTAATTCGAGAGTTTTTCTGTAAAGCTTTTGAAATTGAGAGGTTTTCTGCGAAGCCTTAAATATGGGGTCAGGTCTAATTCCTTGGGTGAAATTTTATGTATCAATAACTCATATCATATAACTTCAAATAATTTCCCCTCTCTCAATTCATGAAACTGTCAAAAAGCCAACTTATGTTTTAACATCTTTTTTTCCCCCAGAGGGATGATGAGATAAATGTAGAAGTAGACACATTTTGGCAATATTCACTTTAGGGATTAAGTCAGATGAAATTTAAAGTTCAGTTTTTTAAAAGGCAATATAAAGTATGACAAACCTAAAGTCATTTTCCCTATTTCTTTGAAGCAATTCTTTTTTATTCTTTTAAATTCTACAAAATTCTGCTTAACTTCAGTTTGAATGCATTTGTAGTATCCTATGGCTATGTTGTATTCATACTGTCCTTTGAAAGTCAAAATATTACACATTTTCTAAATCTCAGGTGTGGAGACATATGCCCAGGACATAGGTGTAAGGCCTTGTACCAAGGCCACAGACGTGGGACCTGCGCTAAGGTCAGCTCTGGAACTGACTAGACGCCATAGCAGCCATTGCCATGAGCAGCCCTAATCTAAATCTGCCAACTCCCTGATCCCATATTAGGTAAAAATACCTACTCTATAGCACCCTAACAAATAATCTAATGCCACCCTTCCAGCAGGAGTTTTCTTTATCTTGAAGCTCTAAAAATTGGCTACTATCCACAAAAGCCTCAACTCTCCCTTGAGCCGGCCCACTGCTCTAACAGTGTTTTCTGCTCTAATAAACTATTCTCCTCTCATTCTGCTTCATGTCTGGAAATTCTTTTCCAACTTGCACAAGACCATGACATCAGGGAAGATTTGAAATCTGGCTGGCCTCACACTGGATCTAGGTGTGTGTGCGTGCTCAGTCATGTCCGACTCTTTGTGATCCCATGGACTGTAGCCAGGCTCTTCTGTCCATAGGATTCTCCAGGCAAGAATACTGGAGTGGATTGTCATGCCCTTCTCCAGGGGATCTTGCCTGATCCTGAACCCAGGCACTGAACCTGTGTCTCCTGCGTCTTCAGCAATGGGCGGGTGGATTCCTTACCTCTGCACTACCTGGGAAACCCATTTTTTCATTAGAGATATACTTTAACTCCCTGCAAGGCTAATTCTCCTATTTGAAACCTAAGCCATTTTGTTGATTCATTCAGAAAATACTTATTAGGCATCATTATGTACCAGGTTCTTCTAGGTACTGAGGACATAGCAGTGGGCAACCCAGAACCCACTGGAGGCAGATAATAATCACCAAAGCAAAATAAACAAGGTGTTTTTATATATGGTAAGAGATACAAAGAAAATAAACAAAGGCAATGAGAATGGAACAAAAGTGACTGCATGTGGACGTGCTCATCTTAGCTGAGAGATGAGTGGTGGTGGGAAGGACCTGATAACCTGCACCAGCTTCTCCTGCCCTCACAGCACTATCTCCCACCAGCAGTCCTGAAATGTAAATGGATGTCTAGAAACAAGAGTCCAAGGAAGTTTCCAGGGAGCACATCTAAGATGACGGTAAGTGATACTATTCCTAGGTGTGAAGATTTAGCTTAAGATGAAGGTGTCTTTTATAAGTAATCAGAATTCTGACCATGCAATTAAATTCATTTATAATGGGTCACTTTTGGTTTTCACTTACAGCCACATTCAGTATGAACTTTCTGGATGTATTTTTGCCTACCAATGATGCATAGGTTTAGCCCTGATGGACTGTTTTAATCACATCAGATAATTGAATGGAAGTGGTACTTGTGATCAACATTCTGTAGAGCCTTCTAGGTCAGAGTCTGCTGGCAGCTGGCTCTGAGTGGCATTCAGGTGCCCCAGTGCTGGCCTTGATGCTCAAGTTCTGTGACAAATGAGGGTCCCAGTAGATCTCTACTCTAGCAATCTCCCCTCCAGCTACGGGCACTTTAACTGTACTGACCACTTGGGCTGATTTCTCACTTCTTGATGATATCAATGAAATTAACTTAGACTCTTACAGGTAAATATTTTCTAAAGACAGTTTTCATTTTTTCATCTTTCCTTATTCTAACAAAATTCCTACCATAGTTCTGGTCTCTCCATGGGAGTAGGGATGGGTCAAACCAAGAATGGCGATCTTAAATGCTTAGGAAATTATACATATTTCTTCCTTTATGAGTATCTCTCCTTTTCTGACAGTTTTCATATGCATCAAATACTAATGTAACAAATTCCAAGAAACTATTATGAATGGGTTGCTTAATTTAAACCAGTCCACTAAATGAGACTGAAAGATACACAAACACAAGTACACTTGCAGGAGTATACACAAGCACTCCTACACACACACACTCCTACACAGACACACATACACATACATAAAAATTCCTATGTATATATGTATCAATTTATATGCTTATACACTCACATATATAAGCATCACCTTCTTGAAGCATTGCTTTGTTAAATAAGTAATAAATATTTAATGAGCACAAAGCATCATTCTTGGACATGTGGGGAATATGATGAAAAAAGTACATTTCCTAACTTTTAGGTACTATTATAGTAATAGGAAGAAATTGGTCATGTTCACAAGAATAAATGGTATAACACAAGCACATAAGACCAAAAAAACCCTTGCTCTAACAGAGAATTATTATTTATTTCACCTAAGGATTCTTCCCCTATCAGATATCCTCTAGTTTATTTTAATGCAGAATTTTAAATACATTCTAATTTCATATTATTTTTAAGATCAAAATTACATTTGATCTTGAATACATTTTAAGCAATTCAACTATTTGATAAAGTGATGATCACATGTGTAGAGAGTTTAATATTATTTATTGTAATAAGATATGAAATGATAGAATAGTAAACAACATATTCACTTCTTCCTTCTGAGGGTATGTGAACTATATAAGTAACATATTCCCTTTTGTAATTCAAGTCACAAAATGTTGAACCATGTCCATTTACTTGTATCTTTTATTCCATCTAAATAAGAAACTATGCACTTAAAGTCTTTATGATCAGCTGAGGAAATATTTATAGAGACTGTTTCTCATTCCAAAAGAAGTTAAGGGCATCCTGACAAGTCTGCAGAGGCTGGAACTTTGGATAGCAGCAATGAGGATGAAATGCCTATTTTCAATGCAATTCTAGCTTATTTATTCCAGCTTTGCAAAAAAACAAAACAAAACAAAACAAAACAGTGTATAACTTCATTTGGTCTCCACTCTGGAGAGCGGGATGACTTGCATGGTTTAAAAAAGGCTTAACAAGTTGTGACTCTGTGGTGTTCTTCAGAGTAAGTGGCCTGGTAAGACTGGTTACTGATTATCCTGGCAGGAGTTGGAGCCACTAAAGTCCTGTTATGACTGACTCATTACCTTGTGTTTTATTCTCTTAACCTCCTTGGAAACTTTTATGGTAAATCCATCAAAATGAAGATGCTAGTTGAAGAGACCACATGGTGAATGGAAATAATGATGAGAACCAACTCATCACCAAAACTGTAGGTAAGACATAGGTGCTCTTTATCTCTGCATTGTCTCCCACAGCACCTAATTTAACCTATTAATTGCTCAAAAAATGAAAGCAACAAGTGATAGTGAGCAAAGTCAAACAAAAACAAGTTCAAATCCCAGCACTGCCACTTCCTCATAGAGAAGGGAATAGTCATGCCTGCCTCAAAAAATTATTGAAAAGGTTAAACGAACCTTCACTTCTTTCTCTCTTTTACACATATATATATATACACTCAACGGAGAAGGCAATCGCACCCCACTCTAGTACTCTTGCCTGGAAAATCCTTAGGCTACTGTCCATGGGGTCGCTAAGAGTCGGACACGACTGAGCGACTTCAATTTTACTTTTCACTTTCATGCATTGGAGAAGGAAATGGCAACCCACTCCAGTATTCTTGCCTGGAGAATCCCAGGGACAGAGGAGCCTAGTGGGCTGCCGTCTATGGGGTCACACAGAGTCGGACCCGACTGAAGCGACTTAGCAGCAGCAGCAGCATACACATTCAAAGCATATAAATACCCAAGAATGGCAGAGAAGAAAACACAAAAATGTTTATTAATAACTTACAGCTTCGCATGCTTTTCTGTTTTGCAAGAGATGCATCGCTGGATGGTCGACTGATTAACTCCATAGATCCCAAGCCATGTAAAAGTTCCTCCCACTGAGATTGTCCAAAAAGTGTGCCTCCTGAGAGGATCTACATCAAAGCTATGAAGCAGAGAGAAATGAGTGAGCAAACACATTCCTTTGATGCCCAAATATTATTTTAGGTGATGAGGTCATACAGCTAAATCTTTATAAAACAAGAAAAAGTAGCATTGGACATACTCAAATATATTTAATCGAGATCCATTTTCTGCTTGTTCTAATACACTGTGTAATCCACCAGCATGGGTTGATCCTTGAATGAGAACCGTTAAGAAGCCCACGATCATGACAACCATCTGAAATGCATCTGTCCACACTACTGCTTTTAATCCTCCCTGAAATGAAGAGAATGGATGTGAGTTCTTAAAGTGAAGACTCAAACTCTTCCATTTCTGCACAGCCTCTTTGCTATCTGCTAGATATCATCCTTTCTGTCTTTTTCTTCCCTTTCTCCCTTCCTTTCTTTCATTCTTTCCTTCTCCCTTCCTTTCACAGTCACTGAACACCTTTTATCTGCCAAGTTTATTGGGGATAATCATCTGGGTCTGGCTTGTACAACTTGAGATTTATTTTTGTAAATTTAGTGAATAAATTTGGGGAAACTGAGATGGTAGGCTACTGAAAAAAAAGAAAAGAACTAGGAAGGAATGATCGATTCCATATATTCATGGCGAAAAGCATTTTAAGAGCTGGAGGAAGATCAAATAGTGAGATGAGCAAACCAGAGTGTCAGGAGGGTGGATCTAACAGTAGATTTCAGGAGAGGGTGATTAAGCAAGTAGTTAGAGTAGTTGTTATCTAATCTGGATCCTCTTCAGAGTCACTTGGGGAATTTAAAAGCACACAAACAAAAAACAATGTCTGAACCCCATTCCCAGGAATTCAGAATAAAATGAGGTCTGGGTTGGGGCAGTTCTAAGTGTTTCTGAAAGCCCCCCAGGTGACTCCAATGTAAAATTCTAGTTGGAACTATGAGGGCAAGAAGAAAGGATGAAAGAAAGAGGCTGCTGGGAAATCTCTTAGGACCATGGCGAAGGTGGAATGCGCAAACTAGGAAAGATTAAATGAAGTGATATATTTTAAAAGTACTTTGAAAATGAATAAGCACTATGGGAATGAAAGGATGCGATATTTTTAACTCTGAAAAATAGAATTATTATCCTCAGTTACTCCTCCAGAGTGTCAAGAACTTCTATAAAAGATGACAGGCTTCATCTTTATCTTGAGAAGAAAGAAGACATTGGATTTGTCTCATCATTTCTTGTGTAATTAAAATTAAAATGAGTTTAAAAAATAGACATAAAAGTCTCTTCCAGATGCATTGTATTTGCATATTCTGTTCAATTTCTGATTGGAAAGATATTCAATCTCTTACTTATCCCTCCTAAGTAGTGGTATTTTGATTTTCTTTAAAGGCGATAAAACCCTTCCAAATCCAAATCCAAATATCAGATTTTGGTGATACAAAGACCAATGCCAAAGACATCCTTTCAGAGGCTATTTGGCATGGGTTATGCAAAAGTATGTATAAACCTGAACTTAAGCTAGACCTGGGGCAAGAGAACAAACCACTTTATCAAACGTGCATCAAAAGGCAGATTATAGCTAGCATGAAAACTTCTCTGATTTTTATGACTCCTTCATATAGCAAGAACCACACCTACCCACACACCACTCATATATAATCCTGATTGTATCTAGAGTGTCACTTAGGTATTTAATCAGTCTGTGTTGTTTTGTGTTGCTGACTGTTTATCTCACTAGGTTGCAAACTCCTGAATGGCAGGAATTATTTCTTCTTATTTTTAAAATATTTTCCACTGTCCACTGATTATCTTAGCTATGCTATACATCCATGGGATTATCAGAGTAAGAGACTGCAATATGAGCAAGTGTTAGCTAGATGAGCCATTGTTTTGGTGAGACATTGAAGCCTGCAGCCTGGCCAGAGAGGATGGAATAGAGGTGTGGTGAGGAGAGATCAAATTGGGCGGACTGACTCACAGACAGAAAGATTTTCAACACTAGTCTAAGAAGTTTACACTTTATCCTGTGAACAATGCAAGCAGAGAGAGAATTAGATCAGTCGAGTGGCATGAAGAGATGCATATTTGAAGAAGATTAGGCTGACAGAGGTATGCAGGCTGGAGGGAAGCACTGAAAGCAATTAAGAGGTAGTACATTTAGCTCATTTTTGTTTATTGTGATTTTTAAAATATCCAGACTTGTTTCTGACATCTTTTTGCTATTTGTTCTACTTTTTCTATATATTTTTTTTTTTCCTTTTGCTTAAATCAGTTGAGGGTGATATTTTTTTTTCCACTTTGTTTTAATTCCCTTTTTCTACTTTGACTTTTATTTAAATGGGTCCCCTTGAAATTGTGCCATGAATTTTTCATTTAAAGTCTAAATTTTTAAAATGTCTTAATCTCCAACAATTCAAGGATTAAAACATCTTTAAATCTAAGTACTCTCTCCCTGATTTACATGCTATTGAGGTCTAAATGAAATTATTCTTTTTAATCCCTAAATCACATATAATTATTGTTATTACATATTAATATTATAAATTATATTATTTAACATTATATAAATTATACCACACTATAAAATTATTGTGATTAAGCACCAAAAATTGTTTGACTAGACTTACTAACTGTTTATTATTATATTTTTGTCATTTTTTCCATCAAAATCTAGAGAATTTTATTTCTTCCCACAATACTTCCTTTAGGTTATTCTCTGGGGAAGATATGTTAATAGTAATTTCTCTTAGTTCTTGACAGTTGATAGTTTTGCTGAAAGATAGTTTTGCTGAGTACACAATTATAATTGACAATTGTTTCTTTCAATGCTTTGAAGATATTGTTTCACTGCTCTGGCTTCCATTACTGTTGCTAAGAAGTCTGCCTTTCATGTCCCTGGCAATGCATCTAGTTATCTTCCTACAGGCAAATACTTTGAAGCCACTAATCTGTTACGTATGGCCAGACATGTATGAAGTAGAAGCCCATTTTTAATTTAGGTAGGAGATGTGTGTATGCTCAGTCATGTCTAACTTTTTGCAGCCTCATGGAGTGTAGCCCTCCAGGCTCCTCTGTCCTGGGATTTCCTGGGCAAGAATATTGGAATGGGTTGCCATTTCCTTCTCCAGGGGATCTTCTCAACCCAGGGATGGAACCTGTCTCCTGCTTGTTAGGTGGACACTTCACCACTGCACCACCTGGGAAGTCCAGGATGAGATAGTTAGATGGCATCGCCATCTCAATGGACGTGAATTTGAGCAAACTCCAGGAGATAGTGAAGGAAAAGGGAGCCTGCTGTGCTGTGCTCTATGGATTCACAGAGTTAGAAATGACTTAGGGACTGAACAACAACAAAAGGAGATGTGTGTCTGGAACAGAAGCATGGTCATGAGAATGGAATAGAAAAAAAAAATAAGATGAAGCTTTGCCGTGTAAAGAAAAGATGGGATTTATAAGTATGAAAAAAGAGATAAGAACATTTTAAAATTGTATATTATCATAACATGTTAAAAAAAAGTAGGTGATATGCACACAAGGCCAAAATTCATGGACAGTATGCTATATCAAAATACTATGTAATAATTTATCAATTATTTTATTTTTCTCTATAAAGGGGGAAAGACAATCTGACTATCTGGGAACCATTGCCATATTCTTAACTAGTTACTTATAGGCTCCATATGTAGGACCAATACAAGGAGATCCAACCAGTCCATCCTAAAGGAAATCAGTCCTGAATATTCATTGGAAGGACTGATGTTAAAGCTGAAACTCCAATACTTTGGCCACCTGATGTGAAGAACTGACTCATTGGAAAAGACCCTGATGCTGGGAAAGATTGAGGGCAGGAGGAGAAGGGGACAACAGAGGATGAGATGGACGGATGGTATCATTGACTCAATGGACATGAGTTTGAGTAAACTCCAGGAGTTGGTGATGGACAGGGAGGCCTGGCATGCTGCAGTTGGGGTCGCCAAGAGTCGGTCACAACTGAGCAACTGAACTGAACTGAACTGATAGTACCAATAGGGCTTCCCTGGTGGATCAGATGATAAAGAATCTGCCTGCAATGCAGACTCGGGTTCCATCCCTGGGTCGGGACGATCCCCTGGAGGAGGGTATGGCAACCCATTCTAGTATTCTTGCCTAGAAAATCCCATGGACAGTGGAGCCTGGCAGGCTACAGTTCATGGGGTCACAAAGAGTCGGACACAACTGTCGTGATTTAGCAAGCATGGTATCAATGGCTCAGAAGAATAAAGATTCCTATTATAGGGCATGACAAATGATAGGTGCTCAATGAATATTTGTTGAACTAAACTAATTGTAATAATTTCATAAATATAATTTCCAATACTACCCAAGTTCCTTGGTTAAAACTAAGCATATGTAAAGCCAAATGTTAAATGTAATCCAAGCTTATCCATCAATAAGAGACAAAATCAAGGTGTGGAATCCTCAAGTTTCCAAAATACCAGCAATCATTGATTGTTCATTGGTACATTTTGTATTCCTTAGCCAGTAGTCATGGAGAAGGCAATGGCACCCCACTCCAGTACTCTTGCCTGGAAAATCCCATGGATGGAGGAGCCTGGAAGGCTGCAGTCCATGGGGTCGCTAAGAGTTGGACACGACTGAGCGACTTCAATTTTACTTTTCACTTTCATGCATTGGAGAAGGAAATGGCAACCCACTCCAGTATTCTTGCCTGGAGAATCCCAGGGACAGAGGAGCCTAGTGGGCTGCCGTCTATGGGGTCGCACAGAGTCGGACACGACTGAAGTGACTTAGCAGCAGCAACCAGTAGTCAATGAAGTACTGGTTGGTCAAAAAGTTTGTTCAGCTTTTCCATAAGATGTTACAGAAAAACCCAAATGACCTTTTTGGCCAACCCAATATAAATGTTACCTAAGGCTTATAATCACTGTTAATGAGCACTTTTTTTTTTTTTTTCTCAGTAGTTGCATATGGCCACCTCACCTTCAAGCAGGGAGATATTTCTGTCATTAAATCTTCTTTTACTCATGGCTCTCTCAAATGAGGCCAGAGCTCAAATTCTACTAATGGTTGATATGGAAAAGGATTTTAAATAAAACAACAGCACCTTCCTCAGAAAACTGTTACAGATAAGGCAGCATATTTCTATTTAATTGAGAAATAGCAATTTCTGCTATACTTAGATGCCTTGTTGTTGAAAATTTGCCGTTATCCCATATTAGGAGGTAGTGCTAAATACTTTTTCACAGCTAGATACATACCAGGGTACAGTAGAATGTGCAAACAATTCCCGTTGCAAACACAGAGCCCCAGAGATCAAACCCAGTCACTACGAAAGGAGACAAAAATATTGAAAGAAGTTCCTTTAAGAACAGTAAAAGAACAAACTTTATGAGGAAAAAATCACAATATTCTTGTCTGTATTCTTTGTGGGCAAATGAAAATCAAATTAGAGGTCAAAATTAAATTAAATTTTATCACATCTGATAGAGATTATTTTATTATATTATTATAACTCAACCCAGTCCATGAGACTTCCCCAGTGGTTCAGCAGTAAAGAATCCACCTGCAGTGTAGGAGACACAGGAGACATGGATTCCATTCCTGGGTTGGGGAGACTCCCTGGAGGCGGGCATGGCAACCCATTCTAGTGTTCTTGCCTGGAGATTCCCAAGGACAGAGGAGCCTGGTGGGCTACAGTCCATAGGGTTGCAGAATCAGACACGACTAAAATGACTGAGCAGCAGCAACCCGGTCCATAGTTTTCATGTAATGTTATAAGCCAAATGTTTTTTTTTAAGATTCTGGAGTTCCCAATCTCTGTACCAATTGTTTGTTTATTTGTTTGTTTTCCTTAAAAAACTTAATTAGTCCAATTTCTGCACCAAACATTTCATTATTTGTTTGCTTTTCTTAACAAAGTCTGCATACTTTGAAACCACCTCAACAATGACTGTGAATATTTTTCAGTATAAGCACATAGCACCATTAAATTGAATATTGAGGACTTCTAATATTATACATATCATTATGAAATTTCTTTTGCTTTTGGTTTTTCTTTCCCTTTTTCCCCCTGGGATTCTATTCTTTCAACAAGGTCAAGTGTAAATCTTAAAATAATTACTACAAACACCTTTTACTCATGTATTCAGAATATCCTCTTCATGAGATTACTCAGAAAGGACCATATGTTATAGATGACCTTATTTAGGTTGTGTGTATACAACACAAAACTATCAACTTATGGTTACCAAAGGGGAAAGAGAGGAAGTAGGGATAAATGGTAGCTCAGATGGGAAAGAATCTGCCTGCAATGCAGGAGACCCAGGTTTGATCCTTGGGTTGGGAAGATTCCCTGGAGAAGGGAGTGGCAATCCATTCCAGTATTCTTGATTGGAGAATCCCATGGATAGAGGAGCATGGTGAGCTACAGTCCATGGGGTCACAAAGAGCAGGGCACGACTGAGCGACTAACACACACACACACAGGATTTCTAATACTATTTCTAAACTGTTATACGTGAAAAAGATAAACAACAAAGATTTAGCACAGGGAACCATATTCTATATCTTTTAATAACCTATAATGGAAAATAACTTGAAAAATATACATAAAACTGAATCACTTTGATGTATACCTGAATCTAATACAATAAAAAATCTAATCTTTACAATATTGTAAATCAACCAAACCTCAAAAAAATGTGTCATTACTTTAGTGATTAGAAAACGAATGACAATCAAATTGGATGTTTGAAACCACGTGGATAAAGTCAAGTAACTAGTTATTCGCATTATGTTCAATGTTCAATTTTTCGAGCTTTATGTTGTTACAACTACGGTAATGCGTAGTATTCTAACCAGGGGAATGTCTTCCCAACAAGATTTTGTGCATACATTTCTCAAGGTGACAACGCAGGTATAAAAATGGTGGAAAGCACAAGGGAGTGTGGCTAACTCACCTTGATTGAGGGCCAGAGCAGGAGCGTACACCACCACTCCCGTGTAGAGAATCTGGTGGAGAGACAAGAATCAGGTGAACAGTGAGAAGAGCGACATGGAAAGGAAACCTTCCTAAAAATTTCCTTACGGCCTTAGTGCTACATTTCCTTCAACTTGTTCCAAACATTTCATTCCCTCACACTCTCATTTTGAAGTCCTTGGCCACTGTAACTAATTTGCAAAAAAGGATAATAAGCATGAGATAGAGGAAGGCTGTTGGACTTTTAAAATGGCTATACATTTTGAGATTTTATGGCTACAGCTGGTGTATTTCTGAAGGATATGAAAATACGGTTCAGTTTTTGACTCACCCTTCCACTGCCCCTTCATACACGTATCACCATGACACAAACACATTTTAGCAGTTTGCTGAAACATAGACTTTAAAGTGGAGATGGAATAATCTATGAGGAGAGCACCTTGCAGGGAAAACTAGCTACATGGGCGACCTCCTTTATGGGCATACCTTCAAACTCCCAGAACTGGAGGCCACTACACATACAGAAGTGGGTCTGGTCCCATATAGTTTTAAATGGAATTTCACCATTTAGAGATCCATGTGAGAGTTTTAAAAGGCAAGTGACAAAGGACAGGTTAAGGAGCATTGTTTTCCCCTTTTTCTTGCTCTTAAATCCTTCAGTCACTGATGGAAGTTTTAATTTAGAAATGGAAGAAGGTTATCTTATAGAAGAAAGTTCATGGTGAGTCATTGAAATGCATCAAAGCTATCCCACAGGCAGCTGTGGGCAGCAAGAGGATATCCTAGAACCAAGGAGGTAGGAGAAGAGTCCAAAAGGGGATGTGGGAGTATTGGTTTGAGAGTATAATTTTAAACTAATTTTCAGAAACTAACTCATTTCATCAGAAATGAGCATTTCTGGTTCAACACAGCTAAACTAGCAAAAAACAAAAACAAAACAAAACAAAAAACAGTTACCAGACCATTTCATATCAAAAGCAACTTGTACAAGTTAAATAAGAGTTCACAATAAATTTAAGAAAATGCTTTTTTGCCCCCTTGGTGGTTTATGATATGTATTTGGTATTATTTATACAGACATATGAAGTCTATGAAATGTGGAAATCCCTCTATAAAATCACATATTTTGAAAGTGCTATCCTTGGAAGACAGTAGTTTCTTCTTAGTGTTGAATCTTTCCTTTAACTCTGTTAATTGCTTCTTGAAATAAACGAACCCATTCCTGCCGCCCCACAACCCGCCTCCGCAGCAGCCCTTCATCCTTACCGTTTGCACGATGTAGATGACTGTGGCTGCGTAGCGAACTGGTTTGTTGAATCGTAGTTGTAAGTACTAGAAAGAACAGAGACGGACATGCAAAAAATCAGCAACTTTTATTTAAAGGCTGCTAAGAAGGTTTGCTTTTTCTTGGTATTTCTCTGAGTTTAATGCTTAGCTTATAACATGATTTTACCCTATTTGAACTTGAAAGAAAGGGAAAGAAATTTGGATTGTTTAAAGTCAAAGATGTATTAAAGCTCAGTTTTTGCTCAAACTTCACATGATGGTCAGAGAAGATAAATACTTTTTTTAATTTCTAAATTATTATTGCTTCAGTTAAAAGGTCTTCTGGCTCTCTCCCCAGGGCTCTTCCTACTAGATATACTAAAGCCATTATTTTCTTTTTTGGCCACACTGCCCCCAGATTCAGCTCAGGCCTTCCTTACCTCGTGCCCAGATCAATGCAGTAACCCTCTATCTGAGCTCTCTAAACTCTCTACAAATTGTAGCCACCCATTCCACCAACCACACACCTGCCACATTGATTCTCCTAAAGCAGAACACTGGTCACATCATACTTTTCCTCAAAGGTTTCAGTGATTCTCTATCACTGACAAAACAAAACACACATCCAGGTTTTCCATTCTAAACCCTCTACTATCTGATTCACACCCTTCCCCTCTTAACATCACTAGCCCTCACCTGATTTACTGTACATAAAATCACTGTGTATTGTTCAGCCAGCATGCTTTGTACTATGTAGATTTCTCTTCTGTGTAGGAAGATTTTTCAGTGCAAAAGAGCCTTCCCTCACCCCCAGCCCTCAAAATTCACCAATTATTAGTCATCTTTCAAAAATGAGAGCCTGATTGCCATTCCTGTTCCTACTCATACTTTCCCCTCCGAACTCTTAAGGCAATTATACTAAACTTCTTTAGCACGTGATAACCAGCTACCTTATATTTTAGTGTTGGATTCACATATTTTATAGGCTTCCCAGGTGGCACAGTGGTAAAGAATCCACCTGCCAATACAGGAGATGCAAGAGATGTGGGTTCGATCCCTGGGTTGGGAAAACCTCTAGAATAGGAAATGGCAACTCACTTCAATATCCTTGCCTGGAAAATCCCATGGATGGAGGAGCCTGAGTGACTATGGTCCATGGGTTGCAAAGAGTTGGACTTGATTGAGCACGCATGCATGCACACATCACATATTTTACAGTATTCATTTCCTACAGCCACTGTAACAAACTATCACAAATTTGGTGACTTTAAACAACAGAAATGTGTTTTCTTACAGTTCTGGAAGTCAGAAATTCAAAATCAATTTCACTGGATCAAAATCAAGGTGTTGGCTGGGCTCTGCTCCCTCTGGAGGTCTTAGGGAAGAATCTACTTGCATCTTAGGAGTTTTTGGTGGCTGCGGGCATTCCTTAACTTCTAACGTCATCACTCCAGTTTCTGCCTCTGTGGTCACATTGCTTTCTCTTTGTCTGACAAGTGTTCCTCTGCCTCCCTCTTATAAATATGATTGTACTTAAGGCTTGCCTGGTTAAATCAGGATAATCCCTCTATCTCAAGATTCTTAATTTAATCAGTTTTGCAAGGATCTCTTTTTTAAAACCATATAAGGTAATAGTTACAGATTCCTGGCATTAGGACATTTATTATCCCTCTTGGAGAGTGGTAGTGGTAGTTTAGTTGCTAAATTGTGTCTGATTCTTTGTGACAGCATGGACTGTAGCCTGCCAGGTTCCTTGGTTCATGGGATTTCACAGGCAAGAATACTGGAGTGGGTTGCTATTTGCTCCTCCAGGGAATATTCCAGACCCAACGATAGAATCGGTATCTTCTGCTTGGCAGGTGGCTTCTTTACCACTGAGCACTGGGAGAACCATTTTTGGAGGGAGGTGTATGCATCTTCCAGTCTACCACTTATATTCCCTGGTGCATGTAAACAGTGTCCAATTTTTTCATTTTATCTTCATCTTTCATTTATTTATTTAACAAATATTTATCCCTTGTCTTGCATATTGCATTCTGACCTACAATGATAGCAAATATTATATAGTTCATGACCCAAAGGACTTTACCGATGAGAGGAGGAGACTACTAAATTTATTATAGTAAGGTTACAGTGATGGTATGTACTAGAAGAAAAGGTACAGGGAGCTGTGAACACACTAAATACATGTATCTGATTTACTGTTGGGGGTCAACAAAAGTATCCCTGAATTCCTAGAATTCCTACTCTAGAAGGCACTAGTATTTGAATTCCAGTGCATAATAAATATGCATTGAGTGAACAAAATAAATGTTAAAAGTAGCAAATAGTTGAGGATTTAATATCTTAATAGTAATTCTTGGTAGTAATTTTTAATTGGTAATAGTTATCTAATTTAAGAAAAATAATTTTGATTAAACCAGGAATTAACCACTCCTTTCTCCTAGAAATAATACATAAGTAAGAGTTGTTTGATGCCTTAAGGTAGGACCTTCTTTAAAACCCTAGAAAAGACTCCTCTTGGCAGAACTATCACTCGATTTCACACTAATCCACATCTCCCAACTTACCTGCTCAACCCTTGCCCCTAAGAAAGAACTGCCTTATTTTCAGCCCATCTTTCTATAGACGATGCATTCAGTACACTATGAGTCAGGTGGATGTGTGAATGAGGGCACCATGTACAAGGAAAATATTTTTAAAGAAGTAAAGAAGTCACTGAGGAAGGATCCGAAAGTCTCAGCTATCACAGGATAAAAAAACAGAACAAAACTTTTATGTTGAAGACAACTTGGGTTCAGATTACATGTCCTTGGAAAGATTAGATTATTGCACTAAACCATGGTTCCCTCTTTCTAAAATTGACACTTGTATGACCTAACGACACACTGGACGATAACACCAAGTGCAGGGACAGGAATATATGGGATCTTAGTGACCGTAGTAGCTGTCGTGGGTGTGATCCCTGTAGTTTATTGCCATTCTCTGTCCCAGTACACCCTGATGGCATCTAAGTGTTCTGTGATTATCTGCTTGAGGGCTTTATCTCAGCCCTTCCCCAGGACAGACTGGAACTGCTGAAAGCCAATGATAAAAGGAAGTTAGACCCCCAAAATCCTGGTAATTTCCATTTCAGTGAGGCCAACCCTGATATGTGACCTATACTGTCTCCCTGAGATCCCCATTGAGATGGAACCTCAGTTGTTCATGGCTAACAACCTGCTCAAAAACATTGGCTTTTTTTTCCATGTCTTACTTGCCACTGGCCTACTGAGAGTTTAATTAAATCATTTCCCCAAAAAATGACTTGCATATAACTCCTTGTCTCAGGATTTGCTTCTGGGAGAAAGCAACTTACAGTGATATTTTTATTAATAACAAATATGATTCAAGTGGAGACTGCAGAATTGCTTGTGTGATAAGCTGTACCTTCTTGTTGACAGAGATTCTTCTCCCATAACATTAAGAGTCAAGGATAGCCTATGTAAGATGAGACCAAGTCTGATATGCTATTAAACAAGTTGTCCCATCTGAGTTTGCCTAGACCAATGAGCCAAAGCACTAGCTGATGACAGTCACATCCGTCAGTGCAGTTCAGTCATGCAGTGGTGTCCGATTCTTTGCGGCCCCATGAATCGCAGCACGCCAGGCCTCCCTGTCCATCACCAATTCCCGGAGTCCACCCAAACCCATGTCCACTGAGTCGGTGGTGCCATCCAACCATCTCATCTTCTGTCATCCCCTTCACCTCCTGCCCTCAATCTTCCCAGTATCAGGGTATTTTCCAATGAGTCAACTCTTCACATGAGGTGGCCAATGTATTGGAGTTTCAGCTTCAGCATCAGTCCTTCCAATGAACACCCAGGACTGATCTCCTTTAGGATGGACTGGTTGGACCTCCATGCAGTCCAAGGGACTCTCAAGAGTTTTCTCCAACACCACAGTTCAAAAGCATCAGTTCTTTGGTGCTCAGCTTTCTTCACAGTCCAAATCTCACATCCATACATGACCACTGGAAAAACCATAGCCTTGACTAGATGGACCTTTGTTGGCAAAGGAATGTCTCTGCTTTTTAATATGCCATCTAGGTTGGTCATAACTTTCCTTCCAAGGACTTCAGTTCAGTTGCTCAGTCGTGTCTGACTCTTTGCGACCCCATGAATTGCAGCACGCCAGGCCTCCCTGTCCATCACCATCTCCAGGAGTTCGCTCAAACTCACATCTATCAAGTCAGGGATGCCATCCAGCCATCTCATCCTTTGTCATCCCCTTCTCCTCCTGCCCCCAATCCCTCCCAGCATCAGAGTCTTTTCCAATGAGTCAACTCTTCACATGAGGTGGCCAAAGTACTGGAGTTTCAGCTTTAGCATCATTCCTTCCAAAGAACACCCAGGACTAATCTCCTTTAGAATGGACTGGTTGGATCTCCTTGCAGTCCATGGGACTCTCAAGAGCCTTCTCCAACACCACAGTTCAAAAGCATCAATTCTTTGGCGCTCAGCCTTCTTCACAGTCCAACTCTCACATCCATACATGACCACAGGAAAAACCATAGCCTTGACTAGATGGACCTTTGTTGTAAGCATCTTTTAATTTCATGGCTGCAGTCACCGTCTGCAGTGATTTTGGAGCCCCCAAAAATAAAGTCTGACACTGTTTCCACTGTTTCCCCATCTATTTCCCATGAAGTGATGGGACCGGATGCTATGATCTTAGTTTTCTGAATGTTGAGCTTTAAGCCAATTTTTTCACTCTCCTCTTTCACTTTCATCAAGAGGCTATTTAGTTCCTCTTCACTTTCTGCCATAAGGGTGGTGTCATCTGCATATCTGAGGTTATTGATATTTCTCCCGGCAATCTTGATTCCAGCTTGTATTTCTTCCAGCCCAGCGTTTCTCATGATGTACTCTGCATACAAGTTAAATAAGCAGGGTGACAATATACAGTCTTGACGTACTCCTTTTCCTATTTGGAACCAGTCTGTTGTTCCATGTCCAGTTCTAACTGTTGCTTCCTGACCTGTATGCAGATTTCTCAAGAGGCAGGTCAGGTGTTCTGGTATTCCCATCTGTTTCAGAATTTTCCACAGTTTATTGTGATCCACACAGTCAAAGGCTTTGGCATAGTCAATAAAGCAGAAATAGATGTATTTCTGGAACTTTTTTGCTTTTTCGATGATCCAGAGGATGTTGGCAATTTGATCTCTGGTTCCTCTGCCTTTTCTAAAACCAACTTGAACATCTGGATAGATGGCCCCAAGGAAAACCAGAAGAAGAACTTGACTGTCTTATTAGAACTTCTTGAGCTCAGATCAGATTACTGATCCACTGAATTGTGAACAGATATAATTGTTGTTTTAAGAAATTTATTTTGGGATGGTATATCACACATCAATAGATAATTGACATAAAAGTGATGTCAGAAGTTGAGAAATGTAACAAAACCCAAAATACATGGTATTGGCTGGATAGCATATGAAGTCTAGGAAAGCAAACAGAAAATTGTTACTGAAAAATGGAGACAGGGTAAGGAAACTGCTATAGGAATCTAGAAAAAGTCATTGGTTTTAACATCTAACTCAGTTTAGTTCCTCTAAATTCAGTCAATTTGGTCAAACTAGAGAGAAAGTATTAAGAAAAAAAAAAAAAATATATATATATATATATGAAGTAAGACTCCTCGAATTCTAATTTGAGCTTTACCACTATCTCACTCCATAATAAGAGACTATTCAAAATGCATAATTTTCCATCTGAAAGATTGTATTTACTCATCCAGTGGTCATCTTTGTAGATGTATAGCTTTGCAAGCAAGCATGTTCTGCCGGAGTCCAACTCCAGCAACCAGGGATTCAACTTGAAGAGGTGAATGGTGTCAGCGATGAGACAGCCTCTCATTTTTCTATGGACTGCCTGTTTATTTCAAGTTTAAGATTCTCTTTTATAATTTTACAAAAAAATTAGGCCAGAGGTTTGTCATTTTCAGTTCCCCCCTCCCAGATTTATTATCTCCATAAATCATCGTTGCTCTTCAAACAGAGTTCCTGCTTCAGTGATTCTCTTGATATCAGCCTTATCATCTATTATCTACCTCTTCTAATGTGTCCTATAGTTAACTTGTGATTACATTGTAATTCATGCTACATTCCTCAGTTTACTACTTATCTTCCTAAATCCTGTTTGCCCCTAACATCCTGAGCTCACTATCTCTTAACAAGGCTTCTAGCTATAGTGTCTCTAAAAATTCCTAACTTCTATAAGCTATAGTAAAATATGCTAACTTTACAACATTCCTTAAATCTTTAACTTCTAACTATTTTAATTATTTCTAAGCCCTAAATTCAGTAAACTCCTTTGCCATAAACATTCTCCTCACAAATAGGCTTCAGATATCAATCCCTCCCATGGCCTCAAGCTACAGCCAATGTGCTCATCCTGGAACACTCTTTTGTAAAAGTCCTTGAACAAATGTCAATGATTAACTTTATGAATTATTTTCTGAACACAACTGCAGAAGGCTTTATGCCTTCTCATGCTCCTCTTAAGAACAATAAGCACCTTAATATTCCTTTTCAGTCAACTCAGCCGAGGAGAGGAAAAGAGAAGTCAGAATTACAAGGCCTAACTCCTTCACCCCGGGATCCGTGCCTGCGGAATGAGGAGAGGGGGCTGGGGACCATGCCTCCATTTTGTCAGTAATGCTTAATGCGGCTCCTGACATGTTCAGTTGCTCAATTTTGTCTGACTGTTCGCAACCCCATGGACTGAGGCTCACCAGGCTCCTTTGTCCATGGAATTTTCCAGGCAAGAATACGGGGTATGGTCAAAAGTAAAAATGGAAGTTCAGCAGAAAAGTTGCACACATCATGCTTGCTTCTAAAAATAGCACAGGTAACATTTACCATCATGATGGATTATTTCCAAACCCCAAATCTGATCTAGTCCACTTTTCATGTGGGTTCAAGCCCAAGTAACATGAAGCCATCCTTGACTCCTCTTTTTTGTCTCACTCCCAACATGCAATTCATAAAAGAATCCTGGCACCTTCTCCCCCCACTTTCAGAATTCCACTTGTGTCATCCCCTCTGTCTCCACACTAATACTGTCATCTCTTGCCTAGATTATGGCAGTAGCCTCCTAACTAGACCCCCTGCTACAGCAATAATATCCTGCTAGAGGAATATTCTTGAAATACAAGTCACTGTCCTGCTCAAACACTGTAATGACCTATCTCACTGAGAGTAAAAACCAATCCTTAAAATGGTCTAAAAGGTCTCACAACAGTGGTTCAGACCCTATCACACACTAAACATCCATTTTACAACAAATATTTGGTCACAATATTTACTTTACTGAAATAATACTCAATAATGATATCATATACTCAATAATGATATCAATAAACAAAGGTCTGTCTAGTCAAAGCTATGGTTCTTCCAGTGGTCATGTATGGATGTGAGAGTTGGACTGTGAAGAAAGCTGAGCGCCAAAGAATTGATGCTTTTGAACTGTGGTGTTGGAGAAGACTCTTGAGAGTCCCTTGGACTGCAAGGAGCTCCAACCAGTCCATTCTGAAGGAGATCAGCCCTGGGATTTCTTTGGAAGGAATGATGCTAAAGCTGAAACTCCAGTACTTTGGCCACCTCATGCGAAGAGTTGACTCATTGGAAAAGACTCTGATGCTGGGAGGGATTGGGGGCAGGAGAAGGGGACGACAGAGGATGAGATGGCTGGATGGCATCACTGACTCGATGGACGTGAGTCTGATTGAACTCCGGGAGTTGGTGATGGACAGGGAGGCCTGGCGTGCTGCCATTCATGGGATCGCAAAGAGTTGGACACGACTGAGTGACTGAACTGAACTGAACTGAATGATATCATACACATCTAATTTCTCAACTTTTAACTATAATTACTAAAATGCCACAAATGTAATTTAAAGGAGAAGTAAAAGGAAAGCAATTTATAAATAAAGAGTATATATAATCTATAATGCTTAGACAACACTATGGAAGAAGACATAGAGAAGTAGTGGCCTTGGCATATAATGAAAAATCTGGATTAGAGAGAAGTAAGTAGTTCAGAAACTGTTTAGTTAAGAAGTATAAGAAAGGACTTCCCAGGTGGTCCAATGGTTGGGAATCCACTTTCTAATGCAGGGAACACGAGTTTAATCCCACATGCTGTGCGGCAACTAAACCTGTTTGCCAGCCCATGTGTCACAACTAAGACCTAATGGAGCCAAAAAATAAAATAAAATAAGTATAACAAGTTTGTACTTTAAATTAAAAGAGGAAGAAGAAGACTAAGAAAAATGAGAAAGTAGGTAGCCCACAAGCTAGTGTTAAGGGTAAATTATAACAGACTGGATCTATTAATGTTTGATAACAGAAAGAAGAAAATAACTCTAACTGAAGTGGAGACAACATGGTGAGACTAATTATAAACTGCCTGAGTGGAGATAATGAAAATGCACGCTATTGCAAATGAGCTGAGCCTGAGTTACAACTTGAGGGTGAGAACAATTCCTTATGCTTTGACATGGGAGAGAATAGTGACAACGTAGCCCAGATTCATAGATTAGTCTTGAAATCTCTCTGCATATTAAAGCATTTAAATCAGTTGGTTATTGCCAGCCCCAAAAGTCATTGGCTTATTTCTCAGTTTTTAGGACTGGGTGAGCGATTGCTCTACTTGTTTGTCCAAGGTTCTCATGGGGCTGCAATCAATGGGAAGATAAGCTGGGGGAGAAAGTCCAAGATGGCCTCACTCACAAGTCTGGTGATTGGTGTTGGCTGCTAGCCAGGCTGCCTCTGTTCTCCTCTATGTGTCCATTCATCTTCCAGAAATGAGACCAGCTAGATCCACTTCCTGAGATAGCTGTATCAGGACAGCATTCCAAGAAGGCAAAGGCAGCAGTTAAAAGCCCAAGGGACTTTGGCTCCAAATTCACACATCACTTCTGCCACATTCTATTGGCCAAAGCAAGTCGCAAGGCCATCCCGGATTCAAGAGATGGGGAAATAAACTCTCCCCTTTCAGTCCTTTCTACTTTAAAAAACCTGGTAAGAATATCCATAGATAGGTAGCAAGAAATGGAGGATGAACAAATAAACATAAATTAAAGCCTCTATAGTGAGACTATAAATTTGGAGACAGTAGCAACAACAAGAATAATAATTATAATAATACAAACTCTTCCTCTGTATTTACCATTTGCCAGGCTCTGTTAAGAGTATTTGCCTATAATAAATTGCCTCATTTACTCCTCACAGATATTCTTTAAGATAGACCCTTTTATTATTCTTATTTTATGTGTGTTAAAATCAGATACAGAAGTGAGTCATTTCCCCAAAGCTATGCAGCTAGTTAAGTGGCAGGGCTAGTAATCAAAACCAAGTAACTCTAGACTCTTTTGAGTCTAGAGCTCATGCCTTTAACTCATATGCCACACTGCCAATGCTTTCCTCTCTCTCTCTTAAACTTTTTATTTTATATTGGAGTATAGCCAACTAACAATATTGTGACAGTTTCAGGTGGACAGCAAAGGGATTGAGCCATACATATACATGTATCCATTCTCCCCAAACTCCCCTCCCCTCCAGGCTGCCACATAACATAGAGCAGGGTTCCCTCTGCTGTACAGATGGTTAACCATTTTAAATATAGCAGTGTGTACATGTTGGTCCCAAACTCTCTAATTATCCTTTCTGCCCTGTTCCCCACCCCTGACACTGCCAATTCTTACAAAGAAAGAGGCTATTCCAAAATATATACTTTACATAATCTGAGTTTCTTTGTATCAGGGTACAACAATTTAAAAAATTTGTAATGGGCAAATGTGAAGGGTAAATTAAATTCAACTAAATCCCTGTGTGTCCTCTATCTGTATGGTCTCAAATCTCCTCATTTACATACTTGCAACTGGTTTAAGTAACTGAACCACTTTACTAAAAGTGCACAATCTACTGTACAATCTTAAGTCATCTATCTGTATCTCAGTTTTCTCAGCCAAAAAGTGACAATACACAATGTTCTTTGTGCTTTTCAGAATAAATTAAAACAAGTGACAAGTTCAGTTCTCTTTCATTGAGAATCTCCTATGAGTTAGGCAATGCTTTAGATGTTTACCAACAAATTCTCATTTAATCATTGAAATAGCCTCACAGCTTGACTTTGTTCCTTTCACTCTACAGATGGAAGGTGTAGATGTCTGTGGCTGTCTCTGCATACAGGTATGTCCGTGTCCAAAGCTTAAGCTTTCCCCAATAACACTGTAATAAATTTTCGCCATGATTTGTAATTATCCTGCAAATAAGTGTTTTTCAACCACCATGTGTTATAATTAAGACATAATACACATAAGATGTGTTATAGAGGGAAAAAGCAATCATAAAAAGACCTGTTCAAGTGGAGAGGAAACAGCAACTCTTCCCAAAGTGAAAAAGAAGCAAGTAGTTGTTTTACCTCATACGTGCTGGTGATGCCAGATCTGTAGAACACAGGAAGAAAGAGCTCTGATGTGAGGATAATGACTAACGCGTACGAGATGAAGAAGAGGACGAAGGATGCTCCAAAGCGGTAGACGTCAGCAGGGGTCCCCAGGACAGTGACCGCGGACATGAAGCTGGCTGTCAGGGATAGTGCCACTGGGCCAAATTTCATTTTCCGGCCACCGACCAGAAACTCCCTCGAAGTTGCTTTTTTTCTCTCCTTAATCGCATAGAACACCCCAATTCCAGAGGAAATGATAAAGAGGGCTGCAAAGACAACATAATCCCAAACTGCAAAGTTCTTCACCTCCATGCTGAGAAGTATAGGCACCAGAGAGTTGCTCTCAACCTGATGTCTTTCCAAAAGCGAAGTTCAGTACAGTATATGCTTTTCTGTGAGAGGAGGCCAAGGTTGTGTGAAGAGAATGACGACCAGAGGCACTGGGGTAACACTTCAGATACCAAGTTGCACCTGGGAAAGATCTCAGAAGTCGACAGCAAAGAGGACTCTGGTAGTGGTATGGGTATCAACAGATAAGAACTTGAAATCTGACCCTGGCCTGGAGCTCTCTGTTCCTTTGCTAAAGCATATGCTGCAGAGAAGGAACTCAGATGTATTCTGAAATTAATAACCACCGAGGGTGAAATGCACTTGCCAGATAACATGTTCTTTAATCTCCTAGGTTTTCTTTTAACTTAAGGTTAAATATTACTGGGAAACATAGGAGTGATTCAAGTTCACCACCTCAGCATTTTTAATGAGTTAAACAGAATCTGTAAAATGCCAACATAACCATCACTGGTGTCTTTCTTCCAAGTAAGGGAGAGTGAAGGTGTGTACCTGTGACTTCCTGAGGCAGTGGGTGTGGAGGAAAAGGAGCAAAGAACAAGGAGTCAGGAGACCTTTGCTCAAGTTGGTGAAACATAAGTGAGCTGTGATATTAACTAGACATTTCTCCAAAGAAGACATACAGCCAAAAAGCACATGAAAAGATGCTCAACAGTGCTAACTATTAGAGAAATGCAAATCAAAACTACAATGAGATGTTACCTCACACCAGGCAGAATGGCCATCACCAAAAAGTCTACAAACAATAAATACTGGAAAGGGTGTGGAGAAAAGGGAACCCTCCTTCACTGTTGTGGAAATGTAAATTGGTGTAACCACTATGGAGAATAGTATAGACTTTCCTTAAAAGATGAAAGTAGAGTTACCATGTGACCCTTTAATACTACTTCTGGGCATATATCTGGAGAAAACCATAATTCCAGAAGATATATGAACCCCAGTGTTCATTGCAGCACTATTTGTAATAGCCAGGACATGGAAGCAATCTAAATATCCATCCATGGATGAATGGATAAAGATGTGGTATATATTAATATATACAATGGAATATTACTGACTCATTAAAAGAGTGAAATAATGCCATTTGCAGCAACTTGGATGGATCTGGAGATTATCATACTAAATGAAGTAAATCAGACAGAGAAAGACAAATACCATATGATAACACTTTTATGTGCAAAAATATTACAAATGAACTTATCTATGAAACAGTTAGAGATTCTTGATTCTGCTCTTAGACTCTGTTGATTGATCCAAAGTGCCCCCAGCAAGCCTCTGTGGGGTAATTTCTCCACATTATTCATGCTTCTCCTGCCTTCTCAATGGTTTTCCCCCACTCCACCCCTACAAAACCAGTCGGTTCCACAAGATCGAGTTCATATTTACCTTGCTCTGTGGAGCCTTCTCTGACTCATACTTCCTACTGCCCTCTCCCCCAACTCCTGTAGGAAGCAGGGTCCCTTGGTACTCATTTTTTACTCTGCAAATATCCTCACCTGTTTTAAAGACTCTGTATGTATGTATCTGTAGGAGTCACTCAGTGGTTGTAGATGACCAACTCTTTGAAGGCAGAGGCACAAGATCTGGTCCAGGGTGCCCAATCCATATGTAGAAAGAACTGATGCTGAAGCTGAAGCTCCAATACTCTAGCTACCTGATGTGAAGAGCTGACTCATTGGAGAATACCCTCATGCTGGGAAAGATTGAGGGCAGGAGAAAAAGGTGGCAACAGAGGATGAGTTGGTTGGATAGCATAACTACTCAGTGGACATGAATTTGAGCAAACTCCATGAGATAGTGAAAGAGAGGGAAGCTTGGTGTATTGCAGTCCATGGGGTCTCAAAGTGCTAGACACAGCTTAGTGACTGAATAACAACAATTGTAGAAAGTAAAGAACTCATCCAAAAAGCAAAAGAAAAAAACAAAAATTATGTCCAAGGCCAGAAATACTTCCTATTAAACAGAGGAACCTCTAATTGTGCTTTTGACATCTGAGTAGCTGACTGACTCCTTAATTAGTTGCTTAGTTTGGATACTGTTTTTACTCCCTACTTTGATCCATGAATTTGAAGTCAACCACACAAAGTTTTGATGACTGAAATATGCTTTTAGTTGAGAATAAATCTGAAAAAGCTCTGCCAGATTTGCCCATGTCCTGTTTCTTTATTCCCTCCTCTAAATTTACAGAGTTGATATCAGCATTAATGAAAAAAAATAGTTCTTTAATTTTTTTGCCTTAACATTGAGTTTTACTAATTTTTATCATGAGATATTCTAATTATATAACAGGTTTTTGTTGGTAGCTGTCTCAGCAGAAAATCAGAGCTCCAGCTTTCAGAGTTTTGGCTATTCTATGCTTTAATATTAACATCTAAGTGTTAATGTTCAATCCATAAGACATGAGGACAATTTGTACAAGCCTTGTGAATATTAATTCAAAACACTATTATATCAATACATTTCCAAGGTTAAATACCAGAAGCTTGTAGATAAAGAATTGATGAGTGATTTCAGTTAACCTTTGTCAAGAAACAGTATTGGCAGTCCTCACTTTTAACTTTCACTGATTATAAGGCACAACATTAATATATTGATTTAATTCTTAGTTATTTTCTATTTCTTTACACTTTCTTCCTTTGATAGCCTTCAGTCTTCAAACCCTCTCCCTCTATCCCATTAAAACTCACTCTATGCAAGGTTCATATTGATTATAGTATAGAACACTTGTTTATTCATAACTTTTGGGGGAAAACAAAAAGCCAACACATTCAGTGATTATATCAGTTAGAAAGTACATCCCTATGTCAGAAATATTAACATGGGGGGAGAACAAAGGAAAATGTGCTGCTTTGACCGAAAGAAACCACAGTATTTCCTGTATCCTCTTACAGAGGCCTCCAAGGGCACCATCTCTATTTTATTTCTTTAGTGTAAAACTGAGACCTTTATTAGAATGTAAATACTAAACACTGCCACCCTTCACCCACATGCACACACACACACACACACACACACACACACTCCCTTAACAAGGCCCAACTATTCAATTACCCCCTTGCCTAGTAGGTTATATTTGAAGTTGTGATCATTAATAGTTCTGTGCTATGAAATTGTTTTGCACCTGGCATAGAGCACTTATAATGGAAAAGAGTTGGAGGACGTTGAATGTTAACCAAGGTGGGGAATGGGGAAAGGAGTAAAGAACTGGAAGGACAGGACATCCAAGGACAAGACACCAATGCTGCAATATTCTTAACAGCAGGCTATGCACACAAGGTTAATGTTAGCCTAGGAGAGAAAGGAGGAAAACAACATGAACGAGACTTGGCCATTTTGATATTGTACTATAGTGGATCAGATCAGATCAGATAGTCCCTCATTCGTGTCTGACTCTTTGCGACCCCATGAATCGCAGCACACCGGGCCTCCCTGTCCATCACCAACTCCCGGAGTTCACTCAGACTCACGTCCATCGAGTCAGTGATGCCATCCAGCCATCTCATCCTCTGTCGTCCCCTTCTCCTCCTGCCCCCAATCCCTCCCAGCATCAGAGTCTTTTCCAATGAGTCAACTCTTCGCATGAGGTGGCCAAAGTACTGGAGTTTCAGCTTTAGCATCATTCCTTCCAAAGAAATCCCAGGACTGATCTCCTTCAGAATGGACTGGTTGGATCTCCTTGCAGTCCAAGGGATTCTCAAGAGTCTTCTCCAACACCACAGTTCAAAAGCATCAATCCTTCGGTGCTCAGCCTTCTTCACAGTCCAACTCTCACATCCATACATGACCACTGGAAAAACCATAGCCTTGACTAGACGAACCTTTGTTGGCAAAGTAATGTCTCTGCTTTTGAATATGCTATCTAGGTTGGTCATAACTTTCCTTCCAAGGAGTAAGCATCTTTTAATTTCATGGCTGCAATCACCATCTGCAGTGATTTTGGAGCCCAGAAAAATAGTCTGACACTGTTTCCACTGTTTCCCCATCTATTTCCCATGAAGTGATGGGACTGGATGCCATGATCTTCGTTTTCTGAATGTTGAGCTTTAAGCCAACTTTTTCACTCTCCACTTTCACTTTCATCAAGAGGCTTTTTAGTTCCTCTTCACTTTCTGCCATAAGGGTGGTGTCATCTGCATATCTGATGTTATTGATATTTCTCCCGGCAATCTTGATTCCAGCTTGTGTTTCTTCCAGTCCAGCATTTCCCATGCTGTACTCTGCATATAAGTTAAATAAACAGGGTGACAATATACAGCCTTGAAGTACTCCTTTTCCTATTTGGAACCAGTCTGTTGTTCCATGTCCAGTTCTAACTGTTGCTTCCTGACCTGCATACACATTTCTCAAGAGGCAGATCAGGTGTTCTGGTATTCCCATCTCTTGAAAAATTGTCCACAGTTTATTGTGATCCACACAGTCAAAGGCTTTGGCATAGTCAATAAAGCAGAAATAGATGTTTTTCTGGAACTCTCTTGCTTTTTCCATGATCCAGCGGATGTTGGCAATTTGATCTCTGGTTTCTCTGCCTTTTCTAAAACCAGCTTGAACATCAGGAAGTTCACGGTTCACATATTGCTGAAGCCTGGCTTGGAGAATTTTGAGCATTACTTTACTAGCGTGTGAGATGAGTGCAATTGTGAGGTAGTTTGAGCATTCTTTGGCATTGCCTTTCTTTGGGATTGGAATGAAAACTGGCCTTTTCCAGTCTTGTGGCCACTGCTGAGTTTTCCAAATTTGCTGGCATATTGAGTGCAGCACTTTCACAGCATCATCTTTCAGGATTTGGAATAGCTCAACTGGAATTCCATCACCTCCACTAGCTTTGTTCATAGTGATGCTTTCTAAGGCCCACTTGACTTCACATTCCAGGATGTCTGGCTCTAGGTGAGTGATCACACCATCGTGATTATCTGGGTCGTGAAGATCTTTTTTGTACAGTTCTTCTGTGTATTCTTGCCACCTCTTCTTAATATCTTCTGCTTCTGTTAGGTCCATACCATTTCTGTCCTTTATCGAGCCCATCTTTGCATGAAATTTTCCTTTGGTATCTCTGATTTTCTTGAAGAGATCTCTAGTCTTTCCCATTCTGTTGTTTTCCTCTATTTCTTTGCATTGATCGCTGAAGAAGGCTTTCTTATCTCTTCTTGCTATTCTTTGGAACTCTGCATTCAGATGTTTATATCTTTCCTTTTCTTCTTTGCTTTTCACTTCTCCTCTTTTCACAGCTATTTGTAAGGCCTCCCCAGACAGCCATTTTGCTTTTTTGCATTTCTTTTCCATGGGGATGGTCTTGATCCCTGTCTCCTGTACAATGTCAGGAACCTCATTCCATAGTTCATCAGGCACTCTATCTATCAGATCTAGGCTCTTAAATCTATTTCTCACTTCCACTGTATAATCATAAGGGATTTGATTTAGGTCATACCTGAATGGTCTAGTGGTTTTCCCTACTTTCTTCAATTTCAGTCTGAATTTGGCAATAAGGAGTTCATGGTCTGAGCCACAGTCAGCTCCTGGTCTTGTTTTTGCTGACTATATAGAGCTTCTCCATCTTTGGCTGCAAAGAATATAATCAATCTGATTTCAGTGTTGACCATCTGGTGATGTCCATGTGTAGAGTCTTCTCTTGTGTTGTTGGAAGAGGGTGTTTGTTATGACCAGTGCATTTTCTTGGCAAAACTCTGTTAGTCTTTGCGCTGCTTCATTGCATATTCCAAGGCCAAATTTGCCTGTTACTCCAGGTGTTTCTTGACTTCCTACTTTTACATTCCATCCTTAATCTGCAACAAGGACCAAGTCTCTTTCTCCAGCCTCTCACTCAGCCATCTTGTAATATTGGACACATTACTATTGTCTCTGTTCTTAGCTACCTATTTGAAAATGCTATATCATATTTAATAATAATTGGATAATTAGACTAATTTAAGTAACTAAATTACCTTTTCAAGCCTGCTCGAATGTTACCTTCCTGGACCAGACAACCTTCTTACACTGTAAACAGCTACATATTCAATCTCTACTTTCTTTATTCTCCATAAAATGTATCTCCTACTAATATATCATATAATATTTTAAGTGTCAATATCCCCCTAGTAGAATATAAGCTCCATAAAGAACTTTTTCTATTTTGTTCTCTATGTTACTCTTAGTACCTATAAGTTTCTGTCCCATAGTATACACTCAACAAATTAAATTATGTGAATTCTAGGGGTTTCTTTCATTGTTATAATCTATGTTTTACTGATTAAAAAGGGAAACTAAAAGAAAAATTTCCAAGACTATTTTTTAAAAAGTTGAAATATTTATCTACCTCCAAAACACATTTTCCCATCTAAATAAAAACTGAAATTTATATTTCATTCTATCAGATTCTCAAAATTCTTTACAGCTAAATTTGACAGTCGTTAAAATTTTATTCATTCATCCTACTTACACTTAACAATTTTGAAAAATGGTGACTTACAACTTTAAGAGGCAAATTTCAGAGTCCAGCAGAGATCATCATTTAATATTAAAACAGACTAATGGCATCACACACTTGCAGTAAACAAGTAGAACTTTTAAAGTGAATATGTAGTTAGAAGGGAAATTGAGCGTGAGGATCAAGTTCCTTAGCTGAATATCCTTAGATACCATATAACTTCTCATTTTAGAATGACAAATGGGAGAACCACCAGCAAGATCTATTATGAGCTTCCTTTTGTTAAATAAGCAAAAACAGAAGGGATCTTGTTTGTTTCAGGTTTCTAGGCATTAAAATAGAACTTTTGAATAAGTTTCTAAAGGGGACAGAATCTACCATGTGTGTGACACTTTCATATGTCATGTCATTCATAGTTATAAAAAATCTGTTAAAATTAGTGTCAATAATCCCATCTTCCAAATGAAAAATATACACAAGGAAATGCTTTGTGCAACATGAAGATCCAGTTCACACAGTCACTAAGTGGTGGTTTTTAACACAAGTCTAATCCTGGGTGACTCGAAAATCCATGTTCTTTGTACTGAATATTTCTTACAAACACAGTTCTGACTTACTTTTCAAGGTTTGTTGGGGGCACTCCTTAAAAGTAATAGAGAAAAATCTGGGTTTATCTCTCCTGTCAACCCCAACAATGATAATCAACACATCTGAAGTAAAACAGAACAGTGATACTCAAGGCTCCTTGTGTCGACCTTGTGATATTGTCATATCTTTAAATATCTAAAATCCCATGGACAGAGGAGCCTGGTGGGCTGCAGTCCATGGGGTCGCTAAGAGTCAGACACGACTGAGCGACTTCCCTTTCACTTTTCACTTTCATGCATTGGAGAAGGAAATGGCAACCCACTCCAGTATTCTTGCCTGGAAAATCCCATGGACGGAGGAGCCTGGTGGGCTGCAGTCCATGGGGTCGCTGGGAGTCGGACACGACTGAGCGACTTCCCTTTCACTTTTCACTTTCATGCATTGGAGAAGGAAATGGCAACCCACTCCAGTGTTCTTCCCTGGAGAATCCCAGGGACAGGGGAGCGTGGTGGGCTTCCTTCTATGGGGTCACACAGAGTCGGACACGACTGAAGCGACTTAGCAGCAGCAAATATCTTATAAATAAGCAAATGACATTTCCATTAAATTCAGGCAAAATTTAATGTTGAGTGATTTTTGTATTTCAAATCCTTTGGAAATGTACTCGAACATACAGTATAGCTGGCAAGCTCAGATGCAGTGTTTATCAGTTACCATGGAAACTCTTTTTAGTTTCTCATTTCCTATCAATTCCAGCATTCCTCATGCTATCTCTGACATCATCAGGCACCACTATGAATAAATGACTTTTATATATTTCCTAAACTGAAATTAACTGGATATTTTTCATCACTAAGAATATACAAATGAATATCTCCCAGCCTCAAAGGTGATGTCAAAGAAAAATTTCACAAAGTGTATGGTGCAATGGTAACTACAACATATAGTTATTCCAAGAGGACTTGTTTAAAACCCTGATTGAGGGGATTGTGTTCACAAGTGTTTGGAGACACATATAAGATGCTGTTGTCCTCTTTAATAAAAAATGGTAATAGCAGAGGTTCATCCACACTGGTCACAGTCATTCAAGCTTCTTCAAGTGTTGAATTTCTCAGTGATCATGTGTGTCTTTTGGAATTTTATTTCTAAGAAAGAATTTCCAGAAATTTTATTCTCATTCTATACCTTCCAATTTATTCTAAGACTTGATTTCCTTGCTTAGTAGGTTGCCAGGTCTTGATGATATTTTATTTTGGGTTCATGATACATGAAAAATATGTCATTAAAATATTCCCCTTAAAATTTAGTTTTCAGCTTTCTGAAATGTTCCATTTTTAGAAATTGTTTAATTAGAAAAGCTTCTTCTTACATTAAAGCAGAAAGAACTGAATTCAAATCTCATCTCAGTCAACCAACCTCATGACCCTCAAAAAGTTGCTTTATGTCTTTCATTCTTCATCATGAAACTCAGGTGAATGCTAAAGCACACAGACGGGAATAATTTGGAGTAATTTGTGAGCAGAGTTTTCTGTAGGAAGTCAGTGAACATATCCATACAAATACCAGGTAAAGATTTGTATCTCTCCTCCTTTGCTGGAGACCTTGAAGTTATTTTATTTGTATCTCTCTCTCTCTTTTTTTGTTTTCTAGAAGCTTGCTCTTGGTGGCCCTACTTGTGACTTGGGGATTAGTTAACACTCAGGTATTTGACTCATACTTAAGTGGAGAAGACAGTGGCACCCCACTCCAGTACTCTTGCCTGGAGAATCCCATGGATGGAGGAGTCTGATAGGCTGCAGTCCATGGGCTTGCTAAGAGTCGGACATGACTGAGCGATTTCACTTTCACTTTTCACTTTAATGCATTGGAGAAGGAAATGGCAGCCCACTCCAGTGTTCTTGCCTGGAGAATCCCAGGGACGGGGGAGCCTGGTGGGCTGCCGTCTATGGGGTCGCACAGAGTCAGACACGACTGAAGCGACTTAGCAGCAGTAAGTGTATCAAGTGTAAGTGTCTAAGTGAAAGCTCTTATTAATAATGAAGACTGGAGAATTTGAGTCATAACTAGGCTCAGATTTTTGCTCAGGTATTTAATTGATCATCTTAAAAAGTTATTTCATTTCTTTGACACTCAATTGCTCATCTTTAACATAGAAATGAAACCCTTTTCATTGGGTTGTTGTTAATTTTGAAGGTGTCTGTCAGCTACCTTATGCAGAGTTGGGCACATCATAGGAACTTCAGTAATAATGCTTATCCATTTCAATGCCTCAACAAACATGAATTTGACCAAATTTTCCATTGACCAAATTTTCAAAGAGATAGTGAAGGACAGGGAAGCCTGGCATGCTGCAAACCGTGGGGTTCCAAAGTCAGACACGACTGAGCTACTGAACAACAAATTATCAATATGGTTGGCAGCTGTCATATTTAAGCTTTCGCACTAGGAAATTTTAGTACTATGCTGGGAAGAACAAAGCCTAGGAAAATAACACAGGAGCTACCATACTATAATTCATAAATATTTATTTCACAAACTAGAGGGATAGAATTTATATTTCTGATTGGGTTTCCCTTGGTTTTTGCTCTACTCTTTACCTTTAATGTATAGATTATAGAAACCTTCTCAATTTCATTGAACTGATGATATTCATCATTTTGTGAGTGTTATAAATTTTTTTTTCTTTTTTCAAATTGGCTCTTTGCATCTTTGGATAGGAATCTTCTTATGAATGTGATAAAAGTTCTGGTTCAGCTAATACCTGTTCAGCAAGCCTGAAGCTGACTTTGTGATGTTATAGGTATTTGCAGAAGAATTGATGCTTTTGAACTGTGGTGTTGGAGAAGACTCTTGAGAGTCCCTTGGACTGCAAGGAGATCCAACCAGTCCATTCTGAAGGAGAGCAGCCCTGGGATTTCTTTGGAAGGAATGATGCTAAAGCTGAAACTCCAGTACTTTGGCCACCTCATGAGAAGAGTTGACTCATTGGAAAAGACTCTGATGCTGGGAGGATTTGGGGGCAGGAGGAGAAGGGGACGACAGAGGATGAGATGGCTGGATGGCATCACTGACTCGATGGACGTGAGTCTGAGTGAACTCCGGGAGTTAGTGATGGACAGGGAGGCCTGGAGTGCTGCGATTCATGGGGTCGCAAAGAGTCGGACACGACTGAGCGACTGATCTGATCTGATGCTTCAATGTAATTTCTTGTCAGTTCTATACTCTAGAAAAGCAATTGTATGGCCCATTTTGCAAATATTACAAGCTTTTCCAAATCAATATTATTTCAGTCCCCCTGTGAAGCAAACATGTTATGGAATATCATACCAACTAGGCCTGGCGTGCTGCAATTCATGGGGTTGCAAAGAGTTGGACACGACTGAGCGACTGAACTGACTGAACTGAACTGAAGAGTGAAAACTTGACTATTTAACTAGAACTTAGGGAAGACTATGTAAGAAAGCACATTTACACATGATCCGTCTGTGTGTTATATTTTAAAATTGTATAGGATTAGAAAGAAAAACTTATGGAAAAACTTTTACAATATCAGTGCTTTCATGGGACAAACAGGGTTGAAGAAGCTAATTTCCATTTCTTTTAAAACATATCTATGTATGGGAATGCCTATATGGATGAGGTTTTAATATGTATTTACCTGATACATTTCAAGTTCAAAATCTCACTTCTTATCCGTGCCAAGGAAAACTATTAAACTTTGTTTGAGGTCTGTGAGGTCTGTCTGAAATTGCTGAGGTTTTTCTGATGGGAAAGCATGGGTTAGTAACAAAAATTATCAACTGGGAAAGACATACTGCTACATTTTAAATCATAAGTACTTTTGATAACAATTTTAGGAAAACATATTGCAAGCCAAATAACTACAAATTTTTTAAGAATTCATCACCAGCATAAATTAAAAGGCTGTGTATCGTATCCCTAAGGAAGGAAGGCTGGGGTGGAGTGGGGAGGGCACAATTAATTCATCCTAGAACACTGAAGATATCAGTAGGTGAGCTATTTCACCATTTTCAGTATTATTAAAAATACCGTGCATGTGAGCTCAGTCACTCGGTTGTGTCCAACTCTGTGACCCCATGGGCTGTAGCCTTCCAGGTTCCTCTGTCCCTGGGATTATCCCAGCAAAAATACTGAAATGGGTTGCCATTTCCTCTTCCTGGGGAACTTCCTGACCCAGGGATCGAACCCATGTCTCCTGCATTGGCAGGCAGTTTCTTTACCACTGAGACAGCACATTTAAAAGTATTGAACCAAAGCAATTTGTGATTTGAAGTGAAAGGAACTGAGTTTGAGCCCAGTTTTCTGCTAATCAGCAGTGTGATCTTGAGCAAAACAAACAAATTTTAAAAGACATCTTTGTTAAAATGAAAATGATACTGCTGCTACTGCTAAGTTGCTTCAGTCGCGTCCAACTCTGTGCGACCCCATAGACGGCAGCCCACCAGGCTCCCCCATCCCTGGGATTCTCCAGGCAAGAACACTGGAGTGGGTTGCCATTTCCTTCTCCAATGCAGGAAAGTGAAAAGTGAAAAGTGAAAGTGAAGTCGCTCAGTCATGTCCGACTGTTAGAGACCCCGTGGACTGCAGCCTACCAGGCTCCTTCATCCATGGGATTTTCCAGGCAAGAGTACTGGAGTGGGGTGCCATTGCCTTTTCCAGAAAATGATACTACTTACCTCAAATAACTGCTTTGAGGTTTCCATGGTTTTGTGCATTATAAACTGTAAAAGCATTTTACGAGGATGCTGGCATAGGCAGTCGGGGGAGACAGGGAAAATAACAGTCTTGAGCTTATACACAAAACTGAAGGGCATTTTTGCTATTGTTGCTGTTGCTAAGTCGCTTCAGTCATGTCCGACTCTGTGCGACCCCATAGACGGCAGCCCACGGCTCCCCCACCCCTGGGATTCTCCAGGCAAGAACACTGGAGTGGGTCGCCATTTCCTTCTCCAATGCATGAAAGTGAAAAGTGAAAGTGAGTTGCTCAGTCGTGTCTGACTCTGCGACCCCATGGACTGCAGCCTACCAGGCTCCTCTGTCCATGGGATTTTCCAGGCAAGAGTACTGGAGTGGGGTGCCATTGCCTTCTCTATATTGTTTACTAACTATGTAACTTACTCTGATTACTGAACCTCTCTGACTTTCTTCTTTGGTAAAATAAGAATACCTTGCAAGGTATTTATGAGCAATAGAAGATATCATCTAAATCAGTGCCTACTGCTGCTGCTTAGTTGCTTTAGTCGTGTCTGACTCTGTGCAACCCTATGGACTGCAGCTCTCCAGGCTCCTCTGTCCATGGCATTCTCTAGGCAAGAGTACTAGAGTGGGTTGCCATGCCCTCCTCCAGGGGATCTTCCTGACCCAGGGATCTAACCTGAGTCTCCTGCATTGCAGGCAGATTCCTTACCGCTGAGCCACCAGGGAAGCCCAAATCAGTGCCTATCACACAGTAGTTTTTCTGTACACATTAGTTGCTTTTTTTTTTTTTACAATGGGTAGGGAGAGTATGAATACAGGAATCAATTTAGTAATATAAGCATGTATTACGTGCAAACTGTGTAAAAGGGTCAAAGCTTAATGCTGAGGAACTATGCAAGGGCAAATGAGGTCTGGTTCGTACTCTCAAGCTAGCTATCATCTAGTATGAGTGTGAAGATGGAAAGACAAGATCTATAACTAAAGACATGATGTAATTTATGATACATCAACTGAATTGGGAGTGCTGACAGTGAAAAGGGTGTTATGATAATGAGAAAGAGATCGTTGTTCCAAGCAAACCAGAGCATATGGTCACCCCTTCTGCAGGGCTTATATCTGCTGACTTTCTCCAATTGCCTCAGGCCAACTTTTAAGTCCATGGTTGGTACTTTGTTTCAGATCACAGGAGGATCCAGAACATTCTGGTTTCCAGCACCCACACTCTGGCAACATCTCCACTGGGTAAATGCTTGAGATCAAAAACAGCCCGATCCTCCAGTATCTTATGAAAAAAAGCACCCTCCAAAACAGGATTCCCACCCCAGTGGAGAAAAACGTACATACTGCACCTGAGATCTTTGATGCCCTGGTTTCTGTCACTAATCCACTTCTTAATGTGTCTATTTTTAGGCACCAAAGAATGAAAATACCCTAATGACTTTGGGATTAAAGTTAACCTTGCTGTCAAAGGGGAAAAGCAGACAGAGAGTAGAACTCATAGAACTGCTAATAAAAAGCAGTACTTTTGTATTTGATTTTGTCTTTGTGTTAAATCAAGGAGCTTCTATATAGTTCACTTATAAGAATCAACTGAAAAAAAAAAAAAAAAACAACAACAACCGAAGGAAAAAAGAAGCCACTGACACTGTTCCTACTCAAGAGGAACAATTTTAGGGAGGGTGGCTCTAACATGGCTCTAACATTCTCTTTCTCTAAGAGAGCCCTTATACTTGATTAAAGAGTTCTGGTTTTGAGTAGCCACCTGCTCTTCCAAATCTAAAATTAAATACAGAAAAGGGGGGATGGGGAGGTTTTTAAAACCACCAGTCAGTCAGAAGTAAATATTTTTGAGAAGACAGGGTATCATGGTGGACAGATCATGACTGTGGTCAAATCTAGATTCTTTCCCAAGCTCTGCTCCATACTACAGGTTGGAGGAAAGTTCTGAAAACTGTGAGATTTAGTGTCCTTGGCTGTGAAATGGGAATTATTATATGAAAGATGATCATTTGGATTAAATAAAATAATGCTTATAAAGTAGTTAAGATGATTAATACAGTATCAGGTCTTAACTATTACCAAGTAATTAAGATGGTTAGTACGGTACACTATAGATGGGATAACTCAATAAATGGTCTTGCTGCTGAGGATATAAAGTTTATAAATATACAACTTATAAGAAAATCTTACTTCGTTAAAAGTTTTGAAACTTACTTGGCACTTTGCACTCTCCCAAGGATATTTTTCTTCAGTTAGAGATTTGTTTTTGAACTTTGGCTTTTGTTAATAATTGTTTTACCTGGTAATAAGATGTTGCTGTTTAACTGTACCAAAGGTCACAGGTCACATAAATTTAGCTGAAGTTCTAGGACTTCATTAATGCTAAAGTTTCATTGTAGGGAATAGTCACTGAGTATGAAGGAAAAGATTGTATTACTTGTTAGAATAGAAAAGACATTCTCAACAATTTTTAGAATCTGAATCATCTCAGATGAAATTTTGTCATGAATTGATTTCACATCCCATCTTTCCAGAGAATCAAAGACTCATTGAGTGGGCATACTATACAATTTTGTTCCAAAGTCCAGCCTATGGGAACGAGCCTACAGGAGAGAAAAAAAGAAAAAAAAAAAAAGTACCTTTGTAAGACCACTTATTTAATGTGTGTGGATTGGAAGGCTTCACACTGCATGACAGACCCAAAAATCATCTGAGTTTCCCTTGTTTCTTGCAATGGAATCTTAATTTTCTCAGAGCCCCACTAATTAAACTACTTCTAAGTGTCAGGAGTTGTTGTTTTTCGGTTGCCAAGTCATGTCCAACTCTTTGTGACCCCGTGGACTGCAGCACACTAAGCTTCCCTGTGCTTTGCTTGTTTAAATTCATGTCCATTCAATTGGTGATCCTATCTAACCATATATCAGGAGACATCTCTACAATTTTGTTAAGTCTTAGGAAACTATCTTTTCTATGGCCATCTGTACCTCCAGTGAAAAACATAAGCCTAGATAAAGAAGAGCTTCCTCATCTGGGGAAGCTCTCTTAGGATACTATTTTTAACACCTTGGCAAGGACCCCCAGAAATGGTATAAACTTACCACTCAGGTGGCTTCTAGAAGATTGAAAAAGGTAATGGTCCATGATGAATGAAATTTAAGCCTGCATCACCATGGCAGATGGTAGAAAAAGGATAGCATGGTGTAGGACACCAATATAATTATAATAAAAATATCAGTCACATGTAAATTGAGAAATACTCTAAAAAACAAGTACTACTCAAATATGTCAAGGCTATCAGAAACAAGGAAAGTCTGAGAAACTGCTGCCATCTAAGTGTGTGTGTTTAGTCATTCAGTTGTGTCCAATTCTTTGTGACCCCATGGGCTGTAGCCCACTATGCTCCTCTGTCCATGGGGATTCTCCAGGCAAGAATACTGGAGTGGATTGTCATGCTCTCCTCCAGGTGATCTTCCCCACCCAGGGATTGAACTCAGCTCGTCCACAGTGCAGACCAACTCTTTACCATCTGAACCACCAGGGAAGCCCTCCAGAGGAGGCTAAATACAAAGATGGCATAATGTCAGGTGATATTCTGGATGAAATCCTACAACAGAAAAAGGGCATTAGGTAAAAATCAAGGAAATCCAAATAAGTATGGACTTTAGCTAATAATAGTGTATTGATGTTGGTTTATTAGTTCTAAAATTATAGTATGGTAATGTGAAAAGTTAATAATGAGGGAAACTGAGGGATATATGAGAACTCTGTACTACCTGTGTACCTTTTCTGTATACCTAAAACTATTCTAAAATTAAAAGATTATTAAGAATAAAAATAGACTTAAGTGAGTGAGCAAGCTGGACAGGTGTAGGAGGCCAGAAGAACCAGCAGAGGATTAGGCTTCCCCCAAAGGCCTAGCAGACATACTATTCATAAAAGCTGGTGGGAATGGGATGGGACAGAAATGCCAACATCTCTGAGATCATGTAGTTGGAGAGGCTGTCAGAGAATGTGGCTTACTGATAGCCATGGGAATGATGGAGCCCTGAAGCGAAAAGCTAGATGGCAGCCTTGATGGCTAGAAACTAAGATGTTGCAATTGTTACAACAAATGGCAAGGCCAGAGTGGCAGTCCAGGAAACTTAAATCAGTGAGAATTATGGTGGCTCAGATGGTAAAGCATCTGGCTGCAATGTGGGAGACCCGGGTTCTATCCCTGGATCAGGAAGATCCCCTGGAGAAAGAAATGGTACCCCACTCCAGTACTCTTGCCTGGAAAATTCCATGGACTGAGGAGCCTGGTAGAGAATAGTCCATGGGGTCACAAAGAGTCGGACATGACTGAGCAACTTCGCTTTATAGACATGTAAATACAGCATAGTGTCTCTAAGGGTAATGATACCTGGAGGTATAAGGAATCGGCATGTTCCCCAAAGTCTGAATGACTGTAGGTCCCCTAGTTCATTAACTCAACTGGTTGGTCACTTACTTGTTCCATGAAAGTGTACTTGTGAATGACATCCTTGGCAGGATCTCCCATACTAAGACCTTGGCCTCTGGGGTAAGTACCAGCAGAGTAAGGAAACCAAATGGAACCCCCTGAAACTGCATCCCAAGACTGGCCAGAATAGTAAATTTACAGCAATATCACATCTCAGAGGAGATGACAGATTAAAGCAGTACAAGTTTAAGGAAAGCAAAAGTGAGGGTCATTCTCATAGTTCTATTTCATTTGCAAGTCTGAGCTCATATAAAAACCAAATGGATCCTGGAGAATGTCATAGACTATTTCAAGCTTAACCAAGGAGTAGCTACAGCCAGTGTTATCATGGAAAACAAGATATTTTTGCAGCAGTAGATTGATATAACATGGCTGTGTGCATGGCATGTGATCATTAATTTGGTGAATGTATTCCTTTCAGTCCCATCACAATTGAGGATTAGAAACAGTTGACATGTACAATAAATAGATGGTAATATATTTGCAATTTTACCCCAGAGTAATATCAACTCTCCTTTCCTTTGTCATAATATAGTAAACAGATCTGAGCTGTTGTGACATCCTGCAGACCATGACATTGATCTAATATATCACTGATATCATATTGATAGGTTAGAATAAGCAGGAAGTGACCTATATACAGAAGCCTTTGAGACATAAGTGCTACAGAGGCACTCAGATCAACCTTCTGACTATTTAGAGATGTGCTATTGTAATGAAATATTTCAGGGAACCATAGGTCAGAGATGTGTCAGGACATTCCCTTAAAGATTGTGACTCTTGTATCCTCTTCCACAAAGAAATCTAATTCCTGAGAGTCTCCTTTTATCTGGAGGTAACCCATTTCATGGGATTCCCTGGTGGCTCAACGGTAAAGAATCTGCCTGCAATGCAGGAGATCTGGATTCGATCCTTGGGTTGGGAAGATCCCCTAGAGAAGGGAATGACAACCCATTCCAATATTCTTGCCTGGGAAATCCCATGGACAGAGGAGCCTGGCAAGCTACATCCATGGGGTCACAAAGAATTGGACACGACTGAATGATAACACACACACGCACACACACACACAACCAATTTCACAACTGTAAAAATTGCTCTGGATCATACATCGCATACCATGAAAGAATGTCAACATTGATTGGGAACCGGAAAGAAAGGGTTCTGCAGCAGACCTAAACTGCAGTGCATGTGGGCCTGCCAATTGGGTCACATGATCTAGCAGAATCTATGATTCTGGAGATGTCTTTGGTGGAAAAAGCTGTACTAAAGAATTTGTGTCAGATCCCAGTGGGACAATCACTGAGTAGACTCCTGGGTTCTGGACCCTAGTAGAGACAAAAAGGTTGGCCTCGTAGATACCACTGTTGTTCAAGTAGATCTTTTAGCCATTTGGTGGCAAGTTGATTATTTGCGGCCCCTTCCAACTTGGAAAGCCCAGTGATTCATTCTCAGAAAACAGCAAAATTCTGTAAAGCAATTGTCCGTCAATAAAATATATATAAATATATATATATATATATATATATATATATATTTAAAAGCATTTTTGTTTTTGCCACTTTACATTTTGCTAGTCATCCTCTCTCTCATCTTTTCTTTCCTCCTCTCTCTTTTTCCCTTGAGGAGCAAAATTAATTAAAACTAATCAAATAAAAATTCTGCCATTTTCATCTTCAGAGTCATTCAGCTCTGTATAGTTCCCATTCGCTAAGTGAGTTCTGAGCCTCCCTTTGACCAATAAAAAATGTAAAGAAATCTTTGAATCAACACTATCAGAGCCCAGTCCTTGTCTGGTGTGGAACAGAATGTTTGATCTTCCAGACAGAGATATAATAAAGTTCATGTTGATGATACTGTAAACAAAACCTTTGAACTCTATCTTAGGAAATATAAGCTAATATAAAATTTAGTTATATGCCACTCTGAGTCCAGATTTAGGTACAGGTGGTATCTATTTTTCCTAAAAGATAACATTGTAAAATTTTGGCATGAATGAATTTTAGGGAAGACAAAAGCTGCTAAAATTGGCATGTTTTAAATCATTCAGAGAAGATAACCTATGGTTGGGTTTTGGAAGACTTGGTTCAAGTTCTACTAATTAGCTCATAGTTTTACATTCTATAAAATGAAAGCACATGTAATAGTGCCTGCCTTTTCTGCCTCAAGACAAAGGTATGACACCTAGGTGAGAAAAGTAATTTGAAAATGAGAAACAGTTTAGGATGATTTGAATTTAAAATTAGATTCGAAAAGACTTTCATCATCAGAGACATTATTTATACATACACACATGCATATGAATATCTAATGTATATGTGTAGACTCTATCCAATACTTTGCCCACTTAATGTGAAGAACTGACTCATTGGTAAAGACCCTGATGCTGGGAAAGATTGAAGGCAGGAGGTGAAGGGGACAATAGAGGATGAGATGGCTGGATGGCATCATCAACCCAAAGGACATGAGTTTGAACAAACTCCATGGGATAGTGAAGGACAGGAAAGCCTGGTGTGCTGTAATTCATAAGTTCACAAAAAATCAGGCATGATTTAGTGACTGAACAACAATATATTCAAAATTATTGGGGACTTCACTGGCAGTTCAATAGTTAAGACTTCATGCTTCCACTGCAGAGGGCATGGGTTTGATCCCCAGACAGGACTAGGATCCTGATTGCGTCAGTCAATCTGTCAGTTCAGTCGCTCAGTCGTGTCCAACTCTTTGCGACCCCATGGACTGCAGCCCACCAGGCCCCTCCATCCATGGGATTTTCCAGGCAAGAGTACTGAAGTGGGTTGCCATTGCCTTCTCTGTGCTCATTACTAGAGAAATGCAAATAAAAACTACAGTGAGATATCACCTCACACTGGGCAGAATGGCCATCATCAAAAAGTCAACAAATAATAAATGCTGGAGATGGTGTGGAGAAAAGACAACCCTCTTACATTGCTGGTGGGAATGTAAATTGATACAGCCACTATGGAAGATGGTATGGAGATTCCTTAAAAAACTAAGAATAAAACCACCATATGACCCAGCAATCCCACTCCTAGGCATATTCCCTCAGGAAACCAAAATTGAAAAAGACACATGTATCCCATTGTTCACTGCAGCACCATCTACAATAGCTAGAACATGGAAGTGACCTAGATGTCCATCGGCAGATGAGCGGATAAAGAAGTTGTGGTACATATACACAATGGAATATTATTCAGCCATAAAAATGAATGCATTTGAGTCAGTTCTGATGAGGTGGATGAACCCAGAACCTATGACACAGATAGAAGTGAGTCAGTTCTGATGAGGTGGATGAACCTAGAACCTATGACACAGATTGAACTGAGTCAGAAAGAGAAAGATAAATATCATATTCTAACACATATATATGGAATCTAGAAAAATGGTACTGAAGAATTTATTTACAGGGCAGGAATGGAGAAGCAGACATAGAGAATAGACTTATGTACATGGGGAGAGAGAAGGGGAGGATGAGATGTGCGGAAAGAGTAACATGGAAACTTATATTACCGTATGTGAAATAGATAGCCAACAGGAATTTGCCGTATGGCTCAGGAAACTCAAATAGGGGTGGGATGGGTGGGAAGCGGGAGGGAGGTCAAAAGGGAGGGGATATATGTATACCTATGGCTGATTCTTGTTGAGGTTTGACAGAAAACAACAAAATTCTGTAAAGCAATTACCCTACAATAAAAAAAAAAAAAAGTAGATTGGGAGAGAAAACCGTGGATACACCTGATTGTGAGCTAGATGGTGAGTGTTTGAAAGTGCGTTTGCTGAAGTAGCATGTACTTTGTGCGTTATGGACCTTGAGAGCTTGTTTGGAAATTCGTAAGTAATAATAATGAACAAATATTGAATATTAAGTATTTCTAGGCATAGTGTTAAGCAAATTACTTACTCTCTCATGAAATCCATACAATCCCATACGAGGTAGATATTAATTTTACACCTCATTTTACATTTGAGGAATATGAGAATAAGGAGATAAAGTAACTTGTCCTAAGTTTCCACCTAAGTTAGCCATAGAGCGATGCTCTGAAACCATGTATCTCTCCCAGGACCAGTGCTCTTTCCCATGGCAAAATCACAAAAATGATAATTACTATCTCCATTATTATTAAATGCTATATCACTGAACACATTTTACATGCTTTAACTTTACTAAATGTTGCTTGTAGGTAACAGGATAAAACATTTGTTCAGGAATATCCTTTCATAAGTAACCCAGGATATATGTCAACAGAAGTCAAAGAAACAAAAGAAATAAATTACTTTAGAGAATGATGAATGGAGTGGCAAAAGACTAAAATGACAAGAGAAAAAAAGGAAAGAGAGAAATAAGCTAAATGACTTGAGGCTAAGATACACTGAAAGGTAAAATGATGAGAGAAAAACTCCCTTATGATGAGGACTTTAAACAAAACAATATCTAATTTTTAATTAGAAATTTTGTTCTCCCAAATTGTCAGTGATTTTTACTACACATTTAAGTGCTCTGTGTTTATTTAATCTCTCTCTCGATCCCCTCTCAATTTTCCCTCTCTCCCTTTCTCTTCGCTGGGAAAACCATTGCAAAACTGACAAGAGCATGAGAGAGAATGTGGGGGTGTTCATATTCTTACACAATTCAGAAAAAGTCAAAAAGCACAGCATCAAGGTTGACCAGGAAATGCAAAACTCAGTCCAATCTGAGGAAGTATTTGAAATTCCAGGGAGTGTACAATGGAGCTCCAGTTAAACCTTATTAGATCTGGAGGGTTACATCATGTTAGATTGCTAATTTTGTACAACAGTCCAGTGAGGTTACTGTTATTCTGATCACATTGTACATCAAGTGAGTGTGGATCCATCAGAAGATCTCATGTTCTTAATGAGACTGTATCTAAAGATAATCAAAGAGAACCTCATCTACCCTTTCATGAGATGAAGTCAAATAAGAAATATCTTGGAAAGTAGAGCACTCTGAGACAGTCTATTAAAACGAAAAATCCTCCGATCATCACCTTACACAACAGTAATTAAAACTGTTTAAAAAATGTTTACTGCTCACTCATTGAGCATCAGTAGCAAGTCTAAGAGTTATATATCTATCATGTCTTTTAATTCTCTTTACAATCTTTTGAAAAGTATTATTACCATTAGCCTACAGATGAAGAAACTGAAGTGTGGTTATCCAAGTATATAGAATTATGTAAAAAATGGTGTGGTATTGAAACCTAGGCAGCTTGATTTTCATTATTTTGTGATTAGCCACTATTCAAACTGCCTCCTTTTTGTAACAGATAATAATGACAACTATAAAGACAACATACACGGGACTTTATAATAGCAATTTATTGAGCAGCTACAATGTAGTTAATAGGTATATATTGCCTACTCAACATTATAAACATTTTTCAAGATATTATCAAAGTCCTCATCTTATTGTCAGGAGACTGCACCTCAAAAGAATATAGTAACTTGGTTAGGATCCTACAGCTGGCATCAGAAGTCAGATTCAGACTCAGGTGTGTTAGACCTCTCTTCTCCCCAGACCTCAATCCTTTCCTAAAGTAGTGCTGAACCTTTGTGGCAGTGAATAAGTCTTTCCAGTAGATAAATGTTTGAATTTATCCTAGCTGTTTAATCTTGGAAGGAGTGCTTTGCGCATTAGAAATGTGTAGCTACAGGTTGAATGCCTTCTAAGGCCTGGGAGCTGAGTAAGAGATAATGCTCAGTTCAAAGGCATCAGAGAGATCTCTTCTGTGGGCTAGAGGGTCAAGGGACCACCCCTCGCCCATCACAACAAAGACCACACATATAGATCTGGAACTGTGCTTTTCATATTTTCTCCCTCAAAGGAAAAAGAATGTCTCAAGAGCCTGAGAAAATTATTGTAAAATTTCAAGCAATCATATTAGATGATCATACTATGCTAACATTGGAGTAATATCCTCATTTCCATTCATTTACAAAAGTTTTGGAAAGATTTAATAATAATAGATTCCTAAAAACAAAATCATATTGGCTTTTCTGATTCAGGGAATTTAGCACAATCAGTCTCAAGGGCACACATGAAACTTTCTTTGGTATCTGAGATATTACTCTTCCCTGGTTTTCCCCTTACTTCTTTAATCACTTTTTTTTTCATTTTCTTGCAGTAATATTGCTTTTTTAACCTGTCCTTTAAATAGAGTGCCTTTCCAGAATTCCATCTTTGATCCTCTCATATTTACTCTGTTTAGTCAATATTGCTATTTGTCTCCCCAGCATTCCATTTTACTTCCTTAAAGAATGTAATGTTTTCCAGTCTAAAGTTTGAATAGTATTGATGCCCACATCTCAAGAGAACAGGCCTTTCTGGGTCTTTCCCAGTAAGCAAACTCCAGGCCTCCTTCCCAGCTATAGCAGCTGTTTCATGAAGATGCACATAAAGTCAGGTGTAAGCAAGTCAGCACATTCTGTTCCTCTAGCCAAATTAATTGGGAAGGCAGGGAACCATGATTTAAGCTGGTCAGTGAGAGCAAATCTGTGGAAGGCAGAGCAGGAATCAAGAACTGAATGGAAGCTGGTTCTGGTGAGACACTGCTGAGTTTTAGGTTCAAATTTCAACTGGACCTACCCTATTTTGGGACATTTTAATTATTAAACATCAATGGATTAGAGTTTGAGTTTAGTTTCCTGTTAGTTGCAGTCAACAGCTTCTCAGTTGATTCTGTATACCTTCCCTCTAAGGAATGAAATCCACTCTTTGTATATAATCATTTAGCTTTCTGAGGTTCCCTGTGTTCAACAAGAAAATATTGTTAGAGTTAAATAAAATAATGTATTAGTGTTTAGTGCCATGACTGGCACATAATCAGTACTCAGTTAATAATAGCTATTGCTGTTGTTGTTACAGATGTTATAATTATTTATATGCCTTCACTTTTATCTTCATCTCTGAATCATGAGCCCCAGAACACAAGGTTCAACTATTTACTGCACATCTCTGCTTAGACGATTCCTCAGCACTTCACACCAACCCATTCAAAATTAACTTCAGTGTTGTGTCTGTAAAACTGCTCTTCCTCTTCTGTCAGGCTGATGATTCTATCATAACACTACTGTGAGTGTGCGCATGCTAAGTCACTTCAGTCATGTCGGACTCTGTGACCCTGTGGACTGTAGCCTGCCTGGCACCTCTAGCTGCCATCAAATCTCCTAACTCTCTAATCTTTAATATTCAGCCATTACAAACTTCTATTCGTCTACCTCTGAAAAGCCTCTGAAGTTGCAGTCTTACCCCTTTTAATTTCTCTACTAGGACCTTAGTCCAAACCCTTATTTTTCACATGGACTGTGAAAGTGAAAGTGTTAGTCACAGTTGTGGGCAACTTTTTGTGGCCCCCATGGACTAGCCCATAAGTCTCCTCTGTTCATAAAATTCTCCAGGCGAGAGTACTGGAGTGGGTTGCCATTTCGTTCTCTAGAGGATCTTCCTGACCCAGGGATCCAACCTGGATCTCTCACATTGCAGGCAGACTCTTTACCGACTGAGTGGCCATGGACTGTGGCAATGGCCAATTTATTTTCTGTCTCCATTCTCCAAATTCTTTAGTTCTTATTCTATAGAGTTGCTGGTTCCTTCCTAAACACATTAAACCAGTCATTTGCTTAAAAATCATGTAAACCATCCACAGTCTTTCTGCCTAAAGACAAATTCCAAATCCTTAGCAAAACACATCTTGCCTTTCAAAAGGTAACTTCAACCAGAATCTTGGTCCTCAGTTTGTGCCTCGTCCCAGATTACCTTTTACTCCAGGATTTTCATGGACCCTTATCTTTTATTAGGTCAGTCCTTAGATGGAAAAAGTTCTACTCATCTTTAAGACAGACCCAAATGTCATTGCCTCCAGGCCTTTTCCAACTACCCAGAACAGAATTAATAACTGACTAGGCTTTACCCCCGTGGAACATCATACATGTTGCTACTATAATATTAATCACATTATTTCTTAACTATTGGTCTATCTGTAGCCTCTGTTAAACTCTGCATTCTTGAGGATAAGAACTATGTCTTTATATCTGGAATCTAAAAAAAATGAAATAAAATAACAAAGAACAAATTTCAAAATGCGTAAAGTTGTCATGCATTGATCACTTCCCATGTGCCTGACTTTGAATAAGATATGTTAAAAAGTGTGTCTTGTCAACCCTAAGAAATAGGTATCACTATTCCCATTTTACAGATAAGGAAATTGAGACTGAAAAAGCTGTTTGACTTTTCCAAGGACACAGAGTTAATAAGTGCCAGAGCCAGAACACCAATCCTAGATCTATATAATTCTAAAGTTGTCTTTCTACAAAGATTTACTGTCTTTTTGGACATGAGCTTTCTTTCAGTTTTCATATAATGAATATATTTCGATCTTACCCAATATATATGTTTTCTTCTCCATTTAATTTCAAACCCTGAACAAGGTCATTTTCCTGCCCCCCTTTTGCTTGAAAGGTTATTATTGAATAACCCCCATAACACTTTCCCTTGCTAAAATAAAACCATCTTTCTATTTTTAAGCTATAATTCCACTTTCTCTAACTGGTGGCTGCTGCTGCTGCTAAGTCGCTTCAGTTGTGTCCAACTCTGTGTGACCCCATAGATGGCAGCCCACCAGGCTCCACTGTCCCTGGGATTCGCCAGGCAAGAACACTGGAGTGGGTTGCCATTTCCTTCTCCAGTGCATGAAAGTGAAAAGTGAAAGTGAAGTCGCTCAGTCGTGTCTGACTCCTAGTGACCCCATGGACGGCAGCCCACCAGGCTCCTCCGTCCATGGGATTTTCCAGGCAAGAGTACTGGAGTGGGGTGCGGTGGCTAGGATGTAACAAAAATGAAAATATTGCAAGACTTTGTATTGGCTTAGGCTATAAAAGCAGGAATCCACTGAGGCCGTGCTGTGAATACCTGGTTATCATTATAACAGAATTATGGAGCAGGAATGTGATACTTTAATGAACTCTTTTTTATTTGGGGAGCTCACACTGGCCAAGGTTTGCACATAAATGCTTCTAAGACCACAGTATCTAATTAAGTAGTCATTGTATTTTACTGCATATAACACTGCATTATTATTTCTAAATGTTATTTTGACTGGTACTTGATCTCCTTCACCTTTGATTTATGTGAGTATTCTAATCTTTCCTTAGGTATGTAGCATTATCTGCTTGCCAAATTTAGATAATTCTTGGAACAGATTCAGTTAAGCTTCATGGTGCAGTTCCATTACAATCAAGGTCAAACATTAGCTCATAAGTTTTCAGACCATAGGAGAAATCTGAAAGAAAATCCCATTTTCCTTCTCTCTCACTTCTCTTCTCATACCTATTTTATCCTTTTGTAAATTCTTTATTTTATCTAGTCCATCATAAGACATTAGATTAAAACAAGCAATTCTATATTTATACCTCAAGGGAGAATTTTCTGGATTGTTTCCGGTGGGGAATAGGAGGAGAAGGAGCATTGATTTATCCATTAAAACTCAATAATATGGCCAAAGTTAGATATTAGCTATTCTTTAATTATAATTAGTGAGAATATTCTTCTCTGTGTGTATAGTGTGTGAGCATGTGTGTGTGTGTCTGTTAGGTGGGAGTCAAGTGTAGAGAAAAAGGGAGGGACAGAAAGAAACAGAGAAAGCTGAGATAGAGAGTATTGTTGCAAGAAAATTAACTTTCACCTGAAATACATATCATGGGAGGTTATCTTGCTAAGTTTAGAATCAAGATTACTTAAAATTCCATCTAGTAATCCATATGGTCTTATCTGATGACACTGGTTTGTTTAATTGCCAAGTTTTTACTTTTGACATCAGTTGCTCAAACCCACAGTAAATGTGTACTTCATTATAGTTTGAATGATTAGTCTTATTTATGGCTCCATTTTGTATCTAGTCTTTCACAACTTTTTGCCCACATTTAACCTGAACTAATTTATCATATTTTATTATGCCCTACACATAATATATAGGTCTTCTGAAATTCTTTCTAGAACAAGATGGGATATAATAAATAGAAAGTGAATATGAAGTCCTTAAATTGTGAATTTAATGAATAATTATCTCATATACCAATTGATGCTTTTGAACTGTGGTGTTGGAGAAGACTCTTGAGAGTCCCTTGGACTGCAAGGAGATCTAACCAGTCTATTCTGGAGGAGATCAGCCCTGGGATTTCTTTGGAAGAAATGATGCTAAGGCTGAAACTCCAGTACTTTGGCCACCTCATGCGAAGAGTTGACTCATTGGAAAAGACTCTGGTGCTGGGAGGTATTGGGGGCAGGAGGAGAAGAGGACAACAGAGGATGAGATGGCTGGATGGCATCACTGACTTGATGGATGTGAGTCTCAGTGAACTCCGGGAGTTGGTGATGGACAGGGAGGCCTGGCGTGCTGTGATTCATGGGGTCGCAAAGAGTCGGACACGACTGAGCAGTTGAACTGAACTGAACTGAACTGATACCAATTTCATCTTTCTTCTTTCTCTCTCTCTCTCTTTTTTTTCCTTTTGTGGACATACCAAGTGTTCCCTGTCTGCCAGAAGCCAGGAGTAGAGTGGATGTGGAGCTTGGCTGTTAATCCAAGATGTCTCTCTAACATATTTTGAGTCTTCCTCTGAAATCTCTTAAATTCAGTCTTCTGCAGTCCAAGCAATTTTATTCTGTTTCTTGTTCTCTTTTACATTTATAAGCCTTTGTATAAGCATTCTAGTTTACAAAGCATTTTGCAGTGCCTGTTAAGCAAGGTGTTTGGGTTTCCCAGGTGGCCCAGTGATAAAGAATCTGCCTGCTAATGCACAAGACACAGGAGACTCAGGTTTGATTCCTGGGTTAGAAAGATTACTTGGATGAGGAAACGGCAACCCACTCCAGTATTCGTGCCTGTAAAATCCCATGAACAGAGGAAGCTGTCAGGCAACTCTTAAGCAAGGTCCCTGCCTCGTGTCTTCATCCATTCTAATTTACCCTGCAAATCTGTACAATGTAGTTTTCTTGAAATAATAATTTTATCTTGCTCAAAAACCACTTTTTGTCACTATATCGTGACACTTCTTTGCCTAGGCTCCAGTAGCTCTCATTAGCTGGCCCCTTCCTTCTTCTGTAAGTCACTTCTTTGCTCTCCACATAAGCCTTCTTCTTCTGCCCTTGTTCTTCTACCTTTCCCTTGCAGAACCAGCTTCATTCCTGCTTCCCCCATGTTCGTCCAGTATTCATTACCTAGAATGCTCTGTTTCTGTCCTCCCATTCAAATCCAATCCAATTATTAGACTCAATTAAGCCCAAGTTTCTTTCACAGAAGTCCAAAATCTCAGAGATTGTTCCCAATCAAATGTGCTAGACATTTCTTTTTCTTTTTTTCATTTCCTCTGACTAAAGTACGTGTTCCTTACCGGTAGGCATACTTCTGTGTCATTCTCTTGGGGCATGTCACAAGCATAGCATCGAGAATTAGTATAAAATTAGAAGAAACTTACTGAGGCTTGCACTCTTCACATACACAAGCAAGTACTCAGCCAGGGCCATATATTTCTTTAAAACTTTTAATTTTATATTGGAGTGTAGCCAATTAACAATGTTGTGATAATTTCAAATGGACAGCAAAGGGACTCAGTCATACATATGCTTGTATCCATTTCCCCCACAAACGTCCCTCCCATCCAGACTGCCACATACATTGAGCAGAGTTCCCTGTGCTATACAGTAACATCTTGTTGGTTATCCATTTTAAACATAACAGTGGGTACATGTTGACCCCAGACTATCTCTCCCCCGACTGTTCCCCCAGTAACCATAAATTTGTACTTTAAGTCTGTTTCTGTTTTGCAAATCAGTTCACTTGTATCATTTCTTTTAGATTCCTCATATGAGGGATGTCATATGATATATTTTAGAATCAGTGAAAGAAAAGGCTTTGAAATTCCAGGAACTCTTTCAACGGCTTGATTTGTCTAAGCAAAGATTTCATGATGATAATACTGAATCGGATTTATAATATAATCTGAGTCTCCAACATGATCTAGAAGAAAATATCTAACACTTTTGTTTGGTTACTATAGGCTAAGATTGAATATGGTCATGGGGAAATATCTCCATTTAAAGAACTGTCAAAAAGAATAAATTTGGATTTTTATTTTCATGTACAAGAGACTCATGTTCCTTCCCAAGAGTCTGAAAAGTTAGTCTGAGTTTCCCAAGATCCATATGTCCTTAATGCTTTGTTTCCAGGGAAGTCAACTAAATGGGATGTATGTTACCATTTCCCCTTGCCCACATTTAGCATACGTATGTGAGCTCACTCACGCTGCTTGCTTTCCCTAATGCTGTGTGCAAGCCAACAACCTTCTCAACTCAACACTCCAAACAGCCATCAGCAATTAGTCTAAGTTAGCACAAGAACTGAAATTTATTTGCCACTCCCATCTTTAGGATAAAGTTGAACTCTAATCCAGCATTTGAAAATTTTGAATTCTCTTCCTACTTACCTTCAGAATCTTCTATAAGAATCTACTCTTACATCAACCTTTGTTCTAGTCAATGGATCTAAATTAACTAATATAATAACAATAACTGATATTTGACAAGTTACTCTAACTCCCCACAGTTCAATAAACTGGATGATGTAAAATATAAGCAACAATAGGACCTATCTATATGCATTATCTTAAACATTAATTATATTAAATTAGGTAAAGCATGTGCACATTTTGCTCATTTAATTCTCACAACAAACCTAAAAGCTAAGTATTATTATTTTACTTTAACAGAAGGAAAAAACCAAGTTACAGAGAAGATAGCAATTCATGAATGATCAGAAAGCTCTTACTTTCTGGAATCAGGACTTAAGATGAGGCAGTTTGATTTCAGAATCTACATTCTTTATAATGAGATGTACAAACCTCAGCATCTCCCATGTGCCAGGCTATATGCTATATTATTGTTGTTTAGTTGCTAAGCTGTGTCCTACTCTTTTCTGACCCCATGGACTGTAGCCTTCCAGGCTCCTCTGTCCATGGGATTTTCCAGGCAACAATACTGGAGTGGGTTGCCATTCCTACTCCAGGGCATCTTGCTGACCCAGGGATCGAACTCACATGTCCTGCATTGGCAGGTGGGTTCTTTAACACTGAGCCCTTGGGAAAGACCCATGTGATGGATACAAGGATATGAAAATGAATTAGACTTAGTCTGGCTCTGGAGAAGCTCTAGTCAAAGAGCAGGCAAGAAATAATTGTGATATGATATAAATCAAACGATCTACCAGGGGATATTTAATAAGAAGTATCTATCAACTTCCAGAGTTTCCTCAGTGGCTCAGTGGTAAAGAAACTGCCTGCAGTGCAGGAGATGCATTAGACGCTGGTTCAGTCCCTGAGTTGGGAATACATCCTGGAGGCGGGCATGGCAACCCACTCCAGTATTCTTGCTTGGAGAATCCCAGGGACAGAGGAGTCCGGCAGGCTACAGTGCATAGGGTCAGAAAGAGTCCGACACAGACATGACTGTGCAACTGGGCACACACGCACACACTCACACCAAGGCCCAGTGGGATCAAAGACATAGAAAAGTTGAATTCTAACTGACAGACTCAGATTAGGTTCCTAAAAATTGTAACACTCAAGAGGAAGCTTGAAGAAGGAGAACACAATGCTAAGTGGATAAAAGTGGAGTATAGATGGCAAGAAATTCTAGATAGAAGAATAAACACATTCAAAAGCTTGGAGGTGACAGAAAAAACAACTTTTGTGGGTAATGTGTTAGTAATATTGAAGCTTAGAACCTGAAAACTGGAAGTAGATGTGGCTATATCAGCTAAGCCGGAAATGATCATGCCATGAAAAGAAGACTGGATTTTCAAGTATATCTTATTAATATACATTGACTCATTGTCAAGGGAAGTATGCAATCATATTTGAATTTTTAGTTATTCTCTCAAATATTTATTGAATGTCCAGCATGTGCAAAAGCAATTTTAGATTGATTCAGCAATTGTATGGTAATAACTTGGCATGAGAAGAGCATGGAGATAAAGAGATCAGTAAAGAGGCTTCTGTATTATTACATTAAAAACACTCAATCATTCATTCATACATCTACTTACCATATATTTTTATTGAATCAATACCACGCTGTGTTCTGAACATCTGTAGGAAAGTCAGTAGTGAAGCATTTCCCTTTCGGAGGTTGCAGTTCTTGCTCTGTCGCTTGCCAACTCTGTGGACTTGGGCAATTATTTAAACTCTCTGTGCATCACTTCCTCTTCTGTTAAATGGATATAATAAGGGGTACCTTCCTCAAACCAGTCAATCCTAAAGGAAATAAACTTTGAATATTCATTGTAAGGACTGATGCTAAAGCTGAAGCTTTGGCCACCTGATGTGAAGAGCCGACTCGGAAAAGACCCTGATGCTGGGAAAGATTGAAGGCAAAAGGAGAAGAGGGCAGCAGAGGATGAGATGGTTAGATAGCGTCACAGATTCAATGGACTTGAGTTTGAGCAAACTCTGGGAGATGGTGGAGGACAGAGGTGCCTGGAGTGCTGCAGTTCATGGGGTCACACAGAGTTGGACACGACTGAGTGACTGCACAACAGCAACAACAAACCTCCTCATGTTAAATTAAATGACCGTTAAATGAGTTAATATGTGTCATTGTTTAAAATAATTTCTACTATGCATATAATGGCTAACCTATAAAACTTTATCCTTTTTCCTGGTTTACTACTAACTGTCTCAGCCTCCATCCTGAGGAAGACCATGGGCTGCACAGGGAGCCTTTAAATGCACCTTACTATTTGTGAAGTTTTCCTCTACTTTATTCCAGCTTACAGAATCAGTGATAGGCATCTACATCTCCTTTAACCCAACTTATTAATAACAATAGGTCATGTTCATCCTTTCCTCTTTGAAGACCCCTCTTCCTATCACACAGACATAAGGGGCAATCAGAACAAGCACAGAACAACTGACAAGTCAGCTAGAGTCTCTGCAGGTGATGATTTGCATCAAATAGAAAATATATATCCTCTGACCTTTGGTCCCACATCTAGCTTGTGACTTTGTTTAGGAGTTTGTTCTGTAGGCCATGAGTAGCCACTGGAGGTTTATTAATTGATGGTTCGTATGATCCTTATAATAAAATGCTGCTGCTAAGTCGCTTCAGTCGTGTCTGACTCTGTGTGACCCCATAGACGGCAGCCCACCAGGCTTCCCCATCCCTGGGATTCTCCAGGCAAGAACGCTGGAGTGGGTTGCCATTTCCTTCTCCAATATGTGAAAGTGAAGTTGTTCAGTTGTGTCTGACTCTTAGTGACCCCATGGACTGCAGCCTACCAGGCTCCTCTGTCCATGGGATTTTCCAGGCAAGAGTACTGGAGTGGGTTGCTATTGCCTTCTCCGAATAAAATGCTAGTTAACAAGCATAATAAGAATGATAAAGTTTTCAACAAATCCCCATTTTACAATCATTTTTCCCAATAATTGATTCAGTCAATAATCAGCAAAGGTTGCTAAAATATTGCATGAATGTCTGGTGGAATACAGATTAACATCTGTAGTCTCAAAGTTCTCTAACAGATTATTAATTACTTATGAAAGGGAAAATGGGAACTGCATAGTGAAAAACTGTGGCAAATGCTGCTAGTCAAGTAATCAAAATTAGCATCACCAATAACAGAGTAATCTGATAGTGTGAGCCTCCTTCTATATTACATTGAGATGACACAGCATCACTTTTGTGGTCTTGCTGCCAGCAAAACCATCACTTGAGTCTAATCCTGAGGTTAAAAAATTCTGAAAGACCAAGATTGAGAGACATTTGGTGAAATAACCATCCTGTACTCTTCAAAACTGTCAGCAATGTATGATCTTGAGTTGAATTTTTTAAAGACATTTTAAAAATAACTGTTGAAATGTGAATATTAGGCAATAGTATTATCATCATTAATTGCCTATACATTTTGCCAATTGCACTGTGGTTATAAGTGAATGTGCTTGTTCTTAAGAACTACATTTTGAAATATGAAGGGTTATAATACCTGCCAGTTACTTTCAAACTTATCACAAAAATTACTATAATATGCATATATGTATAAGTTTGGCTTCCCTGTGCTTAGCAGTAAAGAATCTGCCTGCAATGCAGGAGACTTGGGAGACATGAATTCGATCCTTGAGTCAGGAAGATTCCCTGGAGAAGGAAATGACAACCAACTCCCGTATTCTTGCATAGAAAATCACATGGACAGAGGAGAATGGTGGGCTGCAGTCCATAGGGCTGGAAAGAATCAGACACAACTGAGTGACTGAGCACATACACACACATAAGTATAAATATACAGATGGAGATAAAAGTCATGATAATAAAGGGAAAATTGAAGTCGGCTGTTCTTTTCTTGTGAGGCTTCTCTAACTTCTGTGGTAGACAAAATAGTGATCCCTAAAAATGTGCAGATTCTAATCCCCAGAATCTGTGAATATATTAGTTTACATGGCAAAGAGCAAAGTGGCCTGCTGCAGGGTCGGGGCACTGAGTGCAGAAGTGAGTGCACTGGACCTTTCGATGGAGGTCGCCATTATCTTCATTACCTCCAGCATAGTTTGGTCTCAAGTCAAACAACAGGGAGGGAACAGAACCCCACCCATCAACAGAAAACTGGATTAAAGATTTACTGACAATGGCCCCGCCCAGCAGAACAAGACCCAGTTTTCCCCTCAGTCAGTCTCTTCCCTTAGGAAGCTTTCATAAGCCTCTTATCCTTCTCCATCAGAGGATAACCACAATCAGAATCACAAAAAAACTAATCAAATTGATCAAGTGGAACACAACCTTCTGTAACTCAATGAAACTATGAACCATGCCAAGACAGACGGGTGTGGTGGAGAGTTCTGACAAAACGCTGTCCACTGGAGAAGGGGATGGCAAACCGCTTCAGTATTCTTGCCTTGAGAACCCCATGAACAGCATGAAAAGGCAAAAAGATATGACACTGAAGGAGGAACTCCCCAGGTTGGTAGGTGCCCAATATGGACACAAGTAGAGAAATAACTCCAGAAAGAATGATAAGATGAAGCCAAAGCGAAAACAATGCCCAGATATGGATGTGACTGGTAACAGAAATACAGTCCAATACTGTCACTTCAGTCACTTAGTCATGTACAACTCTTTGCGACCCCATGAATTGTAGCATGCCAGGCTTCCCTGTCCATCATCAACTCCTGGAACTTACTCTAACTCATGTCCATTGAGTTGTGATGCCATCCAACCATCTCGTCCTCTGTTGTCCCCTTCTCCTCCTGCCTTCAATCTTTCCCAGCATTGGGGTCTTTTCCAGTGAATCAGTTCTTCCCATCATGTGGTCAAAGTAGTGGAGTTTCAGCTTCAGTATCAGTCCTTTCAATGAATATTCAGGACTGATTTCCTTTAGGATTGACTGACTGAATCTCCTTGCTGTCCCAGGGACTCTCAGGAGTCTTCTCCAACAACACAGTTAAAAAGCATCAACTCTTAGGCTCTCAGCTTTCTTTATAGTCCAACTCTCACATCCTTACATGACTACTGGAAAAACCATTGCTTTGACTAAATGGAAATTTGTTGGCAAAGTAATGTCTCTGTTTTTAATATGCTGTCTAGGTTGGTCATAGCTTTTCTTCCAAGAAGCAAGTGTCTTTTAATTTCATGGCTGTAGTCACCATCTGCAGTGATTTTGGAGCCCAGAAAAATAAAGTCTGACACTGTTACCATTGTTTTCCCATCTATTTGCCATGAAGTGATGGGACCGTATGCCATGATCTTTGTTTTCTGAATGTTGAGTTTTAAGCCAGCTTTTTCACTCTCCTCTTTCACTTTCATCAAGGGGCTCTTTAGTTCCTCTTCACTTTCTGCCATAAAGGTGGTGTCATCTGCATATCTGAGGTTATGGATATTTCTCCCAGAAATCTTGATTCCAACTTGTGCTTTAGCCAGCCCAGCATTTCTCATGATGTACTCTGCATATAAGTTAAATAAGCAAGGTGACAATATACAGCCTTGACGTACACCTTTCCTGATGTCATAAAGAACAATATTGCATAGAAACCTGAAATGTTAGGTCCATAAATCAAGGTAAATTAGAAGCGGTCAAGCAGGATATGGCAAGAGTGAAAATCTTAGTATGTTAAACATCTTAAACATCTTAAAATGTTAGGACATTTTAGGAATCAGTAAACTAATATGGACTGGAATGGGTGAATTTAATTCAGATGACCATTATATCTATTATTGTGGACAAGAATCCCTTGCTCACAGTCAGCAAAAACAAGACTGGGAGCTGACTGTGGCTCAGATCATGAACTCTTTATTGCCAAATTTAGACTTAAATTGGAGAAAGTAGGGAAAACCACTAGAGCATTCAGGTATGACCTAAATCAAATCCCTTATGATTATACAGGGGAAATGACAAATAGATCCAAGGGATTAGATCTGATGGACAGAGTGTCTGAAGACCTATGGTTGCAGATTTGTGACATTGTACAGGAGGCAGTGATCAAAACCATCCCCAAGAAAAAGAAATGCTAAAAGGCAAAATGGTTGTCTGAAGAGGCCTTACAAATATCTGAGAAAAGAAGAGATGCAAAAGGCAAAGGAGAAAAGGAAAAATATACCCATTTGAATGCAGAGTTCCAAAGAATAGCAAGGAGAGATAAGAAAGCCTTCCTCAGTGATCAATGCAAAAAAATAGAGGAAAACAATAGAATAAGGCACACTAAGATCTCTTCAAGAAAATTAGAGATATCAAGGGAACATTTCATGCAAAGATGGGCTCGATAAAGGACATAAATGGTATGGACATAACAGAAGCAGAAGATATTAAGAAGAGGTGGCATGAAAACACAGAAGAACTGTACAAAAAAGATCTTCACGACCCAGATAATCATGATGGTGTGATCACTCACCTAGAGCCAGACATCCTGGAATGTGAAGTCAAGTGGGCCTTAGAAAGCATCACTACAAACAAAGCTAGTGGAGGTGATGGAATTCCAGTCGAGCTATTTCAAATCCTGAAAGATGATGCTGTGAAAGTGCTGCACTCAATATGCCAGGAAATTTGGAAAACTCAGCAGTGGCCACTGGAAAAGGACTGGAAAAGGTCAGTGTTCGTTCCAATCCCAAAGAAGGGTAATGCCAAAGAATGTTCCAACTGCCACATGATTGCACTCATCTCACATGCTAGCAAAGTAATGCTTAAAATTCTCCAGGCCAGGCGTCAACTGTACATGAACTGTGAAGTTCCAGATGTTCAAGATGGATTGAGAAAAGGCCAAGGCACCAGAGATCAAATCACCAACATCCGTTGGATCATCGAAAATGCAAGAGAATCCCAGAAAAACATCTACTTCTGCTTTATTGATTACACCAAAGCCTTTGACTGTGTAGATCACAGCAAACTGCAGAAAATTCTTCAAGAGATGGGAATACCAAACCACCTGACCTGCCACCTGGAAAACCTATATGCAGGTCAAGAAGCAACAGTTAGGACCGGACACAAAACAACAGACTGGTTCCAAATTGGGAAAAGAGTACATCGAGGTTGTATATTGTCACCCTGCTTATTTAAGTTATATGTATAGTACATGGTACGAAATGCCAGGCTGAATGAAGCACAAGCTGTAATCAAGATTGCTGGGAGAAATATCAACAACCTCAGATATGCAGATGACACAGCAGACAGCAAAGAAGACTTAAAGAACCTCTTGATGAAAGTGAAAGAGTTGAGTGAAAAAGCTGGCTTAAAACTCAACATTCAAAAATGAAGATCATGGCATCTGGTTCCTTCTCTCCATGGAAAATAGTTGGAGAAACAATGGGAAAGGTGACAGACTTTATATTTTTGGGCTCCAAAATCACTGCAGATGGTGACTGCAGCCTTGAAATTAAAAGGCACTTGCTCCGTGGAAGAAAAGCTATGACCAACCTAGACAACATATTAAAAAGCTGAGACATTACTTTGCCAACAAAGGTCCATCTAGTTAAAGCAATTGTTTTTCCAGTAGTCTTATGTGGATTTGACAGTTAGACTATAAAGAAAACTGAGCACCAAAGAGTTGATGCTTTTGAACTGAAAGGTTGTTGTTGAATCACGTGAAGACACTGGGATTCTTGGCCCCTGGAGGAGAAGAATTCAATCCAGGGCCAGTGATGAAGCTTGATCGCTCAGAGCTTTTGTGCAATAAAGTTTTATTAAAGTATAAAGGAGATAGAGAAAGCTTCTGACATAGGCATCAGAAGGGGGCAGAAAGAGTACCTGCTTGCTAGTGTTAGCAATGAAGTTATATACTCTCCAATGAATCCAAAGAATGTCTGGAGGTTATAAAGACCTCACCAGATCTACTCCCATAATTTACATTTTAAGATAACAGAATTAGCCAGAAGGTTTAATCCAGAGACTGTCCTCAGGCAGGATACATTATTGTTATATAATCCTAAGGAATGTAGAAAAGGAAAAAAAATTTGTCCTTTCTTCCTCCTTGAGAATTCCAGACCCCTCTCTCCTTGGGGACCCCTAGACTCCTTATCAACCTGCCTAGGAAATGACTCTCTCAGAACTGTGGTGTTGGAGAAGACTCCCGAGAGTCCCTTAGACTGCAAGGAGATCAAACCAGTCAATTCTAAAGGAAATCAGTTCTGAATATTCATTGGAAGGACTGATGTTGAAGCTGAAACTCCAATACTTCAGCCACCTGATTAGAAGAATTGACTCACTGGAAAAGACCTGGACACTGGGAAAGATTGAAGGCAGAAGAAGGGGACGACAGAGGATGAAATGGTTGGTTGGCATCACCTAGACTTGATGGACATGAGCTTACATGATTAAGCTCTGGGTGTTGGTGATGGACAGGGAGGCCTGGTGTGCTGCAGTCCATGGGGTTGCAAAGAGTCAAACACGACTGAGCTACTGAACTGAACTGAACTGAGATGGGGAGATTATCCGAGATTATCCCAGCAGACTCAGTGTCATACTAGAGTCCTTATAAATGAAAGAGAAGGGAGAAAAAAAAGAGAAGTAGAGAAATGGCAGCATGCGAAGGACTCAGCCTGTTGTTGGTAACTTTGAAGATGCAGGAAAGGCCCTCTAGCCAGGGAATTCAGACAAGGAATTCAGATGGCATCTAGATGCTGCAAAGGCAAGGAAAGAGATTTTCCCTGCGCTCCAGGAATAGAGCACTGCTTGCTGCCATGTTGATTTTATGTGAGACATATTTCAGACTTTCACTCTTCAGAACCATAGGATAATAGATTTGTATTGTGTAAGCCACCAAGTCTGTGGAAGATATTATAGCTGCAATAGAGAACAACTACATTTTTTTTTTTTTTTCAAAACAATGATTAAAAAGAGGAGGTGACCATCAGAGTGATTTTTAAGAGCATCATCTCAGAGACAGCTCAATTGGGGAGGTTAAATAATGTCTGTAGGGTTTGCAACCTTTAGGAGGCTTGATCTATAACAGAAATGATGATGATGGGCCATGCTAGTGTACCTGGGAGTCAAGAAATGACAAGTATAATGGAACCAAGAGGAACTGAGGCAGGAAGAGAGAGAAAAGTTTTCATTCTGAGAGCTCATGGGCATTTATCATGAGAGGAGCAACAGGAAGGAGAGAGCTTTACCTACGTATCCATAGTGTTTTAATACAAACGTTAACATTGCATTTGACAGATGGACACAATGGCCTATAGAATTTTCTAATGAGAATTGTATCTTTATAAACATATAAGGACAAAACAGCTGAATTATCTTCTCCATAGGAAACCTGACCTTCTGCTCTGAGTTTGTATAAATCTGTGTTACTACCAACTTGCCTGGGTGACTGAAATCCTTGCTGTAACTCAGCTAGTAATAGATATGAGCAGGGGTATATAAACACACTTCTGAAAATGAAAAGGCCCTGGTCCAATGAAAAAAGAATTCTACTTCCTTTTTACCTAATGTGCCCTTAACTATCATATTTCCATAACACCTTTTTTTTTTTTCCCTAACAAAGTGCTCTCTCATGGTTTCCCTTTATAGGGGACAAATTAGAAAGGAAAAAACTCTGTTAGAGAACAGACATAAAGATAAGAAAAAATATGTATTTATGTATTTGTGAAGTGTCATTTGGAGCATGTGAAGCATTATGAAGGCGATTAAATTTTAACCCTGTCTCTGCCAACCTCTTTTATAAAACTGTGTGTGCTGTGCTTAGTAGCTCAGTCGTGTTGGACTCTTGCAACCCCATAGATTACAGCCTGCCAGGCTCCTCTGTCCATGGGATTCTCCAGGCAAAAATACTGGAGTAGGTTGCCATTTCCTTCTCCAGGGATCTTCCCACCCAGGAATCGAACCCGGGTCTCTTGGGATTGCAGGCAGACTCTTTACCAACTGAGCTATGAGGGAAGCCCATTTTATAAAACTAGAAAATAATATAAATCGTCCAAGCCTCAATCCCTCGACTGTACAAGAAAAAAATCATATCTATCTTGAAGACTGTCATGAGAATTAAATGAAAAAAATCCAAATACTTACAGGCAGGATTAGTATAAAGTAGGAGATCAATATAGAGAACAGTCAATATATTTTATTATTATTTTTGAAATTATTATTATTTTGTTGCTGTTTATACTACTGTTGTTGGAACTCAGTAACTTTGAACATTTTTTTTTCTTTCCTTTTCAGCCCCTCTATATCGGTTAATTTCTACTTCTGTTCTCTTTGGTCAACTTTTTTATTCAATCATTTCTTTAATCTTTAACCCTCAACCCTCTTTTGTTCTCAAACTATATTCATTCCCTGGATGGACTTTTCACTTTGATCACTTAAAATGCTGCTGCTAAGTCGCTTCAGTCGTGTCCGACTCTGTGCGACCCCATAGATGGCAGCCCACCAGGCTCTTCCATCCCTGGGATTCTCCAGGCAAGAATATTGGAGTGGGTTACCATTTCCTTCACCGATGCATGCATGCATGCTAAGTCGCCTCAGTCGTGTTTGACTCTGTGCGACCCTATGGACAGCAGCCCACCAGGCTCCTCCATCCACAGGATTCTCCAGGCAAGAATACTGGAGTGAGCTGCCATTATACTGCCTCCTTATTGATAATATCTTAATCTATATATCTAACTGAATTCTCACATCTGAGTCAGAGCACTGGGGAAGTCACTGAAAGGCAGAAACATAAATTTGTTAGGAGAAATAAGACTAGGAATGGTGGCTTAAGAGAAATAGGTGATTGAACAACACTTTTTATTTAGTTTTGTCTCATTGTATGTTTTTAGAGATGAGGAAGTTTTAGTTACTTTATATAGTAGTGGGAAATTGCTAAAGGAAATAATAAAGCTAAAAAAAAGAGAAAGATGACTGAAGAAGTAAAACTTCAGAGGAGACTTAAGAAACACAGGATCAAGGGAGATTTGAAGGGAAAATATGTGTAAGTGTGATGAGAATGCAGATTCCCCAATTGAATTAGAATTCTATTAGGATGGGGTTTCCCTGCTGGCTCAGTCATTAAAGAACTGCTTGCAAGGCAGGAGACCCAGGTTTGATTCTTGGGTGGGGAAGTTGCCTAGAGAAGGAAGTGGCAACCCAGTCCAGTATTCTTGACTAGAAATCCCATGGACAGGGGAGCCTGGTGGGCTAGTCTGTGAAGTTGCAAAAGAGTCAGATATGACTTAACAGCTAACAGGATAAATTAACTATGAAGATGCATTGAGTGATAAACTCACTTTAAACTTTTTTTGGTCCCAGTAGCTACAACTCTCAGGCATTGGTTAACAGTTGGTATGTATGGTGCTTCTTATGTCTAAGGCGCCTGCACGGGAATAGATTTGAAGGCTTTTTGTGTTTGTTTTTTCTTTGTAATTTCAATGTTAATTATTTCACTAAGGAGCCATCTGTATATGACAAAATGACATAAGCAATTTGAAGCCCACCATGCCATTTCCTCAAACATTAGAAAAAGCAAATGAATAGGTAAATTGAGTGTGTGTGTATATTTGAACAGAGCCCCCATATATACTTTTTTGCACACTGAAATTCTTAGAAATCTTTATAATATTTCCTCTGTTAGGCCACTACAGACAGCCTTCTGTGTGGCTGTCCTCCCCCTGGCTGTCTGGGCAAAGTCCTCCGAATGCGGCAAACACACACAGTTAGCTGCACTGTGACTTTCTGAAGGCCTCCAATTACTGAAGACAGTAGGTCGTTCAGAATAATGTTAATGGCAAAACTGCCGGAAATGGGCCACACGCCCAAACGCAAATGACCCTTGCTTTTTAGAAAGTCATAAAAAAATGACTGTATAAGACCCCAGTCCTACTCTAACACATGACTAGGATTTGGATTTATGGTCTATAGACTACAGTCTGAAACAAGCCTAATATGAACCAGCTGTGTTTTCTAAGAGGAAAACTACGCAGAGCAAGCGTGTTCTCAGTGGCCACAAGATGGCAGCCTCTTCATGGTTAACTCTTCTGTGGTCTCCCTGCTTCTGCTGGGTTTTGATTTTAGGGACAAGAACCTTGGGGTAGAGGGCAGGACTGGGAGCAGGGATTCGATCAAGGGCCACAAATAAAAAGTTACTTATTTTCTTTCTAAGATTTACTTTTTATCATAAATTTAAATTGTTATTTTATCTTGGGTTGTTCTCAGGAAGATACTGAAAGCACAAGTGTATTTACAGGGAGGGCTCTGTCCCAAAATTCCATCTGGTCTGAATCTACTGGGCTGGGGACCTGAGGCCACCTGGGGCCTATTTGAATTTTAAAGACAAACTGAGTTGAGACTCTTCCTGGTTGTGGTGACCACCTTAAGGCAAGGTTCTGCTTGTACCTGCAGGGAAGGACTCTTTCTGGTGATTTGTTTTTTCAGTCTTCTAAGACTAGAGATCTCTTCAAGAAAATTCGAGATACCAAGGGAACATTTTTTGCAAAGATGGGCTCGATAAAGAACAGAAATGGTATGGACCTAACAGAAGTAGAAGATTTTAAGAAGAGGTGGCAAGAATACACAGAACTGTACAAAAAAGATCTTCACAACCCAGATAATCATGATGGTGTGATCACTCACCTAGAGCCAGACATCCTGGAATGTGAGGTCAAGTGGGCCTTAGGAAGCATCACTATGAACAAAGTTAGGGGAGGTGATGGAATTCCAGTTGAGCTTTTTCAAATCCTGAAAGATGATGCTATGAAAGTGCTGCACTCAATATGCCAGCAAATCTGGAAAACTCAGCAGTGGCCACAGGACTGGAAAAGGTCAGTTTTCATTCCAATCCCAAAGAAAGGCAATGCCAAAGAATGCTCAAACTACCGCACAATTGCACTCATCTCACAGGCTAGTAAAGTAATGCTCAAAATTCTCCAAGCCAGGCTTCAGCAATACATGAACTGTGAACTTCCAGATGTTCAAGTTGGTATTAGAAAAGGCAGAGGAACCAGAGATCAAATTGCCAACATCCGCTGGATCACCGAAAAAGCAAGAGAGTTCCAGAAAAACATCTATTTCTGCTTTATTGACTATGCCAAAGCCTTTGACTGTGTGGATCACAATAAACTGTGGAAAATTCTGAAAGAGATGGGAATACCTGCCTCTTGAGAAACCTATATGCAGGTCAAGAAGCAACAGTTAGAACTGGACATGGAACAACAGACTGGTTCCAAATAGGAAAAGGAGTACATCAAGGCTGTATATTGTCACCCTGCTTATTTAACTTATATGCAGAGTACATAATGAGAAACGCTGGGCTGGAAGAAGCACAAGCTGGAATCAAGATTGCCGGGAGAAATATCAATAACCTCAGACATGCAGATGACACCACCCTTATGGCAGAAAGTGAATAAGAACTGAAGAGCCTCTTGATGAAAGTGAAAGAGGAGAGTGAAAAAGTTGGCTTAAAGCTCAACATTCAGAAAACGAAGACCATGGCATCTGGTCCCATCAGTTCATAACAAATAGATGGGGAAACAGTGGCAACAGTGGCTGACTTTACTTTTCTGGGCTCCAAAATCACTGCAGATGGTGATTGCAGCCATGAAATTAAAAGATGCTTTCTCCTTGGAAAGTCATGACCAACCTAGACAGCATATTAAAAAGCAGAGACATAACTTTCAAGAAAGGTTCGTCTAGTCAAGGCTATGGTTTTTCCAGTAGTCATGTATGGGTGTGAGAGTTGGACTATAAAGAAAGCTGAGTGCCGAAGAAATGATGCTTTTGAACTGTGATGTTGGAGAAGACTCTTGAGAGTTCCTTGGACTGCAAGGAGATCCAACCAGTCCATCCTAAAGAAAATCAGTCCTGGGTGTTCATTGGTAGGACTGATTTTGAAGGTGAAACTCCAATACTTTAGCCACCTGATGAGAAGAGCTGACTCATTTGAAAAGACCCTACTGCTGGGAAAGATTGAGGGCAGCAGGAGAAGGGGACGACAGAGGATGAGATGGTTGGATGGCATCACTGACTCAATGGACATGGGTTTGGGTGGATTCCAGAAGTTGGTGATGAACAGGGAGGCCTGGTGTGCTGCGGTTCATGGGGTCGCAAAGAGTCAGACATGACTGAGTGACTGAACTGAACTGAAGTACTTGAAAATACTCGTTATATTTTATTTACTTAAAATTCTAATTTTAATTTAATTTTCTCGTTTTACTAAGCACTTTTAACTGTAACAATTTATAACTTATCTTTTTTGAGAAAAGGCAACATAGTTTCATTCAATAAAGACAGTAAATGTGTTTGACATTCCTTCATAAAACCATTCTTTTTGACATGTTATGTTACTAAACAAGAACAAAATTTTAAATACAAGAAAAATGAGAAAGAAAAACATAAAACAATATATCTTATTACCACTCAAAGATAAACCCTGTTAACTGTTTTATAAGATCCCATATCTATATAAATAGGGTATTTTCTAAAAATGAAATTTTACTATATAGAGATTATCTTTTGTAGGTTTAAAAAAGATTTGACAATGTATTATATACATTTTTCTATGTCAAAAATGTATTGGTGCTGGTAGTTTAGTTGCTACATCATGTTTGACCCTTAAGACTCCATGTACTGTAGCCCTCCAGGCTCCTCTGTCCATGGGATTTCCCAGACAAGAATACTGGAGTGGGTTACCATGTCCTTCTCCAGGGGATCTTCCTGACCCAGGGATCGAATGGAAGGATACATACTAAATTGGGACTGGCTGTGAAACTAGAGGTCTAAGGGGACAGCAAAAGAAACATTTGAGATTTTATTTGATATTTTTATTGTTTTAGAATGTTTATAGTGAGCCACATATTGTTTTTATAAATAAAGATAAGTGAATGTCAAGAGAAAACATCAGTTTACTGAGCACAGGTCTCTCATGGGTAGAAAGAAAGAAGGATAATTCTGCAAAATGCCTAACTCATGGTTTATAGAACAGCCCCTCTGGTCTCACTTCATTGAGTGCTTTCTCCAGCAGCCCCAAAGACCTTATTCTCAGTGGGGTCATGTGATTCATGCTGTACTGTGCCTTTAAAGCCTCCCTTGAAGAAAATCCTTTGTGAGGTTTAAATCTGGTCCTCTTTATCTTCAAATAGTTGTAGACAGTGATATTAGGTTTCACGAAGAAATACTGTGGATTGACAGACCTGAGTCATTAACATAGGTGTCCCTTCAGAGGGAACAGACGATCTAAAAATGAAGACATTTTTTCTGGGAGTTAAGCAATAGGATGAGAAAGTAAAACTCAGGGAAATGTGAAGTTCTTCATGTTCCAAAAATAAAGGTGCAAGAATTGGAATTGATTCACTCTAATGACTCTCCCAAATCTTACTTGGTGGCCTCCTAGGAATCTATAAAGATTATAACAGGGGTCTGCAAATCAGCTTCCATATTTCTTAAAATGTAATGGTAATCATATGTTTCATCACAATAATGCTGTGTAAATTAGCTAAATATCAAGGGTCTTCTCTTGTTTAAAACCATCTCAACTCACTTTGATATACCATCTCAACTCATTTTGATATACCATGCCAACTTAGAAAATTTTGTTTTTAGTAAAAATGTAGGAATAATTAACAATTACTTAGGAAATGGAAACTTTACCTTATTTTTGACACTGAGTCTCATCTATTTCTTGAGCTCTACTCTTTGTTTAATCTTTCAGCTGGTTTCCCTTCTCGTGTCCCATCTTGTGATTCACATTGGTGTCTCCTCAGGACACTCTTTTCTATCTGATATCTCTGAGAAGCTCTGGTAAGACCTACCCAGAATTCCAGGCTTCTCTTCCTTGGTTTCTGCAGAAGTGCAGTGGAATCTGCTTGTTTTTAGCTTGGAAACATGTTTTTTCCAAGAATCAGGCAGAATCTTTAGTTAGGACTCCAGGCAAGTATCTAGTGGAGGAGTGATTCTCCCAAGAGAGCCACCAGAGACCCAGCCTCCTGATCTGAAAGCAGTAAAATAAAATAAAAAACCCAGATTATCGGTTACGCTATTTGGGAATTGGGTAAAGCCAAGATGACTGAGGAAAGCTTTTAATAAAGACCATAGGGGCTTATTTCAAGCACAGACATTTTTGAGTGAAGTTTTATCCTTTAGTTCTAAAGTAACAGACGACATTATTCCTTGTATCCTCATTTTCTCTCTCTAGGAGAACTTTCAAAAGATAATGTAGCAACTGACCACTGTGGGGGAACTAAATAATTTTAGAGACTTCCTAAAGGTCTTCCTAAGAAACAAGAGGAAATAACCTAATTCTTGATCCCTAGGAGTTTACAAGTGTGACAAGCAGGTTTGTTGCTATTTTAGATGCTAAACCATGTTCAACTCTTTCGGGACCCCATGGACTATAGCCAGTCTGCAGAACACAACAGAAGGTTGACTAAAATGTGTGCCAAAGTCTGTGAAAGTGAAGATAAAGAGGAGCAGAAAGGTCTTTCTGTTTCCTAGAGAAACATTTGCACTGGTCCCCAGAGATTAATACAATGTTTTTTTTTTCTTTTTAAGAATGGAAAGAAAGAATTTTAGCTGTAAGGTACAACATGAGCAAAAACTTGGAAGCATGAAGAATGAATGATAAAAGGGAGAATATAAGCATGGTATGATTGCTGAAGTTCAAACTAGAGGGGGCTGTAGTGGGAAGGAATTCTGCAAAGAATTTCAGGGCCAGAATATACTGTGCCCTGAATCCCAGGCTTGGAGGATTTTATTCTGTTCTATATTCAATAAAAAGCCATTGAAGGATTTTAAGCAAGAATTATTTTCAGGGCTATGCCTTAGAAAGATTTATCTGGCAGAAACAGTAAGATAGTAAGATTGGAGGCCAGGAAACCAATTATTAAAATAATACCAATGGCAGATGTTGAGGACCTAAAATAGTACATTATGAAAAGAAAGAGACTGAGTTTTGGCCACAAAAACATCTGTCATTTGAGAAGGTGGGCACTGAGCTTTAGCCTATGGCTGTCAACTCCATCCCTGTCTCTATCCCCAGGAAGATCTAAAGTAAATATTTTTACTTGAAAAGAGGCTCTACAAAGACAGATATAAAACATTTCTTGTAGGGGTTATGGGCATCAATAGTGCCCTGAAAAGAGGAAAAGCTCTGGCAAAGTTAAGACCTGATGGTTACATTTCCAAATGCTACTTTATCCTTTAAATGATACCTGCAATGCAGTCAAAGCAGGAGAATTATAACATTTACTGCTTCTGTAGAGAAAAATGGCTTCCACTGCCTCTTCCCAGAAGGTTGAATTTTACAAGTTTATCCTGGGAAATTTGTTTTGGATAAACAACTTAAGATATGATCATGACAAATTTAGGCCACAGAAATTAGTAATTTCAAATTAAGGAATGTTAGGACTTGAGCCGGACATGACTGAGTGACTTCACTTTCACTTTTCACTTTCATGCATTGGAGAAGGAAATGGCAACCCCCTCCAGTGTTCTTGCCTGGAGAATCCCAGGGACGGGGAAGCCTGGTGGGCTGCCATCTGTGGGGTCACACAGAGTCGGACACGACTGAAGTGTCTTAGCAGTAGTAGTAGTAGGACTTGAGCATGCGGGCTCAGTCACTAAGTCTTGTAGAACTCTTTGTGACCCCATGGACTGTAGCCCACCAGGCTCCTCTGTCCATGGGATTCTCCATGCAAGAATACTGGAATGGATTGCCATTTCCTTCTCCAGGGGATCTTCCCAACCCAGAGATTGAACCTGCATCTCCTGAATTATTGGCAGGTGATTTCTTTACCTTTGAGCCAGTAGGAAGCCCCCATGAGAACTTCAGGTACAAATATAATGTACCTGTTCTGGATTTTCCCAACTTTTCTATGTTGTTTATTTTTTTTTTAACATTTAACAGAGAGCTTCACTCTTTTGTCATGACCAGTGTGACCCTATTTTATTACCAGAGTCTAGTCCATCAATCATGTCCCAGAACTTCTTAAAGCTTTCTATAGCCAGGTAACATTTTTCATCACCTTTAAATAACCAATATAGTCTCAATCCATGGAGAGATTTTAAAAAAACTCAAACTCAATAGTGATTATTTTTATAGCCCTGTGTGCATGTGAGCATGCTCAGTAGCTTCAGTTGTATCTAACTCTTGGCAGCCTCATGAGCTGTAGCCCACCAGGCTCCTCCATCCATGGGATCTTTCAGGTGAGAATGGAACAGTTCATCATGTCCTCCTCCAGCAGATCTTCCCAACCCAGGGACTGAACTGGTGTCTCCTATGTCTCTTGCATTGCAGGTGAATTCTTTATCTACTGAGAAAGCTGGGAAGCCTTTATAATTTCCATTAAACTTTCAGAGACACTAAAAGCAATTTAATGATTCTTGTCACTACCTTACAAGGATTCCAGGAACTTGGGGTGAGGAACCATAGTTCTAACCTTATTTCTGATGAAAATGAAATACAGAGAAGGGAAATGATTTCCAGGGACATATAAGGCTACAGTCCATGGGGCCACAAAGAGTCGGACACGACTGAGCAACTTCACTTTCACTTTCTTTCATAAGAGTCCTTAACACCTTATAATTTAATCTTAAGAAACTTTTCAGGCCAAGAAAAAAAGGGCAATCTTATAATATGTTTCAGTGGTTTTTTGCATCCCTAGATTATGAGGCTGGTTTACATGCTGCCTGGCTTCTAACTTACAAGTAGAAGGCCAATGACTGCCCATAGAGCCATGCTCTTGTCAGTAGGTTTTTCCCCAAAAGTGTTTAATTATATGCAAAAAAGCAGCAGCTGTCTTTGATTCCACAATGTGCTTAGCTAATTTCCTCAGGTTGCTTAACACTGCCATCTGGACACATTACTGCTCTCTTTGGATCACTTTTAAATAACTATGACAAGGAAAAATTTTTAAGTGAAAAAAAAAAAAATAGAAAGACAAAAGAAAAAAAAAAAATGAACAGAAACTGAAACAATGAAAAGAAGCAAGACAAGATTGATCTTCCTGGTGGGTAAACATAGCTGCGTGGTAACTTCATCTTAGTTCTGGGAAAAGAAGCCTGGCTGTGTCACCTCCCTCTTCTCTGATATTCTCCTCCTTTCTTTGCTTTTTTATCCCTGCTCTCTTTTCCTTAACTCAGTGCAAATAGGCCCTGGAGCATTTCAAGTTCCAGGTTTCTATTGGAGGACTCCTGTCAGTGCAAAAGAAGGACACAATCAGAAGGTTTGCTTCTTCACCTATGTATTTGATCCCAGTGCTCAGTCACTCAGTCGTGTCTGACTCTTTGTGATCCCATGGCCTGTACCCCACCAGGTTCCTCTGTCCATGGAATTTCCAGGCAAGAATACTGGAGCAGGTTGCCATTTTCTACTCAAGTGGATCTCTCCAACCCAGGAATTGAACACACATTTCTTGCATCTCCTGCATTGGTAGGCGGATTCTTCGCCACTAGCACTACCAGATGCTATAAATTAGTGATTAGAAAAGTATTTGTAGTAACTGAGCATCATGTTGATGTGCAGACTATATGTGGCCTGAGCAGATAAATGTAGGATATCAGCAGTGTTTTCAAATACACAAAGTGTGTGTGCTCTTACAAGCAAGGCAGAAAGACTCCTGTCTGGTTCTATAATCTTTGATCAAATATCTTGTATAACTTCCTGCTAAATATCCATCAGTGTATTTCTTAGTGCTTCCCATAACAAAAACACATATCAGCCTGCTTTGACTTTCAGAAAGTGTTTTCTTATAATACGCAAAAATTAGTCTCCCTGCTGGCTACCCCTTTTGTTCTCATCTTACATCCTTTAGTCATGAACAAAAAGTTAAAGGTTCAGAACCCAGATGTAATCAGTCCCTTTGAATTGAGCAGCCTCTGGGGGTTTCAGAAACCAGAAGGTAGAAGGGAAGAGAAATGAAGCATCCTGCCTGTTAGATAGATGCTGGCTTGAGCAAATACTACGTTTCATGACTTTATATACTTTATACGTATATATACTTTATGTATGACCTAGGCTGGTAAAGTAGACCTTATCCTTTACAAATGTGTGTGTGTGTTGTGTATGTGTGTTTACAAACATGCTGGAATAATTTATTCTTATCTCAACCATGTATTAAGGCTGTTTTTCCCAGCATGATCTAAACATACATATTAGTATACATCTATCACTCTCTCCGGAGAAGGCACTGGCAACCCACTCCAGTGTTCTTGCCTGGAAACTCCCATGGGTGGAGGAGCCTGGTGGGCTGCCGTCTATGGGGTCGCACAGAGTCGGACACGACTGAAGCGACTTAGCAGCAGCAGCAGCAACATTACTCTCTCATTTTTCTTACCTTGACTCTCAGTGTAGCCTAAGACTGAATGAGCATTTAGAGGCTACATTATGATATTTGAACCTGCTGCTGCTGCTAAGTCACTTCAGTTGTGTCCAACTCTGCGCGACCCCATAGACGGCAGCCCACCAGGCTCCCCCATCCCTGGGATTCTCCAGGGAAGAACACTGGAGTGGGTTGCCATTTCCTTCTCCAATGCATGAAAGTGAAAAGTGAAAGTGAAGTGGAGTCTAAAATCCTTAATCTCCTTACAACTCTGCTATTTTGTTCTTGAAAATTCATCTTGGTGGTTCACAATTGCTGTTTTATAGCCTCCAGCATCTTTTTTTCCCTCCTATTAGTAGTAACAATAACTTAAATTTGAGATGAACAAGGATAAAGGGAGAGATTATAATTAAAATGCTCTTTTCTTTCTTAGTGTAGACATTGGCATATAGCTGAGCATTCAGACTCTGTTTGACCAGGATACTTAGTTTTATATAAAGAAAGTCAGATTGAGAATAAAAATGTTTCCACATTTTCATTCCAAAAGTGGCCCTTCCTGAGGATTAAAGATGTTCTTATTATCTAGATAATTAGACTGAACTTGTTCCTCTTTTTTGCAGTAGGATCCCAGGTCTCGTAATTTCTAGGTGTTAGCTGATATCTTTCAAATATGTTTTCTTATTAAGAATATCCAGTATTGTACTGTGTTGTGTGTGATCTACGAATATGTAAATGATATACATTTTGGCCACAGTAGAAAACATATCCTTTTCTCATTAAAATTATTGTTTTTAACTTGTGGCCCATTGACTCACACAACGTGGACATTTTTGGTACCTTATTCTGCCAAATAACTTATTCCCTAATCCATTCTGTTTCATTTTATTCTGCTAGATTTGCAGAAATGAAAAATATGTCCTTAATATTGTCATCAAATATTTGATAAATATATTGCTATCTGTAGGGAACATCTTTTTCCTCTCTCATAATTTTTAAGACATATTTGTGACCTCATATGAGCAAACGTGAATGTTTTTAAAAATTAAATCATATACACTTATTCATCCCTTTGTGGTTTTTTTTTTTTTTTTTTTACTGTCCTTAGTGAATCTCTAAAACTTTAAAATGTCTACTTGGTGTAATATGGAAAAGAACAGTTATAATTAACCCAAGGTGTCAGTAATGAAATTAGAGTAAGTTACTCTATGTTATCTATTTGTATGTAACAAATAATCTAAAAACCTTGTGACTTAAGGCAATGATAAATATTTGTTGTTTATCACATAATCAGGAATCAGGAATTTGGAAGTAGACTTGGCTGAGCCATCTGGCTCAAGATCTCAAATGAAGTTACAGTCACCTTTGACCAAGGCTACAGTTATCTGATGGCTTAACTAAGGCAGGAGGATCCTCTTTAGCTGACTCACCCATGTGGTTTGCAAGCTAGTGTTGGTTGCTTGTTGGAGGGCCTCAACTCCTCTCCACATTGGCTTCTGTACTAGACTGACTTCATGACATTGCAACCCGCTTCCCCCAGAGCAACTGATCCAAGGAATCAAAGAGGAAGCTTCGGTACTTTGTATGACCTTGTCTTGTAAGTCACACACTGTCACCTCCACTTTACTTTATTGGTCACACAGACCAGCTCTAATTCATTGTGGGAGAAGACTACACAGGGAAATAAATGCCAGGAGGCAAAGATCATGGGGGCCATTTGGAGACTGACCACCACAGTCAGTACGAATCTCATTCGAGCAGTTCCTTTAGAGACCTAGCCAGCCAAGAGTCCATGCAGGCCACACAGTGAAATAGAGTGTCACTCTGTGTGGAAGGCAAGCACATGCAGTGTACTCACGAATATCTTCAGACCAAGCAACATGCCTTTTTATTTGCAAGATTCTGTTAGTATATGCTCTAAGACTTTTAGAATCATTGCCCTATGGAAACACCATTAATTAAAAGATATAAGTGACAGTCTCACTTACATCAGTGTAGAAAAACTTACCCTTCCTAGAAGTAAGTCCTTGGCCCTCTCACTTCTCTCAGAGTCAGACCTGAGCTGCTTACCCTGACTTACTCCATACAACCCACCACAAGCCATTTCCAACCTCACATTACATCAGTGTAGAAAAACTTACCCTTCCTAGAAGTAAGTCCTTGGCCCTCTCATTTCTCTCAGAGTCAGACCTGAGCTGCTTACCCTGACTTACTCCATACAACCCACCACAAGCCATTTCCAACCTCACACAACCTCAGTATGGCACTTTGGTATTGTTTCCTTGACTACAACCTTGGCCCCATCCCTGGCTAGATGGTAATTTATCTTTCTCCTTTCATCTATCCACACATCCTCAAGGACCCCTATATGAGCCCTTTAGAGACAGGAGTTCCTGGACAAAAAAGAAAACAACTGTTTGTATCATGGACCCTGTGAGATATGGAGACCAAGCACTACTGGTTTCTGTGCCCCAGTAAAATCACGTTGTTTTCAGTGAGGAAAATGTACACATTCCCTCTCTTCTGGGTGGAACATACGGAAGTGTGGGCAAGGTGAGGCGGATAAGTGGACATGGTGTTTTTTAGCACCGTGATAGATAGCAATTTCAAGAGAGCTGGGAAACCACATAGATAGCAGTGATTTTATGGAAATGGGCAGACATAGAAAATGCAGCTACAGGAAACTCAGTTCCTTCAAGGACCTACATGGACAAGAATGTGGATAAGGGGATTCATTGCAAGAGATGAAGAAACAGAAGAAATAACTTACTAACTAAAAAAGGCATATTTACTTTCTCATATATGTGAGAAAGCCCTCACAGACCCCTTGAAGTAACTGGGAGACAATTTGAAGGATTCTGGAAGTTCTGTGTGAGCAGGTCAAAGCAAGAGTCATTAAATTCAATTTTATGGTTATTAAACCTCCATTTGTCCTGATAAGTCCACATGGTCTGGAAGATCCTAGAAGTAAGTAGCTGTACACTGTGTCAGTTTTATTGAGGAGACAATCTGTTAGCAGGTAGCTGGCTCTAGCTACTGAGTGGAAGTCTGGCCAGAAAAGCAATTAACACATTATATCCTCTTGTAATATCACTTTACAGACTGAAAACTACTCTCACATTTATTACCTCAGCTGATCTGCCCAGAAATCTGTGAATGAAGGGTTACTGAGCCACTTATTACAGAGTTATCAAAAATGAAAATCCTGATGTTAAAAGCTTCGCTCAAGGACGTGCATTTGATAAGTAGTAGGCTTAGAGTTGCATTCAGAAATTGTGACATGAAATCCTAGGCTCTTTCTATTACACTGATGGTTTTCAAGTTGTGCTTGGTAGCCCTAAAATTCCACAAATCTGTCCAAAGAGAAATTTCAGAAAACGAGGAAAAGAGAGAGAGCACAAGTTAACCAGAGAAGTTATAATTTAACCAGAGAAATTGTGATTTTCTTGCTTATATATTTTGGCCTTCTCTAAGATATTTATTTTAAACAAAAGGTTTAGGGATAACATAAAAATTTAAAGCCTCTTCACTGAAACACAGTATCTTGTGATGCAGTCTGTCAACTTGCCTGCCTGATCCCCAGTACATTCCTCTATCAGAGTTGCTCCTTGGACAATAAAGACTCCTGTTAAAATACAGGACTTACAGTATATGTAATTAGTTTATAAGAGTAAAATGGCAACATTTCTCTTCTACCACTCCTAGCAAATACCTGTTATTTTGTCAGCTCTAATCCTCTCCCTTCTTTTGGTAATATCATACCAAATTTAATCAGGGAAACTTTCTCTCTTCTATTTTCAATCTATGTAGTTAAAATGGGACTTGAATCACTTTCTGTTTCTAGAATTATGTGTTTGATCAAACTTGTCAATTACAAACTGATAATTATTTGAGAACTTAACCCTCTAATTGGTGAAGGAATGGGTACATGACCACACTGGGTCAGTGCGAGTCCTACCCAGGACTTTGCTAAGTCAACTAAATGAATGTTCCACCACAGTTTTTAAACTGATGAAAGCTTAAAAGCTGCTGGGGATTCATTCTGTCACTATGTCCTGAGATCTAATCTGAGAAATGAGGCAATGCCAAGGAGAATACAGTGGAGAAGAGGAGAAAGACAGATGAAGGATGACAAAATGTGAATATTTGGATTCTGTTGTGCCTAAAGCTGTGCTTTAAGGAATGTGAACTAACTTTTGTCTATGTGACTGGCTGTTTTCTCCTTACACAGTTTAGTTGGGTTTTGATCACTTGTAACTAAGAGAATTCTAACTAATTCACCTGTTGTTCATATAAATTAATTCCAAATTGTCACTGATTATTATGCTTGGAAGCTTATTCAAATTCTGATTCCCATTTTCTATTATAAAAGTTTTGCTCTAGCTCAGAACAAGTATAATTCCTCTTCTACAAACTTTATTTTAGGTGTAGACCACTTAATGGAACTCTGACTGACACTTTTGCTCTTCATCCCCCGTTGGCATATCTGATGAGCTAGTCAGAGCCAAGCTGATGAGGCTGAGATATGGAGATTCTATAGAACTGGGTAGAAACTGTGGGAAAGTCAGAAGGTAACAGAAAAGTGGGTAGAAGTCCATAAGGGAAAATTTTCATTATTGGCAAAAAAATATCTCTAGAGTGTCTGAAACTTGAGCATTTCCACCTATAGCCTTCTGTTTAATCTTCATAATACACCTGTAAAGTAAATATTTCCCACCTTATTAAAAAAAGTTTAGGCTCAAAGATAGTCATTTGCCTAAGAACCCAGAACTAATATGTGGTGAGGCTTGGTCCAATCACATTTTTTTCAATAAACATTTATGGAGTACCAATCCTGTGTCAGATGCTTTCTAAGGGCTTGGACAACAAGGAAAGGCAATAGAGAGAGCTGACGTTCTGTTGCCCTTACTCTGTGCCTGACACTGTTCTGAACCTTCCCCATGCTTGCCAAGTTGCTTCAGTCATGTCTGACTTTTTGCAACCCTATGGACTGTAGCCTGCCAGGCTCCTCTGTCCATGGAGGTTCTCTGGGCAAGCCTACTGGAGTGGGTTTCCATTTCCTTCTCCTACTTAACGTCACAACACTATGCATTAGATATTATTATTAGCATTTCCTCTTTAAAAAAAAAAAAAGACTTATTTTTAGAGCACTTTTAGGTTCACAGAAATGTTAAGAGAGAGTACAGAGTTTTCCCATACACCTCCCTGATCGCACATGTGCCTAGCCTCCCCCGTTATCAGTAGCCAGTAAGGCAGGTATACATTTGTTACAACTGATGAGCCGACATTGATACATCGTAATCACCCAAAGTTCATCGTTTCCATTAGGGTTCAGTTTTGGTGTTGTACAGCTATTATGAAATGTATTCATCGGTAGCATACTTTTCTAGGGATGAGGAAACTGAAGGAAGATGAAAACAACCTCCTTGTGAATAGGCTGCAAGGAGGAGAGCCCAAAGCATTCTAGAGCCCTACATCTATCCCCCTAACCACTGGTCCAGTGGTCCTCAAAGTACTCAGAGGTCTTTGAACCTTTTCATGAGGTCAGTGCAATTTTCATATTTGCTTTTCATCATGTTGACGTTTACACTTAGGGTGCAAAATAGTGGTTGGTAAACAGCTAGTGCCATCCCAGGAATCAATGCAGCGGCGCCCAACTGACCTAATAGTCATTGTGTTTACACACAGGAAAGAATGATCTTAATGTCGAAGATGTTAAGAATGTACTTGATGAAGGAGTAAAATTATTAGTTATATTCAGTGGCAACCCTTGAGTATACATTTTTTTAATAGTCTATGTCATAGAATAAAGAGTGCACATAAAGCCCTAATTATGCTTACAAAGTATAACAATTCTCTTGAGGAAAAGGATTTATATGATGTTTGAATTGGGAAATAAGCTAGCCAGTTTTTTCACGGAATACCATTTTTGTTTAAATGAATAAAAGTCAAAATAAGGTTACTTGCACTAAGATATTTTGTAGATAATTTCTCAAAAATGAATGAAGCAAATTTATCAAAATTAATGGGATAAGTGAAAACTTAGAAGAAATAAAGCTATGCATTATTGTAATAGAAAGGAAAAAGCTCTAAAATCAGTAATCTGTCTACTTTAGGAAATTAGAAAAAGATAATAAAATTAAATCCAGAGAAAGCAGAATAAAAGAACAAGAATTAGATCAGAAATCAATAAAATTGAAAACAGGAAACAAAAAGAGAAAATAAATGAAATCAAGAGCCAGTTCTCTAGCCAGGCTAAATAAAACAAAAAGGAAGAGAACACAAATTACTAAAAATCAGAAATGAAAGAGAGGTTATTACTACAGATCCCATGGACATTAACAGGATAATACAAATTATAAAAAACTCTATGACCATAAATTTGATAACCTGGATGAAATGAACCATTTTTTTTTCAAAGTCACAATTTGCTGGAACTCATTTAACAAGAAGTAAATAATCTGAGTAGGCCTATATTTATTAAAGAGATTGAATCAATAATTAAATAAACCTCCAAAACAAACAAACATACAAAAAAATCAGGCCCAGATCACTGGCAATTTCTGCCAGACATTTAAGGAGAAAATTATACCAGATCTCTACAATTTCATTCAGAGGATAAAGGCAAAGGAAATATTGCCTAATTCATTCTCTGGGCCCAGCATTACCTTAATAACAAGACCAGACAAAGACATCACAAGAAAGAATACAGATCAGTATCTCTCATGAACATGAATTAAAAAGTCTTCAAAATATTAGATCCAAAATATTAGATCACTGTTTGCCAGGAGAAGGGATGAAGGGGCAGAGCACAGAGGATTTCTAAGACAGTAAAATGCTCTGCTTGATACCTATATGATGGAAACCTGTCATTATGCATTTATCCAAACTAATAGAATGTTCAACACCAAAAGTGAACCATAGCATAAACTATGGACTTTGGGTGATTACACTGTCAACGTAGGCTCTTTAGTTGCAACAAATGCACCACTCTGGAGGGGGATGTTGATAATGGGAGGGTGTATGGGTGGGTGGAAAGTAGATGGGAAATCTCTGTACCTTCTCCTTAATTTTGAAAAGAAAGTGAAAGTGTTAGTCATTCAGTCCTGTCTGACTCTTTGCAACGCCCTGCATTGTGTCCACCATACTCCTCTGTCCATGGAATTCTCCAGGAAAAAATACGGAAGTATTTTTGTTAAAAATCATCTTAACAAAATTTTTAACCCTGTCACTGCAAGACAACTGACAGTATTTTTTGCTATTTATAAAACGTAAGCTTTTAAACAAAAAACTAGGATTTTGAAAAGCGTATATATGTCACTATTGGCTTAATAAGCTTCCTAAAATTAAATTTTTTCTTGTGAGATTAGTGATGACATTAGCAAATGAAACTACTTGATATCCTATCATAACCTATGTTAGCATTTGACAGATAGGCATAGACCAATTAACCAAATTTATTTAGATGATGAAAGCATGATATTAAAAAATTATTCATAGGTTAAAAACTCTTTCAAAGTACTAGGCCAATGAATTGTAGTGTAACGGATTATTAGAAGTCCATTGATAGGGTTTCAGATTTCAGTTTGCAACCAACTTTAAGGAATTACCAGTTATAAATTTTGGGTATAACATCAAAGAAGAGTGTATGGAATATTTTTAAAGTTATTCAACCAAAATAGTGTATCACAACAAACTGAATGCAGAAGCCTATGAGATAATGGAATTCTCTGGTAGTAAGATAGATATTAAAGAGATTTGCAAAAATATAAAATAATGCCACTCACTACACTGTCTTCGTATGTTTTGGAAGACAATATTTCTTTCTAATAAAAAGTATTATTTATGTTAACATGCAGTGGATTTTACTACTGTTATTTTTAAATGACTTAAAAGATGTATTGTTAAAATTGACCCAGTTTTACTTTTTAATACAGAAAATATAGATAGGTATAACTTACATAAATAAAAACTCTCAGGATCCTTAATACCATTTAAGGATGTAATAAGATCCAGAGATTAGAAAGTGAAAGGTTTGAGAACCATGACACTGTCTGTTCTACTCTCAAAAAATAAAATAAAAAACAGATGTGTTTACAGTTCCGCCCTCAGGTAACTTGCCTTTTAGAGTATCAATTCAGTCGCTCAGTCGTGTCCAACTCTTTGCAATCCAATGGACTACAACACGCCAGCCTTCCCTGTCCATCACCAACTCCCAGAGCTTGCTCAAACTCATGTCCATCAAGTTGGTGATGCCATCCAAACATATCATCCTCTGTCGTCCCCTTCTCCCCCTGCCTTCAGTCTTTCCCAGTATCAGGGTCTTTTCCAATGAGTCTGTTATTCATATCAGGTGGCCAAAGTACAGGGGTTTTAGCTTCAGCATCAGTCCTTCCAATGAATATTCAGGACTGATTTCCTTTAGGACTGACTGGTTTGATCTCCTAGTAGTCCAGGGGACTCTCAAGAGTATAGGGGAAACTAAAACACAAATAAACATATAAGTAAACAGCACTTATATTTGGAGGAAAATGCTTTGGATGAAACTGAGGATTGTGATGATAATAACTAGAGGGAGAACAGGAAGGGTGTAGCTTTCAGTGGACCGGCCAGGGAAGGTCTCTTTGGAAAAGTGACAGTTAAGCTGAGATGTGAAGATGAGAAGTCGTCAGTAATGAAACAACCTGAGCTAAGAGAACTGTCATCTGGGCATAGGGAATAGCAATGCAAAGACCCCAAGGCCGTAAAAAATTTGGGCTAGACTCCAGAATTGTATCATTCCAAAGCCTATGCTTCTCTTTCCTTCTCATAAACCACAATTGACTTCTCTTGGGCCAGCTATGCTCTGGCCCTTGGAACCATGCATCTGGAAAATGGAGCGGGGGTTGTATTGATTCTTCCTAAACGATGGCTTCATATTCAGTTAGTTGGCAGGTTAATCAGGAGCTTGCAAACAGCCTTTCATGGCTCTAAGGAGTAGCACTCTCAAGAGTAAAGCTTGTCAGCCATGCCAGGAAACTGCAGTTGCAAGAAGAAGTAGGAAAAGGGTGGAATTTAATTTTACAGGGAGAAGACTTAAATGGGACCTATAAATTATGGAGCTATTTCTCTATACCTTGGCCCCAGTCTGGAATTTTTCAAAATAAATGGTTTGAGCCAAGTTCACTGTGGTTGCAAGTATTACTTGGTGTGCTGTGGTCTCTGAAGCGTATGTCTTGCTGACCTGGCATTTTGAAAAACTGCTGTAACCTTCTACAGTCAGTGGTGGTTCCCAGGGAAAGTGTTCTCTCGTTCCCCCCTCCCCAAGATGCTTATGGAGGGATCAGAGGCAAAAAGTGAAATGACATCTGTGCAGTGTGTAAGGGAAACTATAAGCATAATTTCACTAAATGATGGGATTTCCTTATATTTCCAAGAGTCAGAAAGTAATACATTACCTCTCCTTCTGCAGTAAGCCTTTGTAAAGCCAGATTTGAGCAAACAGGAAAGGAACACATGAGTCAGGATCACAGTGCAGACATCCCTGTCTAAACAGTAGATACACAGGAGGAGAGTGTGAAAGAGAAAGCACAGGCTGGTCAACATGGCACAGAAACAGCTGGGTGACGAGGACAGTTGGGGCCAATCGTATCTCTGATATAGCCTGACAGGAGCCTGTGTTCAGGGCTGCTTGCTGTGTGGGGAGAACCACGGGTACTTTCTCCCTATGACAGATGATGACACAATTGATCTTGGTTTCCCTTCTAGTCTTCTCTGTTATCTCGTCCTTTATAAAACACTATTTATTCTCAGAGTTTCAGTTTTTACCCCAATCCCAGTGACTCAAATATCTCTCTCCTATCTTGACCCACTGAAAGTTACCATCCTTGCTGTTTGTCACCTGGACATTTCAACACATCACCACAGATCCAAAGTCAATGCCAACAGCCTGTCCCCAGTGTGGATATCATCTTCTGTCTTCCCATTTTTATGGTTGCTTTTATTTTCCAGTTTTAGGGAGTCAAAATGTGGAAGCTATCGATGGATTGTATACATCTTGTTCACATTCAACCTGCCAATACCATACCGTAAATAACTGGTGGGATGGACATTTAAGCTTTGAGACAGGAAGCTGAAAGCTTGTGAACGTCAATCTACGCCAAGTTACCTTGAACACAGCTGGGCTTGATTTTCTGTTCTAGGACGCTAAGAGAGCAAGTCCGAGATGAGATACCTCAGACTGAAAATCACCTTAAAGGAAACAGCCTATAGGGGAGACTCATGGATTTTAATTTGTTAAGCTCTCTGAAATGGACTTGAACTTTTTTTCCCCTGAGAAGTCAGCTATGTCAGTTATTCTTTTAAAATGCCTTTCATTCTCCTTTCCATCACTCCCTGCAGTCCCTACCACCAGTCGAGTCTAAATTATATCTCACTCATGTCTTATTCATATAGTCCTAGCCATTCTCTCTGTTTACAATCTTTACCCATTGCAAGCCCTCCTGTAAACATGACTGTCCATGGCTGTCTCTTGTTCAGAAATCTACAAAATATCCCTTCATTTACTGCCTCAACTCCTCCTGTGTGAATTGAGCAACTGTTAGTTGAGGCAACTCTGGTTTTAAATATTCCCCAACATGCATCTTTCAATGAGAGCAGTCTAGGAATCTTATAGTATGGAAATAATTATTCCTGCTGCTCTCTAATCAAGCTTTTCCTCCTGTGGAGAATATCTTCCTCACTTATCTCCTCATTTGTATCTTCTCTCACCTCATTCTATTTTTATGAAATGTCAAGGATCATCTGTTTATGGAGGGGAGAGATAAAATAACTAACGTGCTCTAAAGGTGAACACCCAGTTACAGACTAGAAGGATTTGTTTTAGTGGTGAGCTACTCAAAGTATGTACAGAGTTAGTGTTTTTCTCCAGAAACCAGTGCCAGAGTCTTGGGCAGAAGCAGTGGTTAAAAATAAAAGTGGTTCTGCTTGCATTTCGATAAAAGTGGTTCTGCTTGCATTTCGATGGAGATCTGGAACATGCCGCTTTAGAGTCTCTAACAAAGAATAAGGGAGAATAAAGAAGAAACCTCAAAAAATGTGACGGGAATACGGTGAAGGCACACAGTGGGGAGCATGAGGCGGACAGGCTCACATCTGAAAAGGAAGAGATGCCAAGGAAACAACAGATGTGACAAGCAGGGTCATGGTGACTCCGACCGCGTGTGTTTGTGAAGTGAAAACGGCTGGTACCCTGCATGGAAAATGCTGGTACCCAGGGCATGGAAAATGCTCCCTCCCCTGCATTCATACTTGCCTGAGGAGATGGTGAAAAGACGGCAAATGTTCTAATGCTAGCTAGAGAGAATGAATTCACAAACAGCAGAGTTACTCTCTGGGGACCCCGTAAAATAGTTGGGAAGGAGCAAACTTCATAGAGCATTAGAATTCCCGGGATTCTCATAACTGTGTTAATGCAAACGGAATTAGAAAAACTCAGCATTGCTACTGGGTTTGTGAAATGATTTAACCTGTACCTTAACAAGGCACAGGAAACAGAAGGGCATGTGGACTTTATGTAGGGTGACTACCTGTGCCACTTGCCAGCAGTAGTCTTAGTGTATGTGCCCCTCTCATAACTCATACAAGTGTCCCAGTCTGGAGGAAACATAATAGTATTTCACCCAGTTTTTCCCTGCATACCATAATATTCACCACTTGAGATGAAAGATGTCAACTCTGGTCTGGCTGAAGACCTCAAACTTGCAGGGTCTGGAGGAAAGAAAGAAGAAAGTGTTAGTCATTCAGTCATGTCTCTTTGCGACCTCATGGACTGTAGCCCACCAGGTTCCTCTGTCCATGGAATTCTCCAGGCAAGAATACTGGAGTGGGTAGCCATTCTTTCTCCAAGGGATCTTCTTGACCCAGGGATCAAACCCAGATCTCCTGCATTGCAGGCAGATTCTTTACCGTCTTAGCCACCAGGGAAGACCCTGGTCTGGAAGTGAGCTTCAGTTTGAGGGGTTTGTCTGAGTAAAGCGGGGAAGACCGGGAAGAAATTGACAGAGATTTGATGCTAAATTCTTGTTCTGATATAATTTCTCTCAACTCAGTAGATGCAAAGTCTTTCAGAATCTTATCTGTTTTTGTCTTACTTTCAAAGTAATTTTCTTCCATTCTTACCTTTTGTTTTTCATTTCAAAGCAAGGGAAGTGACGAGGTCAGGCAGGGTAAACAGTCATGATTGCCACTAGTTTTCCATATATCCCAACAACTGGGGTTCACTAAGCTCTTTCACATTTGTTATGTCGTTAGAATGTTGTAAGCATCTTGCAACTATTTCTCCACTATCTTACAGATGAACAAATTAGGTTCAGGGATATAATGTGATTTCTCAAGCTGTTAGAAAAAAGTGTTAGAAGGAAATCCTCACAATTTTAGTCTGGATTTCTTTCCACAATATAAGATTGTCTTGAAAATCTCCCCACAGTTTCCATCATCTCCACACTTGGTGAGGGAACATCCGTAAATTTAGTACGTGTCATCTTGTAAAACCCACTTAATCCTCTGGAACAGCAGGCCTTGTAAGAGCTCAGTGAAGACCCCACAATTTATTTTTCAAATCTAAATTTCAATTGTTTTTTAAATCACTTAGTATATTCATATCTTTATTAGACTAATACACATGCTTTGTCTCTGTTCCAAATACATTCAAAAGATGCAGGAAATAATGTGACTTCTTTATATATGTATATGTGTAAAGAACTAGTACATTAGGAGTATGTTTCTTTATTGGTGTCTATCAAGTAGACATATAAACATCATGTAGTTTATATCAAACATACTTTTTGACTCACCTGGTAAATAAGCATCTTGAAGCATGTTTATTTGGGAAGAAATAGTATATAGCATGTGGTGATGGACTTTGTCAGTATTTTACTAGATAGCAATTGGTTTATCTCAAGTACATCCTCAACTCTTATTAATATTAATGGATGTTTCATGTATTTTAGGAGAAAAAAAGTATATTCATTCATATCAGTCAGTTCAGTCACTCAGTCGTGTCCGACTCTTCATTCATATAGAGAAACATAAACCTCTAAGCTGAACTCTTCAAGATATTCTGATGCAAATGCTAAAAGTGAAGCATTGTCTCACAAGTAAATAACTCTGGGCAGAATGTCCTGGTAGATTTTTCAGACAATTTTATTTCTTGGACATCAGGTATGGAGAAATGAATCCTTGCTTCAATACATGTCACTCTCAGTGATCCCAGTAAAGCCGCTTTCTTATTGAGCTGGCCAAAAATTTTGCTCAGACTTTTCTGTAACATATTATGGAAAAACCCAAGCAAATAATTTGACCAGTCCCATATTTCATTTAATTCTATTTATTTTTTATTATACTCTCCATTCCCATCCTAATGTAATTTCCTTACAAACCCTTCCTTTATGGTGAACCTATTATAAAGTGTTTAATGTGGTTTGGAGTATGCATATCCTTGAAAGAAATATCAATATAACATTAAGTGGACTTAAGTTTTAATTTATGTAAAACTACTAGCTCTTGTTTCAATGCTCTCTCCTTTTTAAAAAACTCAGGACTTTCCCCTTAATCTGTCCATGTTATTATCAATCTTGTTCATTCCTTCTCATTGCTGCATTGTACTGCATCACTGAAAATATATCCATTGCATTTAATTTAACCATATATGCAGTAATGGACATTCAGGTCATCCAAATTCCCTAATTCCCTAAACAATGCTCTGACCAACTTCTTTTCACCTGTCTTTTTATGGAGATTTGGGAGAGTTTCTCTAGCATGTATATATAGGTGTAGGAATATTTATTTGTTGCTCATTTCACTCAGCGATGCTAAATTACTGTCCAGAAAGGCTGCAACTGATTAAATATTCATTAGCAGTGCATGTACATTCCTCACAATCTCAGGGACACCTAGAATAATTAAATTTTACATTTACATTTTTGTTAAACTGATTGGTATAAAATTATCTTTTAATTTGTATTTCTCAGATTATTATAAATTTGAGTAACTCATCATAAACTTATGTTGTTTTCCCTTTTTTGATTTGTTTATTCATATACCCTCTTTTGTGATTTTTATCTTTTTCTAGTGATTCTCTACTATATTCAAATATTATGTTCTTACCATTATACCAGTCATCTGGTAACTTTGTAGGGTCCTCTGCTAGAGAGAAGTCTAAAGTTGATTTTATCAAATCAGTCCATTTTCTTTCTCAGTTTGTGCTTTTTTTGTGTATTGTTTAAGAAATATTTTTCCACTTGGATTTTAAAAGGTAAGAGTCCAGTGCAAAACCAGCATATAGGCCAAGCTAGTATCAATCCAAAAATCCAGAGTGGTAAAATCCAAATAGGAGGCAATGGAACTGCAATAGAAACAGCAAGATGGAGAACATAACATGAGAGGAAAGAAAAGAAGAGAACTGAAGTGAAGAAACTGAGAACTCTATAGCATTTTCCAACTTGCTCATCAAATAGAAGGAACTGTAGGAATGCAAAGTCTGGTCACCTGTGCCTTCTAAGGAGAAGCTGCTTTAAGCCCGAGGTATATGTGAATTGTGCTTCCTAGATAGTACAGTGCAAAATTTGCATAACCAGATGTAGCAACTCAGTATTAATTCTAGAATCAGAGATGCAAGGATGCCCCCTAAGATAAATGCACAGATCCATCCCAGCCATGGGCTGAGGGGAGACCTAAGGGCACTCTTAATACCAGACTTGATAATTATTTTAAAAAGTAAACTTTGTTAATAACTAATAAATGGTAGTCAATTTTCTAAGCAGTTTACCTAAAATCACAGCAAATTTATGAAATTGACACAAGAACAACTCAACAGGAAACTGAGATGCTAAGTAAATAACATAAAGAAACAAGTGAAAAATCTATATTTTAGTTATTATGACACATAAACTATTAGGAAAATATGAATTCATCTTCAACCTGAGTGGGAGGAGAAGTGTAGTGAAATTTGAACTGTTGGATATGATATGCTTTAGAAAATATGCAAAGTAAATAAGTGAAAACATTAAAAAACTGTCTTATTTATAGAAACTCTGTATAGTTGTTTAGAGTCTTGAACTTAAATTTATTTTTAAAGGGACTTACAGATCATTTCAATGTCATTTCTACTGGTATGACTGTCACAAGTCATTTTCATTTCTCAGAAACCTATGGTGGCAATCAGTAGTCATAAAATTGGATAAATTAAAAATTAAATAAATTAAAATCTTCTTGAACAAGACAGGAAAGAATAAACAAACAAAATCATATATATATATATATATATATTTTTTTTTTTTTTTTGGTAGATACTTTTCTGCCCCATTTACTGATCCTTTAGTTTTTTCCCTTTCCTTGGTAAAAAATGGACTCAGAGAATACTGTTTCTTTAAGTATGGCAGGGTGTATGGCTAAGCCAATATGTTTCACAAGCATACTAGTTGCTCATCTTGATATGGAAGAAGTTATGATTAATACTGAGCTTTAAAAATGTTATTAATATCATACAGAAATGAAAAATAAATCATACTTTTATTTGGTTTGAGCAAATGTAGTTAGCTTGAGAGGTTGGATTGAACAGGAGTCTCTTTTTGTGTTAAAAATAATCCTGGATCAAATTTAGCAAGCCACAAGAATAATCATCTAGCTGTGTATAAGGAGCTTTAGAAACTTCTGATTCTTTGAACAAGTTGATATTTGATCATTGCATATGCTTGGTAGGATTTAAAGTGCAGGCACTCCCTTATCAGAGTCTTTCCCAACCAGAGAGCAGAAATACTGACAAAGGCAAAAGTTTGACAGAGAAGACTAGTGTTTTTGATATTTATAGGCTTCTCTGGCTCAGACAATCTGCCTGCAATGCAGAAGACCCGGGTTTGACCCCTGGGTCGGCAAGATCCCCTAAAGAAAGGAATGTCTACCTACTCCAGTAATCTTGCCTGGAGAATTCCATGGACAGAGGAGCCTGGTGGGCTATACAATCTATGGGGTCACAAAGAGCTGGACATGACTGAACAACCAACACTTTCACTTTTTTTCAAAAAGGCTAATCCCATGTGATGAGAAGGTTCTGGATGAAAAGTGAGAAGTTCTGAGTTCAAGTTCGGCTCTGTTGCTCCCATCCACTGTATATCTCAGTTTTCTTTTCATTATGCTGTTGAATTTTATTATCCTGGGCTTCCCAGGGTCGCAAAGAATTGGACACGACTGAAGTGACTGAGCACACAGTGTGAAGTTGAGGTAGTTTAACATAGAACTCAGGTTATGGAATCAGACTTGACTCTGGATTTAGAAGTTTTCACTTGCTGAGAAGCAGTATAACTCACCTTAAAATTCATCATTGAATAAAGGCACTACAGTATGCAGGATTGGAAAACAAACCAGTAACCAGGGTGAAAAGTATACACCTCCAGGGCTGACCTTCAGTTGGCCTGCTACTGCATGGTTGTAGCACAGTTAAAATATGGAAATACTTCCCTTGGGCTAGAAGAGTCTCTGCCCCAAGCCAGCCCACAGTTCTCCCCATAATCCAGCAACTAAAGGACACAAATTGTCCACATGACACAGGATGCTCAGCCTGGAGCTCTGTGATGACATAGAAGGGTGGGGTGTGGGTAGGGAGGAAGGGCGGGGGAGGGAGGGGACATACATTTATTTATAGCTGATTGTGGTGTGGCATAGGAACCTGGAATGTCAGGTCCATGAATCAAGGCAAATTGGAAGTGGTCAAACAAGAGAAGGCAAGAGTGAATGTTGACATTCTAGGAATCAGCAAACCGAAATGGACTGGAATGGGTGAATTTAACTCAGATGACCATTATATCTACTGCTGCAGGCAGGAATCCCTCAGAAGAAATGGAGTGGCCATTATGGTCAACAAAAGAGTCTGAAATGCAGTACTTGGATGCAATCTCAAAAACAACAGAATGATCTCTGTTCGTTTCCAAGGCAAACCATTCAATATCACAGTAATCCAAGGCTATGCCCCAACCAGTAACGCTGAAGAAGCTGAAGTTGAACACTTCTATGAAGACCTACAAGACCTTTTAGATGCTATGCTATGCTAAGTCACTTCAGTCGTGTCCGACTCTGTGCGACCCCATAGACGGCAGCCCACCAGGCTCCCCCATCCCTTGGATTCTCCAGGCAAGAACACTGGAGTGGGTTGCCATTTCCTTTTCCAGATCTTTTAGAACTAACACCCAAAAAAGATGTCCTTTTCATTATAGGGGACTGGAATGCAAAAGTAGGAAGTCAAGAAACACCTGGAGTAACAGGCAAATTTGGCCTTGGAATACGGAATGAAGCAGGGCAAAGACTATTTAATAGAGTTTTGCCAAGAAAATGCACTGGTCATAACAAACACCCTCTTCCAACAACACAAGAGAAGACTCTAGACATGGACATCACCAGATAGTCAACATCAAAATCAGATTGATTATATTCTTTGCAGCCAAAGATGGAGAAGCTCTATACAGTCAACAAAAACAAGACCAGGAGCTGACTGTGGCTCAGACCATGAACTCCTTATTGCCAAATTCAGACTTAAATTGAAGACAGTAAGGAAAACCACTAGACCATTCAGGTATGACCTAAATCAAATCCCTTATGATTATACAGTGGAAGTGAGAAATAGATTTAAGAGCCTAGATCTGATAGATAGAGTGCCTGATGAACTATGGAATGAGGTTCGTGACATTGTACAGGAGACAGGGATCAGGACCATTCCCATGGAAAAGACATGCAAAAAAGCAAAATGGCTCTCTGGGGAGGCCTTACAAATAGCTGTGAAAAGAAGAGAAGTGAAAAGCAAAGGAGAAAAGGAAAGATATAAACATCTGAATGCAGAGTTCCAAAGAATAGCAAGAAGAGATAAGAAAGCCTTCTTCAGTGATCAATGCAAAGAAATAGAGGAAAACAACAAAATGGGAAAGACTAGAGATCTCTTCAAGAAAATTAGAGACACCAAAGGAACATTTCATGCAAAGATGGGCTCGATAAAGGACAGAAATGGTATGGACCTAACAGAAGCAGAAGATATTAAGAAGAGATGGCAAGAATACACAGAAGAACTGTACAAAAAAGATCTCCACGACCCAGATAATCATGATGGTGTGATCACTGACCTAGAGCCAGACATCCTGGAATGTGAAGTCCAGTGGGCCTTAGAAAGTATTACTACGAACAAAGCTAATGGAGGTTATGGCATTTCAGTTGAGCTATTCCAAATCCTCAAAGATGATCCTGTGAAAGTGCTGCATTCAATATGCCAGCAAATTTGGAAAACTCAGCAGTGGCCACCAGACTGGAAAAGGTCAGTTTTCATTCCAATCCCAAAGAAAGGCAATGCCAAAGAATGCTCAAACTACCACACAATTGCACTCATCTCACATGCTAGTAAAGTATTGCTCAAAATTCTCCAAGCCAGGCTTCAGCAATACGTGAACCGTGAACTTCCTGATGTTCAAGCTGGTTTTAGAAAAGGCAGAGGAACCAGAGGTCAAATTGCCAACATCCACTGGATCATGGAAAAAGCAAGAGAGTTCCAGAAAAACATCTATTTCTGCTTTATTGACTATGCCAAAGCCTTTCACTGTGTGGATCACAGTAAACTGTGGAAAATTCTGAAAGAGATGGGAATACCAGACCACCTGATCTGCCTCTTGAGAAATTTGTATGCAGGTCAGGAAGCAACAGTTAGAACTGGACATGGAACAACAGACTGGTTCCAAATAGGAAAAGGAGTACATCAAGGCTGTATATTGTCACCCTGCTTATTTAACTTATATGCAGAGTACATCATGAGAAACACTGGACTGGAAGAAACACAAGCTGGAATCAAGATTGCCGGGGAGAAATATCAATAACCTCAGTATGCAGATGACACCACCCTTATGGCAGAAAGTGAAGAGGAACTCAAAAGCCTCTTGATGAAAGTGAAAGAGGAGAGTGAAAAAGTTGGCTTAAAGCTCAACATTCAGAAAACGAAGATCATGGCATCCGGTCCCATCACTTCATGGGAAATAGATGGGGAAACAGTGGAAACAGTGTCAGACTTTATTTTTCTGGGCTCCAAAATCACTACAGATGGTGACTGCAGCCATGAAATTAAAAGACGCTTACTCCTTGGAAGGAAGGTTATGACCAACACAGATAGCATATTCAAAAGCAGAGACATTACTTTGCCAACAAAGATTCGTCTAGTCAAGGCTATGGTTTTTCCTTCGGTCATGTATGGATGTGAGAGTTGGACTGTGAAGAAGGCTGAGCACCGAAGAATTGATGCTTTTGAACTGTGGTGTTGGAGAAGACTCTTGAGAGTACCTTGGACTGCAAGGAGATCCAACCAGTCCCTTCTGAAGGAGATCAGCCCTGGGATTTCTTTGGAAGGAATGATGCTAAAGCTGAAACTCCAGTACTTTGGCCACCTCATGCAGAGTTGACTCATTGGAAAAGACTCTGATGCTGGGAGGGATTGGGGGGAGGAGGAGAAGGGGACGACAGAGGATGAGATGGCTGGATGGCATCACTGACTCGATGGATGTGAGTCTGAGTGAACTCCGGGAGTTGGTGATGGACAGGAAGGCCTGGCGTGCTGAGATTCATGGGGTCACAAAGAGTCGGACATGACTGAGCGACTGATCTGATCTGATCTGATCTGTGGTGTGGCAGAGGCCAACACAGTATTGTAAAGCAGTTATCCTCCCATTTAAAATAATTTTTTAAAAAGTCACAAACTTGGTATAGCAAGGAACCTCCAGGATCCTCTTGATCTGGGGCTAGCCACTGTATTCATTCTGATGGTTTAATCTTGATGTCAATCCAATTACTAAATATTTTTATTAGTATCCCTGTTTCTACTTCATAGAAGAGAGTATCCTCTGGTTCTGTCACTAACCAACTCAGGCTGAGCCACAAGAAATCGAAGAAAGAGTGGTGAGTTGCCTTCTCTGGGTCACTCTCTTGCAACCCTTTGTATCCTATCCCCAGTTTCTCACAGGGAAGAAAAGCAGGTATAATGAATCTGAACCTAGGTTTCCCACAAATGAATTGCAAAATTGCAAAATGGTTGAATAATTCATTGGATGTTTCTGTGTTAAGCTGCATGGTGAAGTGAATATGAAAAGGGCTTGGCACTATGACGATCTGAATCCAAACTCTAACTTCTTTGCCAGTTGTCTAGCTCAGGCAACTTATTTAAACTTCCTTTGCTTCTGTTCCTTCATCTATAAAATTTTTAATAATAATCAAAATAGCTACCATATTCAGTAATTACTGAATGCTAAATGATTTATGTAAATTGTCTTATTTAATCTTCATAGTAAACTTGTGTTGTAGGAACTCTTCCATTCCCACTTTACAATTAGGGAAGCAAAGTTCAGAGAGTGTCAGTCACTTATCCTTGTTCTAGATCACACAGCTATGAGTGAGAGAACACAAATTTGGACCTAGTTAGTCTGATTCTTGATCTCATGCCCTTACATACTGCCCCAAAATAATGTAAAATGTTTTCTAGGATAGCTACTACTATTATAACAACAACCAGATCTCTAAGAACAAAAATCTTATTTTCTAACAAGTACTAATTGGTTTATACTGACGACAGAGTTAGCACTTTGAAAACTACCCCAGAAAATACAAGCTCTGTGTTTATCTCACCTCTAGGGTATCTTCCAGTTGGATCATTCCAAAACACTCCAACATCAAGCATCATGTCTCCAGAAGCTTCTAAGCACAACTGGTTCTAGTGTTCCAAGAACTGATTACAGTGCCTGTGGTCAATGTCTAAGCCTCCCAGACTATGAAATTCTGCACATTCAAGGCCAACAGAGAAGATTATGGTTTGGAAGGAAGAAGACAAAAAATAAGGTTCAGAGATTTTAGTAGATAATGAAAAGCAGCTGCCACATGACAGTCTGTTTAGACTAACGGTGGAGCCCACATACGCACTAGGTTTCTTAGGTTCTGGTATTCAGCTTTTCAGGCACATCTGGTCTACCTCCTGGGTTATTTAGTGCAGACTCAAGACAGTCTCTTTCTCTGCATGCAAATATGATTGATCTATGTCCTCTCTCGGAGAAGGCAATGGCACCCCATTCCAGTACTCTTGCCTGGAAAATCCCATGGACGGAGGAGCCTGGTGGGCTGCAGTCCATGAGGTTGCTAAGAATCAGACATGACTAAGCGACTTCACTTTCACTTTTCACTTTCATGCATTGGAGAAGGAAATGGCAACCCACTCCAGTGTTCTTGCCTGGAGAATCCCAGGGACTGGGGGAGTCTGGCGTCTATGGGGTCGCACAGAGTCGGACATGACTGAAGCGACTTAGCATCATGTCCTCTCTAATTAGAAGAGAAGTTACTTAGACCCTAAAGAAAACATGAAAATATGAAAAAAGAAACACTTCTCTTTTAGATGTCCATGCTCCTAGAGGCCAAGGGAGGAGCCTTGTTGTGAGAGGTAGAGTCTATAGAGCAAGTATGAATATTGCTTTGCTGAAGTCTTGGACTGGCTATTTTGCAAATAAATTCCACATCTGTGTCATGATCTTACTGTCATGATTCACTGGCTATATAAATCATATTGACCTTTTGTTGCCAGGTTAATGTTAGATTCAAAATTTGAGTCATTTATTCTTTTCATAAGCATTTATCACCAGGCTCAGGTCTTATTTTCAAGGAATGTACAGTTCAATAGGCATGATGAGGGAAGAACACAGATGCCTAGAATACAAACTTTGAAGAGAAAGCTGTGGAATAGACAGAAAATATGGGATACCTGCAGGAATTGTTTTTAGCTTGAAGGTGAAGGGGAGTCATTGACCTCCCTGTGGTGCACATTGTGTGTTAGGTCCCTCTTTTAGCACAGAGGGGCATGGATCGGAAAGTGGAGAGACCACCAAGAGATTTCAAAGAATGATTCAAATAGGAAATAAAGGAAACTTTGACTGAAACTAGATGTAGATAGGATAATAGCTGGAAACGATTTATGGAAGGCTTTAACTTTTTATTTTTATATTGGGGTATAGTTGATTAACAGTCTTGTGTTAATTTCAGGTGTGCAGCAAAGTGATTCAGTTGTACAGAAACATGTATCTATTCTTTTTCAAATTCTTTTCCCATTTGTTACATAATATTGAGCAGAGTTCCCTGGGCTATACAGTATGTCCATGTTGGCTATCCATTTTATTTTATTTTATTGGAATATAATTGCTTTACAATGTTGTGTTAGTTTGTGCTGTACAATAAAATGAATCAGCCATATGCATACATATATTCCCTCCTCTCCTCCTTTTTGGATCTCCTGCCCGCTCCCAGCCCCATCCCACCCATCTGGGTCATCACAGAGCACTGAGCTGAGCTTCCTGTGCTTTATACCAGGTTTCAACTAGCTATCTATTTTATGCATGGTAGTGTATATATGTCCGGAGAAGGCAATGGCACCCCACTCCAGTACTCTTGCCTGGAAAATCCCATGGACGGAGAAGCCTGGTAGGCTGTAGTTCATGGGGTCGCTAAGAGTCAGACACGACTGAGCGACTTCACTTTCACTTTTCACTTTCCTGCATTGGAGAAGGAAATGGCAACCCACTCCAGTGTTCTTGCCTAGAGAATCCCAGGGACGGGGGAGCCTGGTGGGCTGCCATCTATGGGGTCGCACAGAGTCGGACACGACTGAAGTGACTTAGCAGTATATATGTCAATCCTAATCTCCAATTCATCCTGCCCTCCTCTCTGCACCCTGTGTCCAAATGTCAGTTCTCTATGTCTGTATCTCTATTCCTGCCTTGGAAATAGGTTCATCTGTACCATTTTTCTAGATGCCACTTACATGGGTTAATATGTGATATTTGTTTTTCTCTTTCTGACTTAGTTCACTCTGTACAAATCCCACCCCCAAACACTTTTTGTATCTCTGTGAGATCCTCAGCATGGGTCCCTATGAGAAGATGGTATCTTTATAGCTGTGCAAATAGCATTCCCAAGACATCAACTTTTTCCCTATAGTTTTTTAAAATTAAAGGTATTAGGAATCGTCTACCCACATGAATTGATTCACAAATTGTAGACATTTTTAATATCTTAGTTATAGAATATCAAAATATATTCATTCCCTACCTAATTTCATATAGAATGTACTTAAAGAAAATTAGCATTTTAAAAACAAGAATGAGGTATTCCTGTTTCCCCAAAGCCCATAAATAGTAGACTTCTCACATTGTATAGCTTTTAAACACTTTGGAGAGAGATAAATTTTTTAGAAACCATATTGATTAAGTGAACATATGCAATTATTACATTCATATATAAAATCATTTTTAAAGGTGTCTTTTTTCCTATTTAATACATTCAAGCCAGTTTTCCTTAGCTTAAAGAAACTCATTGCAAATTCAAGTCAAAGGATGAAGAAAAATACTCTGGTAAATATAAATTTTCTTTCATTCAACAGGCAATCCACTGGAATTATGTGAATCACCATTTGTCCATGTGAGTAAGGAAAATGCAAGTTGATATTCAGGGACTGAATGCTGTGTAACAAGACACCATAAACTTATTAATGTAAAAGAAAACATATTAATTATCCCACATTTTCATGAGTCAGGAGTCTGAGCATGACTTAGCTTGTCCATTGCTCAGATTTTCACAGGGATATAATCAAGGTGTCAGTCAGGCCATGGCCTCAGATGTATATATGGGAAAATATACACTTCCACTTCCAAGCTCTCTCAGGTTGTTGCAGAATCCATCTCTTCGGAGTTGTAGGACTAAGGTTCCCTTTTTTTATTTCCTCTGCCTGTTTGTCAGAGGCTGCTCTCAATTCTTAGAATTGTAATTTTTTACCACCTGGCCCTCTCTGTGGGCACTTGACATGGCAGTGTGCTTATGTAAACAAAGAAGGGAGCTAAGTTAGGAAGTCTCTCCCATGTGTGATAGTAAGATGGATATATATATATATATATACACACACACACAAGCATAGTAACTATCAAAAATCACAGGAGTGACATCATCTCATCACATTGCAACATATTTGCTACACTGCATTTATTAGAAGCAAGACAAAAGTCCCAGATATACAAGATATGAACATGGGGGTCACCCTGAGCTCTGTCTACCACAGTTCCCAAGACATAGACAATACTTTGGCATGCAAAACAAAAATGCCTTTATTTCAATGTGATTTAAAAATCAAACACAAATTTTGACATTATATTCCAGTACCAATACTGTTCCAGAATGCATGCATAAAATCTGTCTCATTTCTTATAGTTATCTTTCATAGAACTGTGATGCTGGAGAAGACTCTTGAGAGTCCTTTGGACTGCAATGGTGAAGGACAGGGAAGCCTGGCATGCTGCAGTCCATGGGGTTGCAAAGAGTCAGACATGACTTAGCAACTGGATAACAAGTAATACATATATAATATATATCATGAAACATATATATATATGTTTATATATACATATATATATATATGAGTATAGTTAAGTTTCTCTAGTGGCTTAGTGGTAAAGAATCTGCCTGCCAATGCAGGAAATACGGGTTCAATCCCTGGGTTGGAAAGATCCACTGGAGAAGGAAGTGGCAATCCAGTCCAGTTTTCTTTTCCAGAAAATCCCATGGACAGAGGACTCTGGCAGTAGTCTGGCTGTAGTCCATGTGGTTGTATAGAGTTGGATACGACTTATAGACTAAGCAGCAAAAGCAACAACATACGAGTAAAATTACAATGTTGTGTTAGTTTCTGGTGTACAATGAGGTGAATCAGCTGCATGTACACATATATCCCCCCTCTCTTGGACCTTCTGCCCCACACCCCAGCCTTCTAGGTCATCACAGAGCACCAAGCTGAGCTCCCTGTGCTATACAGCAGCTTCCCACTAGCTATCTATTTCACCCATATAGTGTATTTATGTCAAATCTAATCTCTTAAATCTTCCCACCGTCCCTGGCGTCCATGTCCACACATTGGTTCTCTACATCTGCGTTTTTATTCCTGCCCTTCAAATAGGTTCATCTGTACTATTTTTTATAGATTCCACGTTTATGCTTTAATATACGATGTTTGTTTTCCTGTTTGACTTTCTTAATTCTGTATGATGGACTCTATGTTTTAATTAAACAACAAAAAAAATATGAATGACCCAATGCATAGTTGTGCATGTGTGTGTGCTTAGTTGCTCAGTTGTGTCCGACTCTTTGCAACCCCAGGGACTCTAGTCCACCAGGCTCCTCTGTCCATGGGATTCTCCAGGCAAGAATACTAGAGTTGGTATCCATTCCCTTCACTAGGGGATCTTCCCAACTCAAGGATCAAACCAGGCCTTCTGCACTGCAGGCAGATTCTTTACTGTTTGAGCCACCAGAGTGTATAGTTGACATATGAAGCAGAGTAAAATCAAGCAAGGTTGAAAATGATAGATCAAACAATCTCCAGAAAGGCCATGAAAGAAAACCTAGAGTATAAAACACTAGGCTTGGACAGAAACTCTGTAGTAGCCAGCCATCATTTTCATTTATTCCCACCTTGGTATTTTAGTTTAAATGCAGTTGTTATCTTTTGAATTATTTTTCTCTACTCCTGATATGTGTCAGCTATAAAATGCCTTAAATAAAGTGGGACTGTAGAAGCAAGAATATATTGGGTAGTACAAAAAGGTATTTTACATTTAAATTCTATTTTTGCTTAAAAGAAATATATCTTCACCATTCTGGAATACATTGGCAAAGACAACAACATCAAGCCACAGTTAAGTCAGAATCAGACAAACTGGGCCTTGATTTCCATCTTTATCAGTTATTTCCTAGATATTTCCCATTAGTAAGTATCCTCATCTGTAAAATGGAAATAGTCCTAATAGAATAGCTGTGTTTCTTAGGGCTTAGTATTTAGTAAATTAGCCTACTTTTATTGTAGTGATTGCTGTCATTATTATTAGCAGCAGTAGCAAATTCAACCACATTAGCCAAAGGAAATTTTCTAATAAGGCACAGAAAGTTATCTTTCAACAAAGAAATAGAGCTGAGACATGATGGAAATACATAAAGTGAAGTTAATATTTTATATATTTTTTTAAATGTGAGGGTGTTCTCTCACTATCAGCTAGATCACTGTCATTTATTTATTGGGTGTTCACACTGTACACGAATTACAAAATAAAAAATAAAACTCATGTTATTTCTAGAATGCTATTTCATACTTAACTTAGGAGTGTGTGTATATATATATACACATATATATATGTGTGTGTGTGTATATATATATATACATATACATATATATATATATATATATATATATACACACACACACACATATATAGGTTAGGAAAAGCCACCCCCACAAAATCTACCCCAAATGATCTGTGTTAATGCTACATGTCAACTTTCATCAGCTTCTAACACATCTGTTTTGTGACTGAGCTGTGGAAGGGGCCTCTGTATCCTGTTCTGAAAATGAATTAAGCAGGTTTCCTCTTTCCTCTAAGGCTAATTAGAGAATTTGAAAGAGGAAAAAAAAAAAACAAAAACACAAAACGCTGACACCTGTGATAAATAATCTAGTCTCATAAACAACGCATCTGGAAAATGTATCTGGCATTCCCTGGGAAATAGATCTGGCATTCTGAACTGTAAATCATGGGTGTTTTGAACGTTTAGGTCTAGAATGAAGTAAATTATTTATTTAAAAAAATGAAGGTTTTAAAAACGGTCTTTTTCCCCCTGGTAGTTTTTCCATGGACTAATAATTCATGGTGCTTTGTTTTCTTAGACTCTGGAAAATTAAGAAGAGAAGGAAAAATAGGAAAGCATAATCCGGAGTCTAGAATTATTTCTGTTCAAGTTTCAACAGCTGTGTTTCTAATTACACAGGGGGAGGCCTTTAAGATGACCATTTCCAAGTATTTAGCTAGTGTCATTGGAAACTACAGAAGTGCATTTTTTAAAAATCCATTTGGTTATTGGGCAATATCTTTCCTTTTCATAACAATAACATGTTCCCATTATAGATAAAATACACTTTGAATTTACTCTAAGACAACATGGGCTTATGAGCATATAAAGAGAAGAATATAATAGGTACCTAAATACTGCTCGAGGCACAATTTTTATGTACATTTTCATACTTTTTATGAACTCCCTACTTCTCCCCAGTGTATATGTACATTTCTTACTAATATGAGATCATAATAAATGTGATCATTTTAAAACAGCTCTTACACTTTACAATGCATTGTATTCATCTTCATGTCAATAAATACAGAACTTAGAGTTACATGGCTGATAACTCACCAATACACGGGTACATGAGAATTTATTCTAAAATTGCTTATGAATAGCAGCATTATAGATAAAGGCTGCTAAGCTGTAGTCTTTTTACATTCATATTTTCACACAAATCTGATAATTTCATTAGTCTGAAGTTCAAGAAGTAGAGTTGATACCACAAGGTGAATGGGCATTTTTGTAAATTTTTGTCAAACTACTCTCCAGAAAGGTATATCCATTTACAAGTCTGTTTATAATTTATGTAATATCTATTTGGCCATATCCACTCCAACAATAGATTTTACCCAAAACAAACAAACAAACAAACAAGATACTCAATCTGATAGCTTTAAATTTATATCTCAGTATGGGTTAATTTGATATTTTGATTACTTGCTTGGTTAAATATCTTTAACCAAGATATTAATATTTAAGTTTAAGATAATAATATTTAAGTTAAATATCTTTAACTTAAATATTAGTGAATAATATTTCTTCTTTTGAGAACTGTCTGGTTATTGCATTTGTTGATTTTGTTTGTCTTTTTCTTATTTATTTTAAAGAGTTTCTTGGAAGTTAAAGTTGTTAATCTACTCTTTGTTATATTTTCTGCATATATTTTTCAAACTTTGTATCTAAAACCTTAATGAGGTTTTTATCTTTGCTTACTATATTTCTGCCATCTGAAAAGTATGCTTTATTTTATCAATTATAGTTTCTGCCTTTATTATAAACTGAGAAAAATTTGTTTCAAAACCCTAAAAATAATGAATTTACATATATTTTATTTTTTAATAACAACATTACAATCTTGAATTCACCTGTGATTTATTTTACTTTAAGATGTGTTGTGTAATCCTAGTCCAGTATTTTTTTCCAAAGTTTTTATCCAGTTGTCTGAATCCATTTATTTAAAAAAAAATTCTTTCTTTCTTTAGATATTTTATCTTCTTTTTTTGACCTACATATTTATTTTGGTATCATTCTGGTTTAATTGTTTGCAGTAAAATACATTTTATTAGTTGGTAGAGCAAGTCACCAGGTAATTTTTTCCTACTTTTTCTATTATTTCTTTATATTTATTATATTATATATTCCTAGTATGTACAAGGGTTCCTAATATATTCAAGGGATAATCTTCAATATTCAATGCAAAGTAAGTTCACCAACATTCATCAAAGTTGAGAATGAAAGGTAAAACAAATAAGAATAATTCAACAGATGGTGGTAAAACACAGAGTCTAGAAGTAGTGTTAAGAGTAGAGTGATTCATTCTGATTAAAAAAAAAAAAAAAAAAGGTGCAGGGAGACCAGAGGTCTCCACAGAAAAGGAATACATCTGAACAAACTTGGAGGGACAAATTGGAGTGGGGAGGCAGAGAAAATTATCAGCAATAGGAAAGCCTTTCTTGACCTTCCTAGGAAGAAAAAAAATACAACCGGTCTTCTGCATCCCAGGCATTCTGTTCATATCTCCATTACAATCACATTTAGAAATTATATTTCTATTTTTTAATGTTTTTAATGTTTCTAAATATAAATTTATATATATAAATAATTAGAAAATAATAATAGCTAGCAATGTACAAAACTTACTACATACTAGGGCTTTTTAAAGGCAATTTTACTTATTTACTAATTTATTTAATACTCTTTATAACCATATGATGTAAGCAAGATTGTTGTGTGTAGTTTATCAGTGAGTGGTTGAAGCATGAAAAGATCATGTAAATTCCCAAGCAGTACAAATAACTAGCTACAGCTAACATTTATCAAGATTGTTATGATGTGTCAGAAGTTTCTTAAATAATTTATAAAGATACAGTAGTTTAATTCTTCCAACCACCCATCACATAGGTACTATTATTACTATATAGATGAGTAAAGCTGGTATGTGAACAACAGCATGTTCACTTAGCTGTTTGGCTTCAAATTCTGCACTGAAAAGTAGAGTAATATATTTTTCCACAAAAATTATAAGTAGCTTTATGTCCAGTATTTATTGTCTGTGCAAACCTTAACAGTCATACAACTCTTGGCTGCTGCTGAGCCCTGTGACTTGCATGCAACCATGCCGTAGGGCATTGAGTGCTTGTTATTCACATTCAGTCCCTGCACCTAAGAAATTTTGCCTCTCAGGTAGGACAAAGAACTCTGTAAACCCCCTACCACAGCCCCTAGAATAAACCTTTACTTATTCTGATAAGTACAAGAGCACAACTCCCTCAGAGACCATTTGAACATTCGAACATGTATTTTCAAAGGCCAACTTTTAAAGCAACTACAGAGAAGTTGAGTTCATGGTCACTGAAAAGTCAGTATTGCCACCTAAATGTGATTGGATTGGATGTTTTGCATAATACAATTTCATTAAGAGACTGATCAAAGCAATTTCCTTTTATAATTTCTGTAGCAATCAATCTAAATTTGGAAGAATAATACTCTTTGCATGAAACTATTCTAATAATTTTAGCTATAATCTTCACAAATATATTTTATATATAAATTTTGAAAATGAATAGAAATTATATTTCTACTTTTTAATGTTTATAAATATAAATTTATATATATAAATAATTAGAAAATAATAATAGCTAGCAATGTACAAAACTTACTACATACTAGGGCTTTCTAAAGGAAATTTTACTTATTTACTAATTTATTTAGTACCCTTTATAACCATATGATGTAAGCAAGATTGTTGTGTGTAGTTTATCAGTGAGTGGTTGAAGCATGAAAAGATTATGTAAATTCCCAAGTAGTACAAATAACTAGCTACAGAGTTGCAGTTCCAACCCAATTTGTCTCATAACAATATTCATGATTGTAATGACTGAAATGATGTCTTACTATTAATAAAAAGTGAAAATTCAATGCAACTTCTAGGTAAACAAAACAAAAAAAATTAATATTGGTTTCATCCAAATTTGGCCTGAATAATTTAATAGCTAAGCATTAAAAAAGGTACACAAGAAAGATCTACGGTGATGGTCTAAATATATAGGGAGCTTCCTTAGTGGCTCAGTGGTAAAGAATTTATCTGTGATGCAGGAGGTGGGAGTTCAGTCCCTAAGTCAGAAAGATCCCCTGGAGAAGGAAATGGCAATCTACTCCAGTATTCTTACCTGGAAAATGCAATGGACAGAGGAGCCTGGTGGGATGTAGTCCATGGGGTCACAAAAGAGTCAGACATGACTTAGCAACTAAACAACAAAACAAATATATAGACAAATAACAAAACAAATATATAGACAACTATAGCCAAGCATCACTAGGTTTGTACAAGAAAATAATTTTAGGAAGCAAAATATATATTAAAATAGAAAGCACTTGATATTTGAAAAAGATGACTTTCAATGTTTTAAAAGATAGAAGTAAATCACGTGTTTTTCTCTTGTTGCTTAATTAATGAATACATTTGTGTTTGCATGTGCACTTAGAATCTAAATAGTACAGATACCTTTATTTTTGTTTCAATGGTCAGTGTGGCCTCAACAACTGCCAAATTTGGATCTAAAGCCCTGTTCTCTGAGCTGACTTCTGATTTCATATTGCAAACCATAGACATCTCCATGCATAGGGTTCAGAGAACCTCATATTGATTTCCAACATGAAATTTGTTATCAGCCTTCTTAAACTTGCTCCTCAACAAGGAGCAAGTTTAAGAATTAAAATTAATTGTCCTCTGGGTCTGAATAAACTAGAAATCTGTTGTCACTCTAGACTTATCTCTGTTTCTCATATTCCCTATCCATTGCCTGTAGCTAACGCCTCAGCCTACCCGGAAAAAAGTTTACCACGTTACTTTACTGTGTATGGAGCTTGGAATCTCCGTGGCTGTGGAGTAGATGCGCTAGCCTTAATCGTCTCTTCAATGAGAGGGAGATTCTCCACAACAACCCTTTTCTTTTGTCCTCCTGCCAGATATGGTTGGAATAGACACTTTTCAGTACTTTAACTAAACTCCAAGCCCATGGTAGTTATGGTACAAAAATCTCGTTAATTCATCCAACACATATTTGTTCAGTTCATGCTGTGAAGCATTGATTTAGAAGCTGTCATCATTCCCTTAAATTAGCAGGATAAAAAGCCATTGTGACAGTGGAGGAGGCAGAAAACCATAACTCAAGAAGTCTTGGTTGAATTCCTTCCTCTATTATTTTACTCACTGTGTAACTGCAAACATATTGTTTATTTTAACTATATTCCATAAGGAGTTGAAAGAAATAATGGCATAGCAGTTATGAAAGTACTATGTTATTATCACCAAAGAATGGAGAGACAATGACCCAACGGTTGGTAAAACACACCCACCCCCCATTTCTGCTCACTCTACAAGCATATTATTACACCATGATTTTCTATAGAAAGTTAGAGATCATATAAAATAATGAGTATAATGTTAACAACACCCCAGAAAAACTTTATTATATCCCAAGGCACTACATTCAGAATACCTTTTATTTTAAATCTTATAACATTGTGGTGAGTTGTTTAGCACTTTCCCCAATGAAAGTGGAGAAGTGAAGGTGGCTCAGCTGTGTCTGTCTCTTTTGGACCCCATGGACTGTAGCCTGCCAGGCTTCTCTGGCCATGGGGATTCTCCAGGCAAGAGTACTCGAGTGGGTTGCCATACCCTCCTCCAGGGGATCTTCCCAACCCAGGGATCAAACCCAGGTTTTCCACATTGCAGGTGGATTCTTTACTGTCTGAGCCACCAGCGAAGCCCACTCTCCTCAATACTTCCATAAAAACTCAAAATGAATGTCATATTCTGGGAAACTCTAACATAAGCAAACACATATCTACTCCCCTACCCAAGTCCTAGGCACAAGAGAGGAAAAATATTGTGTACTGAACTTGAACTCATGGACAGAGACTAAGAGTTTCAGTTGCAGAATCAGAGACATGCCATTCATTGCTCATGTCCCTTTCTTTCTGTGAGAAGGTTGGCTTCTCCAAGATCTACTTTAGTTTTCTCAACTACCAGATAATTTTGGGATAAATTATCCAAGTTTCTTGGGGAGTACAGCCAGTAAGTTTCCAGAATACACTGAAAAAAATACCTCCTCATGCTTGAAGGGGAAGGCCATATTTAATTCTGAGGTTAGCAAAAATCATAAATATTTTGAGTTGGTACAAGTTTCCAAAAATGTCCTATAAATGTGGAATCAATTTCAAAGCGAGAAATAGGACTAGTTTACAAAACTATTAACCCAACATCTGTGATCTATAATAGGAGAGTGAGACGTGGGTAAGACAGAAGATAGCATATTTAGGAATGGAAACACAGTGGAAGATAAACAATGGTAATTTGGAAAGAGTGTTTTGTCTTCTGAGTGGTGTTGACTTGTTTGAGTATTTATTTATAAAGACTATGGTGTCTGTTTTCTTATATTGTGTTTCAGACAGACTCTAATAAAAAAATCAGCATGACAGATTCCTCCTTGCTGGGACCACTAATGGACTATAAAATAAGTATTTGGATTATTTTATAATTTCTATGATCCCAGTTAACTCAATAGCCTCTGACTTTATATACAAAGAATGGAGAACACAGAGATGATGTCCTTGTATCTCATAATAAAACTTATCCTATTGGGCTAAGATGCCCTTTAAGATGGAAACCTAAATGAAAACAGACACACACATACACATAATAGAGTTTAGGATGAATGAGTATGAACTTTAACTTATCAGGAGATAAAACCTTAAATTTGTATTTAGCCATGTAAAAATAGCAGCAAAATTTGTCAAGATGGTACACATAAACACATTTCTTCTTCACTTGGAGACCTGTTTAATGCATTCTAAGGCTCCAGTTATAGTTACTGGATATGTTTTTTTTTTACTAGTGTAATAGATTAAGGGCATTTTGGACATAAAAGGAAAATTAGAAAACAGACACTTTTATCTTCTTTCAGCAAAGGAGAAAACCACAACACCCAAAGGGGAAGACATGATCTAGGTTATATGGTGTGTTGGTTTCAGAATATGGACTTGATACCAGGAGTTTTGACTTCCAGATTAATATGCAATAACCCCTACAAACATGTATATTTATTAATTCAAACATTAAATAATATCAGTATGTATATCACCAGTTGTTGTTGCTATTTAGTCCCTAAGTCTAATTCTTTGCCACTCCATGGACCATAGCCCTCCAGGCTCCTCTGTCCACCAGAAACTATGTTAAATTACAGTTCAAAGAAGAGCAAAGATTTGACTCCTACTCTCACTAGTTTTATAATATACTGAGAATTTCAGCAAAAAAGATAATCATGCAAAAAAGTAAATTAAAACTGTGATAAGTGCTATAAAATAAAAGAATATAATGCTTGAAATTTTACAGAAGGACTTAACATAGATTAAGAGAATATAACCCAGAAAGATATGAGTAAATGAGTTTAAATGGCAATTTAATGAATGAAGAGATGTGAGTCACGTTAACACCATAGGAAGAGGAACCAGCATGTAGAAAGGTTCTGAGGTTCACATCTTACAGTAACTGAGAGAGACCAGTGTAGGATTGCAGAGGAGGAAAGAAAAAGATGAGCGCTAAGGTTGAGATGAGGGTTGGTAAGAGAAGGTCTCTATAAATTATGCCAATAATTTGTCTTCCAAAAACCAAAAGGAAACCACTGAAGGTTTGTAAGCAGAGAATGGTGACATGGCTTTATTTCCATTTTTATAAAATCATTATCTTACATTGTTGACACAAAGAAACAAGTGGAAAAGAACTGACATCGTGGATGTAGAAAGGTGAGAAAGATGGGCAGTCAGCAGAGTTGAGACCTGTTTGGTTGATATATAATCAAGAGGACTTGCTTACTGATTGGATGAAGAAAATGAAGGAGGTGAGGGTCATGATGGTGTCAGTATTGATCTGGGGGAGACTGGATAGAAACAAGTGTCTGTGAAGAGGTGGAAGACAGAAAATATCACCAACTCAATGGACAGGAGTTTGAGTAAACTCCAGGAGTTTGAAAAACAGGGAAGCCGGGCGTGCTGTGGTCCATGGGATCAAAAAGAGTTGGACATGACTTAGCAACTGAACAACAACAGAGTTCAGAAATCAATGTGTGGCCCATTAAACTTGCCCTGGCATGTGCAATATAAGAATGGAAGTTGTATCTGAATTCAGAAGAAAGTTGTTGAATTAAAATATTTATGAATTGTTGGCATATAGGTAGAGTTTTAATTTCATGTGAATGAATGAAGTCATTTAAGCAGAGTGTGAGGTGATGAGAGAAGACAGGTCATAACTGAACTCTGAGAAATTCCAGCAGTTAGTAGCCAGGCATGGAATGATGAACTGGCAAAGAAGAGACAATACCAAATTAGAAAGGGAAAAAAAAAAAAAAAATATATATATATATATATATATAATATCATTAAGGAAATCAGAAGAATACAGCCAATTTAGCTTTCTGTTTCCAATATTTTTGTACATATTGAAAGCACAGAAATTCATGTTTTTGAGACCTTTACCCATAGTGAACCAAATGTTTGACTTTGGGAAGTCATTAAAACTTTCTTCAACATAAATGGGAGTAATAATCTCTTCTCCCACCTTAGATCATGATGGACATTAGTTGAGATAACCTATGCAAGACACACTTTGTAAACTATTAATCATTTTATATATGTAAGATTTTGGCAAAAATAAGGCCAGAAGTTTTTATTTGTTACTGATTTGCTACTTATTTCTACTGAATCTAGTTATTATTAAGATACCTAATGTTACTAAGATATCTAATCATGTGAGTATAAATTACATTACCAGGATTTATTTATTACATTACTACTTCATGTGAGTGCATATGGAGGAATTAAGTGGCCATTAAATATAGTATTCCATCAGAGGAATATCTCCATGTTGGGTACTCCACTATGAAAACAGAGAAGAATCTGGATAAGTGAAAAAAATTTCTTTTAAAGGGATAACTGATCCACCATGACCATGAGCACTTGTTAGAGGCTTCAAATTAAATGAAATACAATGAATTGACATGCTCCTCTCCACACATGTTGCTCTCTTCCATGGACATTGAAAACAGTCTTTACTCTGCAATGACATTAGCTGGTCCTCCTACTCAAGACTAAAATCTTATTTAGTCCTTGGGCTGTTTTCTTCATCTTCCCCTTTATCCATGATGGAGAATTTCTCAGGACTATAGTCACTTTGAACATCAGTTAAAATTCATTGGGCCAATATGCAGTCTTACCTCCTGGTGGGGGGCAAGAGAAGACATGCACCATTTATTATAATAGAAGTCCAGAATCTGGGTGGTTGTTGAGATCTAGGGTGGAAGGATGGGAAGGTATATAGCTACAGATTCCAGATCAGATTTGATTGGAAGAGGCTGATTCAGTGTCAGGCACAGTTTGGTAAATCTCTATTCAGGGAGATCCACTTTAGGCTTATAGACCAATAAAGATTAATTTTATTAGGTCTTGAAAACTGTTAAATTTTGTGAGGTCCCTATAAAAAGGGCTTGAAACTCTTGGAGCTTTGAAGTCACTATTAAAGGTAATCACATTATTGGGCAGAGTAAGACAGGAAAATAAATGGAACCATGCAATATGGTGTGAAGCAGGGTGTGAGACAGTGAGAGAAGTAACCAAACATCCAGGAAACTCAGAAGGAAGCATGATTAGGAGCCTGGAACCCAGAGATGGAAATGGACTCCAAATTAGCTATAAAAATACTTCAAGGCCTTTGGAGTACAGTATAGATGGTTTTCTTCTTCTGCACAGTATGTGTGAAGCCACTTCTATATCTCCCACCTGTCCTCTCACTGACCTGTAGCCACTGGTCATATCTGCCAAATTTTAGGGGAATGCAGATCAACTTGTAGTTCCCAGGAGAGGCAGAGATGAAGATAATGTGATTCAAACCCATTCTTTGCTGTTAAATGATGTCATCCTAAGATGATATTGTATAAACATAAATTTCACTGATACTAAGAATATAGATGCTTCAAACAGAGAATTAGCAATTGGCTATTTATGTTTGGTGGTTTAGTCTCTAAGTTGTGTGTGATTCTTTGTGAGGCCATGGACTGTAACCTGCCATGCTCCTCTCTCCATGGGTTTCTCCAGGTAAGAATACTAGAGTGGGTTGCCATTTCCTTCTCCAGAGGATCTTTCTGAGCCAGGGATCAAACCCAGGTCTCCTGCATTGCATGCAGATTCTTTACCAACTGAGCTATGAGAGAAGCCCATTTATGCTTAGTGCTTTAATTTTTTATGCCAGGAGTTTTTGATGATATAATCTGAAAAGTGACTCTTTTTGGAAGTCACTCATAGGATGAAAGAAAACAGCTATGCAAAGAAGTAATTTAGTGAAAAAACATAAGCTTGTGAATTCTCACTTTGTGGAAGTGGGAATTGTCAGATGACAAAAAAAGAAGCCCAAAAGGAGATAAAATTCCCATTGGAATATTGCTCATTATGTTGCCATTTAAATTTTCAAGAAAATTATCATAAATGGTTTCCTAGCCCTTAAGAAGAATAAACGCTTATACTTAGTGGTTTTGAATCCTTTGGAGCTTCTGATGACCTGGCCAATTTCTTCCTTAAATTTAAAAATGACCAGATGAAAGCTCTCAGCCTAGGAACTTGGAATAGAGGCTGTCAATATTAAGATGGCTGAAAATCTGCTTGCTTATATGTTCATATTGCAGCATTTTCTGATGGTAGTTGAGGTTATCTGAAAGGAAGAATCAAGAGAACTGAAAAAATAGTTGAAAACAACAGCTTGAAAATTAGGTAGTAAATTACATATTCTAAAATAGAGATTCTCTCTAAGTGTGATAACCTAAACTAGAAGCATTAGCATCATCTGGGAACTTGTACAAATGCTAATTCTCAGATCTTGATCTAAACCTTTGGAAAAGGCAACTCTAGAGGTGGGGCCCAGGGACCTGTGTTTTAACAAGCCCAGGTAACTAGGATGCCAATCAAGTTTGAAAACAACCTGAAGGAAGACATTTTCTTCTTAGCTGAAAATTTTTTCTTCTTTGTTGCCAGGAAATAGCATTCCATTTCTGTTCAGCTTCATGTTTCTGTTCTTGGCTGTTGAGTTTTGGATTTTTTTCTAAGATCGTCAAGTCATATCTGGCACAGTCTGGCCTTGTACCCAGCACATCCGAGTTTAGGCCCATTGCTCTCTGATTTCTTGCTCATCACTCACCCCTGAGCTTTATATCAGTTCCACAGTGTGCCTTGGAAATATAGTTCAGTTTGGTTCAGTCACTCAGTTGTGTCTAACTCTTTGCAACCCTGTGGGCTGCAGCATGCCAGGCTTCCCTGTCTATCACCAACTCCCAAAGCTTACTCATACTCATGTCCATTGAGTCAGTGATACCATTCAACCATCTCATCCTCTGGCATCTCCTTCTCCTCCCATCTTCAATCTTTCCCATCATTAGGAGCTTTTCCAGTGAGTCAGTTCTTCACATCAGGTGGCCAAAGGATTGGAGTTTCAGCTTCAGCATCAGTCCTTCCAATGAATATTCATGACTAATTTTCTTTAGGATGGACTGATTGGATCTCCTTGCATTCCAAGGGACTCTCAAGAGTCTTCTCCAACACCACGTACAAAAGCATCAATTCTTTGGCACTCAGCTTTCTTTATATTCTCACATCCATACATGACTACTGGAAAAAAAAGTAGCTTTGACTAAACAAACCTTTGTTGGCAAAGTAATGTCTCTGAATTTTAATATGCTGTCTAGGTTGGTCATGCTTCTTGAGAAACCTATATGCAGATCAGGAAGCAACAGTTAGAACTGGACGTGGAACAACAGACTGGTTCCAAATAGAAAAAGGAGTACATCAAGGCTGTATATTGTCACCCTACTTATTTAACTTATATGAAGAGTACATCATGAGAAACTCTGGTCTGGAAGAAGCACAAGCTGGAATCAAGATTGCCGGGAGAAGTATCAATAACCTCAGATATGCAGGTGACACCACCCTTATGGCAGAAAGTGAAGAGGAACTCAAAAGCCTCTTGATGAAAGTGAAAGAGGAGAATGAAAAAGTTGGCTTAAAGCTCAACATTCAGAAAACGAAGATCATGGCATCTGGTCCAATCACTTCATGGGAAATAGATGGGGAAACAGTGGAAACAGTGTCAGACTTTATTTTTTTGGGCTCCAAAATCATTGCAGATGGTGATTGCAGCCATGAAATTAAAAGATGCTTACTCCTTGGAAGGAAAGTTATGACCAACTTAGCATATTCAAAGCAGAGATATTACTTTGCCAACAAAGTTCTGTCTAGTCAAGGCTATGGTTTTTCCTGTGGTCATGTATGGATGTGAGAGTTGGACTGTGAAGAAAGCTGAGTGCTGAAGAATTGATGCTTTTGTACTGTGGTGTTGGAGAAGACTCTTGAGAGTCCCCTGGATTGCAAGGAGATCCAACCAGTCCATCCTAAAGGAGATCAGTCCTGGGTGTTCATTGGAAGGACTGATGCTGATGCTGAAACTCCAAAATTTGGCCACCTCATGCGAAGAGTTGACTCATTGGAAAAGACCCTGATGCTGGGAGGGGTTGGGGGCAGGAGGAGAAGGGGACGACAGAGGATGAGATGGCTGGATGGCATCACTGCCTCGATGGACATGAGTTTGAGTGAACTCCGGGAGTTGGTGATGGACAGGGAGGACTGGCGTGCTGCAATTCATGGGGTCTCAAAGAGTCCAACACAACTGAGCGACTGAACTGAACTGAAAGACCTATCCCACCAAATTCCCTGGAGCACAGAGTGCCTCACTCCACCCTGAACTCCCTCGGGGGTTGTTGAAGGTCAACAGCTATAGCAGCATGGCGTTCAGTCTCCATAGAGGCAGATGGCAAATGCCTTTGATGTTCTGTGGTTGTCAATGCTCTTGGTAAGTGCCAATTTGTAGTTGACATCATATTTACTTTGTTGGCTTTCTCTTCACACAGTTCATCCGATCTCTATTCTGTTCTGGATCGTTCCAAATCGTCTGTTTCCTTCATCATTTAGGAGATGCTTGCTGTAGATCTCAGAGTAGTCATTTAACCTTTGATCTTCAATTTCCTCACCAGTAAAGTAAGTAGCATAATAAAATTTTTATATACTTGCCCATACTAAACTATACCTTATATATGAAAGTAATTTGCAAGGTGACTGGCACATAACATCTGTTCCAGAACTGTTCATTATAGTTTCTTTCTTTTACTTTTATTCCTTGTAGTTGTATACCTAGAGCTATTTAGGTAGAGACAACATAGGGTCACTTACTGCCTTACTGAGTCTTCAAAGTAATTCCTATAAATCTCTATTTCCTGATAGTGTTTATGTAAAATTAGCTGATCCAATGTCTTTAGCTTGTCCTAAATTGACCTTTCCTAGGTTTTGAGGGATGTTCCTTAATCTTATATTCTAGAATTTTGAGACTAAATTATTTACCTTTATCATTGAGGATAGAATTGGAAGATGGAGAAGAATCCAGAGTTTATGAGGAGTCAATCTAGGCCATCCAAAAACATGTTTGATCCCTTTTCTGAGGCCCAAGTCTTGGTTGCTAATAAGACCCAAAAAAAGAAATGTATCTATGAAATATCAAGATTCATTTTCCATGATAGAAACTAAGAATCAAAAACCAAAAAGATAAGATACTCTAGCAGAAAAGCTTTAATCCAAATAAAGAAGCAATAAGAAAACAAGAGCAACTAACTTTCCTAGTGCAAAAAAAACACAAAAATAAAAATATTAAGGAAATATATCTTTCTGTGGTTTGATTGAGTCATGAAAGTCATACACAATTGGAAATATGAGTTATAACCTTGTATTTTCTGGGCACCAATTCAGTGTTAACCAGGGTCACTTGAGCTAGTAAGCAACCTCAGTGGCTGGTCAAATGACTTAGCTGAAATTAATCAGGAATTACTACCTAGTGCTTAATTCATTGTCATGATTCATATTAAAATCCACTAACACAATGGGAACATTTGATAGCAGGCTCAACAAAATCAAAGTGATTAGCAAATGAACTAGAATCTAGCATCCTTCTTTTCGATCATTCCTTTCAATCTGGTTGAACTCCAACTACTGAAAGAAGGCTTAAAAACAAAATTCAGCAGACAAACTTTGTGACAAATTTTGGGATTCATGCTTTATTCTATCATATGATATTATGGGTCACAGAAAGTCAAATTCAGACTGGATGGGTACTTTCCTGGTGGTCCAGTGGTTAAGACTTCATCTTCCAATGCAGGGGGTGAGGGTTCAATCCCTGGTCAGAGAACTAAGATCCCACATGCCTCAGCCTCCCAAAACCCAAAAGATGAAATATAAGCAATGTTGTAACAAACTCAACAAACACTTTAAAATTGGTTCACATCAAAAAATCTCTAAAAAAAAGCAAACTGGGTAAGACCAGGACTCTGAGGTAAACACTCCGACTGCACTATAACAAGTTCTAAAGCTGCAGTTTTCTATATGGTAATTGCTAGCCAAAAGCAGTTATTTAATGTAAATGCAAATTAATTGAAATTAAGTAAAATAAAAATGTAGTTCTTCAGGTGCAGAGGCTACATTTCAAGTGCTTAATAGTCACCTTTAGCTAATGGAAAACATTTGGACAGAAGACATAGAACATTTGCATCACAGACAAAAATTCTTTACACAGCCCTGTTCTAGAAAGAGGTAGAAGTGCATAATAATACAAGGAAAAATTCTATCCAGGAACTTGTGAGGGCAGTGTACAAGTTTGCTAATGTTGCCACAACAAAGTGTCAGAAACTGAGTGGCTTAAACAATAGATTTTATTATTTCACAGTTCTGAGAGCAAAATGTCAACAGGACCATTTTTCCTCTGAAGGTGCTAGGAAGGATCTCCTCCAGGCCTCTGTCCTCACTTGAGGTAGTTGCTTGGCTTATGGCAGCATAATTCCAATCTTCATATACCATTCTCTCTCTGTGAACATGTCTCTATGTCCAAGTTTCTCCTTTTTTATTAAAAAAAGTTGTATTGGACAAGGGGCCCACAACATTCCAGTGTGCACTTAACTAATCGTACCTCCAGCAACCCTGTTTCCAAATTAGGTCACTGTCTGAGGTAATGCTATGATTTTTTTCCAGTAGTCATGTATGGATGTGAGAGTTGGACTATAAAGAAAGCTGAGAACCTAAGGATTGGTGCTTCTGAACTGTGGTGCTGGAGAAGACTTGAGAGTCCCTTGGGCAGCAAGAAGATAAAAACAGGCAATACTAAAGGAAATCAGTCCTGAATATTCGCTGAAAGGACTGATGCTGTAGCTAAAACCCCAATACTTTGGCCACCTGATGTGAACAGGACTGTTTTGAAATCTAAAATGTACTTCTTTTCATACTTGAAAGAAAGAAAGATCACCACCCACTCCCACAAAAAAAAACAAAGAAAGCACTTTCTTAAACTGGGAAAAAGAACAAGTTCTAGAGATCGTGGTATGCATGGGAAGCCTGGAGTGCTGCAGTCCGTGGGGTTGCAAACAGTCAGACATGACTTAGCAACTGAACAACAATAACAGAGGTCATCGCAGCCCTCAGCAGAACTATTGAGTTGGCCAGAAAGTACATTCCGGTTTTCTTTAAGATCCTAAATGAACTTTTTGACCAACCCAGTAGCTGATGGCCACTAAGACTGCAGCATAATAGATAGACCCTTTGAAAAGACCCTGATGCTAGAAAAGATTGAGGGCAGGAGGAGAAGGGGATGACAGAGGATGAGATGGTTGAATGGCATTACCGACTCAATGTACATGGGTTTGGGTAGACTCTGGGAGTTGTTGATGGACAGGGAGGCCTGGTGTGCTGCGGTTCATGGGGTCTCAAAGAGTCGGACACGACTGAGTGACTGAACTGAACTGGACTGATAATAGATAGAATGGCTTTTCCCAGAGGGAACTCCACAAACCATTAGTTGCCAGATCTCCACTGATGTTACTCTACTGATGTTCCTGACAAAGTTCCATCTAGTCAAAGCTATGGTTTTTCCAGTAGTCATGTATGAATATGAGAGTTGGACTATAAAGAAAGCTGAGTGTCGAGAATTGATGCTTTTGAACTGTGTTGTTGGAGAAAACTCTTGAGAATCCCTTGGACTGCAAGGAGATTCAACCAGTCCATCCTAAAGGAAATCAGTCCTGAATATACACTGAAAGGACTGATGCTGAAACTGAAACTCAAATAATTTGGCCACCTGATACGAAGAACTGACTCATTGGAAAAGTTCTGATGCTGGGAAAAATTGAAGGCAGGTAGGGAAAGGGGACAACAGAGGACGAGATGGTTGGATGACATCACCGACTCAATGGACATGAGTTTGAGCAAGCCCCAAGAGATGGTGAAGGACAGGGAAGCCTGGCATGCCTGCCGTCCATTGGGTCACAAAGAGTCAGACATGACTGAGCAACCGACCAACAACAATAGCGACAACTGAGATAATGGGAGCTAGGAGTTCAACATATACATACAGAAGGGAATACAATTTAACCCATAATACATAGTAGGATATTAATTCAATGTTGGTAAGGCAATAAGGCTCAACATGGCCTAAGAGTCTCAGAGAGAAGAATAGGTGGTGAAGAGTCATAGGAGAAACTTAAGGATAAAATAATATACAAAGATCCTGGCAATAAATTAGTGACCACAATAATAGTCCAATTGAGTACTGAGTATTTGAATGGAACGACTGTATATAAATTAGTACTCCATCAGTACCCATCACTAGGTACACTAGCTTACTTTAATATGGATTTATTCCCTCCCACCCTATTAAAATTATAATTTTAAAATCAATTAATAATTCATTCTTTTTAAGAAAGATCTTTTTAAAGTCTTTATTTGGACCATTTTTAAAGTCTTTATTTAATTTGTTACAACATTGTTTCTGTTTTATTTATTTATTTATTAATTTTTTGGCTGCCAAACATATAGGTTCTTAGCTCCCTGGCCAGGGATGGAACCTGCAGCCCCATGCATTGGAAGACGAAGTCTTAACCACTGTCCCACCAAGAAAGTCCCAATCAAAAACTCTTGAATCACGGAATCAAAACCCCTCCACTCATCTAGCTTATTGGTACTATAAGTGAAAAACATCAGTGTAAACTTAAGATACAGCTTCTGGTTCAGCCCATCAAAACCAAATCACTCTGTGTCATGTCCATGATGCAAAAGAACAAAGGAATATTCCAACTTGCTTAGACTAAATCATGGCAAGCAATCATACCAAGTTACAATCCAACCAATCAAATGAAGAAAAATTGGAAAGTCAAAGGTTTTGAGGAGTGATTAAAAAAAAATGTCAGTTAATTTTCTGCTCTCAAAAAAAAACACCCAACCTAAGGAAAAATACCAAGACAAAATTCAAAAATGTGTGTGGTTCAAATTAGAGTTCTAGTCCTACAAGCATTTATAAAATGTCTAAAAGCTTTGCTAAGACCTGAGAAAAATCAAGGAATCTTCAGAGAGGAAGCAAATATAGAACCCAGCCTTAAGGGAAGGTTGAAATCAGATAAGTGGACATGATGGGAGAAAAAGGCAGGAAATTAACATGAAAATGAGGTATTCTAGATACATATAAATGTATTGATCTGACTGGGATAAGAGTCCGATTTTGGTAAAGAAGAAGATGAATGTTAACTAGATAAGATAAACTGAGATTAGAAATATCAAGACAGATAGTTTGAATTTAATCCAATAGGCAGAGGTGGTTTAAATTTTAAGAAGATTAAATTGAAAGGACAGATTGAAAGTGGAGACAAGCCAGAAACTTGGAAATCATTTAAGGGATTAATGATTAATCTTCTAGGCCAATCTAGAGTAGTGAATGTGAGAACAAGAAAGAAAGACAGATACTTAAAATAACCTTATTTTGAAATAAGAAATGGGATATTTTTAAAATGAAGGGAAAAGTCTTCACTTTATATGACATTTTCTGATTTAAAATTTTTATGATATTCCAACATCTGTAGTATAAAATACTGAATATAGTTACAGATTTATAAAACTTTTTGGAATATCTATATTTTTATTTGATTTCTCTTTCTCTTTGTTTAAAAAAAGAACTACAGTAAAATGGTCTGCTTCTAACATGGAAGAACATTGTTCTGCTTATTAAAGAAAAAAATCATCTTGAAATTTAGAAGCCAGATATGTAATTTGAAATTGGCAAAACTTCTTTCATTTCTTTTTTGGCTGTGTTTGTTTATGAGTGATTCTTACTCTGTGCTACTTAAAGCCCTACATTCTTGTCCAAGTCTACACAGCAAGCTAATGGAAGAAATGGGATTAGAACATGAGTCTCCTGGATCTCAGTCTGATGTTCTTTCCACTATGTGTTCACGTCAGAAAGGGTGCCAATTTATCCTTTGGCTGAAATGAATTGGGGGAAAAAAATGTGAAGTTCAGTTGAAGGCCCCTTAGGAAATTCTCTCTCTCATCTGATGGCCAAGCTTTCGAATGGAATGATGAGACAAATAAATCCATCAACATTAACCCAATGGGAACTCTCTAGGGACCTAAAACAATAGTTTCAGCTGGACAATTAATCTCCACCTTGGTTTAGAGCATGAATTTAGCAAGAAGTTATTTGAAAATGTAAAAATAAAAGAGTGCTAACTAGATAGATAGATACTTAAAATAACCTTGTTTTTAAATGCTAGAATTAATGTAAAAAAAAAAAAGCTGCCTTTTTTAATCGATGGTGGGGGTTGAGATATTAAGGGTAGGGTTCCACTCTAGTGCATGCTGCTGCTGCTAAGGCATGTCAGTCGTGTCTGACTCTGTGCGACCCCATAGATGGCAGCCCACCAGGCTCCCCCGTCCCTGGGATTCTCCAGGCAAGAATATTGGAGTGGTTTGCCATTTCCTTCTCCAGTGCATGAAAATGAAAAGTGAAAGTGAAGTCGCTCAGTTGTGTCTGACTCTTCGCGACCCATGGACTGCAGCCTACCAGGTTCCTCCGTCCATGAGATTTCCCAGGCAAGAGTACTGGAGTGGGTTGCCATTGCCTTCTCATAGTATATCAATATTCCAGAGTCTATCAATAGCTCTTGTATCTCATCTAAAATCTTCATTTTTCTATCAAATTTTCGATCAAAATTTGGAAAAGAAATATACACTAATATTTAGGGTTCTCCATGTTTTTGTCTATTTCACCTTTCTCTGAGATTCTTCTTTCGAGGCTATCAAATAGTGAATATACCAATTATATATATATTATTGGTGTAAATATATAACATATATCCATATATATCCATCCATTTGAGTTTCTCTGGTGGCTCAGATGGTAAAGAATCCACCTGCATTGCAGGAGACTTGGCTTTGATCTGTGGGTTGGGAAGATTCCCTGGATGAGGGCATGGCCACCCACTCCAGTATTCTTACCTGGAGAATGCCATGGACAGAGGAGCCTGGAGGACTATAGTCCATGGGGTCACAAAGTCGGACACGGCTGAGTGACTAAGCACATATATCCATATATATATATATGATATAGATATATATATACACACACACACATATAAGGGTAATGTCTCCCTCTATACAGGTCAGGAAGCAACAGTTAGAACTGGACATGGAACAACAGACTGGTTCCAAATAGGAAAAGGAGTATGTCAAAGCTGTATATTGTCACCCTGCTTATTTAACTTATATGCAGAGTACATCATGGGAAACTCTGGGCTGGAGGAAGCACAAGCTGGAATCAAAATTTCTGGGAGAAATATTAATAATCTCAGACGTGCAGATGACACCACCCTTATGGCAGAAAGTGAAGAGGAACTAAAGAGGTTCTTGATGAAAGTGAAAGAGGAGAGTGAAAAAGTTGGCTTAAAGCTCAACATTCAGAAAACTAAGATCATGGCATCTGGTCCCATTGCTTCATGGGAAATGAGAGTCCCTTGGACTGCAAGGAGATTCAACCAGTCCATCCTAAAGGAGATCAGTCCTGGGTGTTCTTTGGAAGGACTGATGTTGAAGCTGAAACTCCAATACTTTGGTCATCTGATTCAGAGAGCTGACTCATTTGAAAAGACCCTAATGCTGGGAAAGATTGAGGGCAGGAGGAGAAGGGGATGACAGAGGATGAGATGGTTGGATGGCATCACCAACACAATGGACATGGGTTTGGGTGGGCTCCGGGAGCTGGTGATGGACAGGGAGGCCTGGTGTGCTGAAGTTCATGGGGTCGCAAAGAGTTGGACATGACTGAGCGACTGAACTGAACTGAACTGAATGTCTCCCCCTAGAGCAGAGGGCAAGTTTATTCACTGTCAAATGTAGTAAAGATAACATCTCCCTCTGGAGCAGATATTAGGCAGCTTTGCTTGGGGTCCATTGAATCGGATTTTCTAAGCTTCAGGTCTCTCAACACATTGATACATATCCACTATGTGTGCAGGATGTACCAAGTGACTCCATCTGAGTCCCAGTGAATTTGGAGGGCAAGGAGAACCAATGCAAAAGTAAGAGTTCACGCTATGACTTATGCTTTGAAAAATGCAATTTTTGACCTACAAATATCACATCTTCCACTAGCATCCTTGAACCTGTGTTTGGTGAAGTGGTTAGTTTACAAGTAGCACAAAATCTTAGACCTTTCACAATTCTTGAAGTAATTTCTAGTTGGACCTCAAAATAACCATGTGATAAACTATTTCTTTTTATTCATATATAAACAGAGTTTTATTCCAAAAGTTCTTTAAAAATAAAAAAGTTAGGGACTTAATGTCTCTGGGTTTGAGTTAGTAGACCTCAAAATAAACATCTATATTGGGAAGCAAGACTTGAAGTTTCTATTCTGAGTTCTGTATGACTAATTCTGAGTAGCTGACTACATATGGCTCTAATCTAATATGGCTATGTTCTTGCTCTAATCGTATTTACTCCATGCGCCAAGAAATCAATGTGAGGCTTCTTCAAGCTACATGTAGGTCCATCAGTTCAGTTCAGTCGCTCAGTCATGTCTGACCCTTTGCGACCCTATGAATTGCAGCACACCAGGCCTCCCTGTCCATCACCATCTCCCGGAGTTCACTCAGACTCACGTCCATCAAGTCAGTGATGCCATTCAGCCATCTCATCCTCTGTGGTCCCCTTTTCATCCTGCCCCCAATCCCTCCCAGCATCAGAGTCTTTTCCAATGAATCAACTCTCCACATGAGGTGGCCAAAGTATTGGAGTTTCAGCTTTAGCATCATTCCTTCCAAAGGGTTGATCTCCTTTAGAATGGACTGGTTGGATCTCCTTGCAGTCCAAGGGACTCTCAAGCATCTTCTCCAACACCACAGTTCAAAAGCATCAATTCTTCGGCGCTCAGCTTTCTTCACAGCCCAACTCTCACATCCATACATGACCACTGGAAAAACCATAGCCTTGACTAAACGGACCTTTGTTGGCAAAGTAATGTCTCTGCTTTTGAATATGCTGTCTAGGTTGGTCATAACTTTCTTTCCAAGGAGTAAGAGTCTTTGAATTTTGTGGCTGCAGTCCCCATCTGCAGTGATTTTGGAGCCCAAAAAGATAAAGTCTGACACTGTTTCCACTGTTTCCCCATCTATTTCCCATGAAGCGATGGGACTGGATGCCATGATCTTAGCTTTCTGAATGTTGAGCTTTAAGCCAACTTTTTCACTCTCCTCTTTCACTTTCATCAAGAGGCTTTTGAGTTCCTCTTCACTTTCTGCCATAAGGGTGGTGTCATCTGCATATCTGAGGTTATTGATATTTCTCCCGGCAATCTTGATTCCAGCTTGTGCTTCCTCCAGCCCAGCGTTTCTCATGATGTACTCTGCATACAAGTTAAATAAGCAAGGTGACAATATATAGCCTTGATGTACTCCTTTTCCTATTTGCAACCAGTCTGTTGTTCCATTTCCAGTTTTAACTGTTGCTTCCTGACCTGCATACAGGTTTCTCAAGAGGCAGGTCAGGTGGTCTGGTATTCCCATCTCTTTCAGAATTTTCCACAGTTGATTGTGATCCACACAGTCAAAGGCTTTGGCATAGTCAATAAAGCAGAAATAGATGTTTTTCTGGAACTCTCTTGCTTTTTCGATGATCCAGCGATGATGTAGGTCCATATATGACTATAAATATATGTTCAGAAACCAGAGAAATGACAGCTGGTGTACTCACCAGTTGCAGTGGACTCAGTATGAGAGAGGCCAATACTAGACCTGTATTTACTAGCTGATTTCCACATACCTCTGTTTTAGCAGGAGTGACACACTGGTACTTTGGTTCCCTGGGTAGTCATTTCAGCTCAGACCTTGTATCCAAGCTTGTACCCAGACCATGAAAATCTGAACTTCTCCCTTTCCCCATTATAAACGGTCCTAAGTTTTTCTGGGGAAGGCCTGGGGAAATCACCACTAAGAAGATGGAAAGTATTTTAACTGATGGGCACTAAGGATTATAACTGGTTCAAGATTTGAAATTGGGCAATGGATCATGATCTATTATTAAGGAGCTAACTCATTGTCTATCTATCTATTTTTCATAGAATATTATGTTCTATGAAGCATATACATAGATCCTTATGGATCAGGACCTTTTGGAGGCCCCCATGACCATGCTCTCCATTGAGAATTATGCCTTGACTCTGATGGCTAGTGCTTTCCTGGTAGCTCAGCTGTTAAAGAATCCACCTACAATGCAGGAGACACCCATTCCATTCCTGGATCAGGAAGATTCACTGAAGAAGGGATAGGCTACCTACTCCAATATTCTTGTGCTTCCCTGGTGGCTCAGACAGTAAAAAATCCGGCAGCAGTGTGGGAAACCTGGGTTTGATTCTTGGATTGGGAAGATTCCCTGGAGAAGGGAACAGCTACCCACTCCAGTATTCTGGCCGGGAGAATTCCACAGTCCATGGGGTCGCAAAGAGTCGGACATGATAAGGCCACTTTCACTTTCATTTTTCTGATAGTTAACTCTTGGTCTCTGCTGTACCTGAATTCTATCATTTTCCTTGTTACTAGGGATCTCAGCATCTTTCACCATCAGAACAAGGTTCTGGGGGGACTTACATCACCTGACTTTAAGGATTACATAAAGCATGTAGTACCATCCTAAAAATATACAAATGGATCACTCACATAGTCAAAAGAGTTTTGAAAAAATGACAAAGATATCCACTGGGGAAAGGACAGGTCTTCCAACAAATAGTTTATAATTTCATTTTGACATTGAAGTCGTTCAGTCGTGTCCGACTCTTTGTGACCCCATGGACTGTAGCCTATCAGGCTCCTCTGTCCATGGAATTTTCCAGGCAAGAGTACTGGAGTGGGTTGCCATTTCCTTTTCCAGGAGATCTTTCTGACCCAGGGATTGAACCCAAGTCTCCTGCACTGTAGAAAGACGCTTTACTGTCTGAGCCACCAGGGAAGTATTGAAGACTTATTTCCACCTCCAACCATATATAATTTTATATGAATTATCTGGGCTTCCCCAGTGGCTCAATGGTAAAGAACCTGCCTGCCAATGTAGGAGATGCAAGAGATGAGGATTTCATCCTTGAATCAGGAAGATCCCCTGGAGAAGGAAATGGCTACCCACTCCAGTATTCTTCCCTGGAAAATGCCAGGATAGAGGAGCTTGGTAGGCTATAGCCCATGGAGTCACAAAAGAGTCAGACATGACTTAGCGACTAAACAACAACAACATACATAGGCTTATAAAGTGAAATTATAAAACTTCTATGAAACTATCTTTGCATCTTGGGAGCAGGCAATGAATTCATAGGACATAAAGCAATAGTGTACAAGAAAATTATAATTTAAGTGTAATTATTAAAAACAGACATGGATTAAAGCCAAAAAAAAAAAAAAAAAAAAAAATAAAGATAATAAATTAAATCTTTGTATTCCTATCCTCTCTCTCTGATACATTACTAAAATTAGTATATTAGAACTCTTAAAGTTCTAAATAATGAAGATAACAGAAAACATCATTAGTGGATGAGCAATTCAATAAAACTCTGACAATAGCAATGGTATTGTTAGAGCAAGCCGAAGGTTAGAGTGTTAGCAAAAAAGAATATAGAGAAGAAAAGAGTAGATTTGCCACAAAGACCAAAATGTCATAGAATCCAACAAAAACAGACATAGCGTTGGAGAACAGGAATGAAATGTGAAGCTGAAAATAAACGGAGGAAATTTACTGCAAATTGTGATAGGCATCAGTACCATTCACTCATATTTCTGCTTGTTGCTTCCTGCCATGTGTTAGGATGGTACTGCCCACCTCTTAAAAGTCAGATAGGCCGTTTATGACATGCTTTGTTAATCAAATGTTAGCTGAAATACATGTCACCTCTTTTAATATCTGTGACACTTTCCTTTCCTTTTGTCCTAGCTCTTTAGCTGCACAAACTTAACGTTTAGCAGGCATCTCTGTCTCTCTTTATCCATTAAGTCACGTGTTCTTTGTAGTTCTGTCCTAAGCCTCTTATTTTAATACTACAAATTCTTCCAAGGCAGATCCCATCCATTCTATGGCTTTCTTAACATCTGCACTTCTGACTCACAAATGCCCATATTCTGCCAAGATTTCTGCTGACCTCAAGACTCACACACTTAACTATTTACCAGACATTTTTACTTAGATATCTCATAGACAGATAACACTCACCATTGTAAAAACTTAGCTCAATTTTCAAAGCTTTCTTCTTCTCCTGGCTAAGCTATTTCTATGAATGAATCACAAATTAATGACATCACTATACTATGAAAAAAATCCTAAACTAAAAGTTATTTTTGAGTCCCTCTTTTATGAACAATTTTCCCATGTAACAGACACATGAAAACAAAGACTAAATTAATCTCAAAATATTGTTCATCCAAATGTTTGACTGTATCGATTTTCAAGTCAACTTTATTGAGATATAATTTGAATATAGTAAAATTCACCCATTTTAAGTGGACATTGGTTGAATTATAACAAATGTATACATTTATATAACAATACATCATTAACGAAGTAGTAAATCTCCATTATCACAGAAAGTTTTTTCTTTCTCCTTGTCAGTTAATCCTTTCCCCTCCAACCCTAGGTGATAATTGGTCTAGTTTCTAATCATTTAGATTAGTTTTGGTTACTCTGGAACCTCATGTAAATACTTATACAATATACATTTCTTATTTAGTTGAAGGAGTTCTGTATATATTTTTAATACAAATCCTTTCCCCCATATATGTGTTGTAGAAATTTTTCCTTAACTGTATTTTTGCATTTTCATTATTTTATTTTTAAATTAATTTTTATTGGGGTATAGTTTATTTACAATGTTATGTTAGGTTCTACTATACAGCACAATGAATTGGTTATATGTATATATATATCCACTCTTTTTTTGATTCTTTTCCCATGACAAAGAGTCATGTCTGACTCTTTGTGACCGCATGGATTGTAGCTCACCAGGTTCCTCTGACCATGACATTTTCCAGGTGAGAATACTGCAGTGGGCTGCCATTTCCTACTCTAGTGGATCTTTGCAACTCAGGGATCGTACCCGCATCTCTTGTGTTTCCTACATTGGCAGTTGGGTTCTTTAGCACTAATACCACCTGGAAGCCCCAAAAGATCATTATATAGGTCATTATAAAGTATTGAGTAGAGTTCCCTGTGCTATACAATATGTCTTTGTTGGTTGTCTATTTTACACATAGTAGTGTGTGAATGTTATTCCCAAGCTCGTAATTTATCCCTTCCCCCACATTTCCCCTTTAGTAACTATAAGTTTGTTTTTGAAATCTGTGAGTCTGTTTTGTAAATAAGTTCATTTATATCATTTAAAAAAATTAGATTCCGCACAAGTGATATCATATTTTTCTTTCATTTAGTATAATAATCTCTAGATCCATCCATGTTGCTGCAAATAGCTTTATTTCGTTCTTTTTTTATATATAAATGAGTAATATTTCACTGTGTATATGTACCACATCTTCTTTATCCAGTTCTCTGTCAATGGACATTTAGGTTGCTTCCATGTCTTGCCTATTGTAGTGTTGCAATGAACATTAGGATGCATGTATCTTTTCAAATTGTCGGTTACTCCAGATATATGCCCAGGAGTATGATTGTTATATCATATGGTAGTTCTATCTTTATTTTTTAAAGTACTTTTTCAAGTTTATATATACACAGTTAATCCTTGAACAACTGAATAACATGGATCTGAGCTGCATGGGTCCACTCAAAGGCACATTTCTTTTACTAAAAGTAAAAGGCAGTTTTCTTTCACTAAATACATGCTACAGTCTTACACAATCTGCAGGTGATTGAATCCATGGATGCAGAAGCTTGGATGCAGAGGGTTGGATGTTAGAAAGTTTTACATGGATTTTTTTTTTTTTTTTTGCTATGTGAAGGGTTGGCAGCTCTAAGCCCTGTGTATAGTTAGTGTGCTTGCATCCTATATTTAAAAATTTTTGCTTATAATAAGGACACAATGATTCTCTCCTAGAAGTTTTAGCACTTTACTTTCTATATTTATATCTACAATTATTTTTAATTATTTTAATGTTTTATTATTTAAATTGTTTTTGTATGATGTGAAGTAGGGATCAGGTACATTTTGTTCATGTAGACAGTTATTGCTGCGTCATTTAAAAAAAAAAAAAAAAAAAACCTGCTTTTCCCCCAATGAGTTATCCTGTTGCCTTTGTTGAAAATTGAATGGCCATATATATGTAGATCTATTTCTACACTCTCCTTTCTATTTCATTGATCTGTATGTCTGCCTTTATGCCAACATCACCCTGTCCTGATGACTTTTGCTTTTATAATAAGGTTTGAAACAAGGTAGTGCATATCACCTAAATTATTTTGTTTTTCTTACTTTTTCAAAATTTTTTTGGTTATTCTAGGTCCTCTGTGTTTCCAAATTGATTTAAAAATCAGTTTGCCAACATCTACAAAGAAGAGCAAGCCATCTGGGAGTTTGGTTGCTAAATCTATACATCAATTTAGGGAGAAAGAGCATCCTGGAAAAAATAATAAAATTTTCAGAGCCTCTGATTCTTTATCTGAAAAATTGAAAAGGAAAAATGGCTTGCATGTGCATTATATAGTCTAGGCAAAAGATTTTATGCCAAATTCTGAACCTGGCCATACACATAGTAAATGATTATCATTATGACTAATAATATTATTACCCAAATAGTTTTATATATGTTAGTTCATGTTCTTCTGATTCTAACCATATAAGATAAAAAGAACAGTACTTAGTATCATCAGGTTTCTACTGAAAACCTTTATTGGACGTTAACTTTATGGATAAGGAAAGGATTATTCAGGTAATTAAGTATCTTGCTCAAAACCACATGGGTAGTAAGTGGTGAACACGCATCTCAAATCAAGTCAGTCTTCTAATTCTGACACCTGTTTGTTACAATGCTGCTGCTACTGCTGCTAAGTCGCTTCAGTCGTGTCCGACTCTGTGTGACCCCGTAGACGCCAGCCTACCAGGCTCCTCCGTCCCTGGGATTCTCCAGGCAAGAACGCTGGAATGGGTTGCCATTTCCTTCTCCAATGCATGAAAGTGAAAAGTGAAAGTGAAGTCGCTCAGTCGCGTCTGACTCTTCTAGACCCCATGGACTGCAGCCTACCAGGCTCCTCCGTCCATGGTAGTTTTCAGGCAAGAGTACTGGAGTGGGTTGCCATTGCCGTCTCCGTTTTTGTTTCTGAATACCTATTGTTTGTTACAATAGGATTCAGAAAAAGCCAGGGGAGGCAGCAAGGAGACAAAGGACTCAGAACACGGCTTCGTTTTAAGCAGAACCAGGATAGGGGCTGACAAAAGGAGAAACTCTGGCTCCTTAGTTCTCTGTGTCTACCCCCGAGCTCATCACACTTTTCATTCCCCTGTCCTCACTCGCCCCTCATCCAGAGAATTGTTTTGTCAGCTTTTCTACAATGGACCTAAAGTCTAAAGGGCTGGTGGAGACCTGGCCTCCCTGCCACTGGGTCAGCCAAAAGAGAATTGGACGCTCAGTCAACACTCGCTGTACCACTCTGTCCCAAGAACCTCCGCGGCTGCAGCCTCATGGGGGTTAGTCCTCAGGCCATTTCCTGAAGCTGACATGCAGTTGACGGAGACCAGGGGTGTATGTTTTGGTGCACATATCCCCCCTGCTTGCTTGGCTATGCTTGCTTAGTTTGATAGTTTCCACTTTCCAGGATGACCTCATGTTGGAAGCTTCTGGATAATTAATAAAGGTTCTCTCAGCCCTTTTTTGGCATCCTGTCCATTTCAGGTACTGCTTTTTAGCTAAGTTTAGTCTTGAAAGAATAACTCAACTGAATTAGCTGAGAAAAGCTAATGTTCATGCCTGGCACACCTATCATCTTGTAGAAACAACTGAGTTAATATTTGAAGGGATGTGTAAACATTTACTTTATGGTTGGTGCCAGGTTTCAGTGGAATATTAATTTTTATAGACATACTAATAAACTTGGGCTACTTCAGGGTAAAAAAAGAAGGGGAGTAATGGAAACACTGACATATCCCTGAATGATTCTATTTTACTCAAGTTAAAACTATAAACACTTCACTGACTAAAAGGCCTGGAATGAATTGGATAAAGTGTGAGAGATGTTTTCTAATGAAAGACTTCAGTAGAATGGATTTTGTTTTGTAAACCAGTTATTGGTGCTAAATGTCATGCTGAAACAATGCCTTTCACTGAATCTGACACATACAAATACCCATGCAATCCAACAGTTCCCAGACACTGAGATTCATGTAGTGTGTGGAAGTTGCTCAATTGTGACTCTTTGTGACCCCCATGGACTGTATCCTGCCAGGCTTCTCTGTCTGTGGAATTCTCCAGGCAATTCTGCTGGAGTGGGTAGCTGTTCCCTTCTTCAGGGGTTCTTCCCAACCCTGGGATCAAACTCAGGTCTTGCACATTTCAGGTGGATTCTTCACCTTCTGAGCCACCATCCAAAGGCAATAACAATTGGAAATCACAGCCCCCAAGGGGCTGTGCCTTGCCTTTATTCAAGGAGCTGCTTCTTTTTTAAAAAAAAAAATTATTTTATATTGAGTATAGTTGATTAACAGTGTTGTGTTCACTTCAGGTGGACAGCAAAGTGATCCAGTTATAAATATACACTTATCTATTCTTTTTTTCAAGTTCTTGTCTCATTTAGGCTATTACAGAGTATTGAGCAGAGTTCCCTGTACTCCTGACATTCTGAGAGAGTTCTAAGATCTCCAGACATTAGAGGAATGTTCGTGACTACACAGAGGGATGGCCTTTGTATAAAAAGCCTCAGTGAATAAAATGGGTCTCTATACTTGAGGTAAACTAGAGCATGCTCCTGAAGCACCAGAAAGGTTCCAGGAATGTTCTTTCAGTGTTTAGCAAACACATCACAAGAAATATATGGCTTTTATAGAGGGTTCGGTGACTCTTAAGTCAGATATAGTTCAGTGTCTGGGATTCAAAGAAAAGGTTTGATTACAAGAAGTATTCATTTGAAGTTAAGCCTAGGTTTGAAAAGATACTAAGAATACTTTTCCTTTAAAAGCATATTCTAGGGAGAAGAAAATTTTAATATGGTTCCATTATTTAGGAAGCCTGAGTTTAATTAGTTCATTTTGCAGCTATTTACATCACAGACTCATTTACCAGTTATTTAAATTCTTTGAGTTTTAAAAAAAATTTTCATGGGCTACTCTCAAGCCATCTTTTTCCTACCCCAAGCTATGCTTAGAAAATGCACAGAAGGTCACTTTTCCAGAATCGTGGAGAGCTAAGATTTTTGAAGCTATTTTTAAAAAATCAGATATCTAGGTATATCTGACACAGACTGTCCTCATATGTGGACCAAACATCTGGGAATACCTGGTGGACCCCAATCCTTTATCGTTGTGTAGGTGTTGTACCTGATAGTTGAACATGAATTTAGTTATGAACACATATCATTTAAGTGTGGTATTTTCTGTCATCTTTAAAGAATGAAAATCCAGAATTAGGCACCAGAAGGAAGTAAATAAATTTAATTACTTTGAGCTACAGCTTCTCTAAAAATAAAAGATATAACACTGTATTCTTTGGGAGAGTATCAAGAGAGCAAAATAAGACAAATATTCTGCTTAGCACAGTGCAATCATTAGCTCTCATAAATGCAGCCATTTGATTAAAATAAAGGGGCTAGACCATAGCTGACTGTCATGAAGAGTATTTTCCACCTTTATGAAGGTTTTGTTAGGTATGGGTCTCTCTAGGAGCAATCTCTATGAGAGCGTAGGATGGCAGATGTGTGGTGCACATGTAGCTCTAGAAAACATCTCAATAATGTGAGGAGACGTAGAGGTTAAAAGCAGAGAAAGGCCTGAATTTGAACCACATCTCCATCACTTACTAGTTATGTGATGCTAGTTTAGATGATTTGAGCTGAAGCAGGATTTTCTCAGCTAGAAAATGAATAATTGTGGTCCTTACGAAATAGGGTGTTTGTGGTGGCTCAGTCAGTAAAGAGATAGCCTGCATTGCAGAAAGACCTCGGTTTGATCCCTGGGTCAGGAAGATCCCCTGGAGAAGGAAATGGCAACCCACTCCAGTTTTCTTGCCTGGAAAACTCCATGGACAGAGGAACCTGGTGGGCTACAGTCCTTGGGGTCACAAAGAGTCAGACTTGATTTAGCAACAAAGACCAGACCGAGGATTAAAGGAGATGTGAATATTACTTAGTAAATGCTAGCTGTTATCAAGACATTGGTCTCAGTTAAGTATTATAGTATCTTTCTAAAATAGACGGTGCTTGTCCTCTGCCCTAAAATTTGAAACTGCTCAGGGACTGTTCTTTAGGTACAAACAAAATTCCAGGGTCTGTTTCGGTCATCGGTGGGGAGTTTACTAAGGTCGTTCGGTATGGTAACCCCCCACAAAATGGCAGAGGTTCACAATACTATGACAGAACCCCTGAGAATCCCTCCAGATCCTAACATGGGGCAGGATTATTGCTTTCTTTCTTTGAGATGTCTGGAGCAAAGACAACTTTGGGAGGCAGAGATCAAGAAGAACAGTGAAGCAAGAAAAGGGACAGCCTGACTCTGAGGTCAGGGAGCTAATTCTTCTGCTAAGTCAAAGAGCTGCAAAAGAGAAGATCTGTCATAACTCCAGTGAGATGAAGTTCTGTTTTGTAGATGTGGAAAAGGAGTTTTGAAAAAGACCCACCTCAAGTCTACCAGGGAGCTGCAGGTATTGAAAGCTGTAAAATCTGACAGCAATTGAAATTAAAGTTCACTTAATCACGTTGAGGGAGTCCATGAACTTCATAATGGAGGGTTATTTCATAATTTTCACAAGCTTCCTCTGGCTGCATATCAGGCTGTGTGTGCCTAAGAGAACTTGTCTGGGTCACCCTTTCATTACTGCTAAGGGAGCCAGTGGTTGTTGGAGTATAAACTGAAAACTGACTGGCATTTTGCTACATACTATCTGTGTCAAATCCAGCTCCAGTTATGCAGTACTATATCAGGCTATGTCCACTTCACAATCGTTTTCACATGTTGCTACAAATAAAAGCCTGAGCTTTTCAATGTGCTGAATCTTTACTGCAATACCCAGCAAGATCTCAAAGGCTGCCCATGTGAGCTGTGACATTTAGAAGCAAGACAAGTAGATACTGTGTTTTTTATATAATTAATTTGTACATTCATCTCAAGTCAGTCTTAATTGACTTCATGAAATTTGCAATCTAGAAGTTGGTTCCAATTCTCCTTACTCCCAACTAGGCTAGGCTATTTCTCTCCACATCCTATTCATAAGGATACATATGATTTTTTCTAACTGTGTTCTTTGAATAACCCCCAAGAACACAGATAGAATCATATTAATCCTTAGAAATAGGATAAATGACTACTCTCCAAAGTACTCTCTCTTCAGCCAATTTGACAGCTGAGGTAGTTGCTTACTTCCCCCTCCATTCTAAGCCCATAATCTTTTGAATATGACATATGTTCTCTTTTTCCTTATATCAACTTTACTACTTTAATGGTTAGGATGCATGGAGCGTCAAGTAACAAAATTTACAGTTATCATCCATTTAAACCATAGAGACATTTATAACCTCAGATGGAATAAGATTCAGGAGATGGATGGTTTTAAGTTCATTTTGGCAACTCAGCCAAGTGTTCAGCCTTGTTACCTCTTGGACCCCGAGATGGCTGCTGCTGCTCCTGGCAACTTTTCCTCTTACAACTGCACAGAATAGTATAAAAGGAAGTAATTTCTTTTTCTGCATCCCTTTTAATAAATAGAAGAGAAATAAAGGAGAAAACCTTTCCTAGAAGTCACTGAATCGACTTTCCTTGAGGTCTATTTTCTAGGATTGAGTAAATGACCATGGTAGACATCTGAATAGTGGTCTCCAAAACGTATTTCCATGCCCTAAACCCTGGAACCTATGAATTGTACATTATATATTTAAAAAAAAAAAAGATCTTTTCAGGTGTAACCAAATTAAGTATTTTGAGTTTAAGGGCTCATTCTGGTGTGTCCAGGTGGGCTCTAAATAAATAGCAAATATCCTTATAAGAAACACACAGAGGAAAAGGAAGAGGAGGCAGAGGAGCCATGGAAGTCATTTAAGTTGGAGTGATGTGGTTGTTAGGCAAGGGATGTCCACAGCTACTGAATTTGGAAGAGGCAGATTCTCCCCTAGAATCACCAATTGGAATGCAGTCTTACTAACAAACTTGATTTCAGACTTCTGGCCTCCAGAACTGTAAAAGAATAAATTTCTACCTTTTTTTCTTTGTTTTAATAGACTTTATTTTTAAAGACGTTTTAGGTTCACAGCAAAATAAGCAGAAAATAGAGTTCCCATCCTGGAGAAGGCAATGGCACCCCACTCCAGTACTCTTGCCTGGAAAATCCCATAGATGGAGGAGCCTAGTAGGCTGCAGTCCATGGGGTCGCTAAGAGTCGGACACGACTGAGCGACTTCACTTTCACTTTTCACTTTCATGCACTGGAGAAGGAAATGGCAACCCACTCCAGTGTTCTTGCCTGGAGAATCCCAGGGACAGGGGAGCCTGGTGGGCTGCTGTCTATGGGGTCGCACAGAGTCGGACACAACTGAAGTGACTTAGCAGCAGCAGCAGCAGCAGAGTTCCCATATATTTCTTGCCCCACACACTCATACCTTCCCTATTATCTACATCTTGCACAGAGTGATAGATAGATTATTTGCTACAGTCAATGAACCTACACTGACACATTATTATCACCCATTACCATAGTTTACATTAAGTTTCAGTCTCGGTGTTGTACTTTCTAAGGGTTTTGACAATGTTTAATAATATATATTAAGATCTACCAAAGTAGTACTAGTGTACAGAGCACTTTGTCTGCTCTAAAGATTCTCTGCACTTCCTCTTCCATTATTCCTTCGCTTATGACCCCTGGAAACTACCAATATTTTCTTTTAATACTTATTTATTTTTATTTATTTGGCTGTACCAGGTCTTAGTTGAAGCACGTGGGATCCTTAGATCCTTAGCCTGTGAACTCTTGGTTGTGGCATGTGGGATCTAGTTCCCTGACCAGGGATTGAACCTGGGCCCCCTGCATTGGGAGTGCAAAGTCTTAGCCCTTAAACCTCCAGGAAAGTCCCTACTAATCTTTTAACTGTCTCGATAGTTAACGCCTTTCCTGAAGTGTCATATAATTAGAATATATAATATTGTTTCACCAGGGTTCTCCAGAGAAACAAAATCAATAGTGTGTGTGGGTGTGTGTGTGCATAAGAGAGAGAAAGAGATTTATGATAAGAACTGGCTCACATGATTATAGAAGCTGAAAAATCCCAAGAGCTGTAAAGTGAGCAGGTAAGCTAAAGACCCAGGAGATATAGTGGTTCAGTACTAGTCTAAAGGCTGGCAGGCTCAAGATCCAGTAAGAGGTAATGGTATCACTTTGAGTATCAAGGTAGGGAAATGGCCAAAGTCCCAGTTCAAAAGCCATCAGACAGAAAGAATTCTTTCTTAGTCAAGGGAGAGTCAGCCCTTGTGTTCTATTCATACCTTCAACTGATTAGATAAGGCCCACCCACACTCTGGAGGGGAATCTCCTTTTCTCAATCTATCCACTAAATGTTAATTTCATCCAAAAATATCCTCACAGAGACACAAGAATATGGTTTGAGCAAATGTCTGCATTCTTTTTGGCTCAAACAAGTTGACACATAATGGTTACAAGAATATAGCCTTTTCAGACTGGCTTTTTTCACTTAGTAATATGCATTTTCTGGCTTCCCAGGTGGCTCAGTGGCAAAGAATCCACCTGCCAAAGAAGGAGACTTGGGTTTGATCCCTGGGTCGGAAAGATCTCCTGGAGAAGGAAATGGCAACCCACTCCAGTATTCTTGCCTGGGAAATACCATGGACAGAGGACTCTGGCAGGCTACCGTTCATGGGGTCACAAAAAAGTCTGACATGACTTAGCATCTGAGTAACAATAACAATATGCATTTACATTTCCTCCATGTCTTTTCATGGGTTGGTGGCCCATTTTTTTCAGTGCTGATCTATATTCCATTGCCTGAATATCCCACAGTTTATTTATCCATTCACCTATTGAAGAACATTTTGGTTGCTTTCAAGTTTTTGGCAATTTCAAATAAACATCTGCTTGAAGGTTTTGGGGTGGACATACATTTTTTAATTCATGTGGGTAAATACCAAGGGATGGTATTACTGGATGCAATACTAAAAGTATTCTTAGTTTTGTAAGAAAATTTTCTGCTTGTGTTAAGCTACCAAATTTGTGTTAGTTTGTTGCAGCAGCCCTAAGAAACTAATACAACTGTCCGTATTTGCAAATGAAAGAAAGACAGAAATCTGTATCTACCATTTTTATCTTAATAAAGGAAATGAGATCAGCCTACAATGAAGAAAATTTGGGGGAATCATCCTTGGCTAGAGAATGAACATGTCTGAAATATCCAATTATTTAAGAAGCTGGAAAGATGGCTTTGCAGGGTTTTCTCTTGGCACTAAGTACTTGGATTTTCCCTGGTACTAGTGTAGCTTTTCCTCTAGCTTCGGAGGTCATTGTTGTTGTTCAGTCACTAAGTCGTGTCTGACTCTGTGATCCCATGGACTGTAGCCTGCTAGACTCTCTGTCCCTGGGGTTTTCCAGGCAACAATAGTGGAGTAGGTTGCCATTTCCTTCTCCAAGGTATCTTCTCAACCCAGGGATTGAGACCACTTCTCCTGCATTAGCAGGAGGCATCTTTACCACTGAGCCACCAGAGAAGCCCAGTTTCAGAGGTCAGAGTCCTTTAATTAAACTAATAATAACCAACCCTTAGTTAGCTTTAGAGTAAAGAAAGTATTATTTTTCTGCATTAACTCACTGGCTCCTAATGATAGTCCTGAGAAGCATATGAAATTATTGTGCTTATTTGGTGGCGAGCAGTTTCACTTTTATGCATTGGAGAAGGAAATGGCAACCCACTCCAGTGTTCTTGCCTGGAGAATCCCAGGGACGGGGGAGCCTGGTGGGCTGCCGTCTATGGGGTCACACAGAGTCGGACACGACTGAAGGGACGCAGCAGCAGCAGCAGCAGCAGCAGTAGATTGCAATGTCTAGAAGCATAGACTATGAACACAAGCTCTGATGCCTACCTAAGCCATGCCATGTAATCTCTCTCTGAGCCTTAGTTTATCATCTGCAAAGTAGATCTAATACTAACACCAACCTCATCACTGTGTATATTAAATCAGACTATAAGTATGTGTGGGTTAGGGCATAGTAAGCTTTTAATAAACATTCATGGCAATTATCATTAATTGCCAATGATAAGTGATCATTATCGTTATTGTACATAGGAGAAAACTAAAGTTGATAAAGATTACGTCTACGGATTAAACAGTTATAAAGAGCAGGTATTCTGGCTCAAAATCCTTTTCTTTTGCTGTTCTCTATATAAGGAGGGTAGAATACATATTTAAATGTTTGCAAAAGTTGGAATCTTTTGTCTTAAATGGTATCAAGGGGAAAGTCATCACATGCTATGCATGAAAAGAATGTAGATCAGGCTCTGGTGTGAGCTTTCGTGTACACTTATGTTTCATGAAAACAATGCCATTTTTATATAGTCTGTGTAAAAAATAAGGAATTGGCCTGGGACAAGTCATAGCATGTGTTGTTTCATTTCCCTTCCCCACAGACATTTAATACTTTGTGCAGAAGACTAGGAAAAGATTGAGCAAATAAATTATAGTGGTGGAAAACACATGAACATGTTTAAATACATATGTCTAGCCATATGTGGAGAGTTATAGACGAATTTTATTTTTATTTTCAGGACTGCAAGTACTATCATTTTACAAATACCATGGAGATCCACCATGGAGACATTGAGGAGGAGGAAAGTCACGTAAACTGAAGCATTGTGCTCTGTGCTTTTCATATTACTGTTTGGTCACTCAGTCGTGTCCGATTCGTGACTCCATGGACTGTAGCCTGCCAGGCTCTTCTGTCCATGGGATTTGCCAAGCAAGAATATTGGAGTGGGTTTCCACTTCCTACTCCAGGGGCTCTTCCTGGCCCAGAGCTCGAACCCACGTCTCTTGCATCTTCTGCATTGGCAGGCAGATTCTTTACCACTGAGCCACCTGGGAAGCCCCATTTCATATATATATATATATATATATATATTCATTTAACTTGCATAATAACTCTGCAAGATATTTATTATTATTCATTTTATAAATGGGGATATTGAGGCTCATAGAACTTTCGTAATTTTTCTATAAGTTATTCAACTCTTACTGATAGAGTAAAGGCAGACTCAGGTCTGTCTGGATTCAAATCTTATACTATGTTGACAATATCATTTTCTTTGAAAAGAAATGCAAGTATTCTGTCTAATAAATTTATACTGTAGAAAACCTTAGTTAAACTGGAATGAGAATGAAGGGAAACCTAATTGCTTCACAAAGTCATACTTGCATTCCTCAGCTGAAGTCAACCCTGCAGTTCCACTTAACAGTCAAGGTTTCAGGTAATGGACCAGTAGTGAATCTGGGCTTTGTTTCTGGATGGTGGCTACAGGGAGTCTTGATGGAATTTTTCTAGTATTTTATGCCAACTTAAACAAACTCTGGAGATTCAGAAGAGTATTCCATGGATCTGAGAGCAGAAGTGGAAAGCCCACAATGCTGAAAAGAATTTTTTAGAAAAAGGAATTTTACAGAGGACAAAAACCAGAATATGAAAAATTAAATTTTCTACTATTCTGTATAATAGATATTGTCTTCTAGAAGAGGAAAGACATATAGAGCTGGGAGGACCTGCACAGACCTTTTATTGTAATGAAATGTTTAATTTGTCATTTTGACTACTTGTTTTATGAAGATTTACCAAAATTAAAGATAATCATGTGCATAAAATTGAAAATAAAAGGTGTTACCATGCCCAAAGAAGTAAGAAGAAGCAAGCTAGAAAAATTATTTCATCTATTAGTGTGAATAAGTTCAATGATACAGTTTTTAAGCCTCAAGTTATCAGATAAAGAAGAAAATAACTGAAGTTTTGTTGATTAGCTAGTTCTTTAATATAGTAATTGGCTTATTGTATGTTAGTTGGATTATAACTATAGAGACCTCAGTATATCTGAATTAAAATAAATTGACAGAAAGTGAATTTAATTAGAAAACACACACATATGCAGAAAGTTAATGTAGATAAAACAGCTGATACCCAATTGATATTTTGTGTTTCCAAAGAATAAGTATAATGAACAAAGGGTCACATATGAAGATCTGCCCATAAACTGATTCATGCTGATGTTGGAGTAAAGAGAATGGGAAATAGAGATATTTGAAAACATTTTCTAAAATGCCTCAGGTATTTCAGATTTCAGTTATATAGATTCGCAACTCTTGTTTCTAGATTCAAACTTTAAGGTGCATATGAATCACTCGCACATCTTATTAAATACAGTTTCTGAATCGGTAGGTTTGAGGTGAGGCCAGGATCCCCCATTACTATCAAGTTCCTGGGTAACAGGAGTGCTGCTGGTCTCTGTCACAGAGTGACTGACCTTCCCAGTTTGCCTGAACTTGAGGGATTTCCTGCGATATAAATTTTCCAGCTAAAGCTGGAACAGATCTGGGCAAACTGGGTTGTTTTGTCACATTATTGGACATTTTAAATTAGATGGAGTTTGTTATACCTGAGATTCAACAAAAGAATTTCCATCATGTTTAGATATCTGTTCATAAATTAGAGCAACAGGCATGTTCATGTTCATAAACAAGCATTTATGAAGCAAAGAAAGCATGGCATGGCTTTCTTTGAAGAAATGTCCTATTTAAATATGGACATCCAACTAGGTCTGGTACAGCTTATGATTCCATCTCTGACCTAGGTCTAATTTTATTCCTTAGCAGGCTTAAAAAAAAAAAAAAGATATTCTAAGGTTAGAAATAAGTTAATATTTCTAGAAACAATTTTTTTGTCCATTATTTATCTAGGTTGTAGAATGTAACGTCCTAAAACAAAGGATAGACATTCTATTAATATTTGTATCTCCCTAAGTAAGAAAAGAGAGTGATAGGCATATGGGGATCCTCAAGAAAGCTTTGTTCTGGGAGGGGTAAATTAGGAGTTTGGGACTAACATATGCACACTACTATATGTAAAAGAGATAACCAACAAGGATCTACTGTGTGGCACAGGGAACTCTACTCAATATTCTGTAATAAAGTATATGGAAAAAAATCTGGAAAGGAGTGGATATATGCACATAGACAGCTGACTCACTTTGCTGTACACCTGAAACTAACACAGCATTGTAAATCGACTATACTCCAGTGTAAAATAAAAATGAAATTTAAATAAAAATAAGAACATTTGTTAAACATTGATGGCTTTTTGAAAGTTGTACTCTTTACACTTGGGTTGAGATACATAGGAAGCATTCCTAATTTATCAGAAGATCACCTCTCTCTGTGTTCTGAATATGTTATAAAGCAAAATAAAATAAATGGAAACTTGCATTCATGACAGCATTTAAAAAAGGAGAGCATTCTAGGCAAATGCTCTAAGACCTTTACATGTTTCACTATACTTATTCCTCACAAAATACTCTGGGGCAGGCACACATTACCCCAGGTTTCATAATGTAGGGAAATTGGGGCACAGAGAAATTTAGAAGCCTGTCCAAGCCGTCAAGGAGTGATGGATCTGAGTTTAAGCCCAGGATTAATCCTCTTGCCTGCGTCTCCAAATTAAGAAGAATAAAGGATAATACTGAATAACCTAATACAGAGCATCAGGTACTAACTTGTTCAAAAATACTTGGTCATCAGTCAGAATGGCCACCATTAAAAAATTTACGAACAATAAATGCTAGAGAGGGTGTGGAGAAAAGGGAAACTGCTTTCACTGCTGGTGGGAATGTAAATTGATAGTCACTATGGAGGATGGTATGGAGATTTCATTAAAAAGCTAGGAATATAAACATGATCAACAACCCCACTACTGGGCATATACCCTGAGAAAACCATACTTGAAAGAGACATATGCACCCCAATGTTCATTGCCGCACTTTTTGCAATAGCTAGGGCACTGAAGCAAGCTAGAAGTCCACTGACAGATGAATGGATCTAGAGGCTGTGGTACACATATACAGTGGACTATTACTCAGCCATTAGAAGGAACAGATTTGAGTCAGTGCTGAGGTGGAAGAACTTAGAGCCTATTATACAGAGTGAACGAAAGAAAAAAACAAATATCATGTACTAAAGCATATGTATGGAATCTATAGTTTAGAGTGAAAGGTATTTTAAAGGCTCATAAACATTAACCCTAAATCAAAGATGCTTATTCACTGGAGTCAAGAGTTGGAAAGAACTTAGTTTTCAATCCCATCCTTATAATTCCATCCTTTGTAAGAGTTCATGCCAACTCTGGGCTTCCCAGGTGGCACTAATGATAAAGAATCTGCCTGCCAACTCTTGGTGTAAAAGCCCAACTTGTGTTTGAGAATCATGAATCCCACCCCTCCCTGCCTTTTTCTGACTCTATTCACCAGCCAGGTAATACACATGGGGAAAGAATTTGCCCCTATGCACCGTCCTCAATTCTTTCCCTTGCTTCTAGGTATGACAATCACCTATCAACATTATTGGGTCCACTCTGCCAGACCAAAACCTTGAGAAGGTGTTCCCTCTGAGACAGTTCCAAATGCACCAGTGACCATTCAACACCTTTTCCACAGGTGGTCTGTGTGGGGTTTCTTGCTCTCAGTCCCTTTAGGATTTGCACGTTTTGTTTACATTCACTTCACTCCTGGCCAGAGGCAAAACCTTCCTACTTCCCTCGTATTTTTTTTTTTTTCTTTTCACCTTATGGTAGCAAGGGGGGAGCTCTGTTAACATGCAGCATGTCTGGGTTGCCTATCGTGCACTATGGCTCTTGCCAAATTCCAGTTTATAAAGAGTTTAGAAGCATATTTTTTTTTCTTTTATGGTACCAAGGGATTAATAACAAGAAAACTGGCAAGGAATTGCAGTCTGCAAGCTGCAATCAATATGATTTGATGCAATCCAGATGTGAAAATTTCCCTGCGCCATCCTGTGCCCACCACAGTATAGGTGTGTGAACTTGGTAAATGCAGAGCCAGTAATTACATTTATTTGGAGATATATGGCCTCTGCCTTCCCCCTCCTTTTCCCACTTTGAGGGAAAGAGTGATTTGGAATGTATTTTTATGCTTACTAAAAAGGATGTGGAAATAAAACTTTAATTACTGGAAAAGCTCTTAAGAAGAAAGTATATTTTATTCTTCCAGAACCATGAGTTTTTCGGGACAGAATGGTCTTAGATCTCTTTAGTTGCCACAAACCCAGGAAGCAGCGGAAACCTCACAGTGGTCACTTCAGCTGAGGGATGGAATGTTCTAAGACATGGCTCATCTGTTGGACAGTTTGGACCAAATCAGCTGAAGAAAGTTTTTCCCAATTGTCCTCCTGCTGTTACCATGACTCCACAACAGATTGTCCTAAAACTTAGCCGTTTAAAACAATACTACTTGTTTATTATCTCTCACAGTTTTGTGGGTCTGGAATCCAGAAGCAGCTCATATGGGACTTCTGACTTGGGGTCTATAATGAGTGTGCAGTGAAACAGTGGCCAGAGCTGGGATCAGACCAAGGGCTTCTTCACTCACATGTTTTGAAACCTTTTCTGGGAAGGATTGGCTTCCCAGATGGCTCAGCAGGTAAAGAATATGCCTGCAATGCAACAGATGCTGGAGACGTAAGTTTGATCTCTGGGTTGAGAAGATCCCTTGGAGGAGGAAATGGCAATCTGCTCTAGTATTCTTGCTGGGGAAAACCCATGGACAGAGGAGCCTGGCAGGCTACAGTCCATGGGGTCACAAAGAGTCAGACATGATTAAGCACCCATGCTCACTGGGAGGGATTGGAGACTAGCACAGAGTTGGACGCGATTGAGCAACTGAACACCAACAACAGCTGGGACTCCTTGGGCATCTGTTTTTGTGGATCCTTCACACATTCTCTCTAGTAGGAGCTTGATGGTAGCTGGACTTTTACATGTTGATCTAATGTTCTGGAGGTGCACATCCAAAGAGAGAGACAGATGAGGAATATACAATGTCACTTTTGGTATGCAGTATTGGCTGAGGCGTTTACAATGGTTCATTCAGTTTCAAACGGTCAGAGGAGGGCATAAACCAGCCCCTTCTTGGAGGTCTATCAATGTCATATTGTGAAACGGATGTATGGGATGGTCATCTTTGAAAATACAATCTGCCATGTGCTCTAGGAGTTCTATCCCTGAAAAAATATCAACAATATCCTACTCATGATGGCTGCTTTTAATATCCAGCAGCAGAGCCAGCTGACTAAGATTTGTTGAATGAGTCAGAAGTAGAGTTTCAGATGTTCAGTTTTTGGAATGCTGGGCCCATTGAATCAGGAGCTTATGCAGGATCCGATTCAACTCCCAAAAAGGGATACACGAGCTTGCATGAGCATGTGTGTATCATGGTTATGATAAAAATGGGAAGTAAATGCCATATATTAGTTACCTAATTACAGTAATCATTAACTGAGCAAGCATTCATTAAATTTCTCAGGTAGTAACACTGAAATTATTGTGGGGAAGATAAACAGGACTGTGTTTAATTCCCTAGAAGTAGAAAAATGGAATCAAACTCAAAACCCCGTGCTTTTTCCACCAATCAGCTTTATATTTATGAATTTTACAAAATACTGTGGTGCTAATATGAGTTATTGGAAAGATTCTAAGTCTTACATGAATTTGAAATGGGTCAGAAAAGTTTGAGCATTCAGAGATAGCCAGCATTTTTTCTTTAGACCTCTTTTGACCTGGAACCAAAGCAGGAAGCAGAATAAAGTGTAGATAAGTAGGAAAAGGGAGAGCCAAGAAGAACAGCAGAGCAAAGGAACAGATGAGTGTATACCTGGTGTGTTCCCAGAACAACGAGGAGACACCAAGTAATCAGCATTCACTATTTTCTTTTCAAAGCAACATTCACATATTTTTCATAAAAAATGCCATTGCTGCTTTATTTGGTAGTAAAAAAAAGTACCTAAATCATTATGAGGGGAAATAGATATAGCTATTCCATTAGAGAACAAAATTACAGGGCATGACGGTGCTTTTGAACAAACAAGCTTTGAAAGTACTTAGCTTTCTGTTTCCCTTACTTCTTAATTTTCACAGTGATGTCTGTTGCTCTAAATGGATCATTTGTTTAAAACACACATACAGTCTATTACACCAATAGAAGAGTACGAGAGAAATTGTACCGAGTTGTTTTTTCTATTTCATCTATATGTTAACATCAGGACCTTACTATAAGATTAGTAAATTCTGGGCAGATCAGTTTGGATGAAAGTGAATATAACACAATCACAATATCAATTACCACTTACTGAGAGCCCATGTTATATTAGCTTCTTTGCATAAAAATAACTTTTTCAAACTATAACTTTATAAAGTAGCTGTCATAATTTCCTTTTATAGGTAAAACTAAGAAGATAAAATATAGAAAGGTTTAACACGCTATGCTAAGTACCAGTTAAGAAGTGATAAGGCAACACTTTAAGTTGAGTCAGTCGTTTCGCTCCAAAATTCTGCTTCAGTATGGAAGTGCTGATGTTTAGTCACTGTCCCAGGAGCAGGTAGTTTTCACTGATGCAGCCAACTTCTACCTGCTATCGAACATCAATCCTTAACCCCTGGCCTTGGCTTTTTCATTTACTAGCTGTTTCACTTCAGTTCAGTTCAGTTGCTCAGTCATGTCCAACTCTTTGTGACTCCATGGACTGAGCATGCCAGGCTTCCCTGTTCATCACCAACTCCTGAAGCTTGCTCAAACTTATGTCCATCAAGTTGGCGATGCCATCCAGCTATCTCATCCTCTGTCACCCACTTCTCCTCCTGCCTTTGATCTTTTCTAGCATCAGGTTCTTTTCCAATGAGTCAGTTCTTCCCATCAGGTGGCCAAAGTATGGAGTTTCAGCTTCAGCATCAGTCCTTCCAGTGAATATTCAGGACTGATTTCCTTTAGGATGACTGGTTTGATCTCCTTGCAGTCCAAGGGACTCTCAAGAGTCTTCTCCAACACCACAGTTCATAAGCATCGATTTTTCAGTGCTCAACTTTCTTTACAGTCCAACTCTCACATCCACACATGACTACTGGAAAAATCATAGCTTTGACTATACAGATCTTTGTCAGCAAAGTAATGTCTCTGCTTTTTAATATGCTGTCTAGGTTGTCATAGCTTTTCTTCCAAGGAGCAAGCATCTTTTAATTTCATGGCTGCTGTCACCATCTGCAGTGATTTTGGAGCCCAAAAAAATAAAGTCTGATGCTGTTTCCATTGTTTTCCCATCTGTTCACCATGAAGTGATGGGACTGGATGCTATGATCTTAGTTTTCTGAATGTTGAGCTTTGAACCAGCTTTTTCGCTCTTCTCTTTCACTTTCATCAAGAGGCTCTTTAGTTCCTCTTTGCTTTCTGCCATAAGGGTGGTGTCATTTGCACATCTGAGGTTATTGGTATTTCTCCCAGCACTCTTGATTCCAACTTGTGCTTCATCCAGCCCAGCATTTCATATGATGTACTACCCTTCATATAAGTTAAATAAGCAGGTGACAATGTACAGCCTTGATGTACTCCTTTACCAATTTGGAACCAGTCCATTGTTCCATGTCCTGTTCTAACTGTTGCTTCTTGACCTGCATAAAGGTTTCTCAGGAGGCAAGTATGGTGGTCTGGTACTCCCATTTCTTGAGGAATTTTCCACAGTTTGTTGTGATTCATACAGTCAAAGGCTTTTGCATAGCCAATGAAACAGAAGTAGATGTTTTTCTAGGATTCTCTTGCTTTTTTGATGATCCAGTGGATATTGGCAATTTGATCTCTGAGTCTCTGCCTTTTCTAAATCCAGCTTGAACATCTGGAAATTCTCAGTTCACCTCTGTTGAAGCCTTGCTTGGAGAATTTTGAGCATTATTTTGCTAACCTGTGAGATGAGCTCAACTGTGTGGTAGTTTGAACATTCTTTGGCATTGCCTTTCTTTGGGATTGGAATGAAAGCTGACCTTTTCCAGTCCTGTGGCCACTGCTGAGTTTTCCAAACTTTCTGGTATATTGAGTGCAGCACTTTCACAGCATCATCTTTCAGGATTTGAAATAGCTCAACTGGAATTCCATCACCTCCACTAGCTTTGTTCGTAGTGATGCTTCCTAAGGCCCATTTGACTTCACCTTCTGGGATGTCTGGCTCTAGGTGAGTGATCACACCATCGTGGTTATCTGGGTCGTGAAGATTTTTTTGTACAGTTCTTCTGTGTATTCTTGCCACCTCTTCTTAATATCTTCTGTTTCTGTTAGGTCCATACCATTTCTGTCCTTTATCGAGCCCATCTTTGCATAAAATGTTCCCTTGGTATCTCTAATTTTCTTGAAGAGATCTCTAGTCTTTCCCATTCTGTTGTTTTCCTCTATTTCTTTGCCTTGATCCCTCAAGAAGGCTTTCTTATCTCTCCTTGGTATTCTTTGGAACTCTGCATTCAGATGGATATTTCTTTCCTTTTCTCTAGCTACTTAGACTGTGGTAAATTAGTTAACCTCTCTTTGACAAAGTTTATCTTATTCAGATTGAATGAAACAATTCATAATTCTCTAAGTGGCTGTCTTATACTAAGTGATCAGTCAAGATGCTACTCTTATTAGTCTTACTATACTAACATTTTTTTGCTATTAGTTTATATTTGTAAGATAACTGGCTTGTGTTAGACATACATCCTAGTCTGAGAGAAAACCAGAAGCTTCCCAGAAAATATTTTTGACATCATTAACAAATTGAGGTACTTGATGGACTACAGCTGTGTTGATGATCTATCCAATGAACTGTAGCTTTGTAACTAGTATTCAGCCCTAGGTCTTAAAAGGGAAGATACTACAGAAAATAGCTGCCAATGGAATTTGTAGTCCCTAATTTCAGTCTTACCATTTAAAGACCTGATTCCCCTTAGGGTCAACTATGATTTCTCATAGTTCATCTCTCTTTCTTACTGTTCGAGACAACATGAAAGAGTGCTTGTTAGCAGAAGATGATTTTGGATATAGAACAAGAAAGATAAAATATGAGTGGGAAAGGGAAAATACCCTAAAATGTTTATCTAAAGCACTGCTACTGCTAAGTCACTTCAGTTGTGTCCGACTCTGTGACTCTGTGCGACCCTGTAGACGCCAGCCCACCAGGCTCCCCCGTCCCTGGGATTCTCCAGGCAAGAACAGTGGACTGGTTTGCCATTTCCTTATCCAATGCAGGAAAGTGAAAAGTGAAAGTGAAGTCACTCAGTCGTGTCCGACTCTTAGCGACCCCATGAACTACAGCCTACCAGCTCCTCTGCCCATGGGATTTTCCAGGCAAGAGTACTGGAGTGGGGTGCCATTGCCTTCTCCATATCTAAAGCACAGATAATTATAATTCCAACCAAAAAAATAATAATAATTTAGATATCTTTTCTTGTCTAAGAAGAAGACAAGAAAAGAAAAACTCTCATCCTTTCTTAAGAGTTATGAGATAATATACAACGTGCCTGGTTACATTTTAACTTTAGATAAGCAACAAATTTTTAGCATAAAAAATGTCTCAAATATTTTATGAGACTTACTTATACTTTTAAAATAAGTTTCTTTTTTTAATCTGAAATTCATATTTCATTGAATGTCCTATATTTTTATTCACAAGATCTGGCAGCCCTGCTTAGAATGACCACAATCAGTAATTATCTAATTGGCTCAGGCATTTTCACTTTCTAATTTCACACTGACTTCTGAGGCAGGACATGAAGCCAGGCTTTGGAATATGGAGCCACAGGCTGAGTGTATCTGTGTGCTTATTCACTCAGTCATGTCCAACCCTTTGCAACCCCATGGACTGTAGCCTCAGGCTCCTCTGTCCATGGGATTCTCCAGATAAGAACCCATGTCTTCTGAACCCACGTGTCCTGCATTGCAGGCAGGTTCTTTACTGCTGAGCCACTGGGGAAGCCCCACCAGACTGAATCTGATACCAAGGAAACATTCATAATGAAGTACATGTACTGAACGGGTTCAACCTCCCATCTCCTATACTTCCTAGTACGTATCCTATATTTCTGTTGAAATGCGAAATGTTTTTTCTATAATCCTAATCGTTCCTTGATTTATTACTCATCTTTTCTTTACCCTAGGACAGCCTTCCCTGTCATATTTTACCCATTAAATTCTTAAATATTTAGTGTTGGAGAAGACTCTTGAGAGTCCCTTGGACAGCAAGGAGATCAAACCAGTCAATCCTATAGGAAATTAGTCCTGAATATTCACTGGAAGGACTGATGCTGAAGCTGAAGCTACAATACTTTGGCCACCTGATGGGAAGAACTGACTCATTGGAGAAGACCCTGATGCTGGGAAAGATTGAAGGCAGGAGGAGAAGTGCATGACAGAGGATGAGATGGTTTGATGGCATCACTGACTCGATGGACATGAGTTTGAGCAAGCTCTGAGAGTTGATGATGGACAGGAAAGCCTGGCATGTTGCAGTCCATGCATTCACAAAGAATCAGACATGACTGAGTGACTGAACTGAACTGAAGCCCTATTTAGAAATGGCTAATTGCCCCCTAAAAGTCGATATAATGTTGTGGGACCAAGGATGGTTTTTACAGTAGAAAGTCATCAGAAGTGAGGTATCTTATTTCTGGGCCAAGGTGATCAAGAAGAAAGTGTGTTTTCTTCCCCTCTTCTTTCTCCTTTTGCTATTTTAGTGCAGATGGGCATAAAAATATTGGAGGTTATGTGTTGTGGACAAAGGAACCACAAGATAGAAGCATCCTAGGTTTCTGTATTATGCTTTTGAGGAGAGATACCTGATGATCAGACAAGTGTATTTGAAATTTTACAGAACCAAGATATGAACTTGTAATGTTTTCTTTTATTTTGTTATTGTTTAATGTTTTCCTAACATATAGCCTATAATGAATCATGCCCTATACTCTGAAGCTTTTATCAATAAATTAAATAAGAACATCATCAGGCACTAAATATATATATAAGAGTAATTGAGTTCACTGTCTAGTCATAATAAGGGATCAGATTTGTTGAGATCTATATGTCAAGAACTGTGCTGGCCACTTTATCCATATTATTTCATTTAAACATCATAATAAACCCATTGCTACTGCTGCTAAGTCACTTCAGTCGTGTCCGACTCTGTGTGACCCCATAGACGGCAGCCCACCAGGCTTCCCCGTCCCTGGGATTCTCCAGGCAAGAACACTGGAGTGGGTTGCCATTTCCTTCTCCAATGCATGAAAGTGAAAAGAGAAAGTGAAGTTGCTCAGTCGTGTCCGACTCTTGGCGGCCCCATGGACTGCAGCCTACCAGGCCCCTCCATCCATGGGATTTTCCAGGCAAAAGTACTGGAGTGGGGTGCCATTGCCTTCTCCAAATAAACACATTAGAAAGATGCTATTATTAATTCATTCTACTGATTTTAAAAAATGGCATAAGAATAGAAAAATTTCTTAAGATCTTTATTTCAAATATTCAAAGATGTCAAGAAATTTTCTGACTGTTAGGCAATTAAGTGCAGAAATTGAGTTTCAATCCCAGACAATTTGATTTTGGAGCCTAAATGCTGAATCTATACTGAAATACAGCATGACACATGTTACTGAATAATAAAGTAAGTGGTACAGAAGGACTAGGCAATTTTACTAGGACAGTGATACCAGAAAGCTTTCTCAGATTCTTGAGCTGAGTTTGAAAGGAGGAAGAGTTATCAAATTGCAAATGCTTCCTATGTCATGCTAAAGAGGTTTTGTCTACCCAAAAAATGGTGAGGAGCCATTAAAGAGTTAAAAGGAGGGGTGGTAGACTGACATTCTTCCCGGCTTTCCCCAATACTTTTTTTTTTCCAGAAAATACCCAGACCTGTCTTACAATGCTAAATACTTGGTTTTTAGAGCACTGAAGAAAGTGAATTCCTTTTCGTAGACTTTTCTGGAAGAAACCTACTCGTTCTGAACTGTTTGTGCTTTTTTCATTGTTGTTGCTTCCTTTTCACTTCTGGCTCTCTGAGAAAACATTCCAAAATGTCACCATGTCAATATTCAAATAAGACCTATGATGAGAACAGCATGCTATATTAGTAATAGAAAAACAAGGTTGTAAACTCTGCTTCAAAGACTTCATGTTGCTCTTGGCTGTAACTGGGGAAGAGACTTGAAGCAGGCATATGAAATACGAAACTACAAATGCTGCTTCAAATAGAGCAGTCATTGAGTAGCATGGGCAGACCTGAACCAAATGTTAAGTTTGTCTGCTGCAAAACAGGCACTCCCTCACTAAATATACATGAAATGAATTAAGAACGAGAGAGATATTTCCCCCTCATTTGTATGCGTATCGATGGATATGGATTGCTCAGCACCTTCTTTTTTAAAGAGGGTACATATATGTCCCCTCCCTCTTGAAATTCCCTCCCACCTCCCACCCCTTCCCACCCATCTAGGTAGTCACAGGGCACCGGGTTTGAGCTCCCTGTGTCCTATGGCAAATTTCCACTAGCTGTCTATATCATATATGGTACTATACATGTTTCAGTGCTACTCTCTGCATTCACCCCGCCCTCTCCTTCCCCCACTGGGTCCACAAGTCTGTTCTCTGTGTCTGCATCTCCACTGCTGCCCTGCAAATAACTTCACCAGTACCATCTTTCTAGATTCCATATATTGTACATGTATTAATATATGGTGTTTGTTTTTCTCTTTCTGACTTACTTTATAAGTTGAAGGGAATCAGGCAGCTGGGCAGGGATGAATAATCTGCTTATTAAGACTTAGTGTTTCAATCCTCTCATCCACTAAACACAAAATTGGAAATAAAACTAAATGCCCAAGGACACAAATTTTGCTTTGTAGAAAAGACTGTTGCACTCACTTTTGGTCAAAGTGGTAAGGTTTACCTAGTGGGTTGGAGATAGGACACAATACTGATGAAATCAATATTTGAGGCTTGTTCATGGCATGGACCATTTGAATTTTCTGTGCTTGGCACATCATAGGCATTCAATAAATGCTTATTTGCTGGAATAATAGAGGAAAGAGGACTTTGTGGTATTCAGTTCAGACTGGCAATTTAATATGCTCAACTATTTCTCAGTAGGAGACAAGAGGAGTGAGGAAGACAACTGGGGACAAAGGAGTGAATGGGACAGGTTGTTGTCGATGGCATTGGTGTCAGACCAGGAGGGTTTAGGTGCTGGCTTTGCCTCTTATTTGTGGCCTGACATGAAGCAAGGCACTTGGTCTTTCTGAACCCTTTTTCCTATGTAAAATGTAAATAATTTCCCCTATATTGTGTCATCTGAGGATTCAATCAGACAAAAAAATGTAAAGTAAATACTTGATAAAAGCCACTTGGATAGCAGGTATTTAGTTTGAGGGCACTGACCCCTAAGGACAAGGATGATAATCTCCTAGGGCTCACTAATTAGGCCACATAGACTATCCGTGGCCAGCATCTTCTAATTGGCTAGTTCCACTACGTACCACTGCTAAATATGTTGCCTCTCACCTCTGCCTAAAGAAATCATCATATCACACCATGCAATAAATCAATGCATTTAATTATGAGTGTAATAAGAAGGAAGTAGATATTGCTTTTAAAGGAAGATCTTGATCTACCTTGAATAATGTGTTTTCCTGAAGATCAAGTGGTGAGTCATGGATTTATGCAGACAATTCACTTGCTAGAAAGACTGAAATCCTAATGCGTCTAGGCCAACAAACTCTTCTTATAGGAGCTTTGCCTCATTAACTCTTGGAGAAATTAGCTCACAGGAAGGGCACAGGTTCAGATAAAATGAAGCCTTGTAAATGGGAGTGTTCTGTTGAGATGAGCAAAGTCTCGAAGCACCAAGGCAAAGACTCCTTAAAGCAGGACTGGGGAGTGGCCTTCAGACAGTGGCTTTACCTACAGAGCAAGGCCAGTCAGAGGGCTTATGTAACAGAGGGCCTCTTTAACTCCAGCAGGAAACCCTATGTCCAGACGAATCTTGCTTCCAGACACTGCTAGGTAGCAGCCTCACTGCCTTCTTTCTTCTTCCTTCCCCTTGAAAGAGAGACTGGGAGCAGATTTTTCCCTCACAGCCTGAATTCATTAGATTTATTTTTTTTCCTCTCAACCATGCTGTGGAGGTTGAATTGCCTTCATTCATAAGTTGACTCCAGACCAAGAGAAAGAGACAGCAAGATCCAGCTATCACACCTCGTAAAATGTGTCCACTGAAAATCATGAGCGAATATTGGATGAAAGATCCAAAATAACAAGGGTACTCAGGAACCCATACTAGAATCCCAACACTTTTTACAGGTTTAGGGGCATGAAGATGCTTTAATGTTAAAAATAAAAGACCCTTCTGCTCACCCTTGATCATCATTTCATTCCTGGTTCCAGATGGTTCTCTGGGGTTTTCCTTTTTTCCACTCCAAACAAACTGCTTGCTCTTTATGGGAAAAGGTGTATTAAGCTTAAAGGTATATCAGAGGCAAGGATTTGAGAATCAGATTGGTTTTAGCCAGAGAACCCCACCCCCTTCTTCTCTGAACTGTCTCTTCCTAGTCCTGCTCAGTAGCAGTTAATAATTATATCTGCTGTCATAATGCTATTGCTTTTGGCAATAAGCACTTAGCACATTGCTACTGGTTTTTGCCAGGATAGCATGGCCCATTCAGATTTATGGTCTAGAAGATGCAAGACTAACTTTCACACCATACTTCATTCCATAAAAGAAAGTGATTATATTGAAACCCATGTCCATCTCCCCCTCCTTTTCCCCAGATCCAGGACAAGTTGCAGATTGTATAATTGGACATGAGAAAGACAGTGGCTAAATAAGACAAGAACTTGCAATCTGACTTGAAGTCTATTTTTCCTGTCAGAATATATGTCTCTTTGTTCTTCAAAGCAAAAACAAACCAGAGGCAAAATCATAAATAAAACAGAAATTTCCCACTAATATCTGATCATTTATCCCACATATGTACCTTTTTAACACCTCTATTAATCCCCTCTGTACCCCAAACATCAATCTTATCCAAGTCAACACAGCAGAGAACACAATAGGCTTTAGAATCAGATGTACATGGGTTCAAGTTCACTAAATCTCTTTGAGCCTCAGTATGTCTATTTTTAAATGTTAGTAGTTGGCATAAAAGCATGTTTTGTGGCTAGTGTGAGGGGGCTTAAAGAAAAACCAATGCTGAAGTCTGTGGGTGCAGGATTGGCCTGTACAAAAATTCTAGCTTCCTTCTTTTCTTCCCTTTTCCCCTTTCACTGCCCATCAGGTTTTCTCTGTAAGCTTGTGTATCCTTTTAATGGCCATCTTCCATCATTCTGACCTATGTAAAAATACTGTGGGTACCACACCTCCCTGTTCCTTACTTACCTGTTTCCTTTCCCAGTCTCTCAGAACATTGAGAACAAATGAGTGGTTACTGGTGAGGAGAGGAGTGGACAGGTAAGGGGGATTAAGAGGTGCAAACTACTAGGTATAAAATAAATAAGTTACAAGGATATAATATACAGCACAAGGAATATAGCTAATGCTTTACAATAACTTTATATGGAGTATAGTCTATAAAAATATCAACTTGTTGTATACCTAATATAATATTAAATCAATTATACCTCAATAAAAAAAAGAACGTTTCTCTGCCTTTTGTTGTTCTGATAACCTAACCATAGTTAGAGAAAAATGGATGCACTTGGTCACTGTGTTGTTACTTTCAGGTGACAGCCTCATTTTGATAAAAATGGACACAACATCTCAACCCAAAATGCTGAGGCCCTTAAGTAATTTAACTTGGCAAACATTGATTGAATGCTTGATAATGTAACAGATGAAATAGATGTTTGGAATGACACAGAGAAAAGACTTGGCCCTTTCCCTCGCAGAATTTGTAGTCTGGTGTGGAAGACACATCAGAAATAAGTGTTAAAAGATTGTATTTCAATGTGTTAGAAGAGAAGGTGAACCAAAAGTCACTAGAGTATGTAGAAGAAGGAGACGAAATCCAGCCACAGAAATTAAAGAGCTGTTCATATAGGAGGCATGTTTGAGATAAATCATGGAGTAGCTTGAATAAAGACCCGGCAGCTAAAGATGAAAAGTGCTTTTACAAAATAGCGGGAAAATATGGTGACTGTGTGGATGAAGAAAGCTATCTACCAAATAACTGAACAAAGGATGTTGTGGCCATCAACTAATCAGTCACTGCAGCCAACCCCAGATGTGTACCTACTGGGAATTCAGGAAAGAGAAAACCAGGATACTGTCCCTAGATAGCTCAGGTGCATATCAAAGAAATGACTTCAGTTAAGTCCAGACTCTTACATCTTTCCATAAAGAGAAAAGTGCCAAGTTCATGTACTCAAGATGTTTGGTTTTCTTTCATTAACAGTAATTGCTTGAAGCTCCAACTACTTGGACTTTTGTTTGATTTGTTGTTGTTGTTGCAAAAAACTGCATATCCTGACCCTTCTGTTACCTCATTAGAACAGTCCTTCAGAACTGAGAGGCCGTCTCCTGGGTTTAAGTCTTCAGTATGTCTACCGAATAAAATGTAATTCTCAAGTTTTAGATTGCGCTGTGTTTCCAGTTGACAGCTGTAATGCAAGTTACAAGTTGGAAGTGCATGCTGTGGTAGAAAATAAAATTATAAATGAAGTGAGATATAGAGTTGAGGGTTGTGCTTCACAGCTTGAGCCAAGTGTGATTTCACTTGCGGTATAAATCTACTGTAGGTTCTAAAGCAGGAAGGACCATGACCACTTACATACGTCAGACAGGCACTCTGGTGACAGATTTGTATGGGAATCAGAGAGAAGCTGGTACTAGGCTGACCAGTTGGAAAATGGTTACTAGAATTCAGGTCCACGTAACATGGCAATAGCTGTCAGAAGGTGATGAAGTGACAGAGGGAAGGAACAGATGGCAGGGACATTTCAGACCAAAGACAACAGAGCTTGGATTCTTCACAAAGTGTAGAAAGTTCCAGAGAAGGAAAAGTTAAAGATTAATCTAGGCTATTTATCCTGGAAGACTGAAAGCAGGGAGATTCCACCAGTGAAATGGGTAAGTGGCAAGTTTGGTTTGGAGTTTGCAATAGAACAAATAGAGGGCAGACAGATTTTTCCTGATTTTGGACAGCTTTAAACTCACTGGGCCACAATTTTCTCATCTATAAAGTAAACATCGTAATTCATGCTGTGTTTATCTCACTGGGTTACTGTGAAAATCAGGCAAGGTCATGAGTGTGTCTGTTTTCTAAATTATCAAATATATTCCCAAATGAGAGGTCAATGAAACCATTTAAAACCCCTATGCTGCCCATAGTGACAACTCTATGTAGGTTGGTATGGGGCTTTCCACAAATGAAACCCACACCCTGACCTATTGCAAAATGAGTTTTTAAGAAAAACAATCTCAAGAAAATGCTCTCTAAATATCACATTTTTAATATCTGACCCAGCAGTCTGTGAGTTTTACTACCAAAATGTTCTGAATTGAATCAGGTGCATTTAGGGTTTTGACCAAAATGGTTTTCAAAATAAAAAAAGAACAAAAGCTCTTGTTTTAGAAGCCAGAAAGGTCTTCCTTCCTGAAGTTGGCTCACATGTGTGACTTCAGCTTTCATTGAGCAGCTTCGGGTATGAATGAGGCCAGGCATCACAAGGGGCCTGAAATGTGAAAATGAATTAAATCTAGCAACATGAATGCTATGAAAGCTTTTTTACTATCAAGCTAGCCAGGGGATTTGATATGTCTTTACCTCTAAGTGTCATGTGTACATTCTTTGTACATTCACTGTACAGACCTACACATGATTATATTCTGTGTAGGTTTCTAGGAGTTCCGAGATTGGAAAAAGAATCACAGGCATAGTCTTCTGAGAGGATGTGATTTCTGTGCCTGATTCCCTGCGGAAAATGTAAGAAGCTAGTTGAGAAAAAGGGGCATGTGAACAGATGCTACCCATGGACATCTGGTTAGAGGCTCTTTATTTGTCTTAAGTCTAATTATGACATTATATATCTATATTTATACCTGTATGTATGCTGTATACATATATATGACACTTTGTTTGTCCATTAAGGATGTACGTATGAATGTATTTGTTGTTGTTCAGTCGTGTCCACGGAGAAGGCAATGGCACCCCACTCCAGTACTCTTGCCTGGAAAATCCCATGGATGGAGGAGCCTGGTGGGCTATAGTCCATGGGGTCGCTAAGAGTCAGACATGACTGAGCAACTTCACTTTCACTTTTTACTTTTCACTTTCATGCACTGGAGAAGGAAATGGCAACCCACTCCAGTGTTCTTGCTTAGAGAATCCCAGGGACGGGGGAGACTGGTGGGCTGCCATCTATGGAGTTGCACAGAGTCAGATGCGACTGAAGTGACTTAGCAACAGCAGCAGCAGCAGTTGTGTCCAATTCTTTACAGTCCCGGAGACTGCAGCATGCCAGACCTCTCTGTCCTTCACCAATTCTCAAAGTTTGCCCAAGTTCGTGTCCATTGCATTAGTGATGCCATCCAGCCATCTCATTCTCTGACATCCTCTTCTCCTTCTGCCCTCAATCTTTCCCAGCATCAGGGACTTTCCCAATGAGTCAGTTGTTCACATCAGATGACCAAAATGCTGGAGTTTCAGCTTAAGCATCAGTCCTTCCAACAAAGGTTCAGGGTTGATTTCCCTTAAGATTGACTGGTTTGATCTTGCTGTCCAAGGGACTCTCAGGAGTCTTCTCCAGCACCACACTTCAAAGGCATCACTTTTTCAGCCCTCTGCCTTCTTTACAGTCTAGATCTCATAATCATACGTGACCACTGGGAAGACCATAACCTTGACTACTTTGTTAGAAGAGTAATATCTCTGCCTTTCAACACTCTGTCTAGGTTTGCATAGCTTTCCTGCCAAGAAGTAAACATCTTCTGATTTCATGGCTGCAGTCACCATCCACAGTGATTTTAGAGCCCAAGAAGAGATTTGTCATTACTTCCACCTTTTCCCCCTCTATACATATCCATGAATGTATGTATGTATGTATATATAGATACATAGATATGGAATAAATACATTCCATTTATTTGTTTATACCTGGCCTTTGTTCTGGAAGAAATTAAGGTAGCCTTAAAGCTAATATTAAGGACAAATAAATAGATGAGGAAATTGGAACAGAAGGGAAGTTTTATGGACTGAATGTCCATTCCCTCCAAAATTCATACACTGAAATCTAATCCCCACTGTGATAGTATTTGGAAGTGGTACTTTTACAAAGTAAAAGGTCATAAGGATGAAGTTTTCATGAGTGGGATTAGTATCTTTATGAAAACACTAGCTTAGCACTAAACTAGCTTATTCTCTTTCTACTTTGTGAGAATACAAGGAAAAATTGGCAATCTGCATCCTGAAAGAGGGCTTTCACCCAAACCCAACTATGTTGACACTGAATCTGGGACTTTTAAGCCTCCAGAAATATGGGCAATAGATTTCTCTTTTTTATAAGACACCTAGTCTCTGGTAATTTGTTATAACAGCCTGGGATGACTAAAATAATAAGAGAAAATAATAAATCTAGGGATAGCATAAACAAAAACTAGCCACCATACATTCTTAAAGAATTGCCACCTAATTCTGGCTTTAGATTTATTAATAGCCAAGGTAAACATGAAAGTATGCTCAATGACCATGGGTATTCCAGAGGCACAGCTATTGATGAGGAAAAATGGAAACAGTGGCAGATTTTATTTTCTGGGGCTCCAAAATCACTGCAGATGGTGACTGTAGCCATGAAATTAAAAGACACTTGTTCCTTGGAAAAAAACTGTGACAAACCTAGACAACATATTGAAAAGCAGAGACACTACTTCACTGACAAAGGTCCATCTAGTCAAGGCTATGGTTTTTCCAGTAGTCATGTATGGATGTGAGAGTTGCACCATAAAGCTGAGCACCGACAAATTGATGCCTTTCAACTGTAGTGTTGGGGAAGATTCTTGAGAGTCCCTTGGACTGCAAGGAGATCCAACCAGTCCATCCTGAAGGAAATCAGTCCTGAATATTCACTGGAAGGACTGATGCTGAAGCTGAAGCTCCAATACTTTGGCCACCTGATGTGAAAAAGATTCTGATGTTGGGGAAGATTGAAGGCAGGAGGAGAAGGGGATGCCAGAGAATGAGATAGTTGGATGTCATCACCGACTTGATGAACATGAGTTTGAGCAAGCTCCAGGAATTGGTGATGGTCAGGGAAGCCTGGCATGCTACAGTCATGGGGTTGCAAAGCGTTGGACGTGACTGAGTGACTGAACTGAACTATATATCATTGGTCTCCAACCTTTTTGTACCTGGGATCAGTTTCGTTTAAGATAATTTTTCCAGGGACCAGTGGTGGGGTGATGCTTTTGGGATGATTCAAACACATTATACTTATTGTGCACTTTATCTCTATTATTACATTGTGGTATATAATGAAATAATTATACAACTCACCATAATGCAGAATCAGATCTCAGGCATTAGATTCTCATAAGGAGCATGCAACCTTAGACCCTCACATGCATAGTTCATAGTAGAGTTCATACTCCTTTGAGATTCTAGTGCTGTTGCTGATCTGACAGGAGGCAGACCTCAGGTGGTAATGTGAGTGATGGGGAGTGGCTGTAAATATACAGCAGCAGTCTATGGCCTGGGGGTTGGGGATATCTGCTATATATAATGAAACACAAAATAGCTGAAAAAACTCACATACATTTTAATGACTTGACTTTGTTTTTAAAAGAAAATTTAAAAAATATTTTTACAAAGCTGATATATTCATAATGCAGACATTTTAGAATACAAAACCAGAATTAAAATCATTCAAGTCTTATTTATTGTTCAAATATTTTTTATGTATGTGCATTTAAAAAACGGAATTATTTCATAGTAGTTTTGAAATTGCCTTTTGTAAGCAAAATAGGAAAAGGAGTATGTCAAGGCTGTATATTGTCACCCTGCTTATTTAACTTATATGCAGAGTACATCATGAGAAACGCTGAGCTGGAAGAAGCACAAGCTGGAGTCAAGGTTACCGGAAGAAATATCAATAACCTCAGCTATGCAGATGACACTACCCTAATGGCAGAAAGTGAAGAGGAACTAAAAAGCCTCTTGATGAAAGTGAAAGAGGAGAGTGAAAAAGTTGGCTTAAAGCTCAACATTCAGAAAACGAAGATCATGGCATCTGGTTCCACCACTTAATGGGAAATAGATGGGGAAACAGTGGAAAGAGTGTCAGACTTTATTTTTTTGGGCTCCAAAATCACTGCAGATGGTGACTGCAGCCATGAAATTAAAAGATGCTTACTCCTTGGAAGGAAAGTTATGACCAACCTAGATAGCATATTCAAAAGCAGAGACATTACTTTGCCAACAAAGGTCCATTTAGTCAAGGCTATGGTTTTTCCTGTGGTCATGTATGGATGTGAGAGTTGGACTGTGAAGAAAGCTGAGTGCCGAAGAATTGATGCTTTTGAACTGTGGTGTTGGAGAAGACTCTTGAGAGTTCCTTCGACTGCAAGGAGATCCAACCAGTCCATTCTGAAGGAGATCAGTCCTGGGATTTCTTTGGAAGGAATGATGCTCAAGCTGAAACTCCAGTACTTTGGCCATCTCATGCGAAGAGTTGACTCATTGGAAAAGACTCTGATGCTGGGAGGGATTGGGGGCAGGAGGAGAAGGGGATGACAGAGGATGAGATGGCTAGATGGCATCACCGACTCGATGGATGTGAGTTTGAGTGAACTCCGGGAGTTGGTGATGGACAGGGAGGCCTGGCATGCTGTGATTCATGGGGTCGCAAAGAGTCGGACACGACTGAGCAACTGAACTGAACTGAACTGAAGCTTAATATAAATTGTTTTCTCTAAAATTGTATCTTTTAGACAGTCGGATGTGATTCTTAACTTTAACAATTTATTACTGTTTATTTTCTTTTGCGGAAGTTATTAGTTGAGTTGGTTGTATGTATATAAAGAAACTTGGAATGTAACTACCTGGTAAATTTTAGAAACTTTATATATAATGTAATTTAGGGGGAAATTCTTGCTGAGTTGCCCAAATCAACCATAAGGAAAGCTAATAAACTCTAATAGACCAATTTAACCTCGATGCTTCTATTTAAGCAAAACAGATTTTGGGTGATGATAGTATTTAACCTTATGGAAACATTTTTTTCCCCAATAAAAGTTGAGTAATAGCAATTCTGGAATAATTAAAGGCAGGTCATATTTTCTTGTGAAAACTTTTCCAGTGAACAAGGAACTCCAGTTTTCAGTTTGCTTTCCAGTCTGGTTTTTAGGTGAATTTAAAAATTAGAGGTAGATGATAAATAGGAAATGAAAACATAAAGGGAGAGAATTAAATTCTAAAAGCTTAAAGAGTTCCCTGATTTCAGAATGCCTGGTTAATATGATAATGGGAATATACTTGGCAAAGCAAGAAAGATTGCAAATGATCTGTGATTTCTATCAATGGTTCTTAAATATGTTATCCACGGAGGGTTAATGAAAGAAAACAGTAAGACCCCTTTTCGGCTGGAGGATAATTGCTGGCTTCTCATACAACCCGACTGGTCTTCAAAGCCAACCATGCCTTTTCTATTACAGTCATTTAAGGTAAAATGGGCTGTTTGCTTTACATGGAAGCCAAGCTGGAAGAAAGCATATTGTGGGGAGTTTCTTCAACACAATTTCATGCAATTTGAAAATGAAATGCATTTAAAAGGGTTCAAAGAGATATATTAGTTCAGGCTGAGAAAAGTAAAGAAAATTACTAGGGACAAGGACAGAAAGATGTGACTTTATTTTGGGGACATTAATTTACTTACTTAAATGTATCTTTCTTACTTTGAAGGTCACTGAGATGTTCTTAGTTTTCCAAAACATCCTAATTCACATTTCTTCATCTCATTTGCTCAGAAGATTTACCTCAAAACTACCAGGCATCCTTGCTGACTTTCCTCTTGGCCTGGAAAAGAGCTGGGAGAATGCAAAATTTGAAAGAACTGGATTATCTTGCCATTTCCACTTCTTTCCAATAACATTTCATATTAAATTCCATTTCCCCAAACATCACGAAGTCTGCCACCAGTCTATCAATGCTTCATATTCTGGGTCTCTATTTACCATCAAAATATATTAGGGGCTTCAGGGTTCCAAATTCATCCCAAGGGACAAAGAGAGGAAATGGCTTAACCAGAAAATCCATACCCACTAAAATTCTGATTAATTAATGAATCCTCCCAAAAAATGATATGCTTCAATCAGCTGATGTCCTTAAGGAACTTTTAGTACCTAAGACTGTAAGAAGAAACGCTGTTTGTCCCAGAGTTCTTTCTGTGAACATCTGTTTCATCCATGGGAAGAAACACGTCCAAATGAAGCCTTTATTTTTGGAGCCCTGCTAATGAACATTGGTATCCTAAAATCTTCAGGGAAATTATAAACTGTCTCTAATTTCACGGCTGAAGAACCCAATTACAGAGAGAGTTTTCATATTGCCCAGGGTCAATGAGAGAGCTTGTGCCAGGCTGGATTTAAAATGCAAGTCTTTGGCTCCGCTAACAAACAGACCTCCAGTAATATCCTGCTGCTAAATTAAGGATTTCTAATGAGATTACAAAATACAGAGAATAGCCATAGAGAATTAGGATATTTTAACAAAAACACATTCCAGCTGTTTGGAATCTAAACCTTCACAATATTTTTCAATAGTCCTTAGATGGAAAACATTCTGATTGGTCTGGAAAATATATATTGATCTTAAATATGATCATCTTCTCTGAGACTACTTTGTTAATTAGATTTACTGTATTATTCAGTTTAATTGGGTTTTATGTAGACTTTTAAACAATTAATTTAGAATGTTTGGTCAATTTTTTGTTCAGAATAATATACAACTGCCTACCTGCATTCTTGTTTTATCCAGAGATACTAACATGAAAATGAAGCCAACTGCTGCTAAGTCGCTTCAGTCATCTCCGACTCTGTGCGACCCCATAGACGGCAGCCCACCAGGCTTCCCCGTCCCTGGGATTCTCCAGGCAAGAACACTGGAGTGGGTTGCTATTTCCTTCTCCAATGCATGAAAGTAAAAAGTGAAAGTGAAGTCACTCAGTCGTGTCCAACTCTTAGCGACCCCATGGACTGCAGCCTACCAGGCTCCTCCATCCATGGGATTTTCCAGGCAAGAGTACTGGAGTGGGGTGCTATTGCCTTCTCCAGAAGCCAACTATATGAATAATTTAAATAAATATAGTTGTATATTTAGATCAATATTCAATATTTTAGGTGAAATGTTACTACTGTTTGATACTATAAAGTGAATCAATTAACCATTGTAGATTTAATGGTTTTTGCTAATATAGATGTTTTGAGGAGAGATAATACAATATATTCTTTTTTATTGTAATTAGTATGTATTTTACAAATAACATTTAATAGTACTAAAGAAAATAATGCAGAAAGTAAAGAAGGAAGGAAGGAAGAAAAACTAACTATAATTCATACTTTGAACAATAACTGTCTTCAGTTTTCTTATTGCACTCTCTGTATGAACAATTTCGTAGTGTGAGTGTGAATAAATACCATTTTTATTCTGTATCAAATAGTAAACATTTTGTCATAGATACAGGTAGTGTAAGAATTCTTGTGATTACGTTTAGTGACTTTATCATTCTTCAAATTGAAGAACATGGGTCACCTAACCAGGGGTCCCCAGGCTTTGGGATCTGGTACCTGATGATCTGAGGTGAAGCTGATGTAACAATAGAAATAAAATGTGCAGTAAGTGTAATGCGCTTGAATAATCCCAAAACCATCCCTCCCCCTGGTCTGTGGAAAAATTTTCTTCTGCAAAACTGGTTTCTGGTGCCAAAAAGTTGGGGACTGACCTAAACCACTCCACTGTTTGGAATTTCCTTGTTTTTCAAGTTTTTCTAGTGTAAATAATGTCATAATAATTATATTGGAACAAGTATCATGTGCTTTTATAAAAATTTACATTTCTAGAAGACTGAAAAACTGCTGGCCCATTAGATACAGTTTTGTGACTCTTAATTCATAGATCAAATTACTTTTAAAAGAGGTTGTGCCAACTGACAATAAAGTAAACTACTCTTAAAATTCTTTAAAAGTGACATCAATTATAATTTTTAGCACTTTCTATTATAGGGATGGCATTATATTTAGGACTGCATGGCCCCTTGATTATTTTCTACTTTTCCACAGATAAACAACTTGTGAAATTAGAAATAAAATAGGTCTTATCTTTTAAATCTTAGAATTCCCGAAGTGCTCTTCACATCGGATATAAGTATGGTGAAGAAAGTAGGGCCAAAAAGGAAGGACACCTTTACTGTACATCCAGATTAGTGCTAATGCTGGGGCTAAGTTGCTTCTGTCATGGCCAGCTCTATGTGAACCTATGGACCATCGCCTGCCAGGCTCTTCTGTCCATGGGATTTTTCAGGCAAGAAGGCTGGATTGTGTTGTCGTTTCCTTCTCTGGGTGATCTTCCCAACCCAGGGATCAAACCTGCAGCTCTTATCTCTCCTGTATAGGCAGGCGGGTTCTTTACCACTAATGCCACCTGGGAAGCCCATGTACATCTAGATTAGGCATTATACTTTTCACAAAATGTTGAATTAACATTAAAGCTTATAGATTTAACATGGTCTAAGTTGGTCTGAAGTGCCTGTGACTGTCACACAAGAACAGTTTGAGCAAAATTAGAAATGTAATTGTAGCTCTGTCTAAACACAGCAAACTGGAAGATAAAAGGTACAGAAAAATTCACTCCAGTCATCTGAATATATTAGGTAAAGTCTCATTTTCAGTACATAATATCCAAATAGCTTTCTTTACCCATGGATATATTGTAACCCTAAATGTCTATGAAATCATTCTATTTCTAAACTGTATTGTAAAAAATTGTTTCAGTCTCCATTTCACTAACCATAGCCATCATATAATTAGAGATTCAAGAATCGTGATTATGGGATCATGTATCTACAATGTAGCTTAACCATGGAAAACTTGAAAATATTATATTGTTATTTATGAACTTTTAGATCTAGTTAAATAATTGTGGGGTTTGAAGAGAGAAGCTGTGAGAATATCTAGCATGTTTTATTGAATATGCAATTTTTAGTTGCAGTAAAAAACAAAAAGCTTATAAAAGTGACATTTCAGAAGCACTAACAGGTACTTTCAACTTAGCAGTAGACCAAAACTGAACTTCAGACTAAGTATATTTTGAAAGAAATCTACTAAATAAGAAACTGAGTTAAAGATTTTCTAATTGTGTTAGCAAATTCAATAAACCTAGAAAAAGTAAAATAGCCACCTCATTTAACTTCCCAAATTTCAACAGTAGAAAGTATGTTTCTGTAGTTATGAGAAATAACAAATAATTTGAAAAAATATCTTGTACACAAATGCAGGAAGAGATTCTAAAGTCACTGAAGTCATTCTTAACCTAAAAAATACAACAAAATGCAAATCTAAATTATCTTTGATATAATTCAGTTAGCAAAATATGTCTAGTAGCTGAGATAGAGAACTGTCCCCTACTTAGAAATACTTAATTTTTTAATACTTTGGAGATACAAAAGAAAGGTAGAAAACTCTTTGAGGAAATATTCAGCTACTTCCTACTATATACTAATTTGCATCTTCTGAATCCTTTTTCAAAACCAAATATATTTTCACAAAATAAATTCTTCATTGGTTGATTTCTAATTTAGACAACACCTCCTTCTTTCCCTAATTCAACTTATCAAAACGCAGCTTTACATTTGACTATCCCCCATGCCTAATTTTTATTTTTAATAAAAATATAATAATAATTATTGCTATTATAAGAATAGGTAAAAGAAATTGAAGACTTACTATGACTGAGGTATTATGCTTTACACTCTCTATGTATTTTCTCATTTAACTTTCACAACAGTCCTATGACAGACACTATTACATGCATGCTATTGATTAGGAAAGTGACATTGAGAGAAGTCAAGTGTCTTCTTCAGTATCATAAAAATAGTAACTAGTGGATCTGCAATTTGAACTTAGATCTGTAGCACTTTGTAATTGTCTGAATCTGAATTACTGCATGAGACTGCCATCTGACTGTTAGCTGTGAGGGGTTATTGTCTTCAATGAAAGTTGCTCAGTCATGTTCAACTCTTTACGACCCCATGGACTACACAGTCCATGGAATTCTCTGGGCCAGAATTCTGGAGTAGGGAGCCATTCCCTTCTCCAGGGGATCTTCTCAACCCAGGTATTGAACCGGGGTCTCCTGAATTACAGGCGGATTCTTTACCAACTGAGCGATCAGGGAAGTTTATTGTCTTCAATAAACCAGGGTAATAGCATTTTACTGAATACAAACCCGTCTCAAAGTGTAGAATCTTTAATATGTCAAATAGCAAAGATTTGGGGAATTCTTTTAGCACCATGAAAATACATATTAATTAATTTCTGAGTTGGTCATTTTAATGAAAAATATTTGAGACGTTACTTGTAAACAGAATTTAAGAAAGTGATACAGATAGTTTTAAGAGGGCCAGGAATTGCTGGCTTGAGTCAGGAGGAGAAAGCTCACAAAGATAATCCTCAAGGCATGTGGCTCAGACTTTGGGTCCATTTCTTACAGCTATACTATAGAGACTGGATATTCAGAACAGAAAGCAGAACAGATGGGTAATAGGTTCCTCTTGGCTCCCAATCCAGGGGAAATGAGCCACACTTTCTGCTCCAGCTGGAGCTTCTGGGTGGTCCGCAAAGGTAGAATCAAACAGAGAGTTTCCAGATCCAATCTGAAGGTCCCACATGTGCAAGGGAAGGAAGTGTTTGGCATATCCACAGTAAGCACTGCACTCCTGTATTCTTTTTCCATTGCTTCCAGGAATTTCAGAAGGGCTGGTTTCTCATTAAAATGGTACATATAAAGTGACTGTTAGAAATAATGGGAATATCACTAGCATCAATTGGTAGAAGGGTTTCTCATCAGAACTCATGTTCTGAAATGCACACTGACTGCCTAATATATACCAGTCACTATCACTGATTTGCTTTTTTGTTTTTTTTTTTGCACATTTCTTTCAACCTCTGAGGTGAATAATAGTATCATAATACTGGAGAGAAGACTAGGGTTTAAATGCCATGTAACTTGCCCTCCAATCATATAGCTTGAAAGTGAGGATGCCAAGATTCTTGTCTAACACATCCTGAACCTGGTGGCAGCATTCTGACTTCCTCTCATTGATCAGCATTGCCTTTTGCAGTACAGGAGAAGGACAAGGCTGAACTGTCAACTCCCATCATACTCATTTTAGTCACTGAACATCCTTGACCCTTCCCATTAGCCCTCTTTGTGTGCTTTCTTTTCTTTCACTTTTTGAGAAACAGTGAGCAGGAGACGCAGTATGGATCCTTGGTTTTGAAAGATCCCCTGGAGGAGGAAATGGTAATACCACTCCAGTATTCTTGCCTGGAAAATTGCATGGACAGAGGAGCCTGGTGGGTTGCAGTCCATAGCGTCGCAAAAGAGTGGAACACTACTTAGTGACTATAAAACAAAAACAACAGCAACACCATCTTTAAACTGGTTTTCCTTGTTGACTGTAACAGCACACCAGGAGAACCACAAATTCAATTAAAAACCCCAAAACACCAGTAATGTCTTTGGGAACCTTTCAACCCATGATAACAACAAAGATAACCACTTTCCTTGTGATATTACTAAAAGAAATTTCTATTCTCGTGAAACTATTCATCTAACACATTTACACATGCATTTCAAAGAAGTGATGCATAATTATTTTGGTCTTATTTGAAGATTCTCTAAAGTTTTTAAACTATTGCATGTCTTTTGATAGAAAAAATCCTATAATTGAATATGCATTGGGAATTAAGTGAAACATACTAACATTGTTTTATGAAGACAATCCAAAGATTACATCATGCTGTTTGTTTCTACATATGAATACAATTTGTGTGAAAATATTTTGAAACTATGAACCATTTGCTTCTGAAGGCTCTCTTTCAAACTGTTAGGTTAATAGTGCAGAAATCAGAGTAATTTATATTCAGATTTTGATAAATGTATTAGCTTTATAATCCTTGCTTGACAATTTATAGCTATTCTTTTCAAATCTTAATGAAAAGCAAAGTTTTTAAGATTTTCATGATCATCATAGGAAATGTTCCAACAGAATCACATGATTAAGTAGTTTCTAATATAATTCTATAAATTATCTTTCATTATTTTCTTCTAGTTGACTTATACTGCAGACGGTGACTGCAGCCATGAAATTGAAAGATGATTGCTCCTCAGAAGGAAAGCTATGTCAAACCTAAGCAGCATATTAAAAAGTAGAGACAATTACTTTGCTGACTAAAGTCCATATAGTCAAAGCTATGGTTTTTCCAGTAGTCATATACGGATGTGAGAGTTTGACCAGAAAGAAGGCAAAGCTCTGAGGAATTGATGCTTTCACTTTGTGGTGCTGGAGAAGACTTTTGAGAGTACCTTGGCCTGCAAGGATATCAAACCCATCAATCCTAGGGGAAATCAACCCTGAATACTCATTGGAAGGACTGATGCTGAGGCTCCAATGCTTTGGCCACCTTATGTGAAGACCTGACTCATTGGAAAAGACCCTGATGCTGGGAAAGATTGAAGGCAAAAAGAGAATGGGCAGCAGGAGATAAGATGATTGGATAGCATCACTGACTCAGTGGACATGAGTCTGAACAAACTCTAGGAGATAGTGAAGGATAGGGAAGACTGTCATGCTGCAGTCCATGGGGTTGCAAAGAGTTGGACATGACTTAGCAACTGAACAAGTTGACTTACAAAGGTATGCAATTTTATACCAATGAGACTTTTTAAAATTGCTTTCACATTTGTCTCCCTACTTCCTTTTCTATTTGATAGTTAGAGGATGGTGGTGGGTCTCATTATTCCCATTTAAGAGTTGGGAAAATAAAAGTACAGGAAAGTTTAAGCAACTTGCCTAAATTCAGATAGATAGTTGTTTAGTGGCAGACAAATGATGAGTGCCCAGGTGTTTTTTATTCTTAGCCCTTAAATTATTTCTCAGACTCACATCTGTGGAATACTACTGTCCTAATAAATGTGAATAGGTATTCTAATAAAAATTAGTGTCTGAAGGTCAAATAAATTTGAGAAACATTGTATGATATAATTTTGTAGTTGCCTTAAAATTTTCACTGCAGTCATGAGATTTTAAAAGACAAGTGGAGTCCCATAATTTAAAAAATGTTTAACCAGAATATCTCCAACTTATTAGCTCATGAACATCTTCCAAACCCACTAATATTCTGTAGTACACAGATTAGAAAGCATTATACCACCTATACGTGTAAGTTTTAATTTGGACATCACTCACTTCATGGAAAATAGATGGGGAAACAGTGGAAACAGTGTCAGACTTTATTTTTTGGGGCTCCAAAATCACTGCAGATGGTGACTGCAGCCATGAAATTAAAAGACACTTACTCCTTGGAAGAAAAGTTATGACCAAGCTCAATAGCATATTGAAAAGCAGAGACATTACTTTGCCAACAAAGGTCCGTCTAGTCAAGGCTATGGTTTTTCCTGTGGTCATGTATGGATGTGAGAGTTGGACTGTGAAGAAGGCTGAGCACCGAAGAATTGATGCTTTTGAACTGTGATGTTGGAGAAGACACTTGAGAGTCCCTTGGACTGCAAGGAGATCCAACAAGTCCATTCTAAAGGAGATCAGCCCTGGGATTTCTTTGGAGGGAATGATGCTGAAGCTGAAACTCCAGTACTTTGGCCATCTCATGCGAAGAGTTGACTCATTGGAAAAGACTCTGATGCTGGGAGGGATTGAGGGCAGGAGGATAAGGGGACAACAGAGGATGAGATGGTTGGATGGCATCACTGACTTGATGGACATGAGTCTGAGTGAATTCCGGGAGTTGGTGATGGACAGGAAAGCCTGGCATGCTTCGGTTCATGGGGTCGCGAAGAGTCAGACACGACTGAGCGACTGAACTGAACTGAACTGAACTGATGCCTAATATATTTTATTTTTCACAAAGTCTAGAAAATGCTAGCACTAAGAGTAAGGGTTTAACATTAGTTTACTAAGTGATAAAATCTATGATGTAGTTATTTACAGGTAGAAGCTTAAATGTATGGATGTCAATTTATTATAACTATAAACCAGTTTATTGAAATCCCCCCAAAGAGAAAGAAACAGAGAGAGAATCTATTGAAAATTCAACAACAGGTAGGAATACACATTGAGAAAAAATTCAATGGTGTAATGAAATAAATTAATAAATATGTATTGAGTATATATTGAGTACCTACTATCTTCTAGATACTACAAATACTTCCTCATTTAATCTGCCCTGATCTTTACAAGATAGATAGTATTGTCACTCAACAAATAAAATGTTTTTCTTTTTGTTTCTCATTGTTCAGTGTCCAGCCATCATAGTTATTAAATATTTCAACTATCACCATAGGTAGAGAGACATCTCATTGAAAGAAATTAGACTTGAAACTCTAAGGTCCAAAAATTGTGTGAGTCAAGGACCAAGGACTTGCACACTTTTATCAAACTATGACTAGCCAGACATATACGAATCACAATTTTATATTCTAAACACTATACTCTAAATTCTAGCCTTAGGAACCCAATCACGTGGTTAAAAACCAAAACCATTCATCCCTAGTGTCACTATGACACAGAAATTATTCCTCATTGGAGCTTCAGGTATCTCGAGAAGGTGACATCTCTTAGCATGACTCCAGTGTGCATACTAAGTCACTTCAGTCATGCCCGACTCTTTGCAATTCTATGGACTATAGCTCGGCAGGATCCTCTGTCTAAGGGATTCTCCAGGCAAGAATACTGGGTGGGTTTCCAGCATGACTGCAGTGTTAGTATAAACTCAGGTAATTTATGCTTTTATACTTAAAAGATCAATGTCAAGCTAAATATTGCCTTCAGCTCATTTTGAGCTCAGGGGCTTCCCAGGGAGGAAATGGCAACCCACTCCAGTGTCCTTTCCTGGAGAATCCCATGGTCAGAGGAGCCTGGTGGGCTACAGTCCATGGGGTTGGAAAGATTGGACACAACTGAGCATGCGTGCACTGCACCGCATTCGGAGTTCAAAATGACTCTGAGATTTGAAAAACAAAATTTTCAAAAATTTTGAGATGCCAGGGTCATCTTGTTTCAGTTATCCACTCAATAAATATAGCAAGATGTTCTGGGACCAAAGAATGAAAAACATTTGTTGCTATTCTCAAAAATACAGAACAGTCCTCACAGGTGGACTATGTCAGTTAGAACCCTTTCAACTAAATCAAAGTCCCGTGTTCCCATTAGCCATTCATCATGGACCATTCACAGAGGTATCCAATGCAGATTTCGCAGCTGTTGTAAAGTAATGCTTGATCTCTGCCAAGATTGCATGAGGACTGAATTACTGTGAGTCATGATTTCCCCAGAACTGGTAGAACTCCTTCTTGTACAACCAGGCTCATATATCTCAATAACAGAGTTTCTGCCAGGGAAAGTCCAGGTAAACTTTGATACAGAAACATTCCTTTTTTTTTAAATTTTATTTTATTTTTAAACTTTACAATATTGTATTAATTTTGCCAAACATCAAAATGAATCCGCCACAGGTATACCCGTGCTCCCCATCCTGAACCCTCCTCCCTCCTCCCTCCCCATACCCTCCCTCTGGGTCGTCCCAGTGCATCAGCCCCAAGCATCCAGTATCGTGCATCGAACCTGGACTGGCGACTCATTTCATACATGATATTATACATGTTTCAATGCCATTCCTTGAAGTTTGATTTGGCACAAACTGACTCAGATTCCTCTGTTGCCTTACTGTATGATTTTTATCCCATTGGTGGGAGAAACTGTCATTTGTCCCTTAAATACACTCATGCAATAATCTATTGCTATTACCCTTGAGAGCTTAACCAGCAAGATTTATGACTTGAATCAGGACATTCCATTTAAGGCACGAGGGAACTTCGATGGCTTGTTTGGGCTTACTTCTACTGGCTTTCTCTAACTTTGGGTCAAAATATTTGCTAGGGCAAAGTTTTGTTTCTTTTCATGGCTGAGGTCTGGCTCCACAAATGGTAACAGTGAATAAACTATTGAAAGTCTTTCCACTCACATCATGTTATTTAGTTGTTTTAATTGCTTATCTAAATGCTGGTGCTTCCTGCAGCCATCACTTTGAGTCATTTCCTTCACGAAGCCATCTCCAGCTCAGAACAGGGTCCCATGGTCTTTTCTGCCTTTGCAGAAAATGAAGAGTTTTAAGGATGTGGCCACAATGTGGTGCTTCATAATATGCCTCTTATTTTACATTGTTTTCTTCATAATCTTTCTTTCCCTCAAGTCTAAAATGGTGCCCAGTTTAGATGATTTAGAGCTTGTGCCCTGGAGAAGGAAATGGCAACCCACTCCAGTATTCTTACCTGGAGAATCCCAGGGACAGAGAAGCCTGGTGGGCTGCCGTTTATGGGGTCGCACAGAGTCGGACACGACTGAAGCGACTTAGCAGCAGCAGCAGCAGCCCTGGAATCAGAATTTCTACAGTCATATCCTTTCACCTGTTATTTTTTTTAACCCTAGGTGAGTTCCTGGCCTGCCTATGCCTTAAATGCCTCATCTATAAAATAGTGATAATAACAGAATCAACCAAATGCCGTTGTTAGAAAGATTACATGAGATAACATCACAAGCCCTTAACACAGTGCCTGTGGCAGTAAGTGTTCATTTAGTGTTATTGGTGCCACTGCCGTCTTCTAGAAGACGGGAAGCGCAGCTGTGAATCACCTGTCAGCCACAGAAGCCTAGGAGGTAGCAGTGCTAAAATTCACAGTCAAGCCCCTTAGATCAAGTCCAAAATATCTATGTAGATAGATATAATACATGTTCAATAGACAAAAATATCATATTATAATAATTGATTTTCACATTCTACATAGTAAATTCATGGTTGATTTATAATTAGTGCTAGGGTTCCCAAATTTTACATTATTTTGAGTTATTTTTTCAAAACTTTCCTGTTTTTTTAATCATTATTGACATTTTAGAGAAGTTTCTACTTCTAAACAATTATTGCTAAGTTCATGTAAATGTTTAAGATGACTATCAAATTTGGGAAAAAACATCAGATATTTTTTCCTATGTGAACTACTGAGTTTTGTGGTGGTTCAAATTTGCTTATTCAGTACATGGCTTTAAAACTTGTAAATTAATGATAATCTTTAACCAGTTTGTTCTAGATATTTACATTGTACTGTTGTAGTGTCAGTTTTATGTTGTTTTTGTCCATGTTAGTGTTTCAGTTCAAATTAATGGGTATCCACTTGTTTTTTCTAATGTATTCATATGATTCAATCCACTTTGTTAATTTAATTATCAATCAAAATAATAGCCTATTCAGTAATTGTCTTCAAATGCATCTTATCTTAATAAATTACTGCTTTAAAAATGAGAAATAATTGTCAAAATATACTTTTCAGTATCAGAATAATTTCTATTGATTGCATACGGTACACTCTGAAAAATAATTTCATTGTATGAGGCATTAATAATTTTATATGCTGCATCATTGAGAACATTACCAATAGGAGAGAGCTTCACATGAATTAAATACTGAATATGCAGTCACCTGGACGGCTCAGACAGTAAAGAATCCGCCTGTCAATGCAGGTTCAATCCCTTGGTTGGGAAGATCCCCTGGAAGAGGAAATGGCAACCCACTCCAGTATTTTTGCCTGGAAAATCCTACGGACAGAGGAGGCTGGTGGGCTATGGTCCATAGCGTTGCAAATAGTTGGACACAACTGAGCAACTGAACCTTGAGTATAGATTTGCAAACTATCCGGAGTCACTCTGGCATGAAAAGACAAAAGAGTAGAAGTAAGAATGGAAAGAGACAGCAGCCTTAATTGATAATGCTTAAAATGTCTTTCTATGGCTGTGGTACATATACACAATGGAGTATTACTCAGCCATTAAAAAGAATACATTTGAATCAGTTCTAATGAGGTGGATGAAACTGGAGCTGATTATACAGAGTGAAGTAAGTCAGAAAGAAAAACACCAATACAGTATACTAACGCATATATATGGAATTTAGAAAGATGGTAACAATAACCCTGTATGCAAGACAGCAAAAGAGACACAGATGTATAGAACAGTCTTTTGGACTCTGTGGCGGGTGGGGGGATGATTTGGGAGAATGGAATTGAAACACATATAATATCATATAAGAAACTAATCGCCAGTCCAGGTTTGATGCAGGATACAGGAAGCTTGGGGCTGGTGCACTGGGATGACCCAGAGAGATGGTATGGGGAGGGAGTGGGGAGGGGGTTCAGGATTGGGAACATGTGTACACCCATGGTGGATTCATGTTGATGCATGACAAAACCAATATAATATCGTAAAGTAAAAAAAATAATAATAATAAATATTGAAAAAAATATAAATTAAAAAAAAAGAAAAACCTCAAAAAAATTAAAAAAAAATGTCTTTCTATGTCAGCTTTAAAAGTTGTTTTTGCTGTTGTTCAGTCACTAAGTCATGTCCAGTTTTTTGTGACCCCATTAACTGCAGCATGCCAGGCTTCTCTGTCCATCACTGTCTCCCTGAGTTTGCTCAAACTCATGTCCATTGAGTCAGTGATACCATCCAACCATCTCATCCTCTGTCATCCCTTCTCCTCTTGCCCTAAATTTTTCTCAGCATCAGGGTCTTTTCCAATGAGTTGGTTCTTCGCATCAGACGGCCAAAGTATTTGAGCTTCAGTTTCAGCATCAGTCCTTCCAATAAATATTCAGGGTTGATGTCCTTTAGGATTGATTGATTTGATCTCCTTGCTGTCCAAGGGACTCTCAAAAGTCTTCTCTAGCACCATAGTTCAAAAGCATCAATTCCTTGGCACTCAGCCTTCTTTATGGTCCAACTCTCACATCCATACATGACTACTGGAAAAGCCATAGCTTTGACTAGATGGATTTCTGTTGGCAAAGTGATGTCTCTGGTTTTTAAAGCACTGTCTAGGTTGGTCATAGCTTTTCTTCCAAGGAGCCAGCGTCTTTTAACTTAGTGGCTACAGTCACCATCCACACTGACTTGGGAGCCCAAGAGAATGAAATCTGTCACTGTTTCCATTGTTTCCCCATCTATTTGTCATGAAGCAGATGCCATAAGACCAGATGCCATAATCTTTGTTTTTTGAATATTGAGTTTTAAGCCAGCTTTTTCATTCTCCTCTTTCACTTTCATCAAGAGGCTCTTTAGTTCCTCTTTAGTTTCTACCATAATGGTGGTATTATCTGCATATCTAAGGTTGTTGATATTTCTCCAGGCAGTCTTGATTCCAGTTTCTTACCAAGTAAGAGTCGCCAAAGCTAAGCGTCATTAGATTCACAGCCAATCCACCTCTGCTCCTCCTTATACTGTCTATCCTAACCCCGTTGTTAATGCTTCATTCCACAACAAGCTCTCATGGCTGTGTGTCTCTCTGTGCCCAGTTCCCAAAACAACCAACTCCTGCTTCCTCACCTGGAATTGCTGAATCTTCTCTTCATGTGTTTCTTTTTTGTGCCCTAGGGTTTTGCTCCTCAACCTGTGGTGAATGGATCAAAAACAGGAGATTTTCAAAAGTTCAATATCTCAGGTCCCATACCAAATCTACTAAATCTGAATTTTTCTTTAAAAGATCTCCACCAGCATTTCATTCACTTGGCAGTTTGAGAAACACATCCCATGAAACCACCACTCAGAACCATGGAGAAAGAGAGAATACTATTTTTTACTCTAAATGAAGTTTTCACCTATTGCAATCAAATCCAGATTTTCCCCTCAACCCTGGAAACGTGCTTATCACTACCCTTTCATAAAGAATGTCTCCACTTTGCAGTCTCTAGAAAGGAAGGACTGGTCTTTCCAATTTGTGTCTTCTTCTAGGCATCAAATTGGTTATCATTATTTGGTGACCCACTGGGCACTTGGCTCAGTCTTGGAAGATTATCAGTACTGTTAATTGTTTCCATAGACACATTTGGACATTTACATATAATATTGATATGACATATTTTACCCTACATCTCTTGAAAAACCTGTATGCAGGTCAGGAAGCAACAGTTAGAAACTGGACATGGAACAACAGACTGGTTCCAAATAGGAAAAGGAGTACGTCAAGGCTGTATATAGTCACCCTGCTTATTTAACTTATATGCAGAGTACATCATGAGAAACACTGGGCTGGATGAAGCACAAGCTGGAATCAAGATTGCCGGGAGAAATATCAATAACCTCAGGTATGCAGATGACACCACCCTTATGGCAGAAAGTGAAGATGAACTAAAGAGCTTCTTGATAAAAGTGAAAGAGGAGAGTGAAAAAGTTGGCTTAAAGCTCAACATTCAGAAAACTAAGATCATGGCATCTGGTCCTGTCACTTCATGGCAAATAGATGGGGAAACAGTGGAAATAGTGGCTGACTTTATTTTGGGGGGTTTCGAAATCACTGCAGATGGTGATTGCAGCCATGAAATTAAAAGACGTTTACTCCTTGGGAGAAAAGTTATGACCAACCTAGATAGCATATTAAAAAGAAGAGACATTACTTTGTCAACAAGGGTCCGTCCAGTCAAGGCTATGGTTTTTCCAGTAGCCATGTATGGATGTGAGAGTTGGACTATAAAGAAAGCTGAGTGCTGAAGAATTGATGCTTTTGAACTGTGGTGTTGGAGAAGACGCTTGAGAGCCCCTTGGACTGCAAGGAGATCCAACCAGTCCATCCTAAAGATCAGTCCTGGGTGTTCATTGGAATGACTGATGTTGTAGTTGAAACTCCAATACTTTGGCCACCTGATGCAAAAAGAGGTGATTCATATAAAAAGACCCTGATGCTGGGAAGGATTGAGGGCAGGAGGAGAAGGGGACGACAGAGGATGAGATGGCTGGATGGCATTACTGACTCAATGGACATGGGTTTGGGTGGATTCCAGGAGTTGGTGTTGGACAGGGAGGCCTGGAGTGCTGTAGTTCGTGGGGTCGTAAAGAGTCGGATACGATTGAGCGACTGAACTGAACTGAAACCTATGTCTCATTATTGTCTACACATTGATGATCTGAAAAATGATTGACCTCACATTCCCACTGAACCTAAGCCACATAAGTATTATTTAATCACTTCAAGCAGACATTCTTATGTACCCAGTTATTTTCATGTGTCTTTGATATGTTTTGATGGCAGGGACAATGTGGGTGATTTCTTTTGAGTTCTCATAGAGCTAAGCAGAGGACCTGACATGTTGTAACTTTCGGTTAAGGGCTTCTTTGATGACTGAGAAATATTCAAGGCTGCAGAATTAATATTTTGAATTATAATTCTTACTGAATATGATACAGAACACAATATTTTATTATCATTATTATCCTGAAATGTGCATTTTCCTCACACATTTTCATGACTGCTTTGTATTGCATTTTAGTGCAGAATGCTTAGTGTAATGGAAATGGCAATGGACCAGAAGTTCTGTTTTCCTAAATAACCATCTACTAGGTATGTGCTTTGAATCCAGTTACTGACCCTCATTCATTCTGTTTCCTTAAAGAGAATAATAATAGTGCCAACCTTATGGGGTTTTATAGCATTTAATAAGATAAAATATATGCAAAAACTTTAAAAATTAATACATATCTCAACATTTCTCTCTTCAACCCATTACTCTAAATTATGATTCTTGATATTGAAATTTAAATCATTGTTCTAATAAGTATGGTGGCATTGAGTACTAGTTTTAAAAGTAAATAACAATCAAAAAGTTTTAAGTTTGGAATTAGGCCATGACTATGTAGTTACTTGTACTTTCTACCCTCCAAGTGAACCAGAGAAATTTCAAAATTAACAAGGGAGTAGTGCAGTGACTCAGATGACTAGGAAAGATTAAAATTCTTTTTAAAAAGCAGATGTAGGGTATGAGCCTTTCTTAGTTTGTTCTGTTAATAAAAAGATGTATTGCTTGAGATTGGGAATGATGATGAGGCAATGCTTATTTTCAGTTAGCTCTAGGCTACTGGACTTTCTCAAGAAAATAAAAATAATGCACTTAAGAGTTTTAGGATTTGGACAGTGGAAACAAGCAGCAAAAGGAAAGAAAAAGCAGTGTAGTGAATTTTTATGTCCTGTCAAGATTCATATGTCAAAATCCTAGCCCTTAATGTGATGTTATTAGGAAGTGAGGAGAGGTGATTGGGTCATCAAGGTGAGGAGCGGAGCCCCCATAAATGGGGTTAGAGCCCTTAGCAAAGAGACCCAAGAGAATTCCCTCACCCTTTATGCCCTGTGAGGACACAGCAAAAAGATAACTGTCTATAAACCAAGAAGACCCTCACCAGATACGGAATCTGCCAGCATCCTGATCTTGGATTTTCCAGCCTCTGAACTGTGAGAAATACATTTTTAGCATTTATAAGCTACCCAGTCTGTGGTATTCTGTTTCAGCAACCAGAACAGGAAAAGGAAGGAAGGAAGGATGGAAGAATGGAATGGAAGAAGAATGAAAAGAACCAGTGAGGACCAGGTGCAAGTGACGGGCTTCAATGTGTGTAACTTTCAAGTGTTACAATGATATATAGTCAAACAACTTGCTGATTTGGTCAACATACAACAAGATATACTTTAATCTCTATTTCAAAAGCCTTCTTTGAAAAGACCTGTATTTTCCAAAGATGTCCACAGCATGTCCCGTCATTCCTGCTCATCTGCCAGGTGAACTCGCTGCTCCGTGAAGACTCAGAATCTGTTTCTCAAGCCTCCCTGAATCTGGCCCGATGCCATGCATGACTACTTTAAGCAACAGGATAATGATGCTGTGCAACAGAATTGATGTTGTGCTCATTTCCACAAAATCCCTTAATACACCTTGCAGCTCTGCTTTCTGTCTCTAGGAAGACAGCAACCATTTAAGAAGTGTACCACCCTCAAATCACCATAACTGGGAAAAGCCAGAGGCCTGAGGCTCCAGATGAATGAGTAAAGAAGCTGTCTTGAGAGTAAATCCTCCATCCCCAGACACCACAGCTGGGGATCAGGAACAAACTTGCCAGATGAGTGCTTATAAAATTCTTCAATCATAGAACTGTGAGCAGAACAAATCTTTGTTTTAGTGATTGAGATTTAGGGTAGTTTTTCAGATAGCAAAAAAATAACAAGATATAAAACAAACATATCTTAAGATATAAAACAAATTTCTATAAATTAGTAAGAAAAAGATAGACCCAAATTTAAAATGTGAAGACAATTTAAACAGGCACTTTTATAAAAGAGGATATGCAACTGGCTAGTAAACATATGAAAAGATGCTCAACAATTAGGCATCAGGAAATGTGAGTTAAAATCATGAAGGGATATCACTACATACATGCCAGAATGACTACAATTTAAAAGTCTGACAATACCAGCATTGGGAAAGGATGTGGACCAACTAGACAACCACACTGAAGGCAGGAATATAAAGTGGTACAACCGCTTAAGAACAACATTTGTCAGTAGCTTCTAAAATAAACCTCCATATGCTCTGCATGAGTGTTAAGTTGCTTCAGTCATGTCCGACTCTGTGCAACCCTATGGACTGTAGCCCACCAGCCCCCTCTGTCCACAGGATTCCTCAGGCAAAGATAATGAAGTAGGTTACCATGCCCTCCTCCAGGGGATCTTCCTGACTAAGGTATCAAACACATGTCTCTTATGTTTCCTGCATTGGCAAGCAGGTTTTTTCCACTAGCACCACCTGGGAAGCCCTATGATTCTACAATTCTTCTGAATACACCTAAAAACTTGTAGTTTTATATCCACCAAAAGACATGAACAAGAATATTCACTGTGTCTTTAATCATAATCACCAGAAACTGAAAACATCTCAAACACATCAACAGTAAAATGAATAAAGGATTATGGTATGATATTCACATACTAAAATAGTACACAGCAATAAAATCACACATACATATATACATTAATATTATATCATATCCTATAACTTTACATTTGTGTTATCATATAGTATATATAGATATATATGCACAGATGTATCTCAGTATTGAAAGAAAGAAATCAGATTGAAAGAATATATAGACTAAATGATTTTCACTCATATGAATTTCAAAAACAAGGGAAATTCTTCTGGCAGTAATAAAGCTCAGAAGAGTGCCATTGATGGGTACACCCAAGAGGAGGAATAAAGTAGTCCACTAGTTCCCTTCTTTCAGTTCATGGAGTTTGAATTGGGCTAATCCCACCCTTGGGCTTCCCTTGTGGCTCAGTGATAAAGAATCTGCCTGCCAGTATAGAAGACATGAGTTGGGTCAGGAAGATCCCTGGAGAATGAAATGACAACCCACTCCAGTATTCTTGCCTGGGAAATCCCATAGACAGAGGAGCCTGGGGGCTATAATCACTGGGGGCTTAAAGAGTTGGACATGATCTATTCAACAACAATCCCACCCTTAGTCCCAGGGATTGGCACCTATTAAATAAACTAATTCAACAATCTTTATTGAATACCTGTAGGAGGTCCAGGGAAGTTCCCTACTTTCATTGGTCTTACATTCTAAAGTTGCATGTGACTCATCCCTGTTGATATTTAGCTGAGATCCCATTCTAGGTATTTTTCTAGAACTGTTCGGAAAGAGCTGTGCTGTCTTCCACTGAGTCCCTGTGATTTTAGGATACAAGTCTGGAACTGCTGTGAGCCACATTCATGATATAAGGAAACAGACTAGCTGAAAATTAAGTCAGAATAAGTGAAAGTGAAAGTGAAGTCGCTCAGTCATGTCCAACTCTTTGTGACTGTAGCCTACCAGGCTCCTCTGTCCACGGGATTTTCCAGGCAATAGTACTGGAGTGGACTGCCATTTCCTTCTCCAAGGGATCTTCCCAACCCAGGGCTCGAACCCTGGTCTCCCACATTGTATACAGACACTTTACCATCTGAGCCACCAGGAAAGTCCCTAAGTCAGCATAGAAGAAAATAAAAAAGGGGGCAAGAATCTATTGAAGCCCCAAATCAAGCCCTATTTCCAGCCACACTAGAAGCTGGCATAGCCCTGGACCTTTTGGTTATGTGAAGCAGTCAAGTCCCAGTTTGAGGTAGGTATTTTTTCAGTTTGCACACAAGAATTTTGGCTAGTTCTGTGCCTAACAATAGAAGCACCTTGAAAGGAAACATCTTAGAAATATTTTAGAAATTAGTTGGCAAAGAAGCCACACTAGACTCAAAAGTTTAAGTCCACCATTATATCATATAACTAGGAAGGAGAAAAACAAGCCACAGACACTGGGTTTTTTATTGCACTAGTCAGCTCAACTCAAATCCCCTTCAAGTCTTTCATGCTCTTGTTTGAAGGTCATCATACTCCCTCTCAGTCTCTAACTTTATTTTTAATATTTGAATCCATTCATTTTCCTCTTTAAATTATTGAATGGGTTTGATTTATCCACAGGAACCTCAATTCTTTCTGGGAATGTGAGTTTATCCTCTTTTCATTCTAGGATACCTGGAGAAGAAAATCAAAACACATCTCTGAAGCACAATCTAACATTCCTTCTGGCCTTATTCTAGCTTTGCAGCATGAGGAGTATTTCAACACTTGTATTATTTCTTCTTATGTCTTCTGATTTCCTTATGGTAGGAGAGAGGACTTGGACAAATCTTCATCGTTTTGTTCCAGAAGACTGGAAGGCCAAAGAAGCCTTCTTTCTATTTAGCTCTCTGTTGCTGAGTGAACCCTAGAAGAGAAAAGGAAGTATTGGGAAGGAGATTCTTCCGAAGGATTTTGATGTCAAACTAGACACAATGGTAGTTAAGGGATACAGTATCAAATATCTTCATATTCCACAAAATCACTGGTTCAACCAAAGTTGGCAATGTTATTAAGTGTATTTGTAAAGGATGTTTTCTGATTTTATTAACATATTGTGGTAGGCATCAGGACTGTTCACAATCTGGGGCAATGGCTGGAGTGCACTTTCCTACCATCAGCCTCCTATGTGGCCAGATGGCTTGCTTTTACCAATGAAATATGAATGGAAGCGATTTCCACCAAGGCAGAAACTCTAAGGGAATAGCAGATCTTGGCTACATCATGATTTCCCTTTGCCACAGAGCCTGGCAAAATTACAGATATTAGATACTTTGTCCTCCTAACCTACCAGAGAAGTATGATAACAACACGGAAACAGCATTTATAGAAAGTCCACAGTGATCAGAACAAAAAAATAAACTTGTAGTTTTACACCACTTGAATTTTGTGGTTGTTATATAAGTCAAAATTCTTCAAAGAAACAAAGCCAATAGGATGTATATGAAGAGACTTATTTTAAGGAACGGGCTCATGCAGTTGTGGGATCTGGTAAGTACAAAATCTGAAGCGCAGGCTGGCAAGTTGGAGATCCAGGTAAGAGTTGATATTAGATTCTTGGGTCTAAATCCACAGGGCAGGCTAGCAGGGTGGAAACTCAGGCAGGATTTCAATTCAAGTGGTGAGGTAGAATTCCATCTTCCCCAAGAACCCTCAGTTTTTGCTCTTAAGGCCTTCAATTGATTGGATGAGATCTGCCACGGGATGGAGGATAATATGCTTTACTTAGAGTCAATTGTTGCTAATACTACTTACATCTACAAAATACCTTCAAAGCAACATCTGGAGTAGTGTTGATAAAAAAAAACCTTGGCACCATAACCAAGCCAAGTTGACATGTAAAATGAACTATATAGTTGTTTCTACCGGAGAAGGCAATGGCACCCCACTCCAGTACTCTTGCTTGGAAAATCCAATGGACGGAGGAGCCTGGTAGGCTGCATTGGGGTCGCGAAGAGTCCTACACGACTGCGCGACTTCACTTCCACTTTTCACTTTCGTGCATTGGAGAAGGAAATGGCAACCCGCTCCAGCGTTCTTGCCTGGAGAATCCAGGGACGGGGGAGCCTGGTGGGCTGCCGTCTATGGGGTCGCACAGGGTCGGACACGCCTGAAGCAACTTAGCAGCAGCAGCAGCAGCAGTTGTTTCTACTGTACTATATTTCAGCTCAAACTGACTGAAAAAGCATTTGTTGTATAGAACTCTTAGAAATTACAAAACAATATCTAAAAATAACAATTACTTTTATTTTAGTATAAAGATCTGATATAAACATTTCACTGTACTTTCTTTCAATCATTTTCTTATACAACAAAATTTTTTCCTCTACATTTAAAAAATTAGTAGAAAGCATTTTATAGTGCTTTAATGAATCCTTTGGTACCTGAATAGTTTATATGAATAGAAAGCAATCCAGTGTTATATGACCTTTGCTAACATCTAATGTATTAATAAAAATAAAGATTTCAATAGATATATACATACCACTTGCAGAACCAATAATATTTAATACATTTAGTTTTTCCAACATGTAGCCCTTGGCTACAAATTCAGCTAACTCTGCTAGTCACAAAATATGCAAATTAAATGTCCTAGATTATTCCAAATATTTTAATCAACTTTTCTCAAAGAGAAAATCCTCACATTATTATAATCATAAAGCCAAAGACACTTAAATTGAAACCATTTAAAAGTGCTAAGTATAGTGAATTTCAATTAATATTTCTACTATCATTTTTTCTTGTTCTGACTCTGATTTCTTATTCTTCCAAGAGCTACAGTGTTACTTTGTGTGCCTAAAGAGAGAGTTTAAATTCGGGCAGAAGATGATAAGTAAAGATTTAGGACTGGGGACCAAGTCTTGGGTGTATCTTCCAAGAAGATTCTACCTACATTTATTAGCTGGCTAAGCTGGTCCTGTTTATAGATCTCATACATTATACAGTATTAGAATTTTCAACTGTAATCGATCCTAGTTTTTAATCTGTGTGTGTGTCTGTGTGGGCAGAGGAGGTGTACAAGTTTTATTATAATCATTATTTTATAATATAGCGTGGTAAATGTCTACCTTAAAATAATTGTTCTCAGTTTTTTTATATTACACATTAGATTTAAGCCTTTTTCACAACTGCTGCTTCTAAGAGGGTCCTGTTCAGCTAAATTCAAAGACCATTTCTCAATCATTTCACTGGAATTGTATTTTTTTCTTTTTATCAACTACTGAGACTTACAATGTTATATCAAGAGTGTTGTTTTCATGTCTATAAACTTTCGAAACATAATTGTCATGTTAAATTTCTGTATAAATTTCTATGGTAAGAGTATAGCATAGTTTTAAAAAATTGTATGTGTATCACAAAACAGGATGTTCTGTGGTGTTTCTTTGCTAACAATTTTCAACACACCTTTTGCAATTTGTTGGAATCTTCCCGACCAAGGGATCTAATCCACATCTCCTGCATTGGCAGGAGGATTCTTTACCACCTGGGCCACTTGAGAAGTCTATTGCTAAAATGAAAACGATTAAAAATGAGAGAAAAAAAATTCAGATTTAAACAATTAGATTTATACACAACTGAAAACTAACTTCAAGATTTGGAAAAAATGTAAAGTCTCCTCTAAAGCTATACATTTTAAAAAGTAATAAGGAAACCATCGAAAGGAAATATTTAGAACTTGATAAGATCTACAATTGATCTAGAAGGGAAAATGAGCAAAACAGACAGCACAGTACATTTTTCAAATGGAACATAGCTGTATTAAAATATCATCTTAAGTATACAAATTAAAACAGTCTGGAAATGGTAAAGGGAAAGAAAAATAGACCAGTCACTAAGGCACATTAAATTTTTATATAAAAAAAATGGATTTTTCAACAAATAGCATTGGGACAAATATCTAGATATTTGGGGATAAATGAGCAGATTATATTGCTACCTCATGGTTTATACTAAAACAAATTCCAGGAAGGATAAATTTAAATGTATTTTTAATGAAGCAATAAAAGTGTTACAAGATGTTATTAAATATTTGTTTCTTGGGGAAGGACTTGACTTTCTCAGTATTTTATATCTAGCAACAAAGGTAGAAATCATAAAGGGGAATATTAATGTTTTAACAGAAACATTTATAAAAACTTAAAAATATCTAAAAATAACATTTGAAAGTTAAAGGTATAATCTTCAAAATTGTCAAGGTCATGAAAGACAAGGAATGACTGAGGGGCTGCCACAAATGGAAAGGAACCAAAGAGATACAACAACTCAGTGCAATGGCATTAATAGAAAATGGAAAAATCCAAATGAAATCTGTACTTTAATAGAATTGTACCAACATTATGCTCTTGGTTTTAATAACTGTTCTGTGGTTTTAAGACAACAAGGGGAATGCTGACATGGGGTATATGGGAATTCTCTGTATTATTTTTACAACTACTCTATAAATCTAAACAGAAAAAGTTGGGAGAAAAACACTGAAAGCAAAAGATAAAGTGTGAAAATTATTGATAATTTTAAATGAGTTATGAAAGACTAGTATCATTAATGTAAAAAGATCTCCTTTACAACCTAAATATCCATCAGCAGATAAATAGATGAAGAAGATGTGGTATATATACACAAAAGAATACTATTTAACGATAAAAATGAAAGAAATTTTGCCATTTGTAGCAACATGGATGGACTTGGAGGGCATTGTGCTAAATTAAATAAGTTAGAGAAAGTCTAATACTGTAAGATCTCACTTATGTGTGGAGTCCAAAAGATCCAACAAACATGAAAATAATAAAAAAGAAGCAGACTCACAGAGAACAAGCTAGTGGTTACTAGTGGGGAAGAGGAGAGGGGCAACTTAGGGGCAGAGGAATAGAAGGTACAAACTACTGGATGTAAGTTGTAAGACAGGCTCAGGATTTATTTCACAACACGGGGAATATAGTCAATATTTTATTTAACTATAAATGGAGTTTAACCTTTAAAAATTGTGAATCACAGTATTATACACTTGAAACTTACATAATATCACTGTATCAACTATACTTCAGATAAACTATACTTCAGATAAACTTCAGTAAGTCTGTATTCAAAAGGAATACCATAATAGAGAAATGATTCAATGAAACCAACAAATAAATCACATAAGAAATATAAATAAATAATAAGCATATTAAAATGTGAAAGTGTTAGTTTCTCAGTCGTGTCCAACCCTTTGGGACCTCCTACACTATAGCCCACCAGGTTCCTCTGTCCATGGAATTCTCCAGGCAAGAATATTAGAGTGGGTAGCCATTCCCTTCTCCAGGGGATCTTCTCGACCCAAGGATCAAACTCAGGTCTCCTGCATCGCAGGAAGATTCCTTACCATCTGAGCCACCAGAGAAGCTCTGCCCACCCCCCCACAAAAAAAAAAAAAATTGGGGCTTCTCTGGTGGCTCAGATGGTAAAGAATCTGCCTGCAATGCAGGAGATGCAGGTTCGATTCCTGGGTCAGGAAGATCCCCTGGAAAAGGGAATGGCTGCCTACTCCAGTATTGCCTAGAGTATTCTTGCCTGGAGAATCCTATGGACAGAGGAGCCTGGTGGGCTACAGTTCACAGGGTCCCAAAAGTCGGACATGACTGAGTGACAAAGCACACACACACATATTAAAATATTTCATCTCAAGTAAATACCATTATTAAATACCACTTCATCCATAAAATTGGCAGATATTTTAAAATCTAAATATCCAGTCTAAATAAATAAATATCCAGTCTTAGTAGGATGGGGTGGTGGTGGTGGTTTAGTTGCTAAATATATAGTTTCTAAATACCTTCTAATATAAGACTAATAAATCATGACTGATTCCTAAATGGGAAATTAGACAATCATTAAAAGTGATATTGCAGAGTAAAAATTAAGGATATAAAATATTAATACTATTTTGATATTTAAAACTCTGATATTAAGACTATCTTTACCTTCATTTTTGTTTTCCTGAAAAAAAGCTTTAACTTTTTATTTTTAAATTTAAAATTAATAGAATATTATAGCCAGGAATATAAGAGAAGCAAATCCTATTCAAACAAGACTGGAAAATAGAGGGAACAAAGCAAAAAAAAAAAAAAAAAAAATTATCAGCTAAGTTGAGAAACAGCAGAAGTAGGTGGGTTAGAGTGATTCAGAAGTGGTCCTTGACTGGAGAGTATGCCAGGCATGGTGGATACCTGATAACTGATATGTATTAGGAGGAAACACAGATGAAAGATGTCAGGCTATATAAAGAAGCAAGAACTGGGAGGGTTTGACACAAGGCTTTTCACAATGTGACCAAAAACTGATAGATTTTTTTAAAAGTATTAACATCATTGACTTTATCACTGTCATAATTATTAAGATCAAATTGAGGCCCGGAGAGATTAATTGACTTGCTCCAGACCACCCAACTAGAAAAGAATCCCTGCACTAATTTGAATTCTAATCTACTCAATTCCAAGGCCTTTATCTCTTGGACCCATTTAGAAAATTTGGGGCAATGGAACACCAGCATCAGAATGCAAAAAAATGAAGAGTTGCCTCCACCCAGTTTGGGGATCCAGAATTGCTGTTCCAACACATTTTTTTTTTTTAAATAGCAATTTCTCAGATGGTGTTTAGGTGACCCTAGTGGTGAAGGTTGATGCCAAACCTGAAGCTCCAATACTCTGGCCACCCGATACTAGGAAAACACCCTGATGCTGAGAAAGATGGAAGGCAAAAAGAGAAGAGGGTGTCAAGGGTGAGATGGTTAGATAGCATTACCGACTCAATCGACATGAATTTGAGCAAATTCTGGGAGGGAGCAAAAGACATGGCCCTCTATTCTTTGGAAATCCAAAAACAGAGGGAATACGTGTAAACTTAGATCTGACTCATTTTGCTATTCAGCAGAAACTAACACAACATTGTAAAGCAACTACACACCAATAAAAATTAATTTAAAAAATAAATAAAAGCTTACAAAAGGATATTCTGTTTCATCAGTGACTTCACTCTTTCCAGCACAGCTGGACCATTTAAGATGTTTCCATCCCCACAATCCCCACATTGTGAAATCTGAAAAGACATTTCTTTATCTCCCTCCATTTGCTTTTTCGAACTCCCGAGTCTGCTGTTCTCCTAATACTTTTAGTTTGAGACAATAATTAGGATTTCTTTTGCAGTCTGTCCTTTCTAGTTCAATAATTTTTACTCTTAAATTCTACATTCCCGGTCATCGTGATTATCCACTTGGATTTTGACAATAAGGACTGCAAAATCCATCACCCTTGTTCTCTTTTCAACGTATAGTCCACTCGCTCCATGTCTTTTTTTAACGCTTATTTATTTATTTTATTTTCAGCAGTGCTGGGTCTTAGTTACTGCACAGGCTTATCTCTAGTTGTGGAGAGCGGAGGCTACTTTCTAATTGCGATGAGCAGGCGTCTCGCTGCAGTGGCTTCTCTTGTTGCGGAGCGCCGGCTCTAGGGTGCACGGACTTCAGTAGTTGTGGCTCCTGGGCTCTAGAACACAGGGGCAGTAGTGTGGCACACAGACTTAGTTGTCCTGAGGCGTATGGGATCTTCCCAGACCAAAGATCCAACTCGTGACTCCTGCATTGGCAAGTGGATTGTTTACCACCGAACCACCAGGGGAGCCCTCTTGAAGTCTTCATTCTGATTTATTTGCTTTTTGCTTGGAGTTCTTACATAAATATTCTATCAGTGTGATAGATAAATAGATATTCTTTGGTATCTTGAATATCTTGACATTTTTTTTTCTTATCCATACAATTAAGTGTTATACTTGGGTTGGCCAACCTTTTTGCTAACTAACTATTCTGTACCTGTTACTACCCACCACTTTCTAGCCTCCAGTGCCTCATATGAGAATCAGATGCTGATTTGATTTTTTTTTTCTACTTTCTTGCATCACCACTATCTAAAATTCAGTGGGTATTTTCCATTTTCATAATAAATTGTTAATTTATTTATTGTTTTTCTTCAATTGTTTTCTTCTTTGGAAAACTTTTCTTTAACATACTGGATATCCTGGTTCCATTCTCCAAGACTCCTTTTCTTAATAATGTCCATCTCTTGCGTTTTGTGTGGGTGTTTTGAGATACAGGTTTCACCCACTACCAGAAAGTAGAGAGTTCCTATGAAACCTTTCACAGGCAGACATGACATGAAATGAAGATAATCCCCCCACTTTCTAAATGTTGCTTTATGCCATTTTGTTTCTATGAAAGACCTACATTAGTATAGTAACAGCTTTTTTCATAAAAGTAAAATTCTTTGAATTTCTTTTGGTTGGAGAAAACAGGTACTAATGAAGATCTTTCTTGAAAGTAAAGTGGTGGAAACAGAAACTATCAGAAAGAAGAGCAATACCTCTATTTATACCAATCCCTAACTAAGGTCTCAGCTATGACCCCTCCCTTTTTTTCTTCTGACTAGATGCTTTTTTAGTTCCTCAGTCATGTTTATAAACAGATTGAGATTGGCTTTTTTTTTTTTGTATTTGACTCTTTATAGGTGGTCTTTTGGGCTTCCCAGATGGTGCTAGTGGTAAAGAACCATCCTGCAAATGCAGGAGATGCAAGAGATGTGAGTTCAATCCCTGGGTTGGGAAGATCCCCTGGAGCAGGGCATGATAACTCATTCTAGTATTCTTGCCTGGAGAATCCCCATAGACAGAGGAGCCTCCTGGGCTACAGTCCATATGGTGGCAAAGAGTCAGACATGACTGAAGTGACTTGGTACACACACAGGTGATTTTTACATTAAAATAAAAATATTGTCTAACTTTTCTTCAATGTTGTTCCTCTGGGAGCCACCTGTTCTGTGTCTTCTGTTTGTTCTTTCTCTGTCTGCTGACTCTATTTGCCTGATCGGTGGATCTAAGGTCTAACTGTTCATGTGCCCTAAGTGGCATCAGCCCTTTTGTTGACAAGAAGCACAGAGGTCTCTGTACATGTGTGCCCTGGGCCACACAAATGACACAGAAGAAACCCTCTCTGCTTTACCATCTCCCAAACTACCAGGCTGGAAAAAGCTGGCAGATTGCAGCTGGTGTTTGCCCAGCTTCAGGGGAAGGGGAGATCATTCACTTGTGGGACTTTGCCAAAGCTCTTAATACTCAAAACATAAACCTTGGGCTAGCAGCAGCAAATTGAAAATAAAAAATGTTAGACCAGGAGCTGGTTAGTGAAGCTCAGTGATGCCCAACATGTTTGACAATTACTCCCACCAATCAGATTGGACAGAGTCATCATTAAAGTTTTATGTTATGCCCCAGCACACATACATACACTTGTCAGAGTGTATTATTTCTTGTTGAAATCAATCTGCCTACAATGATGACTAATAGCATAGCATACAATTAGTGTAACTGCTTGCCAATGCAGGAGATGCAGGTTCACTCCCTGGGAAAGGAAATGGCAACCCACTCCAGTATTCCTGCCTGGGAAATTTTTCATGGACAGAGGATCCTGGTGAGCTCTAGTCCATGGAGTTGCAAAAGAGTCAGACATGACTTAGCAACTAAACAACAATAATGAATGCAACAGTGTATTCAAGGAGCCCCAGGATTATAAAATCATCAGGCTTCACATATAACTCGAGATTCAGAATTGCAGTAACACTTTCCAATGTTTGTAGGATTATGGGATTTATAGTATCATATAGTTTTTTGTTACGAACAGATTCTAGGGAAACCAACTTATAAAGCTTAGTCATTATTTCTGAAATGGACTTACACTCAAGAACCCAACTAAATTTTCATCAATGATTGCCTTCAAAGATTAAAAGAACTGGAAATTTAATAGGCTTAAATCCACTTAAGCACAGCGACAGCGCAGAAGCGCCGCGGCTGCTACCGAGAGGAGCTACCCTACGCCTGAGGTCAGAGGCAGCAGCTGCACTTTGCTGGAACAGCCGTGAAGAGATACCCCACACCCAAGCTAAGAGAAACACAAGTAAGACGGTAGGCACTGAGAGAGGGCATCAGAGGGCTGACAGACTGAAACCGCAATTACAGACAACTAGCCAATCTGATCACATGGACCACAGCCTTGTTTAACTCAATGAAACTAAGCCATGCCATGTGGGGCCACCCAAGATGTACAGGTCATGGTGGAGAGGTCTGACAGAATGTGATCCACCCTAGAAGGTAATAGCAAACCATTTCAGTATTCTTGCCTTGAGAACCCCATGAACAATATGAAAAGGCAAAAAGATAGGACACTGAAAGATGAACTCACCAGGTCGGTAGGTGCCTAATATGCTAATGGAGATCAGTGGAGAAATAATTCCAGAGAGAATGAAGAAATGGAGCCAAAGCAAAAACAACACCCAGTTGTGGATGGGACTGGTGATAGAAGCAAGGTCTGATGCTATTAAGGGCGATATTGCATAGGAACCTGGAATGTTAAGTCCATGAATCAAGGCAAATTGGAAGTGGTCAAACAGGAGATGACAAGAGTGAACATCGACATTCTAGGAATCATAGAACTAAGATGGACTGAAATGGGTGAATTTAATCAGATGACCATTATATCTACTACTGTGGGCAAGATTCCCTTAGAAGAAATGGAGGAGCCGTCATAGTCAACAAAAGAGTCTGAAATACAGTACTTGGATGCAATCTCAAAAACGACAGAATGATCTCTATTCGTTTCCAAGACAAAACATTCAATATCATGGTAATCCAAGCCTATGCCCAAACCAGTAATGCTGAAGAAGCTGAACAATTCTATGAAGACTTACAAGACCTTCTAGAACTAACACTGAAAAAAGATGTCCTTTTCATTATGGGGGACTGGAATGCAAAAATAGGAAGTCATGAAACACCTGGAGCAACAGGCAAATTTGGCCTTGGAGTACAGAATGAAGCAGGGCAAAGGATAACAGAATTCTGCCAAGAGAACACACTGGTCATAGCAAACACCCTCTTCCAACAACACAAGAGAAGACTCTACACATGGACATCACCAGATGGTCAACACAGAAATCAGATTGATTATATTCTTTGCAGCCAAAGAAGGAAACCTTTATACAGTCAGCAAAAACAAGACCGGGAGTTGACCATGGCTCAGATCATGAAGTCCTTATTGCCAAATTCAGATTGAAATAGAAGAAAGTGGAGAAAATGATGAGACCATTCAGGTATGGCCTAAACCAAATGCCTTATGACTATACAGTGGAAGTGAGAAATAGATTTAAGGGACTAGATCTGATAGAGTGCCTGATGAACTATGGATGGAGGTTCATGACATTGTACAGGAGACAGGGATCAAGACCATCCCCAAGAAAAAGAAATGCAAAAAGCAAAATGGCTGTCTGAGGAGGTCTTACAAATAGCTGTGAAAAGAAGAGAAGTGAAAAGCAAAGGAGAAAAGGAAAGATATACGCATTTGAATGCAGAATTCCAAAGAATAGCAAGGAGAGATAAGAAAGCCTTCTTCAGTGATCAATGCAAAGAAATAGAGGAAAACAATAGAATGGGAAAGACTAGAGATCTCTTCAAGAAAATTAGAGATACCAAGGGAACGTTTCATGAAAGATGGGCTCAATAAAGAACAGAAATGGTAGGGACCTAACAGAAGCAGAAGATATTAAGAAGAGGTGGCAAGAATATACAGACGAACTGTACAAAAAAGATCTTCACGACCCAGATAATCACGATGGTGTGATCACTCACCTAGAGCCAGACATCATGGAATGTGAAGTCAAGTGAGCCTTAGAAAACATCACTACGAACAAAGCTAGTGGAGGTGATGGAATTCCAGTTGAGCTATTTCAAATCCTGAAAGATGATGCTGTGAAAGTGCTGCACTCAATATGCCAGCAAATTTGGAAAACTCAGCAGTGGCCACAAGACTGGAAAAGGTCAGTTTTCATTCCAATCCCAAAGAAAGGCAATGCCAAAGAATGCTCAAACTACTGTACAATTTCACTCATCTCACATGCTAGTAAAGTAATGCTTAAAATTCTCCAAGCCAGGCTTCAACATAATGTGAACTGTGAACTTCCAGATGTTCAAGCTGGTTTTAGAAAAGACAGAGGAACCGAGATCAAATTGCCAACATCCACTGGATCATCAAAAAAGCCAGAGAATTTCAGAAAAACATCTATTTCTGCTTTATTGACTATGCCAAAGCCTTTGACTGTGTGGATCACAATAAACTGTGGAAAATTCTGAAAGAGATGGGAATATCAGACCACCTGACCTGCCTCTTGAGAAACCTGTATGCAGGTCAGGATGCAACAGTTAGAAATGTACATGGAACAACAGACTGGTTCCAAATAGGAAATGGAGTACATCAAGGCTGTATATTGTCACCCTGCTTATTTAACTTATATGCAGAGTACATCATGAGAAACACTGGACTGGATGAAGCACAAGCTGGAATCAAGATTGTGGGAAGAAATATCAATAACCTCAGACATGCAGATGACACCACCCTTATGGCAGAAAGTGAAGAAGAATTAAAGAGCCTCTTGATGAAAGTGAAAAAAGGAGAATGAAAAAGTTGGCTTAAAGCTCAACATTCAGAAAACTAAGATCATGCCATCCAGTCCCATCACTTCATGGCAAATAGATGGGGAAACAGTGGAAACAGTGGCTCACTTTATTTTTCTAGGCTCCAAAATCACTGCAGATGGTGATTGCAGCCATGAAATTAAAAAACACTTACTCCTTGGAAGGAAAGTTATGACTAACCTAGACAGCATATTAAAAAGCAGATACATTACTTTGCCAACAAAGGTCCATCTCATTAAGGCTATGGTTTTTCCAGTGGTCACATATGGATGTGAGAGTTGGACTATAAAGAAAGCAGAGTGCTGAAGAATTGATGCTTTTGAACTGTGGTGTCGGAGAAGACTCTTGAGAGTCCCTTGGACTGCAAGGAGATCCAACCAGTCCATCCTAAACGAGATCAGTCCTGGCTGTTAATTGGAAGAACTAATGTTGAAGGTGAAACTCCAATACTTTGGCCACCTGATGCAAAGAGCTGACTCATTTGAAAAGACCCTGATGCTGGGAAAGTTGAGGGCAGGAGGAGAAGGCGATGACAGAGGAAGAGATGGTTGGATGGCATCACCAACTCAATGGACATGGGTTTGGGTGGACTCTGGGAGTTGGTGATGGACAGGGAGGCCTGGCATGCTTTGGTTCATGGGGTAACAAAGAGTTGGACATGACTCAGCAACTGAACTGAACTGAAAGCATCTTATGGAATTGAAATTGAGCTGAAAGGCACAAAAATAATAGGTCAAAGTTCTAAAACTCGATGGAAGTTTCCAAAATGTATTCACAAAGTTCTTCTTCCTTCCTTCAATCTTATAGTTAGATATTATAAAGCTCTCCATTGTTCTGCTTTTTCTTCTTCACAGATAAGGCCATTTAATGATACACTTTAATTCATTTTGTTTTAAGATATTTTAAAAAGTCAAATTTGGGTCCTTTTTTCTATGTCAATGTGAAGTAATCTAATATCTTTCATCCAATGATGTACAGTAGTCATGTACGAATGTGAGAGTTGGATCACATAGAAGGCTGAGTGCTGAAGAAATAATGCTTCAAATTGTGGTGTTGGAGAAGACTTTTGAGAGTCATTTGGACTGCAAGGAGCTCCAACCTGCCAACCCTAAAGGAAATCAATGCTGAATATTCATTGAAAGGACTGATACTGAAGCTGAAGCTCCGATAGTTTGGCCACTTGATGTGAAGACCCAACTCACTGGGAAAGACCCTGATGCTGGGAAACATTGATGGCAAAAGGAGAAGGGGGAAACAGAGGATGAGATGATTCAATAGCATCACTGACTCAATGGACATGAATTTGAGCAAACTCCCGGAGATGGTGGAGGACAGGGGAACCTGCAGTCCAGGCGGTCACAAAGAGTTAGACATGACTTAGCGACTGCACAACAACAGCAACAAATGTAAGTAATGTATTTGGTAATAGGATGTGGGATCTGCTAGAATTTGGAGCCTTTTGTAGTTTTCATAGACAAATGCAAAATGTCCCAGGATTATAAGAGCCCACACAAGGATGATAAAATACCAGATAAAGCCTAAAAAAAGATTTTTAGTCTTCACTCTGCCTCTCTCTCTTGATAATGACCCAATCATTATTTTTCATGGGATTTGAATTGTTTTGGTGATGGCAAAGGGACAATTATAAGCAATTTGAACATAAACAACAACTAAATACAAATAAGTTAATTAAAAAAAATTCAAACTAAATGTGCTACATTTTTCTGCCTTCTCCCTTGAAACTGGTATGTAAACATTTCCCAGTGCTTCTCAAGTCACCCTAGTCCATCATTTCCTTCATACCATGTGACCTAAGAAAGACATTTAGCAGAGCTCCTCTTGGCAGTAAAACATGATGCCTTTGCATTCTCCATATGATCCCTTAAACCATGGGACAATTAGTACCAGAACATTCCATGGTCTTTGCAGTACTCAAAATCAAGTGTGCCACAGAACACTCAGTGCACATGCAGCATCACACCATATTTTAGTCGCTGATTCTCGGGATATTACTCTTTAGGTACAGATATCATAGCTTCCATGGGTGGAAAATAAGAAAATATAGAAAGATAGGAAGGCAAGTTTGGTGACGTAACCTCTCTCCATATCTCTAAGCATAAAATTTCTCTCTCTTTTGTTGTATGGAAATAGATGCTCAGCAAAGCTGTACCACACTTTACACAGCATACTTCTCTCTTCTGCTCTTCTGTTACTTATCTTCAGGGTCTAGAAACATTTCCTTGCCCTCAAATCTATTTCTTGTTTCTACTTTTCTCAGTCTCTATACTCCCTATGCTGCATTTATTCAAGGTGAGACCTCAGTCTATATTTTCTAAAGTACTGAAGCTGGGAAAACCTATAGAAATGTATCTGAGTCCAGATTCTTCTTACTATGAGAAATTTGTAGTCCAGAGAGGAAATTTCATTTCAAGAGACCATAATTTAGCCAGCACTACTTCCTGAATCGTCTAACTTTCACCCAATTTCTTTTTCTACCATCCTCATGCCTTGTCATAATGAAAAAAAAAAAAAAAATATATATATATATATATGAGTTAACATATGCTCTATCATGCAAAAATAATTTGTAATTATAATCTTATAATTTTTTTTAAAGTAGGATTTAGGGATCTCACTCCCAGGTTCCCACTTCCACTCCCCAAAAGTCGAGTATAGAAGTAATTAGAGAAAACAGTGCCCTCCTGACCTTCAATATTTGTTGACATTAAGAAAGATTTGACCCAGAAGAAAGATGTCTTTTCTCAGGAGCACAGTCAGTTTAGTCACTTGAACTCAACAGATACTTTGGAAGGCTTACCTCAGCCATCAAGTTCATGCACATTGGAGACATGAGGAGAAAGCAAACAACTTGAAAAGGGACAATTCTCTTTGAGAATTTAACTTCTGTTCATGTAAAAGACATTACCTCACAAATAGGAGCTTGTTTCCTGCTTTTTGTTAATAAGGGAAGCCAAGTCCTTGGGGATGAGAAAGAATGTGTGGAAGAGTTCTCTGGCAAGGCTACCTAAGGGATTTGGCTTCTTAACAGTGAAAATAGGCCTCAACTCAATAAATTATGGAGATTGGGACAGCCTGAGTCTCAGCCTTCCTTGATGGAGTCATGTGGGAAAGGACGCCTAGACATCAGAAATCAGGTGATTGCCTTTATAACTCCCTATTTAAAAAAATGCTAAGAGCAATACCTGCAGTAGACTCTAAGGTAAAGCTGTGGAACACCAGTCAAAATGACTTCAGCAATCACAGAAAGCAGACATTTTGACTAGTTAAAAATGAATGATGACTTCAAATAGCATCACCATTTGGAAAAATGCTACTTCTTGTTAAGTAGAAAGCACTGTTTAAAAAATGGCTTGCAAGAGGAGAGATTCAGTGGCCTATAAGTTTGCATATGTTATGCATGAATTCTAAAGTCATAAACCTTCTCTGGGACTCTAAGGTGTGGGGAGTGGGATGGGGACCCTCCTTTCAAAGGTTTCTGGTGTCTCAGTTTGTAGTTAAGGAATATTAAAGAAGCACAATAAATAAAACCATGAGAAGAATAAAACCATATTGGCCCATGGCTAGTCATAATCAAGAAAGACAGTAAATATTTTAGTTTTCAGGGAGAATTCAAAACTCCAAAACAATGGACCAAAAAAATGTCAACCGTAGTAAGAATTGATGTAAAGTCATACAGTTTGGCTCTAAATGTTCATTGTTTAACTACAGCTTGAAGGAGTCTTAGCCAGTGGAGTCTTTATTTCTTGGATAGAAGTAAAATTTCTACAAGAGAAGAAGCAGTTATTGCCATTCTTATTTTTGAACTTCTCTAAACTTTACCTCATGCATTGCAATGATTTTTTTTTTTTTTTTAAATAGGCTCCAGTGGTAAAGAACATGCCTGTCAATGCAGGGAACATAAGACACACAAGTTCAATCCTTGGGTCATGAAGATCCCCTGGAGGAGGGCATGGCAACCCACTCCAGTATTCTTGCCTGGAGTATCTCATGGACAGAAAAGTCTGGTAGGCTACAGTCCATAGGGTAGTAAAGAGTTGGACATGACTGAAGTGACTTAGCACACACAACATTTTACATATATTCCTAATATTCCCCTAGGTAGTATTATTTCTATTCCCATTTAGTAGATGAGGGAACAGACACTAGATGGCTGGATGGCATCACTGACTCGATGGACATGAGTCTGAGTGAACTCCGGGAGTTGGTGATGGACAGGGAGGCCTGGCATGCTGCGATTCATGGAGTCGCAAAGAGTCAGACACGACTGAGAGACTGATCTGATCTGATCTGACACAGGAAGTAGATGGCAGAGCTGGAATTCAACCCAAGCAGACCTCTGCTAGAGCCTGTAATTGAAAAGCAATAATTTTAGTATCAAATTTTAAAAAGCAGTTATATGAGGAACAGTAGAAATGATTGGAACATTGTATTTTGCTTAAAAAATTGGGAAGAAATATAACCATTTTCTTCAGCCATTGGAAAAGATACAACATGAAAGAGGAAATTGTTTTTGGATGCAGAACTAGAATCAGTGAGTAAAAGTGACAGAAGCTCAGATTCTGAGTGAAGGTGATTCTTATGGCAATTTGGCTTATCAACAAAGAATGATGGACTATCATGACAAATAGTGATATTAGCAAATGGTTTCAACTAGACATTATTGTTAGGTTCTCAGAGAATTATGTGAAAGTGTTAGTCATTCAGTCATGTCCAACTCTGCAAAGCCATGGACTGTCGCTCACCAGGCTTCTCTGTCCATGGAATTCTCCAGGCAAGAACACCTGAGTGGATTGCCATTTCCTTCTCCAGGGGATCTTCCCAACTCAGGGATCAAACCTGGGTCCCCTGCATTGCAGGCAGATTCGTTACCATCTGAGCTACCAGGGAGGCAAAGGAAATTCAGGCATAAGATATTTTAATATTAGAGTTGATGAAATAAAAAAAGGGGGGAAGGAGATTTTTTCCTTAAAAGTATAATTTATGATAGATGATTCCTAAGCTTTGTGGTTGAGAAAACTTTCAGCTGACTACCCAAATGTTTCTCCTATATATTGCTTATTTTTTAAACATATAGATACTTTAACATCAGGATGAGTATCTATACCAAGGAAAACAATCAGAAGGAAAATAAAAAACACTATAGTCATTAAATAAATACCCTCTCCCTAACCATAGACTCATCTTGTTGTGGGGTGAGTCCTAAGGAGCAAAGGATGGTGGAATCTTTTACCCAAAACTTACAAGGATGCAGGAAATACCAGGGTTAGGAGGAATACAGATATCAGTCTTAATTAGGAACCTGCACTTGAGAGTGAATTTTGAATGGGTTTTGAAAATCTTGAAATCAGAAGGGGACAAAACTGGAGGTAGTGATGGAGAGAAGGGTTAGCCAAGAGGTGAGCAAGAAAGATTGGATTCAGAGGAAACAGAGAGAACTAAGCACTACTGGTTTTATAAGTGGGGCTTTTACTGTCTGCAGCTACATGAGAAATTACAGCATTTCTGGACAATGAGTCAGATTACTAGTGTTGTCTTTGGCTGTTTTTGTCCAAAAGAAGGGAGTAAACCTAAAATAAGAGATCTGTAGGGGCTTCTAAAATGATGAATCAATTAATTTATGTTATTTGTTTTGCAACCAATGTGAGGCATTACAAGAGATATAAATGCAACTCAGCCTCCTTTACTCACCCCCTTCCTTTTTTTCTGCAATATATATAAAAATTATTCTAAAATATATGGAATTAAAGGTAATAAACAGAAATCTCTATTAAATAGAGTCAGGAGATTGAAAGGGAGAGCTCTCATGCCCTGAGACAATGGCAAAGCACAACAAAAGAAAGGACTCCTGTCCTGGCCAATAAACTCAGCCAATAAAAAGCCAGACTAGTTGTTTACTCCCAACTTCTTTTTCCCCTCTATAAAAGAGTGCTCTTTCTCTTGCCCTGTGGTATTTGTATGTGGCTCATCATAATTGCAGATCTTGAATTTACAATTCTCTGCTGATCCTGAATAAATCTGTCTTTGCTGGAGAAATATCTGGCAGTCAGTTTGTTTTAGGTCAGGAAGTCCCAATTTTTTATTTTTAAATTAAATCCACATTGAGACCCATCAACAAGATTGGCAAAAAAAAAAAAAAATTATTATTAAGAACCATTCTCCCCCATGCCCAGTGTGGTATAACAATATCCAGCATTGAATCCCAGAAAAAGAAGAAATGAGCTAATTCTAGCTCTCAGTCCATTGAGATCACCCCTATTAATAATTCTTTCTAAGTCCCAGTACACATATGAAAGTGTGGAGCTCTGCAGCATGCCCATTACTATACGAGGAGAAACATGAGAAACTGCCCAAAGCTCCTAAAACTTAGTGCCCAAGTGCCATAGGGTGGTGCCCTCCAATACCTTTTTCATGGGAAGTCTACAGTAGAAATTAAACACAGACAGCAATATTTTTTTTAATTATTATTGTTTCCTGCCTTCCTTTCCTCTTCTTTTCCTTCTGTCTTATCTAATTTCAAAAAAGAATTTATAATACCTTAAGAAAAAGGAAAAAAAGACACCAATGTAGCAAGACCAAACTTCTTTAAACCAGAGGAAAGGGCAAAAGACTCATTATGAAGGATTGGGTATGAAAGAGGCATTTGAATACAAGTGGGCTTCCCAGGTGGCTCAGTGAGCAAAGAATCTGCCTGCCAATGCAGGAGATGCAACAGACACAGGTTCAATCCTTGGGTCAGGAAGATCCCTTGGAGGAGGGCATGGCAACCCACTGCAGTATTCTTGCTTGGAGAATCCCATGGAGAGAGGAACCTGGTGGGCTACAGTCCATAGGGTCACAAAAAGTTGGACATGATTTAGTGACTGAACAACAACAATAACAGCAAATGTATATAATGCCCATATTGCAAGTTCTTGGTATATGCTGGTGATGATGATGAACAATGGGGACAGGTGACCGGAGAGGCAGGCACGGGCCTGGGTTAGGGATCTTCTTTTCCATATAATTGAACGTAGGAGGTGGAGGAAAAGTCTGAAGGAGCAGTCAGAGACAACTTAGAACTCTAAAGCATTTGTAACTGGGAGAACCATGGTACCACTTATAAAATCAGGGCTACCAGCCAGTGGTAAATTGAAGTTTGAAAGGGAACAGAAAACAACTATGGAGACATGGTACATCTCACCTTTCCAACACAAATACTTAGCGCCATCCAGCAGAACTCAGAGCTCCAGGAAAAAGCCAGCAGTCCAGTCTTCAGTGACCTTATGGTCTTAGGACTCTAGCTCTTCACTACTCAAAATATGGTCTGACATGACTGAGCGACTGAACTGAACTGAATTGAAGCCATTTGAAGCTTGTCAGAAACGCAGTATCTTGGCTTCTCTGCAAACTAACTGAATCAGAATCTGCATTTTAGCAAGATTCCATGGTGATTAGTATGCAAAATACATTTAAACAGACCCTGCTCCAGGCTACATTGGAAACAGGAAGAGGCAATGTCAGTTAATTGGATGGCTGAATCTCAATTGTTTACTCCTTAGACTGTAATCTGATTAAAGGAATTTTGTTTGTTGATTACATGAATAAATTAAAGAATCAAATAACAGAGTCTCATTCTGCCTCAGTTGGTTCTATTTCCACTTTATGGGCCCTTTATAGATCTGGAGAAGAGACAACAAATACGGGATGTTACATTGCTGGAACTACAACCATTATGGGGCTGAAAGAGTTATATATTTAGATTCCACAAAATAATAAAAATTATCACCAAGTGATGGCATTTTCCCTCATTAAGAGAAGATGGCTTGGCTCTTATCATTATGTTCAGGTTTTGAAATAAAAACCCTTCAACTCAGTTACTCAAACCATATGTTATATTTTACTTAGAAAATTTGCCATTGTAAACCATGCAGTTTTCTTTCAAATACTTCAGGTATGATATATACTAGGGCTCTATATAAAGCAAATTTCTTTGACATTGGTAATTTAGAAAACATTTTTATTAAAATGCCACACCAGAACATGTGGAATGTCTCAAAGTCATTGTGGAATTATTTATTTTTGTTGCCACAGCAAATCAGCTCTATTACATATTCTGCAATGCATTCAACTTTGATTCATAAAGATTACTGCAAAAGCAGTTCATGTTTTTCCTCCTGCATAAGGAGAACAGAAAAAAAAATTAAATATGGATGCTAACTGCTAGAACTAGATGTGGGACGACATATTAGATTAATCAATATGAAGCTATCACTTCATATTTTGTTTTAGAGAGTGAAAAATCATTATCCGTATTTATCTTCTACATAACTGTATACTTAATTCACTCATTCATTAATTCAAGAGATATTTATTAAATACCTACTATGTGTAAGTGTCCTAGATACTGAGCATTGGGATCTAAAGATGCAATGAAGAGCGGGGAAACACATATTAACTTCCCTGAGGTAGCTTACAGAAATTTCGCAGATAATGTACAATGACAAATATGAGAAATAGACATGAAGCAATGAAACTGAAGGATTTGCAGTCACACTCCATGCATGGTTTGTTTGAAGCCATTCTCACATCACTTCAGCTTAATTTGGAAGGCATGGGATTGGGTGGGGTGAAGGAGAACTTTGCTCAAATCCAATAACTGTCTCCATAGAGACAATCTCTATAAAATACCTCTCCCACCTTCCAATTTTGAAATATTACTGAGAAATTTGTTGAACTGAAAAATCACAAAGCTGATTCGCAACTGTTACCTTTGCAGATGTGCATAGGTAATCAACACCTCAATCAGGAATGTGAGGGCACTTCGAATTTCTTATTCTCAGACTTTGGTTATCAGTCAACACCAAAACAAAAGAATATCAGGACAGCATTTTGTTAAATATGCAGAGTTTGTGGCTTTGTATACATTTAAAAGGGAAATAAATGCTGTTCATTATTTTCATTAGGTAATAGTATCTTATTTTATATATTGCAATTACATCCATAGTGTCTTCTAGAACCTTTTAAAAAATCTGAGTGCTGACCATATGCCAATTGAGAAACAAGAACTGACATACATCTTACACAGTATTGTGGAAGGATGGCAGTAAACTTTGTGTTGGCCAAAAATTCATTCGGGTTTTTTCTGTACATCTTATGGGATGTACATATATGTAGTATGCATAAATAAATATGCATACTACAAGTGATAAGCAATATAAAGAGAAAAAAATAAAGCACATTTAGGGACTGAAAGTGATGAAGGGAAAAGGCTTGCTTTTCCTACTGAGTGGTAAGGCAAAATTGCCATGAAAATAAACTACTTGAGTAAGAACTTGAATAAACTGAAGGAGGAGATCATGAAGATAACTTGATGAGGAGCCTTCCAGGCAAGGCAAAATGCATGAGGTGGGAAGATATTTGATGAGTTCAAGAAGACAAGCGTGTCTTTCACTGAGTAACCTTGAAAAGAATTAGTAATAAAAGATTAGTCAGTCAGCAGCAGTTTCGTTTTGCTGGAGCAGCCATGAAAAGATACCCAACATTCAAGGGAAGAGAAACCCAAATAAGATGGTAGACGCTGAGAGAGGGCATCAGAGGGCAGACAGACTGAAACCACAATCACAGACAACTAGCCAATCTGATCACATGGACCACAGCCTTGTCTAACTCAATGAAACTAAGCCATGCCATGTGGGGCCACCCAAGACGGACAGGTCATGGTAGATAGGTCTGACAGAATGTGGTCCACCAGAGAAGGGAATGGCAAACCACTTTAGTATTCTTGCCTTGAGAACCCCATGAACAATATGAAAAGGCAAAAAGATAGGACACTGAAAGATAAACTCACCAGGTCAGTAGGTGCCCAATATGCTACTGGAGATCAGTGGAGAAATAACTCCAGAAAGAATGAAGGGATGGAGCCAAAGCAAAAACAACACCCAGTTGTGGATGTGACTGGTGACAGAAGCAAGGTCCGATGCTGTAAAGAACAATATTGCATAGGAACCTGGAATGTTAGGTCCATGAATCAAGGCAAATTGGAAGTGGTTAAACGGGAGATGGCAAGAGTGAACATCAACATTCTAGGAATCAGTGAACTAAAATGGATTAGAATGGGTGAATTTAACTCAGATGACCATTATATCTACTACTGTGGGCAGGAATCCCTTAGAAGAAATGGAGTAGCCATCATAGTCAACAGGGGTCCAAAATGCAGTTCTTGGATGCAATCTCAAAAACGACAGAATGATCTCTGTTCATTTCCAAGGCAAAACATTCAATATCACAGTAATCCAAGCCTATGCCCCAACCGGTAATGTTGAAAAAGCTGAAGTTGAATGGTTCTATGAAGACCTACAAGACCTTTTAGAACTAACACTGAAAAAAGATGTCCTTTTCATTATGGGGGACTGGAATGCAAAAGTAGGAAGTCAAGAAACACCTGGAGTAACAGGCAAATTTGACCTTGGAGTACAGAATGAAGCAGGCCAAAGGCTAATAGACTTTTGCCAAGAGAACACACTGGTCATAGCAAACACCCTTTTCCAACAAAACAAGAAAAGACTCTACACATGGACATTACCAGATGGCAGAAATTGAAATCAGATTGAATATATTCTTTGCAGCCGAAGATGGAGAAACTCTATACAGTCAAGCAAAAACAAGACTGGGAGCTGACTGTGGTTCAGATCATGAACTCCTTATTGCCAAATTCAGACTGAAATTGAAGAAAGTGGGGAAAACCACTAGACCATTCAGGTATGACCTAAATCAAATCCCTTATGATTAAACAGTGCGGTGAGAAATAGATCTAAGGGACTAGATCTGATAGACAGAGCGCCTGATGAACTATGAACAGAGATTCGTGACATTGTACAGGAGACAGAGATCAAGACCATCCCCATGAAAAGAAATGCAAAACAGGCAAAATGGCTGTCTGAGGAGTCCTGACAAATAGCTGTGAAAAGAAGAGAAGCGAAAAGCAACGGAGAAAAGGAAAGATATAAGCCATCTGAATGCAGAGTTCCAAAGAATAGCAAGGAGATATAAGAAAGACTTCTTAAAGGATCAAGGCAAAGAATAGAGGAAAACAATAGAATGGGAAAGACTAGAGATCTCTTCAAGAAAATTAGAGATACCAAGGGAACATTTCAGGCAAAGATGGGCTCGATAAAGGATAGAAATGGTTTGGACCTAAACAGAAGCAGAAGATATTAAGAAGAGGTGGCAAGAATATGCAGAAGAACTGTACAAAAAAGATATTCATGACCCAGATAATCACGATCATGTGCTCACTCACCTAGAGCCAGACATCCTGGAATGTGTAGTCAAGTGGGCCTTAGGAAGCATCTCTGTGAACAAAGCTAGTGAAGGTAATGGAATTCCAGTTGAGCTATTTCAAATCCTAAAAGATGATGCTGTGAAAGTGCTGCACTCGATATGCCAGCAAATTTGGAAAACTCAGCAGTGGCCACTGGAAAAGGACTGGAAAAGATCAGTGTTCACTCCAATCCCAAAGAAAGGCAATGGCAAAGAATTCTCAAACTACCACATAATTGCACTCATCTCACACACTAGAAAAGCAATGCTCAAAATTCTCCAAGCCAGGCTTCAGCAGAACATAAACCGTGAACTTCCAGATATTCAAGCTGGTTTTAGAAAAGGCAGAGGAACCAGAGATCCAACTGCTAACATCTGCTGGATCATTGAAAAAGCAAGAGAGTTCCAGAAAAATATCTATTTCTGCTTTATTGACTATCCCAAAGCCTTTGACTGTGTGATTCACAATAAACTGTGGAAAATTCTAAAAGAGATGGGAATACCAGACCACCTGACCTGCCTCTTGAGAAACCTGTATGTAGGTCAGGAAGCAACCGTTAGAACTAGACATGGAACAACAGACTGGTTTCACACAGGGAAAGGAGTATGTCAAGGCTATATATTGTTACCCTTCTATTTAACTTATATGCAGAGTACATCATGAGAAATGCTGGGCTGGAAGAAGCACAAGCTGGAATCAAGATTGCTGGGAGAAATATCAATAGCCTCAGATATGCAGATGACACCTCCCTTATGGCAGAAAGGGAAGAACTAAAGAGCCTCTTGATGAAAGTGAAAGAGAAGAGTGAGAAGGTTGGCTTAAAGCTCAACATTCAGAAAACTAAGATCATGGCATCTATCCCATCACTTCATGGCAAATAGTTGGGGAAACAGTGGCTGACTATTTTTTTGGGCTCCAAAATCACTGGAGATGGTGATTGCAGCCATGAAATTAAAAGACGCTTACTCCTTGGAAGGAAAGTTATGGCCAACCTAGACAGCATATTAAAAAAGCACAGATATTACTTTGTCAACACAAGTCCATCTAGTCAAGGCTATGATTTTTCCAGTAGTCATGTATGGATGTGAGAGTTGGACTATAAAGAAGGCTGAGTGCAGCAGAATTGATGCTTTTGAACTGTGATGTTGTAGAAGATTGTTGAGAGTCCCTTGGACTGCAAGGAGATATAACCAGTCCATCATAAAGGAGACCAGTCATGGATGCATATTGGAAGGACTGATGTTGAAGCTGAAACTCCAATACTTTGGCCACCTGATGTGAAGAACAGACTAATTTGAAAAGACTCTGATGCTGGGAAAGATTGAGGGCAGGAGGAGAAGGGGACGACAGAGGATGAGGTGGTTGGAAGGCATCACCAACTCAATGGATATGAGTTTGGGTGAACTCCAGGAGTTCGTGATGGACAGGGAGGCCTGGCGTGCTGCGTTTCACAGGGTTGCAAAGAGTTGGACACGACTGAGCGACTGAACTGACTGATTGACAGAGAGGTGATCAGAAACCAGGTTAAACAGAACCTGGTAAAGCCTGGTTAAAACTTTTATTCTGAGAAAAATATTAATTCTTAGAATGTTATGAGCAGAAACATAACTTCAAACATAACTGATGGAACTTTTTAAAGGATTTTCCTGGCTGTTACTTTGACAATTAACTGAAGAGGATAAACTCTGTGGCATGTAACCGGTTAAATGATAATCCACCTGAGAGGTAGTGCACTTGGGTAATGGCGGTGGAAATGGTGAAAAATGATTAGATTCTGGACATATTTTGAAGACAAAGCTGTCAAGATTTGTTGATGGATATTGTAGTAGGCTGAATAATAACCACCCCAAAATATCAGATCCCAGTCTCTAGTTTCTAGACGTGTTACTTTTTTTGGAAAAAGGTATAATGATTGGCTGAGATTCTGAGTTTTATTTGGTGATGGAACAGGTAACCTGCTTCCTCCCAGTAGGAAAGATACTGGGGGGAAAGAGGACGGGTGAAACCTCTGTCTAGACACTGAATAGGGCTTGGTTGAAGGATAAAAATTCCCACCCAGGCAAATGATGCTGGGTGGGAGGCTGGATGAAAGATGTCAGGGAAATTGTCTACCCAGTGAAAAGGTACTGGGTAAGGGGGCTTGATTGGTAACTAATTGAGAAATACCTGGGGCTCAGCTGAAAGACACCAAGGTCGCTCTGTTGTAGGGGACTAAATGGTCTTGTCTGGGTGGTTAAATAAGAGGCTGATTTAACACTTTTCCTCAATTTGACTGCCACTATAGAATTTGTCAGTATAAAAGTGAGGAGAATATATGAAAGCTTTGCTCTGAAGGAAAGGGAAAAATCTCCTTCTGGCCAGTTTTGGTTTTCTCAAGTGACTGAGAAATTTACAGAAGTGTTGAAGGGCTAGTCATACTGTGCAGTGGTCCCATAGAGAAACCGACTCATTAATTAAAATACTTGTTTATCCAGAGGTCACACATTAGAACTGGCCATTCAGTGACCTGGACAAGCATCAGATCAGATCAGATCAGATCAGTCGCTCAGTCGTGTCCGACTCTTTGCGACCCCATGAATCGCAGCACGCCAGGCCTCCCTGTCCATCACCAACTCCCGGAGTTCACTGAGACTCACATCCATCGAGTTAGTGATGCCATCCAGCCATCTCATCCTCTGTCGTCCCTTTTTCCTCCTGCCTCCAATCCCTCCCAACATCAGAGTCTTTTCCAATGAGTCAACTCTTCGTATGAGGTAGCCAAAGTACTGGAGTTTCAGCTTTAGCATCATTCCTTCCAAAGAACACCCAGGACTGATCTCCTTTAGGATGGACTGGTTGGATCTCCTTGCAGTCCAAGGGACTCTCAAGAGTCTTATCCAACACCACAGTTCAAAAGCATCAATTCTTCGGCGCTCAGCCTTCTTCACAGTCCAACTCTCACATCCATACATGACCACAGGAAAAACCATAGCCTTGACTAGAAGAACCTTTGTTGGCAAAGTAATGTCTCTGCTTTTGAATATGCTATATAGGTTGGTCATAACTTTCCTTCCAAGGAGTAAGCATCTTTTAATTTCATGGCTGCAGTCACTATCTGCAGTGATTTTGGAGCCCCCCAAAATAAAGTCTGACACTGTTTCCACTGTTTCCCCATCTATTTCCCATGAAGTGATGGGACCAGATGCCATGATCTTCGTTTTCTGAATGTTGAGCTTTAAGCCAACTTTTTCACTCTCCACTTTCACTTTGGAGGCAAAATCTGAGACACGTAAGACAAGCTGAAATGACTCTGGGGTGACTCCTGGAGGAGTTAAGCTCACAAGCAGGACATGGACCCACTACACAAGTTCACTAGTGATTTTTATCCCTGACAAATTCAGCTTAAAATGAGCAACAAAATCTCTCAAAAGCAGAAACAAAAGGGTGTCAGTAAGCCAGCCTCTGACTAACAGTGCAGCCAGACTCATGTACAATACATACGGAGTTTATACTTGCAACTACCTAGTTAATTGGAGAAATTATACTAAAAGAGATCTCAACCTAAAATGGCCAAATTGAGGTTCTTTTGATATTCTAAAATAGATAGTTTTGTGTACACAATCAGAAAAGGCTGGCCGTGCTTACTTTGACTGGTATCTAGACACTTCTAAAAGAGGGAATGATAGAGTAGCTTCTTCACAGAAAATCAACAAGAAACTGCTTGAAACTGTCAGGCAAGTGTATGTTTTTTGGTTCTGTCTCGTCACAACAAATATTTGGAGTGATGGACATTAAAGCCCTCGGTGCATCACAGCTCTTGGTTCTTGGACAGACCGTGTTATAGTTCTTAGACAAATCAGCGTTAGAGCTCTATTTTATTTAGAAAATATCAAGAGAATCCATCCTCGAGGAGTGAGGGCATGCTGACCCAAAGATGCGAAGTAAAGAGAGTGGGGGAGCATGCCAGCATGCAGGAGAGAGAGCGCGTGCGCTTTGGCTCATCTTTTTATGTGTTTTTTCCTCCCCCTGGGCCTGCCCTATGTAAACTGGGCTAGCCAGGAGTGCTGTTTGTTCTACCTAAGGTCTCACTCAAGTCCTCGGACCTTCCTTTGACTTCCTTTGTACTATTTTCTTGGGCTTTTCCCTTCCTTGTCTTTTAGCCACCACCATTTTGGACTCCTGTTTCCTACTCTAACTACCTAACAAGACTATATCAGGACAAAAAGGCTGCTAGCGCTGACTCTGCCAGGTCACAAGTCTAATGGAACTGGGAAGTCACATTTGGCATTTATGCTGTCAACTACAAACTGGCACTTACCAAGAGCATTGCCAACGACTGAACAACAAAGGCATTTGCCATCTGCCTCTATGGAGATTGAACCCCATGCTGCTATAGCTATTGACCTTCAACAACCCCTGAGGAAGTTCAGGGTGGAGTAAGGCACTCTGTGCTTCAGGGAATCTGGTGAGACAGATCTTTAGATAGTTGGATGTTTGTAGAAACAGATTTTATGATCTCAATCCTTACATGTCCACATAGCTAGAGAAGCACTAAACCACTTCATGGTGACATCAGATCCTCATGAATAACAAAAAAAACCTTTTGTAAAATGAGTGCTTCAAGGTATTGACTCCCCCTTCACCAAAACCTTATCTATTGACCTTCCCCCACTGCCACTCTGGAGCAGTCTCTCAGAGGTATATGAGATACTGCCTCCTGGGCTGCAGTCCTCATTTTGCCCCAAATAAAACTTAATTTGCAACTCTCAAGTTGTACATCTTTTTTAGTCCACGGTGACATTTGGCTTTTGATTTCTGGGTATCGTGTTACCATCATTTTGGAGCACTCTTGCCACTTGGCTTTGATTTCTGGGCATCTCTTTGCCTTTTGTTTCATTTGGAGTGTGACTCCTGGCTGGTGAAATTTTGGTTTTGTTGGTTTGGTTTGAGCACACAGACATCTGGTACAAGCTGCTCGAGCTAATATGGAAATCGCTCACTCTAAGGTTCCACACTCCACCTGGGAAACCCTAGAAAAAAAAAAAAAACTTTTTTTTGACTGATCAGTCTATAGCTATGACCTAATGACAAGAAAAATGGCCTAAAAAATTAGATCTTTATTGGCATAGGATAGGAAAATGAACTAAAGTTCCCTTATGTCCAGAACTTCCTCCTTTAATCAAAAGCCTGGGGCTGATCAAAGACCCCACTTCCCCAGAGGGACAATCTGCCCTTTTCAGGGAAAATTTGAGTACTATCTCGTCTAAATTCTGCCTGTAAAACTATGACCACAGAGAAGCATGATTTTTGACAATGTGGTCACAATATTCTTTAAACTGCAGAGAAAACTTCAAGAAAAAAATAATCTCTTTAAGAATTCTTGCCCTGAGGAAATAATTCCTCCTATACCTTTAAACAGAGCTTTCTGGATCACCTATCTAGAATATCTTATCTCTAATTCCTGAAACCAAAAGAAAAAAATAAATAAATAAACGAGAACAAAACCTTTTAAAATTTAATTCCAACTGTTGTTTACAACTAGTGAGTTTTGTGTTGTGATATCTGATTCATAAGGGCTTTCCTGGTGGCTCAGATGGTAAAGAATCTGCCTGCAGTGCAGGAGACCTAGGTTCAATCCCTGGGTCAGGCAGATCCCCTGGAGAAGGAAATGGCAATCCACTCCAGTATTCTTGCCTGGAGAATCCTATGGACAGAGGAGCCTGGCAGGTTACAGTCCATGGGGTCACCAAGAGTTGGACACGACTGAGCAAGTAACACACAGGTATAATTAAGTTAAAGACTTTGAGAGAAGGTGATAATCCTGAGTTACCCAGGTGGGCATGAAGTGCAATCATAAATGTGATAAGAGGTAGAGGGAGTTTCCATAAGCATAAAAAAGAAGCAGCAGCAATGTGCACGGAGGCAGAGACTCTGAGGCTGTGAGGGCTCTGGCCACAAGTCAAGGGGCGCCAGGAGATACCAGACACTGGAAGAGGCAAGGAACAGATTCAATCTAGCCTAGAGCTCCTGAATTCTTGATTTGGGCTCAGTTAAACACTTCATGGCAAATAGATGGGGAAACAGAGAGAGACTTTATTTTCTTGTCTCCAAAATCACTGCAGATGGTGACTACAGCCATGAAATTAAAAGATGCTTGCTCCTTGGAAAAAAAGCTATGACCAACCTAGACAGCATACTGAAAAGCAGAGACATCACTTTGCCAACAAATGTCCATCTAGTCAAAGCTATGGTTTTTCCAGTAGTCATGCATGGATGTGAGAGTTGGATGGACTATCAAGAAAGCTGAGCCCTGAAGAATTGATGCTTTTGAACTGTGGTGTTGGAGAAGACTCTTGAGAGTCCCTTGGAGTGCAAGGAAATCAAACCAGTCAATCCTAAAGGAAATCAGTCCCAAATATTCATTGGAAGGACTGATGCTGAAGCTGAAACTCCAATACTCTGGCCACCTGATGGGAAGAACTGACTCATTGGAAAAGACCCTGATGCTGGGAAAGATTGAAGGCAGGAGGAGAAGGGGACAACAGAGGATAAGACAGTTGGATGGCATCACTATCTCGATGGACATGAGTTTGAGTAAGCTCCAGGAGTTGGTGATAGGCAGGGAAGCCTGGAGCGCTCCAGTCCATGGGGTCACAAAGAGTTGGACACAACTGAGTGACTGAACTGAGCTGAAACAGAGTTTGGACATCTGGTCTCCAGGACTATGAAAGAACAAATTCTGTTGTCTTCAGATACAAAGTTTGAGGTACTTTGTTAACAGCAGCCTCGTGAAACTAATACAGACTTTATATGGTGTATAAAAGATGGAGAGAAGTCTAAGATGGTTTCAAGCAATTTTGACTAGATGAAGTGAAGGGATGGCTTTTTAATTACTGAGATGGGGATGTCTGAAAAAGGAACAGGTTTGGAGGAGACAAAAATTAAATGTTAGAGGGACTCCCCTGATGGTCCAGTGGTTGGGACTCTGTGCTGCCAGTGCAGGGGGCATGGGTTCAATCCTTGCTTAAGCAAGTAAGATCCCACATGTTGTGTGGCATGGTCAGAAAAAAAAAAAAAAAGAATTAAAAGTTAGGTTTTAGACATGTTAAGTTTGAGATCACTGTCAGACATCTAAATGTGGATGTTCAGAAGGAAAATGAATAGGTGAGTCTTGAGTTTAAAGGACAAGTTGGGGCTGGAGGTAAATAGTGGATTTATAAATGTCTTCCCAACCCAGGGATCGAAATCAGGTCTCCTGCATTGCAAGGGGAATTCTTTACCAGGTGAGCCACCAGGGAAGCCCTTATAACTTATAAGCCCTTATACGTTAATTATAAATGATAATTAATGTTATGGAACAGAATGAGCTCACCTGGGGAGGGCATGAGATAAAGATGTTGAACTCTGAGACACTGCACTGTTTACACAAGATTAGCAGGACCTCACAACAGAGATTAAGAAGCAGCAGTGACCGAATCAGAAAAACCGAGAGACAGCAGTGTCCTAGATTTCAAGTAAGAAAGGCACCTCGGGAAGGAACAAGTGAGTAACCATGTCAAATGCTGCGGAAAGAGTAGAAGGTGAAAAAGTTTAAAGAGTTAATAGGGACATTTGAGGAGTTGCGCTATCAGTGGACTCAGCAGAAGGGGCAGGTAGCTAAAGACAAAAGGAGAGTATTTTTTAAGATGAAAGTCATCATAGCAATAGGGGCCCAGCCTTCATAGGGTCAATTATCAGAGCATAATGAGCAGATGCACTGAATCAGAGAGGATCATGAATGGAGCATCAGGAAGCTCTTCTGGAATCAGAAAAGCTTTTAAAAACTAAGAAAATGACTTGAATCTTAATGCTGTAGAAAAAAAATGTTTTTTTAATTTTCTGGAAATGACATGATAGAATACTTATAAAATGTCTAATATTTATGTAATGATTTGTACCTGTGAAGGTCTTTCATGTACTTGATCTTCACTTCTTACACCTCTGTGAGGTTAAGTGTTATTAGCCACATTTTAAAGAGGAATAAACTGTGTTTTCAAGAGTTAAAATGGTTTGACCAAGATCTAGCAAGTTACTAAGTGGGAAACTGAAATTACTAAAAGAAAAGCTGTCTTGAAATTAATGTGGCACATTGGACACTAGGAGAGAATCACAAGTAGGAAGAAAAAATAATTGTAAATGGCAGTAATCCAAATGGAAGATATTAAAGGCCTTACCAAGGATACTAGCGAACCCAGTGAAGACAGCAACACATACTCTGTGTGTTTGTTTGCGTATATGCACAAGTCTGCATACATGCACTTTTGTAGCCTCAGGTTATGAAATCTCTTTGTAGCCATAGCTTTTTTTATCACCAAAATAATACAAAGGCTTCCATATGTACCTTTCACAAGCTATAAATCTTTTTTTGCATATTATTAGTCCTAGTGATTCTTCAGTTCAATATAATATATTTCAGACCTCTCTATCAGTCAGTTCAGTTCAGTCACTCAGTCGTGTCTGACTCTTTGCGACTCCATGAACAGCAGCAAGCCAGGCCTCTCTGTCCATCACCAACTCCCATAGTCCACCCAAACCCATGTCCATCGAGTCTGTAATGCCTTCTAACCATCTCATCCTCTGTCTTTCCCAGCATCAGGGTCTTTTCCAATGAGTCAGCTCTCCGCATCAGGTGGCCAAAGTATTGGAGTTTCACCTTCAACATCAGTCCCTCCAATGAACATGCAGGACTGATCTCCTTTAGGATGGACTTTTTGGATCTCCTTGCAGTCCAAGGGACTCTCAAGAGTCTTCTCCAACATCACAGTTCAAAAGCATCAATTCTTCCATGCTCAGCTTTCTTTATAGTCCAACTCTCACACCCATACATGACTACTGGAAAAACCATAGCCTTGACTAGATGGACATTTGTTGACAAAGTAATGTCTTTGCTTTTTAATATGCTGTCTAGGTTGGTCATAACTTTCCTTCCAAGGAGCAAGCATCTTTTAATTTCATGTCTGCAATCACCATCTGCAGTGATTTTGGAGCCCAGAAAAATAAAGTCTGACACTGTTTCCACTGTTTCCCCATCTATTTCCCATGAAGTGATGGGGCCAGATGCCATGATCTTAGTTTTCTGAATGTTGAGCTTTAAGCCAACTTTTTCACTCTCCTCTTTCACTTTCATCAAGAGGCTCTTTAGTTTTTCTTCATTTTCTGCCATAAGGGTGGTATCATCTGCATATCTGAGGTTATTGATATTCTCCCGGCAATCTTGATTCCAGCTTTTGCTTCCTCCAGTCCAGCATTTCTCATGCAGATATCAAGAAATGAAATGTCAAATTCTGAGTTACTTTGCCTACTGGATAGCAATGAAAGGGTATCATTTGCAAAGCTTATGAACCTCAAAGGAGATTTATATTGGGAGCCAGGCTACTGATTCTAATCCCAGTCTTGGCCAAGGCCATGAACACATATCAGTTGGGCCATTACTGTGAACAAGAAGATTGGAAAAGATTATCTTAATGGTTTCTGCTAGTTTTGATGATTTTGTACTATTGTGATTCTAACAAGGCTTATGTTATTTAAAATCCCTTCACATTCATTTCTTCATCTCAGAGTTTATCAACCCCATGAAAGATCATTGCCTTTTTACATAAGAGAAACCTAACTTTCACAGACCATGCAGAACTTGAACAAACTTACAAAGTTGGGACATTGGAAGAACTATTACTCAAAATTCAAGCTTATAGCTCCAGAGTCAAAGTAATTTTTTAAAGACACAATAAATGGAAGAAGGCAAAGAATGAATAAAGAACAAGGAAGGGCAAAAAAATTTCTTGACAATTTAGGTGGGATCATACTTGCTAATTCTGTCAAATTCTATTATGGCAGAACTTCTTGTGTAGCTATTACACTTGGGAGAATTACTCCCTCCTCAATCTTTGACTTTAGCTCAGACCTTTAGAACCACAGATAACACTGGATGATTCCATCAGGGTACACTGTCATCTCAAACTCAACATGCCCTAAATTCCCATCATTAACCTATTTCTTTTTTTGAACTTTCACATCATGATAAAAGATACTAATCTACCAGGAACCTGAGACAGAAATCTGAGAATTATCTTCAGTTCTTCTTCCTTGACTGCACACCTCCAATCAGTTATGAAGACTTGTCTAATCCATCCCTCCACTTCTCTTCTCTTCATCATCATTATCATGATATTCAAACCATCACTTCTTCTTGCCCCTCCTGCTGCTATTGCTTCCAATGTGTTCTCCTTGCCTCTGGTCTTTTTATTCTGATATAATCTCTACCTTTATATTTCTATGATTCTAAATTGCAAAATAATATAAATATCAAATCATGCCCTGGCTGAAACCTTCCATATCTTCCTCCAATTTAGTGGTTATGTTCATTATATAATTATATATAATATAGATAGCCTTTCATGATCTGACCTCTGCCTGTCACATCAGCTTCATCTCCTTTTGATTCCATTGTATACTAAACTACTTGCTGTCTTTCAAATGTACCATATTCTTGGCACCTGCTTTCCTCTCTCCTTCACCCTAAGGAGGCTTCAAGGCTTGTTTTCTTGAACCGTCCTCCTGACTCTTCATCAGCCCCTCTTTCCTCCCCTATCAAGATATTCACCCTTCACTCTATATTCTTATGGTACATTGATTACAACAACTTTCATTTAAAGTATGTTCTTGTTTTTGCAGGTGTTGCTTTGCCTTTACTGCATTATTTAACTTCCTGAATACAGAAATTCTTTTCTACATCTTTGTATCTTCAGAACGTTCCATAGTGCCTCATATATAGCATGTCCTAAATAACTAACTGATTAAAAATGTGGAAAAAAATAATGATACATCTGTGTGATGGAATACTTCAGGGACTAAAATTCAGAAGAATTAGATCAACCTAATTTATAGTATAAATCTTTTACAGATATGTTTTTTCATGTCTGGGCTTTGGTTTTCTCATCTTTAAAAGCATGCCTATTAACTAGATACTCTCAAAGGCCCCTTCAGTGCTAAAATGTTCCAAACATATCTGTTTGGAACCAAATTGCTTAATGCAGTTCTATTTTTTTTTTTTTTCAGCAAAACCCCAAAGCATACAAAATCATCGAGCCACCTGAAAAAGTCAATCATCTTCCAAACAGTGAACAATTTATTTCCTAACTACTGGCAGAACACTTCCAGTCTTTTATAAATAGAAATCTTCCAGTAATACAAACAAAATTGATTGGACCTAGAGATTGAGCCTTTGGAAAATCTGATTGAATTTCTCATCCTCTTTGGAAGATGAGTATATAGTTTTAAGAGGTTTCATTTGAAGTCAGCTTGTACATGAAAATCTCACTTTGGATGTAAATAGCACTCATGCTTGGAGTCTTTCTGCTGAATCTCTAAAGCCATTTGCTAAGTTCAAAAATATTTAGCAAAATAAGTATTTTTGACAGAAATCTTTGCTTCCCTAATAGCATTTGGAAGTAAAAAAAGGCTTCTTGCTTATGGAATATTCATTATTGGCAATTTGGGGTGCATTTGCAAGCCACAAAAATCCTCTACTGATTATAGACTCTCTTCAGTTTGTCATAGTGTGTTCTGGAAGGAGCTGAATTTGGTCAAATTGGAGCCAAGGTATATCAGCCTTACACTGAAAACACTCATGGCAGCTGAGTATCTTGCTCTGCTGCAGCACAGCTGAGTAGGGAATGTCATGTGAGATATTTGAAACACAAGAAGATATTTTTTAAACTACTGTTTGGACATAGTCAATATATTAATATTAAAAAGCTGATGCTAAGAGACTGCAAACACGGTAATCCTATGAATTCTATAACTATAATTATTTGTGTTTGTGGTACAGAATCAACGGAGTCTCAGGATAAAGTCACTGATAACTCATGATGAATGACAGAAATTAAGCTTGCAATGGATGTAATTTCAGTCTCTTCCTGCTAAACATCAGCCTTGGTTACCAGAATGTCTGTAATTGGTGTATAGAAGGCATTTATGCCATACTTAACACAAAAGCAATGCTGCTTCTATTCCATGTTATTTCTGAATGGTGGCCTTAAAAAAGAAGTAAAAAATACCCCATACTTCAATTTATTTGTGCAAAGCTTGCTTTTAAAAAAATAATAAAGTAGAATAGATTGAGAAACAAACTCCCCTCACACACACACACACAGAGTCACTCAGGATTTGACCACCATTTTTTTCTGGGATGAATAGTTTGTATCAGCAAAAAACAGTAATTTGGCAGAAAACTATAAAAGTATTTCAATGAGTAGTTTATACTACAAAAAAACCCATGTGATTAAAAGTAAGAAATGGCTATGTGGAGAGTTTTTTGCAGTGGTGAAGAAGTAATGTGTGAATTTTGATAAAGTAATGTTCCGTTGTCCTCAGGCCATATTTCTAGCAAATTTAATCCTCCAAATATGCTTTTAAGCAAAATAGGCTCCTCACTTATCTCATGAAATAGCCATCACAAAACTCAAGCACCAAAACCACATGCCTTGAAAGGTTTATAGAATAGAATAGAAAAGTCTGAGGTAGAGAGATATTCAGAGAGAGAGACATTTGAAAAGGACTGTTTATTGTTTAACATAGAAGAAAAAGACAGAAAACTGCAGTGCAGGGCGAGCTTTTCTCACCGTCACATACAGAAACGGAGGCCGGAGGACTGATCCTTACTTATCAGAAAAATTATTACAAGTTCAGTATTCCCTGTGTCAGAACGCAAAGGAGTAGAGAATACATTTTTGGATAGCAAAACTTAACAATTTTCAGTCTTGAAATGAACAATGTTAACTCAGAAAAATCCTTTATACAGAGGAGAAGCTTTTGTAAAGGTGCCTAACCTAAAAAGCACTGCTATTCATTTCTAAGGAAACTTAATGTGCTAACATGCACGAGCTATAAGTGGTATATATTTCCAAGACACTATTGAGCACATCTGGCCAATGGCAGTTTCTGGCTATTCCTCTTCATTTTTCCAGTAAATACCTATCTTTTCTCCTCTTGTTTCCATAGTGAGTTTGCCAATGCTTGGCAATGATGATGCCCATTAGCATGCCTGCAGCCACTTGAGCAGCACAATTTCTTGAGATTTCTTGCTGTCATGGATGATGACAATGAAAAGACAAAAATAAACAAGATACGATTGGTTGGACTTACGCTGGAGAAAAAGAAAAATCAATGATGTGTTTAGAAAAAAGGCACTCTTCCTAGAAAGCAACAAGAACAGCTTACTTTCACATTTACAGGAGGAGAAAATCTGCCATATTTTTAATCTACTTCAATGATGGTGATAATATCAATGGAAGATGTTTCCTGTTGGAACACCTGCAGCTCAGCTCTCTGTGAGAAGCATGAAAGCTTAAGTTCTTCTATCTTCCTGAAGACAACACGACCTTGTCCAATATTAAAACAGCCAGGAGAGAAGGAAGAAAAGCTCTTGGACTTTATTTACTCTACCCTGAAAGCTCCAAATTTAACAATGAAGAACAACTGGTGGGTTGCCAAGTTTTGTGAAACTGCTAAGTAGGGTTGCTCTATCCAAGAAAGGTGTCAGTTGAAGGTTATGTGTAAGTTGAAGGTTCCTGGGTACCACCACATGTTCTGATCTGATGGGGAAATGGGAAGAAATGGATTAACCACTTTAGTTTGTCCCCTGTTTCCTTCTCCTTGGCAAATGCTCACATTTCTTCCTCTTCTTTTTCTTTTTGCCTCGATCTCTACTTTTCCCTCCTTTTGTTTTTTTACTATCATCCTCTTATATCACCTGCAGCTCTTTCTTCTATGTCTCTCCCCTCCTTCCCTATTAATATTGATTTCTCTTCTCCTTTTGCAGTTTTTCCAATCACCCACTGGTGTCAGACACTGTTCTTTGCAGTTCAAAAATAAATTAAAATTTAAAACTCTAGAGACTTGCACTCAAAGGGATCACAATCTCCTGTTGAAGATGAGAAAACATGAAATGTGTTTCCTCTGATTATACTTGAACAGTTTATTACATTTGACTGTGGTTATATCACTCTAATAAAACATCAGATCAAGTCTTTCCAACAATATTTAAAACTAAAAGTAGCACAAATCAAGAATTTACTCCAATTTGCCTAAATTTATGGACTGCTTAACAGCCGTATTGACAGACAGAATAGTATTGCATATGGATCTCTCTGGATCATTTCCCCAGAATATCTTTGGTAACAACCAACCTGACTCTGGGTGCTAAGTTGGATGCCATTCATCAGTATTCCTGTCTCTCTCCTGTGACACATACCACTGGTGACAAACTCAAAGTGTGTAGAAAGAGTGACTTTATTTTTAAAAATTAAATTAATTCTACATCCAAGCATTCCTCAATTATCAATATCCATTGCCAATATGCTCCCTTTATATTACACAAGGCTGTGTACTGCTTTATCTATCATTTTGGGAAACCCTCCCCATCCCAAGGTATGTAGGATCTTGGATATTTATAGGGTAAATATCCCCAAAATGAGAGATGAAATATTTTAATCTCCAACCTACCATGGTCACAACAGACAAAGACTTTGACATAGCTTGTGATTTTTTTTTTTTTAATATGGGATTTCTGCTACTACTTCTTAATCATGTACTCAGAGGCTTGTCTCACTCTTGGCTCCTGAGTCTCACTGACATTTCTCAACTTCCCATGGAGCAGTATCTCTTCTTAGATATGGTGCCCAAGAGAGATGACTGTGCATTTTCCTCTGCCTCCAAAATACCTAGCATAATTTCTTCAATGGACTTTAGCCTTCTACAAAACTAGAAAAGCTATATAACCTTAAAACTGTCTTTTCTACTCTTGAAGATACCTGAAGCAAGGCATATGAAGATAAATTATCCATCTGAAGTAAGAGAAGCAAGGTGGAGAGGGAGAAGTTTCAAAAATGTGGAGAAAACAAGCACAAATGAATTATCCTAAAATTATTTGACCCAGAGATTTCAAGTGTAGAAATAATGAGGCCTAAATAAATTTGGCAAGTTCAAAAGAGAGCAAGAAGGTCAGTGTGGCTGGTGCAAAGGGTAAAAGTAGAAGCAGAGAGACCAAGTTAGAAGGTTATTACTGAAGCCCAGTGATGATATGATTGGTGGCTTAGACTAGACTGGGAGAAGTGGGGTGGTATGTGCATAATACAGAAGTATTGTGGTGGTATAGTCATCGTGATTTATCCTTTTTAGTCCTCTTTAGTACATAAGGAGCAAATGGCAACCCACTCTAGTATTCTTGCCTGTAAAATTTCATGGACAGAGGAGCCTGGTGGGCTAGGGTTGCAAAGAGTCAGACATGACTGAATGACTGAGCATGAGTAGATAAGCAAGAAGGGCCAAAGTCTCGTTCTTTGATGCCTGGACAGTACTTCCCAGGAGAGAAGATGGAAAAGGGACCACTGAGAAAGGATTGAAAGTTTCGTTTAATCTTCTAAACTTTATTATCAAAGGAAGCTTTGCTTATCATTTATTCTCCACTTGGGTCTCAATCTGCAATCCCAATATATGATGACATGTGAAAAACAAACAAACGTTGTTACAAAACCTGACTGGTCATCAGATCATTTCGATACTTTCTTAAAAATTAGTTTCTTACTCCTTAACTCTAGACCTGCAGAATAAAAATTTTCTAAACATGGGGCACACATTTAGAAAACTGATTTTTAAAATCTTCCCAGATCATTCTAATTATGATGGGTTTAGGAACCACTGGAGAAAAGTATATGTAACATATCCCTGTGGTCCCCCAGAGATAATTGAAAGTGACCTGGCATGTAATAAGGCAAGAGGATTCAAGTGTCAATAATAATGGTTGGCCTATTTGCATTCAGAGACTTGTGAAACCTCAGCATAAGGCATGGTATACTATAAATAAAAACTTTTTGGATCTGGGAATTTGAAAAACTCAAATTTAGTTTCAACTCATCGACCTATTGGCGTGTGTATCTCTGGGCAAGACATGTAAACTCTCATTTTCTCAATTCTGTATGTGTAACAGGAGGGTAAAAGTACATGATTTAGAAGGTTAATATATGGGGACTGAGTTCAGGATCCCCGGGATGCTTATCACTACATCTGACACCCTAGTAGGACCTCAATTAACATTTAGAAATGAAGATGTAGAGAAGAAAGTAAAGATCAGTAACAACTTTCAAAGTTCTCTCTTCTTGATGCAAATTTCTCTAATAAGATTATTTGGAAAGCAGTGGCCCATTTAGAACAGTTTAAATGGGTCCTGTGTGTGTGTTTCCTGCCCCTACCCCCTAGAAATTTTACTTAGACTCAAATTGGCTTAAGGTTGAAAGAAAATTCTCTAGTGGCACGAAATTTTCTAATACTGGGAGAAGTTCTTGATATGGGTCATTGGCCCTGCTTTGAGTGAAGTTGTTATTAGGGATTTGCATGAAAATGCACAAGGACGTCCATCATATCTGCAAATGGCAGGAGCAGGAAAGGAGAGCTACCACGTGTGTTACTAACTCAAGCTCCCGAAAGATATGGTCCGGTTATCCCAGTAGGGCAGAGTGGACAAGATATGGGATAATCTGTATAAGAGTATAAAGCCCAGCACCTAGATCCAGGATATCACTTATTGAAATAAAGGATGGGAGAGACTTAATAATAGTTCCTTTAAAAATCTCCTAGGAGTTTTGTTCACTAGAAAGAGCAGAATTTGGTCACATCTATTTTTGTACTCACAGAATATCATTCTTATGTCTATGACAGCACTTAGAATATTTTATTTCATGGTTCATTTGGAATCTGTCTCTCATTTTAGTCCATGAGTAATATAAAAACAGAGATTACATCTTGTTCATCTTTAAAGATCCAACATCAATATCAGACCTGGCATAGAATGTACGCTCACTCAACATTCATTATATAAATGGAGATATGTATGAATTCAAGAATAGCAATGTATATCAGTAGGCTAGGATGTGGTAAATCAAGATATGGTAGAAATGGAGGCCTAAGGAGGGATGGAGAGGAAAAAAATCTATTAATCTATATGGATGATGCTAATTTCCAAAGATTAACAACTTTTCAAGCATAACATGATAATGTAGTATTTCCTAAAGTGTGATCTTCACTTACAAGGTACTTTGAAGAAAATAAATACTGGGGAGAGGGGATGATTTCTTGTTCAAAAATGGTCAGTCATTTCTGAATACTCAGCTAACATAAGATTCACAATGTATTTATTTTATTATTTTAATATTTATTTTTATTTATCTGTTTATTTATTTGGCTGCACCAGGTCTTAGTTCCAGCATTCTGGATCTTCTAGTTGTGCAAGTAGGATATAGTTCCCTGACCCAGGGTTGAACCCTGGCCTCATGTATTGGCAATGCAGAGTCTTAAACACTGGACCACCAGGGAAGTCCCACAATATATTATATTTTGTTGAAGGCTTTAAGAAGTTCTGCAAATAAAACTTTTAGTTTTATCTATCCTATTGTTTAATCCTGTCTTTGTGAATTAGTTTAACGACAGAATTACTTTTGTGTATGAGAGAGGGATATCATACTAATCTCCAAAAAAAAGCATTTGGGGAAGCCTGTTGGAGGAGAAGGAGTACTGCACTGGGAGTCAGGAGCCCTGGGTTCTACTCCTGACTCATCAATACTGGCCCAGAGCATAAATCCTTAGTGTCTGTACCTTGTCAGTACTGGATTGCCTTTATCACCTTTACCAATGTTATATCTTATTATGCATGGAATTAGGGCTGGAGTTCAGTGTAGAAGAGACTACTTCCTAGCATTTCAGGGAGAGGGGGGGAACATGTGTCTCAATTCAGTTCAATGTTCAGTCATGTCCAACTCTTTGCGACCCCATGGACTGCAGCACGCCAGGCCTCCCTGTCCATCACCAACTCCTGGAGCTTACTCAAACTCATGTCCATTGAGTCAGTGATGCCATCCAAGCATCTCCTCTGTCTCCCCCTTCTACTCCTTCCTTCAATCTGTCCAAGCATCATGGTCTTTTCCAATGAGTTAGTTCTTCACACCAGGTTGGCCAAAGTATTGGAGTTTCAGCTTCAACATCAGCCCTTCCAAAGAAGATTCAGGACTGATTTCCTTTAGGATGGTCTGGTTTGATCTCCTTGCAGTCAAAGAGACTCTCACGGGGCTGGTGCACTAGGATGACCCAGAGGGATGGTACAGGGAGGGAGATTGAAGAGGGGTTCAGGATGGGGAACACGTGTACACCCATGGTGAATTCATGTTAATGGATGGCAAAAGCAATACAATATTGCAAAGTAATTAGCCTCCAATTAAAATAAATAAATTTATATTTTTAAAAAAGAGTCTTCTCTGACACCACAGTTCAAAAGCATCAATTCTTTGGTGCTCAGCTGTCTCTATAGTCCAACTCTCACATCCATACATGACCACTGGAAAAACCATAGCTTCGACTAGACAGACCTTTGTTGGCAAAGTAATGTCTCTCCTCCTCAATATGCTGTCTACGTTGGTAATAGGTTTCCTTCCAAGAGCAAGTGTCTTATAATTTCATGGCTGCAATCACCATCTGCAGTGATTTTGGAGCCCCCCAAAATAAAGTCTCTCACTGTGTTCATTGTTTCTCCATCTATATGCCATGAAGTGATGGAACTGGATGCCATGATCTTAGTTTTCTGAATATTGAGTTGTATGCCAACTTTTTCAATCTCCTCTTTCACTTTCATCAAGAGGCACTTTAGTTCTTCACTTTCTGCCATAAGGGTGGTGTCATCTACATATCTGAGGTTATTGATATTTCTCCCAGCAATCTTGATTCCAGCTTGTGCTTTAGCCAGCTCAGCATTTTGCATAATGTACTCTGCATATAAGTTAAATAAGCAGGGTGACAATATACAGCTTTGCCATACTCCTTTCCCTATTTGGAACCAATCTGTTGTTCCATGTCCAGTTCTAACTGTTGCTTCTTGACCTGCATAGAGATTTCTCAGGAGGCCAGTAAGGTGGTCTGGGATTCCCATCTCTTGAAGAATTTTTCAGAGTTTGTTGTGATCCACACAGTCAAAGGTTTTGGCATAGTCAGTAAAGCAGAAATAGATGTTTTTTTTTCTGGAACTCTCTAGCTTTTTCAATGATCCAGCAGATGTTGGCAATTTGATCTCTGATTCCTCTGCCTTTTCTAAAACCAGTTTGAACATCTGGAAGTTCACGGTTCATGTATTGCTGAAGCCTGGCTTAGAGAATTTTGAGCATTACTTTACTAGCATGTGAGATGAGTGCAACTGTGTGGTAGTTTGAGCATTCTTTGGCATTGCCTTTCTTTGGGATTGGAATGAAAACTGACCTTTTCCAGTCCTGCGGCCACTGCTGAATTTTCCAAATTTGCTGGCATATTGAGTGCAACACTTTCACAGCATCATCTTTCAGGATTTGAAATGGCTCAACTGGAATTCCATCACCTCCACTAGCTTTGTTCATAGTGATGCTTTCTAAGACCCACTTGACTTCACATTCCAGGATGTCTGGCTCTAGGTGAGTGATCACACCATTGTGATTATCTGGGTCATGAAGATCTTTTTATTAAGTTTGATTTAATCTAACCTGATTGGAGAAGGAAATGGCAACCCACTCCAGTGTTCTTGCCTGGAGAATCCCAGGGACGGGGGAGCCTGGTGGTCTGCCGGCTATGGGGTTGCACAGAGTTGGACATGATTGAAGCGACTTAGCAGCAGCAGCAGTAGCAGCAGAGATCTTTTTGTTCAATTCTTCTGTGTATTCTTTTTTTTTTTTTTTATTTTATTTTTAAACTTTACATAATTGTATTAGTTTTGCCAAATATCTTTGCCACCTCTTCTTAATATCTTCTGCTTCTGTTAGGTCGATACCACTTCTGTCCTTTATCGAGCCCATCTTTGTATGAAATGTTCCCTTGGTATCTCTAATTTTCCTGAAGAGATCTCTAGTCTTTCCCATTCTGTTGTTTTCCTCTATTTCTTTGCATTGATCGCTGAAGAAGGCTTTCTTATGTCTCCTTGCTATTCTTTGGAACTCTACATTCAGATGCTTATATCTTTTCTTTTCTTCTTTGCTTTTCGCTTTTCTTCTTTTCACAGCTATTTGTAAGGCCTCCTCAGACAGCCATTTTGCTTTTTTGCATTTCTTCTCCAAGAGGATGGTCTTGATCCCTGTCCCCTGTACAATGTCACGAACCTCATTCCATAGTTCATGAGGCACTCTATCAGATCTAGTCCCTTAAATCTATTTCTCACTTCCACTGTATAATCATAAGGAATTCGATTTAGGTCATACAGAATGGTCTAGTGGCTTTCCCTACTTTCTTCAATTTCAGTCTGAATTTGACAATAAGGAGTTCATGATCTGAGCCACAGTAAGCTCCCAGTCTTGTTTTTGCTGACTGTATAGAGCTTCTCTATCTTTGGCTGCAAAGAATATAATCAGTCTTATTTCGGTGTTGACCATCTGGTGATGTCTATGTGTAGAGTCTTTTCTTGTGTTGTTGGAAGAGGGTGTTTGCTATGACCAGTGCGTTCTCTTGGCAAAACTCTATTAGCCTTTGCCCTGCTTCATTCCATACTCCAAGGCCAAATTTGCCTCTTACTCCAGGTGTTTCTTGACTTCCTACTTTTGCATTCCAGTCCCCTATAATGAAAAGGACATCTTTTTTGGGTGTTAGTTCTAAAAGGTCTTGTAGGTCTTCATAGAATTGTTCAACTTCAGCTTCTTCAGCATTACTGGTTGGGGCATAGGCTTGGATTACTGTGATATTGAATGGTTTGCCTTGGAAATGAACAGAGATCATTCTGTCGTTTTTGAGATCGCATCCAAGTACTGCATTTCGGACTCTTTTGTTGACTATGATGGATCCTCCATTTATTCTAAGGGATTCTTGCCCACAGTAGTAGACATAATGGTCATTTGAGTTAAATTCACCTATTCCAGTCCATTTTAGTTCTCTGATTCCTAAAATGTCGACGTTCACTCTTGCCATCTCCTGTTTGACCACTTCCAATTTGCCTTGATTCATGGACCTAACATTCCAGGTTCCTATGCAATATTGCTCTTTACAGCATCGGACCTTGCTTCTATCACCAGTCACATCCACAACTGGGTATTGTTTTTGCTTTGGCTCCATCCCTTCATTCTTTCTGGAGTTATTTCTCCACTGATCTCCAGTAGCATATTGGGCACCTATCGACCTGGGGAGTTCCTCTTTCAGTATCCGATCATTTTGCCTTTTCATACGGTTTCGTATATGCCTTTAGGTTCTGGCAATTAAAAGATCATCATAAATGAAATATATTACTTCTTTTAACTTCAAATAATGTTATTCAAGTCACTGTTTTAAATGCCAAATTGTATGAAGAAAATCATAATACCATGCATTGGGTTGTCATTTCTGACTTCCACGGAGTTCAGATTGCTTTTACATATGTTATTCTGGACACTTGCAATCCAAGGAGCTAGAAAAAGAGAGATATTATTATGCTTATTTTACAAAGAGCAGGGTGCTGTGCTCAAAGAGGCTAGGTAATGGCCTCAGAATCCCCAAAGAAACAAGCTTTACAATCATGTTCCCAGCACATCCATTCTAGGATTCTACCTATTCACCCCTCGACTTTGTTCTGTTACATTGCTTTGTGACATTTCCTCTTCAAACTCCTGTAGCAATCTCTCTGGCCCTCTCTGATGGGATGTTTGCTTGTTCAGAATATCTACTTTAACAACCTTTACAGAGACCCTGAAATGTGAAGAATAACATTTCTGGTTATCAGAGACAGGAATGAGGACTTGAGGAACAGAATTCATGGAAGAAAGATTAAAATGAATATTAGTCTCTTGCCCTACGAGGAGTTCACCGTCAATTAGAGTTGAAGGAGGTGGGATGCTGTAAAGCAAACAAGATACAAAAACACAGGGGCAGGAATAAAGACCCCAGTGGTCCGAATGTGGAGGTCAGCTGCCTGCAGGGCCCCAGGCAGGACTCTACTTTAGAATGTGAGAGAGATTGCTTTTACACGTAGTACCATAAATGGTATTAGAGCTTCCTGGGTGGCAATTGGTAAAGAATCTGCCTGTCAATGCAGGAGATGCAAGAAATGCAGGTTAATCCCTGGGTGAAGAAGATAGTCTGGGAGAGGAAATGGTAACCCGATCCAGTATTCTTGCCTGGTGAATCCCATGGACAGAGGAGCCTGGCAGACTGCAGTCAGTGAGGTCATAAAGAGCTGGACACAACTAAGCAACTGAGCACACACATCACACACAGCATAAATGGTATTAGGTCTTCAATAATTCAATTTACCAAAGGAAAATGGTATAATGACTGAATATCTCTCATTCAAGGCTAAAGCAAAAATGATTTTTAGCAAGCCTGGCCATCTGGCAGAATTGTAAGAGCCTTGGCAAGGTCATGAGAGCAGAAGGTGGATGGATGATGTATAAGATGCGATTCTGATCACAATCAATTTGCTTTAAGTCTTCACATAATCAACTTGTATGAAGACTCCTCTCTGCCTTTAATATTGTGTCTGCCTGCAATACGGGAGACCTGGGTTCAATCCCTGGGTCGGGAAGATCCTCTGGAGAAGGAAATGGCCACTCACTCTAGTACTCTTGCCTGGAAAATCCCATGGATGGAGAAGCCTGGTAAGCTACAGTCCATGGGGTCACAAAGAGTCGGACACGACTGAGTGACATCACTTTCACTCTGCCTTTAACAAACTAACAATCTAATTAAGTAGGCTCTGTTAACAGATAATCAGAGAACAGTAGCCAGACTAATCAAACAGCATAGTTTTCCTTCGATTCTAAGAGGTCTCTGATACTTTCTACTATTTTATATCTGATGTCACTCTTTAGTTCAAGTCAAGATTATCTGATTAGAACTATTAAAAAGATTTCCTCCCTCTCCCCCTTCTCTTCTTCCAATATCTTTTAAACACTTATGTGCTAAGTCTTATGTGCTAAACTTAGCACATAAGAACTGTACATATTATACATGTTATGTATACATGACTCTTAGATTGCTAAGGACTACACATGACTTAAGTTATTTTATCTCCTTACTGTCTATAGAACTCCCCCTTAGCTTTATAATGTGTTCACGGTCTGGGCTTAGTGTTTATTTACAACTTCTTCTCTACAGCCATACCTGAAATGACCAACTGGAGTAAACTCAGAGAGAAAGAGAGGATATTGTAGCCGTGAAATAAAAGCAAGCTGTCAAGAAGAAGAGAGAGTCCTTGTGCCTAAGAAAGAGTTTCCAACGTAGAAGCCATGGTCATTTTTTTTTTTTTCCCAGAATGTGACATCCCATCACTTCTGCCATTCTTTGTTTGTTAGACATGAATAAGTAAGTTCCACCCCCACTCAAGGGGAGAATATTACACAAGAACATGAAGAACAGGAGACAGGACCTCCAGAGGCCACCTCAGAGGCTTCTAACTACAGAAAGGATGAGAGCTATTTGGCAGTTCTATAGACAAGTCCATCAAAATTGAGCAACAATAGGGAAGAGATCTCCAAGGGAAAATATCAAAATGGAACTAGAGATTATCTGATACATATGACAATATATCAATATGGGTGAAAAGCAGTATTGAGAGGCATATTAGAATTGTGTTGCATTAAGAAGAAACTGCTGAAAATGTATAGATAATTTCGCAAAGGAAAAGAAATAACATACAACCAGGAAATTAACTTATGAAAGAAAACAAAACATTTAAGAAAGAAAATAGAGTCGTAGCATACTGCTTGTGAAAGTGTTAGTTTGCTCAGTAGTGTCTGACTGTTTATGACCCCATGGACCGCAGCCCATCAGGCTCCTCTGTCCATGGAAATCTAAAGGCGAGCATACTGGAGTGGGTTGCCATTTACTCCTCTAGGGGATCTGCTCAAGCCAGGGATTGAACCTGGGTCTCCTGCATTGATGGCAGGTTCTTTGCCATCTGAGCCACCTTGGCTCAGCAGCAAATAATATTTACATGGACAAAGTCATGTAAATGAGGACTCAACAAAATTGTGACATAACTATGCTCAAAGAGAGGGTAGGAAGAAACAATTAAAGAATATGGACAGGACACACTACTAAATCCTCATCTACCATAGTGGGTCAATAGATCATTTCTAAAGTTGAGATCAGGTTAATAAATAATTCTTGAAATGTTTAAATCAAGAAGTCAGCATTGATGTATTATTTAGAAACAAGAAGGAAAATATCAAACAATAGTCAAATATCTCAACGTTTTTAGAGGCTGGAACTAGGGCATAATGGGAAAAATTAAGTGTCTGCTGTTTTTCATTATAAGACTTGAAGGCATTTTAGCTTTTCTTTAAAAAAAGACTGTAAACATATGCTTATTTAATGAAAATAAAATAATTTGAAAACAAATATAAGTACAAATATACTTTAGACACTGTATTAGGTGAGAAGCATACAAAGATGAATAAAGACCATGTCTGATTTCAAATTTCTATACTTTAATAGAACCTACAGCATAGTCACAAAGTTGTTTTGTTTTTTTTTTTTCTTTTCATTGCTTTAACAATAAATGTGTCTGGTTAGGGTTAATCTTTGCCTAATGAAATGGAAAGGAGTTCTGATTAATTGAAGATTCTGGTTAGCTGAGTTTTAATGACTCAAAGACAGAAGTCTCTCTCCACTTTGCCTGTCTTCCCTTTTCCCTGTAACTTTTTGTTTTGTTTTGTTTTGGGTGGGGGTTTGTTTTTGGTTTCAGTTTTTTTGGCCATCCCACATTGCATGTGGAATATTAGTTCCCCGACCAGGGATCGAACCGTTCTTGCCCCCTGCAGTAGAAGGATGGAATCTTAATCACTGGATCCCTGGGAAGTGCCTCTCTGTACCTTTCCCAGCACAGCAGACCCACCTTCCACCGGAAACACACAGAGAAAAACTGACTCTGTCTTTTTACTCAAAATGAGGACACCTGAGAATGCAGCTGCTGTCTGTTCCACGCGAGCTTCAAGGACTGCTGCTGCTTAGCAAACGGGCCTCACGGGCCAGGAGTAACCAAGTGTGATTCCAGGTCCAAGCCACTGATCACGTCTGAAGTGTTATGCTTGAAACCCAGAGAGAGAGAGGAATGTACTTATTGGAAAAATGTGTTTTTACCATAAAACTTCTGAGAAAATATAAGCTGTAAACTAGTTAACATTTTTCTTCTGGACAGCTGGTCAGATATAAAAGTCAGCTGGTGATAGCTTTTATAAGCAAATATGATTTCTGAGGCAGAGCAATTCTAGGAGCATGAACAGCTTTATGAATACCAACAGCTGGCCAGTTGAAGGAGATAACCTCTGCCTTTTTTTTTTTTTTTTCCTTTTGTTTGGGGCAGCACACAGTCTGGAGTTGGAAACTGTCTTCTAGAATAACAGAAGGGCTGGATTTTGAAGCTCATGTACCAACAAAAAACATATTTGTCAAGGGATTCAATAGTTTAACAGAGCCTGGCTTTTGGTAACCAATACAAAGATGAGGACACTAAAAAGTATACTGTTCTCAGTTTGCAGAATTCTTTGCAATTCACCAAGGGTCATGGAAATAAAGACTATGGATCAATGGCACTCACATTAGAAATAGAGGACATGAGGACTTCTGTGGTGACTCAGTGTGGAAGAATCCGCCTGCCAGTGCAGGAGCCACAGGTTCAATCCTTGATCCGGGAAGACCCCCCATGCTGTGGAGCAACTGAGCCTATGTGCCACAACTATTGAGCCTGTGCTGCAGAGCTCATATGCCGCAACTACTGAGCCACGTGCTCTAGAGCCTGAGCTCCACAACAAGAGGGGCCACTGCAATGAGAAGGCCACTCATCACAACTAGAAAATAGCCCCCACTTTCTGCAACTAGAGAAAAGCCTGAGCAGCAAAGAAGACCTAGTACAGCCAAAAATAAATAAACAAAATTATTAAAAACAAATAAACAGGGGACATGAAAAAAAATACTGATATCCAGGATCCAATTATGCCAATCATTGGAATAGGGCTTCAGCATTAGTATTTTTCAGTAAGAATGGCAGGTCATTCTAATGTGGTTAGCACTATATGAGGGGATGTTAAGAATGAGAGGTGTGGTATGGTGAAAAAAGCTTGGACATGGAACACATCAATCCTTTATTTACTGGTTGTGTGACTTTGGATCAGAATCTCAGCGTCTTTAAGTTTTGGTTTCTTCATTTGCAAAATGAAGGATTGGAATCTTCTTAACCTTTATCAGAAAATTTAAGGCTCAGGAGAGGTCCTCTGAAAGCACTTTGCAAACAATGATACTCAGATCCAATATCAGTTATGACGTTCTTCTGACCCTAGTTCTAACACACAGAAGTATCATGTGAGAAAACAAAACAAAACTCACAGCAGCCTGACAACAGCTGGAAACTCTGGATGGTCAGTCTTTCCAAGAAAAGCTCTACAAGGCATAACATTATGGTCATCCAAACCCAAATGGTCACCTCTTGATCAGACCAACCAAGAAAATAAAATTCCAAAAATGGAACTTGGAGAAGGAGAAAGAGTAAGAAAGAAGATTCAGGAAGAAGGAATCTACAAGACCTCTGTGACCCTCCTGACATCCCAGCCCTGGAAGCTTGCCTTTTGTTTCCGTTTACATCAGCCCTGCTCTTTGAGTGCTGATTCATGCTGATGTAGGTCAACTGCCTAACACGGAGTAGATGCTTCAATATCAATTCAAATATTGTCTAAAATCTCAATATGAAGAAATACTCTCATTATAAAGTTATATCTATCTCTAGGTACAGTTTGGACCCTGAAAATGTAAAGAAGCTGAGGAAAGAAGGACGAGTGAGCCACAAAGGATATGAAACCCAAAGTTTGGCCGCAAAAGCTGGATCACGAAGCCATTATTAACCACCATCTCAGCGACAGTGCAGAACACAGGACTATATCTGCCTGAAGCCCTCTTTATGCAGGAGAATTAAACCCTCAGCCTCTAAAGATAATCTCCTGGGGTTCCTGGCAATCTTACCCTCTAACTGGTGTTAAAGTGATGTAATTACCGTAGGAGCAAATAGAGGGGGAGTCATTCAACAGGAGAGAGGGTCTGAGTGAAAACTCCAAGGTGGACAGGATTGAACAAGTCAAACAAAAAGGATGTTAAGAAAGCAAACAACATGACTAAAGGGAAAGCTGCAGTCCAAAATAACTGAGACATTAATCATAATCTATTTTCAGCTGAGGGCAGCTAGCTGCCAGTCTATGTGAGGTGAGACCAGTCTCTGGAGAGGTCAGAGTTCCAGTGGCATTGTTTCTCAACCATACTTCTGAGTGTAGATGACTTCTGGTAAAGTTGGTTGGACAGCATCATTTCTTTGGTTTTTTAGTCTTTTTTTTTTTTTTTTTTTTTGGCTTTTTTTTGAGAGGGTCATGGTTTTTAGAGGAAAAAACAAGCAGCCTTCTACTGTAAAGGCACAAACTTGTTCTCCGTTCATTGAACATTTAGTCATTCCACAAGTGTTGGGTTTGGGTGAGTGGTAGTGGAGGAACTTGAGGTTATTTATTTGTTTTTCGCCTCTTCTGTGCGTGAGGCCCTTTGCTAAGTACTGAGGACTCAGTGCTGAGCAATTCAGGATTCCTGCCTGTAAGGAGCTTACAAGAATCCTGCCATTGAGAAAGCAAAGGAAGTAGGCAGATGAGCTATGTGACCTTTGACAAATGACTCGCCCGTGGATTTCAAAATATCGAAGTGGATTCATATTTAGAACCACTTCATGAGGTAGTTGAGAGTATTTGATAGAATAATGCATGTAAAACACTCAGCACTGTGCCAGGTACATAACAAGCACGTTATAAATACTAACTATTGGTGTTCCTAACCACGTCACTGAGCTTGATCAGGGCAAGCAGGGCAGACGGGTAGGTTATTCTCTGGTGCTGAGACCACTGTTAGCACTCAGCCAGCAGGCTCTCCTGACCAAATGAACATGCATCTGGCTGGATTCCATAATTCGAACCTTACAACTTCAGGTTCTCTAAGCTTCTCCCCGAGAGCTGCACTCACAGACTTGATGAAAGGCAACTGGCCATGCTTACCAGTTTAAGCCAACTAGTCCCCTGCCATATGCCAGACATATGTGTTCTCGCAGTAAACAATCACATATGAAAAGAAGAAGGAAAAAAAATGACAGTTGTTGCTTTTCCAGTGGAAAGGATAGTGGTAACCTACAATACAGACATTGTCATTTACAAGAAGTAAAGAAGCCCTTGGACTACTCAGGCCGAGTGTTTCCACTTGGACAGAGCAGCTGCTAGCCAGATGGTCGCTTGGGGGCAGATCCAGGCTGGGAACCTCGGCATGGCTTGTGATGAGCAGGAGGAGTAAATGCAAAACAAAACTTGCTTTCCTTTGGAAAATATTGCCTCAGCCTGCTGAGGGAATTTGCCTCATCAGAAACCACAGTTAAAGTGCTGGTGATTAGTAAGAGATGATGGAGATGAGCTTCTCGCTTCTTATCCTCAAACAAAGGAAGCCTCTGGTCTCCCTGCAACACTCTTATTTCTGGCACTGAGCCAGGCAATGGGTAGCATTTGCTCCTAAATGATTTAAAGACTATCAGTTTTAGGATACAGTGTCTTTGTGATGCTTGAGGATTGGGCTTCCTTAAAGAAAAAGTTCTTTTGAGAGATTATAGGCAGTGTCCTTGCCTGGAGAATCCCAGGGACGGGGGAGCCTGGTGGGCTTCTGTCTATGGGGTCGCACAGAGTCGGACACGACTGAAGCGACTTAGCAGCAGCAGCAGCAGGCTTTTTAAGACTGAAATTTTTGGCCTCAACTTGATGATGCAGGTTCCTTTATTTGAAGGCCCCTTACAACCAAGGATCACATCTTAGTAACTTTTGTAGGGCTAACACTATGTGCTCAATAAATGGTGAGTACGTGTCAGGGGTTTGGGTGGTCAGCGAATGAAAAAGACAAAGAAACTCATGAAGGAAAAGAGAGAAAAGGAGAAAGTAAGAGGGAAATGAGAAAGTGGAGGAAGAAAGGAGCAAAGGGATGAAGAAGGCAGCGTAGACTATGGACCAGGGAAGCCAAGTAGGGCACTCATCTCTCAAGAGATGTAAATATGGGGAAGGTTTTGTCTCTTCAGCAGATTATTAAAGATTGGACTGAACAACTGTACCTCCCAGAAAATATAGTACAGATGACCTTGTATAAAACCTACTGGCGGGAACTGGAGACCACTGGAAAACAAGAAGAAAACTCTAAATGGGCCTGAGCTTTCCATCTGAATTGACTAAAGTCACCTGGAAATGACTAGCTCAAACAATCTGCAGCAAGTAGAACAGAGGGCAATGAGAGAAAGACCAATTACAATAAAAATAAAGATGGTTTTTGCACACTTGAAGTTTTAGCATCAGCTATGCATCAAATGTTTCCAACTTAATTCAATTGGACAAGTGTTTGTGGAAAGCTTGCTGTGATGACTGAAAAGCCATAATTTTCCCGCATGCAAAGTTCTTTTGCTCTGAGTTGAGAATTAACTCAACCAGGGGATCTCTCAGTGGTGATTCAGACATTCATTTTTCTAAAGGTAGGGTCTCAAAGAAACAATCTCTCAAATGCCTCCCAGCTATGGGAATCTTGATTTCAGGGTTTCTATATCATGATGATACCCTGTATCTACACAACAGTCTTCAACTACAGGGTGTGAAATTGTCATTATTATCATGTTAGTTAAAAGGAGGGGAAATGAAAAGCAGGGAGTTTAACAAAGGACTTGTCAAAGATAGTCACTCAATAGTAAAACTAAGACCTAAACCCTGGTCTTCTAATATCAAGGGCACTACGTTTCTGTTCTATCTCATTCACTCATGGATACAGCTTACAGACTTCATTTTGCAGGTTCAGAAACTAGATTTTTAACAACTCACTGAGGGAAAACTGAGTTCTCAATCTAGATTTGTTAATCTCATTCATAAGAGACTAACTTCTACCAGAGAGGGAGAAGAAATCACTGGTTCTAGAGTAAGAGACCATTATCTGTCCAGGAAATTCTGGAGTTAACTGGAAAACACAGACAGAATCGTGTGTGTGTGTGCGCGCACATGCATGTGTTTCTGTATTTTTCTTTCTTCACTTACTGCATGAAGTGTGCTAACTTGATTGAGCACCTTGCTGTTTCTGGAGAGCATTGTCCAGGAGGGGCCTCGAGGTACCTTAGGTCCTGCTGCAGACTGTGTACTTGTTACTCAACCTTGAGCTCTTGGCATAAGGAGCTTTGTCTCCCTGACCTTTCTTTGTGCTGAGAGGACCATTTCATTCAGTGGGATGGCCGTTACAGTCTAGTTGTGAGAATGACTATTTGCCATAGATCAGAGCAGAAAGCCACTGCTTATCAGCACATCAGGGACAAGATATGCATAATCTGAGATTGGAGAGCCAGTAACAAGAGGTTTTTCTTTGATGGATCATACCATCGTCATCAGCTTGTTCATCCCCAAACACTGGAGTGAACCCAAATGGTACAGTGACTGTATTTTCTAAACTTATGTTTGGTACAGGAATTTTGACAACTTTTGCTCTTTTTGGTGTATTAATTTTTTGAAGTCTGTAAGGTTCTAAACATTGAATCACATTAAACATTCTCTTTTATATATGTATATCTTTTTTCCATGCCACTTCTATAAAAGGAATCTTTAAATTCTTTTTACGAGATGCTTCAACAACTGCAAGAAGATCCAACCAGTCCATCCTAGAGGAGATCAGTCCTGGGTGTTCATTGGAGGGACTGATGTTGAAGCTGAAACTCCAATACTTTGGCCACCTGATGCGAAGAGCTGACTCATTTGAAAAGACCCTGATGCTAAGAAAGATTGAGGACAGGAAGAGAAGGGGACGACAAAGGATGAGATGGTTGGATGGCAGCACCTACCCAATGGACATGAGTTTGGGTAAACTCCAAGTGTTGGTGATGGACAGGGAGGCCTGGCGTGCTGCAGTCCATGGGTCACAAAGAGTCAGACACGACTGAGTGACTGAACTGAACTGATTTAACAACTATTTATTTTTTAAAATTACATTTACTGAAAATAAGAAAATTATGTGGAATTAGAATCATCACATTTCTTTTTTTTTTAATGTTTTTATTTTTTTATTTTTTTAAATTTTATTTTATTTTTAAACTTTACATAACTGTATTAGTTTTGCCAAATATCAAAATGAATCCGCCACAGGTATACATGTGTTCCCCATCTTGAACCCTCCTCCCTCCTCCCTCCCCATTCCATCCCTCTGGGTCATCCCAGTGCACCAGCCCCAAGCATCCAGTATCGTGCATCGAACCTGGACTGGCAACTCATTTCATACATGATATTTTACATGTTTCAATGCCATTCTCCCAAATCTTCCCACCCTCTTCCTCTCCCACAGAGTCCATAAGACTGTTCTATACATCAGTGTCTCTTTTGCTGTCTCGTACACAGGGTTATTGTTACCATCTTTCTAAATTCCATATATATGCGTTAGTATACTGTATTGGTGTTTTTCTTTCTGGCTTACTAGAATCATCACATTTCTATACTATTTGCAGTCCCTTATATAACAATGGGCTTCCCTGGTGGCTAAGATAGTAAAGAATTTGCCTGCAATGAGGAAGACCTGGGTTCGATCCCTGGGTTGGGAAGATCCTCTGGAGAAGGGCATGGCAGCCCACTTCAGTATTCTTGCTTGGAGAATTCCATGGACAGAGAAGCCTGTTAGTCCATTGGGTCACAGTTGGACATGACTGAGCGACTTTCACTATATAATAAATATTATAATATTCTCCTATTTCCCAAAACTGCTTCAATTTTTTAAAAAAAATAGACTTGCTAAAAACAAGCCAAATAAAATATGGCTTTGGGATTTAGGCTCACACAGTTTTAGTAAACCTATGCTAGAACTACATGATGTGTAGCATATAATGTATGATGCTGTAGACAGGATGACATCCTTCCTGCTCATCAGAGAGCCTTCAGCTGCCTGCCCTTCAGATATTATCTCAGCCACAGAAAGCCACTTTGCCCAAAGTCATTTCCTTCCTGGGAGAGCTCAGATACTATTAATATCATTAGTCAGGGCAGGGAATAAAATCCCAGTCATTTCAATGGGGACCACTCAAATGTCCAGTGTTGCTCTAAATCACCCCACGGGGTAGCTAAGACTGCCTTGTTGTTCAGTCACCAAGTCGTGTCCGACTCTGCAATCACATGGACTGTAGCACTCCAGGCCTTCTTGTCCCTCTGTCTATTAAGCGTGTATTGAAGCTCAGCTTTCCCTGTTTCTAATCTTGCTTCCTTTTATTTCCCTTAACAGATCTTGACACCAGGAATATCTCATAATAAACATCTTGGCTCCTAAACTTCTTATCAGAGTGTGCTTCCCAGACAATTAAACCTGTGGCTTGCAACAAGAATATAGTTCTTGAAAACAGGAACATTTGTCTTATTCACAGATGCCATATATCCCTAGTTCCTGGGACAGTATCTGGCAATGGATAAATAAATAGATACAATGAAAGAATAGGATTATCCTGGTAGAGAGTACTCTCCAGACAGTAAGTAAAAAACAAGAGGTAGGAGGGAGTCTGGAGCCATCAGCACTCATTATTTTCTTGACAATGCAGAGAAGAGTGTGAATGGAAGAGGGACCAGGGGGAGAGGCAGTTGGTTAGGAGGAAGGCCCTTGATGAAATCCACAACCTGGAACCAGATGCAGGCCTACCAGGTTTAGATCATAAAGAGAGAGTCTGTTTAAAGGTCCATTGAACTGTCTGGACTAACAAATTGGACTGTGTTTGGACTACTTAGTAAATAGCACAGTAGTCTGACTATTGGAATTTCTGTGAATGGGTAAATTGAATTGATGGGCTAAAGAGAACATGAACCTTTCCTTCCCATAGAATTTTTTTTTCTAAAGACAGTCATTCAGGGACTTCCCTGGTAGTCCAGTGGTTAAGAATCCACCTTACAATGCAGAGGATGCAACTTCAGTCCCTGGTGGGGGGACTAAGATCCCATGCATGGGGCAGCTAAGCCTTTGTGCCACACATACAGCTGTACCCTGCAATGAAAGATCCCCTGTGACACAGCAAAGACTCCAAGTGCCACAGCAAAGATTTGACACAGACAAACAAATGATTCTTTTAAAAGAGACAGTCATTCAGTGAAAGGCTACTGTTGTCTCTGAGGGAAAAAACATGATATATGGAATATTTGATTTTACACATTTATTCATGACTATGAAATCAGTAAATCAGTGTCAAAATGTTCTGGGAATGTTTACGTAACAGAAGATAGTTTAAGAGAATGAAAGTGTTGGGTTCAAAAGGAAGGAAAAATCAGACTCCAGTTAAGGGAACATGGCCAACCTTTTTCTTGATCATGTCTTGATTGCACATCCCTCCCCCTCCTCCTTGCTAAAAGGAGAGCATACTGTGCTGTCTGTTCAGGTTGTCTTATCAAAATGACACTGGCTGGATGGCTAAAACAACAGAAATTTCTTTCTCACAGTTATGAAGTTTGGGAAGTCCAAAATCAAGGTGCCAGTGGATTCAGTTGCTAATGAAGGGTCTCTTCCTAGCTTGCAGATGGGCCACCTTCTTGCTATTAAATACATCCATGCATGTAATGTCCTCCATATGGAGGGATAGAGAGAAAGAGGAAGGGAGGGAGGGAGAGAGGAACAAGCTTACTGTCTGGTATCTCTTTTTATAAGGACACTGATTCTCTCAGATCAGGGCCCAATGCTTATGACCTCATTTAATCTTAATCACTTTTTTAGGGGGCCTCATCTCCAAATATCATCACAATGAGGGTTAAGGCTTCAAGATACGAGGTTTCTGGGGACCCAAAACTTTCAGTCCATAACATATATACAACTCCTATAATTCCCTGTAGAGTGCTCTGAAGAACTAGAAATTTCTAGTATGAACCTAGTATAATCACAATTAAATAAAACATTTTCTGTGGTCTGTTTTAACATCACTGGGGCTTCCCTGGGCCTAGAAGATCCACTGGAGCGGGGAAAAGCTACTCATTCCAGTATTCTTGCCTGGAGATTTCCACAGACAGAGAAGCCTGGTGGGCTATAGACCATGTGATCTCAAAAAGTCAGACACTACTGAGCTATGAACTTCATTTAGCAAAACATTAAGCTTTAATAAATATGAATGACCCAATCAATGTCTCCAGTACACTGATGAAGGATATGGCAGAAATGCTGACACTATAAACACCCTTCTCTGGGAACTACAGATGCGTTCTATCATCTTGCCTCCATATAAAACAGACAGCAAATCATTCTCTTGAAAAGCAAAGCAGATGGGCAAAGCGGCTGTGTTCATTTTTCCAGATAAACAGAATGCACAGTCCATTTGAGGAGAGGATTCAGAGGTTTGCATGGGTTGCGGATTGTCTTGAGAATTGGACCTAAACATTTCAACTTCAAGTTTAGCATCCTATCTTTTTGCCGAGTCCCTAGGACAGGCGAAGAATGCCTTTACTCTGCCTCGTCAAGCCTTCTAGGTTTCACTTAATGAGGACCACTTTCACCAGAGTGAGATACAAGCCCTGTCACGATGTGTGAGATCACACTGGAGCAGAACCAAGAATGACTCAAGCCAGCCAGCCCTCCTGCGGCAGTGAACAACTCACGCTCCGTTCCCTTGGCCAGCCTACCTTTGTGAATTGAGCCCTTCCATGTCTGGCTAACTCAAGGCCAGAGCCCTTCACGCCTTATGGAAATAGAAAGCTGAGGCTTCCAGGTCTGCTTTCAAACAGGGACTGGGATGCAAAAGGATCCATGCATTAGGCAGTCTTTTCAGCAGAAAAACATTTGGAGAAATGTCACAGTGGAGAGTGTTTCCAGTTCAAACTGCATTTCGAGGCTTGTGGTTAAAGCGTGGATTCAGAAAGCATTGTTTCAAAATGCATAGACCTGGCTGAAATCACTGAGTTGCTTTCTTCTCTGCCTTTCTAACTTTTCTACCCGGGTCTTGTCCTGCTCTCATTTGTAGATTCTTCTCTCTTCTCTCTCATGTTTGTCCTCTGCCTTCTTCTTGCCCCTTTAATCCCCCTTTTCCTTTCCTCCTTCAGTTAATTTTCTCTTCTGGACCCTTCATTCCTTTCTTTTCTCCTTGTCATCAGTTGCTTCTTTTAATTTATTTTTCTTTTATTTACTTTTTTCCTTCTTTCCTTTCCTCATATTTGCCAAAGTTTGCTTGTAAAATGAAACGAAAGCCAGCTGCAGACAATGTTTTATTTGATTATGGTGATTCTAGATCCATATTAACCAGAAAAAATACAGAATTTCAGGACAATCAAAAGAGAATTATGACAGTATCTATTCTTTACTTTTTGCAAGGAAGAAAAGGGAGGTGTATGTCACTGAGACATGAGCAACAGAGAAAAAAGTTGTGCACCTTCCCCTAAATGTAGTTAGCTATATATTTTTCCCACCTTTATTCTCACATTTTTATCACTGTAATCATTCTTCAAGATAAGTACATACTACAGTTAATATATAGAATACTGTTACTGATGTATAACTAATTCACTTTGCTGTATAGCAGAAACACATTTTAAATCAACTATACTCCAATAAAAATGTAAAAAATAATAAAATATTCACAATAAAAATGATTAAAAATTTTAAATAAAATAATAACAAAATAATAATTCTAAAAAAGAAAAGAAAATGAAAACCCTGACGGATTATTTAAGTCAAAGATGGCATAATTAGTGACCCTACTCACCCCTCCTCACGTGGCAGCAGGATTAAGAAGCCCTCCCCTCACCCACTCCTAGTTATAGTTACACAAATTATACCAAAGGCTAAGGCCACCAATGGCCTATCATTTGAACAAAAATAATAGTGGAGTAGTTCTAAAATAACCCTACGATATAACACAGGTTTGGATTCTTGAGTCATTTAACAGATGTTTACTGCTTGCTTATATGTGTGCTAGCATCTGAATACAACCATGAATTAAAACCAATTCACTTTTTATTTAGTAAATTACAGTCTTAAAGTAGAACTTGGTTTTCCTATTTGAGACACATTATGTCATATTGCCTAAAATAGGGTATTTGCAGTCAGGCAGGTCTGGACTCCAATCCTGATGTCACCTCCTAACGGTTGTGTAACTTCAGACAATTACTTATCTCTAAGCTTCAAAAAATAATTCATAAACTAGAGATAATTACTACCTTCAGAATAGTTGTAATTATGAAAGTTAATATGCTGATCATGATGCCTGCCCTGTAGATATTATTATTAAATTAAAATACAGAATTATAATGTACAAATGGTTGCACAATCCTGTAGAGTTACTAAAAATCATTGAATTGCACCTTTAAAATGGGTGAATTTTCTGGCATGTAAATTATACCTCAATAAAGCCAAATATCCCCAGGAAAAAGAAATGCAAAAAAGCAAAACGGTTATCTGAGGAGGCCTTACAAATAGCTGAGAAAAGACGAAAAGCTAAAGGCAAAGGAGAAAAGGAAAGATACACCCATTTGAATGCAGAGTTACAAAGAACAGCAAGGAGAGATAAGAAAGCATACCTCAGCAATCAATGCAAAGAAATAGAGGAAAACAACAGACTGGGAAAGACTACAGATCTCTTCAAGAAAATTGGAGATACCAAGGGAATATTTCATGCAAAGATGGGCTCGATAAAGGACAGAAATGGTATGGACCTAAGAGAAGCAGAAGATATTAAGAAGAGGTGGCAAGAATACACAGAAGCACTATACAAAAAAGATCTTCATGACACAGATAACCATGATGGTGTGATCACTCACCTAGAGCCAGACATCCTGGAATGTGGTCAAGTGGGCCTTAGGAAGCATCACTATGAACAAAGTCAGTGGAAGTGATGGAATTCCAGTAGAGCTATTTCAAACCCTGAAAGATAATGCTGTGAAAGTGCTGCACTCAATATGCCAGCAAATTTGGAAAACTCAGCAGTGACATCAGGACTGGAAAAGGTCAGTTTTCATTCCAATCCCTAAGAAAGGCAATGCCCAAGAATGTTCAAACTACCGCACAATTGCACTCATCTCACACGTCAGCAAAGTAATGCTCAAAATTCTCCAAGTCAGGTTTCAGCAGTATGTGAACCATGAACTTCCAGATGTTCAAGCTGGATTTAGAAAAGGCAGAGGAACCAGAGATCAAATTGCCAACATCTGTTGGATCAATGATAAAGTAAGAGAGTTCCAGAAAAACATCTACTTCTGCTTTATTGACTATGCCAAAACCTTTGACTGTGTGGATCACAACAAACCATGGAAAATTCTTCAAGAGATGGGAATCCCAGACCACCTTACTGGCCTCCTGAGAAATCTGTATGCAGGTCAACAAGCAACAGTTAGAAATGGACATAGAACAATGGACTGGTTGGGAAATGAGTAAGTCAAGGCTGTATATTGTCACCCTGCTTATTTAACTTATATGCAGAGTACTGCATACAAAATGCTGGGCAGGATGAAGCACAAGCTGGAATCAAGATTGCCAGGAGAAATATCAATAACCTCAGATACGCAGATGACACCACCCTTATGACAGAAAGCAAAGAACTAAAGAGCCTCTTGATGAAAGTCAAAGAGGAGAGTTAAAAAGTTGGTTTAAAACTCAACATTCAGAAAACTAAGATCAGGGCATCCGGTCCCATCACTTCATGGTAAATAGATGGGGAAACAATGGAAACAGTGAGAGACTTTATTTTGGGGGCTCCAAAATCACTGCAGATGATGACTGCAGCCATGAAATTAAAAGATGCTTGCTCCTTGCAAGAAAACCTATGACCAACCTAGACAATTTATTAAAAAGCAGAGATACTACTTTGCCAAAAAAGGTCCATCTAGTCAAAGCTATGGTTTTTCCAGTAGTCATGTATGGGTGTGAGAGTTGGAATATAAAGAAAACTGAGCACCAAAGAATTAATGCTTTTGAACTGTAGTGTCAGAGAAGACTCTTGAGAGTCCCTTGGACTGCAAGGAGATCCAACCAGTCCATCCTAAAGGAAATCAGTCTTGAATATTCATTGGAAGGACTAATGCTGAAGTTGAAACTCCAATACTTTGGCCACCTGAGGTGAAGAACTGAGTCATTGGAAAAGACCCTGATGCTGGAAAAGGTTGAAGGCAAGAGGAGAAGGGGATGACAGAGGATGAGATGGTTGGATGACATCACCGACTCAATGGACATGAGTTTGAGTAAGCTCCAGGATTTGGTGATGGACAGGGAAATCTGGCATGCTGCAGTCCATGGGGTCACAAAGAGTCAGACATGACTGAGCAACTGAACTGAATTTAAAGCCATATATGTATATATGGGCTTGAATATATATATTCAGACTTGAACTGTAGATATACTGACATGAAGTTCAGAATTAAAAAGATATTTTCAGGAACTTCCCTGGTGTTCCAGTGGTTAAGAATCTGCCTTGCAATGCAGGGGACCTGGGTTAAATCCCTGGTTGGGGAACTAAGATTCCACATGTGTAGGAGTAACTAAGCCTGTTCACCACAGCTAGAGAGGCCACGAACTGCAATGAAAGATCCATATGATGCAATGAAGATCCTACGTGCCGCAACGAAGACCCAGCACAGCCAAATAAATATACTGAATTTTTTTTAAATATATTCTCCAAAAGGGAGAGGTTCAGGGCAGGTAAAGGCAGGTGTGAGAGGTGTCAAGACATTCTGAAGAAAGGGCCAGTGTAATATGAAGTCACCAGGTGAATGGAAGCATTTTGATCAAAGCAGGAATCAAAGTTTGGGATAGTGAGATTGAATATCATGCTACAGATTTTGGATATAATCTATGAGATAGTGGAAAAAATTAAATGTTTTTATGCCAAAGGTAAAAAAAAAAAAAAAAAAAGATTTGAAGCTGTGCTTTGTTAATGCAGACATGAAGACCAGTTAGAAATCTACTTCCAAAACACCTTAGAGTTAATAAGAACCTGACTAGCAGGGAAGCAACAAGGAGGGAACAAATGTAAGAGATCCTGGAGAGGCAGGTACCAGACAATGGATGAACACATTGACGGACTGCCAAGAGGAATACAGAAGAAGAAATCAAAATGACTTAGATTTTTAGCCTGGGTATTAAATTTGAAGTAGATTGAACTTTAATTACAAATGGCATGTATGGATAAATTTTCAGTCAGATGTTTAGCAGATTGGTAAAATGTTGGTCTGAAATTCTGGAACCAGAGATAGTCATTTATGTGACAAATAGTACTTGAGCTGCAAATTAGACCTTAAATTTATTTTGAGTCCCTAACCTCTTAACCCCTTCACCTGAAGCTCTTGTTTGATCCCCATATGACTAAAATCACCCATGTAAGAATGTGACTTTTTCTAAAGACAAATGTCTAAAGACTTTTCCTAAGCTTTCATCAAATTCTCAAAGAAGTCTGTGACCCCAAAAAGGTTAAGAGCCACTGGTCTAAGCAATGTCAATTGAATGAAAGAAACCAGATGGTTGTGTGAACTGCTCATTCTCTTCTTCCTCCCAAAGGGCTGGCTCAGGTGAGTATGCAGAGACATACCCTTTAGCCTCATTGTTGGTTCATGGCACTGTTCTGCACTTGAAAACCATAGAATTAGACCAACTGAAAGAACTCAGACTTACAAGTGGATGGGTAAAAAGAGAGGATGACTCCTTCCTTCATAGGTGTATATTCCTACAACCTAGAGAACAAGTTGACTTTGCATCAAAAAGGGATTCAGAAAATTGAGGAATCTTCAGGTTGCTGCTCTTTGAGTTCATGGGAGATGCAGGGAAATCAGGGGAAGAGATCTCAGGACAGAAAGATCCCAGGCCGAGGAAACCAAGATCTGTGCTTACTTTAGGTAATCAGAGGCAGCGTACCTGGGTGAGAGAGAGGCAAAGTGAGGATCAGGGTCACGAAACAAAACATCGAGTCTTAGGGGTGAGAAAGGATGACTTTAGGATTGCAATAACATTAGTTGCTGTAAAGACAGAAGTCAGATGGAAGCAAGCACAAGGAGTGGTTAGGTGAGAGCAAAGATGGAAGATGGCAGGAATACCCCTACAGTGGTGTTTGGGGCTCACAAATGGCACAGGTAGAACAGAAACCCTGGAAAGTCCATACACTTAACTATTATACTATCTGCAGTATGCCAGAAGGCTGTTTCTTTAGTCCATGCTTATTGTCCTCTGGAAAGATTATCGTGTACCGAGGGAGTAGATTTTACCTGGCAACTCCAGCATCCAGAAGGACATTTCTTTTACTAAACAGAAGTCTACTTCCCAAGAGGAGATTATAACAAGACCAGTTCAATGGCACATCAGGGAGGCTCAGACTCCCTGACCTCAAGAGCTCACTGCCACTACCTCTGTTAGAAGTTAAGTGAAGATGATAGAAATCAAGTGGTTTTCAAACTTTGAATATATATATATCTGATTGCTAAAATACTTCAGAGCCTTCATGAGTGGTACCATGGATCTGCTGGATTTGAGGACCTATGTCCTGTTGTTCAGAGTTTGTTGAATTATTTAGGCTTCTTTGCTAAGGAACATGCTTCTTCTCTCAGATTCATTTTCTAGCAGAAGATTTCCAAGTGGGAGATAAGCACCAGGATTTGTCTCCATTCAGCGATACTTCATTCTGAATCTCATCCAAGAAGGAAGGCTGCTGAGTGCTGTGTGATAAATATACACCCTTGAACCTGAAAGCATACCAGTTTGGGAACTTCCTGACTTGAGACATAACCGCTATGAGTGTGACTTCCCCATTGCTCAGCAGGTAATGAATCCACCCACAATGCAGGAGAAACATGAGACATGGATTCGATCCCTGAGTTGAGAAGATCCCCTGGAGGAGGAAATGGCAACACTGTCCTGTGGATTATAGTATTCTTGCCTGGAAAATGGCAAGGACAGAGGAGCCTGGTGGGCTACAGTCCATAGGGTTGCAGAATCATACATGACTGAGCATGCATGCACAACCTAAGAGTGTGAGCTACTCCAGGAAGTATATTGAAGGGGTTCCCATTTCCACATTTGCCTATGTTTTCTACCCATCAGTCTCAGTTCTGCCCCATGAGGATGCATACAGTAGGTTTACTCTTGCTGCTACACAACAGCCTTTCAGATATTTTTAGAAAACTCTCATGCCAGGTCTTATTCATTTCTTTTCTGAGTAAATGGTTTCAGAGCTTGGAACCAATCTGCATCATATGCTTTCCAGCCAGTCCCCAACCCTGTCCCTTTCTTCTGAAAGTGCTCCAGGTTTTTCCTATTTCCCTGAAGATTATAGTGGCTACAACTAAATATAACACATTATCTTACCAATCTAGGTGGCTGCCTCACCCTGCAGTCTTGAGATTATGGTTCTGTTTACATGGCTTAAGATCATATTACCCTCTACTATAATAAACCCACCTCACTTGCCTTGGTACTCTTATTTTAGAGACTATCTTGCTATGGCTGTGGATTATAGCTTATTGCTAAGCAGTTACTAGATACTGACTATGCAATGGTCCTTGTAAAATAAACAAAAAGAAATAAGGTGTTGTCTTGCCTGAAGGACTTAGAGGCTAGTTGGAGGCACATGTGTTCAAATGCATTGCATTACAACCCACAGTCAGTTATTTCCAAAGTCAAGGATGCTAAGACAGCTCATAGAAGGGAGACGCTAGATGATACTGGAGTGAGTTGGGGATCATTTTAGAGAGAACATGACACTTGGCAGTGGAATTGCTAGCTAGTGAAAAGTCTAAGAATTCATTCATTCTACAAATATTTATTTTTACACTTAGTTTGTGCCAGGAACAAAAAGGGAAATTAATTTAATCAGGACTCAGAGAATGTTTTGATGTAACCCACTTTCCAAAAACATCAAGGATTCTGAGAGTGCTCAACTTCTATGTTAAACAGGCCTCTGGATAGTGGATGAGAAACAGGCCTCTGGATAGTGGATGAGAAACAGGCCTCTGGATAGTGGATGAGAAACAGGCCTCTGGATAGTGGATGAGAAACAGGCCTCTGGATAGTGGATGAGAATGCCAAGACCAATTAGCACTTCCCTTGTGCTAGTGCACTGAGAATACAAAAGATACATGAGAACTGAATAGCCACATCTGCCCCCATTATGACAGTATTTCACTCAGCTCAGATGTTTTTAGTGCAGAACTCTTATTGGCTTATGACACCAAGTCAATGGCTTTAGGCTTGGAGTAACAGACTGCTAATTACTTGCAGGATGGTGATTATGTTTGGATTCATTATCAGAAAGCCCAGGCATCCCTGGGATCTGGGCGTGATCTTCTCTTTGATGCAATTCTCAGAAGCCTAAATCTAAACACATCAAAAGGCCCACATAGATCTACTGGAAAATAACAGAACTGAGGGGTCTTCAGAAAATATCTACTGCCAAGAACAGTGAAGGATGTCTTTAGTTTTGAATCTCATGTACAATCTTTTCATTTAAAAAAACTCCAGTAGGGGCTTCCCTGGTAATGCAAGTGGATAAGAATCTGCCTGGAATGCAGGGGACAGAGGTTCGATATCTGCACCAGGAAGAACCCACATTCCACAGAGCAGCTAAGCCTATGCATCGCAACTACTGAGACTGTTCTAGAGCCTGAGAGCAGCAAATACTGAGCTCTTGAGTTGCAATGACTGAAGCCAGAGCACCTAGATCCTATGCTCTGCAACTATATAAAGCCTGTGAAGAGCAACGAAGACCCAGTGAGGCCATAAATAAATAAAAATTTAAAACCCCAATAAAATAGAAGGGACTTCTTGTAGTGTTATATAGAAATGAATTTTGATCTTGCATATAGATTCAATGAGAATGAGTTTAGAAATCAATTAGCAATGTTTGCCTTAAGCACAGCAGTAGTAAATGGTATAAGGAGTGCCACATATTTGCAGTCTAGGTCAATGTTCTCATTATGCTAATGGACAACTGGGACCAGAGGAACCAGTCTTCATCCAAGGTCACACAGTTGATGTAACAGGACCAATACTAGGATCAATAATTCCTTTTCTATTGCTGTGGCTTATTTCATTTTAATCTTTGTTTTGAAATAATAAAGCATATTAAATATACATAGATCCTGACAATATTGTGAGAGTCAAATCAAAAGTTCAGGAGTTAAGAAGACCAGCTAGGATACAATCACAAGAAGCTATATGGAGAAAAATGGCAGTCTGGGTTAAGGGGTAACACTATAGGATAGTGTACGGAATCACTGCATATGTAAAGTCAGTTACCTGGATTGTATTAGATATAGAGAATAGTGAGAGAAATAACCAAGAAATAAAAATAATTCATTTTTTTTTTACTCTATATAGTAGTAAAAATGAACTAAGTTTATGGATTTAAAAGTACCTTAAAAATGCAAAATGTTTTTATTATCACAAGATCTTACTGCCAAATACTATTTCAATTTACATCTTAGCTCAAGGAAATGGGTCCAATTCCTTGTGAACAAAGTAGAACCATGACAAAGAGAAGGATGCAACATCTAATTCTGAACTCATTCATTTACTCCAACCATCATGAACACCATTATGGATTAAGCATTGATCCATATGGATCAGAGCAGGAGGGAAGCAGAGAGGAATCAATCACACTTTTGATACATGGATCAAGAGGTCATTATTTGAATTTTCCTAGGGAAACTCATCTATATTGGTAGAAAGGCACTCTCAGAGCTACTCCAAATTATAGAACAAACCTTGAATAGGACTTCACTAGGTGAGTAGCAGAAAATGTTGAAATGTATGAATCTGATTTAGCTATTCCACCAACAAGCTGCCAAATTGAGCTTTTTGGTAATTAGCAAAACATCTGCAACAGGATTAGTGTCTCAGAAATAGCTTCTGCTTTCTTGGCCAGAGGACGGGGTAGGAACATTGAAAGGGAAGTGGGTAGAGAATTTGGACATGGACTTGACTTCAGCCCAGCTGTTTCCCATTTGAAGAGAGGATAAAGGACAGACACTGAGTCAGTGGGAAAGCATCAAGACAAAAGCGAAAAAGGATTTGATATCAAATCACCCTGGCCCTCAGTTGACTCAAATGCATACCACTGGCATGTGGTGAGCAAACCTTCCCTTCTCTCCACAGTCCTGGGAGCTAGCCTTGGTTGCCAAAAAAATGTCCCAGTAAAAATATTTATATGAAAACAGCAAAAAGGCAGTGTTAAGAGTACCGCTGACCTCTTAACAGTTTGACCTCCTCTCTCCACAGCAACAAGAACTTGGAAAATTTCCCTCTCTGTGTGAATGATGCAAGACTCTTGGTTGCACGAGGTGGTTTGAGCACTTCCCCCTGGCTCTGAGCCTTCATAGACTGGGAGGAGCACATGGGAAACACCAGTGGATTATAGGAATCCTTCTATGGAAGAGGTGGTTCCCACTGAGAAAGCCTGGGGCAAGTTACTACAAGATTTGGGCCCTAGCTCTCTCACTGGGAAAAGAGCCTGGCTGAGTTCAATCATTTATTCCATCTATTGTTGAGTATAACTGAGTGCATACAATGTGTGAGGCAATGTGTTAAATGCAGAGGATGGCATGTTGGAAGTGACAGGTAGGGTCCCTGCCTTTGCAGAAATCATCATATGGAGAGGGTAAAGGATATGAAAATAATGAACCTTGGACTTCCTGTTCTTTTATCAGATGTTCGTAGACTCTGCAGTGTTGCTCCTATTTTCTGCATTCCTCTCTTGCTGTGTCTACTCAGCCTCTGATTAGTTGGCTCTCACTCTATGCCCCTTTATTCCTATTGATCAAAATTCTATTTCTCCATCCTGAGTATTCAATGAGACATCTATCCAAGAAAAGATTAGACAAAACTGACTTCATTTCAATAATGGCCAGACCCAGCCCAGAGCTAGCTGTATGCAGAGGGGACCTTTAAGCCTGGGGCTGAGCAAAGCATTTGGCCAAATTAAGAAGTAGACAAGACTTGTCTTTGATGGTCTACATCTCCTCCACATTCACTAATTTTTCCTGTTCTAGACTCCCTGGTCTTATTCACATTCTTCCTTTGCTTGAACCAGCCCTCTTTCTTCTCTCTACCTTTCAAAATCATATTTGTTCTTCAAATCTCAACTTCACTGCCACCCTCTCGGAGGGGCTGCCCGGCTTCCCACTTGCCTGGTATGCTCCTTTAACTCCTTTAGTGCTTTGTGCTTCTCTTGGGACAATAGAGACTGTCCTATTTTATCTTGCTGTTGTTTTATTGTGCTTCTCACTCAAATGGAACCATCTTATTCACCTCTATATTTTATGCAGCTAGAAGTGCAGAACTCTGCACAAAATAGGTACTTAATTAGAACACTTTCACACAGGGTTAGAGGGAGCCTGTTTTTTAACCTTGGCACTGCTTTTTTTTCTTTTCTCCCTCAATCTTTTATTTTTTTAACTTTTTATTTTATACTGGAGTATAGTCAGTTAACAATGTTGTGATAGTCTCAGGTGGACAGCAAAGGGACTCAGCCATACATACGCATGTATCCATTCTCCCTCAAACTCTCTCCCATCCAGGCTGCCACATAACATTGAGCAGGGTTCCTTATGCTATACAATAGGTCCTTGCTGGTTATCCTTTTTAAATATAACAGAGTGTATATATTGAACTTTGAAACTGCTTTTTATGAAGAGATGACTCATTTATCTCTAAGTCTCAGCTTACCCATCTTATCCAAAAATTGAAATAATAAGAATAATAATTGCTAAAAGCAATAAGAGTTATATCATATGGAAACCCCCAGCCAAGACTCTGGTTCATTGGAGGCATTCAATAAGAATTTGTTCTCTTTCCTCTTCCCAATATGCTTTTACTGAATTAAATCAAAATTAAAGAAATAAAAATTTAGAGATATTAAAACAGCCCTTATTTTCCCCCAATTCTGCTTTACTTGTTTTCTTGTAATTTCATCATTCATAGAAAGGGTCTGCACTATAGCCTTTGGGCCAAATCTGATCCCCAAAATGCTTTTTATAAATAACGTTTTATTGGGGCACATTTTTATAAATAAAGTTTTATTGCAAGTTCATTTACGTATGTGCTAAAAGTTCTTTCTCATTACACCTGTAGGGTTTAATAGTTGCTATAGAGACTATGCAGTCATACCAGGAAAGTCTAACATACTGACTCTCTGATTCTTTACAGGAAAAGTCACTAACTTCTAATTTCAGGTTAAGGCTCGGCTCTTTTTCTTAGAAAATCCCCTGTGGAAATTCCAACATAACCTTCAATAGGTGACATACCAGGCCATTTGCACTGTTACAACATTGTCTGAGATCCAATCACCCCATGAGGTTTGAAAGCAGTGAATGAGAACTGAGGGAATAACTCTCTGGAAGGGATTAAAAAAAGAGAGAGAGAGAGAGGAGAATCTGGCCTGAAGCTGTTGACTCATAAAGCAGAGAAGGAAGCTTCTTTTTGTGAGTAGGAGAGCGGAGAGCTGGTAATCAGCTATCATCAAACTGACTCTGAACAAGAGGAGGGGTAGTAGTAATAATAATAACTTTGCCTATCTTTGCCAGGGTTCCCAAGAATACAGAGACAGAGGCAAAAGTTTACATGCTAAGTCCTAAAAGAGTATTGAGATGATAATTCCAAAAAATGGGAGTGAAAGTGAGAGAGGAGTGGGGCAGAGACAGAAGGAGAATAATTTTAATAGTGTGTTTGTAACAAGCACATCAAGGGCTCAGTCTCCTGGGGCCTCTCCAGAGAGCTTCTTGAAACCACTGCTTTCCAAGACGGTCTGTCAGAGAGTGAGAAGGAGGGTTGTCTCCTGGTTCCTATTCAAGTGGCCCTGTATATCCACATGGTGGCTATTGATTCCAGCACACTTCAGGACAGTCCCCCTGGCTTGAGGCAGCCAGGGCTCCAAACAGCAGAAGTGACATTGGCAGCATAAGCCACGGCATGAGGGGCCAGCCTGTCTGTGGCTGTGTGCTCACCTCCGCAGTCTATAACCAGGAGCCTCGCCAGCCTGGCTGAGTGGACAAAAGCACACACAGGCACCAAGGGAGTTCTGCTGTGCCCAGGGCAACAGGGAGGCCCTGGAACAGAGGGAAGAGGTAAGGTGAGGCACTGCTCGAGCGTGACTACCAGTGACATGAGGGAGCAGGAAAAGTCATCACAGCAGGCCCGGCTGACCATGGGAGGGAGAGCCTAGAAGACATGGTACCCACCATGGAGGGCTGCCGTGTAGCTCAGTGAAGGCCAAACCTCCTCTTCTACAACCCGAAGGAAAGCCGCTGATGTCAGGCAATCTTCCTCGAGTCATTAGTCATGTGGACCAGAAACACATGGCATCGAGGAAGCATTTTGCTTGGGTTTGGCACACCATGGCTTATTGAGCACCAACCATATGCTGAGTTCTTTTCAAACACATATATGTTTAATCCTCAGGAAATTCCCTTAAGGGTGAAACAATAATTTCCATTTTACATAGGCATAAACCAAGATCCAGAGAAGTTAAGTAACTTGCCACATAGAGCTGTCATATGGAAAGGGGGGCTTCCCGGGTGGCATGAGCAGTAAAGAACCCTCTTGCCAATGTAGGAAATGTAAGAAACTTAGTTTCGATCTTTCCTGAGTCAGGAAGATCACCTGGAGAAGGGCATGGCAACCCACTCCAGTTTTCTTGCCTGGAGAAACCCATGGACAGAGGAGCCTGGCAGGCTATAGTCCATGGGGTCGTAAAGAGTTGGACTTGACTGAAGTTACTTATCACACATGAAAGTGTATGGAAAGGGGACTAGACCCATCCCAAGGTGGCCCTAGGGAGCCACACTGAAGTGAACTGGTAGAAATTACTGGAAAGTAGTACTTAGAACAGTGACTTTCTGAGAGTGTTTTCCAACAATACAGTGAGCTACCATGCAAAGAACTGAGGTGTCCATCAGTGATGGATAATGCAGGAATGATCGTGTTGTGGCAGCTTCTGGGAGAAGGAGACAGGGTTCTTAGGTCCTGTAGGGGCTAAAGATGAAGGCTGACATCTTCGAGAGTTCATTTGAATGATGAAAGGGTCAATCTCAACACACAGAAATTTTTACTGTTGTCATTTTAATGTCAATGCAGTATAAAAAAAGATACAACAATAATAATAATATAGGACTTCCCTGGTGGTCCAGTGGTTAAGACTCCACACTTCCACTGCAGGGGGCATGGGTTTGGTTCCTGGTTGGGGAAATAAGATCACACCTTCCATGCGGTACAGACAAAAAGCTAAAAATTTTTTTTTAATTTTAATAAAATAATAATTAAACAATAATAAAATATTAAAATAATATTTTTATTTAAAAATAAATAAAGTAATAATAATAGTATAATATCTACTGCTATTCAGCTCTTAATCAGCACCAAGAACTTTGCAAAGAGCTTTATGTTTGTGTGCTCAGTTGCGTCCAGCTCTTTTTGACCCCATGGACTTGTTCAGTTCAGTTCAGTCGCTCAGTCGTGTCCGACTCTTTGCAACCCCATGAATCGCAGCATGCCAGGCCTCCCTGTCCATCACCAACTCCCAGAGTTCACCCAGACTCATGTCCATTGAGTCAGTGATGCCATCCAGCCATCTCATCCTCTGTCGTCCCCTTCTCCTCCCACCCCCAATCCCTCCCAGCATCAGAGTCTTTCCCAATGAGTCAACTCTTCGCATGAGATGGCCAAAGTACTGGAGTTTCAGCTTTAGCATCATTCCTTCCAAAGAAATCCCAGGGCTGATCTCCTTCAGAATGGACTGGTTGGATCTCCTTGCAGTCCAAGGCACTCTCAAGAGTCTTCTCCAACACCACAGTCCAAAAGCATCAATTCTTTGGCACTCAGCCTTCTTCACAGTCCAACTCTCACAGCCATACATGACCACTGGAAAAACCATAGCCTTGACTAGATGGACCTTTGTTGGCAAAGTAATGTCTCTGCTTTTGAATATGCTATCTAGGTTGGTCATTACTTTTCTTCCAAGGAGTAAGCGCCTTTTAATTTCATGGCTGCAGTCACCATCTGCAGGACTTGTTAGGTAGTTAGAATAGGGAAAAGGAGTCCAAAATGGTGGTGGCTAAAAGACAAGGAAGGGAAAAGCCCATGAAAATATAACAGAGGAAGGTCAAAGGAAGGTCCGAGGACCCGAGTTAGGACTTCAGATAGAACAGCACTCCTGACTAAGCCCAATTTGCATAGGGCAGGCCCAGGGGGAAGGAAAAAAACATAAAAAGAGGAGCCAAAGGGATTTCTCTCTCTCTCCCACTCCCTCTCCCTCTCCCCCTCCTGCACACTGGGGCACTCTTCTTTTCACGTCTTTGGATGGACATGCCCTCACGCCTCGAGGATGGACTTTCCTGTTATTATCTAAACAAAATAGAGCTATAACACTAAGCTGTAACACTGATTTGTCTAAGAGCTATAACACGGTCCATTCGAGACCTGAGAGCTATAACATGGTCTGTCCAAGACCGGAGAGCTGTGACACAGTGAGGGGACTTTAATGTCTGTCCCTCCAAATCTTTGTTGTGATGAGACAAAAACCAAGGAGCATACACTCGCGTGACAGACTGAAGCCCACCAGGATCCTCTGTCCATGGGGATTCTCCAGGCAAGAATACTGGAGTGGGTTGTCATGCTGTCCTCCAGGGGATCTTCCCAATCCAGGGATCGAACCCAGGTCTCCCACATTGCAGGCAGATTCTATCATGGGTAGCCTATGCCTTCTCCAGGGAATCTTCCTGACCCAGGAATCAAACCGGGGTCTTCTGCATTGAAGGCAAATTCTTCACCAGCTGAGCTACCAGGGAAGCCCAAACAACTTTACACATTTCATTTAATCTTCTCTGCAACTACGAGATAATTACCATCATTAACATCAATTTAGGGGCTTCCCTAGAGGCTCAGACGGTAAAGCATCTGACTGCAATACAGTAGACCGGGGTTCAATCCCTGGGTCGGGAAGATCCCCTGGAGAAGGAAATGGCAACCCACTCCAGTATTCTTGCCTGGAAAATCCTATGGACAGAAGAGCCTGGCAAGCTGTACAGTCCATGGGGTCACAAAGAGTCGGACACGACCGAGCGACTAACAGACAACGTCAATTTACAGATGAGAAAACTGAAACTGGCAGAGGTAAAGATCAAAAACTTGCCCCAGATCAGCTTGCCCAAGTCCCTGGTCCCTGCTTGTTCTACTCTGCTGCCTCAATTATTCTGCATTTACCTGCTGTCAGCAACTCAAAACTTTTGGAGCCTGAGCTCCTGGAAAAGAAGAGTCAGTGTAAATAGACCGGAATGGTCACTCTGGCAGACAAAGCTGCCTTTTCAACAGTTTGAAACTTTTTTTTTTTTTTTCTGTGCAAATGCCCTGAAAACCCCTTCCTCATGAATGTCTTATTTTTCCATTGCATTTAAACACCCCCTAGACTGTTTGCTGCCACTGCAAAAGTTTTGAAAAGCATTTTTGCAGATTTCTTCCAATGAAAAAATCAACAAAATCACCAAAAACTAGATGTTCTTTTTTTTCCTCTCAGGATGAAAATGACTTCGAAAAATGAAGAAGGCAATTGAAACAAGGGAAACATAGCCTCAGGAGCAAGATTTTAGCACAACAAAGGGCATACCGCCAGTCAAAACTTTAGATGATTCAGAGGTCATCAAGTCTTCAGGAAATGAAGAAAAATGGAGAGGAATATTAGCATTCTGAAGGGTCTAGCACCAAGAATCTAGTGACAAGATAACCCAAAACTGCATCCATGGAAAAATCACAGCTGCAGGAAACCACAGAGAAGATTCAAAGCTACTGCTGTATAGATTCCAATCTCGGCCTGAAACGATGTGCATTTATCAGACGTCTGTGATGCCTCATAGCAGAAAAAACTTTAAATACTTAAACATATTTTAATTTTGAAAGGACACATCTTGCTACAATTTACTTCTTTGATTTTTCCACCATAGCTGAAATGTTTTGTCTTGAGTTATAATCTAACACTTTCCTAGGTTTAGAATGAAGAGTGTAGGCTCTGGAATCAGCCTGCTGGAGTTGTAATGTCAGCTCAATCACTTACTAAGAGATGTGAACCTTGGATGAGTTCCTTAACCTCCCTAAATCTGTTTGTTAAATCTGTAAAATGGGATCAGTTATAGCTCATCCTTCATACAGTTTTTACTTGACTTAAATGAAATCATGTATGATAAGTGCTTGAAACAGTTCCTGGCACCCAGTAAATGCTCTAAAAAATTAGCAGTTATGATTATATTTTATCTGTTTCTATCCATAAGAAAGAAAAAAGTTATTTTCCTTAGGAAGTAAAAATCTGAGAATAGACCACTTAAACTGTTGAGTGCCAGATTTTGAAACAGACTTTCATAAAAAGTTAACTACACATCTGGCCCTTCTGTGTGCATCATCCCTTCCAACTAGTTCTTCTAAGAAATCAGCATCTTTATGTCTTTATGCTGCCTCAGGTTCTAGTCCAAGAAATACATGCTCTGGGTGTGACACTTTCTTAGATGATTCCTCTGGAGCTCTTCCAATTTTTACCCCTTACTCAGTCTTCCACAGTGGAGCACTTGGTCTGCAGCTTTTTCCTCTATTTCTCCAGAAGGTTTTCATTCTCAAGATAATACTTATCTTTTAGGTTAATTGGCTTCCCTTGTGGCTCAGCTGGTAAAAAGTCCACCTGTAATGCAGGAGAACAGGGTTCTATCCCTGGGTTGGAAAGATCCCCTGGAGAAGAGAAAGGCTATCCACCACTCCAGTACTCTGGCCTGGAGAATTCCACGAACTGTATAGTCCATGGGGTCACAAAGAGTTGGACAAAACTGAGTGACTTTTTCTTTAGGTTTATTATAGGATTAAATGATATGGTTCATGTAAAGTCCTTAGAATTCTTCCTGGGACATAGTAGGACTAAGTGTTAAATATTATTGTACAGATATTAATATTTCTCCTTTCCTCTTGACAAAAATAATACTCCTACATTTGTGACCTCATGACACCTCTGTTCTCTCTCTTGTGGCATCAGTAGGTCACCCTGCTGTCTTAGTTTGGGTTGCTATAATCTAATACTACAGACTTGGTGCCTTAAACTAAAAGTATTTATTTTTCACAGTTCTGGAGGTGGAGAAGTCTAAGATCAAGCACTGGAAGCTTCAGTGTTTGATGAGGGCACTCTTCCTGGTTCATAGATGGCCATCTCCTCACTGTGTTCTCACATGGCTGAAAGAGGGCTACAGAGTCTGTGGGGTCTTTTTTATAAAGGCACTAATCCCACTCACTTCATTGCAAATAGGTGGGGAAACAGTGGAAACAGTGGCTGACTTTATTTTTCTGGGCTCCAAAATCACTGCAGATGGGGATTGCAGCCATGAAATTAAAAGATGCTTACTCCTTGGAAGGAAAGTTATGACCAACCTAGACAGCATATTGAAAAGCAAAGACATTACTTTGTCAACAAAGGTCCATCTAACAAGGCTATGGTTTTTCCAGTGGTCATGTATGGATGTGAGAGTTGGACTATAAAGAAAGCTGAGTGCTGAAGAATTGATGCTTTTGAACTGTGGTGTTGGAGAAGACTCATGAGAGTCCCTTGGACTGCAAGGAGATCCAACCAGACCATCCTAAAGGGAACCAGTCCTGGGTATTCATTAGAAGGACTGATGTGGAAGCTGAAACTCCAATACTTTGGCCACCTTATGCAAAGAGCTGACTCATTTGAAAAAACCCTAATGCTGGGAAAGATTGAGGGCAGGAGGAGAAGGGGACAACAGAGGATGAGATGGTTGTATGGCATCACCAACTCAATGGACATGGGTTTGGGTAGACTCCAGGAGTTGGTGACGGACAGGGAGGCTTGGCATGCTGTGATTCATGGGGTCAGAAAGAGTCGGACACAACTGAGTGACTGAACTGAACTGAACTGAATCCTACTCACGAGGACTCCACCCTCATCACTTAATTACCTCCCAAAGATCCCACTCTTGTACATCACTTTGGTGGTATGATTTCAACACATGTACTTTCAGGGGAGGACACAAATCTTCAGTTCATAACAACTTCCCATGTGGTATATTTCATGTTAAACATTTCTACTTCCTGAGCCATGAAATAATGAATGATCCAATGGTGAACACCTGGATTCTGACCACCATCCCCTCTTCCTAAAGGCACCTGTTGCTCTTTCCCCAGTTGGTTAGGTGTCCTATTATTGCATGGGCTTCTGAGTTGGGTCAGTGGTAAAGGAGATACAGTTTCAATCTCTGGATCAAGAAGATCCCCTGAAGGAGGGCTTGGTAACCCACTCCAGTATTCTTGCCTGAAATATCCCATGGACAGAGGAGCCTGGTGGGCTACAGTCCATGCAGTGACAAAGAGTCAGACACAACTGAGAAACAGCATGCACACATGCATGTTACTGTACCTCCCCCATCACAGCCCTTCTTACACTGAATTGCTTTTGCAAGTTATGTTTGTCTCTCCTTGAAATCAAAACACTAATCTTCTTTATTTCTTTTTCCAAAACCTCATACAGAGTCTGGCACAGAGTGGGTACTTACTGTTTGTTAGATAATATACTTATTTACATTTTTAAAATATAGGACTCCTTGGGACCTAGTTCAAATCATAGCACAAATACAACTAAGTCCTGAGTCTATATGGGGGACAAGCCACACCTCTTACATGTGGTAAACTTGGATGCATCACACATGTGAGCAAAATTTAAGCAAATGGGTCTATTTTACTTTAAAACTCTGAACTGAAGAGATACGTGACTCTCTACTAGGAAACTACTTTGTGTTGAAATGGGTGGTTACCACCTTTCTAGCTAACTCCACTGGGACTATTTCACAGAAAATCCGAAAAGACAATAATGAAAGAAGGCTGTGTTTTCCTGTAGTATTCATATATTCCATCCTTGACTAGGCCTCTTATGTCATTGTCCAGTGGAGTCCACCAGTCTGGTCATCTAGTATATTAAGCAATATATTAAAGTTTATGTATGACATTGTCTATACTTTTGTTTCTAGCCTCAAAACTTCTGCTTTTAGATTTTTAATAGAAACCAGACATCACATCATTAATGTGTCATCAAAAGCAGTGCCAGATTTCCTGTTCTTCCTGGGAATGATTTAATGGCTAGTGAGAATACATGGATGAGGTAACCCTGGGGATTCAGTTCAAATACACACAGACCCCAGAACACCAGATCAGGGCCCAAGATCTAAAATCAGCTGTGCACAGAGGGGACAGAGCAATTTCCAAAGTGAAATACCTGCAAGCCTCAGATTTCCAGCATTGTTCCATTCCCTGGACAGATGGGGGTTTGTCAACAATGTGCCATTGTCTATTCTATGTGCTAGATTCACAAAGATGAAACATGTGTCCATATACACAAATATATAGTACATCTAAGGAACTAATAGAAGAGTGATTCAATCTTCCAAAATATATTAAAATCACATAACACAAGAGGTAACGATGAATTATGACGTATCAGTTGTATAAGAAAACAGTAGAAAACTATATGTGTAGTCCACAGGACAAATAGCCCCATGAAATTCTTCTGGTATAAATCATGTGTATGATTTGTTGTGTGTGATATAAAAAATTAATGCCATTGACCATATTTGTTAAACTACTTGCGCGAAAGTGAGCTATAGTGTTTCATGCAGAATGTCAGCATATTTTCATTTAAAAATAAAAATAAAATTAAAAAACCAACATTTACAAACTGCATAGCTCTACGTGCTAGACTTGTTTGCTCACTTTATCAAATGCATTTGGGAATAGGTTTGTTTCTTTGTGAAGGGGTAAGGCAACTGCCTATAGGATGTGCATTGTGAGTTAGCCTTGAGAAGCCACAAATTCCACCCTTTCCAAAGGGTTGGGAAGAGACAGGTCATGGAGAGAAGGCCAGAAGCCTACAGAGTCTCCAGTATAAAGTCCAGAAACTACTCTGTGTTCATTCACTGTTAGTGAATACTTATTCTGCTGGGAGAGTGTGCAATCTCACACCTAACAAAGGCTAAAATCAATAAGGGCTGTATCTAATAATGTTTGGTTGTTGTATTTAATAGGGAAATTAAAAATGCAGGAAACAATTTGGTTAATTTTGATGACCTGAAACTTTATTCTTATTAGAGATAAAAGAGATTTTTCTGTATCTAGCACAGAAAAAAAAAAAAAAAAGCCAGCCAGACTTGGGGCAGGTTGCTAACGAGGATGGGATGAACAGTCAAGTGAAAATAAACAACATTTATAAAGACAGAGTGGAGAACTTATAATGTGCACTTGTTCTGTGATTTTGCACAGTATCATAATTAATTAGCTTCATACATTATTGAAGGACAACTCAAGCAATCCCTGAATTTGAAATCCTCATCAACATTTTATGTGTACATGTGTGCTAACTTGATTCAGTTGTGTCGAACTCTTTGCAACCCTATGGACTGTCGCCCACCAGGCTCCTCTGTCCATGGAATTCTCCAGGCAAGAATACTGGAGTGGGTTTCTATTTACTCCTCAAGGGGATCTTCCCAACCCAGGGCTCGAACCCACGTAGGTCCCTTACCACTAGCACCACCTGGGAAACCCTAAATAAGGTAATCACCATCCTAAATCTTGTGTTTGTTATTCCATTATTTTTTCTACAATAGACTTGTAAGACACACACACAATAATCACAAATAACAATATTCTACTTTTGAAGTAAATTGAAGTATCTTCCTCACTGACAGCGACTCTGGCAACAACAAAATCTAAACTGAGCTCAACCTGTGACTAAATTGACTCAATTCTCTGCCTTAATAGCCTGACAGAAGAAGAGGTAAGTCCATTTTCAGCTGTAAATATTATTTTCATCAGGCTGTACTGTTTTCTAACATTTAATAAAATGTTGGATAATATATGCGGAAATAATGACACAGAAAACAGATTTTTAAGAAAGAGAATTCCTTACCAAAAGATAAAGCAATCGACAGAACCAGACTCAGAGTTGATCCAACTTATGGGCTGAATTGTGTGTCACTAAATTCATATGTTGAAGTCTTAAACACTAATGTGACTATATTTGGATATAGGACCATTAAAGAGGTAATTGGGGTTAAATGTAGTCATAAGCATGGCCCTCTATTCCAGTAGGACTGATATCCTTGTATGAATATGAAGAGGCACCAAGGAATTATATGCACAGAGAAAATGCTATATGAGGATTCATGGAGAAAGCAGTTACTTGTAAGCCAAGAAGAGAGGCCTCAGAGAAACTAAACCTACCGAAGACTTGCTCTAGAATTTACAGCCTTCAGAACTGTGAAAAAATATATATGTTGTTTAAGCCAAGTCACCCGTCTGTGGTATTTTGTTATGGCAGCCCTAGCAAACTATTACATCTATTGTGTGGAAACCATCAAACAGAAATATTGAAATAACTATGAGCAATTTTTAAGATACGGTGAAGAAAGTATACAAAATGTACAAATAGAGGGGAAATTTCAGAAGAAATTTTAAAAGAGTAAAATAAAATAAGAAATAAAAATCATAATAATAGACATTAAAATTATTTTGACAGGTTTATCTAAAGATAGGACAGAGTTTGAAGCATCATTGGATTTGAACTTTATTATAAATTACTGAAGTTGAAACAAAGAGAAGAGAGAGGAAGGAGCAGAAGAGGAAGAATAAGGAAGATGGTAAAGAAGAAGTAAGAAAGAGAAGGGAAAAGAAAAGAACAGGTGAACAAGGAATGACAACAGAGCATCCAAACTGTAGGCTTATCAGATCAGATCAGATCAGATCAGTCGCTCAGTCATGTCCGACTCTTTGCAACCCCATGAATCACAGCACGCCAGGCCTCCCTGTCCATCACCAACTCCCAGAGTTCACTCAGACTCACGTCATTCCAGTCAGTGATGCCATCCAGTCATCTCATCCTCTGTCGTCCCCTTCTCCTCCTGCCCCCAATCCCTCCCAGCATCAGAGTCTTTTCCAATGAGTCAACTCTTCGCATGAAGTGGCCAAAGTAGGCTTACATCCATAGTATAAGTGTATTGGAGTCCCAAAAAAAAAATGAAGGTTAAAAACATGTCTCTCCATGAGACATGGCTGAAAATTTCCAAAATTAATGCAAGTCAGCAATGCGTAGATCCAAGAAACTCAGATAACTATAAGCAGGATCATTACACACACACATACCACATACTTGCACATACATCTGTTTACATCAGAGTTAAAGAGATAAAAAAGAGAGAGAAAATGTTGTCAGTGGTTATAAAAAAAGAAATATTACCTGCCTATAGGAAAAAAAATTATAGCAGCTGGACTGGAAGAAACACAAACTGGAATCGATTGCGGGGAGAAATATCAATAACCTCAGATATGCAGATGACACCACCCTTATGGCAGAAAGTGAAGAGGAACTCAAAAGCCTCTTGATGAAAGTGAAAGTGGAAAGTGAAAAAGTTGGCTTAAAGCTCAACATTCAGAAAACGAAGATCATGGCATCCGGTCCCACCACTTCATGGGAAATAGATGGGGAACAGTCTCAGACTTTATTTTTCTGGGCTCCAAAATCACTGCAGATGGTGACTGCAGCCATGAAATTAAAAGACGCTTACTCCTTGGAAGGAAAGTTATGACCAACTTAGATAGCATATTCAAAAGCAGAAACATTACTTTGCCAACAAAGGTCCGTCTAGTCAAGGCTATGGTTTTTCCAGTGGTCATGTGTGGATGTGAGAGTTGGACTGTGAAGAAGGCTGAGCGCCGAAGAATTGATGCTTTTGAACTGTGGTGTTGGAGAAGACTCTTGAGAGTCCCTTGGACTGCAAGGAGATCCAACCAATCCATTCTGAAGGAGATCAGCCCTGGGATTTCTTTGGAAGGAATGCTGCTCAAGCTGAAACTCCAGTACTTTGGCCACCTCATGCAAAGAGTTGACTCATTGGAAAAGACTCTGATGCTGGGAGGGATTGGGGGCAAGAGGAGAAGGGGACGACAGAGGATGAGATGGCTGGATGGCATCACTGACTCGATGGACGTGAGTCTGAGTGAACTCCAGGAGTTGGTGATGGACAGGGAGGCCTGGCGTGCTGCGATTCATGGGGTCACAAAGAGTCGGACACAACTGAGCGACTGATCTGATCTGATCTGATTCATGCCAGAAGAAAATGAATAGTATCTTTCCAGTACTGAAACAAAATTAGCTAAGCCATAATTTTATATTAAAAAATATATATCTTTCAGACAAACAAAAGTTGAGAGCATTTGCTGCCAACACACCTGCACTGCAAGAAATATTAAAGAAGGTTCATCAAACAGAATTAAGATACCAGATGAATATTTGGATTGAGAAAGAAATGAGTGCCAGAAATGTCAAAAAGAGAGTAAATATTAAAATATTATTTTTGAATTGTAATTACTTAAAAAAAATAATTGACCCCCAAATAAAAAATAGTAGTAATATATTTGGGGTTAGATGAAATATGTAGAAGTAAAATGTAGGCTAATAATAAGACAAAGGATAAAAAGAAAGAATTAGATGGTATATGTTAAAGTTCCTATTCTAAATATATAGTGGTATAACATTACTTAAAGGCAGATCATTATAAAGATATATATATATAGAGAGAGAGAGAGAGAACCCTAGAGCAAACACTTAAAAAGAGACATAATGAAAAAATATGGAAATAAAATTAAATCATAAAATACTCAATTTTATCAGAAGGGGAAAAAAGAAAGGAAATAAAAAGCAAATAGAATATAATAGATTTATGATCAACCTTACATGACTAATTTCATAAAATAAATGGTCTTATCACTTCAGTTATTAATAGAAGACAGAGTTTGTAAGATTAAAAAGAAAAAAATAACTATGTGCTATTTCCAAGAAATTAACTTTAAATATAAAAATATAAACAGTTTAAAAGTAAAAGAGAAAATACGGTCAAGATTTATAGGTTGAAAAAAGGGAGAAATTAAGAATTGAAATAAAGTTTTGCCTTGAGAAAGTTGAGTAGTGATGTTATACATAAAGGTGGAGAGGTTAGACAAATAATAGGTTCGGGAAGTACAAACAATAATTTAGTTATAGACACTGTGTTAGTTAAAGTCAGAAGTTATTAACCTATGATACTAGCTGGCTTCCTATTTTTGTATGGCCTGTGAGCTAAAAATAGTTTCTATACTTATAAATGGCTGACAATAATAAAGGGAATAAGTTTCAGGGTGCATGGATAAATCGTATTGGAGCACAGCTGCATTCATTCACTTACACATTGTGGTTGCTTTTGCACTACAATGAGGTTGAGCAAGTGTGAAAGAAACCACATGTGACGCTAATCTCTTCACACTGATGCTTGGTGCCTTATAAATCTTAGTGCCTAGTTACTACTCAACAGCATGTCATTGTCACGAGCATTGTCTTACAATTATATTTTATGTAATTTTTATTGCTAATGCATCCCATTGTGTCAATAAAAGAAAAGAAGAAAGTGGACTTGAATAGTATGTTTTTAAGGCACGGTGAAATGTAGATGATTTTGTTACTGAATTAGATAGCAAAGTATTGTGTTCTTCATGCAATGATACTATAGCTATAGAATATGTGATGACATTACCAGATTAAACTTTTATCACAATATTCCCAATACACAGGAAAGCAACCGTCTGAAAAATTACTAGAAAGTTTAAAACTGAGTATCTCATCACAGCAAGATTTCTCCATACAAATAAAATTAAGATTACAACCAAAGTAAATTTCTAAGTGGTTCATTTGTTAGCCAAACAGTAGTTGGTGAGTTAATGAAATCATGCATGATTTTAGTGGCCAAAGAAATGTGTTTAGACTAAACTTGCTTAAGACTATTAGCCTTTCAGCCAAGACAGTTGCTCAAAAAGTTGAGAACATTGGGATCAACATCAATAATCAATTTAAAACAAATGATATGTCTTTCTATAGCACTTAATGAGTTAACAGATGTTACCAATAGTGCTCAGTTGTTTATTCAAGGAGTTAATACTGAGTTTGAAGTGACTGAAGAATAATCCTGAGTGATCTGTGTGAAATAACTATAGGCAAGAATACCTTCAAAATTGTGAAAACATATTTCAATATAACATGACGTGGAATCGTCTAAGAAGTATAACAACTAACAGTGATGAAAATGTGGATGGAGCAGAAAAAATCATAGTTGAACAAACTTGTAAAGTTTGTAAGAAGTGTACTATTTATAGTCTTTGCTGTATTATTTGCTGTGTTATTCATCTATGGACATTTTCAGAAATTTTTTAGTTATCCTGTGATATTATACCAGTAGTTAGTGGTGAGCTTTGCTTGCTGTCATGGACTTAATCGTCACTGATGCTGAAAACTTATGAACTGAAGTTGTGAATTGCAGCTGAATGGTATGACTTACTCCATCACACAACAGTTCAGTGACTTAGCACTAGTAAAATTTTATTGCTGTTTTGGATCTCACAAACAAGATTTTAATTTTTCTAAACAAAATGAACCCCGAACACTATGATCAAATGGTGAACAACTTTGAAAATTAGTTTTTGCTGTGGACTTGAGAATATTTATTTATGAATTTAACCCAAAATTATAAGACAAAACAAGGTTTATTCAAGATACAAGTCGTTATTTAAATAACAAATAATGTTTGAATTATAGTGATGTCAATCTACTTTACATACTTCTGTGCTGTTGAAAGTTAAAACAAAAGTAGCTATGTTTTCAGAGTTCACAGTCGAGTTCCAACAGCCTTTCAATGCAAGTGCAATGCAAGTGCAAAAGAGATGTTCAAATTTCAAAATCCATTTAACTGTGCTGTCAAAGAGAGTCCACCTAAGCTTCAATTTAAAGAGATAAATCTGCAACACTGCTGTTTAGTCACTAAGTCGTATCCAACTCTTTATGTGATCCCATGGACTGTAGCCCTCCAGGCTCCTCTGTCCATGGGGATTTCCCAAACAAGAATACTGGAGTGGGTTTCCATTTCCTTTTCCACGGGATCTTCTGGACCCAGGGGTCAAAACCAAGTCTTCAGCACTGGTAGGGGGATTCTTAACCACTGAGCTGCCAGGGAAGGCCTTGATCTAGAGTGTATGGACATGCTGAAAAGCAACTAACAAAGAGAAGAATTTAATGGAATTCTATAAATGTCTTCCCCTGATGCTGGGAAAGGCAAGAGGAGAAGGGGACAACAGAGGATGAGATGGTTGGATGGCATCACCAACTCAATGGACATGAGTTTGAGTAAGTTTGGGAGTTGGTGACGGACAGGAAAGCTTGGCATGCTGCAGGCCATGGGATCACAAAGAGTCAGACATGACTGAGCAACCGAACTTAACTGAAAATTATATGTAAATAGATTGATATCAGTATTTGGTAGTATCTATTTTTGTGAAAAGACATTTTCAAAGATGAGATATACTTTTATATATAATACTACAATATTAACAGAAGAAAATTTGCAATTGATTTTGTTAATAGGAAAGGCTACCTTTGAACTTCAAATAGGCAAAATATTGTCCTCCCTCAAACTAGAATTCCATTCCTCTCATTAGTGGATCTGTATTACAAAAAGTAACATATTGCTTCTAATATGATATGATAAAATAATATTATTATTGCATTTTTTTATTTCTCAATAGAAATTTACGGAAATTTGTCTCCTCCATTGATTTAAGGGCCTATAATATATTTAATCTCTTGCTAACAATGTCTAAAGTATTTGCTATCTGATGACCCTTTACAGAAAAAGCTTGCCAATCCCTAGTCAAGACAAACTATGTGATAGTAGCAATGAACCCTTGTTGGGGGCCGGCATGAGGCACTCCGCCCATGGCAAAGGTCATGAGGAAGGAGGCTCGGCATACGCAAAGGCGGGATCGAGCCTCAGGAGTCCCCCTGGAAATCCTCGAGCATCTACCCCCATAACCAGAGCCTGCCTACTTTACTACTTTGTGCTCTCACCTACACCTCTGACTTTACGGGGGGCTGTCCCCCACCACCTCTTTCGGAGAAGGAGTTAACTTAAAGCTCCAGTTGATAAAAACCCCTGGGCGTGACAAGAGTGTTTTAACCTACAAACTCCTCTGAAGGTTCTCTAGCCTGCCTGACAGGCTTGTCCGGCCACATGTGATTGCTCACAGCCTCCCAACCATGAGAGGCATGAGATGCTTTAAACCTTCTAAAAACAGGTTCCTTAGAAAAGTTAGAAAATTATTAGTATAAGTATAATGGGCTGATTAGAAATCGTATTGGTGAAGGGTTTTTCATTTGTTGAGCCAATGTTTACTGCTAAGTCTCCACATCCCCTGCCCTTATACACATTAATGAATATATAGAAGACATAAGTATTAACCTTTGATATTAATCACGTTAGACCTTAGGCTAAGTAAATTCTTTCCTTAACTAAAACCCACTACACCCTCACCCTATAGGAATGTAACTTTATTTGGGTGGCGTCTGTTTTAAGAATAATCACCCCTGGAGAAATAAGTGTCCTGGTTGACTGACCGCTGTCACAAAGAGAGGGTCGTAAATTGTCAGCAGGCCCCCTGGCCAGAAGATGATGTAACACCCCTAAGACCTCTGTATACATTTGTATGAAGCACCTGACTTTGATAAAAGTCAGGACTGCTGACCCCGCGTGACTTTTGCATAACACCTCAGTGTATAAAAGTAGACCATGGAAAATAAAGAATTGGGATCAGTTCCTCGAAAGACTGGTCTCCCCATGTCTCTCTCTCTCTCTCACTCTGGTTGAGTCTCCATCTGGAGCGCAGAACCCACCATGCTTACTAATTATGCCTGGGCTTCTAAGATCCGACCGGGGAGGCCTCAGTGTCTCCTCTCCTTCGGGAGAACGGAAGGACGCCTGCGGCCTACGTAAGTGGTGCAAGCTTCTTGTCTTGAAGTTTTATTGGTCCCCCGCGTAAACCAAGCTACTCAGCCTCTTTTCTCCACTGAATTTTCCTACTGAGCTATCCTTATTCCATTACTCTTTATATCCTTAATTAACGTTTAATTAAGCAGTTGTTCCCCGACCCTCGCCTAGCCGTCTCTCCTTCGAATACCCTGGATCAGCTGGGGCTGGACCCCGGCAAACCCTGAAATATCAAGAACTTAACACAATAGGCTTACACTAGGCTTTACTTTTCATGGCTCAGTCTAACATGGGTTCCACAGGTTCCTTGTGCTCTCCTCCAGTGGTGATTCAGGAATCCAGGCTTCTTCTGTCATGCAACACTTTCATTTTGGATTTCTTTATTTTCAAACCTGTGTATGAGAAAGAATATTAGGAATTCACAACAGTTTCATCTACCATGGAATGGAAGTGACAAATTCCTTAGGCTCAAATTTGAGAGTCATTCGCATATGGATGATATTTTATGATATGCAAATAAATGAGCTCTTCTACAAAGAAAATAGAGAAAAATCACTCAAGGAACATACCCCAAGGCACTTCAGTTTATGGAGGCCCAGTCAACAAGAGGAAAATGAACATGAGAAGATCACTGAGAGTGACAGCTAAAAAAGAAGAAATAATAGGAAAATTTAATGTCACAAAAGCTAAGCGAAGCCTCTAAAAGACTGTCATGTATGGTTTATAAACTGTTTCCAATTGTGACTCAGGCAAGTCACAACTGCTCTGAACTGAACTGCCCACACCTGTATATTAGTATATTGAGAATAATTACAGTAAATATTTACCCTGAATATTCACTGGAAGGACTGATACTGAAGCTGAAGCTCCAATACTTTTGCTACCTGATGTGAAGAGCTGGTTCATTGAAAAAGACCCTGATGCTGGGAAAGATTGAAGGCAGGAGGAGAAGGGGAAGACCAAGGATGAGATGGTTGGATGGCATCACCAACTCAATGGACATGAGTTTGACCAAACTCTGGGAGATAGTGAAGGGCAGGGAAGCCTGGTGGTGTGCTGTAGTCCATGGGGTCGCAAAGAGATGGACATGACTTAGTGACTGAACAACAACCTCAAAAGATTCATTATGAAGAGGAAATGCAATAGTGTACACAAAAGCACTGAAATCCCTACACAAATTATGACAGCAATTGTTTTCATTGTAGTCACATGCAATAACTCCTCTACTTCATGCCACATTTTTCTGGAGTTAGAATTCTCCCATAACCCACCCCAACCACTGCCTCCAAATTATCACAGCAGATTTTACCAAACTGGTTTGGGTGCGGATAACCACAGTCTAACTGAAATTCAGTGATTCCCAGCTAGAAGCATTTCAGAGGCAAGAACTACCCAGGGACGTGACTCTCTCTTTCAGTAAAATGAGATTAGTGTGTGAAATCCTTAAGATCTTTCTGGAACAAAGCTCCAACTCAAGCGGGCAGCTCCTAAGCCACCACTGGCCATAGGCAGACACAGTAAGCTATAGTCTGAAATTCTGGTAAATAGTGCCCCAAACTTCAGGGAAATCATAAAAGCAGCTGAATGAGAACTGTGTCCTAAAGCTCACTAGCTGTTAGGTGTGATCAACACTGAAGGTAAAAATAAACAAATATAAATGAAACTCTACTTAACTCAAGACCTTTCACTTCATAGGTTTTTATTAAAACACCTTTGCAAAAGTACAAAGGTTAGTCTGTGTTTTCTTTTTCCTTCTTTTTTTTCACAATGATATATTGGAATTGTCCAATTGAAACCATATGTTGGCTCAGTAATTCTCAATTGCAAAATGTGCACCATTTTAAAACCCAATAAAAAGAAGAGGGGTAGGGGACTAATGTATCAGGATAAATACTCTTGGACTGATAGAAATATTGTGTTTCCAATCTATTGGAAGGAGGAAAAGCCACCTCTTTCATTAAATATAATACCTACAGAACAGAAATGTAATGCAACTGAAGTAATGATAGGTTGATGCACTGGGGGGAAAAAATCATATAATTTGGAGAAAAAACAGAAAGCCTGGGTTTAAATCTACCTCTTCCACCAATTGGCTCAGTGCCCTTTTAAAACAGTTGTAATCTCACTCAGACTCAGTTTCAATTCCTATAATATGAACAAAATAATGCCCACCTTGGATAATTGTCATATGGACTTGATAGAGTTAATAAGACAAAGCACACATCTGTGTGATACATGGTTGGAACTTGACACTGAATGAAATGGAAGACAATTTACTCCATTCTAGATTGTGCTACTTTGTTTTGTTCTCTTTTTCTTTTTATGAAAATTAATTTGGAAAACAGAAGCTGAATAGGATAGCAAATTCAATAATATGTCAAAACCTGAAGCATGAATAGGAATAAAGATAAATCTGTTGAGCCTCAAGCACCTATCATGCACCCCTCACCCAGTTCAAGCTTCTCCAAGGCTATGTGCATCCCAGTTACCAAGGACCTCAATCAAATGCAGATTCTAATTCAGTAAGTCTAAGGAGGGTCCTGAAATTCCATTTCAGTCACTAAGTGATGCCAATGCTTGATCATTAATGAGCAGAAGTTTTGCACAAAGGATGATTTTTTAAAAATTAAAATGTTGATGGGTCACTTTTTTCCTTCAAAATTCTCATAAATTTACTGAATTTTACCAAAAAAATGCTATTATTAGATTTTTACATAATACTAGCAGTCAATGCTGTTGACAGCTTGTGTGTGTGTGTGCTAAGCCACTTCAGTCGCATCCAGCTCTGTGACTCTATGGGCTGTATGTAGCCTGCCAGTCTCCTCTGTCCATGGGATTCTCCAGGCAAGAATACTGGAGTGGGTTGCCACGCTCTCTCCTCCAGGGCGTCTTCCCAATGCAGGGATCAAACCCTCATTTCCTGCATCTCCTGCATTGCAGGCAGATTCTTTACCCCTGAGCCGCTGGAGTAGCCCTGTGCTAATTGCAATGCTAACTGCTTTACATCCTCTCATATGTACTTAAGCACCTAATATTGTATTAGTATCTTCACAATAAGGAACCAGAGGTCCAACTATGTCTTTTCACTCAGCCCTTCTTCTTTGCTTAATTCATTCTGTTTTGAGCAAGGGAATCAATGTTCAGTTCAGTTCAGTCACTCAGTCATGTCTGACTCTTTGCAACCCCATGAACTGCAGCACACCAGGCCTCCCTGTCCATCACCAACTCCCAGAGTCTACCCAAACCCATATCCATTGAGTCGGTGATGCCATCCAATCATCTCATCCTCTGTCATCCCCTTCTTCTCCTGCCCTCAATCTTTCCCAGCATCAGGGTCTTTTCAAATGAGTCAGCTCTTCGCATCAGGTGCCTAAAGTATGCAGTTTCAGCTTCAGCATCAGTCCTTCCAATGAACACCCAGGACTGATCTCCTTTAGGATGGGCTGGTTGGATCTCTTTGCAGTCCAAGGGACTCTCAAGAGTCTTCTTCAACACCACAGTTCAAAAGCATCAGTTCTTTGGCACTCAGCTTTCTTATAGTCCAACTCTCACATCCATACAGGACTACTGGAAAAACCATAGCCTTGACTAGACGGACCTTTGTTGGCAAAGTAAGGTTTCTGCTTTTTAATATGCTATCTAGGTTGGTCATAACTTTCCTTCCAAGGAGTAAGTGTCTTCTAATTTCATGGCTGCAATCACCATCTGCAGTGATTTTGGAGCCCAGAAAAATAAAGTCTGACACTGTTTCCACTGTTTCCCCATCTATTTCCCATGAAGTGGTGGGACCGGATGCCATGATCTTTGTTTTCTGAATGTTGAGCTTTAAGCCAACTTTTTCACTCTCCACTTTCACTTTCATCAAGAGGCTTTTGAGTTCCTCTTCACTTTCTGCCATAAGGGTGGTGTCATCTGCATATCTGAGGTTATTGATATTTCTGCCAGCAATCTTGATTCCAGCTTGTGCTTTCTCCAGCCCAGTGTTTCTCATGATGTACTCTGCATATAAGTTAAATAAGAAGGGTGACAATATACAGCCTTGATGTACTCTTTTTTCTATTTGGAACCAGTCTGTTGTTCCACGTCCAGTTCTAACTGTTACTTCCTGACCTGCATATAGGTTTCTCAAGAGGCAGGTTAGGTGGTCTGGTATTCCCATCTCTTTCAGAATTTTCCACAGTTTATTGTGATCCACACAGTCAAAGGCTTTGGCATGGTCAATAAAGCAGAAATAGATGTTTTTCTGAAACTCTCTTGCTTTTTTGATGATCCAGCGGATGTTGGCAATTTGATCTCTGGTTCCTCTGCCTTTTCTAAAACCAGCTTGAACATCTGGAAGTTCACAGTTCACGTATTGCCAAAGCCTGGCTTGGAGAATTTTAAGCATTACTTTACTAGCGTGTGAGATGAATGCAATTGCTCGGCAGTTTGATCATTCTTTGGCATTGCCTTTCTTTGGGATTGGAATGAAAACTGACCTTTCTAGTCCTGTGGCCACTGCTGTTCCTTGCCTTTAATATAACAGACAAACAGAAACAAGTACATTCAAGATAAGCTTTATTACAAAAACAGTCTATATTTATTGAAAGTAGTAGCTTTTGAGTGATATTTGCTGTATTTTAATATAGTGATAATGGATAACACTGTTGGACATCTGGGATGTCAGAACTACCTGGATTTTTGTGTGCATCCTTACAAAAGTACATTTCTATTCCTAGACTTTTCTCAAAAAGTTATATTTTCCTGTAGCATAATGTTGGCATATCATGGGCATTTTATACTCAGAACATATTTAAAGAGCTCTCATTCATTCTCTAAACGTACAGTGAACACCTATTCTAAATTATACAAGCAAGCTTACTTTGAGAGCAAACAGATAATTTAAAACAAAGGTCACGTCAAAGTGGTTTTGGAGAGCCACACTATTTTTCAGGCTGCCTGGGACTCACTCATTCCAGCCCCCAAAGGAAAGTGAGCACATGGTAAGAAGGGTAGATACTTGTAACAGAAATTTGAGTTAAAATCTCAGCTCCTCAATTTACTACTCATATGACCTTGAGCAAATTGCTTAACTTTTTTTGTTTTTGTGTGCATGCTCAGCTGTGTCGAACTCTTTGTGACTCTTTGGATTGTAGTCTGCCAGGCTCCTCTGCCTACAGGATTTTTTTCAGGGAAGAATACTAGCATGGGTTGCCATTTCCTCCTCCAGGGGATCTTCCTGACCCAGGAATCGAACCCATGTCTCCTGCATCTCCTGTGTTGCAGGCGGATTCTTTCCCTGCTGAGTCATCATGTGTACATTTATGAGCCTCTATTTTCTCATCTGCAAGGTAGAGATGAAAAATAATCATACTTATTTTCTATGACTGCTATAAGGATTAAAAAGTATATAAAGCACTTAGCCAATGATAAATGCTATTGATGCTGCACTATTTTGGTTCTAAGATGCACTTTTTTTGTAACACTTTAACGTCTCTGAAATTAGAAAATGTTGTCTAATAAATGTGAATGTGTCTGACAGTTAGCTTTTGTGTATTATAACATAAGTGCCTGACATTAAGTTTCTGATCACCAAGATAATCGTTTCAAAGACATCCACCTGGAATAAACAGACTGCCAGCTACACAACTAGAAAAAGAGCCAGGCAGCTCCATCCATGAAGTTTCCCTTTTAGGAAGCCCTGGTCAGCCTAGATAATTGATGGACTGATCTAGCTTTCCCTTCTTGTGCTTTAAGTCCCACTCTTAAGTTTTAAATTCACCAATAAAGAATAAAACCTCAAAAACCTAGGCACACCACCCTTGATCCCAATAAAGGCAGAGCCCCAGGTTCAATCTCTTTTTCTCTCTCTTTCTTTCTCTGTCGTACATTGGGTCTGGCTGGTGAAATGTCTGTAGGGGCCTCACCACAAGAACAGTAGTCTGGTAAGTTAGGTGAGTGCCCCCAGGCATTGCTAGCTGATAGCGTTAGGGAACTGTGGACTGAAACTGACCACCTTGGCCAGGAAGATAAATATCAGGTGCATGAATTATCTCACAACAGGAGATTCCAATAAGAGACATGGTGTTGCCACCAGCAAACTAACTGGGGGGATTCAGGTGGGGTCAAAAGGAAGAAAGAGATATCAGCCCATAGTAACGGCCAACTTCTCAGAATCTCTTGCGCTAGAATGTGGGTTGAGACATGTGAGCACCGCCACGAAGGACCTGAGTCAGACCAAATACTGGCACAAGCAAGATGACTGGCTGGGACACCATGAACTTAAAACCTATGACTGCAAGCCACATGGCAGAGCAGGTCTCCTGGGTTCCCTTACCCTACTGCTCTCCGCCTGGACTCTCCTTCCCAATAAAACCTTTTGCTTTGTCAGCACATGTGTCTTCTCAGACAATTCCTTTCTGAGGGTAGACAAGAGCAGATTCTCAGGGTCTGAAAGGGGCCCTGTTCCAGTAACAATAGTATGACTATGGATAGACAGAGACCAACCCCAAACAAGAGAGCTTATAATCGCCATTAACCAGGCAGCATTTTGAGGTAAGTGTCCTTCTCTGTGCTTGCACAATTTCAACAGTAGATGTACACATCCTTGTCACTTCAATTGATGTATTTGCACAGCTGTTTCCATGCACACTCAGTGTGATTGGTATTTTAGATGTTTTTTAAAGATTATATTATTTCACATGGAAACAAAAATTATTATGTATGCCTGAGATCACAGGAAAAGAGTATTGAGACATCTGATATTAGGGACGCAAATGTCACTGTTGAGAAATTACTAAAATTCCATATTTTCTTGCAAAGCAACAATCAAGTGTTTAACAGGACCTAAGAAAGTAAGAGACCCACAAGTAAATGAAGCCATTAACATTTTCTTTTTTTTTTCTTTTTTTTTAATTTTATTTTATTTTTAAACTTTACATAATTGTATTAGTTTTGCCAAATATCAAAATGAATCCGCCACAGGTATACATGTGCTCCCCATCCTGAACCCTCCTCCCCCCTCCCCCCCCATACCATCCCTCTGGGTCGTCCCAGTGCACCAGCCCCAAGCATCCAGCATCGTGCATCGAACCTGGACTGGCAACTCGTTTCATACATGATATGTTACATGTTTCAATGCCATTCTCCCAAATCTTCCCACCCTCTCCCTCTCTCACAGAGTCCATAAGACTGTTCTATACATCAGTGTCTCTTTTGCTGTCTCATACACAGGGTTATTGTTACCATCTTTCTAAATTCCATATATATGCATTAGTATACTGTATTGGTGTTTTTCTTTATGGCTTACTGCACTCTGTATAATAGGCTCCAGTTTCATCCACCTCGTTAGAACTGATTCAAATGTATTCTTTTTAATGGCTGAGTAATACTCCATTGTGTATATGTACCACTGCTTTCTTATCCATTCATCTGCTGATGGACATCTAGGTTGCTTCCATGTCCTGGCTATTATAAACAGTGCTGCGATGAACATTGGGGTACACGTGTCTCTTTCCCTTCTGGTTTCCTCAGTGTGTATGCCCAGCAGTGGGATTGCTGGATCATAAGGCAGTTCTATTTCCAGTTTTTTAAGGAATCTCCACACTGTTCTCCATAGTGGCTGTACTAGTTTGCATTCCCACCAACAGTGTAAGAGGGTTCCCTTTTCTCCACACCCTCTCCAGCATTTATTACTTGTAGACTTTTGGAGCGCAGCCATTCTGACTGGTGTGAAATGGTACCTCATAGTGGTTTTGATTTGCCTTTCTCTGATAATGAGTGATGTTGAGCATCTTTTCATGTGTTTGTTAGCCATCTGTATGTCTTCTTTGGAGAAATGTCTATTTAGTTCTTTGGCCCATTTTTTGATTGGGTCATTTATTTTTCTGGAGTTGAGCTGTAGGAGTTGCTTGTATATTCTCGAGATTAGTTGTTTGTCAGTTGCTTCATTTGCTATTATCTTCTCCCATTCTGAAGGCTGTCTTTTCACCTTGCTAATAGTTTCCTTTGATGTGCAGAAGCTTTTAAGGTTAATTAGGTCCCATTTGTTTATTTTTGCTTTTATTTCCAATATTGTGGGAGGTGGGTCATAGAGGATCCTGCTGTGATGTATGTCAGAGAGTGTTTTGCCTATGTTCTCCTCTAGGAGTTTTATAGTTTCTGGTCTTACGTTTAGGTCTTTAATCCATTTTGAGTTTATTTTTGTGTATGGTGTTAGAAAGTGTTCTAGTTTCATTCTTTTACAAGTGGTTGACCAGAGTTCCCAGCACCACTTGTTAAAGAGATTGTATTTAATCCATTGTATATTCTTGCCTCCTTTGTCAAAGATAAGGTGTCCATATGTGCATGGATTTATCTCTGGGCTTTCTATTTTGTTCCATTGATCTATATTTCTGTCTTTGTGCCAGTACCATACTGTCTTGATAACTGTGGCTTTGTAGTAGAGCCTGAAATCAGGTAGGTTGATTCCTCCAGTTCCACTCTTCTTTCTCAAGATTGCTTTGGCTATTCGAGGTTTTTTGTATTTCCATAAAAATTGTGAAATTATTTGTTCTAGCTCTGTAAAGAATACTGTTGGTAGCTTGATAGGGATTGCATTGAATCTATAAATTGCTTTGGGTAGTATACTCATTTTCACTATATTGATTCTTCCAATCCATGGACATGGTATATTTCTCCATCTATTAGTGTCCTCTTTGATTTCTTTCACCAGTGTTTTATAGTTTTCTATATATAGGTCTTTAGTTTCTTTAGGTAGATATATTCCTAAATATTTTATTCTTTCCGTTGCAATGGTGAATGGAATTGTTTCCTTAATTTCTCTTTCTGTTTTCTCATTATTAGTGTATAGGAATGCAAGGGATTTCTGTGTGTTGATTTTATATCCTGCAACTTTACTATATTCATTGATTAGTTCTAGTAATTTTCTGGTGGAGTCTTTAGGGTTTTCTATGTAGAGGATCATGTCATCTGCAAATAGTGAGAGCTTTACTTCTTCTTTTCCAATTTGGATTCCTTTTATTTCCTTTTCTGCTCTGATTGCTGTGGCCAAAACTTCCAAAACTATGTTGAATAGTAATGGTGAAAGTGGGCACCCTTGTCTTGTTCCTGACTTTAGAGGAAATGCTTTCAATTTTTCACCATTGAGGATAATGTTTGCTGTGGGTTTGTCATATATAGCTTTTATTGTGTTGAGGTATGTTCCTTCTATTCCTGCTTTCTGGAGAGTTTTTTATCATAAATGGATGTTGAATTTTGTCAAAGGCTTTCTCTGCATCTATTGAGATAATCATATGGTTTTTATTTTTCAATTTGTTAATGTGGTGTATTACATTGATTGATTTGCGGATATTGAAGAATCCTTGCATCCCTGGGATAAAGCCCACTTGGTCATGGTGTATGATCTTTTTAATGTGTTGTTGGATTCTGATTGCTAGAATTTTGTTAAGGATTTTTGCATCTATGTTCATCAGTGATATTGGCCTGTAGTTTTCTTTTTTTGTGGGATCTTTGTCAGGTTTTGGTATTAGGGTGATGGTGGCCTCATAGAATGAGTTTGGAAGTTTACCATCCTCTGCAATTTTCTGGAAGAGTTTGAGCAGGATAGGTGTTAGCTCTTCTCTAAATTTTTGGTAGAATTCAGCTGTGAAGCCGTCTGGACCTGGGCTTTTGTTTGCTGGAAGATTTCTGATTACAGTTTCAATTTCCGTGCTTGTGATGGGTCTGTTAAGATTTTCTATTTCTTCCTGGTCGAGTTTTGGAAAGTTGTACTTTTCTAAGAATTTGTCCATTTCTTCCACGTTGTCCATTTTATTGGCATATAATTGTTGATAGTACTCTCTTATGATCCTTTGTATGCCATTAACATTTTCTTGCCTGTATATCTACAAAGAGATCATCTATCACACACCAAGCAACAGAATTAAAGAGAGAAGAAATTGATACCTGGAAGAGGTAAAGGAATCTTAAAGAAATGAGACACTAACAAGACCAATTCTTATTTTACACAGTATTGAACAAGAATTTGTGAAAATTTTCCTTCTACTTTTGAATTTAAATTCCAGAGCTATATGATCAATGAAGACAAAAAGGAAGAATGGAAAAAAGGAGGAGGTTGGGAGCGAGAAAGGAAAGACATAGTCAATTTCTCTTACATTTTCATTTTAATGTATTCCGTAAAGTGATAAATGATAAAAGTCTATGTTTATATAAGGCTAAAAGGCTCTTTCAACCAAACTTTTTTAAACTTCTATGGTAGCATTATGCTATAGTTTAACTGATAGCATTTTTTCTTTTAGTACACAAACTAACTAATAGTCCATCTTAAAGGTGATAACATCTTGAAATGGATGAAATATGGGAAAGGTTAGCTGCTGTTAATACAATAGGGCTGTATCTCTATAATATTAGCAAGATTTCTCTCAAAATAATTATTGATATAAAAAGAGCCACTTTCAAAGTTGTACTATAACTATTAGGATCCAATTTACAATATGTATGACAATGAAGAAGCAATTAGAGGAAATTAAAAATTCAGCCATTTACTTATTTTTTTCATCTTAAGTACAGCTTGGTAAACCCCTATGACTTTTCTCCTGGGGAGCTTTTAGTAACACTTCTGTAAGGCTCAAATGCATCCTGTTAACACTTAGGTTAACTTTTTTGACTGATTTGTCTGTTTAGTCCAAAAAGTGATTCAGTAGATTTTTCCCCAGTGAACTTCCTGCCAGGACTATAATCACCCAACATGAATAATAGTCTCTAGACCACGGGAAGCACTAGAGAGGGTTCTGAATGTCATAATCAGAGACAGCCCTTGAGAAATGTTTAAATGACAAATCATCTAAATTTGTCTTGAGTGTTACTCTTCTTCCCTTCAGTTACTCATTGTGGATGTGCACACATGCACCACACACACACACACACACACACACACATTACTATTCCGACTCTCAGCTCGCTAATAACAGAAAGTTAAACATAAGCAATATGACAGAAGAAATATTTGCAATACTAACAGGATGATAATTTGAATATGTGCTGTATTCGTTCCTTACATGCTATCTGTGAAGGGATGCAATGGGAAAGATGCTAATAAAACCAAGTTAACTTCATTTGTGGTTTTTAAGCTCCTGGCAATTCAGTTCCTGCACTAAAAAAAAAAAAAAAAAATGGATTTGCTGGAATACTTAGCTAGCCAGAATTTCCTACCTCAGAGACAATATATAGAACTTCTATGGACTAGAGGAGACAAGCAGGAAATTCTCAAAGAAAATAAAAGATTTAGGTAGAATGTGGAAAACCTGTACCTTTTCCACTCCAAGAATAGAGCCCTGGGTGGGAATAGGGGAAAATAATAGAAACGCTAATATGAACTTAAACCCAAAAGTAGAAAATTTCTGAGGATTTTTTTCTTGGGTGGAGCCAGAAAAATGATGAGCATCTTAAAGAAATATTCCACACTTGCAAACAACTGTATGGTGGTAGGTATGGTAGTTGCATCTGGAGACACGGGAAGACAGAAAGACCCTCAGAACTTTTCACATGAAAGGAGAGTAAGGATGCCTAAGTTAATGGTCAATCATGTTAACTACACCTTTCAGTGTCCTTACCATGTCTGGTCTCTCACTCTAGCAACATCCTGCTGCAGGATTTACCCTGCGGTACATTTGTAAGGCACAGCCTTATACCATCCTAGTAAGAGTGATCTCTTGTCCAGGCTGCCTCTTCCATGGCTTTATTTTGAAAGATATTTGTGCTGGTATGAATCGTTTGTTGACACGTTTGGTTTTGTTTGTTTTTGGCTTTGTTGTTTTGTTTTGCCTACTTTAAAGATGTTGCTCTGCAGTCTTCTAGTTTACATTATTTACCCCAGGAGAAATTTGTTGCTACCCACATCTTTGTTCCTCTGTTCACAATTTGTCATTTTTCCTCTAGCTGATTTTTAGATTTCATTTTTCTCACTAGCTTTAAGTAGTTTGATTCATGATTGGGTTTCTTGAGTTCGGGGATGTGTAGGTTTGTAGTTTTAATCAAATTTGGGAAAATATTGGCCATTATATCTTCAAATACTTTTTCATTGATCCCACCTCTTCTCCTCTAGGAACTGCAATTATATCTTCATCATTTTGCTTCAAGACATCCCACAGCTCAGAGATGCTGTCTTCATATATTTTTTATCTTTTATATTTCTGCTGAATATTTATATATTTATATATAAATACATTTACATTTTTTATGTCTTCGAGCTTGTTAACCTTTTTTTTTTTTTTTTTTTTCCTGCACATGTTAGTTACCTTTAATCCACTCTGGTTTATTTTATGCCTCAAATGTTTTAGTTTTCATATCTGTGGGTGGTTTGGTTCTTATTTATATTTTCCACATCTCTCCTTAACATCATCAGTCTTTCCTCTAGCTTTCTGAATAAACGGAAAGCAGTTATATAACTGTTTTCATGTCTGTGTCTACTAGTTCAATTATTGGTGTCATTTCTGGGTCAGTTATGATTGACTGACTTTCCTCCTCATCATGGCATCTGTTTCTCTAGATGAAAGTGCCTGGTAAATGTGTATACCTGCTAAGTTTTAACTAATGAGGAGTTTTACATTGTTGGGTGTTGTATATTTTTATGGTTTTATAAACACTCTGGAGTTTTGTTGTGGGATTGGGTGTGTTACCTGGAAATAATTTTGATTTTTGCAGGTTTTGTTTGTGAGCTCTTTAGCCTGCAGAGCGGCATGTAGAACATGATTAACATTTCCCCACTACTGAGGCAAAATTCTCTTGAGTAATCTATTCAACATGAAGCTTTCTACTCTGCCTGGATGAAATTAGACTTCTTTCCAGCCCTGTGTGAACTCGACATTGTTTCCTCTAATTCCTTTGGGCAGTTCTTTCTCCGCTTCTGGTAGTTTCTTCACATGCCTCTGCTTACTAACACTCAGCTGAAGACTTCAAGGAGATCCTCTGTGTATTTCTTCTGCTCCTGCTCTGTTCTATCCTCTCCATGACTCAGCTCTATGCACTCTAGTCAACCTAACCTCCCTGGACTTCAAGTCCCACCTGGGTCCCCCTCCCTCCTCATGGTTGGTTTCCTCTCTCTCGGGGGACACTGTCCTCCACTGCCCAAGGCGTGATGTCTTGGAACTGTTTTTTAATGTATTATATCTGGTGTTTTAGTCACTTTCGGGTTGAAAGGTACATTCAAATTGTGCTATGCCATTTTAGGCAGAAGCACAAATCAATGTGATGATTTCTTAATGTCTTATTTTTCCTGTGATATTTAAGTTTACATACTGTGATAATATTCTGATTTTTGTTATTTTGGATGGCATTTTTTAATCAAAAGTTTTTCTTCTTCAAATTAAAATACCCACAAACCTCTTAATGTTTAGGATTTTAAGCCCAGGTTCCTGGTATATTAAAATATCTAGAGTAAGAAGAAAACATAGGAATATTTTGCCTATACATTGCCAAGCATCCAAAGTCTAAATGTATCCAAATAGCTTGATGTTTGATTTCATATAGGCCTAACATTTGAGTGCTTGCTTCTTCTCTTTCCTGTCAGCTGTTGGAGCTCTACATTCACAAATATAAACTACAGTGAATTTATCATTCCAAAGCTAATCCTTTCCTTCTCTTCAAGCAGCTTTGGAATTCAGCCATACCTGAGCCAAGGAGGACCAGAGAGGTTTAAAAATAAGAAATGTTTTCCTCTAACTGAAGATTGTAAAAATCATTCTACAAGTGGAAAGCAAATCTTTAATGACAAATCACTTTTAGCTATTTTTAAAACTTGCTTATGTAATTCCTAACAGAACATTTTTCTTCTCTGGGGATCATTTTGTCCTTTTTCCATTTGGCCCCTGCTTCTGAGATAAAGCCATTATCAATAAACCACTTGGGAGGAGAAAAGAGGAAGATGGCTTATCCTAAGCAGAAAGCCTCTTTCTCTGCTTATCCAAACATACATGGACCCCAGTGACACATCCCACAGTAAAGTGGCTCAGTATCCTTAATACTAACTAAAACCTCTGAGACTGAGAACATTTTTATTTTGTGTTCCCTCTATATTAAACAGCGCAAACACTATTATATTACTATGTTGTCACAACAGGGTTATTGTAAGTCACAAGTCTTGCCACTATTCATAATTTATAATTCACTATCCACTTGTTTAAGACACTAGTCTACTTACAGGAAAGGAAAAAGGAGAAAGGATTCTCTATCTTTTTATACCATTAATAGTCTTTCTGAACATCATCAGTTACTTGGTTACTTGACAGACCTCCCTGGTAGTACACACTCTATTTTTAAACTTTCTTAAAATCCAAACTTTGTTTTTTCACTTCACAGCATTGAAAAAAATACTTACAGGGTATTTTCCATGATCAGTGTTAAGACCAAGAAAAATTTTGCTGTTAAATTTCATTAAAACTTGCTCTTTTTATTTTTTCATCTTTAAAATAGGAAATTATAACTTTTCCACCATTTTCTCTACAAAAACTACATTTTCTACACATCTTGAAACTTGGTTTAAACATTGCTGAAGGAAACCTTTGTTTATATTAAAAGAAATGAAAGAGAAAATATATATGGCATCTAATTAATGTTATGGATTTAAAATTTTTCTGCTGTATATGCTGCTGCTGCTGCTGCTAAGTTGCTTCAGTTGTGTCCGACTCTGTGCGACCCCATAGACAGCAGCCCACCAGGCTCTGCCGTCCCTGGGATTCTCCAGGCAAGAACACTGGGTGGGTTGCCATGTCCTTTTCCAATGCATGAAAGTGAAAAGTGAACGTGAAGTCGCTCAGTCGTGTCCGACTCTTAGCGACCCCATGGACTGCAGACTACCAGGCTCCTCCATCCTTGGAATTTTCCAGGCAAGAGTACTGGAGTGGGTCGCTATTGCTTTCTCCGTCTGCTGTATATAACAGGACACAAATTAGACTATATGAAGTTGCCTTCATGATATTAATAGAAACCTCTTCCATTTAGGTGATGGTGTGAAGCAAAATCTGGAAAGTAGCAGTCTTAATAAATATAAAGGACCTGAAAGTGAGAAAGAAAAAAATTAAAATCCAATTGTCTTGGATTATTTAGCTTGCCTCTACTTTCCGGATTTTAAGATTTCTGCTTAGAAACTCTTCATCTAGTGTAGTATAGAGAGATTTTTATCACAAAATATTACTCTGCAACACATAGGAATTGCATCTCCTCTCACCTTGCTTTCCAGTCCAACCACTAATACTGGAGACAAAAATTCCGATCCTTGAAAATTTAGAATTTAACTTCAAACTGTCACGCGAGTGAATGTTCCTCGGCTCTTTGTCTCATCACAACAAAGATTTGGAGTGACAGACATTAAAGCCCCCTCGGCATGTCACAGCTCTCAGGTCTTGGATAGAATGTGTTATAGCTCTCATGTCTGAAATGGACCATGTTATAGCTCTTAGACAAATAAGTGTTACAGCTCAGTGTTACAGCTCTATTTTATTTACAAGATAGTAGGAAAATCCATCTTCGAGGCATGAGGGCACGTCGATCCAAAGATACGAGGAGAAGAGCGCCCCAGCACACTGGGGAGAGAGAGAGAGAGCTAGTTTTGGCTCCTCTATTTATATGTTTATTTCTCCCTGGGCCTGTCCTATGTAAATTGGGCCAGCCAGGACTGTTGTTTGTTTTACCTGAGGTCCTCACTCCGGTCCTCGGACCTTCTTTTGTTCTATTTTCCCAGGCTTTTCCCTTCCTTGTCTTTTAGCCACCACCATTTTGGACTCCTTTTCCCTTTTCTACCTACCTAACAAAACCTACAAAGAATGCTCAAACTACCGCACAATTGCACTCATCTCACACTCTACTAAAGTAATGCTCAAAATTCTCCAAGCCAGGCTTCAGCAATATGTGAACTGTGAACGTCCTGATGTTCAAGCTGGTTTTAGAAAAGGCAGAGGAACCAGAGATCAAATTGCCAGCATCCGCTGGATCATGGAAAAAGCAAGAGAGTTCCAGAAAAACATCTATTTCTGCTTTATTGACTATGCCAAAGCCTTTGACTGTGTGGATCACAATAAACTGTGGACAATTCTGAAAGAGATGGGAATACCAGACCACATGATCTGCCTCTTGAGAAATTTGTATGCAGGTCAGGAAGCAACAGTTAGAACTGGACATGGAACAACAGACTGGTTCCAAATAGGAAAAGGAGTACATCAAGGCTGTATATTGTCACCCTGCTTATTTAACTTCTATGCAGAGTACATCATGAGAAACGCTAGACTGGAAGAAGCACAAGCTGGAATCAAGATTGCCAGGAGAAATATCAATAACCTCAGATATGCAGATGACACCACCCTTATGGCAGAAAGTGAAGAGGAACTCAAAAGCCTCTTGATGAAAGTGAAAGTGGAGAGTGAAAAAGTTGGCTTAAAGCTCAACATTCAGAAAATGAAGATCATGGCATCCGGTCCCATCACTTCATGGGAAATAGATGGGGAAACAGTGGAAACAGTGTCAGACTTTATTTTGGGGGGCTCCAAAAATCACTGCAGATGGTGACTGCAGCCATGAAATTAAAAGACGCTTACTCCTTGGGAAGAAAGTTATGACCAACCTAGATAGCATATTCAAAAGCAGAGACATTACTTTGCCAAAAAATGTTCATCTAGTCAAGGCTATGGTTTTTCCTGTGGTCATGTATGGATGTGAGAGTTGGACTGTGAAGAAGGCTGAGTGCCGAAGAATTGATGCTTTGGAACTGTGGTGTTGGAAAAGACTCTTAAGAGTCCCTTGGACTGCAAGGAGATCCAACCAGTCCATTCTGAAGGAGATCAGCCCTGGGATTTCTTTGGAAGGAATGATGCTCAAGCTGAAACTCCAGTACTTTGGCCACCTCATGAGAAGAGTTGACTCATTGGAAAAGACTCTGATGCTGGGAGGGATTGGGGGCAGGAGGAGAAGGGGATGACAGAGGATGAGATGGCTGGATGGCATCACTGACTCAATGGACATGAGTCTGAGTGAACTCTGGGAGTTGGTGATGGACAGGGAGGCCTGGCGTGCTCTAATTCACGGGGTCGCAAAGAGTTGGTCACGACTGAGCGACTGAACTGAACTGAACTGAACAAAACCTACACTGTAATGGAACATTCTGTGTTTTATTTTAACAGTAGAATGAATCTGCCAGAGGCTCCTGAGTCCCCAGGACTTGGGTATCTGGCTCCAGACTACAGACAGTTCAGGAGACAATGCACCAGAGAGTCTGCAGACCCAGAATCAGGGTATTAGGGAAGACTTCTGCCTAAAAAACGTAAATTCAGGAGGCGCTCCGGGAAGCGAGTGCTTTCAGAATGTTTTTCTACCTCTGTATACCTCTATACTGGGGTTTCCCTGATGGCTCAGACAGTAAAGAATCTACCTGCAAAGCAGAAGACATGGGTTAGATCCTTGAGTCGGGAAAATCCCCTGGAGAAGGGAACGGCAACCCACTCCAGTATTCTTGCCTGGAAAATTCCATGGACAGAGGAGCCTTGTGGGCTATGATTTGGGGGGTTGCAAAGAGTCAGACACAACTGAGCAACTAACACTCTTCACACTTTCATGTCTCTATATACTATAGTCCTTTCTTTGTTTCTCTTTCTCTTCCCCAAATTCATACTATCTCCTATTGTGGAAAACATGAAGAAAGCACACCAAATTAAAGAAGAACATAGCATTGCCTACAATCTATCCATAGAACTAAACTTTTTGTCATATCACCAGCTTGGCTTTGTGTTGTTACTTTTGTGATTGTTTTCTGTATTAATCATTTTAATAAAATGGGAAGCAATCATGATACAATATTATATGTAAATACATAAATAAATACATTAATAGTATTGTATCATGATTGTTTCCCATTTTGTTAAAAAAACTTTAAATTTAATTTTCAAAAGATACAAATTGGGACTTCCCTGCTAAGACCCCACATGTCTCTTAGGAAAAGCATAAAACAGAAGAAACATTGAAATAAATTCAATAAAGACTTTGAAAAGAAAGATGCAAAAAACCTCCAACATATAAGTATACTGTATATTTAATTCTTTTCCTATTTGAGACATTTTTCTTGTTTCTAGATGTCTGTTCTTAGACAATGCAGCAATAAATATTTTTGCTAATAAATCTTTTTATGCATTTCTGTTTATGTTTCTGATATATATTCTAAGAACAAAGATGCTAGGTCTAAGGATATGAAAAAATTTAAATCTCTGCATATTGCGTGCAGAAAGGTCAGACCCATTACTATCCCACTTTCAAAATTGTTATAGTCATAAATAAATGTTGTCCCAATTTATTTATGACTATAATAATTTTAACTCACTTTATGTAAAACAAAAGCAACAACAACAGTTCATTCATTTTTCCCACCCATCACCCTCTGTTTCTCGCAACCTCCAATCTATTTTCTGTGTCTATGGACTTAAGGTTTTTTATTTAAAAAAATTTTTTTTAGATTCCATATATAAGAGAGATCATATTTTTCTCTGTCTGGCTTATTTCACTTAGTATAATGCCCTTGAACTCCATCCATGTTATTGTAAGTGGCAAAATTTCATTCTTTTTTCAGCTGAATAAAATTCCATTGTATATTACAATTTCTTTAGTCATTTATCCGTTGATGGACTCTTAGTTTGTCTCCATATCTTGGCTACTGTAAATAATGCTGCAGTGAACATATGGGTGCATACATCTTTTCAAATTAATGTTTTTGTTTTCTTTGGATAAATACCCAGGGTGGATCATATGGGATTCCTATTTTTAACTTTTTGAGGAATCTCTATACTGTTTTCTTCAGTGGCTACATCAATTTACATTCCCACCAGCAGCACACAAGTTTCTCCTTTCTCCACACCCTCACCCAACATTTGTTATTTCTAGTCTTTTTGATAATAGCCATTTGAATAGGTGAGATACCTCATTGTTGTTTTGATTTGCATTTCTATAATGACTGATTATGCAGAGTATCTTTTTGTGTACCTGTTGACCATCTGTATGTCTTCTTTAGAAAATGTGTATTCAGATCTCCCCGTTTATTAATCAGATTGTTTACTTTTTTTGCTATTGAGTTGTATGAGTTCTTTGTATGTTTTAGATATTACCCCCTTATCATTATAATGATTTTTACATACACTTTTTAATGTAACCAAATATATCATATTTTCCTTTTATAGCTCCTTCTACACTTTTATTTGCTGATCATTTCAGAGCTGCAATAGCATTCTAAAGATAAGATAGGCTGTGACTCAGACTCATTTCCAACAAATGAAGTGTTATTTGTAAAAAAAAAAAAAACAAAAAAACTTTGCAGAATATGTTTATCAGTAAATGAGAATGTTTGCCCAGTCTAAACAATCGTTAGCTACACGATACACAAACTCTGCTGAAGAGTCTTAATCACACTAATGAATCATGTCAAATCTATACCATTAAGTCCTCTTATAGCCACTGGTCAAAACATATGGTCAGCATTAAATTGGTAAGACCTACTCTGAACATGATCAGACTGAAGAGCATCCCAGTTTCAAACAAACACATGCCTAAATTAAGACTTAATACTGGGACTTCTCTAATGGCCCAGTGGTTAATACTTGACCTTCCAATGCAAGGGATGTGGGTTCTACTTCTGGTCAGGAAACTAAGATCCCACATGCCTTGGGGCCAAAAAACTAAAACTAAAGCAGAAATAATTTTGTCATGAATTCAATAAAGACTTTTTAAATGTCCCACATTAAAAAATATCCTAAAAAATTAAATAAAATTTTTAATTCAATACCTAATAAGCATATTTAAGTGAATTGTTATATGACCAATGTCTGGATGAGTCGACTCTTCTCCCTCCATCTGTTTGACACTTGGGATCATGGGGGTTTATCAGTGATAAGGACGCAATGAGGAGTAGGTGGAAAAGTGAGAGTTAAAGTGTGGGTATTCACTAGGTGGCATAAACAAAGCTGCAAAATAAGAAGTGGAGTGAATCGAGTCCAGCTTGGAACTAAGGTCTGGAAATGAGCTTTGTGAAGTCTCTTCAGACTTCTCCTCCCAAAAGCAATGGTAACAAGCCCATTTTTGATTCATCTTCAAAATAGCCTCTATTATCCTCTTCCAACTGCATTTCTTTAGAATTAAAAATTGGAGTTGGACTTGGTGACAAAGTGTAATCAGGGACTTGTTCACTGTAGGACAGCTTAAAAGTCTCCAAGATCATGAAAAAGAAAAGGCAGCCAAGAATCAAGAAACCCAAGTGTGGAAGATATTCCTCTTGCCTAACAAAGAAAAGACAGAAAAATATGAATACTAACCCTGCCACAATCCTCCATTTCCTGCTCAGTCTTATTTCTGAGGGGCATCTATTTGGCCATTTTGTGGGCTCCTTTGTAAGTTTTATTAAGACCAGAAACAGCAGAATGCCTTAAATAAAGGGACTGACTCAGCCCCTTTGTTCCTCGGTAACCTCAGCTCTTGGCTTAAAAATTCCATGACACTTGTTCTGTTCCCAATCAGATGTGAGCTTCACCTCCCTCAAATCATGCAGTCCTCACTGTACACTTCAATTTGTGGACTCTTCGCACTTCATGTTCCCCACGATCTCCAAAATATGGAACTGCATCTCAGTCTCTTTGTTTTCCATGTGGCTGCTAAATAAAGTGCTTGCAGAATTGAAGTGAGACCAATTATTGTCAGTCTATCATAGTCACCTTTTCTCATCTCCTCCAATTCAATCAGACCTTGGAATTAAAATAAGAAAAAATAAGGCACTGCTTTAAGAAGAGAAATAAACAAGGCCAGATTCTTCTCCAATCTGACTTGATCACAACCCAGGCATGTACTTTCAACAGCAGAAAAGTGGAAATCTTTACTAGGCAAATAACAAGCTCCCCTGCAGGGTGGTCTGATGCTTCTGAAGCTTACAGACCAGAACACTCTAGAATCACATGTACAGACTGCTGCATAGTTTACTTAAAAGTCAGTCAAAAGTTACCCTTCTGAGTGATACTCCCTTCTGAATGTTCTGAACATTGGAATTCATGCGGTTCTTTCTCTTCTCTCCTGCCAGGATCATCCAGATTAAGTGTGAGACATCACTGGCTGACTGTTGGCTGGATAAAACATGTACACAAGTAAGACTATTATCTGAGTATCATTAAATAATAGAATTCCTTAAATTCTACAGTTTAGCTATCATAAAACTAACAAATATTGGCCCTTTCTATACACTTGGCTCTGTGCTAATCACAGAGACAATAAAGGTAAATAAAACATATCTTTACCCTTGAGAACTCACCATTAATTAGAGGAGACAGACCAGTTTAGCAGATAGCCCAACACAATGCAATACGTATTATAAAAGAACAAAGAAAAAGTACCTCTGAAACACTACAGAAACGTTTTGTCAAACACTAAATAGGAAGTGACCAACTTAGCCTAGAGTTTGCCGAAAAATATTCACTAAGCAATGGCACCCCACTCCAGTACTCTTGCCTGGAAAATCCCATGGATGGAGGAGCCTGGTGGGCTGCAGTCCATGGGGTCGCTAAGAGTCGGACACGACTGAGCAACTTCCCTTTCACTTTTCACTTTCATGCATTGGAGAAGGAAATGGCAACCCACTCCAGTGTTCTTGCCTGGAGAATCCCAGGGACGGGGGAGCCTGGTGGGCTGCCGTCTATGGGGTCACACAGAGTCGGACACGACTGAAGTGACTTAGCATAGCATAGCATAGCACAAGCACCTCCTATGATTCAGGCAGTGTGCCAGGCTCTGGGGAGGTAGAAGTGAACATAGCTCCTATCTTTATATGCTGTAAGTTGAGCTGGAGTGACAAACCTATAATAAATAAATACGTAAAGTACAATTTTAAATAATGGAAAGTGCCATGAGGGAAAAAGAACAGGGTGGTATCAAAGGGAATGCTGCTGCAGCTGCTGCTGCTGCTGCTAAGTCACGTCAGTCGTGTCCGACTCTGTGACCCCATGGACTATGCTGCTGCTGCTGCTAAGTCGCTTCAGTCGTGTCCGACTCTGTGCGACCCCATAGACGGCAGCCCACCAGGCTCCCCCCTTCCTGAGATTCTCCAGGCAAGAACACTGGAGTGGGTTGCCATTTCCTTCTCCAATGCATGAAGTGAAAAGTAAAAGTAAAGTCACTCAGTCATGTCCGACTCTTAGCAACCCCATGGACTGTAGCCTACCAGGCTCCTCTGTCTAAGGAGAACTAATTAAAATCTGGAAACCAAGGAGGGACTTGAGAGGAAATGACAGTACAGTCAAGACATGAGAGATGAGTAGGTATGAGCCAGGAAAGCAGTTAGGTAAGAGGATGCTAGGCGAGGAGACCAGAATGAGTGAAGACTTTGAGATGAGAGCAAATTTGAATAAGAAGCTCCTACGCTTGGTAGGGTTTCCCTGGTGGCTTAGAGGGTAAAGTGTCTGCCTGCAATGCAGGAGACCGGGGTTCAATCCCTGAGTCAGGAAGATCCCCTGGAAAAGGAAATAGCAACCCACTCCAGTACTCTTGCCTGGAAAATCCCATGGACGGAGGAGCCTGGGAGGCTGCAGTCCATGGGGTCACAAAGAGTCGGACACGACTGACCGACTTCACCTTATGGCTTGGGCACAGTGAACAAAGTGGGGAGTTGCAGGAGATGGAAATTGAGAAGCTAGAATCAGACAGTGCAAGACCTGGGAGGATAACTAAGGGAACTAAATTTCAGTCAAAGTGCAATGAGAAGCCATTGAGGCATCTGCAATGGAGGATACAATCCCTCCCAAATGAGTCTGAGTCCTTATAACATGCTTAGCTGACATGGCGTGGTGATTGATCACACTATTTGATCCTCTGCCTCAAGATGCAGCATTCTCCTCTCCTCTGGACCCCCTAGCCTTCATTTTCAATGATGTATCTCCTGGATGATTTAACTGTCCTCTTTCCTCACCTCTCCCCACCGCCCTCCATATGTACATGGTTTCGAGTGCCTACCTCCTCAGAATCCCCTTCAGCTAAGCTGATCTGTGGTCCTACTTGATATTATGGGCTTCCCTGGTGGCTCAGGGGTAAAGAATCTGCTTGCAGTGCAGGAGACTTGGGTTAGATCCCTGGATTGGGAAGACCCCCTGGAGAAGGGAATGGCAAACCACTCCAGTATTCTGGCCTGGAGAATTCTGTGGACAGAGGAGCCTGGAAGGCTACAGTCCATGTGGCCACAAAAAGTTGGATGTGACTGAGTAACTAACACACACACACACACACACCAGATAGCATGCTTCTCCCCCATCCCTTCCTGGAAACCTTCCTCATACTCTTGATCTTCCTCCCTCCCTTCAGACTCTCCTACCTCCACCTCTATGACTCTCCCTAGCTCTTTCCTCTGTAACTGATGTGGACTGTGTTCATGGGTGAAATGAGTGGAAAACAACACCAACTCCTTATATCTGGTAATGATAATGAAATAAGTGCTTATAGTCTATTCTTGTGTATTTTCTATCCTAGCTGAAACTAAGAAATAGTTGTATTATTGTGGAACCTATTTCACAACCTACATCCTCATTTCCTGTTTAGCAATTCCAGGACGTTTCCAATAGCTTTTTTTTTTTCTGGAAAATGTGGTAGAGATACCTAGTATTCATCTTCATCTGCTTTTCCTTTCCTTCTGGGCACATGAAAGAATTAGACTCCCCTTCTCTTTGCACCAAGTCAGGGCCATGTCACTGGCCATAGGCCATGTACAGAGTGATACGTGTCACTTCTAAGACACTGCATTTAAGTGCAGCATGAGTCTCTCTGGAGCCTTCCTGCCACATTAACCAAGGAGGTCTTATGTTGTAAATAGTGAGGCAGAGTTGCCACACAAAGGAGAGTTACTGAGTTACTTTGACCTGCAGTAGGCTTGAATTCTGCATTAGCATTTAGTGGTGTTTGCTACCCCAGCATAATATGACTCGTCTGACTAATAGAGAAGGATTAGAGAGCTGATCACTCTCTTTACACACTATACTCATTTCCTTGTAACCATTCTATTTATGTTTTCATAGGTTAGTTTATTGCATATATTTGACAGGAACTTTGTGTGTTTGTGATTGCTAATTAACTCTTCTCTTCCCCTAACCAATGTTCTTGTAATAAATAATAATAACCACTCTATTAAGTTAATGCAACAAATAGTCCACTAGAAAATCAAAATATATTCCACTATCTTCCCTCTTTTCCTCTTTGGGTCTTTTCTTCCTTCCTTCCTGGCTACCTTTTTTCCCTTCTTCTCTCTTTTCTTTTTTCCCATCCATTTCTATTCCTGTCTGCTTCCCACCCTTTGTAAACAATAGCTGCTCAATAAATGCTACTGACTTGTTAATTGATCACGTAATTGCCAAAGTGTTAAATACTGTGTCCTACTCATCTTCCCCAACTTTTTCTCCTCTTCTACCACTCCAGGACCCCCATTCTGGTCCAGACTAATTCCTTTTATTCGTTTGTCTTTCATTTGTCTTTATTTATTAATTTGTCTTTAGCCTGACAGTTTTGGATCCCCTGGAGAAGGGAATGACTATCCATCCCAGTATTCTTGCCTAGAGAATTCCATGGACAGAGTATCCTGGCAGGCTACAGTCCATGGAGTTGCAAAGAGTTGGACAAGACTGAGTGACTCACTTTCACTTTCTTTGCTTGACAGTTTTGGGAGGACATTGGAGCCTTCACTTCCCAGAGGCTCCTTGTGGGTTGCAATCCAAATATAGTCTAAAAGAGTATATAGGGGAACCTAATCTCCCCAAACTTTCTTATATTTAATGCATAGAAGCCCATTTTCTATAAAAGTTCTACCATTATCATAATCAGAAACAGTCAGAGGATCACACCAAAAAAAAAAAAAAAAAGCCTGTCAAAGGGAAGTCACAGAGCTTAAGAAATCTTACAAATGTTTAGGCTCATGGTGACAACCTGAATTCCTGGTCTCAGTAACTCAGTAACTCTCCCTGGAGTGGGAACTACACCAAAGGAACAAGATTTTAAAGTGCACTGAAAAGAATAAAGGATAAGCAAATTGTAAGTTAGCCTACCCTGCTGGCACTGCATAACAAGAATTGCATATAAGCAGCTCGTATTGGAAAGCAGTGCTTGTCTACATGACATCTACATGACTCTGGTCCCTGTCCCAGAAAGTGAAAATGTTAGTTGCTGTGACCCTATGGACTGTAGCCTGCCAGGCTCCTCTGTCCACGGACTTCTCCAGGCAAGAATACTTGGGTGGGTAGCCAATCCCTTCTTTGGGGGAATCTTCCCCTAAAGATCAACCCAGGGATAGAACCCAGGTCTCCCGCATTGCAGGTAGATTCTTTAAAATCTGAGTTATCAGAACCTCTGGGTCCACCCCAGAGGTCCTCCTTTATTCTTGAATTTACATAGTTACTGTCCTTCAACTTTCTCTCTAATTTTCAGCCTTAAGCTCAATCTCTGTCCATTTCAGCAGATAGTGCTTCATGATTTTACTCTTCAAAGTCCTCTGCATGGCATGTCTGTGTTTAGATGTTTCCTCTGGCTTCAGCAATATGTGAACCATGAACTTCCTGATATTCAAGCTGGTTTTAGAAAAGGCAGAGGAACCAGAGATCAAATTGCCAGCATCCGCTGGATTATGAAAAAAGCAAGAAAGTTCCAGAAAAGCATCTACTTCTGCTTTATTGACTATGCCAAAGCCTTTGACTGTGTGGAGCACAATAAACTGTGGACAATTCTGAAAGAGATGGGAATACCAGACCACATGATCTGCCTCTTGAGAAATCTGTATGCAGGTCAGGAAGCAACAGTTAGAACTGGACATGGAACAACAGACTGGTTCCAAATAGGAAAAGGAGTAACGTCAAGGCTGTATATTGTCACCCTGTTTATTTAACTTCTATGCAGAGTACATCATGAGAAACTCTGGACTGGAAGAAACACAAGCTGGAATCAAGATTGCTGGGAGAAATATCAATAACCTCAGATATGCAGATGACACCACCCTTATGGCAGAAAGTGAAGAGGAACTCAAAAGCCTCTTGTTGAAAGTGAAAGTGGAGAGTGAAAAAGTTGGCTTAAAGCTCAACATTCAGAAAACGAAGATCATGGCATCCGGTCCCATCACTTCATGGGAAATAGATGGGGAAACAGGGGAAACAGTGTCAGACTTTATATTTCTGGGCTCCAAAATCACTGCAGATGGTGACTGCAGCCATGAAATTAAAAGACGCTTACTCCTTGGGAAGAAAGTTATGACCAACCTAGATAGCATGTTCAAAAGCAGAGATATTACTTTGCCAACAAAGGTTCATCTAGTCAAGGCTATGGTTTTTCCTGTGGTCATGTATGGATGTGAGAGTTGGACTGTGAAGAAGGCTGAGCGCCGAAGAATTGATGCTTTTGAACTGTGGTGTTGGAGAAGACTCTTGAGAGTTCCTTGGACTGCAAGGAGATCCAACCAGTCCATTCTGAAGGAGATCAGCCCTGGGATTTCTTTGGAAGGAATGCTGCTCAAGCTGAAACTCCAGTACTTTGGCCACCTCATTCGAAGAGTTGACTCATTGGAAAAGACTCTGATGCTGGGAGGGATTGGGGGCAGGAGGAGAAGGGGACGACAGAGGATGAGATGGCTGGATGGCATCACTGACTCGATGGACGTGAGTCTCAGTGAACTCCAGGAGTTGGTGATGGACAGGGAGGCCTAGCGTGCTGAGATTCATGGGGTCTCAAAGAGTCGGACACAACTGAGTGACTGATCTGATCTAATCTGATCTGGCTCCATTTATTTTAGACCTATTCTCAGAAGCCCACCTTAGCTCTGAACCTAGAAGAGCAGTCCAAGATGGAACTGTGCATAAACAAAGAATGTGTGAACAAGTGCTTTTTAAAAATGAATAAAATGAAGAGTTTAATGCAGAAAGTTGCAGTGGGCTATCGCTGGCTAGCACTGGCTCATGAGAGCTAATTGTTAGGTTTTCAGGAATTTTGCAAGTCAGTTGTTAAACATCTATTGTCTTTATTAAAATTTGTTATTTAAACTCACAACTAAATAAATTATACTAAGATAAAGGGAATGCATAAGTAAGATTCATCATTTCTTGATTATGTGACTGCATTCTGTGCCTTTGTGGTTATCTGTGTCAAATGTATGTAGATGATAAGAATACTATACAATGACGTTTCATTGTACATCTTCCCAAATCTGCATTCAGTGGCATTGGATATGGTGAGAGTATTTGCCCCACTGAAATCAGCAAATGGTAGAAAGGGGTCTCCTTTCTCCCCTCAAGCCAGCTGTTAAACACTGATCAGCACACCACTGCAATGGGGTGCCAGTGTCTTTCAGAAGTGGGTACTGAAGACAAAAGCAGGGGAAAGGGGAATATCTGCAGATACTTGACCAGAATCTATTCTCATGCTGTCCCCTTCCTATGCAGGTGCCTGTTTCCCAGCCATATCCTTTGCCTGGTACCCTACCATCAGCCACAGAATTGGCTCCTTATTGTCTTAAGCCCAGTGGCTTATCCCAAACCTCTGACTATGATCAGCCTCATTCAAGAATGGATTTAAGATCTATATCAGGTCAAGAGTGGAATCTGAGGTTGACCTGAAGGACCTGCATTTGAGCTACCAGGAAATCTAATCTGCTATTCCTGCTAAATGTGAACAAGGAAGTCGGTAACCCCAGAAGATGCTGGTAGCCATCTTGGAACCACAAATTAAAGAGACTGCCCAAGAATGACTATAAACTGAGGAACTAGAACTAGAACATGCTGAGAGAAAAACTACATTCTAGACAGACCTAAGTTAAAAAGAATGTGACTGGTGATAGAAGCAAGATCTGATGCTGCAAAGAACAATATTGCAGAGGAACCTGGAATGTTAGGTCCATGAATCAAGGCAAATTGAAAGTGGTCAAACGAGAGATAGCAAGAGGGAACGTCGACATTTTACGAATCAGTGAACTAAAATGGACTGGAATGGGTGAATTTAACTCAGATGACCATTATATCTACTACTGTGGGCAAGAATCCCTTAGAAGAAATGGAGTAACACTCATAGTCAACAAAAGAATCTGAAATGCAGTACTTGGATGCAATCTCAAAAATGACAGAATGATCTCTGTTCGTTTCCAAGGCAAACCATTCAATATCACAGTAATCCAAGTCTATGCCCCAACCAGTAATGCTGAAGAAGCTGAACTTGGATGGTTCTCTGAATACCTACAAGACCTTTCAGAGCTAACACACAAAAAAGATGTCCTTTTCATTATAGGGGACTGGAATACAAAAGTAGGAAGTCAAGAAACAATGTGAGTAACAGGCAAATTTGGCCTCAGTGTACAGAATGAAGAAGGACAAAGACTAATAGAGTTTTCCCAAGAGAACACACTGGTCATAACAAGCAACCTCTTCCAACAACACAAGAGAAGACTCTACACATGGACATCATCAGATGGCCAACACAGAAATCAAATTGATTATATTATTTGCAGCCAAAGACGGAGAAGCTCTATACAGTCAGCAAAAACAAGGCCAGGAGCTGACTGTGGCTCAGATCATGAACTCCTTATTGCCAAATTCAGACTGAAATTGAAGAAAGTAGGAAAAACCACTAGACCATTCAGGTATGACCTAAATCAAATCCCTTACAGTTATACAGTGGAAGTGAGAAATAGATTTAAGGGACTAGATCTGATAGATAGAGTGCCTGATGAAATATGGATGGAGGTTCATGATATTGTACAGGAGACAAGGATCAAGACCATCCCCAAGGGAAAAAAATGCAAAAAGGCAAAATTGCTGTCTGAGGAGGCCTTACAAATATCTGTGAAAAGAAGGGAAGTGAAAAGCAAAGGAGAAAAGGAAAGATATAAGCATCTGAATGCAGAGTTCCAAAGAATAGCAAGGAGAAATAAGAAAGCCTTCCTCAGTGACCAATGCAAAGAAATAGAGGGAAAACAACAGAATGGGAAAGACTAGTGATCTCTTCAAGAAAATTAGAGATACCAAGGGAACATTTCATGCAAAGGTGGGATCGATAAAGGACAGAAATGACATGGGCCTAACAGAAACAGAAGATATTAAGAAGAGGTGGCAAGAATACACAGAACTGTACAAAAAAGATCTTCACGACCCAGATAATTATGATGGTGAGATCACTCACCTACAGCCAAACATCCTGGAATATGAAGTCAAGTGGGCCTTAGAAAGCATCACTACGAGCAAAGCTAGTGGAGGTGATGGAATTCCAGTTGAGCTATTTCACATACTAAAAGATGATGCTGTGAAAGTGTTGCACTCAATATTCCAGCGAATTTGGAAAACTGAGCAGTGGCCACAGGACTGGAAAAGGTCAGTTTTCATTCCAATCCCAAAGAGAGGCAATGCCAAAGAATGCTCAAACTACTGCACAATTGCACTCATCTCACACGCTAATAAAGTAATGCTCTAAATTCTCCAAGCCAGGCTTCAGCAATATGTGAACCATGAATTTCCAGATGTTCAAGCTGGTTTTAGAAAAAGGAGAGGAACCGGAGATCAAATTGCCAACTTCCACTGGATCATCAAAAAAGCAAGAGAGTTCCAGAAAAACATCTATTTCTGCTTTATTGATAATGCCAAAGCCTTTGACTGTGTGGATCACAATAAACTGTGGAAAATTCTGAAACAGATGGGAATACCAGACCACTGACCTGCCTTTTGAGAAATCTGTATGCAGGTCAGGAAGTAACAGTTAGAACTTGACATGGAACAACAGACTGGTTCCAAATAGGAAAACGAGGACGTCAAGGCTGTATATTGTCACCCTGCTTATATAACTTATATGCAGAGTACATCATGAAAAACAGGTGGTTAGATGAAGCACAGCTGGAATCAAGATTGCTGGGAGAAATATCAATAACCTCAGATATGCAGATGACACCACCCTGATGGCAGAAATTGAAGAAGAATTAAAGTGCTTCTTGATGAAAGTGAAAGAGGAGAGTGAAAAAATTGGCTTAAAGCTCAACATTTAGAAAACGAAGATCATGGCATCCGGTCCCATCACTTCCCATCATCTCAGTGCTGCCGTCAATATACCAGCCCTAAATGACTTTCTCCTTTACCCCCAGGCAGTCCCCTCCAGAATACCTACCAGAGTTTTTGAACCCCTGCCCCCACAAACCTTCGGTCTTTTACTTGGCAGATCTAGTTCGACTTCTAAAGGAATTACTGTTCAGCCTGGAATAATTGGTTCAGATTATAAAGGAGAAATTCAAATCATGACATCATCTCAGATTTTATGGCAATTCAAAAGGGGGGGATAAAATTGCCTAATTACTCCTTTTACCTTATATTTCTATTAACTCCTCTAATGATGTACAGAAGGGTGGATTTGGCAGTACAGATCGAAAGTAGTCCTTTTGGACATCATTAGTATCTGAATTCACTCGACGGACTATAAGTATCAAAATTAATGGTAAAAGATTTACTTATCTCCTCGACACTGGATCTGATATTACTATTATTTCCAAACATTTATGGCCCAAATCCTGGCCTGTACAAAAAATTTCTTGCCAAATTTCAGGGATTTCTCAAACCAAAGTACAAGAGGTTTATCAGAGTACTCAAATTTATCCATGTGAGGGACCAGAAGGCCAACTTGCAACATTAAAACCTTATGTGATAGATGCACCCCTTAATCTAATAGGAAGGGATTTATGCAATGTCAAACTCATATATACATTCCACATTTTCCCTAGGGGCCACTGCTCATTTAACAAACAATACAATTATTAAAATAATTTGGAAGAATGACGAGCCTATTTGGACAGAGCAGTGGTCCCCTCATGAAAGAGAAATTACAGGCAGCTAAGGAACTTATAGATACACAACTAGAATTAAAACATATTGAAGGATCTTGTTCTCCTTGGAACTCTCCTATTTTTGTCATAAAAAAAGAAATCTAATAAATTGCGTCTCCTAACAGACCTTAGAAAAGTTAATGCATCTATGAAACCTATGGGTGCATTACAACCAGGAATCCCATCACCTACCACTATTCCTCAAAATTGGCATATTATTATTGTTTATTTACAAGATGGCTTTTTAAATATACTTTACACCCTTTAGACCGAGAGAGATTTGCTTTTTCTCTCCCTTATCCTAATCATACTGGACCTCATAAATGGTACCAATGGACTGTACTACCACAAGGGACGATGAATTCTCCCACCATGTGTCAGTACTACATAGCCAAAGCCCTTGAGCCTGTGAGAAAGTGGTTTCCTAACTTTCTTGTTATTCACTATATGGATGATATATTGTTTTCAGCTCCATCTATCTTAGAAACTCAACACATGTTTGATATAGCTCAACTATGCTTAAAAAACTCTGGATTAATCATTGCCCCTGAAAAAAATTCAAACCTCTACACCTTACCATTACTTGGGGTTTGTTGTTAATAGACTACGTATTACTCCCCAACTAATGCTGATAAATTATCAACCTTAAGTGATTTTCAAAAGCTCTTAGGTGATATTAATTGGATTAGACCTTCTTTCAGTCAGTTCAGTTCAGCCGGTCAGTTGTGTCTGACTCTTTGCGACCCCATGAATCACAGCACGCCGGGCCTCCCTGTCCATCACCAACTCCCAGAGTTCACTGAGACTCACGTCCATCGAGTCAGTGATGCCATCCAGCCATCTCATCCTCTGTCGTCCCCTTCTCCTCCTGCCCCCAATCCCTCCCAGCATCAGAGTCTTTTCCAATGAGTCAATTCTTCGCATGAGGTGGCCAAAGTACTGGAGTTTCAGCCTTAGCATCATTCCTTCCAAAGAAATCCCAGGGCTGATCTCCTTCTTTAGGCATTGCTAATTATCAACTGAATAACCTATTTAATACTTTAAAAGGAGATCCTGATTTAAATAGCCCTCGTTCACTTTCTCAAGAGGCACGAGAGGAACTCTATTTGGTGCAAAATAAATTACAAAAACAATTTCTTACTCGCATCAAAATAGATTTGCCTCTAGAATTGTTTATACTCCCCTCTCCTCATTCTCCCACAGGACTTCTTGCCCAACAAGAACACTCAGTAGAATGGATCTATACCTGTTTTAGGGGAATAAATTCACTTACACCCTACCTTGATTTAATTGCTATAATCATTATCAATGGAAGAAATAGGACTAAAACTCTAATTGGCTCCGATCCTCATAAAATTGTAATACCTATCAATAAATCTCAATTTGAGAACGCTTTACAAACTTCTACCAATTTCCAAAGAGCTTTGCTGGAATATTTTGGAGAAATTTCATTTCATTATCCTTCTGGTAAGCTGTGGAATTTCTTCAAAAATACTGAATTTATTATTTCTCACATTATCAGCTCACAGCCTATACCACAGGCCAAGGTTTTTTATGTAGATGGGACTAAAAACGCCAAAGCTTCATTCTGGTCTATTAAGGAATATAAAGTCTTTTATACTAAATTTCATTCTGTTCAACAAAATGAATTATATGCTCTATTCAAGTTATTTGCCTACATCCTTACCGCATTGATATAGTCTCTGACTCTATATATTCTGTTTTTGTATTAAAAAATATAGAAACCTCCACCGTAAACTCCAATCAACTTATTATTCAACAACTCTTTTTCAAACTACAATCTGTTGTTAGAAACTGCAATTCTCCCATTTATATTACACATATTTGAGCACATTCTTGTCTTCTGGCATGATGACTTTTAGTAATGAACAAGCTGATAAACTGGTTTCCTTTGCTACTCCAGAGGAACAGTATGCTCTGTTGCATAACAATGCTTGCTCCCTACACCTGGTACGGAAAATCCCATACCACCAGGCTAAAGAAATTATTAATAATTGCTCTACTTGTAGACCCCTACATCTTCAACCCATTGCACAAGGTATTAATCCTCGTGGTTTGCAACCTAATGAACTATGGAAAATGGATGTAACTCATTGCCCTGAACTCTCTCCATCTTCTTTCTTGCATGTCTGTATCAACACTAATTCTTCTTTTATTTGGGCCACACCTGTTCTTGGTGAGGCCACACAACACATTATAACTCACTTATTAGCTTGTTTTGCTGTAATGGGAACTCCTAGTTCTATAAAAACAGACAATGGCCCTGCCTATATTTCTAGACACTTTAAACAATTTTTACAATCTTTTTCTATTAAATATATTACAGGTATTCCTTATAATCCACAGGCACAAGGCACAGTCGAATGAGCACATCACACACTAAAGTTGCAAATAAAAAAATTTAAAAAGGGGGAATACACAGGAATACTACTGTCTTCATTACCTAAAGCAGACTTTACTAGATTCCAACATAAGATATTTTCTAAACCTATAACTATTGTAAATACAGCTTTATTTGTTTTAAATTTTTTAAACTTACCACAGGAAGATATCTTAACGAGAGCAGAAAGGCATTTCAAGGAATTGAAGGACACTTCTCTTCCTCTGCCCATTTGGTACCAAGACAGGTTAATGAAACAGTGGAAATCTGGGAAACTAATCTTACAGGGAAAGGGGTTTGCTTCTATTCCCCCAGATGGATCCAACGAACTCACATGGCTTCCTCTTCGGAAGATTTGACCCAAGGGTGCCCCCGGCCTTCAAAATGGAGACAGGACAACAAGGACACCAGGAGGAAGAAACTCCAATACGGGCCATGGCAGCTCTAAAGATCTCCAGGAAGCACCACCCTCAGCGGCATCACCCCTATGCTCTCCCAACTTGGGGACAAACAAAAACCCTTACTAACTGAGCTGAAAATTTGGCCTCTCAACAGGGATTGCCTCGGAGTCCTGAATACATTCTCCTGACAACGCTCAGTCTTTTGGCCTGTACCTCCCTCTGCTTGAGCTCGGACTAGTACCCAACCCGCCTCTATTACAGGTGGTCGAATGGACAGAGAGAGGACCAATCAGTTCAACTAACGACTCATACATATGCCTTCTCCCTAGTACATTAAAGGGCCCTCACACCCTGGGGAGGAGGGAAAACTAATTAACAGTTCTTTAGGATATGAAGTCCTTCCCTTGTGCAGGGGCCCAAGAAAACTACACATAAACGTCAGCCGACAAACTTGAGTTTTCGTCCTGCCTCCAAAAGAAGACCTTCAGACACTGCTTGGGTCATTTACTCTGAACCATGTTTACACTACTGAAACTAGAGGGAAAGAGTAAGGGAAAGAACAAAAAACATTATGTAAAAGGTTACTAATGAAACATTACCATGACAAAGGACTTCTTGGCTGGCTTGATGGCAGAATGACACCCCCTCCTCCTCCTCGAATCGTCCTCGATAAACAGAGTAGGTCTAAACAATGGGACATTTGGGCTGCGAGCACCGAAAAACCTGGAACTTGGACCTGACATTTTACAGGGACCAGTCGTGGTCATGGTAACTATTTCTATAATCAGTCATATTTTATACAGGCCTATGTCCCACTTCCTTTTGTGATAGCCATAGGAAATTTACAATAAGACTTATTGTTCTGTTCAGTTCAGTTCAGTCTCTCAGTTGTGTCCGACTCTTTGCGACCCCATGAATTGCAGCATGCCAGGCCTCCCTGTCCATCACCAACTCCCAGAGTTCACCCAGACCCATGTCCATTGAGTCAATGATGCCATCCAGCCATCTCATCCTCTGTCATTCCCTTCTCCTCTTGCCGCCGATCCCTCCCAGCATCAGAGTCTTTTCCAATGAGGCAACTCTTCACATGAGGTGGCCAAAGTACTGGAGTTTCAGCTTCAGCATCATTCCCTCCAAAGAAATCCCAGGGCTGATCTCCTTCAGAATGGACTGGTTGGATCTCCTTGCAGTCCAAGGGACTCTCAAGAGTCTTCTCCAACACCACACTTCAAAAGCATCAATTCTTCGGTGCTCAGCCTTCTTCACAGTCCAACTCTCAAATCTATACATGACCACAGGAAAAACCATAGCCTTGACTAGACAGACCTTTGTTGGCAAAGTAATGTCTCTGCTTTTGAATATGCTATCTAGGTTGGTCATAACTTTTTTCCAAGGAGTAAGCGTCTTTTAATTTCATGGCTGCAATCACCATCTGCAGTGATTTTGGAGCCCAGAAAAATCAAGTCTGACACTGTTTCCCTATCTATTTCCCATGAAGTGATGGGACCGGATGCCATGATCTTTTCTGAATGTTGAGCTTTAAGCCAACTTTTTCACTCTCCACTTTCACTTTCATCAAGAGGCTTTTGAGTTCCTCTTCACTTTCTGCCATAAGGGTGGTGTCATCTGCATATCTGAGGTTACTGATATTTCTCCCAGCAATCTTGATTCCAGCTTGTGTTTCTTCCAGTCCAGCGTTTCTCATGATGTACTCTGCATAGAAGTTAAATAAACAGGGTGACAATATACAGCCTTGATGTTACTCCTTTTCCTATTTGGAACCAGTCTGTTGTTCCATGGCCAGTTCTAACTGCTGCTTCCTGACCTGCATACAGATTTCTCAAGAGGCAGATCAGGTGGTCTGGTATTCCCAGCTCTTTCAGAATTTTCCACAGTTTATTGTGATCCACACAGTCAAAGGCTTTGGCATGGTCAATAAAGCAGAAATAGATGTTTTTCTGGAACTCTCTTGCTTTTTCCATGATCCAGTGGATGTTGGCAATTTGATCTCTGGTTCCTCTGACTTTTCTAAAACCAGCTTGAACATCTGGAAGTTCACGGTTCATGTATTGCTGAAGCCTGGCCTGGAGAATTTTGAGCATTACTTTACTAGCATGTGAGATGAGTGCAATTGTGCAGTAGTTTGAGCATTCTTTGGCATTGCCTTTCTTTGGGTTTGAAATGAAAACTGCCCTTTTCCAGTCCTGTGGCCACTGCTGAGTTTTCCAAATTCGCTGGCATATTGAGTGCAGCACTTTCACAGCATCATCTTTCAGGATTTGAAATAGCTCAACTGGAATTCCATCACCTCCACTAGCTTTGTTCATAGTGATGCTTTCTAAGGCCCACTTGACTTCACATTCCAGGATATCTGGCTCTAGGTCAGTGATCACATCATCGTGATTGACTTGTATTATTTGTAAACTATATACTTGTCTTAATTCCTCTATCTCTTTAAGAAATGATTCCCTTTTGATTCTTCGATCTTGAAGTCATTTGTAGTTACCAGTAAATATCCAACGACCCTGGGAAGAAGGTCCCATGGCTGGACTAGCTTCCAGAGTATTTCAATTTTGTGTTACTCTTGATTCATTTTGATCATAGTGCCTATAACTGGATACAAATCAAATTTCATTTTACAAATATAATAAAATAGGGGGAATTGTCAGGAAGCATTTAACAGGAGGCTTCCTGTGTGCTGTTTTGGATCTGTCAGGAATCCTCTGTTCCTTATTAATTCCCAAATATTCAGGAATTAAGAGGAGAGGCAAGCATCTCCTGGTGCTGAGGGATCTGGGTATTTCCTTCGTTAGTTTTTCTATACGGTGATAAGTACCCTCTTCCTTCTTGTGAACCATATAGTAAAAGTGATTATGTACAACTCTCTCTCTCTTTAATATGGATTGCCTATGTTTTGTAAGTCTGGAATTTTAACCTTTATCTTTGCTGAGAATAATTATAGTATATATGCCCACACCATGTTGATTAAAACACCTTTGCTCCATCAGAGCTTTGGTCCCCGTGTCTTGCTTTCCCTCTCTCTTTCTCTCTCTCTTTCAGGCTGATCCCCTGGAGCACAGAAGTCTTCTGGGTTCACTTTCCTGCCTGGGCTTTGTGCCTTCACCCCATCAAGAGGGTGCCTGAGGCCCTCGTGAACAGAGCAAGCCCCGTGCCAGGGGCTTTATTGGATTTCTATGTAAACCAAGGAGCTGTGGCTGTGCGGGCTCAGAAGGGCCTAGAGGAGCTATCCCACGTTGAAGGTCAGGAAGGACGGTGGTGAGGAGATATCTCATCCAAGGTAAGGAGCAGCGGCTGTGCTTTGCTGGAGCAGCCGTGAAGAGATACCCCATGCCCAAGGTAAGAGAAACCCAAGTAAGATTCTAAGTGTTGCAGGAGGGCATCAGAGGGCAGACACACTGAAACCATACTCACAGAAAACTAGTCAATCTAATCACACTAGGACCACAGCCTTGTCTAACTCAATGAAACTAAGCCATGCTCATGGGGCAACCCAAGATGGGCGGGTCATGGTGGAGAGATCTGACAGACTGTGGTCCACTGGAGAAGGGAATGGCAAACCACTTCAGTATTCTTGCTTTGAGAACCCCATGAACAGTATGAAAAGCAAAATGATAGGATACTGAAAGAGGAACTCCCCAGGTCAGTAGGTGCCCAATATGCTACTGGAGATCAGTGGAGAAATAACTCCAGAAAGAATGAAGGGATGGAGCCAAAGCAAAAACAATACCCAGCTGTGGTTGTGACTGGTGATAGAAGCAAGATCTGGTCCAATGCTGTAAAGAGCAATATTACATAAAAACCTGGAATGTCAGGTCCATGAATCAAGGCAAATTAGAAGTGGTCAAACAAGAGATGGCAAGAGTGAATGTCGACATTCTAGGAATCAGCGAACTGAAATGGACTGGAATGGGTGAATTTAACTCAGATGACCATTATATCTACTATTGCGGGCAGGAATCCCTTAGAAGAAATGGAGTGGCCATCATGATCAACAAAAGAGTCTGAAATGCAGTACTTGGATGCAATCTCAAAAAAGACAGAATGATGTCTGTTCATTTCCAAGGCAAACCATTCAATATCAGAGTAATCCAAGTCTATGCCCAAACCAGTAATGCTGAAGAAGCTGAACTTGAATGGTTCTATGAAGACCTACAAGACCTTTTAGAACTAACACCCAAAAAAGATGTCCTTTTCATTATAGGGGACTGGAATGCAAAAGTAGGAAGTCAAGAAACACCTGGAGTAACAGGCAAATTTGGCCTTGGAATATGCAATGAAGCAGGGCAAAGACTAATAGAGTTTTGCCAAGAAAATGCAATGGTCATGACAAACACCCTCTTCGAACAACACAAGAGAAGACTCTACACATGGACATCACCAGATGGTCAACACCGAAATCAGATTGATTATATTCTTTGCAGCCAAAGATGGAGAAGCTCTATACAGTCAGCAAAAACAAGACCAGGAGCTGACTGTGGCTCAGACCATGAACTCCTTATTGCCAAATTCAGACTTAAATTGAAGAAAGTAGGGAAAGCCACTAGACCATTCAGGTATGACCTAAATCGAATTCCTTATGATTATACAGTGGAAGTGAGAAATAGATTTAAGGGCCTAGATCTGATAGATAGAGTGCCTGATGAACTATGGAATGAGGTTCGTAACATTGTACAGGAGACAGGGATCAAGACCATTCCCATGGAAAAGAAATGCAAAAAAGCAAAATGGCTGTCTGGGGAGGCCTTACAAATATCTGTGAAAAGAAGGGAAATGAAAAGCAAAGGAGAAAAGGAAAGATATAAGCATCTGAATGCAGAGTTCCAAAGAATAGCAAGGAGAGATAAGAAAGCCTTCCTCAGTGACCAATACAAAGAAATAGAGGAAAACAACAGAATGGGAAAGACTAGAGATCTCTTCAAGAAAATTAGAGACACCAAGGGAACATTTCATGCAAAGATGGGCTCAATAAAGAACAGAAATGGTAGGGACCTAACAGAGGCAGAAGATATTAAGAAGAGATGTCAAGAATACACAGAAGAACTGTACAAAAAAGATCTTCATGACCCAGATAATCACGACGGTGTGATCACTGACCTAGAGCCAGACATCCTGGAATGTGAAGTCAAGTGGGCCTTAGAAAGCACCACTACAAACAAAGCTAGTGGAGGTGATGGAATTCCAGTTGAGCTATTTCAAATCCTGAAAGATGATGCTGTGAAAGTGCTGCACTCAATATGCCAGCAAATTTGGAAAACTCAGCAGTGGCCACAGGACTGGAAAAGGTCAGTTTTCATTTCAAACCCAAAGAGAGGCAATGCCAAAGAATGCTCAAACTATCGCACAATTGCACTCATCTCACATGCTAGTAAAGTAATGCTCAAAATTCTCCAAGCCAGGCTTCAGCAATATGTGAACCGTGAACTTCCAGATGTTCAAGCTGGTTTTAGAAAAGGCAGAGGAACCAGAGATCAAATTGCCAACATCCACTGGATCATGGAAAAAGCAAGAGAGTTCCAGAAAAACATCTATTTCTGCTTTATTGACCATGCCAAAGCCTTTGACTGTGTGGATCACAATAAACTGTGGAAAATTCTGAAAGAGCTGGGAATACCAGACCACCTGATCTGCCTCTTGAGAAATCTGTATGCAGGTCAGGAAGCAGCAGTTAGAACTGGCCATGGAACAACAGACTGGTTCCAAATAGGAAAAGGAGTAACATCAAGGCTGTATATTGTCACCCTGTTTATTTAACTTCTATGCAGAGTACATCATGAGAAACGCTGGACTGGAAGAAACACAAGTTGGAATCAAGATTGCCGGGAGAAATATCAATAACCTCAGATATGCAGATGACACCACCCTTATGGCAGAAAGTGAAGAGGAACTCAAAAGCCTCTTGATGAAAGTGAAAGTGGAGAGTGAAAAAGTTGGCTTGCTGCTGCTAAGTCACTTCAGTCGTGTCCAACTCTGTGCCACCCCAAAGACGGCAGCCAACCAGCCTCCCCCATCCCTGGGATTCTCCAGGCAAGAACACTGGAGTGGGTTGCCATTTCCCTCTCCAATGCATGAAAGTGAAAAGTAAAGTGAAGTCGCTCAGTCGTGTCTGACTCCTAGCGACCCCAAAGCTCAACATTCAGAAAACGAAGATCATGGCATCTGGTCCCACCAGTTCATGGGTAATAGATGGGGAAACAGTGGAAACAGTGTCAGACTTTATTTTCTTGGGCTCCAAAATCACTGCAGATGGTGACTGCAGCCATGAAATTAAAAGACGCTTACTCCTTGGAAGGAAAGTTATGACCAACCTAGATAGCATATTCAAAAGCAGAGACATTACTTTGCCAACAAAAGTCCGTCTAGTCAAGGCTATGGTTTTTTCTGTGGTCATGTCTAGATGTGAGAGTTGGACTGTGAAGAAGGCTGAGTGCCAAAGAATTTATGCTTTTGAACTGTGGTGTTGGAGAAGACTCTTGAGAGTCTCCTGGACTGCAAGGAGATCCAACCAGTCCATTCCGAAGGCAATCAGCTCTGGGATTTCTTTGGTAGGAATGCTGCTCAAGCTGAAACTCCAGTACTTTGGCCACCTCATGCGAAGAGTTGACTCATTGGAAAAGACTCTGATGCTGGGAGGGATTGGGGGTGGGAGGAGAAGGGGACGACAGAGGATGAGATGCCTGGGTGGTATCACTGACACGATGGCCGTGAGTCTGGGTGAACTCCAGGAGTTGGTGATGGACAGGGAGGCCTGGCGTGCTGTGATTCATGGGATCACAAAGAGTCAGACAGGACTGACCGACTGAACTGAACTGATGTAAATCAAGGAATATCAGCCTCTTTCTCTCTCCTTTATTTTCTTGTTGGTCAACTCTGGACCACCAGGTTCTGGTCCATTAAAGGACCTCAACAGGGAAACAGTGGAAACAGTGACAGACCTCATTTTTCTGGGCTCCAAAATCACTGCAGATGATGATTGCAGCCATGAAATTAAAAGACGCTTACTCCTTGGAAGGAAAGTTATGACCAACCTAGACAGCATATTAAAAAGCAGAGACATTACTTTGCCAGCAAAGGTTCATCTAGTCAAGGCTATGGTTTTTCCAGCAGTCATGTAGGGATATGAGAGTTGGACTATAAAGAAAGCTGAGGGCTGAAGAAATGATGCTTTTGAACTGTGGTGTTGGAGAAGATTCTTGAGAGTCTCTTGGAATGCAAGGAGATCCAACCAGTCCATCCTAAAGGAGATCAATCTTGAGTGTTCATTGGAAGGACTGATGTTGAAGCTAAAACTCCAATAATTTGACCACCTAATGTGAAGAGCTGACTCATTTGAAAAGACCCTGATGCTGGGAAAGACTGAAAGCAGGAGGAGAAGGGCATGACAGAGGATGAGATGGTTGGATGGCATCACCGACGGAATGGACATGAGTTTGAGTAAATTAAAGGAGTTGGTGATGGACAGGAATGCCTGGCATGCTGTGGTCCATGAGGTCACAAGAGTCAGACACAACTGAGCGACTGAACTGAACTGAACTGAAGCTTAAACTTTCAATAAGTCAAGGAATTCCTTTTGCCTTTAGTCTGATTAAATTGGACTTTGAGCTACTTGCATGAAAAAGATTCATTCCTTCCAAATTTGTGACATGGGGTTTGTCTTTTAAATGAGGAAACTGCAGGAAAAAGCAAACACTTTTGTGTATATATGTGTGAACTTTTTATTGCAGACCCTGTGTATCTGTAGCTAACTCTGTGCCCTGCACATAGTAGGGGACAAGTATAGTAAGTGCTTAAAATAGTTTTATTTAGTTTAAGTGGTTAGTAAGTCAGGGAAGAGATTGTGCAAGAAGTGAAGTGAATCAGAATAAATTCCTCTTCCTTTTCTTGTCCAAGCCAAGAATCCATTTGAATCCATCTGCTGTCATTTGTCAATGTGCCAAGGGAAACGAAATTAAGCAATATGGCTTTTGGGTCCAAGAGTCCAGTCTCTCAACTGGAGACGGTTGGTGTTTTCTGCTGAAACACACTGAAAATAAGTCATAGTCTTTAGTTAGCATAAACACTGAGGAAACTCATTTGGTCTCTGTTTTCATGATGCCAGATATCTGGATAAAAATTAAAATGTGTGGTCAATATGCTCCTCATAATCCATGCATATGACATCACATGGATAAATATCCAGTTGCTTAACCAGACTTCTCATCGTGTAGCCAGGTTGGTGTAGGTCATTGAACGTGATGGCAGGAAGAAGGACTTTGTGGTACTGATACCAGTGGGTTATGACTTTGAGAGGAAGATAAGTATAAACACAGGCAAATCACATGGGTGTTTCAGTTACATTTCAAGGCAGAAAGAGGACATAACCATAGAAACAGGGATGCTGCCTGTCTTCCTACTCTTTCCCTGTCTTTTCCTTCACAACTCTGTTCAACATATAATCTCTCTTATTTGTTTATGTTAATTTTCTTTCTGTGTTCCAGAATGTAGGGCTCCAGGAAGGCAAGGATTTCTCTTTATTTTTGCTCACTGCTCTTTCTATAGTACCTAAAATAGATTCTGGCATATGATAAATGTTCGATAAATGTTCAATAGATGTGTGATGAACAAATGAGATGTCCTTAAGGATAGCAATTTGCTAAGCAATTCATAAATCAAAAACTAAGGTGGCTGGGTGAAACAAACACCCCCCCCACCCCCCACCCCTTAAATTAAAAGACCCAGTGAGTTACTGAGTGCTGCCTGGTTCAACTGTAATCTTTGTGACAATAAATAATTTGTTTAATCTTCTATCCCTTGGGTTCTCCATACAGAAAATGAGGATAACAGTACCAATCCCCTATTTTAAAAAAAATTTTTAAGTGTCCCAAAAGAGGCAATAGCTGTAAAGGTGTTAGGTTAAAGATGCAAGGAAGAAGCTTAGCAAGGATGGGCTTTCATGAAATTTAACAATTATCTCAGTTGTCCACTGACTTGCTAAACTGGCAAAAGTCCATTTCTCAGCTTTTGTTCCTATACATACTAGCAACAACATATTAATCAGTTTTGTATATTCTTGTTTCTTAAAAAGTATTGTTATTGCACATTTTAATTAACCATTTACAAACAAAACTGCCTTTCATACATTGGAAATTTGTCTTCAAAGTCATAAACTTTTTAGTGATAAAAATAGGACATACTCACAGAATCCAATCTAACTGACACTTATTTAAAATTGTGACGGGGCATTTCTCTAGGGTAATTACCCTTCCTCCCAATAGTTAATAGTTAAACAGCCTTTCTGTTATGGGAATTCAGTTAATCCTCTTCCCATTTGTTTCTTCAGTTTAAATACTGTTTTCCAGGGTCTCCCTGCCAATCCGCAAAAAGAGACCCTGTACCTTTAATAGCAGAGACCTGGTGAGAGGTTTCTTTCCAAACTTGTTCCCTGGCTTCCAAGTGACGAAACCAGCTGTAATTTGAGAGCAGAAAGATCCTCGGGATATCATTAGCCAAAGGAAAATCTCCGCATTCCCACCCAGTCCAGGAGTCGAAATAGTATCAGAGGGCAAGAGCCTTTCTCTCCAGCTACAGGCTCCATTTCCCAAGGAGCAAGAGGGACCTCAGAGAGCCAGAGTGGGGCAACGGAGCCAGCCAGCATCCAGCCAGAACCCTGGAGGAGGGGTTCCCCATCGTGCCGGCATCCCGCCAGGAAACAGCCGGCTGAGTTCCAACCACCAGAGCGAGCGCAGGAACTCAGAGCGAGGGTGCATCCTGGGCTGCTGGCTGCGGGGTCTGCTACCCAGGCTCTGCTGCGCAGCCACATGAAGCCAGCTGGGGAGAGGGGGTCAGGGTGCAGCAAGGCGACTGGGACTGAGGCTGACGCCGTTGCAGGGAGGCACTGACTCCCAAGGGGACCCCCTCCCCTTCCTTGCGTCTGGGCGAAAAGTCTTCTCCAGGGGTCCCCGGTCATCCTGAATATCCAGGATGGTGTTCCTGAAGTTTCTCTGGATGAGTTTTCTCTGCCACCTGTGTCAGGGCTATTTCGACGGTCCTCTCTACCCAGAGATGTCCAATGGGACCCTGCACCACTACTTTGTGCCGGACGGGGACTACGAGGAGAACGACGACCCCGAGAAGTGCCAGCTGCTCTTCAGGGTGAGTGACCACAGGCGCTGCTCCCAGGGGGAGGGGAGCTCGGCCAGCACTCTGCTAAGCCTCACCCTACGGGAGGAATTCACCGTGTTGGGCCGCCAGGTGGAGGACGCGGGGCGCGTGCTGGAGGGCATCAGTAAGAGCATCTCCTACGACCTTGACGGGGAGGAGAGCTATGGCAAGTACCTGCGGCGGGAGTCCCACCAGATCGGGGATGCCTACTCCAATTCGGACAAGTCCCTCACTGAGCTGGAAAGCAAGTTTAAGCAGGGCCAGGAGCAAGACAGCCGGCAAGAGAGCAGGCTCAACGAGGACTTCTTGGGGATGCTGGTCCACACCAGGTCCCTGCTGAAGGAAACGCTGGACATCTCCGTGGGGCTCAGGGACAAATATGAGCTGCTGGCCCTCACCATCAGGAGCCATGGGACCCGACTAGGTCGGCTGAAGAACGATTATCTTAAAGTGTAGGTGAAGGCGCAAACTGCCCGGGAGAGGGCATCAAGTCAGTCCTCCTGGTGGAGGATGGGGGACAGAGACAGGGCTAACTTTCCCCTTATACTTATTTTTTATAACCTGATTTGCACTCGGAGAATGTTCCTGAAAAAGGAAAAAAGTGAGAGTTGAGTGGTTTTAGTTTTGTACACTATTTATGTGATTGTTACTGATTTGTCACCTGGAAAGGACAATTTAAAGCCATGCCTCCTGCCTTTCCTAGAAGGGCTTTATAGACTGCAGAGGCACCTGTTTCAGCCACATCTAAAAGGACACAGTTTATGCAGTAAGGACTGATTAAAGTTCCCCATCCTGGAGATTAAGTGAAGATGCCCAGGGAGCTTGTGCACAGCTCCTTTCAGCCTTCTCTCCTGGGCTCTGAAAGCTGTCAACATTGCCTGTTTTTCAGATGAGGTCAGAGGTGCTACTCAGCATGCCTGCCAGAGGATGGAAGCTTGTTTCTTCTCCTTTTCCTTCTTATTTATTAACCATGGTCTCCACGGTTTTGTTTTTCTTTGTCTTCTTTTTTCTTTTGGATTTTGGGGGTGTTTTTTAAAAGATTATTGGCTAGAAACTATATGCAAATCATCTTTTGCAGGGAGATGTCTGTGGTGCCTCTGTGGGTATGTGTTTAAGTTAAAGGAGCCACATGTAAGAAGCCTAACCTTTGCGGTGGTCATGAACTCCTGTGATCTGCCAATTTGCCATGTCTCTCATTGTATGCGTGTGTCATCAGCATGGCAGTCCATTACAAAGAAGTAGGTAGATCGTCTTGACACACCTTCAAAAGCCTGGGATTTAGGTTACCAGTGTATTTTTTCTAATTTGGGGGTTTTGCTTCTGTTTGCTTATTGAAAATTTGTACTTCGAGTAGAGGGAATTCTAATTCTCATAACTCCTTAACTAAGTTTTATTATTCAGCCAATAAATATGTTCTCATATAATACTTGCTTATTTTCTAATTTATATTCATAACTTTCATATTGCAAAGAGGAGCCAATGCAAAAGGAAAGAAAGACTGGGATTTAAGCCAGTTTACTTAGAGTATATGATAAAGCAGGCAGAGGATCGCTGCATATTTAGCAATCCTCCCTTCCCTGGCCACCCTTACCATCCTCAAAAGGAAACAAAAAATCTAGACTGTGTCAAAACTTGATCTCTGCTGGTCTGCCTAAAACTCCAATTTTCTCTAGTGTTTTTGCATAGAATCAACTGAAAAAAAGTTTATGGTGAGGCTCAGAGCTTATACGCCCTTGGAATGCAGAGGGAGAGAGCTCCATTCTAAGTTGTAGGAACTACAGTAATGTTTGATAATTTTGAAGACAGGTCTACATTATTTCATTAATAATTTTAAAAGTGGAAATGCACTTTATTTCATATCATTCCCCAGCCAGTCTTCATCCTCGCCTTAAATATGTGCATATCTGCACAGTTACACACACACACACACACACACACACGGGCGCACACACACTAAGAAATAAGTATTCATAATCTCCTTTTCAACATGGATGAAAAGTCTCCTTTTCTCTCCCATGCATGAGGAATCCAGTTTTCTATTCCTCTGAAGTGTCCAATGTCCTCCTATGACAATCGGGGAAACTGAGATTCAGAAGGTGACCAACCCTCGGTTAGTTCCAACAGCTCCAAGTCTCCTAGATTTAAGTATGGGATTTTCCCACAATGCTTTTTTCAAGGATGCTGAGAAATGAGATAGAGTGACCTGAGGCCTGTGGCTTTGCATAACTATTTCATTGTTTAAAATAAAAATGAACAAAATATGGAACAATACTTCATACAATCATTTATTATTTCTTTTCATCACCCAAGGCTCTGCTTTTAACCACCAAGGGTATGTGAGAAATAGGTAAATGATTTTTTAAGAGAGTTTTAGTCTTTATTCTATGAAAGATGAGAAAAAAAGATAACAGCAAAGGCAAAAGAGATTATATTCAGTACTCAAATGATTGTAGTTTATGGTCACAACCCTTGCTATCTCAAAGCATCATATCACTCACTTCAGGGTGATCACCTTTAATCCCCAGATGTATTAAATGTCATCTTCTCAGTTTTCCCAGCTGTAATAGGAGGATATTAGAGTCATGACATGGATGGAAAACTGCTTTCCTCATGATGCTAATTTCAACCAACTGTTAATGGCTACATAGAATAATAGTATATTAAAAAGGATTTAAATAACACAGTTCAACCAATTGTTAATGGCTACATAGAATAATAGTATATTAAAAAGGATTTAAATAACACAGTTGCAAAGATTGCTGTCCCCAATTAGAGATGTCTTGCATGCGTGCAAGTAGGCAAGTAGTGACGCATCTGCTACAAATTTGAAAACCTCAGAATAGAAGATGGCTGAAGTTCTTTCCAGTGCTGACATTCTATGATTCCTACAAAACCAGAATTAAATTGTTTAACATTGACTCATCCATTCAAGGCTAGACATATAGCCAGTAATCTCACAGAGTCTTATGTAAATGACCCCAGAGGTCAAATAGAAATTTCCAGGTGGGGAGAGTAAGCCATCCTGGACTACCAACACAGAGGCTGGCATTACAGAGAATTTACAAATTAGGATAGGGAGCCAGCCCCACACAAATCTTCCCTCTCTGCTTCCTTGTTATTCTTATTAAGACTTTATTACACAGTGACAGAATTCTTTTTCTTTTTTTTTAAGTAGTGGTGCCTTATTGTTTAGATCATGAAATATCTTAAAAATCTGAATAAAACTGTGTACTTTCTTTCCTGAGGAATGTACTTATAAGAACATTCATACAATGTAGGATAATCTTTCTTTAATAAATATTTGTTGATCACTCAATATGTGTCAGGCACTAGTTAGATTGTAATACTGAGATATTACAAAGAGTTGAGACACCATCTAACTGAAAGCTTAAAAAACCTCTTAGAGTTTTATTTGGAGTAGGAGGAATTTATTATTATTATCATTAAACAAAATAGCTAGCTTTTTGGAGAACTCATTTTAGCATTATTGGTTAGGGCCTGTGCTAAGAACTTTGCTTGGGTACTCCCTTAATTCTGACAACAAACTGTGTGAGGAAAATATTATATGAAAGGAATTAATATATGCCAAGAGCTTAGAATAGTACCTGACACAGAGTGAATCCTCAGTAAATGTTAGTTGCTGCTATTACACTGTTTATTATTATGATTATAACTGAGGCCCAGAAAGCCTAGGTAATTTTTCCAAAGTTAAAACTGTGATGTCTTATTTACTTCACTATGTTCTCACTTCTTAAGCTGATGATTATCTAGTGGAATATATGATCAAATAAAAGAAGAATATGAAGGGCAAGAGTCCACCAGGGCCACAATTTGTCTATTCCATATGGTGTCCTCTGTAAGTCAGTCAGCCTAGAGCCTAAGGCAGTTCAGATGCCAAGTTCTGTCAGTCAGAAGCTGACTCTGGTAACAGAATTTCTCATTGATACCTTCTCTGAGGCATTGTTCAATACCACTCAACTTCACACTTCCAATTTGACCTTGTGGACACTAGCTTATCCTACTTTGAGGTGCTCCATAGATAGAGTCTACCAATAAAGGACGCCAGGTCATGTTAGCCTCTGCAATAACCAAACCACACTCAGAGAAGCTGGCAGGTGTGGGTGTGCTATGCATGGCACATGGAGAGGCTCTCCTATAGTTTATGCACTTTCATTGCCTTTTAAACTCTCATTTACAATTTTTCTAAGGAAACAGACTCAAAAGTTTCTGAGAGAAGCCTTGAAACTTCAATCATAAGCTATTTTAACAAGTAATAAAAGTGTCCATGAAAACCACTAAAGATACGAAATGTCCCCAAAAGGTATGCTAGAATTTCCTTGGGATATTTTTCAGGGGATGGTTATTAAAATCTTCTTGATAAAGAAGAATACTTGAGTGTGAAATATGAATGTTGAATGTGCTTTATAAATGTTTTAATATAAAAGGAAAAATAACTGGAGACATAAAGTCTTGTTGATGTATGGCAAAACCAATACAATATTGTAAAGTTAAAAAATAAATAAATAAAGCTAATGTAAGGAAACACACACACAAAATAAGAAATAGAATACAGAAATATGGAACAATCATTCACCAGTATAGAGAAGGAGATTTTTCAAATCATCTTCGTAATTTTGGAATCAGGGTGGTCCTTAGGAGTACTATTTCCAGAGTCAGAATCCTCAAAGATATGTTATTCATCAGACATTGTCAAAATGCAACCATATGAGGTAACTAGGATAGAAATAGTATACTCAGCCTTCTGAGTTTGTGGGTTCTACATCCATGGATTCAACCAACCTCAGAGTGAAAATATTCAAAATGAAAAAAAAAAAATTCCAAAAAGTTCCAAGAAGGAAAAAGCAAAAGTAATACACTGGCAACTATTTCCATAGCATTTACATTGTATTAGAGAGGAAATGGCAACCCACTCCAGTGTTCTTGCCTGGAGAATCCCAGGGACAGCGGAGCCTGGTGGGCTGCCGTCTATGGGGTCGCACAGAGTCGGACACGACTGAAGTCACTTAGCAGTAGCAGAGATTATAAATAATATAGCAGGTGAGTGTATGCTCAGTTATGTCCGACTCTTTGCAACCCCATGGACCGTAGCCCGCCAGGCTCTTCTGTCCATGGAATTTTCCAGGAAATAATACTGAAGTGGGTTGCCACTTCCTACTCCAGGGGATCTTCCTGACCCAGGGATGGAACACACATCGCTTGCATTTCCTGCCAGTAACACTACTGGTAAAGAATCCACCTGCCAATGCAGGAGACACAAGAGACATGAGTTCAATTCCTGGGTCAGGAAGATCCCCAGGCCACTCCAGCATTCTTGCCAGGAAAATTCCATGGATAGAGGAGCCTGGTAGGCTACAGTCAATAGGGCCGCAAAGAGTCAGACATGACTGAGCACACATGCAGACATTATAAATAATTTAGAGATGATTTAAAGTATATGGGAGAATGTGCATAGGCTATATGCAAATAATAAGCCATTATATATAAGAGACTTGGATACCCCTGGATTTGAGTATCCACAAGGGCCCTGGAAACCAATCAACTGCAGATAAAGGTGGACAACTTGTATATAGACATTTAAGGAAACTGACACCTAAAAGAGAATTTGAGTGTGGCACACAGGGCATTGGCATATGTACAAGGTTCTGTGAAAGCTCAATGAAAGTCTAAACTAGAATAGTCTGGAAAATGTAAAACAGTGTAAATAAGATAAGAATTTTATATAATCACACATTCAAGAGATATGCTATTTTTATTTAATTTGATTTAATTTAAATTAATTTTATTTAATTTACTTTGTTAATTTTATTTAATAATTTATGTTATTATTATTATTGCTTTGCTTTTTAAATAACTTTTTTTCTAGTTATATAGGCCATACCTGCTGCATTCTAATAGCAGGGCAAACAGCAAACACAAAGAAAATAGGATTGTTTATAATTCTCAAACTCCCCCTTCCATACACCCAATATTTGCATTTTGGTTTGCATTCTTTTAGTATTTTTCACATCTATCTAGGTAGAGTTTTAGAAAAAAATGATATCATAATAATACATTACTTTGTGGCCAATGTCTAGTTCAGGTGTTAAATATGCTCAATTGCATAAATGCTTTTAAAATATTTCAATCTGTCCACAGTACTTGGGAGGTAGAAGTTTTGGACTCACGTCCAGCCCCATTGTGTGTTAGTTGTGTACCTTTGAAGAAGTCCCTTAAATGTCCTGAAATTCAGTCTCTTTGTTTGCAAAATGAAGATAATTGAACAAGCACAGCTCAAAGTGTTTTCCATGCATTATTTTATATAACATTTCAGGTGAATGTTATAGTTTCTGAACTTTCTGGATAACGACACTGAGGCACCAAGAGGTTAAGGTCTTACAGCTAGACAGGAGTGGAGTCAAGATTCAAACGCAGGCAATCTGACTCCTCTGCTGCCATCCTAACCACTAATGAGGCTTTTCCTTTCTGGAGGCAGGAGACTGGACACATGACTTCTTAACTCTCAGCCTCTTCCAGGATCTATGACATGTGGTCTGTGAAATGAACATTTTCCTTTTATGATTTCCTTAATTGAAAAAGGCAAACCCAATTTTCTCAAAAAACTTCTTTCTCTGCTTGATTTTATGCTGGGCCAAGTATCTCCCTGGGGCTTCCCTGGAGGCTCATTGGTAAAGAATCCGCCTGCTATTGCAGGAGATGTGGGTTCAATCCCTGGGAAGAGATTGGAGAAGGGGAAGAACCCCTGAAGAAGGAAATGGCAACCCACTCCATTATTCTTGCCTGGGAAGTCCCTTGAACAGAGGAGCCTGGCGGGCTACAGTCCATGGGGGTCACAAAAGAGTCAGACACGATTTAGTGACTAAACAACACCAAAGTATCTCCTTACACTTGTGTCACCTGTGATTCTCTACCTAAGAACACCTACTTCTTGCTAAATAGGATGTTTTCCAAGCACTTTCACAAGTATTAGCACATTCTCTCTTAACCCAAGTTATAGATGCTGAATTGCCCCGGACAAGTTATGGTGGTTCAGCATTTGGAAATGGTAGCCCAGTATTCATAGCCAGAAATGTTATGCAGTCAGGATGAATCCAGATATAAAAACTCCTGATCCAGGCACCACTTAGCCTGCAGGACTGCCTTTCACTCATCTATTCATTCACTCAAAATACATTTATTGGATGCCTACAATGTATTTGGTGCTATTGAGGATACAGCAATCAGATAAAATCTGTGCCCTTCTTGATCTTATATTTACATATGCAAATATAATGACTTCATTAGGACCTCTTTGTTGAGGGAAGAGATAAATAAACTAAATGCAAATATATGTATAAATAAAATAAATACATATATATGCAATATATACATATAAATGTTAAACAGTGAACTGTATGTAGTACTTTAGTTAAGATGACTAAGGAAGATCTGAGTAAGTAGAGGTTATTTGAACTGAGCCTTAGATTTTGAGTAGAAGGCCAAGAATGTAAATATTACAGGAAAGAGTATTCCTACAAAACCCTTCAAGCAGAGATAATTTTATAAATTTGAGAAGATGGAGGGGGAGGGAGGAAGCCAGTGGAATTATAGCAGAGCAAAGCAGAGGAAATTAAAAACTGGGTCAGAGATGAGAACTGAGGCTATGTAATATAAGAACTAAATGGTTATCTTAGGAAGTTTGAGTATTATTATAATTTTAATGCACTGGAAGTCTAAGGAGAGGATATATTTAGGTATTAATTAATACTATTAATTAATAATTAATAATATATATACTATTGAAATATTAATAATATTGGGTATAATTCATTTCAATTATCAAATTTCCATTTAAATAGTATTCAAATTTCAATTGTGCTTCTCTTGTGGCTCAGCTGCTAAAGAATCCGTGTGCAATGCCTAAGTTGGGAAGTTTGATGCCCAGTTTGATCCCTGGGTTGGGAAGATCCCCTGGAATAGGCAAAGGCTACCCACTCTAGTATTCTGGCCTGGAGAATCCCATGGACTGTACAGTCCATGGGTCACAAAGAGTTGGAACTTGGAAGTCTAAGGGGAAGAATGATATGATCTGATTTACACAAAAAGACCGCGTTGGGATATTATATACAGGGCAGTAAGAATGGAAGCAGGAAAGCCACTTGGTTGCTACAAGGTCATGCTGATGGCAGATGAAGAAAGCTTGGTCCAAGGTGGTTTTGGTAAAAATGGCAGGAACTGACCTTGATTCTCCCAATATGTCTCATTATTGTTTTTGTCCCATAAGAATGTGTGTCATTATTTGCGAACTTCTTCAGCATTGGTCCTATTTCCCGGCTCTTGACTCCATTTTTTCTCTCCCTCCCACTTTGGGCTTGATTTTAGCACTGCCTTCCTCTGATTCTTTTCTCTTGAGGCTTTTGGATGACCTCAGAATATTGCATTGCCTTGTATTTGATAAGGGCACAGAGCATCCTATTTTGACTTGAACAGCATTTACTTGGATGGCTTGTACATTTGACCATCTTCTTTTTTTCTTTTCCACGAAAAACAAGACATTTTATATATCAATAGCTTGCTGTTTACAGAGTGGAACCTGACAGCTGTGATTAATGAGCTAAAGCCTCCATGCTTTGGGGCTGGCAGGGATGGCTTGCGTTTTCCAGTTGTGAAAAGTTTCCTCCTGCAGGAGTTAAGGAAATGTGTTTCCTGAACATCTTTTTTTTTTTTTTGCTTTGATCTTTGCTCAGCCCTAAATGCGGGTGCTCTGCACAACTTTCAAAATGTATCCTTTGCTGGCAGTCCCACTGAGTCAACCACTAACATTTTCCACATGATTCCACTACAGATGAAATTATAAAGGGCAGAAAACCTAGTGGGCTCGCTCTGCTCTGAGGTATATTTTTGCTTACCCTTCAAGTGTCAGTTATCTGCTGCCCTGGTTTCCCCTCCCCCTGGCTTTAGCCAAGCTCGTTCCTGTTGCTTCCTTTGCTCTCCATCTCTCTCTCTCCTTTTGTTATTAGGAGCATGGGAAGTAGAGGCAGAATTCTGATTCACATCATGACTCTGCAATTTAGTAGCTGTAGAACATAAGCAAAACATTTAACTTCTAGGAGCTTCAATTTCCTCTGCTGTACAGTGGGAATTGTGGCATGTAGTTTGCAGGCTTCTTGGATTTGATAAACCAATGTATGGAGAAGACTTACTATAATATGAGCAAAAGTAAGTCTTGCCATGAGAAGCTCATGAAAGATCCCCCTTTAAAAGGGATACCTTTACAAATAGGTTCATGTATAGCATTTTTCTAGATTCCACATATATGCATTAATATGCAATATTTACTTTTCTCTTTCTGACTTCACTCTATATGACAGTCTCTAGATCCATCCACATCTCTGCAAATGGTACAGTTTCATTCCTTTTTATGGCCGAGTAATATTCCATTGTATATATGCACTGAATCTGAGTCTGAGTGAAAGTCACTCAGTTGTACGACTCTTTGTAATCCCATGGACTGTATAGTCCATGGAATTCTCCAAGCCAGAATACTGGAGTGGGTAGCTGTTCCCTTCTCCAGGGGATCTCTCCAATCCAGGGATTGAACTCAGGTCTCCCACATTTCAGGAGGATTCTTTTGCAGCTGAGCCACCAGGGAAGCCCAAGAATACTGGAGTGGGTAGCCTATCCCTTGTCCAGTGGATCTTTCCAACCCAGGAATTGAACCAGGGTCTCCTGCATTGCAGGTGGTTTATTTACCAACTGAACTATCAGGAAGTCCCTACATCTTCTTTATCCATTCATCTGTTGATGAATGAATTGAGATATCGGGATTGGCATATATACACTATTATATGTAAAATAGATAACTAATGAGAACTGGCTATATAGTACAGTGAACTCTACTCTGTGGTATGGGGGAACTCAATGCTCTGTGGTGACCTAAATGGGAAGGCAATACAAAAGAGAGGCAATGTATGTATACGTATGGCCAATTAAAGTACTGTTGAAACCTGGCTTGGAGAATTTTGAGCATTACTTCGCTAGCATGTGAGATGAGTGCAGTTGTGCAGTAGTTTGAACATTCTTTGGCATTGCCTTTCTTTGGGACTGGAATGAAAACTGACCTTTTCCAGTCCTGTGGCCACTGTTGAGTTTTCCAGATTTGCTGGCATATTGAGTGCAGCACTTTCACAGCGTCATCTTTTAGGATGTTCAAGCTGGATTTAGAAAAGGCAGAGGAACCAGAGATCAAATTGCCAACATCTGCTGGATCATTAAAAAAGCAAGAGAGTTCCAGAAAAACATCTGCTTTATTGACTATGCCAAAGCCTTTGACTGTGTGGATCACAATAAACTGTGGAAAATTCTTCAAGAGATGGGAAGACCAGGCCACCTGACCTGTCTCCTGAGAAATCTGTATGCAGGTCAGGAAGCAACAGTTAGAACTGGACATAGAACAACAGACTGGATCCAAATCAGGAAAGGAGTATGGCAAGGCTGTATATTGTCACCCTGCTTATTTAACTTATATGCAGAGTACATCATGCGAAATTCCAGGCTGGATGAAGCACAGGCTGGAATCAAGATTGCTGGGAGAAATATCAATAACCTCAGATGCACAGATGACACCACCCTGATGGCAGAAAGCAAAGAAAAAATAGAGCCTCTTGATGAAAGTGAAAGAGGAGAGGAAAAAGTTGGCTTAAAACTTAACATTCAGAAAACTAAGATCATGGCATCTGGTCCCATCACTTCATGGCAAATAGATGGGGAAAAAATGGAAACACTGAGAGGCTTTATTTTGGGGGGCTCCAAAATCACTGCAGATGGTGACTGCAGCCATCAAATTAAAAGAGACTTGCTCCTTGGAAGAAATACTATGACCAACCTAGACAGCACATTAAAGAGCAGAGACATTACTTTGCCAGCAAAAGTCCAGCTAGTCAAACCTATGGTTTTTCCAGTAGTCATGTATGGATATGAGAGTTGGACTATAAAGAAAGCTTGGTGCTGAAGAATTGATGCTTTTGAACTGTGGTGTTGGAGAAGACTCTTGAGAGTCCTTTGAACTTCAAGGAGATCAAACCAGTCAATCCTAAAGGAAATCAGTCCTGAATATTCATTGGAAGGACTGATGCTGAAGCTGAAACTCCAATACTTCAGCCACCTGATTCGAAGAACCAACTCATTGGAAAAGATCCTGATGCTGGGAAAGATTGAAGGTGGCAGGAGAAGGGGATGACAGAGAACGAGATGGCTGGATGACATCACCAATGCGGTGGACAGGAGTTTGAGTAGGCTCCAGGAGTTGGTGATGGACAGGGAAGCCTGGTGTGCTGCAGTCCATGGGGTCACAGAGAGTTTGACATGACTGAGCTACTGAACTGACCTGATAGCTGATTTACTTTGCTGTACAGCAGAAATTAACAAAACATTGTAAAGCAACTATACTCCAATAAAAAAAAAAAAGGGACACCTTGTGTATTCTTAGGTTAAAATGAAAAAGATGTATTTCAAATAAGCCTTAGATGTTGTATGTGTGTGTCATACGTACTGACCTCCCCATTCTAGGCATCTCAGAAGCCATACCCATGTTTGTTTTCATTCATATAAGAGAAATTCCTATGCACATATGTGTTTATTTCACAAACACTCCTCATTTGGGCCAAGAGAATGAAAGCTACAACAGGAAATAACAGTTAGTAACTTGCTTACCCTTCCTTTTCAAATGTTAACAGTGCTTTTGCTTTCTGCCTTGAGTGTGGGGGTGATGCACATGAAAGAAACTCAGGGATTGCGATACATGGGCAGCTACGATAAAAGAGCTCTCAAAGCTTGGCAACAGGGCTACGAAGTGAGAGAGAATAAGAATAGTAATTCCTAATATTTATTGAATGTGCACTCTCAGTGGCTCAGTTGTGTCCAACTCTTTGCAACCCCATGGACTGTAGCCCACCAGGTTCCTATGTCCATGGCATTTTCCAGGCAAAAAATACTAGAGTAGTTTGCCATTTTCTCCTCCAGGGGATCTTCCTAACAGAGGGGTTGAACCCACATCTCTTTTGTCTCCTGCCATGGCAGGTAGATTCTTTACCACTGAGCTACCTGAGAAGCCCATTTATTGAGCACTACCTACATATTTGGTCCTGGGTACCCTTAAAAGTCCAGTTTTCAGACATATAAGACTAAGGCCAGAACTCATTTGTGGTGATCTCACTATGGAAAGGATTAGGGTGACAGTATGCTCTTCTTTATGTAACCCCATGCTCCGGCTGTATGATTTCCTGAACTTGACTGCCTGGCAGTGCTCTAATGTCTCCAAGTCATGAGTTTGCCAGGGATGGTAGATTGGATCCAAACCTTGTGTCAGCTCAGACATATGCGGGCTTCACTAAGAGGACTTGGAGACATTTGCATGTAGTTTGATAGACCTCCTGAAGTGTAAATTTCTGCACTGAGTAGTTCTCTACCTTGCCTGCTTCTCCCCTGTGCAGTCTCTACCTGGACTGCAAAGGAAGAGGCGCTGGCTCAGATGCACAAGATTCAGGAGAGGGCGTGGTGAGCCTTGCAGCACAGGCTCAGAGAAGACTTGGATCTTCACCCTGTTCAGTGTAAAAGCAGATAGTTTGGCCCAGTGAACACTAATCTGTGCATATACTTAGCAATGAATATAAGAAATAAATAAGCAGCATTTTGTTTCTAATTAGAGGCATTGTGTTCACTTGGGAAACTTCGGAAATAGAACAATTTTTAACTGTTTGGCTCAAACAAAAACTCATTCAGGCCTAGAAATTGGCAAAGGCCATACTAATGATAAATACTTATCCCATAATCACATTTTCCATAGCCTCTCTAATTTCCAAGAATTTTGCCATAAAAAGAATCACAGTGAAAAATCTGGGCTGACAGTTCACAATCATGACATAATATTAACAGGATATTTGGCTTTGCAGGGTTCTCCCATTTCCTCTGTAAAAATATGACCATAACCAAAACATGAAGCCACCACTTTGCTTACCATTCACTATTTTTCAAAGGGCTTATTCACTCATTTTTCTGTCATTCAACAAACATTTGTTGAATACCTACTATGTGCGATTGTTTTACTAGATTTAGAGCATAATAGTTGTAATAATAATGATAATAATAGAAATAAAGCAATAGACAATGTTTTTACACTTATTATATACCTAGCACACTATTTTGAGTGTATCACATTTATTTAACACAGGTAAACTTTGCAACAGTCCTTCACAAGTCTTGCCTGTAAACTGTTCCATGACCTTTCTAGAGTATCACCAGATGCCTATGCCAACCCTTCTTCTGGCCTCCTCCCTGATCTGCACTTTTGCCAGAGTCCTCTCTCTGGCTACCAGCCTCTCCTGATCTGGCCCATCCTACCCTCTACAGAAGTGCTAACTGTGAAGGGATCAGGCAGTCTTTAAATCAAGAGTTCAGGAGTATTTGGAGACAGTTCTTCCTCAGTGATACAGTTCAGTTCAATTCAGTCGCTCGGTCATGTCCGACTCTTCGCGACCCCATGAATCGCAGCACACCAGGCCTCCCTGTCCATCACCAACTCCCGGAGTTCACCCAAACTCATGTCCATCGAGTCAGTGATGACATCCAGCCATCTCATCCTCTGTCGTCCCCTTCTCCTCCCACCCCCAATCCCTCCCAGCATCAGAGTCTTTTCCAATGAGTCAACTCTTCGCATGAGGTGGCCAAAGTACTGGAGTTTCAGCTTGAGCATCATTCTCTCCAAAGAAATCCCAGGGCTGATCTCCTTCAGAATGGACTGGTTGGATCTCCTTGCAGTCCAAGGGACTCTCAAGAGTCTTCTCCAATACCACAGTTGAAAAGCATCAATTCTTCGGTGCTCAGCCTTCTTCACAGTCCAACTCTCACATCCATACATGACCACAGGAAAAACCATAGCCTTGACTAGACGGACCTTTGTTGGCAAAGTAATGTCTCTGCTTTTGAATATGCTATCTAGGTTGGTCATAACTTTCCTTCCAAGGAGTAAGCGTCTTTTAATTTCATGGCTGCAATCACCATCTGCAGTGATTTTGGAGCCCAAGAAAATAAAGTCTGACACTGTTTCCACTGTTTCCCCATCTATTTCCCATGAACTGATGGGACCGGATGCCATGATCTTCGTTTTCTGAATGTTGAGCTTTAAGCCAACTTTTTCACTCTCCTCTTTCACTTTCATCAAGAGGCTTTTGAGTTCCTCTTCACTTTCTGCCATAAGGGTGGTGTCATCTGCATATACACTGAGCTACATAAAACAAACTTTAGATTTAAGTGAGAAAGAAATGTTAGAGAAGATTGGCAGAAGAAGACCTTGACTTCAGGCTCAAGCTTTCAGGACTGAGCCAACCAACCTGATTATGAAACCCCAGATTTCAACATTATGTTAACCTCTGTCAGGCTAAAATAGTAATAAAACTGTACTTGTATTTACATCCCTATCATAGTTTTGGTCTGAGAGCTACATAATCTGAGAATATCAGAGATAGAAACAATCTTCACAAATGGAGAATCTGAAGCATAAACAAGTGAAGAAATTTATTCCGGGTCACATAAGCTCAAGGTATCAAGGCCAGGACATCACAGAATCATGACCCAGGGAGGCCGAGTTCATCCCGCTCACCTGGTCAGTCCTCAGCTGCCTTAATCTGACAGCCCAGCCCTGACTTGCACTGCTTGAATTATAGGGTGCTCCCTTGTCTCTGGAGGAATGCATTCAATTGTCAGAGAGTTCCAACTCTTAGAAAGTCCTTCCGTATTTTGAACTGAAATCTCTCCCAGTGGGGTTTTTACCACTCAGAGACTCACAGCCTCATTTATCCCTTTTCTACTTCAAGTTAATCAAAGACCTGGCAGCTCCTTTGGTCAGGCTCCATAGACCCAATTCCTCCAACCCCTCCTTCTGTAACATGAGAACCAGGGTCTCCTCACTTTATCTTATTACCAGGAAGCAGCTATTCACAGTGGTTAAAATCATGGGCTTTGCAAACCGACAAACCTCTAGCTTGAATCTCAGTTCTGCACTCACAACACAAATGTCTAAAGACAGATTACTTATCCTGACCATAGCTTGGGTTCCTTTTACATGCATCAGTGATGATGATATTTCATTTATTCATGAATAACATGCATAAAATAACACACATAAAATTACAAGTACTATATCTAGTACTTCATAGGAATTCAACAATTATATCTGAATGAATGAATGAACAAACCCTGGGTTGGATCTTTAAATAAATTCATCATGAATAAGGGAGCTGTATAGAAAAGAATTGCAAATTTGGAGAAGACTCTGTTTAGGAGAAGGTCGAAGGAAGAATGAAGAGGAGAAGCCCAATGATTACCCCAAAGTGACTATGGCTGATGAGCTTTCTGTGCAAAACATCTTCAGCTTATCTGTCACTAGTTCACCAACTATGTGATAAGCAGGGTACTTCATGCTCATGGCTTTGCTCAAGAAGGGGATGAGGATTCAAGTCTTTTTAACTAATTCTGGACTTTCCCATAAAAGTGTGACCATATGCTAATTTGAAAGTTCTAACACTAAGATATTTGGGGCATGGAAGAGAAGGAACTTTCTATCTTATCCCTCCCCAGCCCCTCTCCACCTACGGAAACAGCTGACCAGACTTTCCTAAATCCTTTCCCAAAGTTCTATGTTTGGGCTGAGCTCAGGCCTGGAAGGTCTCACTCTCAAGAGAAGGACCTGAGAAAGCCATTAAAGGCAAATGAAAGCCCTGGAATTGAAATACACAGGGAAGATGGGATTCAACTGGCTTTTTCTCCCATGTGATCCATCTCTTAATAATAGGAAAATGAAACCAAAGCAAACCATCTTAAAGATAATATCTTTTAAATCACACAAACTTCAACAGAGTGTTAAGGAGAGGCTCTTTAGACACAGACTGCTTTGAGTTGAGTCGTAGCTCTTCCTTTATCACCCGGGCTGTCTGTGGCAAATGATTAAATTCCTGGGTCTGTTTTCTTCTCTATACATGGATACTATGGTCCTTATCTCCTAGGATATTGAAGAGGATCAAATAAGAGACTCTAATTTGTTATATGGGATTTCCAAGTGGCTTAGTGGTAAAGAATCCTCCTGCTAATGCAGGAGACATGAGTTTGATCCCTGGGTTAGGAAGAGCCCTTGGAGTAGGAAGTGGCAACCCACTCCAGTATTCCTGCCTGGAGAATTCCATGGACAGAGGAGACTGGCAGGTTACTGTCCATGGGGTCACAAAGAGTCAGAGACGACTGAATATGAAAGCACCTCAGGGTTGGTAGACGATGTGGCATGTATGTTACACTATTGCATTAGATGTAAAAGCACAAAGGGACTTCCCAGGGGGTGCTACTGGTAAAGAATCCACCTGCCAGTGTAGGAGATCCAGATTCCATTCCTGGGTTGGAAAGATCCCTGGAGGAGAGTGTGGTAACCCACACCAGTATTCTTGCCTGGAGAATCTGCCTGCTAATGCAGGAGACACGAGTTTGATCCCTGGGTTAGGAAGAGGCAACCCACTCTAGTATCCTTGCCTGGAGAATTCCATGGACAGAGGAGCCTGGCAGTCTGCAGTCCATAGGGTCTCAAAAAGTCAGACACAAGTGAAGTGACTTAGCATGTATGCACAAAAGAACAAAGAGCAAGCAGTCTTTGTCCCCTCAATACAATGGGATCGGAATGATTAACACCCACAGTCCACACTCATTCTCCTATCCCTTACATGTTTAGCCTCTTCTTTCCTCCTCTCTCCCTCCTGGCTCCTGGTAAAAAGGAGAAAACTGCACTGACACATGATCCACTCCACTTCCCAACAAACAGGTTATGAAGGAGGAAGAACCACATGCATTGGGGGATAGAGCCTGACATGAAAGGAAAGGCATAGAGGCCAGGGATGCTCATCAGCATCCTATAGTGCACAGGATGACCACCATGACAGAGTCCTCTGGCCCACAATGCCAGTAGTGCCAAGGTGGAGAAACCCTGGTCTATAAATATAAGACATAAGGGGGGCAGGAGGACAAGAGAGAAATGGTAGTTAGACTGAGGATCCTGAATATCAAATTAAAATTCTTCCCAGACGTAATTGGTGTATTATAGAATTCAAAGCAAGAAGAAAATACAAATTTTTTTAAAGGTTTGTATTAGGAAGGTTTGTCTGATGTATTCGGAGAAGGTAATGGCACCCCACTCCAGTACTCTTGCCTAGAAAATCCCATGAATGGAGGAGCCTGGTAGGCTGCAGACCATGGGGTTGCTAAGAGTCGGACACGACTGAGCGACTTCACTTTCACTTTTCACGCATTGGAGAAGGAAATGGCAACCCACTCCAGTGTTCTTGCCTGGAGAATCCCAGGGACGGGGGAGCCTGGTGGGCTGTTCTGTCGGACATGACAGAAGTGACTTAGCAGCAGTAGCAGCAGCAGTCTGATGTATTAGAGCACAGTGATACTTAGAGAGTTTCAGGATGCCTGATGTGAATTCACATATTTTATATAGTATCACGGTTACAATGCCCCAGCATCTGGCTGAAGACTGAAAGCATCTATCAACAGGCTAATCTTATCTCCTTGGCTGGGCTGGACAAAAAGGCTGGACTTCTGGCCTTTACATTGATGAGGCTTCCCCTATACTCTGGCAAGACAATTAAAGGGAATGAGGGATGTTGATTTTTCTAAGTAATAGCTTGGTATGGTGTAGATGAAACATCTGGTTGATTGGCACTTTCGTTTTTCACTTGGTGGTTTTGACATGGAGGACACATAATCATTGTTGGATGTTGGCTAGTCATCATTGTAAACCTAACTGAGGGCAGGGTAGAATCAACTTGTCCTAAAATAAAGAATTGTAGGTATGAATCTTCAACCCGAAAGACCTTTACTTATAAGAAAGAGGAGCTCTAGAGTTGAAAATGAAGAACTGATGCAGAATCTTTATTTATGTTGCCGTATGATTGCTTATACCCAAATATCCTCTCGAAGTTACCTTATACCCCTGGGAAGTTTGTGTAATCCATCGAATCATTAGATTAAACATTAGATATCTGCCTGGAAAATGGGGCTCTTTTTTCTTCATACACAAGTTATTGTCTGCTCACAAACTCAAGTGAATGCATCTACTCATGGCAACCCACTCCAGTTTTCTTGCCTGGAGAATCCCATGTACAGAATAGCCTGGTGGGCTACAGTCCATGGGGTCACAAAGAGTCAGACATGAAAGGCGACCGATCATGTACACTTTACTGCTTCCTTCATCAGAAGGTGGCATCTTATATTCCTCCCTTTGAGTCTGGATGGCTGGGGGACTTGCTTTGATCAATAGAATGTGGTGCACGTGACACTGTGCTAGTTCTGGGTCCACAGTTTAAAAGGCCAAGAGCAGCTTCCATCCTTGTACCCTGGAAGCCAGCAACTAAGGTTGGGTTAGACAGTTGCATGAAGGAGCCCAAGTGTAGAGAGACCAGGGAAGGTGAGAAGCCATAACGAACATGACGGGGCCATCTGAGCTCCCAACTGAATGCAGTTGTGCGAATGATCTCATCATAGAACATGGAACAGAAAAATCATTCAGCTTAACCCAGTCAACCCAAAGAATTGTGAAAAATTTAAACTGTGGTTATTTTTAAGCCAGTAAGCATGGAGATCACTTGTTACACAGCAATAGCTAACTTAAACACATCATATCTAAGATAGGCCTCTACCACATTCTTTTTCTATCACATTTCCCTGTTGTATTTTCTATTTTCTTTATAGCTCTTATCACTAAAATTATTCCATTTCTCTTTTTTGTTGTCTGTCTCCCCCAACAGGAGAAAACTGTGATAGCAGGGACCTTGTCTACGCTGTTTTCTGCTGTAGACTCTGTGCCTAAAACAATGCCTGACCGAGCAGAAGGTCAGCAAACACTGCTGATTAAGTCAATAGATAGACAGTTGTAACTATGATAGATAATAGAAGTAGATGTTGCTATAACTGTAATAAGACCTGGAGAGGGACATCAGGAATGAGAAGACTTATTTTGATAAAATCTTCACATGGTTTGTCCAGAAGGAGAGTAGGGAGAGGGGCTATTTTCTTTCTAGTTACTGTCCAGTTAATCATTATAAGTGTCATTATCACTTTAAACTTCCCATGGTGGCAGGCCATAAAAACTTTTTCAAAATATTTTTAGAGCAACCTTCTGAGGATCCAGCTATTAAATACATAAGTAATCTCCTGAATTATAAAAAAAAATTAATTTTACAAAACTGCTTTAAAAAAGATGTGGAATTTGCTCTGCTACTCTGCTAGAATTGTAAATTAAAGGGAAAATTCTGCTTACTCAATTTGAGGAAATAGTTCTTTCTAAAAGTGAGGAGACTTTGAGGAGTGTTTTTTGTTTCCTAAGCACAGAGTCCATTTGGGAATCTTTATGGGAAAAAAGAAAGAGATGAGTTCTTAAAGAATAGATTCAGTGGGGGAGAAACATGGAAGGATCCTTTTTCTCCTTTTTCTTGAGAAAAATGTTTTCTTGCTGGGAAAGGAGAAATCAGAAGAGCTCTGGAGCTGCATGAACCAAAAGTGAGAGTGCAGTAGACATGGTTTCAGGGCTGTGAGTGAGGTGGTGAAGGTAAACAGCTGAACTTTCCTTCAAAGCCAAAACATGAAGATAAGGAAAATCAGAAAGAGAAAAAGAAAAAATGAAAACAGGAAATAATGGAGTTGGTGTCAATTTTGCAATGCATGTGAAATATATATAGAATGTGTGATAGAAGTAAATAATTCTACTTTCTTCCTTAAACACATTTTATAAATGTTAATTTTATACACACACATATACGCATGCATGTGCTTAGTCACTCAGTTTTGTCTGACTCTTTGCGAACCCATGGGCTATAGCCCGCCAGGCTCCTCTATCCATGGGGATTCTCCAGGCAAGAATACTGGAGAGAGGTTGCCATGTCCTCCTCCAGGGGATCTTTCCAACCCAGGGATCAAACCCAGGTCTTCCTCTTTGCAAGCAGATTCTTTACCATCTGAGCTGCTGGGAAGCCCATGAATACTGGAGTGGGTAGCCTATCCCTTCTCCAGGGGATCTTCCCAACCCTGGAATCGAACCAGGGTATCCTGCATTGCAGGTGGATTCTTTACCAGCTGAGCTACCAGGGAAACCCACATGCATATCTGCATCTATATTTACATTTATAGGTATGCATCTTGAGTTTCTATTTTTAAATTATTCTTTATATCACTGTTTGATCTTTGTTTAAAGTTTGGTTTGGGAAGATATCCCTGGTAGCCCTGTGTCTAAGAATCTGCCTTGCAATGCAGGAGATGCAGGTTCCATCCCTGGTTGGGAAATTAGGTTCCCACAAACCACAGGGTAACTAAAGCCCATACACCATGACTGCCGAGCCCACACACGCTTTGTAGCCCACATGCCACAACTAGAGAGAAGCCCAAGCTGCAACTAAGACCCAATGCAACCAAACACTCTATTTTTTTTTTCTTTCTTTAAAAAAAAAAAGAAATAGAACTTTGGGACAGTCTCTTCCTATTGCACATTCTTTCCCTGTAGAATTTATCAGGAAGTATCGTTGATCAGCAAAGCACTGGGTATGTTGTAGTCAGCTTTGGTGATTGGAATGTATAATGACACCAGTGTGTCTGCTTCCAGGATAAGAACGCATCTGCCAGTGAGAAATGGATGTTTATACCATCTAATCAGAGCACTCCCTCCTCTGGCTTGTGTCTCTCTGCTTCTCTGTGCTGGGCAACATCTCTTCTGAATGACACATTCTTTTCTTAGATAAGGTAATGCCTTCAATCAGGTTTCAGTCCTGTCTTACCAGCCTGAAAGGCACTCTTTCTCCTTTATGTAGCTTTGTCTATCCCTGACGAATCAAACCTCAAGTGTTCGTGTTATAGTTTAATCCTCATGTGGCCATATTATTTCATTTTCTGTGTGCTTTTTGAGGGCACTTCCTTGTTGCCCCATCTATCAGCAACAATAATGATCTAATTCACCTCCAAATTTGATGGTCCCTTCCTGCTCCTCATCCTCTATGCAACATGAAAATGCCTACCTTGCTTGCACTAAGAAGTTCCTGCTGCTGCTGCTAAGTCACTTCAGTCGTGTCCGACTCTGTGCGACCCCATAGACGGCAGCCCACCAGGCTCCCCTGTCCCTGGGATTCTCCAGGCAAGAACACTGGAGTGGGTTGCCATTTCCTTCTCCAATGCATGAAAGTGAAAAGTGAAAGTGAAGTCGCTCAGTCGTATCCGACTCTTAGTGACCCCATGGACTGCAGCCAACCAGGCTCCTCCATCCATGGGATATTCCAGGCAAGGGTTCCTAGTCATCCCTTTTCTAATGAGTACCCAATTTCTTTCAGGGAAATCACCTTCCTCCATTGTTTTTGAAGTTGGTGGAAGGGTAATTCCTGGCTTGCAAGTGCCCACCTCTAATTCTAGCCCAGACTCTGACTCAGCTAGGATTGCTCTGTGACCAAATCTCAACAAATCAGATGCTTTGGGGACTTTAAGGAGCAATCATTCTTATCACAGGGGAAGATAGAGTGGCAGTATCTACTATATTACCAGCATATAGCATGTTATTTCCGGCTGGGGACATTTGCTAAATGGTTCAACCATCCTGTGTTTTTAGACCTCTGGATTGATACATGTATTATATATGCATTTTATATAATATATATATATACACAGTATATAATGTTTAACATATTGTATTATACTATATTATTTTACATGTTACATTATGTTACATCATTCCTGAGCCTGGTCTCCTTGCTACCTTTTTATTGCATTTGAGGATATTTTCAATAAAAATCTTGAGTTTGAGATCCTGGCTAGGAAATCTTTAGCACCAGCAGTCAGGTTTCTCTGACATGACTCCATGGCCAGCTATGAGATTTATCAAAACAACGAACTCAAGCACATTGAATATTTCAACTTTGTATTCAATTGTTCATATTTAACTACCTCATTAGCTACAAGGCTTCCCTGGTGGCTCAGATGGTAAAGCACCTATCTGCAATGCAGGAGACCTAAGTTCAATCCCTGGGTTGAGAAGATCTCCTGGAGAAGGAAATGGCAGCCCACTCCAGTAGTCTTGCCTGGAAAATCCCATGGATGGAAGAGACTGGTAGGTGACAGTCCATGGGGTTGCAAAGAGTCGAACACGACTGAGCAACTCCACTTTCTTTCTTTCTTTAGCTACGAGATAAACCAACGTAATGCTTAATACATAGAACAGATCAACAGATTCTTCATAGAAGAAAATAATAAAAGACTAACCCTTTACCCATGTTTTCTCAAAAATTTTAATCTAGATTCTAAAATGTGTAAACAAGGATCCATATAGTCAGAGCTGCTTTTATAAACTTTTTTTGTTTATTTTGCTGTATATCATAAAAATGAATATCTGGAAATAAAGGCAAATGTTCAGTGATAAGTGTACTTTTAAGTTACTCATGGTTGTATGAATTTTGTTTATATGGCTATTTGCTTATGTTGTTGTTGTTTAGTCGCTAAATCATATCTGACTCTTCACAACCCCATGGACCGTAGCCTGCCAGGCGCCTCTCTCCATGGGATTTCCTAGGCAAGAATACAGGAGTGGGTTGCCATTTCCTTCTCTATATTTGCTTATATGGGTGTTGTAAATGGCAAGATAATACTCTATGTTCTGTGACCCTCTGAACCCTTTCATTAAATCCTTTTGCTTAAAGTAAATAGAGGAATTTTTATTGCTGCTACCAAGGAGCTTTCAGTCTCCTCATGTGAAATGAATACAGCAAAACGGTTTCTCTTCACATTCCCCAGCACACTGAGTTGTACATATTAGGTTCTCAATAAAGTCCACATAATGGAACTATTGTATATTCAACTGCAGTTGAATTGAACTGCATTGAATTGAATCAAGTCAAATCAAGTTGAAATGAATTGAATAGGCCTTTTCTCTGACCCACAGCAACTATAAAACTAGAATATTTGACCACCATTCAGAAAACTGTGCTCACAAGATTATGTTCTGGAATCTTGACAGATAAGATTTCAGCAACTCTTTATTTAAACCCTTCTTAGATAAATTACGTGCTACACTACATGAGTAGGATTTCTGGCAAGGATTTCCAAGTAAAATGTTATTCCAAAGAAACTGCCTGTGTGTGTAGGTGGCGTGTCATCATGAAGTGGCTGTAACAGACTGCAGTGCAGCTCAGGGCTCTGGTTTCACTGCAGACTCTGACTCTACTTCAGCACTGATTTGCAGAAAAAGAGGGAGGAATGTATGCTGAAAACATTCAGTATGCTAAATGCATGCTGAATTACAGAAAATAGCACAAATTGGTTTTTGTTGTCCTGAAGCTCAGAAAAAAAAAAGGGTTTCTCTCTCTGTTTCTGATTTTCTATAGTACCTCCCTTATCCTAGCATTAGATCAATCCTACTCGGCAGTTGTGCAAAAGTCTGTTAAATAAAAATGAGAGATTGAAGTTATGCTTGTGGAAAACACTTCTTTGTAAGACACTTATGCAATAAGATACTTTTTAAAATAATAAGGATAGACTTTGATTTTTTTTAAAGGCAATCCATATTTATGTGACTCAAAAGTTTACCAAAATGAGACTATATGCTAACTTAGTCAAGTAGTATTTTTACTTTTTCTTAAGAATGAACCTCTAGAGAGAGAGAGAGAACTATCATTGGAAACCACCAGATCTTGCTGACCACAGAGATTTGAATTTCACCAGTGAGTCCACAGAACTCACTAAACACCACCCCATACGTGTACTGGATAACATACACCGTACGGACCATACCATCTCAGCAGCTTTTCACTCTCTAACCAGTGTGCCTTTCCCCAACTTTGCGGAACACTCAAACGTATTCTTTATTCAAAGTGACCCTTGAATATTCTGGATGAAATCTCAATGGAGGGAGATGAGACCCTCAATGAACACATGATTCGTCTTTCTTCACTGATTGTGATCTGGGAGAAAGGATTCGGCAGCAATAATATATGGCCTGGTTCTGAAAAGTCAACCTGAAAGAACTTAAAGCTATGATTTAGAGCAAAGCAAATCGAATAATATCGACACTAAGAAAAACTTAAGAAACAAAAAGTTTAATCAGCCTCACTAAAAATAAAATAAAACTTAGCCATGGTGAAGACAGAACCTTTTCCTGCTTAGTTATGATGGGGAGACTTTGTCTACGGGAAGAAATAATGAGGCCCCTTCTATATCATGCAAGATGTTAACCCAGGTAAAATGTCAAACTCAAATCCCTAAAGTACAAATGATGTAATAGAAAGACCTTCGCAAATTGGTTATCCATATGGTCAAAAATAAAATTGGATTTCTGCCTGCCCCACAAAAATCAATTCCAGATGGATTAGAGAACTACATGTCAAAAGTAAAGATTTTAGTGGGAAATACAAGTGAATTTCTTTCTGATCTCAAGGTAGAGAGAATTTCTTAAAACATAAAATGTGTTGTTGTAACTGAAAAAAAAAGGGATGAATTTTACTATATTAAAATTAAGACCATTTATTAATCAGGAGACATTAAGAAAGTGAAAATACATGTTGTGAACTGGAAAAAGATATTTTCAACATGTACTACCAATAAAAAGGAAATTAAACATATAAAGAACTGTGGGAAATCATAAGGAAAGGGCAAATTGCACACTAATAAGTAGTTAAAGGCATAAGCATACCTTTTGAGGCTATACATTGTTGCCCTATACATACAGAGAAAGATTCAGTATCATCAAATAGCTGGAAAATACAAATTACAATATAAAGATGCCATTTAGATCCATTTAATTGGCAAAATAATAATAAGAGTAATGATTTTTGACTAGTGCCAAATGTTGAGAATAATTTAGATAATAGGTTTGAGAGGTACATATTAACTCTTTAAGACCAATTCACTGTAGGCTTATCTCCCCAAAAAAGAGCCAGCTTCCTGCAAAGCTTCATAAAAACAAGCATTAGTCAAAAACGTAAAGTGAAAGTGGAAGTAAAAGTCAAGAGTCATGTCTGACTCTTTGCAACCCCATGGACTATACAGTCCATGGAATTCTCCAGGCCAAAATACTGGAGTGGGTAGCCTTTCCTTCCTCTGGGGTATCTTCCCAACCCAAGGACCGAAACCAGGTCTCCCATATTGCAGGTAGATTATTTACCAGCTGAGCCACAAGGGAAGCCCAGTCAAATTTTTAGGGTGACATCAATCCCATTTATGCCAGACTTAGAGACCAACACTCTGAAATGCCCTGTGATAGACTCGTGCTTCTATAAACATGAGTACTCATGCCAAGAGGCAAATTCTATCACTCATCATATCATCATACAGCTGCAACTGATAGACTGGGACCCTTACCTCCTGACCCCTGCAAGGAAAGGCTAACGATACCCTCTACTAACTAGCAAGGTAGGGCTGGACTAAAAGTTTTGCTAAATTACTTTGCCATTTTATTCTGGAATCTGATAACATTGGCAGAGGAGCTGGAACATCCTTAAACATACAGATTAAAAGCCCACAACCTAAGAACCAGAGTCTTCTCCTCTGGCCTGACATTTGGTTATGCCAAATAACTGTAATCTATCCATAATGGGTGAGTAAAAGGTAGTTTTAAGCTATATTCTAGTTCTTATATTAAATAGTGAGTCCTCAAGTGTTTCTGGTATTATTGGAAATAAATGAATAATTATAAACAAATAAACAACAAAACAAATGCAACTATTCATGAGCCAGTGATGAGAGTGCTTCATGGATAAAGACTGATTAATCTCATCCTGTGCTCCCAGGTCCAAAATAGATAGGAAAAATGGTTTTATAGCTTTACCTACCTTTTCTAAATTCTAGTAAGAATTTGTAGTGGACCTATTTTGTATCTATATTTCACACAAAGTAAGAGGAGAAGATAGGATAAGTGAAGAGCCCAACACTAAATATCTAATAAAAGGTAAGATTTAAGGCTTAAGTCTACCTGATTATATATTAGTTTGATTAAGCTGCAATGATACTAACCCCCAAACTTTTTATTGGCTTAACACAATAGAAGCCTCCCATTCACATAGGTGTCCCAGGAGCATCATTTGAGTCAGTAAGGCACCTCTCCTTTATATGGTCATCAGTGATCTAAATTTCTTCTCTCTTGTGGATCTACTATAACCTTTTAAGTCTTCATCATCATGTACCAGAAAGAACACTGAAGAACACACTGGAGAAGTCATGTAGTCCAGCTTTAGGAGGATAGTCATTATTCCTAATCAAACTGCATTAGCAAAAATGAAGTCACATGGGCACACGTAACTGTGAGGGGATGCTAGAAAACGTGGGAAGAGTGAATCTGGGGTGACAGCTGGTGACTTCCACCACAGGCTCCAGATCTCATGCTCTTTCCAATCTTTCCAATGTAGTGGGTTGCTTCCCTTGAAGACAAATGCCAAAGATCAAAAATCATTTTGGAAAATCACATGATAGCAAGCCATGAGCCAGAAGTTCCGTGGTGTTGGAGCACATGTGCTCCCTGAACTAGTGTATTCATTGTTGTTGTTGTTGTTGTTCAGTCACTAAGCTGTATCTGACTCTTTGCAACTCCACGGGCTTCAGCACACCAGACTCGTCTGTCCTCCACTATCTCTTGGAGTTTGCTCAAATTCATATCCATTGAGTCAATGATGCTATATAACTATCTCTGCTGCTTCCTTCTCTTTTTTTCTTCAATCCTTCCCAGCAGCAAGATCTTTGTCAACAAATCGGCTCTTCATTTTCCTGGAGTATAAAAGAAACAAGTCCCAAGCAAAACTGTATGAGGTTCTTCCTCTTCACACTTGAATCTGTGGGTGCATATTAAACAACTGAATTATACATAGAGCTGGCCATTCTTCAACTGGTAACTATAGGGAAGAAATGGGACTGACTATTGTATGGCACTGGGTGTGTGTGCATTGGCATGAATAGAAGGAAATAATGAAAAATGAAAACAATCATAATGTTATAGACCAGTATATGTTGGTTGTCATCCAAGACATCTTCCCTGGGCTTTGCTTCATAAAATACAACATATTATTTTTAATTTTGGCTAGCTAGCCCATTAGAGTCTAATATATTAAAGAATAATCCATATTATTCATAGGTCCTTCAAAATTGAAACTTGTAAAAAGACAGCTTTTCAAACAAAATTAAAAGTTTCTGTATGACTAATAGCAGATATTAGAAGACCATAGTGGAGAAGGCAATGGCACCCCACTCCAGTACTCTTGCCTGGAAAATCCCATGGACGGAGGAGCCTGGTAAGCTGCAGTCCATGGGATTGCTAAGAGTCAGACACGACTAAGCGACTTCACTTTCACTTTTCACTTTTATGCATTGGAGAAAGAAATGGCAACATACTCCAGCATTCTTGCCTGGAGAATCCCAGGGACAGGGAAGCCTGGTGGGCTGCCGTCTATGGGGTTGCACAGAGTCGGACATGACTGAAGCGACTTAGCAGCAGCAGCAGCAGCAGCAGCAGAAGACCATAGAGGATATTCTCTAAGCTGCATCTATACGTAGTACCAACTCAATTAGTTATCTGCTTTCATGCTTTTATAAATAATAGTAGCCACCATTTAGTAAGCACATACTGTGTGCTAAGACCTTTATATACTTTATATCATTTAACTACAATGATGCTATCAGGTCATTATTATGATTCCCAATTTTCAGATGAAGACACTGAACTTGGCTTAGAATGTAGATTTCTCTGATTTCCAATACCCTTCTTCTTCCCCATCATGATCAGCAGCCAGAAGTCCAGCTCAGAGTCAATAATGTTATTTACAGGATGTCAAAAAGAATGATGATTCCCTTGTTTTGATTAGAGCATTTCTTCTGGGAAGGCTACAGCGGGTATTATACTTGGTAAGTCTAAATGATATCCTTTCAGCTTGCCTCTCAGAAAGGTTCCAACTAGCCACCCAATTCTGAGCCACCTGGACACAGGGTACCAGACAACTGAACTGAGAATAGAAGGGATTAAAATATTCTCTTGGTTTAGTCCTTTTGGAAACAATGTTTATCCCTAGGATACCACCAACTTAGAATTTCAAGACTGTGCATTTTTGTCCAAGACATGATCTTTCCGGGGCACTCAAATTATACCCTGCAGGTGGAACAATTTCCCTAGTGGCAATTCTGCCCTTGACTGGAAATGTCAGTTTCACACGTACTAAATAATACGAAATGGAACGGATTTTTCCACCATTTCCTTAGAATTGACTCTTAAGAGCCTATGCAGATGGCAACATGACAAGTACCCCACACTTTATTTTTTTAATTTATTTTTTAATTATAGGAAAATTGCTTTATTGTGTCATATGAACAACTTCTCACCAGCTATCTATTTTGCACATGATAGATATTTGTCGATGCGTCTTTCTCCATTCATCCCTCGCTCACGTTCCCCCACTATGTTCATATGCCTGTTTTCTACACCTGTGTCTCCACTTCTTCCCTGCAAATGGGTTCATCAATTCCAGTTTTCTGGATTCCATATGCTGTGCTGTGTTTAGTCACTCAGTCATGTCCGACCCTTTGAGGCCCCCTGGACTGTAGCCCTCCAGGCTCCTCTGCTAAGCGTTAATATATGATATTTATTTTTCTCTTTCTGACTTCTACTTCACCTCTGTATAACAGGCTTTAGGTTCATACACCTCACTAGAACTGACTCATATTCATTCCTTTTTATGGCTGAATTGTATATAAGTATAAAATTGTATATATGTACCACATCTTCCTTAAAAAGAACAAAAAACAAAGGTGAGCCAAATTCTCTCCAAGGCTTATTTAGAAGCAATAGATCTGGCTCTGCCAGATCCAAACCACGTCTCGGCTACCTGAGTCATCTTCCTCTATTCCCTGCCACCTCCATCCTAAATAAACAGACAAAGAGCTACAGGTATATGGGATTAGGGAGTCACTGACTCCCCAACTCCAGCATCTCGTAAGGAAGAGAATGATGCCTCCTAACTTTACCCCACAGCAAGTGAGGAGAGCACGTAGAGAACAATCTGAGAGCCTGACAGTTCCGCAGCAACAGAAAACCGTCGTTTCATTCCTTGGTTGGACCTTTGCTTACACAATGCACACACTAAACTCCCCGTTTAAGCAAGGCAAAGGGACTGAGGAGAGATGGCAACCAGGAGAAAGAGGCATCAGTGGTGAGATTTGGTAAAGGTGTGTGAAATTTTCAAAGTTAAGTGAACATGGCAAATGGTAATTGAACAGGAAATATCTTGCTGGTAACACACCCAAAAGGGTTGGGCATGCAGTGGGATATCAAGAGCATCAAGAAGCTGTGAGATAAACTAGCAGGAACATAGGCTGAATGGGTTCCAAACAGTTAAGCTAGAAAGAATCTCTAATAAAAAGTTGGCAGTAAGGAAACCTCAAAGGGCCCTTTTGCATCCCACAAGAGTCGGCATATGCATGCTTGCCTTACAGGGGTATTAGCAGCCAGTCAATCTTAGCTAGTGACTCACTGACTGCCCAGAGATACAGAGAATTCCTGTGACCTGCTAAGGTACAGATGCTTGTACTATTCCATCTTTTTCCTTAATAGAGAGAATAAGAAAGGGAAAATAGAGAATGAAGAGAAATAACATGTGTTCCTGCTCTAAATCAAGCTGAAGTCGGATGGAGAAGAGTAGAACAGAAGCAGTAAGTTGAATATGACATTTAAGTTTTAAATTCAACTAGACTAGACTGGACTTCTTTGTACCTAAAATTTACTGGAAGTCTATACAATTCATTTAAAATAGTTTGTATTATTGTATTTCATTAAATTATTTGCAAATGGTCACTCCCTCCCCCTTGTCTGCCTCCATAGACTGGAAGAAAATGGCATGAACCCTGCATTCATGTTGGGCTCAACTATGGGACTTGCTTTGGCATAGGGAATGTTGGCAAGAACACAAATAGCATTTAGGCGGATTGGCTGGCTCTCTTGCACTTCTGCTTTTTACCATGAGAAGATCAAGTCTCAGGTCCAAAGAGGATGAAGAACAAGTGACTGGTCCAAAGAGGATGGGAGACCCATGGAGAAGACATGAACCAAGCTTATAAACTTCAGCCAAGCCCTGTCTAGAACAGCTGGAGCCCAACCAACTGGCAAAATGAGAGAAATAAAAGGATAGATAGAAGTTAATGTAGCCATTCCAGCATGTTGATAGCTATTACATTGTTTACCTTCTTAAAATTTTAAATTCAGAGAATGCTGCAGTCAATATCTCTTTGCATGTTTCATCGTGAATAAGAAAATTATTTCTGTATGCTAGAAAATGAAAGGAAAATTTCCTAGCCAAAGGCATTGCCCATTAAAACTTTGTTATATACTGCCTAAATTCCTGGAAAAACTGATAAAACTGTTCATATCATCACTATTTACGTTCCTACCCACTGGACCTAGGAGGATCTGTTTCTCCATTTCTTCCTAAAGACAGGACTTGATCTTGTCCAATTTTATCAAATTGAGAAGTGAAAAACAGAATCTCATATCTCAGTATCAGTGGTTGAAAATAGTAAGGCATTATTACTATATGTGCTCATAGGGAATGTTTACTACAATTCAAGTGAAAAAGCAAGTTGTAGAATTGTGAACGTAATATAATCTCATTTCTTATGTACACATATGAACTTATACATGCCTCATGTACAAATGTGTACATGTATATTAACTGTGTGTGTAGGCATACCTTTATGTAAGTCTATATAAACATTAAAAATCTGGAAATATATTCTCCAAACTGTTACCATGATTCTCTATGGCACATTTCTTTGGGGACAAGAGAGTAAACAGAGAACTTTAGTCATGTACTTTATTTATGTAGTTCCATATTATTTAAAATTTTATGATCATGTAAAATTTTATAAGAAAAGAAAGTGATACAAATAAAAGCATTTTCTTAAATATGAAACAAAGATCTTCATTACCAGAATTATATAGCCATAATCTCTATTAATGATTTCTTTTATTTCCAAACTCACTGAGAAATCCATAAATTGGTATATTCATGTGATATGTCACAATTATTCTGTGGCTGGTATTTATCATTAATATTATTTAGTTTAGTAACATATCAAATATGGTAAGTTATAATAAAAAATATTTAAACATCATTTATTGATAAGGCAGGCTTCCCTTATGGCTCAGCTGGTAAAGAATCCGGCTGCAATGTGGGAGACATGGGTCAATGTGGGAGACCTGGGTTCAATCCCTGGGTTGTGAAGATCTCCTGGAGAAGGGAAAGGCGACCCATTTCAGTATTCTGGCCTGGAGAATTCCAGGGACTGTATAGGAATTAATAATAATAATCCTTATAATAAGTAAGGAAGTATGAAATATTTTTAAAATCTCATTCTATATATATTCATGACTGGGCTCATGAAAATAACCAAGTAACACTAATGTACTATAAAATAAATCAATTCCAGCTTTCCATTTGTTTTTCTGTCTCAGAGCTCTGTGTTTATCAATTTTTTAAAAGCCATTAATGGGCCAACCCAACCCTTTTAAGTAATCTGTTAAAAGAGTAAGACAACGTTTCCATTGAGATGTTTTTATATCGCTAGTTTATCTGTCTAAAAGCATCTCAAAATTAAAATTTACTCCTACATTTGCAAACCAAGTACACATGTCCGGATGAAGCATTTCTAGTGGCTTTTGATACTCAAGATGACTTTCTCAGAAGTAGGAAAAAATAGAGCACTTTGAGAAATTGAAATTTGGCTAGACAAATAATGAACCCACAGATCATTATTTCCCAAATATTTAATATAAATGGTGTGTTAACTCTCTTTTCCCACTGCTCAAATCATGCAGTGAGTGAGAAGCCACCCTCTTTCTGCCAAAAATGCCATCAGAGTCTTGTGAGCTAATTGGAAAAATGATCATGAAAGAAAAACAAAGAATGTTATAGAACCCTATAAAGCTGAGAACAAATAAAAAGTATTGTAAATGTTGTAGTCATGCGTTCTGGGAAACAAACTCAATCAGAAGGACAATGCAGATAGTGGAGTGCAGTTTATTACCCAAGGCAGAATATCCTCTTAGCCAAGGACCCGGACCAATTTTTGTGAAAACCTTATATACCCTAAGTGTACGTGCCCAAACCCACCTCCCCAAATTCCCTGAAACTAGTCTGAACAAAAGAAAAGAAAGATACAATTAAAGTTAACCCGTGATTCATATGCCTTAAGCCTAGGTAGTTAACAATGGACAATTATCAATAGGTCTGTGGTCATACCCCAATAAGCATAATAGAATTTATGATTCTATTCGGTTACACAGATAATTAGGGTATTCTTTTAGGCAACAGAGAGTCTAGGTACAAGCCCTGGGGCTCTTCCATCTGGGGGCCTGGTTTTCCAGTTGGTATGTCGTTTCCATAGATACTGGGCATAGAGCTCAAAGTCCACAGTCCGGCCCAAGATTGAGTCCTGCTTTCAAGATGGAGTCTGTTCTGTCTGTTTCTTCCTCCATTCCCCTGTCTTGATGCTCTTAACTCATAGTATGAGCATCATTCATAGGGATATATTGCACCCTGACTCTCCGACCTCCAATTTGGAAGAACGACATCAACCTTTGGGTTACAAAGTTCATAATACATTGTAAAATAAAGGGTCCACAAAGCAGAACTATCAAGGCAACTATAACAATGGTAAATATAGTTTTCCACCCATCACCCTTCACCCAAGATAGGACCAAAGTCCAAAAGGGAAGATTGTCAGACATAACTTTTACCTGACCTTTCATGTCATCTGGGGTGGCTGATATATAGCCAGATAAATCAGGAATATATACACAACATTCAACTTTAATTATAGCACAGGTCCCTCTTTGTACTGAAACTATGATTAGTCTCAAGATGATACCAGCAAGTCCTTGTAGCAGCAGTTGATTGTAGAGCTTTGTCTCTGTTTCTTCTTCTTCTTCTTTTTTTTTTTTTAATGTGTTTATAATAGCCAGGACATGGAAGCAACCTAGATGTCCATCAGCCTATGAATGGATAAGAAAACTGTGGTACATATACACAATGGAGTATTACTCGGCCATTAAAAAGCCAGAAAGTCTTTTGGACTCTGTTTCTTCGTTAAGATGATCTTGGTTTCACAGGGATCACTGGGGTCCTGTTGTGTAGTCCGCTCAGCGTCCTCCGGGTCTGCATGATATGCTGTCTTCACCCTCATTTGGTGGATCCATGGAGTGACGCTTGCAACTTTAACTGCAGTAGGGCTGGTTAGAACAACAGTATATGGACCCTTCCAATGTTGGACCAAGGAGTCGTGTTTCCAGTCCTTGACCACACCTGATCCCTGGGTACAAATTCATGAATCTGTTCCCCAAGGGGGAATGGCACCCTTTCTTAATGTCTTCACAAATTTAGTCACCTGATTTATTACCTTACCCAGTTGTTCCATCTGCTGTAAAATCTCATCTCCCTTTACCTGAGGCAAATTTGTTGACACCTGTTTTGTTATGGGAGGGGGCCTCCCATACACAATTTTGTACAGAGAAGAGCCATGGGACTGTGGGGTCATCCTGAGCCTGAGCAGAGCCGTCAGAAACAAGTCCACCCACGAACAGTCAGTCTCTAAGATCCACTTGGAGAGTGTCTCTTTAAATGTCCGGTTGGTTCCTTCCACCATCCCAGAACTCTGGGGTCTATATGCTGTATGTAATTTCCACTTGATCTTTAAAGTTTTGCTTACTTGTTATACTAAATCAGCTACAAAAGCGGGGCCATTGTCTGATCCAATGCTGGTAGGAAATCCAAATCTGGGAACTATCTCCCTAAGCAGGCACCAGGCTACTTTTGATACTCTTTCAGTCTGGGTAGGAAAAGCTTCTACCCATCCCAAGGACGTACATACTATGACCAGCAGGTAATGATAGTGTAGGTGAGGTTTCATTTCAGTGAAGTCCACTTCCAGGTGTTCAAAGGGCAGCGTGCCTTTTAGCTGAATCCCTGGAGGTTTCTGTCAGTGCCGAGAGGCAGCATTGACCTGTGAGCAGGCAGTACACTTCCAAGATTCTGTCCTGCATAGGGAAGAGAGGCGGGAAACCAAGAAATATTTTCAAATTAGCTCTTCCAGTTTATCATGGCCTAGATGGGTAGCTTGGTGTGTTTGGCTTACCAGAGTGGGTGCCAACTCCTCCGGTACCAATAATTTGCCACCTGGCAATTCCCACCATCCCTTTTCAATCTTGATGGCTCCTTCTGCTTTGGCTAGTTGGTTTTGGGCTTCAGTGTATTTTGGAGAGTCTAGCGTTAGCTCAGGTAGCTCCGCCAATATGAGAGCTTTAATAGGGGCTTCACTTGCTACCCCCAAGCCCTCGTCTGCTTGTTTAGCGGTCTTATCTGCCAATCTGTTCCCTGAGCCCGGGGCGAGGGTATCCTCTTTTTGACATCCTCAGCAGTGTATGACTGCAACCCTTTCTGGTTCCCAGGCAGCATCTAATAGGGTCTTAATTTCTTCCTTATTTTTAGTATCTTTTTCACTACCTGTCAAAGGCCTTTCTCCTTATACAGAGCCCTGTAGTGTGGCAAAAGCATACCTGGAGTCCGTGTAAATGTTTGTCTTCTTACCTTTTGACAGCTGGAGGGCCTGGGTTAGAGTATATAGTTCGGCCTGTTGAGCGGACCAGTGTGATGGCAGAGAGCTAGACTCAGTGATGGTTTCTTCCGTGACTACTGCATATCCCGACAGTCATTGTCCTTGTTTCGCCAGGCTGGTGCCATTGGTGTACAGGACTGAATCTGGGTCCAGGATTGGCCGGTCTCTCAAGTCAGGTCTGCTGGCATATTTCCTTGCAATCATGTGAGGGCCCACCTTCTCCCACAAGAAACAGAGTGGCCAGATTCAGGGCCTGACAAGGCTCAGTAGTAACATGGGGGTCTCACATAACATTCCCTGGTATTGAGTAATCCAGGATGTTGACAGCCATTCATGGGGGTCCCCTCGCTGGAGAGTGTTGACCTCATGCAGGGCTTTTACGAACAAATCTTGGCCAAAAGTCAGCTTGGTTGCCTCCCGGATCAGTAAGGCAACTGCAGCAACTGCCCGTCAGCATCCCAGCCACCCAGGGGCTACATTGTCCAGCTGATTAGAGATAAGTCACTGGTCTGCCCCATGTCCCCATAGTCTGGGACAACACTCCCATAGCCACCTTGTCCTTTTCACTCACATAAAGGGTAAATGGCTAAGCAAGGTCTGGCAGGCCCAAGGTGGGTGCTGATGTAATTGTACCGGGTTTGAGTTCTATTACCAGTGGGACTTGTTTTCCCAGCCTGGGGGTGGGTGGGGGTTGTCTTTGGCCCAGACCTCAGGGAATTGAGTTAACTCTCTCTCTTGACTGTTGAGTCCATCTGGTTTCCTTGCCAGGAGATTGTGCAACCTCCATTCATCTTGAGGGGTTACTAAGAGGAAGAGTAAATAGGTGGTCGAGCCCACTTGAACAGTGGGTCTTCCGTGGTGGGGAAAGGTCACTTGTGCTCCCATTTTAGACAGAAAGTCCTAAAAAAGGTACTGGGCATTCAGGGATGTATAAAAATTCATAAATACATCTGGATAAGAAAGGAATGTGGGATTTTAGGATTCAGTTTCAAGGGAACAAAAGACACTTAATATGCTTCTCAAGTGCAAATTTGTCCACAATTGCACACATTGGACCAGGTTCTTTAAGACAGTTCAGTGTAGTATATATTTTCTTCCAGTCACACTCTAAATTCATCTTCCACAGTATATTTTCAAATTCTAAATCTGTTTTCCCACACATATGTTTAAGTCTTTTGTTAAGGTATCCAAACAGTCTGGAGAGTACTTCATTTGTTAAACAACAAATCAGAAAACAGAACTATCTGTTACTTTGTCGAAGTACGCTAGCTTGCAGGAAAAGGTTTATGCAGGCATGCACTCGCGAGACAACAGCAAGGCAAGTTCCCTTGGATCCCCCTGGGTCTCCTAGAATTTAGCCAAAAGATAAGAAACATGTTCCATCTTTGAGATCATTTGCCTGGAGACTTCAAGAAACCCCCTAATTTCAAGGTAGATATGTAGGATTCAGATCCACATTACAGAGTTAATCTGGGAACCACTGGAAAATCTTAGAGAGGTATCAGTTTATGTCCTCAGATCCACAGGTACCATTTACTTAGTCCCATTTTCAGCTGTGTGTTCACCTGAACCACCATCAGTGTGTTACACACCTTTCTAAATGCAAAAAATTTAATTACAAACAGCCATTTGTAATATGCCTGTTTGACCTAATTGCACCCAAGGTTATAGATAGTCTTGTGTCTTGTGTTCAACAGGTGCTTGAAGGAATGCAATGGTTTGCATAGCTAAAACCAAATCTGTAATACATGTCACTGAATCTTGGGGGCGGGATACAAATTAAGAATCCCAGGAAGTAGGGATGTCCTTGGAAAGAAATATTTCTGTAAAACTCTGTCTCCCAAGACTCCTCAGTTTTTCCCTCTTGTTTCTTTTACTCTCATCCAAGAGCAGATGCTGCTCCTTGCTGCTCATCTTCTGCCCTAAATGATTCCTGCCCATCTGCTTAACCTTGCTCCTTGCATTCTCCACCTGATCAAGTACATCTGCAGCGGCCTGTCTTTTCCTCAAGGGCACCACACTGACCACTCTCTCAAACTATTTTGCTTTGCCCTTCTCCCTGCCTGAAATATTTTTTATACTCTCTCCCATTCTTCTGTTCTCTCTGCCTGTAATGTTTTTCATCCTCCCCCAAAGGCTGGCTATCTCATCATTCTTGTCTCAGCTTGAGCATTTTCTGCATAATTTTTTTTTAATAAAAGCTTTCCCTGACCAGCACAACTAATGTGTTTTCACACAAATTTCTCTCCACCCTATTTCCCTTTAGTAAATTTTTTACAGCACTTACCACTAACTGAAATCATCTCACTAATTTATTTCCTTCTTGTCTGTGTTCCTCAATAATAGCTCCCTGAGGAGCATCTCAAAGTGTTTATAGCAGGCTCTTAAACATGCTTGTTGAATAAGGGAGTAAATGATTATTGCAGTTGCTTTTAGTCTCTTCATTGCTACAAAGTGAGGGAAGGGAGCTCTGATTTTGAAATCAGAACTGCATTTCAATTCCAGCCTTGCTAATTACCTGCTGAATAAACTTGGGCAAGTTACAAACCTTTCTCTGAGCTCCAATTTCCTCACCTATAAAGTAAGAATAATAGTATCTACCTCATTGGGTTTTGTGAAGATGGAACAAAATGGAACAGGAAACAATGATTAAAGTGTCTGCTCCATAAGAAATGCTCAGTAAACATTAGTGACAAAGTAGTGCTTCTCTCAAAGGACATTTGCATTTGAAAAGGTCTCAGGAAGAGGCTAAATCTTAATGAAGAGATGCTTGCCTTGCAATCAATGGAATGCCTGTTACTGGCATAGTTTCTTTTGGCCAAAAAGAGATCATATTAAGAAAGAAAGTTAACTAGCTCCCTGCACATCATAGTTTGAAGACAACATTTCCAATGGAGAAGGCAAGACCTCTTTTAAGGGATGAGCAAGAAAGGAGCTTAGATATTGGTGAGGAGAAAGACTTACTCAGCAGCATCTCCTGGGTGGATTTATCTTAAGGATTGGCCCTGGAGACACAGAAAATGTCAGTCTCTCAGAGTTGATAACACCAAGAGATACTGCCTTGCAAGGTCCACACTGATGCATGTAAACTAGAAGCCAATTTGTTGAATTAGAACAAGAACTCTTAACTTTGAAATGGCAACTATTCATATTAGCCTAAGCTGTCCATTTTCTCTTTCTATGAAAAAAAAATTGTGGAAGACAAATTTCAATATAAAAATGGCTTGATGGGCAAGGAGAACTATTCTTGGGTCTCATATATTTTTGGATATATTCTATCCGACACTAAGGCATCCTCTTTATTGCCAAATCTTTATGTGGTTGGTGCTAGAAGGGTGTTGGCAGCTTTCTTCTTCTAATTCCTATGTTTCAATATTTCCTCACCTTCCAACTGACCCTTTCCTTAGATATCTTGATATCATTTATCCTGCAACTAGGTGCTTCCCTGGTAGCTCGGATGGTAAAGAATCTGCCTACAATGCAGGAGACCCAGGTTCGATCCCTGGGTCAGAAATAACCCCTGGAGAAGGGAATGGCAACCCACTCCAATATTCTTGCCTGGAGAATTCCATGGACAGAGGAGCCTGGCGGGTTACAGTCTATGGTGGCCACAAAGAGTCAGACACAACTGAGTGACTAACACACACACACACACACACACACACACACACACACTACAACTGCTTGGGTCTTACTAATTCAGACAGGTAAGAGTTGGAAGAACTGTTTCAGCCACTCAGTTCCATGCCAGTTTCCTAGAATGAATTTCCTATAATTACATTCTCAAAACATTTTATTGTTAAGGACTTATTATGCCTTAGTATATTTTATGTTTACTATCTGTGTCATTGAGTTCACACATTTGAAAATTGTCAGTGACTGTAGGAGTAATAAGGATTTCCAGACATTCAGACAGTTCAAAGATACCTCCAGTTTCATCCTCCCAATAACATGATTGGATTGCAGTTATCTGCCTCCTTGAAAGGATGTGTGATGATTGACTTGCTTAACTAATGAAATGAATGGGGGTGATTTGTGACACTGACAGATGGGAGTCTTTAACTTCCAGGCATAATTAGCAATGCTTACTCTGTCACAGCATCTGGTGATGTGCCAGGCAGTAGAGACTTCATCAGTCTAAATCCCCAAGTTCAGTTTTGATTCTCAAGCTCATTGAGCAGATCCCACTGCCCACAAAAAATGGACATGTCATATGTGTAAGAAATGCCCCTCAGTTGCTTTAAGCCATTTAGCTTTTGCAGTTATTTATTTATGCACCATAATTCAACCAGTCCTCACTAATACTGGAATGAAAATCTCTAGAGTGGACACGTAGATGATATCACCTTAATGATACCTGGTTTTTCTTTCCTTTGAAAATATTTCAGATTCACCATCTATAAAATAAGATTTTAAATCAGAAGATGTCTAAGGTTCTTCCCAATTGCAATTATACTTGTACCTTTACTGATGATTTTCCTGAGCCCTGTCTTTAGGTTCATGGGCATATGGATCAATCTGCATTTCCGTTCAGCCATCTGTTCAGAAGAGTTTTCAATACTTTGTGATCTGATCCTAGGTTATCCCTTTTTGGAGATCTTTTGGAGAAAGAACTCTGGGTTTTTGATAGTATAAAGGAAGGTTCTCAGACAAAAATTTTGCTATTTACAAGTGATTTCTTTCTCAGAGTTTTGAATGTATAGAAACAGAGCTCTCTCAACTTTTTCATAGAAATTGGGAGGTAAAACAATGTTTTTTGTGGCATTGTGAAAAGAAAACATGGCTAAAAAAAAGAAAATAAAGAAAAATTATACCTAAAAAAAAGAAATAAAAACATAGCTAATGGTGAAAAAAATATTGAAGGGAGAACAAATGGCTCATTGAGCACACGGGAGCAAAACTGAAATACTTTGGGAGGAAGAAAACACCCTCATGAAAAGTAAAATATATGCTAATTGGAATGATTGAGAAAAAGCAATGCTTTAACTAAGTATATCAATAACCAGTCAATGGACTATGCTCACAGGTAACAACTCTCTCAGCAGAAATGATTACTAATCATTAAGCTTTATTCAATTAGCCAAGCAAATGAGAGGGAGAATGCCACTGCTGAATCTTTTATACTTTCTTATTTTTTGTGTTCATCTTTAATTCCTCACTGAGCATAACATATACAATGACTAAATCTTAGTTATTAATTCAAAGTCCTTTTTCTTTTCACTACCCCAGTTTACAAAATACAGCTGAGAGCAAAGTAAAAGCATAAAACACAGCCTTTCCTCCCTGAGGCTCAGATAACAGACTTGTAGCCAAATGGAATTTTACCAAACTTTCTAAAATAAGTAGCATTGTGTGAGCACTGTTCCCTTGGGAACTGTATGAAAATGAGATGTCTTATCACAAAGGATTCTCCAAGAAATATCCTCAAAGAAATGGGCAATTGTCTTGATCTAGAGACAACTGTAGAAAATTACAAACACCTAAGAACAGCTTAAACTAAAAAACTTGAATTTTTCCAAATATGAAAATAAAAAGATATGAAAATTTATTGAAAGTCTATTACTCATTCTTTCAACGCCATTTATTGATTGTATCTAAGGTGCCAAGAACCATGTTAGATATTTTTACATGAATTGTGTCATTTGGTCAAGAATTCTATAAAGTACAGATGAATTTATAGATAAATGGCTTATCTAAAGTCATGTAACTATAAACCCTCTTTTCCAGATGTTTATTAAGGTTTTCTGCATGCCAGCACTATTTTATGCACTAGGGTGCATCATAAATGTTTGAGGGGGAGGGTCCAAGAATGGGAGTACAAATTGAGGATCCTATACCATATGGCTAAATATTTAAAATATAAATGTGACCTAACACAAGTTTGTATGCCCGATGCACAATGAGGCCAAAAAAGCCCAAAGTTGGAGTCTGGAGCAGAGACGGTTTTATTGTAGGACCATTAAAGAAGACCAGGTGGTTCGTGCCTTAAAAAATCCTGAACTCCTCAAAGGGTTTCAGCAAAGTGCTTTTATTTTATTTTTTTTAATTTTATTTTATTTTTAAGCTTTACATAATTGTATTAGTTTTGCCAAATATCAAAATGAATCCGCCAAGGCAAGGTGAGAACAGAGGCACAGTTTGTGGTTTCAAACTTCTTGGTGTCACAATCCTTTGTTCATGCAGCTGTTCATGTAGGCCAGGTCTGATGTTCCTGTAAAACTCCAACAAAACAAATGCTGTTTTCTGTTCTGCAACTTTTTTCTCTATATGAGTGGACACTTAATTATCATAAACCCAAGAGTAGGCTATTTGGTATATTTCAGGTTATATGCAACATTCTTTTACAAAAGGTGCAAAACCAGCATGACTAAGCACAGGCCACAAAGCACAAGGGTTAAAGTCAAAGGAACACATCTAATACGAAATCAGATTTCTTCTTCCCTATTATGTAAATAATATTGTGCTAGATCCAGCTGTTAACAGCTCAGGGGAGCCAAATGCATGCATCTCTTCCCAAATTCATATTTAGTAATATTGCATTGGCAGTTTAAACTTGGCCATGATGGGATCATCTCAGTTCAGTTCAGTTCAGTCGTTCACTCATCTCCGACTCTTTGCAACCTCATGAACCAAGGCACACCAGGCCTCCCTGACATCACCAACTCCCGGAGTACACCCAAACCCATGTCCATTGAGTCAGTGATGCCATACAACCATCTCATACTCTGTCGTCCCCTTCTCCTCCTGCCCTCAATCTTTCCCAGCATCAGGGTCATTTCAAATGAGTCAGCTCTTCGCATCAGGTGCCCAAAGTATTGGAATTTCAGCTTCAGCATCAGTCCTTCCAATGAATGTTCAGGACTGATTTTCTTTTGGATGGATAGTTTGGATCTTCTTGCTGTCCAAGGGATTCTCAAGAGTCTTCCCCAACACAAGAGTTCAAAAGCATCAATACTTCGGCACTCAGCTTTCTTTATAGTCCAACTCTCACATTCATACATGACCACTGGAAAAACCATAGCCTTGACTAGACGGACCTTTGCTGACAACGTGATGTCTCTGCTTTTCAATATTCTATTTAGGTTGGTCATAACTTTTCCTCCAAGGAGTAAGTGTCTTTTAATTTCATGGCTGCAATCACCATCTGCGGCGATTTTGGAGCCCAAAAAAATAAAGTCTGACACTGTTTCCCCATCTATTTGTCATGAAGTGATGTGACCGGATGACATAATCTTAGTTTTCTAAATGTTGAGCTTTAAGCCAACTTTTTCACTCTCCTCTTTCACTTTCATCAAGAGGCTTTTTAGTTACTCTTCACTTTCTGCCATAAGGGCGGTGTCATCTGCATATCTGAGGTTATTGATATTTCTCCTGGCAATCTTGATTCCAGCTTGTGCTTCCTCCAGCCCAGCGTTTCTCATGATGTACTCTGCATATAAGTTAAATAAGCAGGGTGACAATATACAGCCTTGACGTACTCCTTTTCCTATTTGGAACCAGTCTGTTGTTCCATGTCCAATTCTAACTGCTGTTTCTTGACCTGAATACAGATTTCTCAAGAGGCAGGTTAGGTGGTCTGGTATTCCCATCTCTTTCAGAATTTTCCATAGTTTGTTGTGATCCACACAGTCAAAGGCTTTAGCATAGTCAATGAGACAGAAGTAGATGTTTTTCTGGAACTCTCTTGCTTTTTCCATGATTCAGCAGATGTTGGCAATTTGAACTCTGGTTCCTCTGCCTTTTCTGAATCCAGCTTGAACATCTGGAAGTTCTTGGTTTACATACTGTTGAAGCCTAGCTTAGAGGATTTGGGGCATTACCTTGCTAACATGGGAAAGGGCACAGTATAGAAGCCTTTACTGTTTGTCCTAAGATTGATATTAAATACAGAATTCCCAAAGCCCTGGTGGAACTCATGTTTCACAAGAGAATACATAATAGTTTAAATATCAAATATTTAAAACAAATTATTTTCAAGATCAAATTGGTTATATTATCACCGCTCTCTAAGATTAATAGTGATATTAATCATCATAAGATTAAGAATGACTGTTTATGGATAACTTATTTATTTGGAAATTAGTTAGTTCTTGGAGAATAAGTGACTAAAAATTCAGAGCTGAGTTACTGATTTCAGCTTGCAAAATGATTACCAATATTTATTTTTCATCACAGTATTTGTTACGATGGCTGAGGACAGACTCAGAACAGCTTCCTACTCAATAAGAGTGCTCCTTCTACTTACCCGGCTGAGTCCTTTTGTAGATTCTGGCTGGGCCTGCTCCTTGTTCACAGGTCTCTTGATCTTAGATAATGATAGCACTTTTGTTATTTACCTGAGAATTAGAAACTTGTGGACACACAGAGCTGGTTGTTCAATGTTTACCAGCATACCACTGGGTTATACATATGGGTAGTAAATCAGTGTGGACTAAAAATAAAATATTATTAACAGCAATTACTTTTGGGAAAAGGAATTCAAAAGAAGGAGAAGGAAGGCTTTTTATTATATTTCCATATTTTTCTAAGTAATATGAGGGCAATGGGATTATGAGCCATTTTGGTTTTCTTCTTTATAGAGAAGTATGTATATAGCCTTTTTAATATCATTATATTTTGTTTTTTTTAAACCTTTATGAAATGACTAAAATTTAAATAAAAAGAATCAACTGTGTAGGAAGTATTCTGTACAGATCCTGCTTTTTTTTTCCTTTAACAAAATTGGAAATGATATAAGCAGCAGAATCTTCCCACAGGTACTAGATTTCACTGAAGCTAAATGGTCCTGCCACTTACAATATTTTATTAAGCCCAAGCCATCCCCCACCTCCAGCATCACCAGATGCTAAAAATGAGACAAGCATGTTGCCACTATAGTCTCCAGGCTCCAAAGGCTTCCTCCTTTGGAAACACCACCCATCTTCATATCTTTGAGTTAGATCTTGCTCAATCTCATCAAATCCGACAACATCATAGAAGTCTTTCATGTAACCCAGATCATCCTCCATTCATGCATGCTCACTGAAAGGAAAGCATCATTCATTATATTTCTGTTTAGAATAAAAACTGAGTTTCAATGTGTTTTAATGTCTAACTCATTGACTTAAGTTCAATTATCTATACTTAACAGGGAATTAACTTTTAAAATAAACTTTTCTTCAGTCTAAAGCTTAAAAACACATGGGCAAAATGAAAACATTTCTGGCTCCGATACTGACGTCACCTCTTGCAAGTTTTGTGACCTTCTGTAGTTCATGAACGTCTTCAGCCTGATTTTTTTCCATCTGAAACCCTTAATATTAGTCCTGTTTGCTGCTTCCTGGATAGTACACTGAGAGACCAAATACAAAAGCCAATTAAGGCTGTGAAGGGTTAATTCTGACAGGAGAGAGCCCTCAGGGAACCACTGGTATTTATTTCACTCTTAAAGAGGCTTCTCACAGTCAAGAGTAGAATTTGTTACTATGTTATTTGTTTTCAATGTGGGAATTAATTCTTTATGTGCAGGTTTTTAAACGTTAAGCATTAACATGTTTGTTTATTATTGTTTTGTTTCCTTTTACTCTTCTATTAGAACCCATGTTCATGCAGCATATTTTTTTAAACTACGTTCTGAGAGCTAAAACGGAATTCACATAATTTATTCCAGCAACTGTTAACTAAAGCACAAAGTGTGAAATTAAAGTTAGTGGAGTGTATTTCTATTATGTCCTCTAAATGTTTGTTTTTTATATAAATTTATTTATTTTAATTGGAGGCTAATTACCTTACAATATTGTATTCGTTTTGCCATACATCGACATGAATCTGCCACGGGTGTACACGTGTTCCCCATCCTAACCCCCCTCCCACCTCCCTCCCCATATCATCCCTCTGGGTCATCCCACTGCACCAGCCCCAAGCATCCTGTATCATGCATCGAACCTGGACTGGCAATTCATTTCACATATGATAATATACATGTTTCAATGCCATTCTCCCAAATTATCCCACCCTCACCCTCTCCCACAGAGTCCAAAAGACTGTTCTATACATCTGTGTCTCTTTTGCTGTCTCACATACAGGGTTATTGTTACCATCTTTCTAAATTCCATATATATGCATTAGTATACTGTATTGGTGTTTTTCTTTCTGGCTTACTGCACTCTGTATAATAGGCTCCAGTTTCATCCACCTCGTTAGAACTGATTCAAATGTATTCTTTTTAATGGCTGAGTAATACTCCACTGTGTATATGTACCACTGCTTTCTTATCCATTCATCTGCGGATGGACATCTAGGTTGCTTCCATGTCCTGGCTATTATAAACAGTGCTGCGATGAACATTGGGGTACATGTGTCTCTTTCCCTTCTGGTTTCCTCAGTGTGTATGCCCAGCAGTGGGATTGCTGGATCATAAGGCAGTTCTATTTCCAGTTTTTTAAGGAATCTCCCCACTGTTCTCCACAGTGGCTGTACTGGTTTGCATTCCCACCAACAGTGTAAGAGGGTTCCCTTTTCTCCACACCCTCTCCAGCATTTATTGCTTGTAGACTTTTGGATTGCAGCCATTCTGACTGGCATGAAATGGTACCTCATAGTGGTTTTGATTTGCATTTCTCTGATAATGAGCATCTTTTCATGTGTTTGTTAGCCATCTGTATGTCTTCTTTGGAGAAATGTCTATTTAGTTCTTTGGCCCATTTTTTGTTTGGGTCATTTATTTTTCTGGAATTGAGCTTCAGGAGTTGCTTGTATATTTTTGATATTAGTTGTTTGTCAGTTGCTTCATTTGCTATTATTTTCTCCCATTCTGAAGGCTGTCTTTTCACCTTGCTTATAGTTTCCTTTGTTGTGAAGAAGCTTTTAATTTTAATTAGGTCCCATTTGTTTATTTTTGCTTTTATTTCCAATATTCTGGGAGGTGAGTCATAGAGGATCCTGCTGTGATTTATGTTGGAGAGTGTTTTGCCTATGTTCTCCTAAGCAGATTTATATTTTCTGGTCTTACGTTTAGATCTTTAATCCATTTTGAGTTTATTTTTGTGTATGGTGTTAGAAAGTGTTCTAGTTTCATTCTTTTACAAGTGGTTGACCAGTTTTCCCCGCACCATTTGTTAAAGAGATTGTCTTTTCTCCATTGTATATTCTTGCCTCCTTTGTCAAAGATAAGGTGTCCATAGATCTGTGGATTTATCTCTGGGCTTTCTATTTTGTTCCATTGATCTATATTTCTGTCTTTGTGCCAGTACCATACTGTCTTGATGACTGTGGCTTTGTAGTAGAGCCTGAAGTCAGGTAGGTTGATTCCTACAGTTCCATTCTTCTTTCTCAAGATTGCTTTGGCTATTTGAGGGTTTTTTGTATTTCCATACAAATTGTGGAATTATTTGTTCTAGCTCTCTGAAAAAATACCGTTGATAGCTTGATAGGGAATGCACTGAATCTATAGATTGCTTTAGGTAGTATACTCATTTTCACTATATTGATTCTTCCGATCCATGAACATGGTATATTTCTCCATCTATTAGTGCCCTCTTTGATTTCTTTCACCAGTGTTTTATAGTTTTCTATATATAGGTCTTTAGTTTCTTTAGGTAGATATATTCCTAAGTATTTTATTCTTTCTGTTGCAATGGTGAATGGAATTGTTTCCTTAATTTCTCTTTCTGTTTTCTCATTATTAGTGTATAGGAATGCAAGGGATTTCTGTGTGTTGATTTTATACCTGCAACTTTACTATATTCATTGATTAGCTCTAGTAATTTTCTGGTGGAGTCTTTAGGGTTTTCTATGTAGAGGATCATGTCATCTGCAAACAGTGAGAGTTTTACTTCTTCTTTTCCAATTTGGATTCCTTTTATTTCTTTTTCTGCTCTGATTGCTGTGGCCAAAACTTCCAAAACTATGTTGAATAGTAGTGGTGAAAGTGGGCACCCTTGTCTTGTTCCTGACTTTAGGGGAAGTGCTTTCAATTTTTCACCATTGAGGATAATGTTTGCTGTGGGTTTGTCATATATAGCTTTTATTATGTTCAGGTATGTTCCTTCTATTCCTGCTTTCTGGAGAGTTTTTATCACAAATGGATGTTGAATTTTGTCAAAGGCTGTCTCTGTGTCTATTGAGATAATCATATGGCTTTTATTTTTCAATTTGTTAATGTGGTGTATTACATTGATTAATTTGCTGATATTGAAGAATCCTTGCATCCCTGGGATAAAGCCCACTTGGTCATGGTGTATGATCTTTTTAATGTGTTGTTGGATTCTGATTGCTAGAATTTTGTTAAGGATTTTTGCATCTATGTTCATCAGTGATATTGGCCTGTAGTTTTCTTTTTTTGTGGGATCTTTGTCAGGTTTTGGTATTAGGGTGATGGTGGCCTCATAGAATGAGTTTGGAAGTTTACCTTCCTCTGCAATTTTCTGGAAGCGTTTGAATAGGATAGGTGTTAGCTCTTCTCTAAATTTTTGGTAGAATTCAGCTATGAAGCCATCTGGACCTGGGCTTTTGTTTGCTGGAAGATTTCTGATTACAGTTTCAATTTCCGTGCTTGTGATGGGTCTGTTAAGATTTTCTATTCTTCCTGGTTCAGTTTTGGAAGGTTGTACTTTTCTAAGAATTTGTCCATTTCTTCCACGTTGTCCATTTTATTGGCATATAATTGCTTATAGTAGTCTATTATGATCCTTTGTATTTCTGTGTTGTCTGTTGTGATCTCTCCATTTTCATTGCTAATTTTATTGATTTGATTTTTCTCCCTTTGTTTCTTGATGAGTCTGGCTAATGGTTTGTCAATTTTATTTACCCTTTCAAAGAACCAGCTTTTGGCTTTGTTGATTTTTGCTATGGTCTCTTTTGTTTCTTTTGCATTTATTTCTGCCCTAATTTTTAAGATTTCTTTCCTTCTACTAACCCTGGGGTTCTTCATTTCTTCCTTTTCTAGTTGCTTTAGGTGTAGAGTTAGGTTATTTATTTGACTTTTTTCTTGTTTCTTGAGGTATGCCTGTATTGCTATGAACTTTCCCCTTAGCATTGCTTTTACAGTATCCCACAGGTTTGGGGTTGTTGTGTTTTCATTTTCATTTATTTATATGCATATTTTTATTTCTTTTTTTTATTTCTTCTGTGATTTGTTGGTTATTCGGCAGCGTGTTGTTCAGCCTCCCTATGTTGGAATTTTTAATAGTTTTTCTCCTATAATTGAGATCTAATCTTACTGCATTGTGGTCAGAAAAGATGCTTGGGATGATTTCAATTTTTTTGAATTTACCAAGGCTAGATTTATGGCCCAGGATGTGATCTATCCTGGAGAAGTTTCCATGTGTGCTTGAGAAAAAGGTGAAATTCATTGTTTTGGGGTGAAATGTCCTATAGATATCAATTAGGTCTAGCTGGCCTATTGTATCATTTAGAGTTTGTGTTTCCTTGCTAATTTTCTGTTTAGTTGATCTATCCAAAGGTGTGAGTGGGGTATTAAAGTCTCCTGCTATTATTGTGTTATTGTTCATTTCTCCTTTCATACTTGTTAGCATTGTCTTACATATTGCGGTGCTCCTATGTTTGGTGCATATATATTTATAATTGTTATCTCTTCTTCTTGGATTGATCCTTTGATCATTATGTAGTGTCCTTCTTTGTCTCTTTTCACAGCCTTTTAAAGTCTATTTTATCTAATATGAGTATTGCTACTCCTGCTTTCTTTTGGTCTCTATTTGTGTGGAATATCTTTTTCCAACCCTTCACTTTCAGTCTGTATGTGTCCCCTGTTTTGAGGTGGGTCTCTTGTAGCCAACATATATAGGGGTCTTGTTTTTGTATCCATTCAGCCAGTCTTTGTCTTTTGGTTGGGGCATTCAACCCATTTACCTTTAAGGTAATTATTGATAAGTATGATCCCGTTGCCATTTACTTTATTGTTTTGGGTTCAAGTTTATAGACCTTTTTTTGTATTTCCTGTCTAGAGAAGATCCTTTAGCATTTGTTGGAGAGCTGGTTTGATGGTGCTGAATTCTCTGAGCTTTTTCTTGTCTGTAAAGCTTTTGATTTCTCTTTCATATTTGAATGAGATCCTTGTACAGTACAGTGATCTGGGCTGTAGGTTATTTTCTTTCATCACTTTAAGTATGTCTTGCCATTCCCTCCTGGCCTGAAGAGTTTCTATTGAAAGATCAGCTGTTATCCTTATGCGATTCCCCTTGTGTGTTATTTGTTGTTTTTCCCTTGCTGCTTTTAATATTTGTTCTTTGTATTTGATCTTTGTTAATTTGATCAAAATGTGTCTTGGGGTGTTTCACCTTGGGTTTATCCTGTTTGGGACTCTCTGGGTTTCTTGGACTTGGGTGATTATTTCCTTTCCCATTTTAGGTAAGTTTTCAACTATTATCTCCTCAAGTATTTTCTCATGGTCTTTCTTTTTGTCTTCTTCTTCTGGGACTCCTATGATTCGAATGTTGGGGCATTTAACATTGTCCCAGAGGTCTCTGAGATTGTCCTCATTTCTTTTCATTTGTTTTTCTTTTTTCCTCTCTGTTTCATTTATTTTTACCATTCTATCTTCTACTTCAGTTATCCTATCTTCTGCCTCCATTATTCTACTATTGGTTCCCTCCAGAGTGTTTTTGATCTCATTTATTGCATTATTCATTATATATTGACTCTTTTTTATTTCTTCTAGGTCCTTGTTAAACCTTTCTTGCATCTTCTCGATCCTTGTCTCCAGGCTATTTATCTGTGATTACATTTGATTTCAAGATTTTGGATCTATTTCACTATCATTATTTGGAATTCTTTATCAGGTAGATTCCCTATCTCTTCCTCTTTTGTTTGGTTTGGTGGGCATTTATCCTCTTCCTTTACCTGCTGCATATTCCTCTGTCTCTTCATCTTGCTTATATTGCTGTGTTTGGGGTGGCCTTTCTGTACTCTGGCAGTTCGTGGAGTTCTCTTTATTGTGGAGTTTCCTCACTGTGGGTGGGTTTGGACGGGTGGCTTGTCAAGGTTTCCTGGTTAGGGAAGCTTGTGTCAGTGTTCTGGTGGATGGAGCTGGATTTCTTGTCTCTGGAGTTCAATAAAGTGTCCAGTAATGAGTTATGAGATGTCAATGGGTTTGGAGTGACTTTGGGCAGCCTGTATACTGAAGCTCAGGGCTATGTTCCTGTGTTGCTGGAGAATTTGCGTGATATGTCTTGCTCTGGAATTTGTTGGCCCTTAAGTGATGCTTGGTTTCAGTGTAGGTATAGAGGTGTTTGATGAGCTGTTGATTAATGTTCCCTGGAGTCAGGAGTTCTCTGGTGTTTTCAGGATTTGGACTTAAGCCTCCTGCCTTTGGTTTTCAGAATTATTCTTACAATAGCCTCAAGACTTCATCTGTCACTTTCAAGGCGGTTCCCTCTGTTTTAGCGTCTTCTGTTTGCTGGTCTCTTCAGTGTCTAATTTCCACCCTGACACAAGGGGGCGATGGTGGACACTTTTTTAGGCTCACTTGTTCAGTCCCGCTCCAGTACTCTTGCCTGAAAAATCCCATGGACAGAGGAGCCTGGGAGGCTGCAGTCCATGGGGTCACACAGAGTTGGACACGACTGAAGTGACTTAGCAGCAGCAGCAGTTCAGTCGTGCTGTGGGGAGGGAGGAACACTGCAAACAAATAACACTGGCATGTGCTCGCAGTGTCTTGGCCACACTGGATTTGCCCCCACTCACGGCGTGTGTGCTTTCCCTGTCTACGCTGCTTAGGCTCTATGTTGCTCTGCCAGGAACTGTCTGAGGCCGGCCCTGGGTTGTATGCACTTCCCAGGTCTAAGCCACTCAGGTTCAGGTATTCAGGTACTCCACAAAGGCACAGACTTGGTTGGGCTTGCGTTTTGTGCCCTTCCCAGGTCTGAGCAGCTCAGATGGCCAGGTGTTTGGTGAGTGCAGTTGCTGCAACTTATTGCCTCCCCTGTCCCTGCTGCTCAGTTTTCTGGTTGTACGACCAGGGCACCTTCTCAGGTGGATGTTGACTGTCCAGAATCCCAAGAAGTCTTGGTTAGCAACAAAGCCTGCTCGCAGTTTGGTAGATGATGCCTCTCTGGGGCTGTGATTGCCTCCTTCCGGCTCTGGTGGCCTTTGCCTGCCTGTCTCCAGCGGGGGATGGGTTGGTCCATAGCCAGCTAGCTCTAGTCAGTCCTTTCTTCTGTGAGCGGGCCTGGTGCTGTCTTAGGTTAGGGCTTTTGGCATAGCTCTAGTCAGTCCTTTGTTCTGTGAGAGGGCCTGGAGGTGTCTTTAGTTCAGTTCAGTCCAGTCGCTCAGTCGTGTCGGACTCCCTGTGACCCCATGAATCACAGCACACAAGGCCTCCCTGACCATCACCAACTCCCGGAGTTCACTCAAACTCATGTCCATTGAGTCGGTGATGCCATCCAGCCATCTCATCCTCTGTCGTCCCCTTCTCCTCCTGCCCCCAATTCCTCCCAGCAACAGGGTCTTTTCCAATGAATCAACTCTTCACATGAGGTGGCCAAAGTATTGGAGTTTCTGCTTCAGCATCAGTCCTTCCAAAGAACACCCAACACTGATCTCCTTTAGAATGGACTGGTTGGATCTCCTTGCAGTCCAAGGGACTCTCAAGCGTCTTCTCCAACACCACAGTTCAAAAGTATCAATTCTTTGACACTCAGCTTTCTTCAGAGTCCAACTCTCACATCCATACATGACCACAGGAAAAACCATAGCATTGACTAGATGGACCTTTGTTGGCAAAGTAATATCTCTGCTTTTCAATATGCTGTCTAGGTTGGTCATAACTTTCCTTCCAAGGAGTAAGCATCTTTGAAGTTCATGGCTGCAATCACCATCTGCAGTGATTTTGGAGCCCAAAAATATAAGTCAGCCACTGTTTCCACTGTTTCCCCATCTATTTGCCATGAATGATGGGACCAGATGCCATGACCTTAATTTTCTGAATGTTGAGCTTTAAGCCAACTTTCTCACTCTCCACTTTCACTTTCATCAAGAGGCTTTTGAGTTCCTCTTCACTTTCTGCCATAAGGGTGGTGTCATCTGCATATTTGAGGTTATTGATATTTCTCCCGGCAATCTTGATTTCAGCTTGTGCTTCTTCCAGCCCAGCATTTCTCATGATGTACTCTGCATAGAAGTTAAATAAGCAGGGTGACAATATACAGCCTTGATGTACTCCTTTTCCTATTTGGAACCAGTCTGTTATTCCATGTCCAACTGTTGCTTCCTGACCTGCATATAGGTTTCTCAAGAGGCAGGTCAGGTGCTCTGGTATTCCCATCTCTTACAGTATTTTCCACAGTTTATTGTGGTCCACACAGTCAAAGGCTTTGGCATAGTCAACAAAGCAGAAATAGATGTTTTTCTGGAACTCTCTTTCTTTCTCGTAGCTCTAGTCAGTCCTTTGTTCTGTGAGCGGGCCTGGCCGTGTGGTAGGCTAGGGCTTTTTGTGGGGTAGCTATCCCACAGTCTGGTTTGCTATCTCAAGTTACTTCCCTCAGATTACCCTCGAGGCATTCAGGCCTGGTCCTTACTCTAAGCAATGCTGCTCATGCCTCCCTGCCCAGCCCAGGCTTGCTAGTGGCAGATGCAGGCATCTGCGCTGCTTCTCTGCTGGGGAGTTACTGATGGGCACGTAATCTGTGGGTTTTAATTATTTATTTATTTTTCCTCCCAGTTATGTTGCCCTCTGAGGTTCCAAGGCTCACCACAGACTCACTGTTTCCTGGTGTTTGGAAACTTCTCTCGTTTTGAAGACTCCCTTCCCAGGATGGATCTCTGTCCCTACCTCTTTTGTCTCTCTTTTTATCTTTTATATTTTTTCCTACCTCCTTTTGAAGACAATGGGCTGCTTTTCTGGGTGCCTGATGTCCTCTGCCAGCATTCAGAAGTTGTTTTGTGGAATTTACTCAGCGTTCAAATGTTCTTTTGATGAATTTGTGTGGGAGAAAGTGGTCTCCCTGTCTTATTCCTCTGCTATCTTAGGACCGCCTCCTAAATGTTTAAAGTATAATTAACTAATTGCTTCTGGCATGCCTATCACCTCAGTCACTGAGGTTTAAAGTGCTGGCAACATTGATGAGTGCCCCCCACATCCACACACCCTCCTCCCATACATGGGAAACAAAACCTGCCTTATTTTCACTGGATGCTGGATGTCAGTCATTTGATCTGGAGACCTGGGAGAGCAAAGGAAGGGGCCACAAATGACATGGTTTAAACTTTACTGTGAAAGAGTCCACAGGGCATCATTAATGGAAGGGACACTGCAGTTTTGGAAGGAAGAGTTGCCCTGAGCAGGAAACCAAAGAGGAGACCAAAGGGAGTGGATCTGCATTCTCTCTCCCTCTCTGTGTCTCTAGTTAGCTCTTTATTTCCTGCCTCTCTGAGTATCTCAGGTGTGGATGTCCTTCGGACAAGAATCAACAAGTTGTGGGCTGAGGCTGTTTGGGTGCCTTCCTGGGAAGGGCGGTGTTTGCTGGGAGGAGGGCAGAGGGCATGTGTCTCTTTCCTGGACTTTACTTGCCACCTGCAGACTTGCTTTTAATAGACTCTGGGCCCCTGTTAAGAACTAGAACTTGAGACTTGCCCACTAGCCCTCCCTTTGCACTGTTCAGACCCATCTGAATGCCCGGCAGCCAGGCTCTGGGTCCCTGGCATGCTGTCTACCCTGGGCTTTCCCTTTTGTTGCCCTAAGGGCTGTGTGTTGAGAGTCAAGTCACTGGGCAACCAGGTGCCTTCAGAAAAGCCCCACACTCTCTGGCCACTGCAGTTCACTTCAGCCAAAGCTGCAGAGAAAGGAGGGCATCAAGCTCAGGGAGACCCATCCCAATCTTCCTACCAGCCCCTGAAAACTAGTCAGGCTCCCTCCAAAGAGACTCATAAGGAAGATTCTATGAACACAGAGATACCATCTCTCTGCTCAGGTGAGGAGCTGGTAGCCCTTCCCTATTAAACATACATCTCAATAATTTTTTCTCCAAGTGAGTGTTGCAACAATAAAGCTGTTGCATGAACAGGTGGGACAAGAGTAAAGGACCTCCTGCACTTGCTGCTGCCAGCTCGGGGGCAGGAGATAAAACGGGTGAGAACCTGAGAACTGCCCTCCATGTATCAGAAAGATTTTAACAAAGGCAATGTAAGTTGCACTGAGTCCTGGGGTTTTGTGGCTTCCGGAACTAGTAGGAGTTAAAGGATTTTCTCTTTCTAACTGCTTCTCCTCTAGGCCATAAAACCTCTTTACTTTTTTTTTTTTTTTTTCCACCTCCAAGCTCCCCTCAGGAGTTGTTACACCTTCAGATTGGGACATCCATCCTTCCTCATTTGCAAGCCTCAGCTGTGTCTGGGGGCAGGGCAGCAGTGGAGCTGCCAGGAGCAGAAAGAAAGGCTTACAAGTCAGAGCACTACAGGGACACTGGAGGCAGATCCAACTGGGTGGTGACAGGCACCGAAGGTTCCTTGTGCAAAGGACATTGAATAGTAAAGCCTACGTTTTCCTGCCTTGGTAAGTTTTGCATGGTTTGGGGCCTAATGCACATCTGAGAACAGGTATGGTTGAGTTCAACTTTTTCTTATTTGGAAGAGCTTGTGGATCCAGGTCTATGGATTAGGGGTCGGGGGAGGGGGCATCCAATTGGAAATCCAGTCACATGAGTCTCACAGCCATGTGGGCTGAGATGAGGATGGTCCATCAGGCATTTGCAATAGGCTTGATTTTGGAATGCAGGGGATTTGATTGCTTCTTGGCAGCTTCCTTTCCCAATTATGTTTGGCTTAGTCTAGTAGTCAAATTACTTTGTAGTCCCTAAGCAGATCCAGAAAGCATTCAGAGGGGACAGAGGGGATACTGTCTAAAAAGTAGACTGGGTGATGGGGGGAGGGAGGGTTCTGCCTGGAATCTGAAAATGTTCACTGACCAATCCACGGTCCAGGCCAAAGGAAATGACTGCATATTATATGATGGCCCTTTGTTAAGCTCCCAAACTGAATGTAACATGGTTTTCTAGAATACTGGTCAATTAAGGCTATTGTATCCCTCTTCAATTATTTTGCTTCCTGAATATAGCTCAAGGGGAAGTATGACAGAAATTTTGAAATGTTTTTCCTTGAAAACAAAGGATTTCTCATAATGAATACATATTTTGATTCAAAGATTTAGAGACCTTGTTAAAATCTAGACCCAGTACTGTATAGACCAGTACTCTGCTTTACCTTGATAAACAAATGGATTGATAATTGGTTTCAATCTGAATGTAATAATGTCACCAGATTGAAGCTAAATTTTTCCTTTTTATAGTTTAGGAAGGAAGTATTTGCATAAAATGTGATACTTTAAACAAGTGAGCAGGCAGAAGGGTAAACCTACTCAAGAGAATGGACTGGTTTTACTAAGGGTTTCATAGAATTCATTATTCCCCTGAGAGTACACTCATGAATTATTAAGTAACTCAGCCACTTATTAAATCAAGTTAGCAAAAAAAGCAACAACTTCTAAAAGTTCAAACGACTTAGATAGCAAAAGTAATGAGTAGAGTATGTATATACTCAAACCATATTAAGGTTCACGTACTACAAATGTGGTCTGGTCAACCTCTACCTCACCAAGTGGAAATGAATTGAGTTTTATGACTTAAAGGTTGATATATAAAAGAATAATAATATTTTAAGCCTTTATGGTGTAATGTCTGGAAAACTTCTTCCTGTCCTCTCCTTTCAATGATGAAATGTCGGATGGTGAGGTCAACCAACAACCAACAATCTTGAGAGTTAGCTGCTATTTTAAAAGTACATTTTTGCTAAATTGAAGTTATTGCCTGGAAAATTATTTGACCATAGATTCTCCATGAGGTAGTCAAGTGTAGTGGCCATGATTTCCGTTTCTTCTGCCTTCAAGTCAGTTTCTTTACCTCTTAAATCTCCAATCATCTGTAAAAGGGAATGATGGCAGGGATCTCACAATGTTTTCCAGAGGATTACGTAGGGTTTATTCAATTGAAAGCATCAGTAGAGCAGCTACCACATAAAAAGCGCTGAATATATGGTTTAGTACATACATCTCATACATTTACCCACGCAATTTGCCTGTTTCTTGCATTTTGATTTTTTTTTTTTTTTTTGATCCTAAAACCTAAAAACAGAAGGTCAAATACAGAAAATCCTGTTCTATCACAGCAGGCCTGATGACTTACCTGAGGAAGAGGAAAAAGACATTAACAGATTCTGACATTTGATAACAGGAGTCTTCTCTATCTAGTCTTCCATTATACAAAAACAGTTGAAAAATGACAGTTTTTATTTTGAAGGGTGAGTAATCTAGTAGATGAATCAGCCTTCTCTGGTGTGTATTATTAACCTCCATCAATTTTAATTTTATATATAGTAACTAGGCAGTGTATTTGTCAATTTCTTGAGAATCCTATCTAAAACCTATTATTCAAATTAGTTGCAATTAGCATTTGAGGAGTTTTTGCACTCCCTTGGATTAGAACTAGAAGGTGTTCACTTTTATATGTGTACAGTAGCTTGGCCAATCCAGGTCTGGGGCAACCTCTCCCACCAGTGTGTGCTTGGACAGATTACACCCAGCATTTCTGAGCTTCCATTTTCCTTGCTATCAGATGAAGCCACTCAACCCAATGATAGCATAGATTTTTCTTTCAGACTCCAGTTCTAAGTTTATTTTATTCCCAAGACCAACACATAAAATAACTTTTAGAGCTATTTTCTTGCCAAGCCAGCTGGGAAATTTTGAGTTTGTAAAACTTTAAAGAAGGCAAAAACCACACCCATGACTGAAGTAAGATAATCTCTAAAACAATTTATTGAGCAAAACAGGAGTCCCAAACAAAGGTCTATAACTCTGAAGGGGGAAAATATGGTGAGTTAGCAAGGAAAATGACAACACATACACACACATCAAGTAATGGGGTGAAATGAAAAGAAATCTATCCCATTAGATAGTAAGCCCCCTGACATCAATCCAAAGTCTGTTTCTCAGGACGTTAATATGACTTCCTCCCACCAAACTCAAGTGATATTTCATGAATTAAATTATAATTGTGAATAATAAGAAGGAAAATCGGTATAAAATAAATATTTTCATTTTATAAGACCATTTTAATTCAGCAAAAATATCTCACTGAGAAATATATATATATATATATATATATATATATATTTAGAAAGAGAAAGAGAGAGGAGAGCTTCTTCATGGCACTCAGCTCTAAGGTCCCCAGGAGGAGAGCATGAGTTCTTAGTCGTTCAGTCATGTCTGACTCTTTGCGACCTCAGGGACAGTAGCCTGCCTGTCTCCTCTGTCCAAGGAATTTTCCAGGCAAGAATACTAGAACGGGTTGCCATTTCCTTCTCTAGGTTATCCTCCTGACCCAGGGATCCAACCTGGGTCTCCCTCATTGTGGGCAGATTCTTTACCATCTGAGCCTCCAGAGAAGTATGTATGTGTGTGTATATATATATACACACAGAGTTATGAGCATCAAATGTTTTGGTTTTTCTTTTTTCTTCAGAGAAACACAACAACTTATCAAATAACTAAATGGTCATTATGCTTCAACACAGCTCGGGGTTTTTTTAAATATTTATTTATTTATTTATTGAAGGATAATTGCTTTACAGAATTGTGTTGGTTTCTGCCAAACATTAACAAGAACCAGCCATAAGAGCACAGCTCAGTTTTAACAAGTCAAATTGAAAAATAGACTTTAACAAGCCACACACACATGCAAGCCTATACATTACAGGAGAAAATTTGTTTTCAAGTACAATGTCCATTGATTTTTTTTTTTTCCGTTTTCCATTTCATCCCATTTATCCTAATAAAGCTTTAAATAAATCAAGAAAAGTTAAAGAGGGAAACTCTTTTCCCATCCTTTCCCTCCTTTGGTTTGGATTACCATTCACATTTGTCATAAAGTTCGGAAGGGGATTGTAAAGCATAGAAATAACCTGTCAAGTTCCTTCACAGATACCCAAACAATTTAACTTTAGCAACACCCAGGTCTTTCCAGTTCTGCCACTCTCTCGCAGCTGCCTCAGGCAGCCTCCATCAGCCACCCTCTTGATATGGCCTCCTCTCTCAAGATAACCTTCCCAGAACATCCATTTGACCAAGAGGAGTAGGGTAGGGAAGAGTCTGTGTAACGTGTGTGTTCAGTTGCTCAGTTGTGTCCAGCTCTTTGCAACATGCTGGACCGTAGGTCACCAGGCTCCTCTGTTGCTGGAATTTTACAGGCAAGAATACTGGAGTGGGTTGTCATTTCCTCCTCCAGGAGATCTTTCCAACCCAGGGATTGAATCTGAGTCTCTTGGCAGATTCTTTACCACTAGTGCCACCTGTCAAACCCTGTGCCCCTAATGCACTTACCCTCTCCAATTCAAACTTGCTAGGTAGAAAAAGGAAAAAAAAAAAAAAAAAAAAAGATAAAGAAAAAAAAAGGGAGAGAAAGAAAAAACGTTAGGTTAGAATGGAACAAGTGTTGGTTGGTATGGGCATATCTGTAGGTGTGATCACTTCAACAGTTAGTGGGACTTGGCACAGAGCCATGAGTGAGTACAGAACAGTGTTTATTATGGGAGAAGATGCACCCTTCAAACAATGTAACTATTAAGAATTAATGTGTGAAATTTCAAGTTTTATGAAAATCATTTCAAACAAAACATTTTCAAGCTCATTGGTGGTGGTGTAGTAGCTCAGTCGTGTCCAACTCTTTGCAATCCCATGGATTACAGCCTGCCAGGCTCCTCTGTCCATGAGATTCTCCAGGCAAAAATACTGGAGTGGGTTGCCATTTCCTCCCCCAGGGGATCTTCCCAACACAGGAATCAAACCCAGGTCTCCTGCATTGCAGGCAGATTCTTTACCAAATGAACTACAGGAAAGCCCTTCAAGCTTATTAATCAGCATTTTATTGACAATGAGTTAAGTTTCAAATATATACCAATACACATGAAAGTTTGATGATTAAAAATTAATAAGAAGGGTTTTCCCCCTTGATTGTCTTACTTCTTAGGAGATCTTAAGATGGCATCACCTGTATTCTGGTATTTCCCAGCCTCTTTCTCCAGCTGCTTACCTGGGTAATTGCTGTAGATATTTCACTGGACAGTGATGATTCCAGTTAATTTGGGATAATATAACCAGATCCTTAAATCATACTGGAAATGTAAGGAGAAAAAGAGTAAATGTAGTCAATTTTTCTCTAGCTCAGAGGTTGGCATATATATAAAGGGAATATATATATATATATATATATATATATAGAGAGAGAGAGAGAGAGAGAGAGAGAAGATAGTATATTTTCAGCTTTATATACTTTCCCTGTTGCATGTTCTTGTTTTATTTTTTCATACCTTTTGAGAATATAAAAACCATTCTTTCCTCATGGACTGTGTAAAAACATCTGACCCACAGGCAGCTGCCTGTCCTTGATCAAGTTATGTACGTTATGTTTTTACTACAGTAGGTACAATCTTACTTAAATACAGAAAAGAGTCTTCTTTTTCCTCCTCATGTGTCAAACTAAAATTTTCATTCCAATATTAAATGTCTTCTATGTGCCTGCTGCACTAGAGGATACAAAGATCACTTGGAAGTTCCAGACTTGAAAATAAAGGAGATCATTATGAAAGTAAAAAAAATAATAAGGAAGGCTGGGCATAAGTGACATTGATAGTTGTCTGAGAGGCCCCAGGATGGCCTGTTTAAAGAAGATATCTATATGAGCAAGTCTCAAAGGATGTGAGCAACGCTGCTGAATGCATGTTGATTCCATCTTATTTTCCATCTTCACTAATTAAACATTGATTTCCATAGAGCAAGCATGTGACTAGTAAACAGTTATATTTCCCATCTTCCCTTATAGCTAAAGTTAGATTGTGATGTAATTCTGGCCAACAAAATATATCTGGAAGTTGCTAGATGGGGAAGAGTTGAAAATTAGGTAGACTTAAGTGCCACGTGATGTTTTTCCTTTTTCCTCCCTGGAATGTAGATGTGGTATTGGTGATGGAGCAGTCATGTTGCAAACATGAGGCAACAAGCAGAAGGATAAAATCTCTGAGTAGCCTGGGCTCCCCATGATTCTGTGAAATCACATTACCAGTAATGGACAGTCATGTTGGGACTTCTTTTTATACAAGAAAAACAAACTCTTTACTTATTTAAGCCTCTATTTGCCAGATCACCAAGATACAGATAGCCTGGCTCACGAAAAGCAAAGTTTGTGAAAAGTCATCTGTTGAGGTCTTTTAATGTACCAGAACCTGGTGGTCCGGAGTCAAAGATAAGACAGTAAACGAGAGAGAGAAAGAGGCTGATATTCCTTGGTTTACACAGAAAACCAATAAAGCCCTTTGACACAGGGCTTGTGTCGCTCATGAAGGCACCTGGCGCCCTTTTGAGGGGGGTGAAGGCACAGTGCGCCTTCTTGAGAGGGTCTTAGAAGTCTGGGCAGGAGAATGAGCACAATGGGTCTCTGCGCTCCAAAGAATTAGCCTGAGAGAGAGAAAGAGAGCAAGACACGGGGACCAAAGCTCTGATGGAGCAAAGGTCTTTTAATCAACATGGTGTGGGCATATATACTGTCTTACAAGGTAGTTATTCTCAGCAAAGATAAAGATTAAAATTCCAGACTTACAAAACATAGGTGATTCATATTAAAGAGAGAGAGTTGTAAACAATCACTTTTACAGTATGGTTCATAAGAAGGAAGAGGGTACTTATCACCGTGTTGATAAACTAATGAAGGAAATGCCTGGATTCCTCAGCCCCGGGAGAGGCTTGTCTCTCAATTCCTGAATATTCAGGAATTAATAAGGAACAGAGGATTTCTGACAGATCCAAAACAGCACACAGGAAGCCTCCTGTTAAATGCTTCCTGACAATCCCCCCTATTTTATTATATTTGTAAAAAAGGTCCTGACCAACTGAGTTTGTTTAGTATTAACCAACCTTATAGAAAGGCAATGATAAACAACAAATATAATTACCAAGACAATCACCAGAGTTATAGTTCCAGACCTGATGCTGTGAGTCATATTTTGCCTATGGCTATAATGAAAGGAAGTGGGACACAGTCATAAAATATGACTGATTATAGTGAAAGAAATAGTTACTATGCAGCAAGTTTTCAAATGTCCCATTGTTCAGGCCCACTCTGTTTACCGAGGACGATTCTAGGATGAGGTGGGGCTAATCCACCATCAAGCCACCCAAGAAGTCCTTTGTCATGGTAATGTTGCACCGTGGTGTCCGTGACCTTCTAGGTCACTCGTGTAACTTAGTCACACACCGTGTAATTAACCCCTTTTGAGCAGTTAGATAACCACAAACCATGGGGTCCCCAGTCAACCATGTGTTGAGTTTTTAAGACAGATGGAGCCAAAAACAATATATCATCCATATAGTGAATAACAAGAAAGTTAGGAAATTGCTTTTTCACAGGCTCAAGGGTTTTGGCAACGTAGTACTGACACATGCTGGGAGAATTCATCATCCCTTGTGGCAGTACAGTCTATTGGTACCGTTTATGAGGTCCAATACAATTAGGATAAGGGAGAGAGAAAGCAAATCTCTCTCAGTCTAATTGGTGTAAAGGTATATTAAAAAAGCAATCTTGTAAATCAACAATAATAATAATATGCCAATTTTGAGGAATAGTGGTAGGTGATGGGATTTTTGGTTGTAATGCACCCATAGGTTTTATAGATGCATTAACTTTTCTAAGGTCTCTTAGGAGATGCCATTTGTTAGATTTCTTTTTTATAACAAAAATAGGAGAGTTTCAAGGAGAACAGGATTTCTCAATATGCTTTAATTCTAGTTGTGTATCTATAAGTTCCTTGGCCACCTGTAATTTCTCTTTTATTTGTCATAAACCTTTTTTATATCTTTGCATTCATCATTTTATTTGCCATAACTTATATCTTTTTATTAAAAGCATATATCTTACTTTTTTTTAGCAACTATGGAGTGTCTTGTATATTAGCATTTTATAGATTGGTGAATATATTTATTATATCATATTATAATATATATCTATATATATATTATACATTATATAATATATTTATTAATAGTTTAAAATCTCTTTAGTTTTTCTGTAAGAAAAACTTTTTGTAAGGGAAGTTAATGTTCAGTAATTAATGTTTTAAAATCTTATTTTATTTGGAAATGACCTAGTTATTTAATAAACTTTTATTATTTAGTTTAGTACAACTTTAGAAATTTAAGTTATCCAAATCTTAAGAGATTATTTTAGATTATAATAATAGATTATTCTATTAAAAATATAATTATTTTTAATAGAGTTTATCTAAAAGTTTTCATCTCATTTATATATTTATATATATATAAAGAGTTACCTTTTTGTTGACAAATTTAATTTACCTTAAACCTAGGCATAATAAAAGTATTATATAATGTTGATGACTTAAGACATGTCTTAATTAGATTAGCAAACAATTATATTTATATTATATTTATATTTAAATAAACATTATATTTAATATTGAATATTTTTCAGTTCACGTGAATTTGAATTTAAATAGAGCTCTTTAACTTCATATTCTCTAAAAACAAAGCTGGTATATCAACGGCAGCACTGCCAGATGTTGAGGGTTTCAGGGAAAAGATGGAATTTGTCCCTGGTTTTTGTTGAAGGGGATCTGGGGGGTCCCTGCTTGGAGTTTTATGGAATGGGTTTTCCTTCAGTGTCAAATTTAGACTTACAATCTTTGGCCCAATGCATATCTCTATGGCAGCAAGGGCAGATTTTTGGGGTGTTTTTTTTTTTTTTTAGCTTTTTTAGGTAAGTCCCTTTTTAAATGGTTCTTATTTCCACATGTAAAGCATCTTTCATTTCCCTTTCTTAAGGCAGCAACCATTGTTTCAGCTAGCAATTGCATCTTTTGAGTTTCTGATCTTAGATTGCGACAAGCCTTCAAATAATCAATAATAGTCTCAGTCTCACAAATTGGAGCTATAGCTTTTTGACATTCCTGATTTGCATTTTCATAAGCAAGTAATTTCTCTAGTTGCCTACTGGCTTCTTCTCCAATTACAGTATGGGAAATAGCAGTTTCTAATCTAGCTAAAAAATCAGCATACATTTCATTAGGTCCCTGAAATTTAAGTAAGTGATTAAGTAAAGTAGAAAAGTGATGGGGCTTTCCAGCCATTTTACCCATATCTTAGTACTTACCGGCCCCAGTAGGCCGTTGAGGTCACTCTGTCCGAATCTGTCACGTGTACCAGGCTCCTGTTTGGGCACCACTTGTTGAGGTGTTTTAATAGACCAGAACCTGGTGGTCAGGACTCAATGATAAGAAAGTAAAAGAGAGAGAGAAAGAGGCTGATATTCCTTGGTTTACACGGAAAACCAATAAAGCCCTTTGACACAGGGCTTGTGTCGCTCATGAAGGCACCTGGCGCCCTTTTGAGGGGGGGTGAAGGCACAGCGCGCCTTCTCAGGAGGGTCTTAGAAGCCTGGGCAGGAGAATGAGCACGACAGGTCTCTGCACTCCAAAGAATTAGCCTGAGAGAGAGAAAGAGAGCAAGACACGGGGACCAAAGCTCTGATGGAGCAAAGGTCTTTTAATCAACATGGTGTGGGCATATATACTGTCTTACAAGGTAGTTATTCTCAGCAAAGATAAAAATTAAAATTCCAGACTTACAAAACATAGGCGATCCATATTAAAGAGAGAGAGAGTTGTAAACAATCACTTTTACCGTATGGTTCATAAGAAGGAAGAGGGTACTTATCACCGTGTTGAAAAACTAACAAAGGATATGCCTGGATTCCTCAGCCCCGGGAGAGGCTTGCCTCTCCTCTTAATTCCTGAATATTCAGGAATTAATAAGGAACAGAGGATTCCTGACAGATCCAAAACAGCACAGAGGAAGCCTCCTGTTAAATGCTTCCTGACAGTCATCCCTAGCAATGGGGGCAGAATGAGTCTAGGAACTGAGATTTGAAAGTTCCTGATTTGGCTGGATCCAGCGAATTTGGGCCGGAGAAGGCAATGGCAGCCCACTCCAGTACTCTTGCCTGGAAAATCCCATGGACAGAGGAGCCTGGTAGGCTGCAGTCCATGGGGTCCCTGAAGGTCGGACACAACTGAGAGACTTCCCTTTCACTTTTCACTTTCATGCATTGGAGAAGGAAATGGCAACCCACTCCAGTGTTCTTGCCTGGAGAATCCCAGGGATGGGGGAGCCTGGCGGGCTGCCGTCTATGGGGTCGCACAGAGTCGGACACGACTGAAGCGACTTAGCAGCAGCAGCAGTGAATTTGGGCATCAGTTAAAATAGCACAGGTGTGACTGTTACACTTTCCATTTGTGGAGTATTTTTCTCTTAAAAAAATTCCAGAGCTTTTACTCAAGCTTAAAAGTGCCTGTGTCATTGGTTCTGAACTTATTTTTTTTTAAATGCTATGAGAAAACAAGGAATTCTTTCTGTCTGGATCATGACAGAGCATTTATCTTGTTTACTTTTAGTCCCTGTGTTTCTGTTTACAGCTCATGAAATACTCTCATCAGAACAAAGGTCCCAGCACAGATAGGTGAAACCACAAACCCAAGCAAATAGCAGAAGCCAGAGTCCATTTGAATTGTTAGAAGTCAAGTTCAGACCTGATCCTCCTGAGGGTCCTTTTAACACTGATTTGTCATAGCAGGTAGCTGACAAGGTTTACCCCCAAAGGACTAGAAACATGGGCTGCGTCATCCAAAAGGCAGAAGTGCTGGATGGAGCTCACTTGATGCGAATCATCTGGCAGGATGGTACAGACTCTATCTACCCGGCTGTGTGGCTCCGGGACAACTGTCAGTGTCCCGACTGCTACCTTGATTCGGCAAAAGCACGGAAACTTCTTATCGAAGCTCTTGATGTGTACGTTGGGATCAAAGACTTGATGTTTGACAGGAAAAAGGTAACTATCTCCAAATTCTCTCTCCCTGCTCTCTTAACTTAAATAAAAGGTCTAGACTCAAATAATTCAAATAATGAATTATATTGTATTTAATATATGTATATATTATATATCAGAGTCAGGAACGTGCTCAATTAGTCATGTCTTGGCAACCCCATGGACTATAGCCCTCCAGGGTTCTCTGTCCATGGAATTTTCTAGGCAAGAATACTGGAGTAGGTTGCCATTTCCTACTCCAGGGTATCTTCCTGACCCAGGGATCAAATCCACATCTCTTGTGTCTCCTGCATCGGGAGGCAGATTCTTTAACACTGAGCCATGTATAAAAAAACAAGACTGCATAGTGCCTGGTGCCAAGTCAGCATGCTCACTATGGGAAAGTGTCTGCTAATATTATTACTATTTTATTACTACTACTATTATCTTTAATTAAATATACAAAGTTGCTCATTATTCCGTCCGTGAGTGGCAGCCTTGAAGGTACAATCAAACTATTTCTCTAATACAAGGAATGCTCCCTACCTCAGTTTACTCATCTAGAAATGAAGGATACTAACAAGATTTGTTCCTAGAGATGATGTGAAGACTGAATGAGATAATGTGGGTAAAATGTTAGCATGTGGCTGGCATACAGTGAGCACTCAAAAACTTGTATTGATTAATATTTTTAGTCAAATTCGTGAGTAGACGTAAAAGACTTCGTATGGGATTCCTGACAGTTCAGCTCTCAAAACCACAAAGCAGACATGGCCCCAGCCTGTTTCTCTCTTCCAAATTTGCTAGGATGGTTATCAGAAGAGGAAGCGTGACCAGCAAGGTTATCTACCCCACCTCTGTCTTCATCTTGAATCAAGGACTTTACTGCCAGAGTTCACTGCTTGCTAGCTGTGGGATTATAACCATGTTATTTCCTCTTACTTGCCTCACCTGAAAATGTGAATATTAGTTATAGCTTCTCCCACAAGTTGTATGAGGACTAAGTGAGTTATGTTTATAGTGCTCCTTGTATAGTATGCACTCAAAATGGTGCTATTCCTCCTATTATTATCTACCTCATCATCATCATTACTATTTCTGATATTCTTGGCAGGAATCTTAATTGATCTCTGACCTCAAGTCATCACAGAAAGTTCAGGGACCACGGGTTTTAAGAATATAAAACAAGAACTTCAGATCTAGCCAGGTTTTGTTTCTTGTGTAATATTTAAGGGGCTTCAGACCTCAGCTGTATCTCCTTGGCGTTCAGTTTCTTCCTTTGCCAAAAGTTTATTCTATGCTTTTGAGTATATAAGTTAAAAAACAGAAGGAAAAAAATCAAGAGCTAATTTGATTCTCTGATAACCTTACATAACTTTCAGAAACAGCAATAGCAGAGAACCAAAGTACATAGAAGTATAGTATATGTTTATGTGATATTTGCTTTCTGTATTATAAGGTTCATATCATGTGGCCAAATGACCATTACAGTGAATATGGAGCTGATTGGCTGAAGAAAAGATGCTTTTCACAGCAGGCCAGAGAAAAACTCCAGAAAGAATTGTTTTTGCCAGGTAACCTTGCTACGGTTTTCAGATTTTAACCTTTAAACCTCATATGGTAAAAAAATTTGCTCAGAAGCAAATTAAAACCCTTGTACCCTGGTTAAAATATTATTGTAATTTATGTGGAATGTTTAATGATTTACCACACAGATCATGCAAGTAGAGATAGAAAGAAACATAGAGCAGGTCTAGACATTCTAGAACTTAGAATTTTCCACTGCAAAAGAAAAGAAATTTAGCAAATTTGTATCCTTGTCATCTAACACGAAAACTTTCACTCCACAGACAGTCCATAAGTGTCCCTGCAAAGAAGCAGGATGAATCAAAGGCACACTTGTTCCTTAACAGTTTTGTCTGAGGCCAGAAAAACACAAGATCAACAAGGCAGATATTTCTAAACTGGCATCCACAGATAAAATTATGTGATCCGTGAACCTCATGAAATAGTATACACAGCATTGAATGTGCATGTGAGTGTGTGTGTCAGGCTTGTGCACAGCAAGTTGCTTGGGGAGAGTTTATATGAGTCTCAAGGGAATCTGTGACCACAGAAATATTCAGAAAGTCTCCACTAGACAGATTCAGTCAAAAAGGAAGACTTCATTCTCTTAAAAAAAAAAAAAACCTTCCTTTCAGTCTTTTTTCTTGAAATATAGTTGATTTACAATATGTGTTAATTTCTGCTGTACAGCAAAGTGATTCAGTTATACATATGTTAGGTAGGTAGAATAGGGGAAAAGAGTCCAAAATGGCGGTGGCTAAAAGACAAGGAAGGTCAAAGGAAGGTCCGAGGACCAGAGTGAAAACTTCAGGCAGAACAAACAGCACTCCTAGCTAAGCCCAATTTGCATAGGGCAGGCCCAGGTGGAGGAAAAAACATATAAAAGGAGGAGCCAAAGCGCTTTCTCGCGACTCTCTCTCCCGCGTGCATGCGTGCGCTCTCTTTCTCTCTCTCTCTCTCTCCCCACCCCCCCCCATGCACTCCTCCACTCCCTTCTCTTCGAGTCTTGGATTCTCCTGCTATCTTCTAAATAAAATGGAGCTGTAACACTGATTTGCCTAAGAGCTGTAACACGGTTTGTCCAAGACACAAGAGCTGTGATGTGCCGAGGGCTTTAATGTCCATTGCTCCAAATCTTTGTTGTGATGAGACAAAGAACTGAGGAACATACACTCGCATGACACATATAAATACACTTTTATTATGTTCTTTTCCATTATTGTTTATCACAGGATGTTGATATAGTTCCCTGTGCTGTACAGTAGGCCCTTTTGCTTATCCATTCTACATATAATAGTTTGAATTTGTTAACCGCAAACTCCTACTCCATCTTTCCTCCAATCCCCTCTCCCTTTTAGCAACTATGAATCTGTTCTCTATGAAGAAGGTTTTAATCTTGATCTGAGATACAAAATAAGCACTTAACAAGATAGAAAGTTATTTTTTAAATACGACTTTTCAGAGATATACAATAATACAACTCAATCAGAAGTGCTGGGGAGAAGTGGGAAGTAGTAATACTTTGTGCATGCTCAGTCGTGCCCATCTCTTTGCAATGCCATGGGCTGTAGCCCACCAGGCTCCTCTGTCCCTGAGATTATCCCAGCAAGAATACTGGAGTGGGTTGCCATTTCTTGCTCCAGGGGATCTTCTTGAGCCAGGGATTGAATCCGCATCTCCTGAGGCTCCTGCACTGGCAGGTGGATTCTTTACCACTGAGTCACCTGGGAAGCCATTACAATTTTATTCTCTGCGTATTTTGAAGATTTGTATCATAAGATGATGTGGTCAAAGGCAATTTTGAGAACAAGCTGATTCCTATGTATTTACTAGAATCTTGACTTGCACAAATATACTAACAAGGTAAGTTTCCTTGAACATCCTTTTCCACTGTTAACCAGATATATTGGACCACTGTCCCTTTGGGCAACTGATCGGCCTTATTGGATTTTGTAACACATCTCTTCTGGGGATTCTGAGTCATATACCAAGACACAGATTTTTACCTTACTGCTTTCAAATCTGAAATTCTCAAACATGTATGGTGACTCTGCATGGTTTTCAGTGCTAGACTTACAACAGTGTCCTAGGTGTGGAGATATTAATAATTAGCCCACTTGAACCCTACAGCTTCACCTTGCCCTATGGTTATCAATAGGGTGTGATGTGGTCCCCTTCCTGTTCAAGGATAGGCCTCCATCCCTTAATCTTACCATTCTGACAACTGACGAAGTTTTGCTCCAGTGCTTTCTGTCTAAACCATCAGAAACCCATTTTCCTCTTTATCTAGTCAAGCTAGCTGGTGGAATCCAGATGGATATCCAAGGAAAGATGCTTTTCCTGCCTTCCCCCAGTGAGTTCACGGTTAGATTCTTCAAAGAGTCTCCAATTACATAACTGAATGGAAACTGTCTGGGTCAAATAGCAATATCACAAGTGTATTTTTTTTTATTATTTATTTTAGATTTCTTCTGGTACTCAAAATATTTTTCCTTAACTCTGCCTTAATTTTGTAATCCCGTTGGATTTTACTTTCATTTCCTTCAAGTTCTTTTGATGATCTCAGGGAATAAAAGCCAACTTTTTATTATTACAGCTTAAGCTTTTAAGCATTGTAAGAGTATATGGCCACCCCCTCCATTAATATTTCTTGACAAGCGCAGTTTTATAGCTTGCATTTCTCAGGACCATCAGGCAGTAGCAGGATGGAAATGATACTACTTTCAGTTCAACAGTGGAAAAAACAGGTCACACGGACAGGCTGCAATCAGAAATCGTATAAGGAGAACTGGCTGTTATTTAGACAATGGAAACTATTTTAATGGTTTAAAACAAGATCGGATTTTTTAAATATATTCTCAAGCTGCGTGGTTGGTAGGTAAAAGAAGAAATTAATGGACCATTTTTAAAATATTGCTTCTGTGGCTTTTTGCCTGTAGAATTTGGCACCTTATTTCCCTGCCATTGCATATTTTCAAACATTCATACTCAGAACAAGTAAACAGACTCAGTTACATTTGTGAAAGAGCTTTGTTTTTGGTCCTCAGTGGCAGAGTTTCCTCTGTTGCTCTTTCCTTAGAGTGAAGAAAGACTTTTAAAATCTGATGTCAAGATGCAGATTACTTTTCCTTGATTTTCCCTTGGCATTAGATGTTGCACTCAGAAATGGAAAGACCATCCACCAGAAAAAGCTCTTGTCTTGGGACAGTCACAGCTGGGAAACATGGATAACAATCATTCTCTCATACATTTCTATTCAATTGCACCTATCTTGTGCTGAAAACTGTAAGGAAATACCAAGTTTTAAAAAGACATATTGCAGGACAGCAATGGAGACTTTGGCCACCTGATGCAAAGAGCTGACTCATTAGAAAAGACCCTGATGCTGGGAAACACTGAAGGCAGGAAGACAAGGTAATGGCAGAGGAAGAGATGGTTGGATGGCATCACCAACTCAATGGACATGAGTTTGAGTAATCTCTGGGAGATGGTGAAGGACAGGGAAGCCTGGGGTGCTGCAGTCCATGGGGTCACAAAAGAGTCAAACACAACTGAGCAACTAAACAACAGTAGAGACGCAGACGTAGAGAATGGACTTGTGGACTCAGTGGGGAAGTAGAGAGTGGGATGAACTGCAAGAGTAGCATTGACATATATACACTACCATGTGTAAAATAGATAGCTAGTGGGAAGCTGCTGTATAGCACAGGGAGCTCAACTAGGGGCTCTGTGATGACCTAGAGGATTGGGAGGGAGGCCCAAGAGGGAGAGGAGATATATATATATATATATATATGTGTGTGTATATATATATATATATGTGTGTGTGTGTATATATATATATATATATATATATATACACTTATAGCTGATTCACATTGTTGTACAGGAGAAACCAGTACAATATTATAAAGCAATTATATTCCAGTTAAAATTTTTTTTAGAAAAACATGGATTCTTCCCTAGAAGATTTATCCCACCTAGGAGGGGACATCAGCCATGGAAACAAATAAGTATAGTACATTAATTTAAGTACATGAAGACGTGCATAGAAGATTTATTAGAATGCAGAAGGACTCTGAAGAGATAAGAAAATGCGACTCAAATAAGACCTAATACTTGAACTGGGTTTTGAAGAATCCATTTGTTAGACAAAGATAGAAAGTAAGGAAATTCTCAACAGAGAAAAGAACAAAGAAGTATAATAGAGCAGGGTAGGTTTAAGAAACTGCAATTAGTTTAATATGGATGAAGTTACAATTGTTAGGCAACAAAGAAGGAAGTGTCTTAAGTGCCCTACTAAGAGGCTCAACCCTAAACCCTAAGGCAAGGAAGTTTGCTTAGCACCAAGGTCAAGTATTTTTCCTTCTGTTAGTTTTTCAGGCTGATTCTCTTCTTATCAGGCCAGAGAAATGATTGTTTATAAATTTAAGAAGAAGATGGCTTTATCTATTTTTTTAGGATGCATTTTACATTTTCATTTTTAGGATGCATTTACATTTAGGATGATTTTTACCAAACACATATAATTTCTCAAGTGCCTATGAGATTGTGAATGTCTCCTTAGCTTCCTTTTGTTCTTAATGCATTCTACCCTTCCCTTTCCAGTGTACCCCTTTGGTTCTTAGTTTGTATTTATCTTATTAAAGAGGGTGAAGAGATCAGATCTGTGATGTAGAAAAATCTTGGTCATGGTCTTCTGGGCTGGATGGATTGGTGTGGGGAATGCTCAGGAGCAGGGTAACCATAGTATGATCTAGAAATCATCCTGTAAGAAACATTAAGAACTTAAACTAGGGAAGTAGCAGAGAGCACAGGGATAGTATTTGTACTCAAGAAAAATAGATGTTAACCTGGAGGACAGGAGGTTCTGGCCCTCTAATCTTTACCCATTTAAATCCAAGCCTAGCATGTGAATGTTTCCAAATAGATGGACATAATTGAAGATTTTAATAAAACATTGGAAATATGAAGAATTTTTCTGAAATTGCTTTTTAGCTTTCATGAGAAATTGGCATGATTATACACTCATTTTTGGTGACTAACTTTAAGATGCAAAATTCCCAAAATAAAACTGATAGGACTAAAATAGAAGAGAATCAATGCATAATGTAATCTTTTGTATATGAACCTAAATATCTGTTCTTTTTATTAACATGTGGTGGCAGAATGAATGCTTGTTTTCCTAGCTATCTCCTTGAATTGGTACTGGAATATTTGTGTATTACTCTCTGACAGCAGTAATATTTGTTATCGCAAATTGAGATTTAAAAGGTGTTAATTTGAAGAAAATCTTTATTCCAAAGAAGCAATCTGCTCAGTTTTGTCAGCAATCCAGAAACTAAGTATGTTACAGCACAGTCAGAAAAGAATATTTCCCTTCATTTCCATATGTCCCTCTTCTATCAGAGCAAGCCTTCACCTGTGTACTTTATCAGATTACAACCCTTCAGTCCATAGCTATGACTCCCTTCTTTGTTTCAAAAGGAATATGCCACAAGAGGAACTGAAAACTCTCAAGTAGCTATAAGGGTTCTCTAAGATCTCTGTGGTGATTTTGCATATGGTTAAAAAAAAAAAACAGAGCTCCCCCTTTCTAATAGAGGGCCATATGCATCCTTGAAGATGAAGATTTCTATTATAGTGCAAAGAATAGAGTTGGTTTGGTACACAGCCTATTTTTGTAGAAATCTGCCCCAAAAGCAAAAATTATTATCTTTTTAAAAAATGAACAAGTAATGTACACAATAAATATGCCCAATTTCCTCATAATAGTTCACCCATATCCATAAACGTTGCCCCATCCTTCATCCATTCTTAAACCCCCAGAGGTGGGAATTAGCAGGGCAAGTCAGGGATGGAATGAAGGTATCTGTTTCACTTATTACTTGGTAATTATGAAAAGGACTGGGAGGTTTTTTTTTCCAAGCTATCTTAGAACGTTCCAACTGTATGAACTACCAGTCAGAATGGCTTCAGAAGAGCTCTGTTAAAACAGATGCATCAGAGCAATCAAGCCACTGTGTCACATTGCCAAATATATTGCCTTCCCAGGAAAGACCTAGTATAAGTCACTCAGGCCCACACTCTGATGCACAGGTGGGAGAATGGCCCAAAGTCTTCGTATGTTTAAAAAGAAAGTCTCTATTTTGCCTGCCATATGTGAAATGAACCTACCAAACTTCAGAGAAATGTGTTTGGGGCTTTGATGAAATGAATACAGGTATCTTAAATGCTTGTAAGTTTACAAATGCATATTTTGCTGCCCTTTTTCTCTGTGCCATAGTGATGTCTTTCAATATGTCCTGTTCTTTTCTGAATCACATATCATTTGTTATCACACTCAGTTTCTGCATTGCACTTGAGAAACGAGGGCATAATATCTGAAGGATCTAACATCCCTGTGGACTGTAAGTCAGTGAGTCCGAGATGGGAGATTCACAGCCTGAGAAGCACCCTGCAGTATTGTATACCCAACAGAAGCCCCCAGGCTGGAGGTTGTTTCCACAGCCATCTGCCTAGTTTGGGGTTCTACTTGTAAACTCTAGGTCAGATCCTTTTTCTTTTATGTTTTTTTCATCTCCATCCATACTTCCAGCTAGAAAACACATAATCATATACTCAGAGATATGTATTAAAGTATTAAAGATAAAGTCTGTTTTGAAGCTGGACACATTACAAAAATACAGGGCGGGGGGAAGTCCTGTGAACTACATCTATTACTTTTTTAAAATTTTTAGGTAAGAAACATTAATTATATATTTTTAATCATTTTTATTATTTAACAACTTTATAAAATAAACTATCATATCATCATCCAATGTTAGTGCAAAATAGGACTTTGAAAAGTTCGTGTCTTTAAAAAGTTGGTATCTTTAAAAGCCTTGAAAAAGTTTAAGGATATTTTTGAGAATCTAAAGTAAATCTATTTTGAGGAAGAATTATTATAGCCTATTCCCTTTTCATAATTTTTCAGTATACCTACCACATCAAAAGTTAAGGAAAATATACTAATTTCTTTATTCTTGGAAAAGTAATTATCTAGAGTTACACTAAAGTAAATTTATTTCTTTTATTTCCCTTTTCTTTCAAACAGGGAAAAAGTAAAGTGGGCTTTCTCCAATGAGTGAAAAGCTTCCATTTCTCACAAATAAGACTTACTTTTTCTTGCAGCATGGGAATAAGTTTTGTAACATTGGCAATTGGATGGCAAATTTAGAATTTATAAATTAAGAAAATTCTAAAGTGTGGCAATTTCAAGAAGTAAAGTTGTATTGCTTTGTATGCAGGCTTCACTTTACCAAACCTACATATAGGCACATAAGTTATAAATTTAATGTCATTTCTGCTAGTGCCTACACATTAGGAGATTCACCAACTGGGAAAAAAAAAAAAGGACAACTGATTCTGATTAAAAAACTATTACTTCTCACTTCTGGTTCTACTTTGTTCTTCAAGATGGCAGAACATAGTGGAACAAACATAGTTTGGAGTAATAGATATCTTCATCATACTTAAATTTCTTTAAGATTCCAGTTCCGAACTTTCAATATGTCCATGGAAAAAAATTAGTTTTAATTTCTTCTTAAATTTTTCTATCCCCATAAGGAAAAAAAAAAGATTTTGGAAAGACTTTTGATGTTGCTGTTCACCCATTCTGTTGATTTGCCTACTTTCTAGCTGAGCAAATTAGTTAAATAATTTTTAGTCTCTATTCCATTCAACGATTTCTCTAACTTTAACCTTTTGCTCAAAATTCTGTATTTTTCCCAATCTGTAACTTTGCTGTGAATCAAAAGAACAGTATAGCACTGAATTAAAAGTACTCTAGAACCTAAGTCTTGCTAGATCTGTGACCTTGACCAATTTTCTTAACTTTTCTTGTTCCCAAATCTTTATCTGCACAATGGAGATGGGACCAGCTTACAGCCTTGAAAAGCACCACACTGAGTGAAAAACGATGTCTCACTTTACATATGACCTCACTTCATCTTCAGAAGGTTCCCTTGAAAGCAGCTGTAAATACTGATAACTATAGAGAACAGCCTTGAGAGGCTTCTTGACCTTCTTAAATAGTATATCAGTTTACAGAAAAAGAAGAAAAAAAAAAAAGCACAATCCTATTTTTTTTTTCCATCAGCTATCAAGCTTCCATGTTCATTGCCTGTTTGCCCAGAGAAGACTGACATTCAAAACGCTATAGGTGAAAAAGATTGTATAAGTTGTCCTTCTTGCTAACCACCTAGTCAAAGCCTTTTGTTATCTCATACTTGAGTTACTGAAATAACATGGCCTCTGTGTTCACCCCCAGCTTGCACAACCCTACAGGGTTATCCTCCGGATGCCCATCATTATCTTCCCTCCCCCAGCCCTGGTGATTCTCTGCAGCACAATACAGTCCAAAGTCTTCCCTGGGACCTTCTAATCATCCCACAATCTAGACCCCCATCCACAAGCATGTGGATTCTTCAGTTCAGTTCAGTCCAGTCACTCAGTTGTGTCTGACTCTTTGCAACCCCATGAATCGCAGCACGCCAGGCCTCTTTGTCCATCACCAATGCCCGGAGTTCACTCAGACTCATGTCCATCGAGTCAGTGATGCCATCCAGCCATCTCATCCTCTGTTGTCCCCTTCTCCTCCTGCCCCCAATCCCTCCCAGCATCAGAGTCTTTTCCAATGAGTCAACTCTTTGCATGAGGTGGCCAAAGTACTGGAGTTTCAGCTTTAGCATCATTCCTTCCAAAGAACACCCAACACTGATCTCCTTTAGAATGGACTGGTTGGATCTCCTTGCAGTCCAAAGGACTCTCAAGAGTCTTCTCCAACACCACAGTTTAAAAGCATCAATTCTTCGGCACTCAGCTTTCTTCACAGTCCAACTCTCACATCCATACATGACCACTGTAAAAACCATAGCCTTGACTAGATGGACCTTAGTTGGCAAAGTAATGTTTCTTCTTTTGAATATGTTATCTCAGTTGGTCATAAATTTTCTTCCAAGGAGTAAGTGTCTTTGAATTTCATGCAGTCACCATCTGCAGTGATTTTGGAGCCCAAAAAACTAAAGTCTGACACTGTTTCCACTGTTTCCCCATCTATTTCCCATGAAGTGATGGGACCAGATGCCATGATCTTCGTTTTCTGAATATTGAGCTTTAAGCCAACTTTTTCACTCTCCACTTTCACTTTCATCAAGAGATTGTGTGGATTCTTACCTTTGTCCAAATTCTGCTTGTTTCCCCAATCACTCACTCTATTCTTCTGCCTGGCCGAACTTCACCTCTCCATCCTACAAGATCAAACTCACATCCCAGTGGACCCCTTTACCAGTAGTTCCACCCTAGATTTATAATTATCCCTGAGACAAACCTGCTCAGTGATAAAGAACCCACCTGCCAATGCAGAAGATATGGGTTCATTCCTTGTGTCGGGAAGATCCCCTGAAGAAAGAAATGGCAACCTACTCCACTATTGTTGCCTGGAGAATCCCATAGACAGAGGAGCCTGGTGGGCTACCATCCATGGGGCCACAGAAGAGTCAGATATGACTCAGCCACTAAACAACAACAACAAAGTCAAACTACAAAATATGGACCAGAAAGCAAGCAAGTCCAGAAAACGGACATAATTTCACTGGTAACACTAAAATGCAAGGCTGTGGTATAACAATGGAAGCATATACATTTTTCCAAAAGAATTTTGTTAGAATTTGTTAGGAGAGGAAGTGAAAGAGGGTGGTGTGCCAAGAACATGCTTCCCCTGTAAAACAGCACAGTGTTACAAAAGGAGAACAGCTTTGGAATCGGCAGAGGGGCTTTGACTTTCTGCTCTGTGAGCCTGACTTGTGTCATAAATTATCTGACTCTCACTTTTTCCATATGTAAAAGAGGCAATACCTCTCAGCTGTGGGATGTGAAGAATAAGTGGAAAAAAGTAAGTACTGTGCTTAGCTCAGTGCCTGGCACACTGTGGCTACTCAAATCCTGTTAGGTCCTTTCCCTCCCCTTCTCCTCCTACATAAAGAGCCATGGACATAGTAAAGGCATAATAAAGAACATCTGAGCAAGGATAAAAGCAAAGAGAGTAACAGCATCATGATCATGCTTTATGCATGAGTTCCCCTTACTTGAAGAATAATATTATAATCCTGATTAAACCCTTGAGAGTGACTCAGAAGTGAATTATTGCCATGAAAAGGATTTTACTCATTCAGACATTGATTTTAAGTCTGGGCTAAATTTTTTCTACCTGACAGATAGTTTTCTTTAAATAAAACTAAGGAAGGCAGTGAAAAGACAGGTCAACTTTGACCCTAATTCCAATCAGGTCTGTAAAAATGTTTGCTGAAGCTAGGATGATCAGCAAACTTGGGGAAAAGTGATGTGTCATCTACTGGTTAGTTAAGTATCATTAGAGATGAAGACACCAACACTCAGCAGATATATTTCATGTACAAACCTCAATACTTGGATGAAAAAAAAAAAAAATTCCAGACCCAAATTAGATATAGTCTCATGACCATATGAAAACAGATAATATTAATAAAGAAGATAGGGGGAAGGTATCTGAAGAGAACCATGTGCTCATAAAGGAGGAAGCAGAGTGTCTAAGCTCTAACTTCAAAAGGGCATTATGGAAGTGTCTGGGCTTGCCCAGTGGCACCAGTGGTAAAGAACCCGCCTGCCAATGCAGAAGACATAAAAGATGTGGGTTCAATCCCTGGGTCAGGAAGATGCCCTGGAACAGAAAAGGGGAACCCACTCCAGAATTCATACCTGGAAAATTCCATGGACAGAGAAGCCTGGTGGGTTACAGTCCATGGGGTTGCAAAGAGTTGGACATGACTGAGCACACATGCACACAGGAACAGAAGTGTCTAGCCCAAAACAGATTGATCAATCATAACCATGATGGACAACCAAAAGGGGGATTTATAAAGTGATTCACTTGGAGAAATAAGAAAAAAGGAGGAAGATCAGAGGAAAGATGAATCCTCTGATGTGAGTAGATGGTCTTAGATAATCCTGCTTCACAGACAGTCTTTCCTGACAGATGGTAGCTCCATCTGTCAGGCAGTGGGGTCAACCACTACTATTTGACATAGTTTTATAAGTCCTAGCCACGGTGTCAGAGAAGAAAAAAAAATAAAAGAAATCCAGATTGGAAAAGAAGAAGTAAAATCTCACTGTTTGCAGATGACATGATCCTCTACCTAGAAAACCCTAAAGACACCACCAGAAATTTACTAGAGCTAATCAATGAATATAGTAAAGTTGTAGGATATAAAATTAATACACAGAAACCTCTTGCATTCCTATATGCTAACAGTGAGAAAACAGAAAGATAAATTAAGGGAAAATCCCATTCACCATTGCAATGAAAAGAATAAAATACTCAGGAATAAATTTACCTAAAGAAACAAAAGACCTATATATATAAAACTATAAAACACCGATGAAAGAAATCAAAGATGACACAAATAGATCGAGAAATATACCATGTTTGTGGATTGGAAGAATCAATATAGTGAAAATGAGTATACTACCCAAAGTAATCTATAATTCAATGCAATTCCTATCAAGCTACCAATGGTATTTTTCACAGAACTAGAACAAATAATTTCATAATTTATATGGAAACACAAAAAAAGAAACCTCGAATAGCCAAAGCAATCTTGAGAAAGAAGAATGGAACTGGAGGAATCAATCTGCCTGACTTCAGAATATACTACAAAGCTACCATCATCAAGACAGTATGGTACCGGCACAAGGACAGAAATAAAGATCAATGGAACAAAATAGAAAGCCCAGAGATAAATCCACACACCTATGGACATCTTATCTTTGACAAATGAGGCAAAAATATACAATGGTGCAAATGCAATTTCTTTAACAAGTGGTGCTGGGAAAACTGGTCAACCACCTGTAAAAGAATGAAACAAGAACACTTTATAAAACCATACACAAAAATAAACTCAAAATGGATGAAAGATCTAAATGTAAGACCAGAAACTATAAAACTCTTAGAGGAAAACATAGGCAGAACACTCTCTGACATAAATCACAGCAAGATCCTTTATTACCCACCTTTTATTTAATGGAAATAAAAACAAAAATAAATACATGGGACCTAATTAAACTTAAAAGCTTTTGCACAAGGAAGAAAACTCTAAGCCAGGTGAAAAGGCAGCTTTCAAAATGGGAGAAAATAATGGCAAACGAAACAACTGACAAAGAATTAATCTCCAAAATATACAAGCGGTTCATGTAGCTTAATACCAGAAAAATAAATGACCTAATGAAAAAGTGGGTCAAAGACCTAAACAGACATTTCTCCAAAGAAGAGATACAAATGGCTAACAAACACATGAAAAGATGCTCAACATCACTCATTATCAGAGAAATGCAATCAAAACCACAATGAGGTACCATCTTACACCAGTCAGGATGGCAGCCATCAAAAAGTCTACAAACAATAAATTCTGGAGAGGGTGTGGAGAAAAGGGAACCCTCTTATGCTGTTGGTAGGAATGTAAACTAGTACACTGTTCTATGGAGAACAGTATGGAGACTCCTTAAAAACTGTAAATAGAACTGCCATATGACCTAGCAATCCCACTGCTGGGCATACACACTGAAGAAACCAGAATTAAGAGTCACATGTACCCCAGTGTTCACTGCAGCACTGTTTACAAGAGCTAGGACATGGAAGCAACCTGGAACATGGAAGCTGATGAATGGATAAGAACATTGTGGTACATATACACAATGCAGTATTACCAGCTGTAAAAAAGAATGCATTTGAGTCAGTTCTAATGAGGTGGATAAAACTGGAGCCTATTATACAGAGTGAAGTAAGTCAGAAAGAGAAACACCAATACAGTATATTAATGCATATATGTGGAATTTGGAAAGATGGTAAAGACAACCTTATATGCAAGAGAGCAAAAGAGACACAGATGTTAAGAACAGACTTTTGGACTATGTGGGAGAAGGTGAGGGTGGGATGATTTGAGAGAATATCATTGAAATATGTATATTACCATATGTAAACCAGATGACCAGTGCAAGTTCAATGCACAAAGCAGGGCACTCAAAGTCAGTGCTCTGCTCTGGGGCAGCCCAGAGGGATGGGGTGGGGAGGGAGGTGGGACGGGTGTTCAGAATGGGGGGACACATGTACACCCATGGCTGATTCATGTTGATGTATGGCAAAAACCACCACAATATTGTAAAGTAATTAGCCTCCAATTAAAATAAATTAATAAAAACCTAGACTCTTCATTATCTCTTATACCACGCACCCAACGTGCCAAGAAAATCTCCTAACTCTATTGCCAAAACAATCTAGAATCCATCAACATCTCACTATCTCCTACACCAACCCTCTGTCTGAATTACCAACATGTATAACCTCTTTCTCCCTTCTTTCCCCCTACTCCTTTGCCAATCTTCCTTCTTCATATTTTTAAGCATTGCTAGGCACTAAGCTCAGTGCTTAATATGTATTGCTGCATTTAATCCTAGCAACAACTTTACAAAGGCAACATTATTATAACCTTTTCACATATGAGGAAAATGAGATTGATAAAACTAAGTAGTCCAAAACAAAAGAGTTAAAGAAGTGATGGAGCCAAGATTTGACTGAAGAGCATCTGTTGTATTAGATTCCTTTATCATCCTCCTCCTCTTCTAGGTGCTTGTAGCAATTTGTGCCAGCTTCTCTTTCCATGCTGGGCTTCCCTGGTGACTCAATGGTAAAGAATCCACCTACAATGCAGAGACGCGATTTCAATCCCGGAGTGAGAAAGATGCCCTGGAGGAGGGCGTGGCAACCCACTCCAGTATTCTTGACTGGAGAATCCCACGGACAGAGGAGCCTGATGGGCTACAGGCCATAAGATTGCAAAGAGTCAGACACGACTGAAGCAACTAAGCATGCACACATGCTCTTTCTGCTCCATTGCCATTATTGCACTCAAGGGTCAGTGTCTGTGTATTTGACTGTCTGCCCCACTAGAAAATTGGAATCAAGAGAAAAAACTAATATTAATAACAGGTACCATTTTTCGAATATCTTCCATGCATTATAAAATTGTACCAGGAATTGTTCTCTGTCCTGGGGATACAGTGATGAACAAAACAGAAAAATATTCTGTCCTTAAGGACTTTGCATTCTGGTAGAGAATGAGATCACAAAATTTACAAACTTATTTATACCACATTAAGAGACGATAAGGACACAGATACAGGCAGGGTGTTCGATGTGATGGGGGTGAATGGAAGTCTCTTCTGAGTCCTTCTAATTTTTACTGAAACAGGAAGCAAAGCTGTCAGCTAAGCATGAGTAGAAGGAGGATGTGTGGGAAGACTCAGGATAGAGAACATGATAAACAGTCAGCTAGAGTTAACTATAGATTAAGGAGTATGCAATAAAATCGTCATCATGATATGTTTTCGTCCAGCCACATTCAGCTGCTCTGGTTCAAGTGCAGTTAGGTGCGCTATGTCTAGTACTTTCAAGACCATCTCATTTAAATTTCCCCTCAATCCAGCAGATTATTTCCACCCTGTATTTTCAGGAAAGAAGTTGAACTGAGAGAATATATCACTTTCTGAAGGTCATGCAGACAGAAAGTGTGAGAATTCCGACTTGAACCCAGATCTGTCACCCTCAAACCTTTGACACAAAGTCCCTATCAAATTGGACCTGCATCTCATTTCTACATAAGTACTTAGTACATTCTCAGTGAACTAGCTTCGGAAATGAGGACTTGGCTGAGGGGCAATTCTTACATGTTTTGGCAGACTGAAAAGTTAAGCTGAGTCAACAGACTTGAGACTGCCAAAACAAGGTTAATTAGATTTAGGCTGCATGAATAAAAATGTAGTAGCGAGCCCACTGTGTAGGTATGGCCAGAGTACACCTGTAGTATTAGGTCTGATTTGAGACACCCAGGCTGTTATAGGGCATCAGCAAACTTGAAAGCATCAACCAGAGAAGAGCAGAGAGGATGGTATGGGGCTTGGGAGCCATAAAACGTGAAAAATATGGGTGAGATAGGGGCTATTTATTTAGCCTTGGAAAGAAAAATTCAGTTCAGTGACTGTCTTTATACCTTCTCCAAGACTGCCATATTCTGTGTGATTCTGGAGCACTGAATTAGCACCTCAAAGAAGGTGACAGAGGTAGATGTGACTCTGTGTAAGGAAGAAGATGGTGTCATTTGGAGCCAACTAGAACCAGAGTAGGTTGCTCCATAGGGAGACGTGTGCTGTGCAATGAAAAGCCATCAAGAGGGTGTTCTACAACCTTTTCAAGGATGTCAAAGGGGATAGTTAAAATAATGGCAGAGGGTAAAATTGAATTTTCGGTTTGCACTGCCAACTTGAAGGAAGTCTGAGATAATAATCTTCCTTCTTGACATCCTTCGGTGCTTGTTATCCTTCAACAAATTTTTTCTGAATATCCAGAGTCTAGTTCTTCGTGTAGTATCCCAGCTCTGACTTAACATCAGCTGTGTGACGTTGCATCACTTACCTAAGATACTGATGCCTGTCTCATCTATAAAATGGGAACAGTACTAGAACCTCTATTATGGGGTTGTTGTGAGGATTACATGCGACACTCCATGTAAAGTGCTTAGAAAGTGCCTAGTAAGTGTGTTAAGACTTCCCTGGTGGCTCAGGCGGTGAAGTGTCTGTCTACAATGAGGGAGACCTGGGTTCGATCCCTGGGTCAGGAAGATTCCCCTGGAGAAGGAAATGGCAGTCCACTCCAGTACTATTGCCTGGAAAATCCCATGGACAGAGGAGCCTGGTAGGCTACAGTCCTTGGGGTCGCAAAGAGTCGGACACGACTGAGCGACTTCACTTAGTGTTAGCTTCTGTTTTTGTAAATGTTTATCACACTGTCCTTTAGTGCTGTTTCATAATTTCCTGTGTTTTTTCCAACTGTATGGTCACTCTTGTCATAGAGTTGCTGCTGCTGCTGCTGCTAAGTCGCTTCAGTCATGTCCGACTCTGTGCAACCCCATAGATGGCAGCCCACCAGGCTCCCCCATCCCTGGGATTCTCCAGGCAAGAATATTGGAGTGGGTTGCCCTTTCCTTCTGCCATGCATAAAAGTGAAAATAAAGTCTCTCAGTCATGTCTGACTCCTAACAACCTCGTGGACTGCAGCCTACAAGGCTCCTCCGTCCATGGGATTTTCCAGGCAAGAGTACTGGAGTGGGGTGCCATTGCCTTCTCTGGTCATAGGGCTGAACATATATAATATATCAGGTACCTAACAGTCCAAAACAAAAATGAGTTTCTCTTCTTTCAAGCAACTTATAAACTTGTTTATACATTCTCAAGGAGACTTTTCAAGTTTGGTGAGATTATCACCTACAGGAAAGGTTTTATGGATTTCTCTATCTTTTAAAATGCTAAAGGGTGCTCAGATACTGTCTTCATTTGAGTTGGTTCCAATTTCCATTCATCGTTAGGAAATAAGCAAATATTTTATTTAGGATACAGAACACAGTAGTTTTATGAAAATCTATTGAATGACAGCCAGCCCTGCACTGTATACCAGGAGGAGAAAGAGTTAGGGGCAACAGCCAGGAGGAAATAGAGATAAATGACAGAATCCTTGTAGTTTGCAAGGACCTTGCAGTCTAGTGAGAGAGAGAGAGATGAGGACTCACCTAACCCACCCTTGTTTGCTTTTATACCTCACCTGTGACACCCACGTCTGTCTAGTGCGTCCTAGGCTCAGTGACTTTGAGTTCCTCCAATAAGCTAAGAGATCACCCTCCTTCCTATTGTCTTTCCTATTTGGACACTTTCTCTGCCCTTTGCATGACTGACTTCTCTCACCCCTCAGGATGCAGCTTAAATAGCATCTTTTCAGTTAGACCTTTCTTATCTTCCATGTCTAAATAGGGTCTCCACCCCACTTCCAATGGTTTTTTGTCAATATATCCCATTTGTTATGCTCATAGCACTTGCTACAATGTTTAGTTTTATGTATTTATTTCTTTGCTTCCTTATTTATTCACCTTTTCCCTCCCAAGGGCAGCGATCACATCTATTTTTATTCACTACACGTTCTCTTTCACATAGCCAAGGCTTTCAACAAACACGTACAGAGTAAATGAAAGATCCTTTCAGCACAGTGTGGTAAGCACTGGGACCGAGGTGTGTATGGTGCTAGGCACCACAGAAGACAGCCATCCTAGCCCAGTCTTGCAGATCCCAAAAGAGGGCATCGCAGAGGCTGTCATAGCCGCTTCAGTGCTCCTCAGCTCTCTTCTCATACATACCAACAGCTTCCTATCCCAAGCCTGCCATGCTCCTGGAGGGTCCCCTCTGCCTAAGGGAGCCTGCTTGGCCAACACACAGGGAAGGCCAGGAGACCCAGGAATGAATCCCCAGAAACAGCTCTCAACCAATAAGTGGTGGGTGTCGGTAGCCTGTGCATCTCAGCTTCCTTGGCTCTGGGTAGGATAACTCTGAATATGAAGTATAGTCTACAGCATTGCCATGAGGTCCAGCAGTGCTGAGTCCTGGCTGCAAAACCCTAACCTGTTCACCTGAAACTATCACAACACTGTTATTTGGCTATACTCCAATATAAAATAAAAAGTTTTTTAACAAACCCATCCAGAGGCCTGCTTCCCTGTCTTACTTCCCCACCTCCTATTGGTGCCTCCTTAGTAAACTGTTGTTTATTTGCTCAGTCATGTCTGACTGTTTGCAACCCCATGGATTGAAGAACACCAGGCTTCTCTATCCTTCACCATCTCCCAGAGGTTGCTCAAACTCATGTCCATTGAGTTCATGATGCCATCCAACCATCTCATCCTCTGTTGCCCCCTTTTCCTCTAGCCCTCAATTTTTCCCAGCATCAGGGTCTTTTCTAATGAGTCAGCTCTTTGCATTAGGTGGCCAAGTATTGGAGCTTCAGCATCAGTCCTTCCAATGAATATTCAGGACTGATTTCCTTTAGGATTGACTGGTTTGATCACCTTGCTGTCCAAGGGACTGTCAAGAATCTTCTCCAGCACCACAGTTCAAAAGTATCAGTTCTTTGGCACTTCATGGTCCAACTCTCACCTTAGTAAGTTGCTTGCATTCAAATCCTCATCTTAGGGTCAGCTTCTGGAAGATTTCAATGTAAAAGAGGACAAATGACCAAGATCTTGAAAGGCAGGTTGAGTCACTAAACAAGAGACAAGGATGCCCTTTCCAAAAAGGGCTCAAGTCCTTAGTGCAGAAAAGAGAATCAAAGCCCTATTTCCACTCAGGGGCCTTTCCTCTCCTGGGGGTCAGACTTGGTTTATGGCTGGGCCCCTGCAAGATAGCTACAGGAAAAGATAGTAAGCCATCAGCTGATCCTTAGCACATGAGATGAGCTGTTTCAGACAGTTGTTTCAGGCACAGTTCTGTACAGGTGAACAGAAGGTCCTAAATTCATGAAATAACACACTGTAACCCTGCACACTGCATTCATGAATCTTCAGCTGAAGAGCTTCTTTGTGTCTTTTTCTTTTTTGAAAAACAAGTCAGGATTCAGGAATGTGAGGTTTAACCCTGAAAAGCAAGCCTTGTACAAATGGTTCCTTGAAAGCCAGCTTGTAGCCTGTGCATAAATTTTATGATGTGTGAAGCACATGTTCAAGGAAGTATTTATTAGTAAGGCCATAAGTTAAATTAGAAAGGGTGGTTCATGCCTTAAATATTCCGTCATTTTCCATACTGTTTATGTATCCAGACCCAAGTGTGAAATTTAAGTTTGCTTTCAATGTATTCACCTGACCAATGATTTCTTCTAGGCCAATGTGTTTTCATATGGTCCCCGGTGGTGAGGTTTTGTGGTTGGGGGAGATTGGGAAAATGCTTCTAAATTACCTTTTCAACGTCAAAGTTTCTGTTCAGATATCATAGGATCTACATATAGATCATAGAATGATCCTACTGGTTGGATTTATTAAGATGAAGTTTATTTCTCCTGGAAAACTAGAGTATTTTACATTGAGGATGTTATGATGAATTTGGAAACTGGTTAGTCACAGTGCTGTCCCTGAAAATTACACTTGCCATTATCGAGTCTAGCAGTGACTCATATTAGGACACAGATGCTATGATGGGCTGTGGCCCTTGGTCACTGACTTTTGCAAAGCGGCTGCCTAGGCCCACCGAAATAGGAGCTATAGTTGGAGAACTGTAAACTTGGTAGAACTTGAAAGGTACTGTGACCAACCCCTGATAGTAAAATCCTATGAATGTGAAATTATTTATAGTACAGATTGATGCTTATATTAACAGCCTTGTTTTATCTGTAGTCTTTATGTGAATGCAGTTAACTTTTTGCATGTAAAGAGTAACATATTTATTGAAAGAATATAAGAATATTGGATATTGTGTTGGTATGTCCATGTGTGTTTGACAGCATGTGTGTGTTACTCTATAACAGGAAAATGACTCATGTAGAAAAAAAATTCATTAAAATATGCTATAAATATATTTTGATGTACATAGTGTGTACCCTAAGCAGTCCTTCTTGAATCCACAAAGTTTCCAAAATACAAAAGTTTTTAAAACATTTACATCTTGTGAAAGTGTTCTTTCCATCTCTATTTATTACATTTCCTTGCTACACAGTCACCAAAACTCTCTGGAAAGTGATAATGGCCTTAAGTAAAACCACTGGCATGGATCACTGACTTACATTGGCATTAACTTTTTAAAAAGAAGCTAGCTGATTTTTAAGCCTTGGTTCACTTCACAAAAGCAGTGAATAGCAATGCTGTTGTAGAGTTGTGCCATGAAACCTAGTTGTAAAGTTTTTTCTGCATTGAAAGTCCTGACTGGGAGCCAAGGTTTATCTTTAAACATTCATGCTTGAACATGTCCAGACGAAGTGTTTCTAATTGTAACTTTCCCTGCTTTACTTTCCATCCAGAAAGTAGATTTTCCATGTAAGGGTTAGAGTAAGCTGTGAACATTCAGACATAGGACTTAAAAATTCATGTGACAACAGTATTTCAAGGCATCAAATGTTTATTTTCTGTGTGGTTGCTAAAATTACAGACTTTGGAATTAGTCACCTGAATTTGCTTAACTAGCTCTGCAAATCATTAGCTGCAAGACTCAGCTCTCTGTTCCCTTCTCTGTAGCATGGGAATACTGAAACCATCACAGTATTCCTATAAACCCTATGATGTATATTTATTATGGATTTTCAAAAAATAATGTATGGAGAGCACCTTAGACTGCAGCTGACTCTAGAAAGTATTCAGCAAATATCAATTGTTATATTATGTATTTTCTTAGTCTCAGTTCAGTTCAGTTGAGTCGCTCAGTTGTGTCCGACTCTTTGCAACCCCATGAATCACAGCACGCCAGGCCTCACTGTCCATCACCAACTCCTGGAGTTCACCCAGACTCATGTCCATCGAGTCAGTGATGCCATCCAGCCATCTCATCCTCTGTTGTCCCCTTCTCCTCCTGCCCCCAATCCCTCCCAGCATCAGAGTCTTTTCCAATGAGTCAACTCTTCACATGAGGTGGCCAAAGTACTGGAGTTTCAGCTTCAGCATCATTCCCTCCAAAGAAATCCCAGGGCTGATCTCCTTCAGAATGGACTGGTTGGATCTCCTTGCTGTCCAAGGAACTCTCAAGCATCTTCTCCAACACCACAGTTCAAAAGCATCAATTCTTCGGCGCTCAGCCTTCTTCACAGTCCAACTCTCACATCCATACATGACCACAGGAAAAACCATAGCCTTGACTAGACGGACCTTTGTTGGCAAAGTAATGTCTCTGCTTTTGAATATGCCATCTAGGTTGATCATAACTTTCCTTCCAAGGAGTAAGCGTCTTTTAATTTCATGGCTGCAGTCACCATCTGCAGTGATTTTGGAGCCCAGAAAAATAAAGTCTGACACTGTTTCCACTGTTTCCCCATCTATCTGCCATGAAGTGATGGGACCAGATGCCATGATCTTAGTTTTCTGAATGTTGAGCTTTAAGCCAACTTTTTCACTCTCCACTTTCACTTTCATCAAGAGGCTTTTTATTTCCTCTTCACTTTCTGCCATAAGGGTGGTGTCATCTGCATATCTGAGTTTATTGATATTTCTCCCGGCAATCTTGATTCCAGCCTGTGCTTCCTCCAGCCCAGAGTTTCTCATGATGTACTCTGCGTACAATTAAATAAGCAGGGTGACAATATACAGCCTTGACATACTCCTTTTCCTATTTGGAACCAGTCTGCTGTTCCATGTCCAGTTCTAACTGTTGCTTCCTGACCTGCATACAAATTTCTCAAGAGGCAGGTCAGGTGGTCTGGTATGCCCATCTCTTTCAGAATTTTCCACAGTTGATTGTGATCCACACAGTCAAAGGCTTTGGCATAGTCAATAAAGCAGAAATAGATGCTTTTCTGGAACTCTCTTGCTTTTTTGATGATCCAGAGGATGTTGGCAATTTGATCTCTGGTTCCTCTGCCTTTTCTAAAACCAGCTGAACATCAGGAAGTTCACAGTTCCCATATTGCTGAAGCCTGGCTTGGAGAATTTTGAGCATTACTTTACTAGCGTGTGAAATGAGTGCAATTGTGCAGTAGTTTGAGCATTCTTTGGCATTGCCTTTCTTTGGGATTGGAATGAAAACTGACCTTTTCCAGTCCTGTGGCCACTGCTGAGTTTTCCAAATTTGCTGGCATATTGAGTGCAACACTTTCATAGCATCATCTTTCAAGATTTGGAATAGCTCAACTGGAATTCCATCACCTCCACTAGCTTTGTTCATAGTGATGCTTTCTAAGGCCCACTTGACTTCACATTCCAGGATGTCTGGCTCTAGGTGAGTGATCACACCATCGTGATTATCTGAGTCATGAAGATATTTTTTGTACAGTTCTTCTGTGTATTCTTGCCACCTCTTCTTGATATCTTCTGCTTCTGTTAGGTCCATACCATTTCTGTCCTTTATTGAGCCCAACTTTGCATGAAATGTTCCCTTGGTATCTCTAATTTTCTTGGAGATCTCTAGTCTTTCCCATTCTGTTGTTAGTCTACTATATGCTATTCACTACCAGACTCCTTGCATAAACTCATTGCATGGTTAACATATGACCTTCAAGGCAAATATCAGTATGGTTATTTTATAAATTAAGAGATGGATGATCAGAGAAAAGACAAAGAAACAAGCTGGTAAGAGGCAATATGATGACTCAAGCCCAAGTCTCTTTAGCTCCATGTCCTTTATTCTATTCATGTCCTATTTCATATAGTATCAATTACATGTGGCTATTTAAATTAAAGTGTGTGTGTGTGTGTGTGCTCAGTTGCATCTGACTCTTTGCTAGTCCAGGGACTGTAGCCCACCAGTCTCCTCTGTCCATAGAATTTTCCAGGCAAGAATACTGGAGTAGGTCGAGATTTCCTACTCTAGGAGATCTTCCCAACCCAGGCACCAGACCCATGTCTTTTGTGTCTCCTGCATTGGCAGGTGGATACTTTACCACGGTGCCACCTAAGAAGCCCAAATCAAAGTTTAAGTCAGTTTAAGTTAAATAAAGAAAAAAAACTCAGTCCCTCAGTTCCACTATCCATATGCCAGGTCTCAATATCCACATATTGTTAGCAGCTACAGTACTGGATGGTACAGATAGAAAATAGTTCCAGCATCTCAGAAAGTTCTACTTGACAACACTGCAGTCTGGACCTTACTATCTCTCCAGTCTGGTTTTCTCTCAATAGGATATGAGATTTTTCTTTTAAATATTATAACAAGGCTCATCAATAAATTACTTAACTCTTTGTAATAAAGACATCACACATTGTTGTAGATGACCATGTAGAGCACAGCTAATCCATCTAGCAGTCTATACAGGAATGAAAAATTTGCCCTTAGCCAGATTATTACAGTGCCCAAGAGCTGAGAACTCTTCAGCTATAGTTTAGACGATCTTTCTATTCAATAATAAGAGCCCATAATGATGGGATATCCTAAAGCCAGTATGAAAATCTCATCTACCTCAATACTCTACAGTTTTCATTTGGAGCTCAATAAGCTTAAAGTTGTTTTCAATATTTTTTAAGATTCTAGATGTAGTCCATTTAGGTGTAAGGTTTGGAAAGAGGATATAGTGATTTATCATTTTTGTTTTTAACACTGATATTTTGCCCAGGAAACTTTTCTCTTTATGGGAAGCCAAATGACTTTTCTATCTAGGTAGCCAATAAGCAGTATTTATGACATTGATCACCTTCTTTTCACAGACCCTTATGATGGGTATCAAATATTACAATCTGGAGACTATAAATGCAAAGGCCAAATAGGAGTGGCAAAGCAAAAAACCATAAAATCCAATATTCAAAAGTCAAGCAGATCTCCTCTTTGAATAGAAGCTCTTTCACATAAATCCAACTCTTGTTAGAGAGCAGAGTGGTACAGCTCAAGCATGCTGGGCCCATAAAAACCAGCTCTGTTTGATTTCAGCAGAAATAGCTGAGGCATGAGGGACAGACATGGGAAACGTCATGTGTTTAAAAGAATAACTGGCATCATAGAAGGAGCATTAATAAGGGATCAGAAGATCTGTTATCTCCACAGTATCTTGAATGTAATTCAACTGTAGCATCCAACAAACTGTGTGCTTTTGTTTGGTTTGTCACCTATGAGTCTGTCTAATCCATACTGTTGTAGGTGGCTAACTTTCACTATTTTGCTGCTTTTACTTATTTTTTTATCAATTTTTATTATAGTTGCTTTACAACATATTGTGTTTTAATGGTCAGCTTCCATGTCCAATCTTCCATAAACCATGAGTTCCTGAAGACTTACTGCTATCACAATGTCTCTCAATATAGCAAAATATTAGGCTTATTGAGGGCTTCCCTGGTGGCTAAGTCAGTAAAGAATCCACCCGCAATGCAGGAGACCCAGGTTCAATCCCTGGGTCAGGGATATCCCTTTGAGAAGGAAATGGCAACCTACTCCAATATTCTTGCCTGAGAAATCCCATGGACAGAAGAGCTTGGTGGGCTACAGTCCATGGGGTCGCAGAGTCAGATACAACTTAGCAACTAAACCACTACCACCAAACACCACCATCAGGCTTATTGAAAGAATAAACCATCAGAAAATTATTGGGTAGCTAATAGAATCAAGAAACACCAATAATGTGTTTACACCCTCCACCCCCCAAAAAAAATTATGATTATATTCCAAATCATTTTAATCTCATTATTACCACTTTAGCCAGCCTGCTCTGGCAAAACAACATGGCCCATCTTTTCCTCCCCATGGACAGCATTTGCTGACTCCCATGAACAAGTTGACCCCAGATAAAGCTTCTTACCAGTTGAAATAAGAGAAAGCAGGGGCGGTTCCTATCATGGCAAACACTGCCCCCCTCCCCCCAACCCCCAGGGATAGGCTGTTTTAACACATCACTCTCATTTTCTCTCTATTTGGAATTGAGTAATTTAACTTGGCTGTTAAAAATGCACAGTATTTCAAGGCTATTTCTAAGCAATATCCTGACAGAGAAGCCCTAAGGACATATGTATCAAGAACCATCCACAAGCTACACATTCTCTTGACAAAGTGCTATAGTGAATACCAGTCATGGGTCTTGCACAGTGACAGGCAGAAAGCCTGAGTACACTGGCCTGGCTCCAAGGAAGAAGAGCTGGCAATTTGGTTATTTCTAATATGATTGAACTTTAGTCTGTCCCATGATAGATCAAAGGTCAGCTTCAATGAACTAGTTCCTTCTCTGAAGTTCTCATTGTACGTTAAAAACAGTGTTTTTAACACTGGTTTCTCCTTTTTCATAATTCACAGAGTGTCAGTACTGGGGCTCAGAGTTCCAGCTGCCTACTCTGGATTTTGAAGATGTTTTAAAAAATGATGAGCACGCATACAGGTGGCTCTCCAGCCTCAAGAAGGTCGGCATCGTGCGACTCACAGGAGCAGCTGACAAACGAGGAGAAGTTTTAAAACTCGGGAAAAGGATTGGTTTCCTTTATCTCACATTTTATGGGTGAGTCACCAAATAGTTGGTATTCTGCCATGACAGAGAGAGTTGGATATATTTCTCAGGCAGAGGACTCTTTTGATTGATGATATAAAAATGTCTACACTGTTTTGAACAGGAAGTAAAATGAGAGTCTAAAAAGTGGGATTTCTGTGAGCATGACTGGAATGACATCAGACACCAAAGATAGGGTAGTTAAAGGTGAAGAGTTTGTTTGCTAAGGCCACCACAACAGAATATCACAGATTGGGTGGCTTAAACAGCTGAAGTTTATTTCCTCCCAGTTCTAAAGGCTGAAGTCCAAGATCAAGGTCTTGGCAGCTATGGGCTTCACAGGTGATGCAATGGTAAAAAATCTACCTCCAGTGTTGGAGATGCAGGAGATTTGGGTTTGATCCCTGGATTGGGAAGATCCCCTGGAGGAGGAAATGGCAACCCACTCCAGAATTCTTGCCTGGGAAATCCCATGGACAGAGGAGCCTGGTGGGCTACACTCCACAGGGTCACAGAGTCAGACACAACTGAGTGAGCACACACGTACATTGGCAGGTGTGGTTCTTGGTGAACGCTCTCCTCCTTGCAGTTGGCCACTTTGTCACTGTATCTTCATATGGCCTTTCCTCTGGGTATCTGTACTCTTGGTATCTCTTCCTCTTATAAGGACATCAGTCCTATTGGACTAGGGCTCCACCATTGAGATTTCATTTAACCTGGAGTCCCTGTCAGCCCAGTGATTAGCACTCCACACTCTCACTTTAGAGGGCCTGGATTCAATCCCTGGTCCAAAAAAAAAAATTTCATTTAACCTTAATCTCCTCCTTAAAGCCTCTTACTCCAAATATAGTCGCATTGAAGGTCAGCACGTCATCATATGAGTTTGGGGAAGACACTATTCAGTCCACAACAGGTGAGATCGAAGACTGTTTCTGCAACATGTTTTAAAAATATTCAGCTTTACAAAAGTGAAAGTTGATTCAGTTTTACCTCCCAAGAGTTGGTGCAAAATTAAGTTGGGACCTGAGGAAGTGAAACCAGCCAGCAGATGTGTTAGATAAAACTAACGAGCAGAAAATTAAGTCTACACACTTTAGCAAGTAACAGGAAATATTATAATCGATTTTAACTTTGGAACAAAAGGCTGTTTGCATAAGAATTGCCTGGAAGGTAACATTCATTATGGATAATAAAACACTAACAACGGGAAACACTTATCTGGAAATGGGGGCATTCATTAGGGTAAGCCTGTCATTTGAGATGAATACACTTATTCCTGGGCTCAGGGTAGAGGGCACTAAAAGCGAAAAGGACCTCCAAAAGGCAAAGGTCGCAGGCTGGTAGCACACAGGCAGTATTCAGATGTGTTTTGTTTGGCCCACATAACGTTGAAAGAAAATGAAATTAGTCATCTCCCATCAAAAACTGGGAAAGTTTACATTAAATACAGATCTGACTTTTCTTGAAAAATCAAATATAGCAACAACTGAGTTTAACCCCCTGCTTGCCAACAACCTGCAGGAGATATAGATATAGATATAGATATAGATATATATAAAGGCTGAATCCTGAAGCGAGCACATTCCACACCCCAGTTTCACACATTCTGTCCCCACTCCTGCCTCAGACCTGCAAGGCCCTGCCAGTCTTTGACTTTGCCCCTAGGTCAGCTAATCGAGGGCAAGACCTCATCTGCAGGTAATCAGAAGGTCAAAAATCTTCAGTCAGACTTCTCTGGTGGTACGGGGGTGAGAATCTGCCTGCCAATGCAGGGACACATTTTTTGATCCCTGGCCCAGGAAGATCCCACATGCTATGGAGCAACTTAGCCCGTGTGCCGCAACTACTGAGCCTGCACTCTAGAACCGGGAACTGAAACTATGGAGCCACGTGCCTCATCTACTGAAGCCCAGGTGCCCTAGGGCCCGCGTTCCACAACAGGAGAAGAAACTGCTGTGAGAAACTCATGCATCACAACAAAGAGTAGCCCCCACTCACTGTAACTACAGAAAGACTCATGAACAGCAGTGAAACCCAGAGCAGCCAAAAACAAAACAAATTTAAAAGTTTTAAAAATATTCAGTCCCCAGTGATTTGAACAAGTTTATTCATGGAAGAAGACTATCATGTTTAAGCTTGAATTACCTAGTCTCCATTCCCACCCCAGGAAGTTACAACTACTATCAGCAAATTTGTTGTACAAAATTTTTATCTGCTCTACATCTGCAAGAATTGAAGCTGCCTTTAGAGAAGGCAATGGCACCCCACTCCAGTACTCTTGCCTGGAAAATCCCATGGACGGAGGGGCCTGGTAGGCTGCAGTCCATGGGGTCGCTAGGAGTCGAACACAACTGAGCGACTTCATTTTCACTTTTCACTTTCATGCATTGGAGAAGGAAATGGCAACCCACTCCAGTGTTCTTGCCTGGAGAATCCCAGGGATAGGGGAGCCTGGTGGGCTGCCATCTATGGGGTCACACAGAGTCAGACATGACTGAAGCAACTTAGCAGCAGCAGCAGCAACAGCAACCAGGCCTGACCCTGCTTCGCTTCCAAGATCAGATGAGATCGGGTGCATTCAGATGGTAAAGATTCTGCCTGCAGTGTGGAACGGAGAAGGCAATGGCACCCCACTCCAGTACTCTTGCCTGGAAAATCCCATGGATGGAGGAGCCTGGTAGGCTGCAGTCCATGGGATCGCTAAGACTCAGACACGACTGAGTGACTTCACTTTCACTTTTCACTTTCATGCATTGGAGAAGGAAATGGCAACCCACTCCAGTGTTCTTGCCTGGAGAATCCCAGGGACGGGGGAGCCTGGTAGGCTACTGTCTATGGGGTCACACAGAGTCGGACACGACTGAAGTGACTTAGCATGCATGCATGCAGTGTGGAAGACCCAGGTTCTATCCCTGGGTTGGGAAGATCCCCTAGAGAAGGAAATATTCTTGCCTGGAATTGCACTCCAGTATTCTTACCTGGAAAATCCCGTGGATGGTGGATGTAGCCTGGGAGGCTACAGTCCATTGGGTCGCAACGAGTCAGACATGATAGAGCAACTTCAGAGATAACAGCAGTTGAAACAGACAAAGGAGAGTTTTAAAATTAATAACAGCTTCGACTGTATTATTTGGTCTTTATTTTTCACAACTTTTTGAAATAGATGTTATCTCTGAGTTCCTTTTGGAAACTGGGGCCCAGAGAATTAAACTATATCCCCAAGGTCCTACAGATAGTAAATAAGGAACCAAAGCTAGAATCTGGATCTGTTCAAGCCCTGGGCTTCCTAATCTACCTCACTAACAATAACAATATGAAGGAAGAACATGGAAAAGATGCTTTCAGGCACTGGAGGTAAACAGACCACTTCAAAACCAATCTTTTCTATGTTGTTTTACTTCATTTTTACTTGCTGACATCAGACTTTTGCATTGATGCCAACACATTTCATAAGTTCATTACAGTGGCCAAATTTGGGGGCTCTGTTACACTTGCCTAACTCCCACCTCCATGCATCACACTAAGGGTCAGATTCTTAGTCCTGATTTATGGCTTGTGTTTTGTTTTGTTTGTCAAAGTCTTAATAACTCAGCCACTGATCTCATATTGAGCAATTTACTGGAATAAATACTAAAGGCTTGTTGTCCAAACAAATCAGACTTCCTACTACTATTCCACTTCCTTTGCCCAAGATCTTTGCATCTGACCAAATTGTGTGTGTGCAAGGTCGTGTCCAACTCCACGTGAGTCCCCTGTGGACTGTAGCCTGCCAGGCTTCCCTGTCCATCGAATTCTCCAGGCAAGAATATTGGAATGGGTTGCTGTGCCCTCCTCCAAGGGATATTCTCAACCTAGGGATCAAATCTGCATCTATGATATCCCCTGCATTGGCAGGCAGGATTTTTACCAATAGCGCCACCTGGGATGCCCTGACCAAATAGGTTGCCTACTAAATCTCACCTTCAGCAGATGTCTTCCCTAAGACTCTCCAACTATACCACACTCCAGGACATGCCTTTCTTTCTACTTTACTTCTTTTTCCACTAATGATAACCAAAATCTCTTTTTTTGGTGTTTTTTATTTTTGGTAATTTCTAATCCCCAACTTCAAGAACTTACAGAAAACAGTTTTGCTGTTGCTGCTATTGTTGTTGTAGCTTAGATTTTGTTTGCTTATTTGCTTTGGGAGGGGGGTTGGCAACAGAATGAGAAAACTAATGTTTTCCCCAAAGTTATTTGCCTTTTCTATATTGAAGTTAGGGTAACATGAGATTTTTAAAAAGAAGAGATATTTAGGACAATGTTTCTCAACCTAGGCTGCACAGTGGAATAGCCAATTAAAAAAAACAAAAACAAAAACAAAAACATCTGAGTCCCATCTCCAGAGATTTTTTTTTTTTTAAAACAAGACTTGGATTTGGCCTGGGTAGCAGGAATTTTAAAACTCAGCAGGTGATACTCATTTGCATCAAAGGTCTTAAGCCTCTGGTTGAGAGAAAGGGTAGTTCAAGAGAAGGCAGGTCTCAGTTGATATAGAGCTTGGGTTCTTTACAACCTCTGAATTCTCACAATTATGTAACTAAACAGAACTTGTCATGTTCTTCTTGGTACTGTGGTAATGCCTGGACATGACAACTTTATAACATAATCCGTAGCTGCCTTATACAGGGTCTCTCCCTTTCATATCTTTATTTCTCTTCTGGCCTTACTCTTGTTTGAAAAATAACTGGTTGGTGAGTGAACGGAAAGAATAAATGAAGGCAATAAATAATGGAGACGAGGGACTGCCAAATGTATGAGAGGGACAGAGAAAGGAAAATGGGGAATGTTAAAGGTAAACTTTGCTTTCCATAGATTTTTCAAGAGCCTGGTTTCTACTCTTACTCACATGCCAAAAACAATAATAGCTTACTATTTCACACTTGCTTGCCTTGGGAAACTAATACCCACCTAGTACTTTTCCTTTCAAATAGGGTTACTAGTTCGGACACGACTGAGCGACTGAACTGAACTGAACTGAACTGAAACTGAGAATTATAGTATCTGATTTGGGGTTCTGACTGTTATCTCCATTCTTATATGATTGGCTGGATAAATAAAAATAGTAGATTCCAGAACTTTGTGTAGTCTTAGTATATAGTAGGCAAGGAATAAATATTTAATGAATAAATTCTCACCTAGGTTTAAAAGGACTGTAAAGCAGTAGATGAATGCAATAATTATTAGAGGATTTCATAATTATAAAATTGTATTCACCTGAATCAAAATGGCAACAGCTTTGAGGGTAAAGCTTACATCATGTTCCACATGTGTATTTTCTCAGATACTTGTCATTTTTTTAACCGTGCGTCATCTAGATGATATTTTTTCATGCAGCCATGTGAAATGCTCAGTAAGCTTACTGCCTTAATGATGAAATCTTTCCTGGGAGAAAAGAATAAGATTTGGTAAAGAAACTCCCATTGTCAGTTTTGTCAAATATATATAAATGTGGAGCAGTATGTAAAAAGATAACATTTTCAGGAGGATTTAAACCTTTGACTTGGGGCAACATAGTTTTTCAAAGTTAAGGCCAAAAACCTCATCCCACGTCCCTGACCCCCACCCCAAAGGAATAAAAATAGCTTTCTGGATCTTTTCTTTATTGAAGAAATTATATGAATTTTATGACATAATTTAACCCAATGGGAAATAGTCATTGGGTTAAACACTCCACTGCCACTGTCAAGTTAGAATAAAGCATTCAAGGAAGCATCCCATAGAGTAAATCTGAAAATAAGTATAATCAATGAAAGAGAATGTCTTGGTTGGCGGTATTGTCCTACACATCCATGCAACAATTGAATACTTTGCCATGTGCAAAACACCACACCAGCATTTTGTTCTGAGCCAGATTTGGGTTTCTACTTATGCAAAATTATCTTTGGTGATTCTTGTATGTGGTGCTGGTGGTTTAGTCTCTCAGCTGTGCCCAACTCTTGTGATCCCATGGGCTGACTGTAGCCTTGCCAGCCTCCTCTGTCCATGGGATCATCCAGGCAAGAATACTGGAGTGTGTTGACATTTCCTTCTCCAATTCTTGTATGTGGATGAATGTAAATAGTTGAGTTGACTTCATCTAGATAATGTAGAACAATTAGTGAAAGTTGCTCAGTTGTGTCCGACTCTTTGTGACCCCATGGACTATACAGTCCATGGAATTCTCCAGGCCAGAGTACTGGAGTGGGTAGCCTTTCCCTTCTCCAGGGGATCTTCCCAACCCAGGGATTGAACCCAGGTCTCCCACATTGCAAGTGAATTCTTTACCAGATGAGCCACAAGGGAAGCTTATAGAACAATACATATCCCATAAAACCAAGGAATAAACTATCAAGGAATCCTCGACTTTTGGCATTACAAATGAGGGAACAAGACAGGCAATATATGCCAACAATAATTAAAAGGTAGCATAGAGCTAAAGGATGGTGCTCTCCTGGTCTGCTGAAAGCATGGTGATAATGGGGTGATATTCAGCTATTAATATGCCAACTGGAGAGAAGGAAGCCAGGGCTCCTCAAATTTGCACAGGCTGCTGCTGCTGCTAAGTCACTTCATATCCTACTCTGTGCAACCCCATAAACAGGAGTCCACTAGGCTCCCCCTTCAAGAACACTGGAGTGGGTTGCCATGCTACCAGTGTATAAACAGATGTGATATTAATACATACATATTTAATTACAACTGTATAATTCCGTACAGCTCCTTCTCCCCACCACAAGCTAACTCAACATATATGCAAACCATTTTATCCACCAATGAAGCTGGCAAGGGAACAACTACAGCCATAGTTCTTTTCTCACTTTGCTAGGATTGCTTTTCCCCCTTCATGCTTCACCTTCTTTCTGGCATGCACCTCCCTCACTTTTCCATCTCCCTGCCTTAATCCTGTCTACAAACAGCCTGTTCCAAGTCCTCTGTTTTTGGCTCCTTTTCGGTCTTTCATGCCCTTCTTGCTTGGCCTACTCATCTTTCTCTTCCTCTATTCTAACCACCACTCACACTACATCTTCCCTTGCTCTAGCAGCCTCTGCGACTCTAGGGAAGAGAACTCCTTTCCCAGCTTCAGCTCTACCAGCACCTCATTCTCAATCCTGGGCATTAGAAGAAAACAAAATATTAATAAGTACTTTACTCCACTTCCTATGAGCCAGTTTTGCATTCTGAATGGCTTATCCAGAAAAGAGAGTTGAAAAGTCTCCTCTCTCCCATATCTGTATATTCATAGCATCTAGTTAGGCATTTTCCTGTTTCTTGTAAGAGATTCCATTGTTATGGATAATGCATATAGTGTGGAAAAAAAGGAACTATTCTGTTGTAAGATATCACTACTGCTTGTTGGACTGTAGTAATGTTTACTGGTCATTGTCTTTTGAAACTCTAAAATATATGACGACACTGAGAAGTTCAGATGGTCTTCCCTAAAAAGGCAAAAACATAACCTGAGAGTTCCTTCTCTAATTAGTTGGACAACTAACGTGTGTGTGTGACAGAGATGGGGTAGGGGAAGAGGATTCAACATCGTATTTTATGAAGTGTTTACCATTAGCCTCATGTATTAACGAGTTATCTTGCTGCTACTATAGCCAGGACAACCTTTGACAATAAGTTTATTCATCGCCATTGCTACTTCATACTGAACTTCTTTCAGGTAGGAATGGTGGCCTGATTAGGCCACCACCTTTCTTTAGATCTAGCTTGGTGCTTCACACGCATTTATCTCTCAGGAAATGTTAATGAAAGGGAATATAAGCTATGATGTTAAGGAATTCCATTTGATTAAGACATCAAAAATTCTTTTTTAGCATTATCGACATTTATCAGTCCTCAGTTAGAAAATTAACCTCATGAACAACTCACTAGAAAGTCAACCAAAAGAGAACACAAATTTCAACCTTAGCTAGCAAGATTCCTTTCCGCAAGTTCAGTTCTTTCTTCTTTCCAAGAATGTTTTATTTTCTAGCACAAGCAAGATGCAGTAACACATGCAACAAGGATTAGACTAATAAGATTAATAATACATTTTTCTGGAACAGTAACATCAGGGGTAAAATAAAGATGGTAAGAAAGAAATAAAAGAAAAGAAATTTCTGGATTTTGGTGGTAGCCAATTTTTATCTTGTAGAGACAAGCATGAACGTGATATAAATATTGAATAAAACTTATAAGGTCACAAACTGTAGTGGGAAAATATAAATATTTTGAAACACTTCATTTCAAAAAGTTTAGGAAAGAATTAAGGACTGAACACCCCAGACCATCTGTATTGCCTTACTGCCCTGAGAGCTGCCCACAGGACCAATAAGGAAACAGAGCTTAATCATGGCTTCACCACCACCTATTTGTAAGTGAAAAATTAGTCTAAACTTCTCATGTAATTTCCCAGAGTTCTATCATTCTCTTCTAGTGAAGACTTGTTTCTCTTTTCTAAGGGAGTGTTTTAATACCGATCAGGCTCTTCGAGGCCTTTGGATGAAAAGTTGCTGGAAAAAAATGTAAAATGCTACTATTACTGCTGACATTTGCATCTGCATGAATGCCTTGCATGCAGGCTTCATCAGATGAATCAAAAAATATCAAACAGCAAATGTTTCTGTTGGGCTGTTTGTCAAATACACTAGCCAGGCCAGTTAAGAATTAGCAATATTGAAGTGGCCTCTGGGGAAAACAAATATATCTCCCATCCAGCATTCACTGGATTTCTGCTAGCATTTCTGTAAGCCAGCCCAGCAGCATTTCACACATTAACTTGTTTTAGAGATTGAGGATGTACGAGTGAAAATATGATTATTTGGCATCTGGACCCTTAGAAATTACTCCTACTGTTAGTACTCCCTCCAAATCTGACTTTGAAACAGCTACTTGTTTGATGTACTTGTTACTATAAAACATTTCTAAAGTGTGGGGACTGAGAAGGGAAAGGAAAAACAAGTTTACCCATTTTGCTGACGTTTCTAGCCAAGCAATTGCTTCAGAAAACCACACAGCCCTTCTTGGATAAAAATGGCTTCTGAGTTAGAAAAGACCAATCTAGAAGCAATTCAGACTTGAGAAGAAAACAAAGAAATCTTGTCTGAGTTCTGAATTGAGTTGTAATTTCATCCTACTTTGTGAAAAATTTGCACTGAGATTTCTTAGTGAGTTGTTTTAAATTTAGCACAGTATTTGAGGATGGGAGGGAGGGTATTTAAAATGTGTACTCTTCTGAGTATTAGGGTTTCCTAAGCAGGACAGCATGCTAAGTTGTTTCAGCCATTGTGAATCCCAGTTTATGTTATCAGCCAAGAGCCAGTCCCTGGAGTTCCTTCTGTAATATTAGGTTTTGCAGTTAATGCCAACAAAACCACTTGAGTATGAGGTCATCTCATGAATGAAAGGAAAAATAATTTCTCTGTCTCATGCTCCTCTAGAAATCACTTGAGGAAATTTATAAGCTACCCTAATAAAGCAGTTGCTTCTCCACAAGCCCTCCGATCCCCGTTACCTCCTTGGTAATACTCTATGATGTCAAGACCAGCAGCTGCTGTTACTGAGGTGTGAGAAAATAGTTTTCCATTAAGCACCTTTTATGTGCTAAGTATTGAACTCCATGCTCTACATCATGAATCTTGACAATTCTGATAAGAATCATTATCCCCATCTTAAAGGTAAGGAAACTGAAGCAGAACAATCAGTTGCTAACTCAGGTTTACTTGACTCAGCCGTCTGCAATCTTGCCTGTACACCATGCTACTATGAGTGGTTTGTTGTTATTAACATTTTCTCATAGTTCCTAGTGCCATAATAATCATTGACTATCAAATGTGGCTTCTACTCGTATTGCAAGCCCAGAGGCAGGAAAGTAATTTGACAGCCCTATGTGGAAAGTCCTCAAACTAAACCATAATGACAGCATCAGAATATGCATTCCTTCCCTTCTTCTCTATTAAGCTCAAATAATAGCCAACTGTTTATGCAAAGGGAAGATGACAATTGACAAAGAATCAGATAACTTGTTACAAGAAAAGATTGTTTATATTTTAATCTTTCACATTATTAATTAAACTATCATCCAGTTCTTGCTCTGGTGAAATAAATTAAGCAGTTTTCCATCCCCCAACCCCCCAAAAAACCATTACATATGCTTAATGTGGAATTCTCATAGATTTTTTTTTGCAATGGATTGCATTCTAAGTTTTTTATAATGAAGGCCTTTTGAACTTTGAAGCAAATTGCTGTAACTGTTTATGTTTTTAAAGGTAGTTGTCATCTTCCTATCATTTATGTGTGTTCAGTCCCCTGCTGCTGCTGCTGCTAAGTCGCTTCAGTTGTGTCCGACTCTGTGCAACCCATAGACGGCAGCCCACCAGGCTTCCCGTCCCTGGGATTCTCCAGGCAAGAACGCTGGAGTGGGTTGCCATTTCCTTCTCCAATGCATGAAAGTGAAAAGTGAAAGTGAAGTCGCTCAGTCGTGTCCGACTCTAGCGACCCCATGGACTGCAGCCTACCAGGCTCCTCCGTCCATGGGATTTTCTAGGCAAAAGTACTAGAGTGGGGTGCCATTTGTCCAATTCTTCATGACCCCATGGACTGCAGCCTGCCAGGCTCCTCTGTCCATGGGCTTTTTTTCAGTCAAGAATACGGGAATGGGTTGCCATTTCCTCCTCCACAGAATCCTCCCGACCCAGGAATCAAACCCTCATCTCATTCATTGGCAGGAAGATTCTTTACCACTAAGCCACCTGGGAAGCCCATCTTCAACTTGATTGCTGAGAGTATTATTAACCTTTAAAAATAGATGATAAAAAAAATACTTCTCATGGTAGAATATAATATGGATAGAGAAAAATCACATAAAACAAATGTATAGTTTAATGAATTACTAAGGCAAACACTCTTAAATACCATCCAGGTCAAGATAGAACAGGGGCAGCCACTCTACAACCCACCCACAAGTCCTAACCAATCACAAACCTTCCTTTTCTCCCCCCATGTAATAGCTCCCTTGAATTTTAAGGTATTCACTACCATATTCACTTACATATTTTTCTAGTTTAAAGTATGATCACCCCAGTGTGACTCCCTTATCACTAAAGTTTGGATTCCCAACTTTTTAGTTTTCTGATACCTTTTTTCCTCACCTAACAATTGATTCTTTTTGTAAATATAAATTTGTTCATCAGCACCAGTGCTACACCAATGTATTTCTATTCACTTTAGTTGCCTGAAGCCCATTCTCTTGTAAATTTCTCTGGAAGAACTCATGGGAACAATATTCTCTGAATTCTTGCATGTTGAAAGCAGCTTAAGAACTTTATACTTGAAAATCAGCTTGGCTAAATATAAAATTCTTGGCTTATAACATCTCTAATATGTCCATATGATTTTATTAGTAATTTCTTTTCCTTGTAAGTAATTTGGTATTTCTACCTAGATCCCCTCAGAAGATTTTTTTTTTTTTCGAGAGTACTGATTTTATAGACTATGTCTTGGTGTTGGTTGCTCTGAGGCAACTTTTTCAGAGAGTGTTTGATGATCTTTCAATGCAAAGTGTCAAATATAACTTTTTTAATTTTAAGCCTTTTTTAAATTGTAGTTTCTAGAACTTGCTGTTTTTTAATTTGGGTTTCTTCTTTTGAGGACATCTATTATGTATATATTAAATCTTCTTTGCCTATCCTCTTTTTTTTTTAATTTTATTTTTTATTTTTATTTTATTTTATTTAGCTTTACAATATTGTATTGGTTTTGCCAGATATCAAAATCTTTATTTCTTACTTTCTCTATAATACTTCTTATCTCTTCCCTCTTTTTGACATTTAAATTCTTCTCCCTTTCATCTTCTAGCTATCTAAAGGCATTATTTGTTATGCTTATTTGATCTTGCATTTCTTCTAATTTAGCCTTCCTTTTTAAAAAAAATTTTAATTTTTTTCCTTTCTGAGTATACCGCCCCATTTTTAGTTTCTAATTCTTATGTGAGTTATTCTTTCATGTAGTGAATCAGAGTTTTCTGGATTCATCAGAAGTAATTATATGTAGAAAACAAATTAGAAATAGGGATAATTATAATATTTTATGCTCATCTTTTGGGGTCATATCCTTCTGGTACATATTGTCTGTGGGTGTGCTATTTTGATTTATTCTTTCCCTCTAAAAAATAAATATGAAACTAAAACTTAATCATTTCTGTGTTGCTCATTTTTATAAAAAATTTGTTTTCTTAACTGTTAAAAGGGTATATGATTCAGAAATCTTTTGTAATTTATGGTTTTATGCCAGATATCACAGTGATGTCTGATAATATTCTTTTTCTCCTTCTCCCAGTCCTTCTCTTTTGCTTTCATCCAGATCTTTGTCCTTTGTCCCTGTAATATTCAATTTGGGGTCTTTTTCTTGGAAGGGAGCTTTATCATGGAAGGGAGTTTGGTAAGTTTTTAGAGTTTATGGGGCCCAGACTATTCCAACTCCTTACCATAGACCTCTTGTATTCAGCCATACTGGAATGTGAAAAACCTCTCCCGGACTTAATTGTCATTCGCAAATTGCCCCACTGCACTTTCCAGTGAATATGTTTGTGATTTGGGAATTTTCCAGATCCATCAGATATCTAGAACCTTCTCTCTGCTTCCTCCTACACAATTGCTGATACCATGTATTATGGCTTTGGAGGGTCCATCTCTATACCCTAATAGAATGAGATTCTTTTGTAAGACTTTGCAGGGGTATAAGAGAATCAGAAATGTGAAGGGAAGCCAAGAACAGCCATGGAGCAAATCCTCTTGGTCCAGCCCACTTGACATCCTCTCTCTCATCCTCTGGTAGACCATATTCTCTCCCTCCACTGGGCCTTCTCATAAGCTATTTTTTTCTGGCTGTGATGACCCTTATCAGTCCAGTTCACTTGCTCAGTCGTGTCCAACTCTTTGCAACCCCATAGACTGCAGCACACCAGGCCTCCCTGTCCATCACCAACTCTCAGAGTTTACTCAAAGTCATCTCCATTGAGTCAGTGATCCCATCCAACCATCTCATCCTCTGTCATCCCCTTCTCCTCTCACCTTCAATCTTTCCCAGCATCAGGGTCTTTTCAAATGAGTCAGCTCTTCATATCAGGTAGCCAAAGTATTGGAGTTTCAGCTTCAACATCAGTCCTTCTCATGAACATTCAGGACTGATTTTCTTTAGGATGGACTGGTTGGATCTCCTTGCAGTCCAAGGGACTCTCAAGAGTCTTCTCCAACACCACAGTTCAAAAGCACCAATTCATAGGTGCTCAGCTTTCTTTAGCGTTCAACTCTCACATCCATACATGACTACTGGAAAAACCATAGCCTTGATGAGATGGGCCTTTGTTGGCAAAGTAATGTCTCTGCTTTTTAATATGCTGTCTAGGTTGGTCATAACTTTCCTTCCAAGGAGTAAGCATTTTTTTATTTCATGGCTGCAGTCACTATCTGCAGTGATTTTGGAGCCCAAAAAAGTAAAGTCTGACACTGTTTCCACTGTTTCTCCATCTATTTGCCATGAAGTAATGGAACCAGATGCCATGATCTTAGTTTTTTGACTGTTGAGCTTTAAGCCAACATTTTCACTCTCCACTTTCACTTTCATCAAGAGGCTCTTTAGTTCTGTCATCTGCATATCTGAGGTTATTGATATTTCTCCCGGCAATCTTGATTCCAGCTTGTGTTTCTTCCAGCCCAGAGTTTCTCATGATGTACTCTGCATATAAGTTAAGTAAGCAGGGTGACAATATACAGCCTTGACATACTCCTTTTCCTACTTGGAACCAGTCTGTTGTTCCATGTCCAGTTCTAACTGTTGCTTCCTGACCTGCATACAAATTTCTCAAGAGGCAGGTCAGGTGGTCTGGTATGCCCATCTCTTTCAGGATTTTCCACAGTTGATTGTGATCCACACAGTCAAAGGCTTTGGCATAGTCAATAAAGCAGAAATAGATGTTTTCCTGGAACTCTCTTGCTTTTTCAATGATCCAGCAGATGTTGGCAATTTGATCTGTGGTTCCTCTGCCTTTTCTAAAACCCAGCTTGAACATCTGGAAGTTCACATATTGCTGAAGCTTGGCTTGGAGGATTTTGAGCATTACTTTACTAGCATGTGAGATGAGTGCAATTGTGCAGTAGTTTGAGCATTCTTTGGCATTGCCTTTCTTAGGGATTCAATGAAAACTGACCTTTTCCAGTCCTGTGGCCACTGCTGAGTTTTCCAGATTTGCTGACATATTGAGTGCAGCACTTTCACAGCATCATCTTTTAGGATTTGAAATAGCTCAACTGTAATTCCATCACCTCCACTAGCTTTGTTTATAGATGACCTTTATGCTTCTAGGTAAATCCTACCCGATCTTCATGTCTCTACTTGATGGTCATTTCTTCACTTTCATAACATCTTGTAAGTTAACTTTGGAAGATAAATCACACTAATTTGTCTTCCCCATAGACTATCAGTTTCATGAGGTGCAAGTACCATGTCTATTCAATTCTCCATCCTCAGTTCCTGGCCTCTAGTATATCCCTAAAAATAGTACTGGAAACATAAGTAACTAGAGGTCTAAAGAGTGACTGCATCCAGGAAGTCACATGTGGAAATGTCACAAATATAATTAGAAATAATAAGCAATAGGATATTCCTTTGGATGGTTAACTATACAACTTTTTAGTTTATTTTAGCTAGAAGAGCATTTTCTATGTTAAAATTTAAAAACAAAAACAATACATGACCATTATATTTTTGACCCAATGGGATATATAATGATGTTTCAAAAGGGTATTTTTTCTTAATCTGACCAGAAGAACTTGCAGTATCAGAGGTTGTAGCTGCTAGGGACAATAAATCTAGGTGGCAGGTTTAGAACATCCTTTCATATAAGTACTACTTCAAAAAAGAAAAAGATTACAAATAAATTTAGCTTGATCTTCCAAGTATGAGCCACTAACCAAAAGAGTATAAATTCATCACCAAAAGTATAAAGACAAAAAATCTATCAAAAGCTAAACTTAAGCATTCCATACATATTGAAGGATTCAAATTCATCACAAAACACTATTAATATTATGAAATACCATAGTATCTATGAATGGTCATTTAGATTAGGGTAAATCTAGTAAATTAGCACTCAAACCAATTCCACGAAATACTGTCTTAAAATCATGATTTTAATGTACAGAAGCTTTTAACAAACTCTTAAATAGATAAAAAATATAAGGGAAAGTTCTAATTATTAATAAATGTTTAGAATGACATGAACAGCTCAGTGAAAATACATAGGTTTATTTAATGTAGTCTTTGGCAAAAACTTCCCCGGTGGCTCAGATGGTAAAGTGTCTGTCTACAATGAGGGAGACCTGAGTTCGATCCCTGGATCAGGAAGGTCCCCTGGAGAAGGAAATGGCAATCCACTCCAGTACTACTGGCCTGGAAAATCCCATGGACAGAGGAGCTTGGTAGGCTACAGTCCATGGGGTCGCAAAGAGTCGGACACGACTGAGCAACTTCATTTTCACTTTGGCAAAAACAGTATTATTCATTCAGTGACAATTACCTGCCCCAGGGCAATGCCAACAGGTCTATACCACTGGATATAGATGCTACACTGAGCCTGCTTCCCCAGTTTTAGAACAATCTGGTGCTCCACTTCTGTTGCATCATAACTCCTGATAATCTGCTTTAGTTGTTGCCTTACTTAGATCCAAAGAATACATCACTAATGAGAGGTGCATTTGTAAGTACACCCTAATCTCACTAAGGCCCACAAGTGGGCTTTTAAAAAATGCTTTTTACATAGGCCAATGCATCATGTTTGCATTTATTTCTGCTGTGTTTTATTGGAGATTTGGATTTGAAAAGGATAAGTGAAAACTTAGAGTCATAGACAATCAGCAGCAGCCTTCCTGGCATGATTCATTTCTATAAGGAGGTCGAAAGGTAGATCAAATGACATTTCTAAGATTTTTCCAGACTTATGCTATAACTATTAAGAGAATGTTTTATTCTTGGAACTGGCAAACTCCTTTCCTGGGATTTATCATTATGTGTGAGTGTAGACTTTTAGGTATACATCCCATACCGTGCCTAAGACACTTAAGGGCTAAAAAATGTTTATTATCCCCTGCCAGTTAGCTCAGAGGGCTGGAGAAGTGCTCTGAAGAGGCCAAGTCACAAGCCTCATCTCTGTGGAAGCCAGTTAGTGTCAAAGAAAAGCTCTGTTCCCTGGCTGAAGTTCACACCTTGAATCTCAGCCAGCTCTGGCCACAGAAAAACTCGGTTCCTCTACTCTTGATCATAGGAGCAATCAGGAAAGAGAATGTAGATGGATCAGTGCAAAACCATCTTCACTCTAGGGAAGAAAATCTAAATAAAGTCATTTCCTCCTGACAGTGTCAACAGCATCATCTTAGAGGATCTTATGTCTTCTAAAACTCGATACAATTACTTTTTTTGTATCCTTAAATCCCTTACTACATGTTGGTTATTCTTGGAGTGCTGATGTTGACAATAGTCTGAATCTGTATTATATATGGGCCATGGAATGACATGAACTTCATAGAGAACATGTATTTCTTGGCTATAGTCATGACGATATAATGGATTGCCTGACTCATACTTGAAATGAGCAGCAGCATGCTATATATACCCTCTTTTCCTTTCACTAGGTCTCTTTCCAGTTCATGGCCACATGTAGATGACTCTCTAATCTTTAATGAAAGATACACCAGGCTTTCCACCCTAAATTTAAATGAGAAAAAGAAAAAAAAAGACCAAAATAGCTAATTTCATCCTCAATCTCAGAGAATGGGGAAGAAGCCCAACCTTTTCATTTCACATTTCCTTGCCTCAAATACCTCTCTCAGAAATTCACATTCTCCTTCCTTTATTTAATTCATGCCTCTATGAAAAATTTCAGCTCTTTCTAGAGTACTTCCCAAAGCATCATTTCTACCATGATGTTCTTCTGGCCCCATTCTTTGTCTCCTTAACTTGCTTTATTTTCTTTATAGCACTTATCTCTACCTGATATTAGATTTGGTAATTACTTGTTTGTCCTTTTTGTTCCCAACTATATTTTTAATGCTAAAACGATACATGGACTCGAATACATTTGCTCAATATATAGTTATTGAAAATGATTTCACGACTATAAACATAAGGGCTTCCCTGGTGGCTTGGCTGGTAGAGAACCCACCTGCAATGCAGGAGATCAGGGTTCAGTCCCTGGGTTAGGAATATCCCCTGGAAAAGGGAATAGTTACCCACTCCACTATTCTGGCCTGGAGAATTCCATGGACAATATAGTCCATGGGCTCGCAAAGAGTCAGACAAGATTAATCAACTTTCACTCACTCACTCATGAACATAATATAATAGGTGGACATTATAACAACAATAAAATGGCATGTGTATATAGTGACCAACTTCAGTTTATTTTGAGACACAGCTTCCTTCCAATTACCCATTGTTTCCATCTTCCAAGGAAAAGTTGCTCAACATCATTAGCCATTAGGATATTACAAAGCAAAACCATGAGCTACCACTTCACATCCTAAGATAGTTATAATAACTTAATTAAAAAAAAAAGAAAACAAGTACAGTGAGGATGTGGAGACACTGGAACCATCACACATTGCTGGTGACAATGTACAATGGTTGAGCTGCTGTGGAAAACAATTTGGTGGTAGAACTATACAAAAAGGATCTTCACGACCCAGATAATCACAATGGTGTGATCACTCACCTAGAGCCAGACATCCTGGAATGTGAAGTCAAGTGGGCCTTAGAAAGCATCACTACAAACAAAGCTAGTGGAGGTGATGGAATTCCAGTTGAGCTATTTCAAATCCTGAAAGATGATGCTGTGAAAGTGCTACACTCAATATGCCAGCAAATTTGGAAAATTCAGCAGTGGCCACAGGACTGGAAAAGGTCAGTTTTCATTCTTATCCCAAAGAAAGGCAATGCCAAAGAATGTTCAAACTACCACACAATTGCACTCATCTTACATGCCAGTAAAGTAATGCTTAAAATTCTCCAAGCCAGGCTTCAGCAATACATAAACCATGAACTTCCAGATGTTCAACCTGGTTTTAGAAAAGGCAGAGCAACCAGAGATCAAATTGCCAACATCTGCTGGATTATGGAAAAAGTAAGAGAGTTCCAGGAAAACATCTATTTCTGCTTTATTGACTATGCCAAAGCCTTTGACTGTGTGGATCACAATAAACTGTGAAAAATTCTGAAAGAGATGAGCATACCAGACTACCTGACCCGCCTCTTGAGAAACCTGTATGCAGGTCAGGAAGCAACAGTTAGAACTGGACATGGAATAAAGACTGGTTCCAAATAGGAAAAGGAGTACATCAAGGCTGTATATTGTCACCCTGCTTATTTAATTTATATGCAGAGTACATCATGAGAAACGCCACACTGCAGGAAGCACAAGCTGGAATCAAGATTGCCAGGAAAAAATATCAATAACCTCAGATATGCAGATGACACTACCCTTATGGCAGAAAGTGAAGAGGAACTAAAAAGCCTCTTGATAAAAGTGAAAGAGGAGAGTGAAAAAGTTGGCTTAAAGCTCAATATTCAGAAAACTAAGATCACAGCATGTGGTCCCATCACTTCATGGCAAATAGGTGGGGAAACAATGGAAACAGTGTCAGACTTTATTTTTTGGGGCTCCAAAATCACTGCAGGTGGTGATTGCAGCCATGAAATTGAAAGACGCTTACTCCTTGGAAGGAAAGTTATGACCAACCTAAATAGCCTATTAAAAAGCAGAGACATTATTTTGCCAACAAAGGTCCATCTAGTCAAGGCTATGGTTTTTACAGTGGTCATGTATGGATGTGAGAGTTGGACTGTGAAGAAAGCTGAGCACCGAAGAATTGATGCTTTTGAACTGTGGTGTTGGAGAAGACTCTTGAGAGTCCCCTGGACTGCAAGGAGATCCAACCAGTCCATCCTAAAGGAAATCAGTCCTTGGTGTTCATTAGAAGGACTGATGTTGAAGCTGAAACTCCAATACTTTGGCCACCTGATGCGAAGAGTTTACTCATTGGAAAAGACCCCGATGCTGGGAAGGATTGGGGGCAAGAGGAGAAGGGGACAACAGAGGATGAGATGGCTTGGTAGCATCACCAACTCGATGGACATGAGTGAACTCTGGGAGTTGATGATGGACAGGGAGGCCTGGTGTGCTGTGGTTCATGGGGTGGCAAAGAGTTGAACACAACTGAGCGACTGAACTGAACTGAACAAAAACTTAAAGATAGAATTATGATATAACCCCATAATTCTACTCCTTCATATCACACCTCCACAAATTGAGAATAGTTATTCAAATAAATGCATGTACTTGAAAATCCACATATTCATACCAGGACTATTCACAGTAACCAAAGAGTAGAAACACCACAAATGTCAATCAAATAATGAATGAATAAACACATTGTGATATATCCATACAATAGAACATTATTCAAGCATAAAAAAGAATGAAGTGCTGATACCTGCTGCAACATAGATGAATCTCAGAAATATTATGTTAAGTGAAAAAAGCCAGGCACATGAGTCACATGTATGATTCTATTTATATTAAATATACAAAAGTAGTTAAATCCATAGAGATAGAAAGCAGGTGGGCATTTGCCAGAGACTGAGAAGAGGACAAAGTGGAAAGAAACTGCATAATGGGTAGTAGGTTTTAGTTCGGAGTGATGGAAATGTTTTGAAACTATATAAACAGGCATTTGTTACCAGCATTGTAAATGTTCTAATGCCATTGAATGTCAATGATGTTTTCATTTTAAAATGGCCATTTCATAGTCTATAAATTTTGCCTCAATAATTCACTTTTTAAATGCATTAAGCTATTAAAAACATAACCTACAATCCCATATGCATGTGTGCATGCTCAGTCACTCAGTCATGTCCAACTCTTTGTGACCCCATGGACTGTAGCTCGCCAGGCTCCTCTGTCCTTGGAATTTTCCAGGCACGAATACTGGAGAGGGTTGTCATTTCCTCCTCCAGGGGCTCTTCCCGACCCAAGGATCAAACCCGTGTGTCCTGTGTCTCCTCCATTTGGCAGGAGGATTCTTTACCACTGAGCCACCTGGGAAGCCCACAATCTCATATACACCTCTTTATAAACTCTGTACTCTTTTTTTTGGAGAGGAGAAGTGAAATGAGAAGCTGATTCTGAGAAGGCTACTTTGGACAAAGAAAGGTCAGACTCTTTTCCTGGCTCGTAGTCATTATGGTAATTATTTCATAAGATGAAGTTTCCATTTCTCCCGTGTCTCAAGTTCATTCTAACACATTTCCTCTGGCTAAGTGACAGACTGTTTAAACATATGTTTCTTGTATTTTACAGACATACCTGGCAAGTGCAAGACAAAATCGATGCAAACAATGTGGCTTACACAACCGGGAAGCTAAGCTTTCACACCGATTATCCAGCCCTCCATCATCCACCTGGGGTAAGGTGAGCCTCAACATGTTTTCCACAAGGCAGGCCAAGGACCAGTATTCTCCTGTATTTTGAGCCTAAAAAACTGTATGTTTCACTAGTTAATTTGTCTTAATGTAGATCTTTCTCCAAACACAATCCAAACTCACAAAATCTCTGTACCTAAATCTTGAACAGCCTCACATTCACAAGGGATAGAAGATTTACATGTATTATTTTTTTTTTTCACATTTCTTCATTTCTCCCTGGAAATAACTACTGGCACTTACTGCTTTGCCAAGACATTTTACCACAGCACTATATCTTGAGGTCTTTTTGAACATTTAACATTCCCTGGAGAGCTGAAAGAGAAAATAAAACCAGGGAACACAATGTAGAGTTTTTCCCACAAAGTCACATGGCGACCAATCCTATCAGTTAACTATTGCAGTAAAAAAAAACAACAACAAATGAACAAACAAAACCACTCCATAACTTACCAGCTTAAAAGCACAGCCATTGACTATGGTTTTACAATTTCGGCTATATTCAGCTAAGTAGTTCTGCTGCTGCTGAGTCTGCAAGGGACTGGTGGACCTAGGTGGTGGCTGAGATGACTTGTCCCTGCCCCATCTGATCTATCATCTCCCCACACACCAACACCCCCACCCGCGCCCTGGCTGGCCCAGGCTTATGCCTGCTACATAGCAGGTAGCAGGATCTCCAGAGAGCATGCTGAAACATACAAGGCCTCTTGAGACCCAGGCTAGCAATCAGCACAGTGTCATCTCTGCCATGTTTTCAAGCTTTTTTGGTCAAAGGTTTTAGCCCAGACTTAAGGGGTGAGGAAGTAGAGGCCATCCTTTGCGGGAGAAGCTGCAAATACATACCACAAAGGGGTGTGAATGCAAGAAGCAGAATAACTTTGGTTGTTTTGGGAAACCATCTACTCTCCCATCTATGCGATTCTTCATCAAGGAGGGAGATGTTCACCATGGAGCACAAATCCTCCAGATCTTCTGGAAGCCTCCCTGTGTACTACCTTGTTACAACATTACCATTTTACTAAACAGCTGCATTTTCACAAAAGCATCATTTTGCTAAACCAAGAAATAAATGGTCAGAAAACTACCTTTGAAAAGAGATGTTGTTCCTATTTTTAGAGCTAAATGCAACTAAATGAAATAGCCCCACAGAAATGTGTATCTTCAAAGATAAATGAAAGTGGAAATTTGGGGTAATTCTCTAGCTAACGAAGGTGAAATGGGGGAAAGTCAAAATCCATCTGTGTTTTTCATCATATTAACTGGACACGCTTCTCCATGCCTTTGTTACCCATTGTCGTCATCAGTATTAACTAAGCTAGGCTAGTATTTTACTTCACCTGTTTCAAATTACTTTGTTGATTGTAAAATACCACGTGATTTCTTTGCACTAACTGCGACGGTGAAATGACCCTCAATAGTCACCTTTTCAGGAAGGGGTTGAGGGGAAGACACACAATGTGATTTGTTTTCAATGTGGCCCAGAAATTTCCTAAAACCCTGGGGGTTAAAAGTCAAACTAATCATCTCAGTTCATTTGCCAAAGACAAGTTGGAGAAGTCAAAGGGAATAAAGTTCTTAAAATTAGACTAGAAAACTAGATTCTATTTGAAATTTTAAATTACCTGGTTTTTTATGAATTTATGTTTTGTTTCAGGGTTAAAATTGAAAGCCTACAGAAAAGTGATCAAATGACTTCATAAACATTCCTGAAGTGTAAAGTTTGACATTTTCATAGTATATTATATTACACTTTCTGTATTTTATATTCTTTCAAAGCGTTTTTACTTATATTGCTTTATTTGATGCCTCTTAGCATTCCTTCAAGGTAAATAGAAGCAATCATGTCTTTTTATGTTAAATGAAGGCGCCCAGCATGGTTAAATACTTTCACAGGGTAATAGAGAACTTGAACTTGAAACAAGGCCTCCATCAAAATTTTTTACCACATCTTAGGGATCATGAGTTGGACTTTCTAATTACCATAATTTCTGTAACATGCTGACTATTTATAGACATTGTCATACATTACAAACACATGAAATACAGGAATTGAATCTTTTACTTCCATATTATTTCAAAACTTAGCCCAGTACCTTAGATGTAATAGAGACTTAATAAATATGCTAAAAAGAAGTTTAAAATGCCACAAAGTTGTACCAATCTCTATCAGCAAGTGAAAGGTCCAAATCTAAATAAACTGATAGATTATTAAATAAAAAATGATTCCTGAAATGTCTAGATTCTAGTAAAATAATGATTGAAATTCATGTACTTGCTTGTGCTATTAAGTTTCCACTTTGGAATTATTCAAAGGTTTTTGAACCAAAGTTTGAGTTCTTTTATAGCAAATAGAATAAACCAATATTCTTTTCAGTACAGATGAAATGATCTGGATAATGAGTTACCTGTTGAGAGTTCAGTTTGATCAATTTCAATCACATGGGGCAGGATAAGGAGACATATCTTTAATGAAACACAGATGTTGTTTCATTCACTGTCTCTGGGCCAAAAGTCACATGCTGCCATAAAGTAACATTTAAAAAGGAAATATTTTGGTTCTGAATGACTTACATGACATCAAATTTTGTGGGTTTTATACACACCAGGCATATATTTACCTTTTGAATGTGCAATGAAAGTGTTGTCTGGGTCCATCATTTTTTTTCTTTCATAGGATTGCATTAAAATGTACATATACAAAAGAAGATTATTAGTTGGCCTTGCCATATGTAAAAGACATCAGCTGACCTTTGTTTTAAAGATTTATATTTAAAATATTCTGTGACTTCATTATGGCAGAGTCTAAAAAGGATTTGAAGAACACAGATTCTACCACAGACCAAGTTATGTTATTGCTTTGCCTTCTTGGAGTTTGAGAGACTTGAGGTTGATATTTCCATTTCATCTTGTTTTTAATCATGCTGCTTCACCCCTCATTGCCTTGGCAATGAGTTGATTTTCTACAATGACTTGGCCAGTTTATGCACATTTTTTCAAGCTCAAAAAGAAGACATCAATTTAAGGATGAGCGATTATTCATTTAGGTCAGTTCTCTCATAATAGCAGAAAATGCTGCTGCTGCTGCTGCTGCTAAGTCACTGCAGTCGTGTCCGACTCTGTGTGACCCCAGAGATGGCAGCCCACCAGGCTCCCCCGTCCCTGGGATTCTCCAGGCAAGAACACTGGAGTGGGTTGCCATTTCCTTCTCCAAAGCATGAAAGTGAAAAGTGAAAGTGAAGTCTTTCAGTCATGTCCAACCCTCAGCGACCCCATGGACTGCAGCCTACCAGGCTCCTCCGTCCATGGGATTTTCCAGGCAGGAGTACTGGAGTGGGGTGCCATTAACTTCTCCACAGAAAATGAGGTGTCATCAATCTAAAAATGGAAGTTTAAGTTTACAAAACACAACTCACACACCACACAATACTGAATTAATAACAGTGCTGTAAAGGGACTTCTCCCTTCACAGGAAAGGAACTTGCTGTCTGAGGATTTAAAGCACAAAGGCCAAGGTTTGAACACTAGTTTTGCCATATATTAGCAGAGTTCTTACCAGCTGGCCAGTTTTACACCTGAGTCCTAGTTTCTTCCTCTACAGAATGGAGATGAAATTATCAAATTCTAAAGACTGTTGTAGGGAATGAATAAATATGCATTTGTTGTTCAGTCACTCCATCGTGTTCAACTCTTTGAGACCCAGGGACTGCAACACGCCAGGCTTCCCTGGCCTTCACTATGTCCCAGAGTTTGCTCAAACTCATGTCCATTGAGTCAATGTTGCCATCGAACTATCTCATCCTCTGTCTCCTCCTTCTCCCCTAGCCCAACACCATAATTTAAGACCATGTGTATATTATATTTTAAATAGAACTTTTGTACGATTTTGGAAGGAGGCAGGATTTCTCACAGCCACACATTGGGAGAAGTCACGTGTGGCCTCTTCAGACTGACACATTTGGTTTGTCTGAACACACATTCATTGTATATCTGTTACCAATGAGGCACTCTGTAGGAGTCAAAGAAGCATAGGGAATGTTGTTTCTGCCCTCCAGGAGCTCACAGTTTACAAAGAGATGGACCAGAGGAGATTCTGTTCCAAAACAACAGAATCAGCACCAGGGCAAGAGCTTCCTGAACAAACAAAGATACCAAATGCTGGCTGGGTCATGCAGAATGGGGGCTGTTCAGAGAAGAAGTGAACTAGTTTCTGAAGTTCTGAGATCAGTCAGGCACAGATTAGGGGCCAGCATTCCAGGCAGAGGGAGTGGCTTGCTGGCAGAGGGAGAGTAAAAAAGATAGAATATTCTTTTGGGGGGAAAAAAACCTGTAAACATTCATCATGTTCTATAATAATCTACATTGGGAAAGAATCTGAAAAAGAATGTATATATGTATATGTGTAATTGAGTCAGCTGTACACCTGAAATTAATACAACATTGTAAAATCAACTATACTCCAATATAAAATAAAAATTAAATTTAAAAAGTTAAAAATTTTAAAAAGCATTTTTATTTTCAATCTGCGCTATCCAATACACTAGACACTAGTCATATTAAGTTGTAATTTAAACTAATTAAGATTAAATAAAGTTTAAAGTTAAGTTTCTCAGACAAACTAACCACATTTCATGTGCACAATACACATACAGAACTAGGGATGACTACATTGGGCTCATGGAAGAACACTTCCATCATCACAGAAAGTTCTAATGGGCAGCACTTGCCCTAGCAATCTTCAGAGTTAGCCAAGCTAAATGGATATTTTCCCCACTTATACTGGTATCCCCCAGTCTGTGTATTTGATCATATTTGCCTCTTCCTTTGTATAAAAATTGTCAGACATTGGTTTTTATTTTTATTTCATGAAGAAGGAAGTTTTCACAGCTGAAGAGTGTTAGTTTCTTTATGCAGAAAATCACAGTCTAAATTTAGATATTCAAAATCACCCACCCATGCTGACTTACTAAAAGGAATCACATAACCAAGGAAAATAACTCCATTCAAAAGAATATTGTTTAAAATATCACCACATTTAGCTTTCCAAAATGAAATCATATTAAGCATTTTTCTCTAAATCTTAGTAAAAGTAACTAACACTTACCATCCTTTTGGTTTCTCATTCCCACTATTTTTGGGGCTTATTCATCCTCATAGCCTCATCCTACCTCATTCCTTTATCATTATACTTGAACTACCTCCCTTGTGACTTGGCCTTCCCTTGTGGCTCAGCTGGTAAAGAATCCGCCTGCAATGCAGGAGACCTGGGTTTGAATCCTGGGTTGGGAAGGGCCCCTGGAGAAGGGAAAGGCTGCCCACTCCAGTATTCTGGCCTGGGAGAATTTCACAGACTGTATAGTCCATGGAGTCGCAAAGAGTTGCACACGACTGAGTGACTTTCACTTTCACTGCATTCGATTCTCAAGTAGTTACTCTCTTACAAGTTTCTCCCTTAAAAAATTGTATCCCTTGTTAACACCACTGGACTAATAATTTTCAACTCAGTCTTGACTACACTATTTCCATATTCAAAAGCCTTTAACAATTCCTCTCTGTGCACAAGAAAGTCCAATCTTTCATCTGACATTCAAGACTTCCCCTGATTAGATCCCAAATTACCTTTCCAAGTGGATTACTATTTCCAGTTGTAACCCTCTACTGAAACCAGATATTTTGAGACCCAGTGAAGTGTGTGTTTTTGCACACCCATCAACACTGCCAAGTGATTTGCTCTCACTGCTCTAGTCTACGTATCCAAAAATCTTATCCCTTCAACTTTACCCAAATTAAATTCCACTTCTTCTGTAAAGCCAACAGTAAGTGCTCACTCCCTATTGCTCTTATGATCTGTGACTTTTGTTTACAAACTTTATTTGATTGCATCCTTGTCTTAAACTGTAACACTATTTGAACAGTAAACTTTTGATTTCAAGCAACTTTTTTCCCTAACCTCTTTCTCTGTTGACACAAGTGATAGATATAAAAGTATATTGCCTTTATGAATCATTCTTTAAAGCTGTCAAAAATGTAGGTGCACACCATTTCAAAACATGGTTCTCTGTTTCTATTTCTAGGTTCAGCTTCTGCACTGCATAAAGCAAACCGTCACTGGGGGTGAGTCCGAAATTGTAGATGGATTCAACGTATGCCAAAAGCTCAAGGAAAAAAATCCTCGAGCATTCCAGATTCTGTCCTCCACCTTCGTGGACTTTACAGACATTGGAGTGGATTACTGTGATTTCTCTGTACAATCCAAACACAAAATTATAGAGTAAGTACTGTTTCTAAGTTTCTCATCTCAGTAAAACAGTTGACAGCAAAAGCTTCATTAACCTAAAGCTTAAACAGAAAAATCCAATACACTTCTCAGCTTTACTTTATATTAACTGTTTAGCCCAGTTCTCGAATGAAGGCAAAAAGAAAGAACCCTGTCACCACTAAAAAAAAAAAAATATGAAACTCCATGAAATCTCTGTTCTTAGTCAATATAAGTAACTAAGACTTCATGTATTCTTCATTTTTAAACTATAAATTCTGCATAATTATAATCAGTGTGATTGTATTAATCAGGACCCTTTCAGAAATGAAAGACTATAACTCAAACTGGATAGTCTAGCAGTTGAAAAGTATCATCTGATATTGACCTTTTATTTTTTCCTTCACCTCTTAGCCAACACATCCAAAAATGAAGTGTTGGCTTCATTTTGAAAAACAATCAGTAGAAACTCCAAGTTTTCATTGTCCTTAGAGCTGGTAATGACAGCACACAGAAAATGCTTATTTTCCAACAGCTACAGCAAAGGTGTAGACTCGCTGCCCGGAATGTTTACATCCATCCTGGAAGAATCACCATGGCTAGGAAGTCAGAGAATTCTGATTGGCTGTCCCTGGATCACATGTTCATCTCCAAAGAAAGGTCAGCCTCAACTGAACCACAAGGGCAGAGAAACAACAACATCTCCCCAGATTGATGCCAAAAAATAGTATGTTCCCTACACAGAACCTTTTGTGTTCTTTTTTTGTGTAGTATTATTTCATAAGAGAGTATCTACAAAGGCCACACATATATCCTTTTATTTGAGAATTATCCTACATTGTTTTTCTAGGACATATTTGATTTAATCTGACCTCAATGAATTTTGAGGTGCTTCAATTATACAATTGAGTTTATATTCTTCTTTTAGAGAAATAACCAAATAATATGAAATAAACTCATTTAATAAATAATCAAATCCCCAGTATACTAACTCAGCTTTCTTAAATACACACGTGATCGTCATTTATTCATTCAACAAATATTTATTGAGGCAATTCACTCTTGTTGGTGCATGGGATACACTGGTAAACAAAACAGTTTCCTGTTCTCATGAAGCTTCCTTACTAATGGGGGAGGGGAGAATTAGAAATGTTTAAAATAAATGAGGAAATTGAAATGAATGTTAAGATATTTTAAGTGCTTAAGAAACAAGGAAAAGTCAGGCAGGTTAGGGGAGTCTGTAGAGCCAAAGACTTAGGGAGGATGAAATTTGTATCATTAAATAGTGTTCCAGTTGAACTCCAATACTTTGGCCACCTGCTGCGAAGAGCTGACTCATTTGAAAAGACCCTGATGCTGGGAAAGATTGAGGGCAGGAGGAGAAGGGGATGACAGAGGATGAGATGGTTGGATGGCATCACGGACTCAATGGACATGAGTTCGAGTAAACTCAGGGAGTTGGTGATGGACAGGGAAGCCTGGTGTGCTGTGGTCCATGGGGTCGCAAAGACTTGGACATGACTGAGTGACTGAACTGAACTGAACTGAAATATTGTTTCAAGGACAAGCTTTACTGAGTAGGTGATATTTGAGCAAAACTTAAGAGCAAGGAATTTTGTTCAGAAGATAAGCAGTTTCCAGAAACAGCTAGAGCAAAGATCCTAGGATGACCCTAAGAAGATGCTTGGTGTGGTCAAGGAACCACAAGAAGCCACTCTGTGGGGCAGAGTGTTAAGAGAGGAGGCCAGACGGTTGTCAGTTCATATAAAGCTGTGTTAACCATCATAAGAATACTGGCTTTCACTCTTAGTGAAAAATTTTGACCAAAAGAGAGACATCTATATTCATATAAAGTTATTTACATTTTTAGTGGATCACCCTGGCTGCTGTGCTCAATATAGTGCAGGAGAACAAGGGCAGGAATAAGAAGTCCAGCTAAGGAGCTCCTATGGGACTGCAGGTCAGAGCTGAGGGTACCTTGAACATAAGTGGTCCTGGTGGGGACAGCAGCAGTGTGGAGAAGAGTCCTCTTTGGGATATATTTTTGCATATTTAATCAGCATATTTCCCTGAAATAGTGGATGAAAGGTCTGAGAGGAAGACATACTTTAAAAAATAAATCCTGGTCCAAAGTAACATTATCTAAGAGGTCAGTCATCGAGAATGGAAAAGGAAGGACCAACTCTCAAGATTCCTAGGTTTAACATGATAGTTTTAAATATTTAAAAGGCCATTACAAATTATCATTTTGTTGTGACACAATATGATTACAGATTCTGCAAGGCTAGTGAATAGAGGCAAAAAAAAAAAAAAAAAAAAAAAACTTGGCTTTTGAGAGAGGTTAACCAAATAGCCATCATCTGAATCATAATTTGACCTTGTTATTTTTTTGTAATGAAATTCTAGAATTTGGTCATTATGAAGGTCTCAAAGATATCCCTAGAGAATATCAAATTTTAACATTAATTCACTTAAAATGTGTTTTAACAACAGGAGATGAAACAGAGTTTTCAGTTAATCAAGGGTTTCAGTACCCTGATTGTTTGGGTTAATTTTCCTAGTGGCTAAATGTTTTCACTCTTTTGAGATGCTTATTTCCTATTTAATACAAAAAGATCTTGGAGGCTGCTGAGAAAGTTAAGTATCATGCAGTACAATAAAAAATAAAGAAAGAAACCAGGACAAAAATAATAGTGGTGATTAAAAAAATAATAATATTGGTCAATTAAGCTATGGCAGTGCAACCTAGTGGTTACAAATCCAGTCACATGAACACAACTCCTTCTCTTGTTATCTGTGTGCTGTTGGTCAAATGACTTATGCTTGCTAAGCCACAAAAAGGAATAATTGTCAGTAAAAAGAAAAATAAGGAGTAATATGAATTCTTGTGCTGTGTTGTGCTTAGTCACTTACTGGTGTCTGACTCTTTGAGACCCAGTGAACTGTAGCCTGCCAGGCTCCTCTGCCCATGGGGATTCTCCAGGCAAGAATGCTGGAGTGGGTTGCCATGCCCTCCTCCAGGGGATCTTCCCAACCCAGGGATTGAACCCAGGTCTCCCACGTTGCAGGTGGATTCTTTACCACCTGAGCCACCAGGGAAGCCCAAGAATACAGGAGTGGGTAGTCTATCCTTCTCCAGGGAAACTTCCTGACCCAGGAATTGAACCAGGGTCTCCTGCACTGCAAGTGGATTCTTTTCCACCTAAGCTACCTAGGAAGCCAGTGTTAATACCTACCACATAACAATTGCAGTGGGAATTATAGAGAAAATATACAGACAGCCCTGTCACAATGCCTGACTCAGAAAGAGCAGAATAAATTTTAGCTAGCTATCATTTTCATAATCCAATCTATTTACTGGTGATAGATTTTAATTTCAGCTCTGAGTTTCTAATGACCAAAGCAAGACAGGAACATAATGAATTTGCAAGATGCTCTTAAGATATAAAATTTTCTTGCATAAAATGTGATGTGGTAGGCAAGACCATAGTATCTCTCTCAATGAGAAATAATATTTTAATTAATGAAGAGACTCTACAGCACCACACTTGAATTATAGGAGATGATTCCCCAGTCTTCACTGGGCTCTTTTATGGGCATCACTGATGAGGTTTTACATTTGCTAGTTTGCAGTCAAGATGTTGCTGATTTATGATTAAATGCTTGTCCTGCATGCATAGCTAGTATATAGCTGGTTATTCCCCATCTTCGGGGTTTTCACCCTTTCTCAGCATATAAAAAGAGGTCCTCTTCATTAAAGGGGACTGGAATGCAAAAGTAGAAAGTCAAGAGCTACCTGGACTAACAGGCAAATTTGGCCTTGGAGTACAAATGAAGTAGGTCAAAGGCTAACAGAGTTTTGCCAAGAGAACACACTAGTCATAGCAAACACCTTCTTCCAACAATACAAGAGAAGACTCTACCCATGGACATCACCAGATGGTCAACACCAAAACCAGATTGATTATATTCTTTTAAAGATGGAGAAGCTCTATATAGTCAGCAAAAACAAGACCGGGAGCTGACAGTGGCTCAGATCATGAACTCCTTATTGTTAAATTCACACTTAAACTGAAGAAAGTAGGGAAAACCACTAGACCATTCAGGTATGACCTAAATCAAATCCCTTACGATTATACAGTGGAAGTGACAAATAGATTCAAGGAATTAGATCTGATAGACAGAGTGCCTGAAGAACTATGGAATGGATGGAGATTCGAGACATTGTACAGGGGGCAAGGATCAAGACGATTCCCAAGAAAAAGAAATGCAAAAAGGCAAAATAGTTGTCTGAGGAGGCCTTACAATTAGCTCTGAAAAAAAGAGAAGTGAAAAGCAAAGGAGAAAAGGAAAGATATACCCATTTGAATGCAGAGTTCCAAAGAATAGCAAGGAGAGATAAGAAAGCCTTCCTCAGTGATTAATGCAAAGAAATAGAGGAAAACAATAGAATGGGAAAGACTAGAGATCTCTTCAAGAAAATTAGAGATACCAAGGGAACATTTCATACAAAGAAGGGCACAATAAAGGGCAGAAATGGTATGGACCTAACAGAAGCAGAAGATATTAAGAAGAGGTGGCAAGAATACACTGCTACATCACTTCAGTCATGTCCGACCCTGTGCAACCCCCACGGACTGCAGCCTACCAGGCTCCGCCGTCCCTGGGATTCTCCAGGCAAGAACACTGGAGTGGGTTGCCATTTCCTTCTCCAATGCATGAGAGTGAAAAGTGGAAGGAAAGTCGCTCAGTCATGTCCGACTCTTAGCAACCCCATGGATTGCAGCCTACCAGGCTCCTCCATCCATGGGAGTTTCCAGGCAAGAGTACTGGAGTGGGGTGCCATTGCCTTCTCCGCAAGAATACACAGAACTATACAAAAAAGATCTTCATGATCCAGATAATCACAAAGGTGTGATCATTCACCTAGAGCCAGACATCCTGGAGCAAAATGCAAGTGGGCCTTAGGAAGCATCACTATGAACAAAGCTAGTGGAGGTGATGGAACTTCAGCTATATCAAATCCTAAAAGATGATGCTGTGAAAGTGCTGCACTCAATATGCCAGCAAATTTGGAAAACTCAGCAGTGGCCACAGGAATGGAAAAGGTCAGTTTTCATCCCCAGTCCCAAAGAAAAGTAATGCCAAAGAATGTTCAAACTACCACACAATTGCACTCATCTCACACACTTGCAAAGTAATGCTCAAAATTCTCCAAGCCAGGCTTCAACAGTATGTGAACCGTAAACTTCCAGATGTTCAAGCTGGATTTAGAAAAGGCAGAGGAACCAGAGATCAAATTGCCAACATCCGCTGGACCATCAAAAAAGCAAGAGTTCCAGAAACACATCTACTTTTGCTTTATTGACTATGCCAAAGCCTTTGACTATGTGGATCACAACCAACTGTGGAAAATTCTGAAAGAGATGGGAATACCAGACCACCTGACCTGCCTCTTGAGAAACCTGTATGCAGGTCAGGAAGCAACAGTTAGAACTGGACATGGAATAAAGACTGGTTCCAATCAGGAAAGGAGTATGTCAAGGCTATATATTGTCACCCTGCTTATTTAACTTATATGCAGAGTACATCATGAGAAACGCTGGGCTGAAGGAAGCACAAAATGGAATCAAGATTGCCAGGAGAAATTATCAATAACCTCAGATACGCAGATGACACTACCCTTATGGCAGAAAACAAAGAAGAACTAAAGGGCCTCTTGATGAAAGTGAAAAAGGAGAGTGAAAATGTTGGCTTAAAACCCAACATTCAGAAAATGAAGATCATGGCATCCAGTCTTATCACTTCATGGCAAATAGGTGGGGAAACAATGGAAACAGTGAGAGACTTTATTTTGGAGGCTCCAAAATCACTGTAGATGGTGACTGCAACCATGAAATTAAAAGACTCTTGCTCCTTGGAAGAAAAGCTATGACCAACCTAGGCAGCATGTTAAAAAGCAGAGACATTACTTTACCAGCAAGGTCCGTCTAGTCAAAGCTCTGGTTTTTCCAGTAGTCATGTATGGATGTGAGAGTTGGACTATAAAGAAAGCTGAGCACCAAAGAATCAATGCTTTTGAACTGTCGTGTTGCAGAAGGCTCTTGAGATTCCCTTGGACTGCAAGGAGATCCAACCAGTCCTTCCTAAAGGAAATCAGTCCTGAATATTCATTGGAAGGACTGATGCTGAAGCTGAAACTCCAATATTTTGCCACTTGATGCAAAGAACCAACTCATTGGAAAAGCCCTGATCCTGGGAAAGATTGAAGGTGGGAGGATAAGGGGATGACAGAGGATGAGATGGTTGGATGGCATCATCGATGCAATGGCCATGAGTTGGGTAGGCTCTAGGAGTTGGTGATGAACAGGGAAGCCTGGTGTGCTGCAGTCTATGGGGTCACAAAGAGTTGGACACGCATGAGTGACTGAACTGAACTGAACAGCATATAATCCTGCATCAAGATTTTCTTTTCATCCTCTTTTTACTTACAGCATATCCTGCTTACTAAGGTCCAATTTTGCATTTTAAGTTGATCCTCATGATGCCAAGCACACATCTCCTCTAACATTCTTCCATCCTCAGAATAACATCTTCCTTGCATCTCACAACTAAATTTACTTTCTATTTCCCCTCAGGTCATTTCTTAGAATGTTAAAAAACAAATTTGTGACTTATTTTCTCATATAGAAAGTAAACACCAGGTTAAAAGAAACAGAGACTGTACTACACAGAGAGAGAGAGAGGAATTGATTACTTTTGCCCACATGTATGAACTCTTAGGGGCTTACTCAGGTGGCGCTATGAGTAAAGAATCCACCTGCCAATGCAGGCAACACAGGAGATGTGAGTTCGATCCCTGTGTCGCCAAGATCCCCTCAAGGAGGACATGGTGACCCACTCCAGTACTTTTGGTGGAAGAATCCCAAGGACAGAGGAGCCTGGCAGGCTATAATCCATGGAGTCGCAAAGAGTCGGACACAACTGAGCATGTGAGCAAAAGATGAACTCAGAAATGAAAGCTTAATACAATGTACCATGAAATACACAATTCTGATTTCATTGAGTATCCCATGGTACATTGTGTTAGCGGAAAAAGAAACAAATCAGCAGAGTGGCTGGGACGGAAGAGTCCCAAGGGAAGTTTCAAAGATGTAACATCCCTGTCAGTGACACGAAGGATGATGCAAAGGCTGCCATTGTTACGTGTGCTTAGTTGCTCAGTCATGTCCGATCCTTTGCGACCTCAGGGACTGTAGCCCGCCAGGCTCCTCTGTCCATGGGGATTCTCCAGGCAAGGATACTGGAATGGGTTGCCATGCCCTCCTCCATGGGATCTTCCCAACCCAGGGATTGAACCCGGGTCTCCCGTATTGCAGGCAGATTCTTTGCCATCTGAGCCACCAGGGAAATCCGTCATTGTTATATGCACAGAAAATAATGCAAGGGGAGAGGATGGGATATGTGTCAGGAGGAGTTAGGCTAGAATTTTAAAGATAAAGTGAAAAGGCAAAATGTCCTCAGAAACTGTGAAAGGAGTCTGAAACTAGCAGTATGAATACATCAATCGAAAGGACTCAAGCTCTATGCTTTGTATCACTCAAACCTGAAGATCCACAGTCTCTTCTGCTGACTGACCTCTGTCTTCATTCTTTGTTCATGAAACTACAAACTGCAGGCTATAGAGCATCCTTTATCTATGTGGAAAAGATGGGGCAGCAGGGAAGAGCACTTCACTGCCTATTCAGTCATATTTGTATTTTTATCAATATATATATATAAATTCAAGTTCTAAGAGCCTTTTTTGAACACCTGTTTCTTTCTTACAGTTTCTTTCCTTATATGGGTTCAACAGGTAGTATTAGCAAAGAGTTGCTGTTAATGACTATTTCTAAGAGTTTATCATTCAGTTCAGTTCAGTTGCTCAGTCGTGTCCAATTCTTTGCGACCTGATGGACTGCAGCACACCAGGCTTCCCTGTCCATCACCAACTCCTGCAGCTTGCTCAGAGTCATGTCCATTGACTCAGTGGTACCATCCAACCATCTCATCCTCTGTCGTCCCCTTCTCCTCCTGTCTTCAATCTTTCCCAGCATCAGGGTCTTTTCAAATGAGACAGTTCTTCGAATCAGGTGACCAAAGTACTGGAGCTTCAGCTTCAACATCAGTCCTCCCAATGAATATTCAGGACTGACTTCCTTTAGGGTTGACTGGTTTGATCTCCTTGATGTCCAAGGGACTCTCAAGAGTCTTCTCCAACACCACAGTTCAAAGGCATCAGTTCTTTGGCACTCAGCTTTTTTTATGGTCCAACTCTCACATCCATACATGACTACTGGAAAAAGACTACGTAGCTTTGACTAGACAGAGCTTTTATCATTATACTTGCCATTGACTCACAGGATTGACTGTTAATCTGAGATACAAAGTGTGGGGACCAGGTACCCATACTTTGTATACCACTGGTTCTCTCTATGTGAGGAACCAGCCAAGTTTAATCTAGACCCCAAATCAGTGTCACCAAGCCCTGGAACATGTACCAGAGTCTGTTCCATTTGACCCATCAGTCAGCTATTGGCTCACATTACCACCTCCTAAGCTGACCCAGGAGTAATTCTTGACACTTCATCACCATCCTTGCCCACCTTAAGTTTTTCTCTATCTGTCCTCTTTCTACCTAAAGAAAAGATAAAGTTGGTTGCTATTTTAGAACTGGCTAAAAGTCCGTCTTCCTAATAAGCTAAAAAAGTTTTTTCTTCCTTTGTCTCTGTGTCTAAACAATGCTCATACCTTGCTAATTATAACCAACAAACTTAAATTTAGAACTGTTATTTCTTACATTAAAAACAGTATTATGTTATATTGTCATGATCATGATTTACATTCTAAGAAATACTATAGAGATCACAATATTAGAATCTCTCAAGGTACTCAAAAGACCTTGGTACTGTCCAAAGGTACTAAAAAATATACAAAGTTACATATGCAACAAATATTTATTAACTACCTATTATGCCCAGGCTCTATGTAAGTGCTGGGAATGCAACATTAAGTGAAATACAGTATCAGTCTTCTCGAAGCCTGTACACTAAGATAGCTAATATAGATGGAAAGATCCAAAGAATGTACTTCCAGCTAGACTCTACTTTCTCTGTGCCTTGGTTTCCCCATCTATAAATTAGGGATTGAATTAAAACATTATTTCAAGCTTTTAAAAAAAAAAGTCTTTCTTCTCAATAATGCTCCAATAAAATCATACTTAAAACCCCAATAGATAAAACATGTAAGTTGATTGATCTATGAATTATAGCATAGGCATATTTTAATATGTAAAAGCAACTCTTTTTCAAAGAATGAAGAATGAATTAATTTTCCTAACAAATAAACATTTTAACTTAAATTTCTCAGAAACATTTATTTTGAAGTAATCTGAATTATTCTGGCACTTTGGTGGTAAGATTTCCAAAAACGCTTGCCAAATGAATAAATGAAAAACCAATAAACACTTTGTATCACAGATAACCTTAATATTTTCTGTACATGTGTTTGGATTCTTTAATACTGTATTTCAGAAACATCATCCAAGATGAAATGACCCTTACAAATGTAAATAGATACTTCATGACTTCTATATTTTAACTTCTTCTCTTTGAAAAACAGATTAGACGATAAAGATCAAGTGGTTCGTATCAACTTCAATAATGCAACTAGAGACACGATATTTGATGTACCTGTCGAGAGAGTTCAGCCTTTCTATGCTGCTCTGAAGGAGTTTGTTGACCTCATGAACTGTAAAGATTTCAAGTTTACTTTCAAGATGAATCCAGGTCAGTGAACACACCTCATACAACTGAAAGAACGGGTTTTCTTCAATCTTAAGCACTGAGCACAGTATCTAGAGCAGTTTTTCTCAGACGAGGCATGTGGAACAATTTACAACAGAGTCTTGGTATATAGCCAGCTTGCTTAAATAGCAGACTTCTGGCTCCTACCCTGGCTCTAAATTGACTTTAAAATACTCATTCTTAAATAAGCTCCTAGGTAATCCTTAAACACATCAAAATTTAATAACCTCTAACCTAAAGAATAAATATTGAAAGACAAGCTACAGGCCAAATAAAATCTCATATCTGATACGAAGACTGACAACATATTTTCTATTCTGATAGCCAATCAATACAAACTGAAGCTTATACTTAGTTCTTCTAACTTGGTAAACAGATAAAATTATCCCCATGACTCTCACTCTAAAGTTCATGAGTCATATTTACTCACTGCACTTATCTGATCTGGCAGGCATATTGCTACCTGAAACAAAGCCGTACTGAAATATTCCAGCCACTTGGATAAAGAAGCAGAAAGCATTGTGGGTTCTCTGGACCATCTCTACTTAATAAAGTGACATGAAATTCAAGGCTTTTGATATTTAAAATAAAAGGCCTAATTTCTCCCTCCTGTTGACTGGGCCAAGTAGAAGATACTTTTCTCTTGTGCTTTTTTTTTTTTTTTTTAATTGATCTTTGGATCTAGTAAAGTACTACTAGAATCTTCATAAATTCACTGCTATGCAGTCAATACCACGTTGATTTTTAAGAGCAGTAATATTTAAAATGGAAATGCAATGGGAGAAAAATACCCAAAAAAAAGGAGTTAGAATTCAAGCTTCACCATTTAATGGCAGAAACCTTCTGACAAGTGCTTCAACTTCTCCGAGCTTCAGTTTTCCATGTATGAAAAGATAAGATAATACTCTTTCTTCAAGATTTTAATGAGGCTTAGAAATAACATACATAAATACTAAGAACATAAAAGACAAACCAAGAATGTCACTATCCTTATAATTATCTGCGGCTGTTAAACTAGAAATAAGCATTTCTTAAGTCAGAAAGAGAAAGACAAATGTCATATGATATCACTTGTATGCAGAATCCAAAATATGGCATAAATGAACCTGTGTATGAAACAGAGAGAGACTCTTAGACACAGAGAACAACTTGTAGTTGCCAAGGTCGGGGGGAGATGGGGTGGGATCTGGGGGTTAGCAGGTGCAAAGTATTATATATAGAATATATAAACAAAAAGGTCCTACTCTAGAGCACAGGGAATTTTTCTATATCCTGTGATAAACCATAATGGAAAAAAATATAAAAACAGATGTATGTATATGTATAACTGAATCACTTTGCTGTATAGTAGAAATTAACATAACATTGTAAATCAACTATATTTCAATTTAAAGAAAATACTTCTGAGCAGGAGGTAAGTAACAATCAGGAAGAACAATTCAGAAGTTTTGCATGGAGATAATAGTTTAAGAATTATAAAAGTGTCTACAGGGGCCTGACAGCCTATGTAGTTCAGATGTCAAAAGGCTTAAAGCAGTCAGCATCTAGTGGTCTGATTTGCATGAAAAAGCGAATGTGTAATTTTATGTAAAGAAGTAAACATATTGTTTCTTGATGTGAACCACATGGCACTGCTATTTTTGCATTTCACATTTTCCAGTTCAGCAAATCATTTACACATAAGATTTATTCATACTGTAAAAAATCCTTTGTCTAGGTGATGTGATTACCTTTGATAACTGGCGCTTACTTCATGGCCGACGAAGCTACGAAGCTGGAACTGAGATAACCCGCCATCTAGAAGGGGCTTATGCTGACTGGGATGTGGTCATGTCAAGGCTACGTATCTTAAGGCAGAGTCTCCAGAATAGAAACTGACTCTGTTGTTGCTAACCTCAGTAAGAGTCCAATGAGTGTATTTTATAAGATATGACAAGGTTATTTGTCTTCACAGACCATGAGCCATATCAGTTATGTATTAATCTCTTTAACACTGAACATGTCATCTTTCTCACAAGAGTTCTCTTTTCTTTCTAATCATATACAATGCCAACTTTTTAGATGTTGTAGCCATGTTCCCTCTTTTTCAAATAAAGCATCTCTTCTGTTCAGATGCATGTATGATCTAATTTCTTTTGCCCATCTGTGAGAGTCTCCAGAATGCCTTCAAATCATCTTGTACTAAACCAAATTCTCTCTTCAAATAAGGCTTCTTTTTTTTTTTAATTTTTAAATTTTATTTTATTTTTAAACTTTACATAATTGTATTAGTTTTGCCAAATATCAAAATGAATCCAGCTTCTTTTGAATAAAGCTTTGTTTCAAATAAAGTTTGTGTTTCAAATAAAACTTGTCTCAAATAAAACATGTTTCTGCTCTGTTGCCTATAGGGTCTTGTTTTTCATGACTGCATATAACTGTCTTTAGCATGCTTGGGAATGCTATTTTCCCAAGCATAGCATGTTGGGATCATATTTTCAAAGATCTCTTTGTTTACTTTTATTAGTGAATTCTGTGACCCAAATTTGCAGCCCTCACCAACTTGGTGAGCTAAGCTTTTCTTGTAATACCTAAATTATGACATCAAACCCAAGAATATGTCAAATTAAAAGAAAATATAGTCCCCTGCCCTTACAAAGCTTCTCTTGCCCCAAATAAATATTCCTAAGGACTGCCAGGATAGCATACCCCTGTCTGTTGATCTGTTCCCTTCACTTCTTGCCTTCAACTAAGAACTAGTAAAAGTAGAACCAAGATAAATGCAACACTCACAAATGAACATGATGTCTGCTCACCTGTGGTCAGCTTTACCTGCTGGTCTTGGCTTCCTCTATGGCCACTGCCTTGTCCCCAGTGGTGGAACACAGGTATCACCACCAGCCATGAAAGCTGTTGTGCCCATTGAGTATGCCTACTGTGCCCAGTCCTTATCCGTGTCTCCTGAAAAAAGGAGTCTTGGCATTTCCATTTGCTGAAATCCTAGTAGTATATAGATTTTTAGTCTATACACTTGGGGCCCTAATCAAGCCTCTTACTCTGAAAGTCTTAATCATTGCCACTACTGTAGAGTTCTACCTGTTGGTTTATAACTGAATGAAAATATTACTTCCATCCATGAGTTTCACACTCACACTGTGCCGATGGCACTGAGAATCTGGATGAAAAATGCCTGAGGCCCATGTCAGCACACCCCTCTGTTTTCTGAACTCTGGTATTAAGTCCACATCACCAGCCCAGTCTCCTCTTTCCCTTGTAATGCTGGACCTTTCTGGGGTGTTCATTGCCCTTTCCCAATCATCTAGTCTTGATGGGGCTATTCTGGTACACCACATATGTTTGGTTTTTCCAAACTCCAAATGGAGTGGGCCAGGTTCTCAATGCCATCTCTTCTAAGGAGCTCCTAGAATGAAAATAGGTAAGTTCAATAGGGGCACGGCTAGAATTGAAGGGGCAGCTAATACCTAAAAACAAATACTTCATTAATACCTAAAAACAAATACATTTCTTGAGTAACCCTAGGTCCATCCACTTACAAAACCTAAACTCCAGGCACGTGCAACACTAAAGTGACTTGTCATGCTTTTATTCATTTGACATATTTAATCACATATCAGGTATATGTCAGGCACAGTGCTAGACTAAAGACATAGAAGGACTTGCGATGAACCTACTTATGGTCTGGTAGGGGAACAGATAAGGATGTAGATGATGATGTGTTTTATTAACAGAATGGTTCATAGGAAGGCATCCAAGATTGGAGAGGTTAATGAAAGCTTCAGTCTGAGTTTAATGAGGGTTAGCAGTAGTTTTCCTGGCAAAGACAGGAAAATTACTTTCCAGCTCAAAAGGTAGAAGAGGCACAGAGAATTGTGAGTGATCACAGTGGATGTGCTGATTTACAAGTAAAAAAGAGCAGAGCACAGGAATGGTGTAAAGCCTGGGTTTGGATGCCTAGATTCAAAGAGTAATAATAATAATCAGTTAACTAGGTGTCTTTGAACAAACAACTTCTTCCCTTAAGCCTCAGATTTCTATATATAAATGAGACTAAGAATAGTTATCTCATTAAATTTATTTGTGGATTAAGTAAAAGTTCACAGACAGCAGAATTTTCTCAAAATTCTCAGACGATTAGAGTCATGTTTGTGTGTGTGTCTTTAATACTAATTCCCAGTCTCATTCTGTGAAGGCTACGATTCGATGGATCTGAGCTAAGAACTAAGAACTGTATCTTTGGCAAAGATCTCAGGTGATAGACATCATAAGAGAAGTTTAGAAAATATAAATGTAAAGTATTTAGCATGGTTCCTAAGTGAGGGTAAGTACTCAATAAATGGTCATTTTGTTTGTTATAATAACAGAGGTTGTAGAGGGAGAGAATAGAAAAGGATGAGACATGATATATGATGCCAGAGACAGAGATAAGGACCAGGTCATGAAACATCAAAATGAATGTTGCACTAAAGAGTTGACATTTTATCTTGAAAGCAATGAGAAGCCACTTAAAGGTTTTTGTTTTTTTTTTTTTTAACAATAGAGTGCCTTGATCAGATATTCATTTTTAAAGATCCATCTGGCTACACTGTAGAGGAAATTATAAATGAGCAAGGCTAGAAGCTATAAATCTACTTATGAGGTTATAAATCTCTTACTGTAGGAAGCTGGATGAGAGATTAAGAAGGACTGAATTAGAATGCTGGGAGAGGAAATGGAGAGATACTTAGGAGGCTAAGTCTAGAGAACTTGATGCTTCTCTGCATGAAAAGAATGAAGAAGATGTTCAAAACGCCTGCCGAGTTTCTAGTTAAGAAAAATGAGTTAACTGTGATTCCATGCTTAAGGAGAGAAGCCACAAAAGCAGAAGCAAGTTTCTGGGCAAGACAATGAATACAGTTTTGCACAGACTGGACTTGGATTGCCCTTGAGCTGATCTACTTGGCCATTGGCTCTACATATACATACAGCTCAGGACAGAGACCTGGATTGGAGATCTGCATTTGGAAAGTATCTGAAAGTGGATGAAATCATTACTTGCTTTCCTGGAGACCTTTAGTGATTGTGACCAAAATTACAAGCCTCATGGTATGATGATAAACAAATGATACTGGCCTAGTTTGTGGAATTAGTTACACCCTGAACATAAAGAATCACTAGTGGCTTATATTCAAAATCAGCTAGACCACTTACCTACTGTATTTTGTCCCTAGAAGATGGCACTCCAAACCAGCATCCTACAGACTGGCTGTTTCCTTCTCTGTTGAAAAATTATTTCTGCCCTGGAGAGAAGGGACAGAGGATTGGATGCTGTTGCCGCAATTTCTGAAGTGTTATATAGGACATGACATATTATGGGCTGCAGCAGCTGGTGCCGATGGAAGATGACTAGGTTTCTGGATATAATGGTCTAAAGATTTGACTTTCCTCCAAACTCATAATAGATCTGATGTAACTTGGATTAGAATTTACCCCCTTTTGGCAGTGTGGACTCTTACGGTCTGTTCTATTTCTCTGATTTGACTTGTAGAATATTAGCGTCTTGGCTGGTTAATCGGAATAACTCCACAGGTCACCAGAATGACATGTCACAAGATATCTACGTTGGTCTTTATTTTTCCCCCTAACGGACCATTAAAAGGTGAATAAAGGAGTTTCATTAGTGGGGATGTATGCAAAAAGAGGAAATCCATGGCAAAGCTGATGGACACAGAGGGTAATTTCTCTGTCCAGGAATTTAAATTAAGAAAGAGAAGAGACTTTATGAATAAAAATACCCTTTTGTGTTGTTAAATATCATTTTGAGAATAGATTTGAATCAAAAGTTCTTGCAACAAAAGTTTGATTCATTTGGATGTAATGGCTTATAACATACCTCTGTGTCTCTGCACATACTTCCCCACTGTCTGGACCACTCTTCCCTACCAACTTCTATGCTTGCAAAATTTATCTTCCTCCTTCAATATTTAGTATAAGTTTTACCTCTCTTGTGACTCCTTCCCTGATTCTCCCAGTCAGGCTTAAAAAATCTTTCCCCTGGCTCCCATTGAGCTTTACATAAATGTTTGTTTTGTTGTTCCTCAGTCAATAAGTCGTGTCCAACTCTTTGCAACTCCAAGAACTGCAGCACGCCAGGCTTCCCTGCCCTTCACTGTCTCCCACAGTTTGCTCAAACTCATGTCCATTGAGTTGGTGTTGCCATCCAACCATCTCATCTTCTGTCAACCCCTTTTCCTCCTGCCCTCAATCTTTCCAATGAGTCAGCTCTTCCCATCAGATGGCCAAAGTATTGGAGCTTCAGCATCAGTCCTTACAATGAATACTCAGGGTTTATTTCCTTTAGAATGGACTGGTTTGATCTCCTTGCAGTCCAAGAGATTCTCAAGAGTCTTCTTCAACACCACAGCTCAAAAGCATCAATTCTTTGGCACTCAGCCTTCTTTATGGTTCAACTCTCACATCCGTACATGACTACTGAAAAAACCACAGCTCTGACTATACAGACCTTGTCAGCAAAGGGAGATGAAAACTGACCTTTTCCAGTCCTGTGGCCACTGCTGAGTTTTCCAGATTTGCTGGCATATTGAGTGCAGCACTTTCACAGCATCATCTTTCAGGATTTGAAATAGCTTAACTGGAATTCCATCACCTCCACTAGCTTTGTTCATAGTGATGCTTTCTAAGGCCCATTGGACTTCACATTCCAGGATGTCTGGCTCTAAGTGAGTGATCACACCATTGTGATTATCTGGGTCATAAGGATCTTTTTTGTACAGTTCTTCTCTGTATTCTTGCCACCTCTTCTTAATATCTCCTGCTTCTGTTAGGTCCATACCATTTCTGTCCTTTATCAAGCCCATCATTACATGAAATGTTCCCTTGGTATCTCTAATTTTCTTGAAGAGATCTCTAGTCTTTCCCATTCTGTTGTTTTCCTCTATTTCTTTGTATTGGTCACTGAGGAAGGCTTTCTTATCTCTCCTTGCTATTCTTTGGAACTCTGCATTCAGATGTTTATATTTTTCCTTTTCTCCTTGCTTTTCACTTCTCTTCTTTTCCCAGCTATTTTTAAGGCCTCCTCAGACAGCCATTTCACTTTTTTGCGTTTCTTTTCCATGGGGATGGTCTTGATCCCTGTCTCCTGTACAATGTCATGAACCTCCGTTCATAGTTCATTAGGCACTCTGTCTATCAGATCTAGTTCCTTGAATCTATTTCTCTATTCCACTGTATAATCATAAGGGATTTGATTTAGGTCATACCTGAATTATCTACTGGTTTTCCCTACTTTCTTCAATTTAAATCTGAATTTGGCAATAAAGAGTTCATGATCTGAGCCACAGTCAGCTCCCGGTCTTGCTTTTGCCCACTGTATAGAGCTTTTCCCTCTTTGACTACAAAGAATATAATCAATCTGATTTCGGTGTTGACCATCTGGTGATGTCCATGTGTAGAGTCTTCTCTTGTGTTGTTGGAAGAGGGTGTTTGCTATGACCAGTGTGTTCTCTTGGCAAAACTCTATTAGCCTTTGCCCTGCTCCATTCCATACTCCAAGGCCAAATTTGCCTGTTACTCCATGTAACCCCTTGATGAAAGTGAAAGAGGAGAGTGAAAAAGTTGGCTTAAAGCTCAACATTCAGAAAATGAAGATCATGGCATCTGGTCCCATCACTTCATGGGAAATAGATGGGGAAACAGTGGAAACAGTGTCAGACTTTATTTTGGGGGGCTCCAAAATCACTGCAGATGGTGATTGCAGCCATGAAATTAAAAAATGCTTGCTCCTTGGAAGGAAAGGTATGACCAACCTAGATAGCATATTCAAAAGCAGAGACATTACTTTGCCAACAAAGGTCCATCTAGTAAAGTCTATGGTTCTTCCAGTAGTCATGTATAGATGTGAGACAATAAAGAAAGCTAAGCGCCAAAGAATTGATGCTTTTGAACTGTGGTGTTGGAGAAGACTCTTGAGAGTCCCTTGGACTGTAAGGAGATCCAACAAGTCCATTCTAAAGGAGATCAGTCCTAGGTGTTCTTTGGAAGGAATGATGCTAAAGCTGAAACTCCAGTCCTTTGGCCACCTCATGCGAAGAGTTGACTCATTGGAAAAGACCCTGATGCTGGGAAGGATTGGAGGCAGGAGGAGAAGGGGACGACAGAGGATGAGATGGCTGGATGGCATCACCGACTCGATGGACATGAGTTTGGGTGGACTCCGAGTGTTGGTGATGGACAAGGAGGCCTGGCGTGCTGCAATTCATGGGGTCGCAAAGAGTCAGACACGACTGAGCGACTGAACTGAACTGCAGTCATTGTCCACCGTGATTTTGGAGCCCAGGAAAATTAAGTTTGTCACTGTTTCTATTGTTTCCCCATCTATTTGCCATGAAATGATGGGATTGGATGCCATGAACTTAGTTTTTTGAATGTTGAGCTATAAGCCAGTTTTTTCACTCTCAAAAAGGCCAAAAGACAAAACATGTCCACTCGAGAAGGGAATGGCAAACCACTTCAGTATTCTTGCCTTGAGAACCCCATGAACAGTATAGATGTTTGTATATTCATCTATTTATTCTAGTAATATTCACGAGTACCTACTACATGCCAGACACTATTCAGGGCACTGGTAATACAGTGGTGAACAAGACAGACACAAGTGTCTTCATAGAGCTAATTGTCTAATGGTAATACCAGGCATTGATCAAGTAATCACAGAAGTAAATGATTACAAATTGTGATAAATGTTCTATATGAAAAGTCTAAGAAGCTACAAGAGCATGAAGTAAGAGAACAGAACTAATATGAGGGGAGTGGTGTTCAGCCTTCCCTGAAGAGTCGACTTTTGAGCTGTTTGATGAAGAATGATGTACAATAATAATAGTTTTGACTTCAATCAACAGAAACTCCTTACATATCAATAAAGACTTTTTTTATCTCAAAAAACTTTAAGTCCCAGAATGAGGCAGGGCTCCCCACATCGCATTTCCTCGGTCCCAGTCCTCTGTAGCTCTCTTGTGTTTGCCTTACTTCATGTGTGTGCATCAGCCTCAAGCTGCTAAAATGGCTTCAAGAGTTCCAGGCATCATATTCAGACACAACTATGTGGAAGGGAACAAAAATTCTGACATTTCCTGCATCTGTTTCTTGGAAGCAAAGAAACCATTCCTAGAACCCATCCTCCAAGCTTTCTCGCATGTCTTCTCAATCACAACTCTGTCACATAAACTCTCTTAAACTAATTTTTGGCAAAACAAAATGGAACATCCGTGTTTAACTTCAGTGAGTCAGGATCTGCCCTCTGGCTGGGCATAGTCTCCGTCACTGGTGCACACATTGTGTGGAGAAGAGCAAATAACTAAAACATCATGATGAAGATGAAGATTAGTTGACATGTTGGCAACCATCAGCATCTTCTCTAGTCTCTCTCCAGAGAGAGTTATCTAGGTGAAGGGGGAAAGGAGGCAAGGAGAGCATGCCAGGCAGAGCAAAAAGAGTAAGGGCTCTGACATGGAAAGTAAGGCAGTACCTTTGAAGAAAGAGATGAAGGCCATGAGTCTAGATGCTGAGTAGCCAGCCAACAGTGTCCAATAGATTACAAACTCTATAGACAGAGATATTTTCATCTGTGTATCCCCAGTATATCAGTATCTGTGGAATACATGAGTGAAGCTAGGGCATATGAGTACTTTCCACTTTACAACTTTGATGAAACTACATCACTTCCCCAGAATCTCAGTCATCTAGAAAAACCTCAGTTTTTACACCAGGCAAGAGCTCATGTATTCTCTGTCTTGCACTTGTATAACACATGTTATCTATGCATTTATCCAGTTTTAGCTTCAAAAGCTTTTTCATTTCCTTCCAGGATCAGTCCATTCACCATTTAAAACATACCAGCAGAGAACTTCAGATTTCCAGATCAGCATGCAAGGAACTTCAAAGTCCTTGCTCCATCCTAACAAGAAAAAGCTGAACAAACTGAAAAACCAATAACACTCCCTAGACCTGTCAAACAAGTGAGGCTACAGGGCAAACTACTGCCCCAAAAGTCTAGGGACAAACAAGCAAATACAGAGAATCACAACTTATCAGAGCACAAACTCCCACAGGACCAGTGCCAGGGTAGGAGAACGTAATTTATAATTGACAAGTGCATTGGTCTTCATACATTCAGAAAACTAAGATCATGACATCTGGTCATCACTTCATGGGAAATAGATGGGGAAACAATAACTTTATTTGGAGGGGCTCCAAAATCACTGCAGATGGCGACTGCAGCCATGGAATTAAAAGACACTTGCTCCTTGGAAGAAAAGCTATGACCAACCTAGACAGCTTATTAAAAAGCAGAGACATTACTTTGCCAACAAAGGTCCATCTAGTCAAAGCTATGATTTTTCCAGTGGTCATGTATGGATGTGAAAGTTGGACTATAAAGAAAGCTGAGCACTGAAGAATTGATGCTTTTGAACTGTGGTGTTGGAGAAGACTCTTGAGAGTCCCTTGGACTGCAAGGAGATCCAACCGGTCCATCCTAAAGGAAATCAGTCCTGAATGTGGAAGGACTAATGCTGAAGCTGAAACTCCAATATTTTGGCCACCTGATGCAAAGAACTGATTCATTGGAAAAGACCCTGATGCTGGGAAAGATTGAAGGCAGGAGGAGAAAGGGACAACAGAGGATGAGATGGTTTGATGGCATCACCAACTTGATGGGTATGAGTTTGAGCAAGCTTTGGGAGCTGGTGATGGACAGGGAAGCCTGGTGTGCTGTAGTCCACAGGGTTGCAAAGAGTCAGACATGATTGAGGGGCTGAACTGAACTGAATTGACAAATTGCTGGAGACTCACTTTGGACATGTCTAAAAGGGCAAAGCTCTAGGGAGCCCCGATCATAGGGGGCCTTCACATTTTTGCAAGTTTTACCTTCAGGAGCTTTATACGTTCTCATAGTGAATATCAGAGAAATATCCCCTGCTCTTCCTGCAGTGGGAGGGAAAAGGAACCATTTAAAATATGCCAGAAATTTCTGTTTCTCTTAACAGAAATTAAGGGTCTGCCCACAGGAGAAATTATTTTCTCTATATAATAATAACATGGTACTCTCTCATTCTACTCGACATTTCTAAACATTTGGCTATTTTAGATTCTACATATAAATCATATCATATAGTATTTGGCTTTCTCTATCTGACTTATTTCACTTAACATAATGCACTCAAGAGCCATTCTCGTTGTTGTCAATGGCAGGATTTTCTTCTTTCTCATTACTGAATAACAGTCCTTTGTGTGTGTGTCTTTATATATTCATCTTTTGACGAACACTCATTATTTCCATATTTTGCTGTAGTAAATAATGCTGAGAGAGTAGAGCATTACCAAGGACTGGGAGGGTGAAGAAATTAGGAAATGTGGATCAAAGAGTATAAACTTCCAGTTAGAAGATGAATAAATTTTGAAGATCTAATGCACAGTGTTGTGAGTATAGATGTGTGTGCTTAGTCATCCAGTTATGCCTGACACTTTGTGACCCCATGAACTGTAGCCCACCAGGCTCCTCTGTCCATGGAGATTCTCCAGGAATGAATACTGGAGTGGGTTGCCATGCAGTCCTCCAGGGGATCTTCCCAACCCTGGGATCGAACCTAGGTCTTGATCATTGCAGGCAGATTCTTTACAATCTGAACCAGCAGGGAAGCCCAAGAATACTGGAGTGGGTAGCCTATCCTTTATCCAGGGAATCTTCCCAACCCAGGAATCAAATTGGGGTCTCCTGCATTACAGGCAGATTCATTACCCACTGATCTACCAGGGAAGGCTGAGTATAGATAACAGTACTGTATTATTATCATATACTTGAAAGTTGTTAGAAGGTTAGTTCATAAATGTTCTCACTACAAAAATAAATGGTAATTATGTGATGTGATGGATGTATTAGGTAACACTATGGTGGTAATCACATTGCAACATAGAAGCGTATCAAGTCCACATGCTGTACACCTTCAGTTCAGTTCAGTTCAGTCGCTCAGTCGTGTCCAACTCTTTGCAACCCCATGAACTGCAGCACGCCAGGCCTCCCTGTCCATCACCAACTCCCGGAGTTCACTCAAACTCACCTCCATCGAGTCGGTGATGCCATCTAGCCATCTCATTCTCTGTCATCCCCTTCTCCTCCTGCCCCCAATCCCTCCCAGCATCAGTCTTTTCCAATGAGTCAACTCTTTGCATGAGGTGGCCAAGGTATTGGTGTTTCAGCTTTAGCATCAGTCCTTCCAAAAAATACCCAGGACTGATCTCCTTTAGAATGGACTGGTTGGATCTCCTTACAGTCCAAAGGACTCTCAAGAGTCTTCTCCAACACCACAGTTCAAAAGCATCAATTCTTCAGTGCTCAGCTTTCTTCACAATCCAACTCTCACATCCATACATGACCACTGGAAGAACCATAGCCTTCGCTAGATGGACCTTTGTTGGCAAAGTAATGTCTGCTTTTCAATATGCTGTCTAGGTTGGTCATAACTTTCCTTCCAAGGAGTAAGCGTCTTTTAATTTCGTTGCTGCAGTCACCATCTGCAGTGATTTTGGAGCCCCAAAATATAAAGTCTGACACTGTTTCCACTGTTTCCCCATCTATTTCCCATGAAGTGATGGATGAGATACCATGATCTTTGTTTTCTGAATGTTGAGCTTTAAGCCAACTTTTTCACTCTCCTCTTTCACTTTTATCAAGAGGCTTTTTAGTTCCTCTTTACTTTCTGCCATAAGGGTGGTGTCATCTGCATATCTGAGGTTATTGATATTTCTCCTGGCAATCTTGATTCCAGCTTGTGCTTCTTCCAGCCCAGTGTTTCCCATGATGTACTCTGCATATAAGTTAAATAAGCAGGGTGACAATATACAGCCTTGACGTCCTCCTTTTCCTATTTGGAACCAGTCTGTTGTTCCATGTCCAGTTCTAACTGTTGCTTCCTGACCTGCATACAAATTTCTCAAGAGGCAGGTCAGGTGGTCTGGTATTCCCATCTCTTTCAGAATTTTCCACGGTTTATTGTGATCCACACAGTCAAAGGCTTTGGCATAGTCAATAAAGCAGAAAGAGATGTTTTTCTGGAACTCTCTTGCTTTTTTGATGATCCAGTGGATGTTGGCAATTTGATCTCTGGTTCCTCTGTCTATTCTATATCCAGCTTGAACATCTGGAACCTCATGGCTTACGTACTGTTGAAGTCCAGCTTGGAGAATTTTGAGCATTATTTTGCTAGCGTGTGAGATGAGTGCACTTGTGCAGTAGTTTGGACATTCTTTGGCGTTGCCTTTCTTTGGGATTAGAATGAAAACTGACCATTTCCAGTCCTGTGGCCACTGCTGAGTTTTCCAGATTTGCTCGCATATTGAGTGCAGCACTTTCGCAGCATCATCTTTTAGGATTTGAAATAGCTCAACTGGAATTCCATCACCTCTACTAGCTTTGTTCATAGTGATGCTTCCTAAGGCCCACTGGACTTCACATTCCAGGAGGTCTGGCTCTAGGTGAGTGATCACACCATCATGATTATCTGGATCATGAAGATCTTTTTTGTACAGTTCTGTGTATTCTTGCCACCTCTTCTTAATATCTTCTGCTTATGTTAGGTTGTACACCTTAAACTTACACAATGTTATATGTCTCTTATATCTTAATAAAGTTGGAAAAGATGATACACAAAGCATTCTGTGAACAGATTTGGAAGTTTATACCTGCTACAACTACTATTTTTTATAATTCCAATCTAGTTTTAATGATTTGAAAAAAGAAACAGATGGAGCTAGCAAATGCTATTAAGGAAAATATTTCTTGCTTAAATGCTGTATACTTAATATAAACATTTAATTAAATATTTGAGTAGCATTAAATATCATATTTTGTCTTATAATAACTCAAGGATGATTTTTCAGAACTGTCTTCTCAAGTGTAAACATTTTTTTTTCCTCTCAGAAATAATGAAATAACCATTTGCTGATACTCCAATAAGTAGTTAGATTTATAAAGGAGAAAATGCTCTTAAATAGCATTTAATTAACTGCTTCCCCAAGTATGGTAACAATAATATTAAAAGTAGATTTGATTATTTTAGAGTTTCTGGAATAGACTTTTTAATTTTTAATTGTTATATATTTTATACTTATGACTTTCTAATTATAGTGATAATTGGGTTTATGATAATGATGTAAAGTTCCTTTTTCTACTTAAACTTAATAACCATTAGAAGAAAGCTATTTCTAATAGCATATGTGACACTCTTTTCAAGGTGATACTTCATTGACTGAAGTCAGGAAAATTCTGATCATCTTATTAAGAAGCAAATAGAATGCAAGAGGAGAAATTACTTTCCATGATCATACAAAGAGAGTGACAGACCCAGAGTTCAAACATGAATTTTGGTTTCCCATTCAGGTCTCTTTCTATTTTTCCATACTGTGAAGATTTTAAATTCATGTAGAATTAGGTTGGCTCCTTGCTGCTTCCAGTTATCCAAAACCAGTGGCTTTACTCTCCTTTTTCTGTGAAGTTATCCCAGAATTGATTCAGAGACAAAAGTGAAAGGATGCAAACAGAGGTCATTTGCGGGTCTAATAGACATGAGTGCTAACGTTCCCAAATCATGGAGCATGTGAAAATCACTGGGAAGCTTGTTTAGAATGCTGACTCCCAATACACACCCATTTGGATTCAGTAGGCCCAGGTCTTGGAGTGTTGGTATTTGACAAACATCCCAGGGAACTGGTGGTAGGTGGTCCATGGATCCTATTTCAAGCAACAGTGTTTGGATCACGTGGTCCAGAAGAAGCATTACAACCCTTACTGAAGAGACATCTGGGACTTTTGATAGTCAGACAGCATCTGCACTTGTTTCACTCTCCTTACTCAATGATTTCCTTTATTTTCCTCTGGTATACCAGTAGCAGAAAAGTATCGCAGAGAGGGCCTCCTTACCCTGTCTGCATTAGCAGAGGTCAGCAACCACTACTGTCTGTCAGTCCCAAGAAGCCTCAGCCTCTTGTCTACCATAGATTGTCCTTATAAGCTGAACATTTCCTTGGAAACATTTAGCACAGCTGTAATACAGGGTTTTACAGGGTTTTATGCATAACTAATTATTCAGGTTTTTTCCCTGGACATTGTTACACTCATAAAACACAGTATACAGGGGACCCAGGTGACACAAGCAAAGTATCACTTTGGGATACAAACTTTTTTCTTTTGAAAATAATCCAAATTTCACACTCAGTAGATAGAAGACAGGAAAATTTTCCTTTCCTTTTATTTTTTTGGAGAAAATGGCATTTCCAAAAGTCATCCTGTGATGTGGCTGAAGGATACTGGCTATAAAAGTCAAATTGCTGAAATCAATATAATGAGAAAACATTTACAACGAGTGCAAAAGGGGTGATTTTGGCTTATTTATATATGATGTAAGTAGTGGCACTGAGCTAAGCTTTGCATTTCCTGGAAAGCATACAGAAAATATCACTGTCAATGATGCTTGATGAGCTCAAATATTGCTATGGTTTTTCTCCAAGAAATATTAATGTGCTGACCCAGCTGCTTAGTGTTCATTGTGTATTTTAAAAATATAAATCACAAGATTTCTCTTTTAATACATTTATGCAAAATTACAGATCTTACCACCTGAGTTTTTCTAAGTTAAGTCAATATAGAGAAACTTATTTCTTGAAAAGGAATTGGGTGTGAGGAAGTAGGGTACAGAAGATGCAATTCATATAGATATGTGGTTTTATTTTAAGACATAAATCAAGCATTTCCTTTTTAATATGCTTGGGCAAAATTGCAGTCCTAGTTGTTTATAGAGTTAAGACATACATAGAGACTTAATTCTTGGACCAGTGATGGGTCAAGGCCAGATGGAAAACAGGATGCAATGAATATAAATATGCACATGCAAAGAAACCTTATTTAGTGGTTTCTGTTTATCTCCCATACAATTTGCTTTCAAAATTTTAGGCAGTGTCTTTGAAATGTGGGGTTCAATCAGCATTAAAATGAAACCCTTGTGAAAGTTGGCATTTAATGATTCCTGGAAAGTTCTGCACTCTTTCTTGGATACAACTGAAGCATTGGTGATGATAAATAATGTATCCTCCTTAACAGAAGTTAAAGGAATAACTGATCTCAAGTTTGAAGAAGCCTTCCTGTGACATCATCACCAAGGTGATCCCCACTGGGATTATCTGCTGAAGAAACTAAACCAGAATCCAACTGGCAAACCTCTTAAATAAGACAATCTAAGATACCACCTTCTTTTCCTTAGCAGCAACCATTAATAATGTAGCCTTTTAAATTAACTTTGAAAAACAATGTAGTATTTAAAAAGAAAGTCAGAAAAAGGTACAATTTGCCTATCAACGAGTCAACCAAACCAGATGACCCGGGCTCATCAAAAGCTAATTATTATTGGCGAATTTTATTTTTAATATTTTGGCATATAAAAATATGATTCAGCAAGTATTTATAATTAAAATAGGGAGCCACAGTCAACATTAGTGACTCTGGATATGAGACTCATCTTTGATGATGAGACTGTCTGGAGAATAAATTCAGCTAAGTCACAAATGAGTCAAGAGCTTAACAACAAAGCTACTTTATTTATTACATCATTGGTACTGAAATAGTCAAACAGACCAGTGAAATGGAATAGAGAATCCAAAAATAAAACCTACTATGTGAAATAATTTATTGTATGATAAAATGACAGCTCAATTCTGAAATAAAGGATGAATATATTAAGTGATGATTAAAACAACTATTTTTCTAGAAAAATAAAGATAGAGACCTCCCTATCCTAATCTTACACCATCCACAAACATAAATTACAGGTGGACGGATGGATACACAACCTTCATTTTTTAAAAAGAATAAAATATTGAAAATAAACCTAGGAAATGGCACGTACAATCTGCATTGAAAACCCAGATGGTATAAAGCAAAAATGATAGCCATTTGACTACGTTGAAAAGTTTTTCAAGTTTTTTGTCAGTAGAAAACCAGCAAGGGTTGGTGCTGGCTCCCTGCCAAGTGTTAAACCAGATGAAACCATAGACATGAAAAGGAAATATGGATTCCCAGACTCATCAAGAAAATGTGAGAAACCCTGGAGAGCATGATGACTGTCTTGGCTGGGTTGTAGAAGACGCAGATCAGTGCAGCCTGGGGCCAAAGGTGGTCTGAAAAGCAGTGAGAAGAAAAACTGGAGAAAATCTTTAAAGTTCTCTTCTTGTTCTCAGGCTTGTTACTTTGAGAAAATCATGGCTTGTCCCTTCAACACCCAAATCTACAGCAATAACAGAGCCACAGGCAAAATTTAAATGGGGTCTGGGTTTCAATAGTAATATTAGATCAATGTTATTTGATTCTAATAGATGCCTCATAGTTCTGTGGGAGAGGGTCCTTAAAGCATTTCAGAGTAAGAAGGCATTTTATCTTCAAATTATCCTCCAATGTTTGAGAAATGATAATATGATATTAAAAATTAAATACATATAGGAAAATGAAAATTTAAATATAGTAAAAATGTTAACTTTTGGAGTATCTGAGTTAAGATGACACAGATACTCTTTTAACTATTCTCGCAACTGTTTAGTAAGTTTGAAAGAAAGGAAAGAAGAAAGGAATCTTTTGAAATGAAGATTATCTACTGATAATCCTTTACATCCATATAATTCGTATTCCTAAATAATATCTCACTGGATACTCATAATGACTCTATGTGTAGCTAAAGGAAAGAAGGAAGGAATCTTTGAAATGTAGATAATACTTGCCTTGCAGATTTAAACAATATATGTAAAATGCTGGGCTTTTCTGAGAGCTCAGTTGGTAAAGAATCCACCAGCAATGTGGGAGACCTGGGTTCAATGTGGGAAACCCTGGGTCGGGAAGATCCCCTGGAGAAGGGAAAGGCTACCCACTCCAGTATTCTGGCCTGGAGAATTCCATGGACTGCATAGCTCATGGGCTCACAAAGAGTCAGACATGACTGAGTGGCTTTCACTTTCATGTAAAGTGCTTAGTGCTTTGACTAGCAGAGAAGGCAATGGCACCCCACTCCAGTACTCTTGCCTGGAAAATCCTATGGACGGTGGAGCCTAGATGCTCATTGCTGTTATACAGCGTGAAGCTCTCATAATGTACCTATGCAGTGGTTCTAATGAACTTTTGAAAAAGTTTCTGACATATTTTTACTTTTCTTTAACTTACAAGGAGATTGTAACATGCAAGTATATTTCAGTTCCAGAATTTAAGACCATAAAACTGTGTACTCACCTTTCCCCCAAGTGTTTTAATGAAAAGATATGTAGCTAAAATTAATGCTCCCATTTTACAGATAGGATTTAACAACAGGAACCAAAAAAAATCTTAAATGATTATATATAATAAATGGTGAGAGCAATCCTGTGTTTTGTGACTTTAGCGTGTTTTCTTCTATCATGTTGGCCAAAGCTTTTGTTTGTGTTTTTCCATAACATCTTAAGGAAAAACCTGAAGGAATTCACTGGCCAACCCAATACTTAGAGTCAATGTTACCACATTGCTCAGAATGACAGAATCTTATGTAACTCAAACAAATTAGTTCCTCTCAGATGAGTAAAATATTGCTCAAAACAAGACTGGCAGTGCCAACTAGAGAAGACCATTTAAAAGGAAACTAGAATATATAGGTATAAATAAATCTAGAAATAAACATGAAAGATTTAGACAGCTTTAAAAGACCTGAACACTGTAGACACACCATGGAGCTAGATGTAAAAGTTTAATATTATAAAAATGTCAGTTCTGTTCCAATCAATAAATTCATAAGGAAATGAAATAAGAGCCATAATTCCAACCGGATCATTTGTAAACTGTGACAAGTTAATTCTAAAATTCATGTACAGATAAAATGTTAAAGAATAGCCAAGAACACTGGAAACAGAGTCAGGGAAGGAAAGGGGCTCCTTCCCTATCAGATGTCAAAGTAAACTGTGTCACAGGAACAAAACCACAGAACTGGAACAAGAATAGAAGACGCTTTCATGGTATAAGATAGAGTCCAGAAACATACCCATAATTTTACTTTTGATAAAAGTGGCATTTCATATCAATGAGAAAAAGATGGTCTTTCAGTGAACAGTATTTAAAAACTACTGGCTATCCATTTTGAAAGAATTATATTTAGATATCTTCACCCTCTCAATCTCATTTTATATACAAAATCAATTCCAGATAGATTATACAGTTAAGATAAATATACAAAATATGAACATATAATAAGAACTACAGGAGAATATTTTATAACCATGGAGGGGTAAAGACTTTCCTGGACAAGACACAAAAACCTGGAAGATAAAGGAAAGATTCAGTTCAGTTCAGTCACTCATTCATGTCCGACTTTTTGCAAACCCATGGACTGCAGCATGCCCGGCTTCCCTGTCCATCACCAACTCCCGGAGCCTACTCAAACGCATGTCCTTCAAGTCGATGATGCCATCCAACCATCTCATCCTCTGTCATCCTCTTCTCCTCCCACCATCAATTTTTCCCAGCTTCAGAGTCTTTTCCAATGAGTCAGTTCTTCATATCAGGAGGCCAAAGTATTAGAGTTTCAGCTTCAGCATCAATCCTTCCAATGAATATACAGGACTGATCTCCTTTAGGATGGACTGGTTGGATCTCCTTGTAGTCCAGGGGACTCTCAAGAGTCTTCAACATCACAGTTCATAAGCATTAAATCTTCTCAGCTTTCTTTATAGTCCAACTCTCACATCCATACATGACTAGTAGAAAAACAATAGCTTTGACTAGATGAACTTCTGTTGGCAAAGTAATGTCTCTGCTTTTTAATATACCGTCTAGGTTGGTCATAGGTATTCTTCCAAGGAGCAAGTGTCTTTTAATTCCATGGCTGCAGTCACCATCTGCAGTGATTTGGGAGCCCCAAAAATAGTCTCTCACTGTTTCCATTGTTTCCTCATCTATCTGCCATGAAGTGATGGGACAAAATGCCATGATCTTGGTTTTCTGAATATTGAGCTTTAAGCCAACTTTTTCCTCTCCTCTTTCACTTTCATCAAGAGGCTCTTTAGTTCCTCTCCACTTTTTGCCATAAGTGTGGTGTCATCTGCAATCTGAGGTTATTGATATTTCTGCAGGCAATCTTGATTCCAGTTTGTGATTCATCCAGCCTGGCATCTCGCATAAGGTACTTTGCGTATTAGTTAAATAACCAGCGTGACAATATTCAGCCTTGATGTACTCCTTTCCCGATTTGGAACCAGTCTGTTGTTCCATGTCCTGTTCTAACTGTTCCTTCTTGACCTACATACAGATTTCTCAAGAGGCAGGTCAGGTGGTCTGGTATTCCCATCTCTTTCAGAATTTTCCACAGTTGGTTGTGATCCACACAGTCAAAGGCTTTGGCATAGTCAACAAAGCAAAAGTAGATGTTTTTTCTGGAACTCTCTTGCTTTTTCGATGATCCAACAGATGTTGGCAATTTGATCTCTGGATCCTCTGCCTTTTCTAAATCCAGCTTGAACACTGTAACTTCATGGTTCATGTACTGTTGAAGTCTGGCTTGGAGAATTTTGAGCATTACTTTGCTAGCATGTGAGATGAGTGCAATTGTGCAGTAGTTTGAACATTTTTTGGCATTGCCTTTCTTTGGGATTAGAATAAAAACTGACCTTTTCCAGTCCTGTGGCCAGTGCTGAGTTTTCCAGATTTGCTGGCATATTGAGTGCAGCACTTTCACAGCATCATCTTTTAGAATTTGAAATACTTCAACTGGAATTCCATCACCTCCACTAGTTTAGTTCATAGTGATGCTTCCTAAGGCCCACTTGACTTCACATTCCAGGAGGTCTGGCTCTAGGTGAGTGATCACACCATCATGATTCTCTGGGTCATGAAGATCTTTTTTATATAGTTATTGGACCTCCCCAAAATTTAAAAATTCTATATAAGAAACATTGTCATACACAAAGACATGGCAGACTGAGAGAAAATATTTGCAAAATATATAACAAATGATATAGGGAAAGTATGCCAAAGTACAAATCATTTTTAAAAAACAATTAATAAATAAATTATTTAAAAAAAAGACACAAGCAGCTCAGAGAAGAAAAAATGTGATTGGCATATATATATATATATATATATATGCATACAAAGATACTCTATCTCACTAGTAGTTGGGAAACTGGAAATTAGAACAACAATGAGATATTGTGTCGGTCAGACTGGCAGAATTCTTTTGTGAATAGTGACATCAAATGATGAGTCAGAAGTGAGGAAATGGATACTCTTACCCAGGTGAGTCAGAAAAACAAGGCTATTGAGATGGGAGAGGACAAGCAGAAGTTCTAGATTAGGAAAGATGGATAAAAACTACCACACTTCCTTTCCTCCCATCCAAGTACTAACCAGGCCCAACCCTGCTTAGCTTCCGAGATCAGTCGAGATGGGGCGCGTTGAGGGTGGTATGGCCATAGACTACGCTTCCTTTCCTGAAGCAAGGCCAAAATGAAATAGGGAGGAAGCCTCAACTCTAAATCAAAGCCACATTTGTGTATTATTACTTGCAATTTAGCATGGTAATTAGTGCACTATTATATTTTGTAATTCAAAGTGACTAGAGAAGGGACAAGACCTAAATGGGTTTTCCTCCAGGGCAGGGGAAGAACTATCTCTTCAGATAAGGCTCAGAGGGGCCACTGGGAATAAAATAACATTGCCCTATAATCAGATCTATGAGCTCTGCTTAGCAACCATTGTATGCATATATATAAACAATATATATATTACATGTGTATATGTGTGTGAATATATACACAGACTAAAAAGATACATCTAAATTGTTGCCAGAGGTTTCCTCTGGTGAAGGAAGTGGAAAGCTGAGAATTCTCATAAATGGCACATATTTTTCAACGGTGGTTCTTAAGCAATTATTCCTAAATAGTAGTAGCTTAATTCTGTGGCATTATGAATTGAAGGAAGGATGGAAGAATGATTCTGAGACTAACAAAACCAAACCTTATTCAGAAAACAAAGAAAGATTTTGTCCTTCAGTCAGTCCTAATTCATGCCCTTGTCATTTCTCACCTGAACTACTGGTTTCAGTCAGAACTTAACTCCGTTCTCCACCCTGGTTTCTTATTAGCTGTGTGTTCTTGGGCAAGTTAAGGGTTTTCTGAACCTAAATTTCCTCACTTATGAAACAAGGTTAAGATTGCAACATTTACCACTAGAGGTTATTGTGAAGATTAGCCATTATGCAAAAAACAAGTGAAATTATGTTTGAAAACTAGCCCAGCATTTCAATCTTTATGATTGATACAACTATTTTAAAAACTGAATACCTATAATAGTATAAATACATAATACTTATATTAATATACTATACTTAATGCTCAGTATATGATAGCTATTGATACTATATGAAATTCCTAACTAATATCCTTTTCTCTAACCTTATCACCCACTAGTTCCATTGTGACAAAATCATCTTCCCAAAATAACAGTTAAGTCCCAACTCCCTATTTTTAAATTCTCTAATGATTCTTTATTACATCTAAATGAAGTCCCAAATCTTGAATGAACAACCAAGCCACACTTTCTACTTCTTAGCCTACCACTATGGAGAAGGCAATGGCACCCCACTCCAGTACTCTTTCCTAGAAAATCCCATGGATGGAGGAGCCTGGTAGGCGGTAGTCCATGGGGTCGCTAAGGGTAGGACATGACTGAGCGACTTCCTTTTCACTTTTCACTTTCATGCATTGGAGAAGGAAATGGCAACCCACTCCAAGTGTTCTTGCCTGGAGAATCCCAGGGGCGGGGGAGCCTGGTGGGCTTCCATCTATGGGGTCGCACAGAGTTGGACACGACTGAATCGACTTAGCAGCAGCAGCAGCAGCAGCCTACCACTTATGAATCCTATACTCTACATGTAACAATTTCATCTCCCAAATATGTGCTTTTGAGTCTGTCCTTCCTACTTATCCTCTAAGCCTCAGCTTAGACATATCTTCTCCAGTAAGTTCTCCCAATTCTTTTCCTTTTGTGGGTGATGGTCCTTCTCCATTGCTCTTCTGTATAACCTTGTGTTAAAATCTATTTCTTTGCATTATATTTACCTCATATGTGTAATCTTCCTTACTTGGTGGGGCTACACAAAGTGAGAGAAACTAACATAACCTGAGTACCTCTAATGTGAAAAGCACTGCCTAGCATTCCACATTATGTTTTTTGATTATTCCTTGACCGACAAAGAAATAAATGCTAAATATCTTGCCCAACTGGATGACTAAGGTGGAGAACCACTATAGAAACTCAGTCTTTCTACTCTAAAGTCCATGTTTCAATGCCTAAACTTTTTACCTCTTGGTGTTCCCAGAACCTGTTATGTGATTTAGTTGATACCTGAGGAAAAAAAAATTTTAATGTAGTCAAAATGGAGGGAAGAGCCATTTTTATGTGATAGAATAAGTCCCTAACAAAATAATTCTCCAACAGATGACCATAACCACTGGGAAAAAAAGATAGGAGAAAACAGAAAAAGATAGGAGGTGTCTTCAGCATAAACAAAACAGAAAAATTGGGAAGGGATATCAAAATTTGGGATAAGGGACCGGAGTAGGATGAGTTTTTCCATTTTTACCCCTTTGGGCTGTCACAAGCTACAGTCATGACATGATGCAGAATGACTAACCCCCTGACAGGAAGCCCTCCTGCCTGCTCATCTGAGGACCTGAGAAAGTGAGGAGCAACTTCAGATGGGAGAAATCTAAAGAGTGTGTGAGTTTCATCCTGCCCAACTCTTTGTGACCCTTTGGACTATAGCCTGCCAGGGTCCTCTGTCCATGGAATTTTTCAGACAAGAATATTGAGTAGGTTGCCATTTTCCTCCTCCAGGGGATCTTCCTGACCCAGGGATCAAACCCACATCTCATGTGTCTCCTGTGTCTCCTGCATTGCAGGCTGATTCTTTACTCATAAATTATGGGTAAGAACTCCAAATCATATATGCTGGATACACTCAAACAACTCATCTGAAACTAACAGAACTAATTTGAGATTTTAACTTCCACCAGTTACACAGACTTTCCAGTCTGAGTTTAACTAAATTAGTTGCATATTAGAACAAAAAGTATCAACACTCTTTGGAGGTCTAAAATGGTGTGCTGAGTCCTGACATGTGAATCCATAATGTGCAGATACAACCCAAAGTTATTAAAGTTTGAGGAATCAGGAAATCGTGAGCCATTCTAAAAGCAAAAGATAAACATCGAAGTCAACCCAGGTTGGAGTGAGGGGCAATCAGATGAAGGCAACCAAAAAGTTACAAACTTCCAAGTAAAAGATAAATAAATACTAGGGACCTAATGTACACAAAATAAATACAATTAACACTGCCATACATTATATATGAAAGTTGTTAAGAAAGTAAATCCTAAGGGTTCTCATCACAAGAAAAAAAATTTATTTTCTATTTTTTTAACATCTACACAAGATGATGAGTGTTCACTAAATTTATTGCAGTTATCATTTAAGAGAGAAATATAATACAAAAAGAGAAAAATGCAAATAACCGTGAACATCTCATCAAAAATTATGGGGACCAAAAAACAGTAGAACAATATTTTTAAATTGCTGAAAGAAAACTGACAATCTAGAATTCTATATCCAATGAATATATTCAAGAATGAAAGTGAAAACAACCACTTTTTTATAAAATTAACTAAGAGAATTGATCGCTGGCAAATCTACACTAAAAGAAGTATTAATATAATAACTTCTTCAGACTAAACAGATTTGATTGCACAGGAATACACGGTTCTTTAAGAATGAGCAAAAAAAATCCAAAATAGCAAAAAGAAAATGAGTAAATTAAAATCCAAGTTTTCTTTCTTAATGTCTTTAAAATACAAATAAATATTTAAAGCAAATAGTGTCATGATACTTAATTTCACATTTCAACTTAATGGAGCTATAAGATATGAGGTAACTGGTAAGAGTATTTCTGGGTGAGTCTGTGAAGGTATTTCTGGAAGAAGATTTTTAGAAGTGGAAGTTTTCTGAATGATACTATAGTGGGGGATACACATTATGTTTGTCAAAACACACAGAATGTAAACACCAAATTCAGTTCAGTGGTTCAGTCATGTCCAACACTTTAGAACCCCGTGGACTGCATCACACCAGGCTCCCCTCTCCATCACCAACTCCCAGAACTTGCTCAAATTCATGTCCATCAAGTCAGTGATGCCATCCAACCATTTCATCCTCTGCCATCCCCTTCACCTCCTGCCTTCAATCTTTCCCAGCCTCAGGGGCTTTTCCAATGAGTCAGTTCTTCGCATTAGGTGGCCAAAGTATTCAGCTTCAGCATCAGTCCTTCCAATGAATACTCAGGACTGATTTCCTTTAGGATTGACTGGTTTGATCTCCTTGCAGTCCAAGAGACTCTCATGAGTCTTCTCCAAAACCACAGTTCAAAAGCATCAATTCTTCAGTGCTCAGCTTTCTTTATGGTCCAACTCTCATATTCATACATGACTATTAGAAAACCATAGCTTTGACTAGATGGACCTTTATCGGCAAATAATGCCTCTGCCTTTTAATATACTGCCTAGGTTGGTCATAGCTTTTCTTCTAAGGAGCAAGTGAAAGTGAAAGTGAGGTTGCTCAGTCGTGTCTGACTCTTTGCGACCCATGGACTGTAGCCCACCAAGCTCCTCCATCCATGGGATTCTCCAGGCAAGAATACTGGAGTGGGTTGCCATTTCCTTCTCCAGGGGATCTTCCCAACCCAGGGATCGAACCTAGGTCTCCCACATTGCAGGCAGACACTTTAACCTCTGCACCACCAGGGAAGCCCTTAAATACAAGAATACAGTCTCTCAGAAAACCTCCTATAGAGACACAGAACTTCAGATCCAAGTACTAACATCAAAGATTTCAAGGGAGGAATGGAAGCCAGGTTGAAAGAAGAAGGGGGAGGAGGCAGGAGAGGGGTACGAAAGGGTTGGCCTTACAGATGTCTCCTGCCACCTACAGATACCCAGGCGTTATGGGACTTTTCCCTGGGCTTCCAGAGAAGGGAGGACTGGAACTCGGCCCTACCAGAAATCAGACCAGACCAGAACCAGAATTCAAGTTCTCTACCAAGAGGAGGTGATCAGTCTCCAATCCTCAGCTCAGGCTGAGGGCCCTTCGACCAGATTCCTGCATCCAGGACTGGGGGACTAGAAAAACGGGGAAGGATAGGAAGGGTTAAGGAGAGGAAATAGAGATGGAAGGGGAGAGAGGTCAATAAAGTCTCTTGTTCCTTACTGGTCGGGGCACTCTGGCCAGTTGTCCACGTCAGGAGGATACCAGGGACAAAAGGGTCCCAGTTGTGGCCGCTGGGTCTGGTCCATTGGCAGGCAAGCTGGCCCCTGAGTATCCCGAGTGGTCAGGATGTCAGTCTCAGCAAAGAAGAGTCCCCACCAGAGTCGCCATTTGTTGCAGGAAAGAGGACCCCTTCCAAGGCCCGAAACTGGGCTCTTGTCTAACACTAGGAAATGAATTGTCTGAGGAGACACATGTGCTGACAAAGCAAGAGATTTTATTGGGAAAGGGCACCTGGGTGGAGAGCAGTAGGGTAAGGGAACCCAGGAGAACTGAAGCAACTTTTAATTCCATGGCTGCAGTCACCATCTGCAGTGATTTTTTAGCCCAAGAAAATTAAAGTCTGTCACTCTTTCCATTGTTTCCCCATCTATTTGCCATGAAGTGATGGGACCAGATGCCATGATAGAGTGAACCATAATGTAAAACTACAGACTTTGGGTGACGATGATGAGTCTATGTTGGTTCATCAGTGATCACAAATGCACACTTTGGCTGTTCATGTGTAAACACATGAAGTGTACAGGAATGAGCTGTCCTTTTCACTCCATTGTGCTGTGAACTTAGAACTCTTTAAAATGTCTACTAATTTAAAAAACAGTAAATAGGCATAAACTCTCTCTCTCAAAGCACATTTACATGTTCAATATATCTGTCTTCTTTTGGCTGTGGGGCTAATGGAAAGACAAAAAACAGCAGGTATCTAGCATTGTTAAATTCTCAGGATTTTGCTTTTTAATATTTCATTTAAAGAGGTCCTAACTTTGATCCATCCACTTAAATGAAAAAGAATCTGGACTGAATCAGAAGCTAAATTTTATTTGGAAAAGTTTTGAACAGTTTCCATTGTTAGATTCTTTATAAATGCATCCCTTAAGTATTCCCTGATTTTCTATTTTGGAAATTCTAAGCAGAAAAGGGTGTGTAGGCTACTGTATGGTCATCAGTGCTCATCAGGGAAGAATGAAGATGGGGATGAAGAGGAGGACAGAATGGGGAAGGAAGGGCAGGAGAAAAAGGAGGAAAATGTAGTTTTAAGTATTCTTTTTGTAACTTTAACTTCTGCTTCTATAACTGGTTATAATTTGATAGCCTAAAAATAATCATTTTACCACTATAACATCCTGTCTTTATGGAAGAGGACTTTTTCGTGATATTTGGGTTTAGAAAAAATATAGGCCAAATTTAAATTTTTCCAGTGCCTTATCTGTGTTGTCTTGTCAGGAAATCTCTGCAGAATCACAGCAAATGAAACCAGCATGTGTTATATTTAATAGGGCTTATAAAACTTATTTTGAAGGAAAAAAAATAAAGAAAACATAACTCTTAACAGAATCAGAATGGAAGGTTTTTTTTCTTTTTTATTTGATCTTAAATGCTACCTAAGAACTATCTGAACTTAATACAGAGGAGAAAGAGATTAGAGTAGAGGGCTGCAAATTTAATAAAATCTATTTTTAAAAAAAAAGTGAGAAGTGCTGGCCGGCTAGCAAAAAGGGACTTAGTCAATAATTATGTACCCATGGAGTGCAAGGAGATCCAACCAGTCAATCCTAAAGGAAATCAGTCCTGAGTATTCATTGGAAGGACTGATGTTGAAGCTGAAACTCCCAATACTTTGGCCGCCTGATGCGAAGAACTGACTCATTGGAGAAGACCCCGACGCTGGGAAAGATTGAGGGCAGGAGGTTTGACCAATGAAGTTCAGCTGCCCAGTCTAGCATCCAGTACCCCTAAGGACTGAGAATGCTTTTATTTTCAATAAATTTGTTTGATACTAAGAAGTTTACACCCACCCCTCAGTGCCCTTCTTACGAAGCAGCCAGAGGCCTAAGCTTCTGAGAATTCACAGAAAATGGAGCCACAAGCTGGCTCTAAAGCAGCTAGCTCCATCACTAATCATTTAATGAAAATACCAGGCAGTGTCTGCCTTCAGCTCCCACCAAAATAATGGTGAGGACCAGGACCTGAAAAACACACATCTTCAGTGTTGGTGGTTCTCCAGGACACTGTGCCACCTGCTGAAATGACATGGGATGAACGCTCTGATGGTAAGGTAAATAAAAGCCCCTCAAAGGTGCCATGTGTCAATTCCCTGAGTCTGTGAATGTGTTACCTTACTTGGCAAAGAGGACTTTGTGGATGTGATTAAATGAAAGATTTTGAGATGGGGAGATTATCCTGGATGATCCAAGTGGCCTCTATTTAATCATTAAAGGTCTTTGTAAGAGGATGGCCAGAGGGTTAAAGTAGACAGCAGAGGTAGGAGAGAGAAAAGGGAAGCGGGCAAAAGGTCCGGAGGGAGGTTTGAAGATGCTTTGTTGTTGGCCTTGAAGATGGAGAATGGAGCCAGGCACCAAGAAATACAGGAAGTCCCTAGAAGCTAGAAAAAGCAAGGAAGTTATTCTCCCCCGGTACCTCCAGAAGAAACTCATCGCCTCCCCCGGCACCCGCCCGAACACCTTGACTTTAGCCCATAAGGACTCATTTCAGACTTCTGACCTCTAGACCTGTAAAAGTCCATGAAATTCTCCAGGACAGAATATTGGAGTGGGTAGCCATTCCCTTCTCCAGGGGATCTTCCCTACCCAGGAATCGAACTGGGATCTCCTTCATTTTAGGCAGATTCTTTACCAGCTGAGCTACCAGGGAAGCCCCATAAAGTAACAAGTTTGTTTTGCTTTAAGCCACTAAGCCTATGGTAATGTGTTACAGCAATAAGAGGGAGGAATTTGGTCCCTCACTCCAGAGCTGGTGCAACTCTGAAGAAGCCTGCAGGCCCTTTGGGTCTTACCATAGATGCCCAGACCCACCCCACCAGCTCTGTGCTTGTGGCCTCTACTACAGAGGTAGTCATGCAGACACCCAGGCACCAGCAAGAGAGGCTGAGTGGAGCTGGGGCCTGACCATGATCTTGCTTGGCCCTACATCTTTTCTTCCCCCACTGATAGTGTCTCCATCTGCTTCAGCAAACCCAGCCCAGCCCTAGCTCTGCAGGACTGACCTCGCCTCTGTATCAGCCTTGACTCATCCCAAGCCAGCAGGGCTTTCTGTGTCCTTAATGGGAAACCCCTGTTCTGGGACCCATCTCAGCTGTGCAGCTCAGCAAACCCGCTTGTGTCAATTTCTAAATTTCAGGTACAAGGAAGAGGGTAATTTAGGAAGGTGCTGAGAGTAGGATCTTTAATTGGATAGGCCTAGTAAACTGTGGTGTTGGAGAAGACTCTTGAGAGTCCCTTGGACTGCAAGGAGATCCAACAAGTCCATTCTGAAGGAGATCAGCCCTGGGATTTCTTTGGAAGGAATGATGCTAAAGCTGAAACTCCAGTACTTTGGCCACCTCATGCGAAGAGTTGACTCATTGGAAAAGACTCTGATGCTGGGAGGGATTGGGGGCAGGAGGAGAAGGGGACGACAGAGGATGAGATGGCTGGATGGCATCACTGACTCGATGGACGTGAGTCTGAGTGAACTCCGGGAGTTGGTGATGGACAGGGAGGCCTGGCGGGCTGCAATTCATGGGGTCCCAAAGAGTCGGACACGACTGAGCGACTGATCTGATCTGTAACCAAATGATGTGGCTGGGAAAGGTTCCCTATGCCTCCACCTCTCCACCCTCATCATTGGAATTACACCTCTTTCTTTGCCGTAGGCCTTAGTTCACACATTTGTAGAAAGGTGATTGGACTAGATGGTTTTTCTTAGGAACCATGCCTGTGTGCTCAGTCACTCAGTCGAGTCCGACTCTGCAACCCCATGAACTGTAGGAAACATCTACCAACCGCACCCTAATCTGTGACCTATATGGTTAATTAGGTCTAAGGAAAGGGTTTGCTTCATAGATTTAAGCTGCATTCCGGCATTCAGCTTGCAGCCCTGGGGGCCCTCTGCCCAAGAGTTCTTTCCATGGAGTTCTCGAGACCTTTAGAATTTACTGGTCTGACTTAGCCAGTAAGGCCAAGATTGTTTTCACATGGCAGGGTTAGACAAAGAACTCTGTGCTGCCAAGCCCACAACCAATCTTAAATCGATTTCATTTGTATAAACCTAAACCTGTCCTTACTTCCATCTCTGCTCAGCTTGATTTATTATTTGAATCTTTTATTCCGTCCATTTTAACTCTTTACTGTATTTTCACTGTCCTTGATCTATTTTTTTTAATTATTACTTATTACTGCTTTATCTTGGTTCTTTTTAGGACCTTATCATTATTCAGTTTTGTTTTAGCCTATCTGTTTTCATTGTAAATTGCATTCTTTTTTATTTCCTAGTCAATTTATTTTGTGTTTTACCCTTTCTGGTTATCTAAGTGATATAACTGGGGCTTCCCTGGTGGCTCAGGTGGTAAAGAACCCACTCCAGTATTCAGGCCTGGAAAAATCCCACAGACAGAGGAGCCTGGCTTGCTATAGCCTATGGGGTCTCAAAGAGTTGAACACGACTTAGCGACTTAGGGGCACACAAAAGTGGTATACTTGAAAAACATAAGGCTAACATCTGCAGTAATAGCCCAGAGTCCAGGCAAGAAATGTGGAATATCTTTTCTCCTCCAGGACCAACTAATCTGTTTGGTGGGTGATTTCTAAGATATTAGTAAGAATTACTAGCTTCCTGCTCTCAAGGTGAATTAAAATAAAGTAAAATACAGAGTCTCTCTAAGAACTAGGAACTTAAATCCCCTTCCTATGGAGATTCAATGTCCACAAGTGGTTAGAATTAAGGGAACTACGAGATGAGAGGCTTCGGCCTTCCCCTGTGGATACTGTTAAGGCGCTCAGAGTCAGCAAAGGACACTTCTGAGCCTAATGACCACAGAGGCCTTCTTGGGGAAAGTGAGTCTGATTATTTTTTAATAGTTATTGATTGTTCAACAAACTGGTCTCATCCCATTACTGGATCTATAAAATAGATTAATTTTTAAACTATATTTAAGTTCATTTCAAAAACAACATTTACCTGTGTACATTAAACAATTGTTTGCTTCTTTAAACTGATAATATGAACCTTAAAAAAATGAACAGGATATTCTTGGAATATGCATGTGGGCCTAATACTGGTGACATGAAATATGCTACTGAACATTTCGTTTTACATGATTTTACTTTGAAATTTTTCAGAAAATTGTCTGAAAACTTCAAAGTAGTATTTTAAGGTTAATAAATTGATAATGGCTTTAACTGACTCTTCCAATAGGTCATTATATATTTAATTAAAAATACTTTTCTACAAGCTCTGAGGTTCCTTGAAAACTCAGAGCAAAATCTGCCAAATAGAGGACATTACATTTTATTTTTTATTAAATTTCTAAAAATTCATTTTAGATGTGCCCAAGGATACTTTATTTTTGCTTCTGTATTTGATAAATATTTTACTATAAGGCTGCTAAGTCGCTTCAGTCGTGTCCGACTCTGTGCGACCCCATAGACGGCAGCCCACCAGGCTCCCCCGTCCCTGGGATTCTCCAGGCAAGAACACTGGAGTGGGTTGCCATTTCCTTCTCCAATGTGTAAAAGTGAAAAGTGAAAGTGAAGTTGCTCAGTCGTGTCCGACTCCCAGTGACCCCATGGACTGCAGCCTACCAGGCTCCTCCGTCCATGGGATTTGCCAGGCAAGAGTACTGGAGTGGGGTGCCATTGCCTTCTCCGTACTATAAGGCAACAGTTATCAAAAAACTTGTCTGATTCTTTTGAATGTATCACCAAATTTAGATGCTACAGAATTATAGGTCTTCTTGTTTTAAGTCCATTCTGGAACAGAATATAAACATATCCAACTAAAATTTAGAAGCTCCTTCAAAGATTCATCCCAAAGTCAAGATATTCCCAAGACCATTCAGCTTCTCCTGTGATTTTGGCTTCCATTTGGAGTTAGTCCTTGACAGACCCTGATTTCTCATTTCTGTCTTCCCAGCACCAGCACTGTAAAATTGCCAGCATCTTTGCTTCTTCCCTCGTGCATGTGCACGCTAAGTCGCTTCAGTCGTGTCCGACTCTTTGCAACCCTATGGACTGTAGCCTGTCAGGCTGCTCTATCCATGGGATTCTCCAGGCAAGAATATTGAAGTGGGTTGCCATGCCCTCTTCCAAGGGATCTTCCCCACCCAGGGATTGAACCCATGTCTCTTAATGTCCCCTGTGTTGGCAAGCAGGTTCTTTACCATTAACACCACCTGGGAAGACCCTCACCTCACACCCACCCCCTTAGGTGCACATTTCTCTCATTTTGTCTACCTCTCTACCTGGCCACTTAGAAATCAGGGCAGACCTCCAGGGGCAAGACCATTTAGAATGCTAAATTAGGGGAATCCTTAACCATGGGATTCCCTGCTCTCTGTCATCTTGACACCTTGAGTCCTGACTGCCTTAGTAACAATCTGATCCCTTACAAAAGAGTTTAAAACATTTTCCATGCTTTCTAATATCTTTTGTAGGAAGTTTGGTCTGTTGTAAATGAACCCAATATAGTCTAGGAGAAACATACCTAGACCTGGGATGAACACGCGCATTTTTTATAGTGTATTTTTTTTTTTCAAATTGGAGTTGGACACGACTGAAGCGACTTAGCAGCAGCAGCAGCAGCAGCTTTTTTAAGACAATTTCATGTATTTATTTATGACCACACCATATAAGCACCTCAGTTCCCTGACCAGGGATCAAACCTGCACTCCCTACATTGGGATCTTAACCACTGGACCACCAGGGAAGTTCCCAAAGCATGCATTTTTGATCAACAGAGATTGAAGATAAGGGAAGTGCCGAAACACAGATGTGGAGACAGGAAAGCACAGGGTACTCAGCCTTATACCTAGAGGAAAACAGGTTCCACTCCTGCTTAGGTATATGGGTCAGAGCACTAAGACATCTAGAGCCCCAGGACAGCACAAGGCTTGCCAAGAAACAGTGAGGCTTTTTTAAACAGAAAAGCAAGATTCTTGAAAAAGAGAAGAATCTTTTCAATGTCAGCCGGCACTTTGCTAGGAGCAGTTCCTCAACTAGTTCTCACAACTCTGATTATCATTCTCCTACACAATGAGAAACATGAAATCCAAAATGATAAAACCACTTGCCTAGATCACACAGCTAGGGAGCAGTATAATGGGAGTGAGGTCTAACACTCTCTCCATGACCTCATAACTGCTCATCTTTAGGAAGGCAACAAGAATGTCATGTTCTAAAAACAAGAAGGTCTGATTGTGCCCTCTTTATCCTATAAATGTTACCGAATACCAACCATGGGTAAGGGGTTGAGGAGGAGAAAAAGAAAGGGATCTGGTACAGAACTCAAGGAAACTCCAACATGTTGGGGCATGCAGGGAGCCACAAGCATTTCTAGAACATCAAGTCCTCAGTGAGACTAAATTCAGAGGCAGACTCAGCAGACAGATGGAAAAGCCAGAAAACGAACCCTGTCACAGGTTCTTTGTCCTCCAAGAGTTTGCAACTACATAGCAGAGCAATCATGTATTTCCTTATCACATGGTGGGGGTAGGGGAGGAGGGAAGGTATCTAAAGAAAAAAAAAAAAAAATTAACCCTAAGAGTTTACAGAGATAGACCTCTGTACAGAGATATAGGACCCACAGAGCCAAAAATGTTCACTATCAGATCTTTACAAAAGCTTTGGGTGGTAGCTCAGATAGGGTATGCATCTTCCCCATGGCTCCAGTTCCTCTTGTCAGCCTTCTCCGGCTCCAGATTCTGACTGGTGATTCTAGCCCCTGGGCTCAGGTATCACCTTCTCTCTTTGTCCCTCCCAGCCTGGGGACAGTAATAACTTCTTGCTATTACTCATCTCTGGGTTGCCTTACTGTCCTCTTAGGCTTCATAGCTCTTTCATCACCTGTGTAACCAATGAGTCCTATCTGGCTCTTTTGTGATCCCATGGACTGTAACCTGCCAGGATCCTCTCTCCATGGGATTTCCCAGGCAAGAATACTGGAGTGGGTTGCCATTTCCTTCTCCAGGGGATCTTCCAGACCCAGAGATTGAACCTGTGTCTCCTGCATTGCAGGAAGATTCTTACTCTGAGCCACAAAGAAAGTCCATATAACCAATTACCTGCCTTGAGTTTCCTATGTTTTAAATACTCAGAGTGGCTTAAGTTATTCCAGTAGATCCTGCTGGAATTATCTCTCCTCTAGTTGGCTGGGATGGTAGGACACAGTTACCCTCTTCCCAGTCTTGGACAGCAGGTGAGGAAAGCATACAACTGACAACCTTGTCCCCTGCTGCTGACTTGCAGGAAGTGATGAAATAAAGGGAAACTTGGGTCCTCCCTGGTGGTCCAGTGGCTAAGGGTCCATACTCCCAATGCAGCAGGCCTGGGCTGGATCCCTGGTCAGGGAACTAGATCGCACATGCTGGAACTAAGACCCAGGACAGCCAAATAGGTAAATAAATAATTTTTAAAAAAGATGGGGGAGATGACTAAACAGTAGCATGGACCTTACCTGAGTACTGAGGACACTGTAAAGAAATATCTTCAGCCCTCAATAGTCTTTCAGCCATTGTGGCAATGGTCAGCCCAGCGAGGAGGGATTCAGAAGCCACTCAGTATGATATTTCCCAAGACCAACATTAGTGTAACCAAATTCTCCATCAGGCTAAGCGAGAAAACAAATCATTCTTTGTCAAGTGCAAAGTTGTCACTTTCTAACACACAAAAGGGAAACAGACAGACCCTGTGAACTGTCAGTTCACTCATAAATCTCAAGTGTGAAGCTTTTTGTTGGCAAAAAAGTCAAGTATTTGTGAATGTATAGTTCATTAAATCGATCTGTAGCATGTTTAAATTCATGGAGTTTTATATGCAGAATGAATGCACACTTGCTTCTAGTAACCTTGCAATAAAAATTAAGTCCGTCCTGAGTTCCTTAGCTATGGTGTAATCGGTATTAGTCAGAAAAACTCAACTAGCTACCTTCAGATTTATCTGAGTTTATTTCTGCCTTGCTTGCACTTAAAAATCCCATATTGTGAGAATTACCTGTGTTTGCAAGGTTTCCTTTCAAAGAACAAAAGCACTTCAAAGGCAGCACTTAGAGCTAATAAAATGGAGAATAAAAGACAAAACTGGCCATTTTGACATTCAAAGGAAAGAAACATGGAAAAAAGTAAACATTTCTCTGGTTGTCTAAGAGTGATGAACCATGTGGCACCAAGCAACCCATATTGGGAGCAATTTCTGAGTAAGAAAAGAGAGATGTACTAAAACAGATTGAGAGAAAGTGTGTTCCACAACAAAACAAGATCGCAGGGCCCTTTGGGTAGACTGGGGCTTCACCGGATGCCCTCAACTCGTTTTCATCTAGAGGAGGAAGCTCGCAGACTGCAGTGCCTGGGCCTTACAGTGTGTTCTTTAGGCAGGACCTCCATCTAGTGGTTTGACCTGAAAATTATTCCCCAGGCTTAATCACACACACACACACACACACACACAAATTCTCTTGTAAAAACTTTTAAAATAGAAAAATAGATTTTCCTCTTGTTGCCTGACAGGGTTCCCCATGAACCCACCAAACCCCGTCCCTCAGTCTCTAAGGACTGAACTTTTCTTAACCTCTGGATTTTGTCATACACTATCCATTTGTGGCAATTTCATCCAGTTTACCTCTGGGCACACACAAAAAAAGTGATTTCTAATGACCAAGAGGAACAAACCTGTGTGAGTGTGTCTTGTGTGTGTAGTCTATAGTGTGTGTATATGTGCTGGGTTGGGGTGTTCTGAGGAAGAGCTTGGTTGTGGAACAGAGCAGCCCATGGTAATTGATAAAGGTAGAAATGTAGGATACAGATCAGTAAGAATGACTAAAGAATGAATGAATGGATAATGACATACAAGCAGATGCACAAGTGTGCAGAGGAGGGATAGCATGGTGCCTCACCAGATGGGGAAGCAGAGTGTGGCCGGAATGAGACCAAAATCAGCTGAGACATCGGTGGCTCATAGTCCTGAGCGAGTGACCGCGAGCTTCCAGAGCTCCCTGCTCCTGCCAGTATTCTTGCCGGAGAATCCTATGGACAGAGGGGCCTGGCAGGCTACAGTCCATGGGGTTGAATGAGTCGGACACAACATAGCGACTAAACCACCACCATTGTTCTTTTTGGGATTTCCCCCTGGTGGCTCAGACAATAAAAAATCTACCTGCAATGTGGGAAACCTGGGTTCAATCCCTGGATTGGGAAGATCCCCTGGAGAAGGGAATGGCAACCCACTCCAGTAGAATTCCATGGAGAGGAGCCTAGCGAGCTACAGTCCATGGGGTTGCAAAGAGTTGGACACGACTGAACGACCAAGACACTACACACACTGTACAGAGGTCCTTACACACCCACTCCTACCTGTGTGTGCCTGTGATCATGTCCTTCTCGGCTGAGCTTCCCACATTCTCTATCAGTATATTTTGAAGATTTTTTGGCCATTTACCTCTTGCAATTCTAAGTGCTATGGATCTTCTTCTCCCATGTGTATATAATTTGTACACAATTTGATGGTTTAAGGATGCCTGCCCCCCCCCACCCCCGCAAAAAAAAAACATCCCAGATCTCTAGGTTCACTATTCTGTAAATAATAGGTCTGTGACAGTTCCTAGCACTGGTGTAGTTTTCCCTGTTTTTCAGTATTTCCTTACTTTCTTTCACCCTTCAATGTTTTTCAGCATCTTCTTCATGTATTCTCACATAACATTCAACACCACTGATTCTGTTTTCTCCATCATTGAATCTACCTGTGTTTTCCATTATTCATTTGTGTTTTTTCTTTCTATATATGTGCTTCCTTTGTCTGACATTCCTCCTTTCAGCCACACTCAGAGCAAACAGTGTTTTTAAAGGAAATCTACACGCTCATCAAGGGAGAATCAGGAAACACGACATGAGAAAGTAGATGAATGGTAGTGGGTAGGAGGAAGTCATGAAGGTGTGAAAAAAGAGAAAGAGAGAGATGGGAAGATACCAGATTTTAAACACCCATCAGCTTTAGGGTAGTGGCTTTCAGCTTTTGTGAGTTTATTGCACATTTTTAAATGTTAGAAATTTGGGCAGCTTAGCTGAGGTGAATATGTGACATAATTTTTTTTTCTAAAGTATGACCAAAACAATGTCACTCCACAGACTCTTAAAATGTGATTTTGGCACTCCACCCAAATAAAGATGGGTCTACGTCCCCTGCCCTTGAAATTGAGCGGTGTGTGACTCAGAGCCAATTGGATGCCATGATGGTAAATCCAAAGCTAGTTCAGAAAAGGTGAGCATCCGTCTGCCTTATCCACTGAAATGCCTGCCACAGGGGCCTTCACCATTTCATGAGGAAGTCAAACTAGTTCTTGTGAAGAGACCACCTGGAAAAGCCCCGGGATTCACAGAGATGGAAAGATACAAGGGAGAGAGCCACCTGAGAGGTTCAGACCCCAGCTTTCAGACCCCTAGTGTTTCAGCTGCAGTTGCCAAGTGACTGAAACGAAAGAAAAGACTTCAGAACCATCCAGAAATATCCAGTGTAGCCTTTCTGCCAAGTCATTAGCTTACAGAAACCAAGAGAGGTATAGTGATCATCATTTTAAGCCACTAAGCTCTGGAGTAATTTACTACACAGCAGCAAGAGTTGGAACAGAAGGAAAGACTTAGTGCTGAACAAGTCAGGAAGCATTAGAATGCAGTCTCTACTACACAACCACCCTGTCTCACGTTGACTACAAAAACATGCTCAGTGTCTTCCACAGATTCCCCTCAGCATGTTCCCTTTTGGAGATGCTTAAACTCCAGTAAAGACTCTTTCTTGGACACTGGCCTGGTATTATTATCTTATACCCTTCCCTACAGGGCTTCCCTGACCAACTAAATTAGTGTTTCATTTAACAGTCATTAACGTAAACAGCAGAAGTATTTGGATCAACATCTCGTGGCTCACCTAGCCCCCCTTGGTTTCTAATACCATTATTCAATTAAAGATGCAGGCTTCTTGGTGGAATAGCCAATTCCAGAGCTGGGGCAGGGGAAATATAAAGGGAGTCTGGAGGAACATGCAGTGCCAGATAATAAACAAGAGCTCAAAATAAAAACAAAACAAACAACAACAACAACAAAGGGTGGTGGGGGAAAGAGGCATGTCAAAATTTAGAAGTTTGGGATTATCAGATACACACTACCATACACACTGCTATCAGATGTGTTCAGCAAAGATCTACTGTATAGCACAGGGAACTATACTCAATATGTTATAATAACCTATAAGGGAAAAGAATCTGAAAAAGTATATATATATATATATATATATATATATATATACACGTGTGTGTGTGTGTGTAACGGAATCACTCTACTATACACTTGCAACTAACACAACATTGTACATTAAAATACTTCCATTTAAAATATTAAAAAAAAAAATAGGAGTCAAACTGAAAGAGCTTCTAATGGCCAAAGCTAGGACAATTTCAGCAGAATAACATAGTATTAGATTATGACCCAAAGTACAAAACATGTTCATGAATCCCCCTCACATAAATTTGTGTTTCTCATGCGTGCATGCTCAGTCATGTCTGACTCTGTGACCCCATGGGCTGTAGCCTGCTAGGCTCCTCTGTCCTTGGTATTTTCTTGGCAAGAAAACTAGAGTGGGTTGCCATTTCCTCCTCCAGGGGATCTTAATGACACAGGGAACAAACTGGTGTCTCTTGTGTCTTCTGATTTGAGAGGCAGATTCTTTACTGACTGTGCCCCTTGGGAAGCCACTGCTCAGTGTATCCATGTGTATACATCTTTATGTATGTCTGTATGTAATCATACAGATTACAGTTACATCAAAAATTTTAATAACTGTAATTGCTTACATATATTACTATGTGGCAGGTCCTGTCCTTAAACACTGTGCAAATATGGATCACCTTAATCCTTAGAGCACCCTATTGGGGTAGATATTATTGTTACCATTTAACAGATGAGGAACCCAAGGTTTGTCACATCAATGCACAAGTCACAAAGGATGCAATGAGTGCAGCACATTGTAGGTCCTGGCAGCCATAAGACGCCAGTGGGGCACTGGCACCTCAGGCCTGTCCAGCCACTGAAGAGCCAGGGGCGTTAGTGTACCCTTTCAAGTCTCAGCAAAAGGCTCTGATATAATTTTCTCAATGTCAGCCTAAGATTTAAACCTAACACCAAAATGCAAACTCTCAAGATCTCTGCCATACAACCAAAATAGTAAATACCAACACTGTGATAATAATTACACTGATATTGTATGAAAATGATACAGTTTTACTAAAATGCAATGTAGAGCCTCAGAAGTTGTATGAAGTCTCTTAAGTCTCTGAGGAAAATGTTGTTATTAACCTGTTAAGTAAAAAGACAGTCAAATATCTGCCGAAGCAAAAGAGCCAGAAAACTCACTCAATGGAGAGACATAGGAAAACTTCTCAAGCAGAACCTGGTTAACCTGAACGCTGTGTTCCCAGAATTTTAGCTGAGTTCTGCTTTTAAGAGGGGAAACACAATGGAACAAGCTGAATTTTCATTTCTCTGGAACTAAAACGACAATCACAGCATCCAGAGGTCTTCTGGGTCAGAGCAAAGTCAAGGTCCAGCCTCCAGCCCCTACCACCACATGTCTGTTATGTATTAAAACAAAATACTGGCTCCCTGGGGCAGAGCAGAGAGCAGACAGTGGAAAGGCGTGGAATACTGGCTACCAAGTACCTGTTTTGTGCTAAGAACTGGGCCAGATATCATCCAGAATCCTTTATTGTTTCTCATAACAATCTTTTTAGGAAAGTTTTTTTTTTTTTTTTTTTAGACTTTACATAACTGTATTAGTTTTGCCAAATATCAAAATGAATCCGCCACAGGTATACATGTGTTCCCCATCCCGAACCCCCCCTCCCTCCTCCCTCCCCATTCCATCCCTCTGGGTCGTCCCAGTGCACCAGCCCCAAGCATCCAGTATCGTGCATCGAACCTGGACTGGCAACTCGTTTCATACATGATATTTTACATGTTTCAATGCCATTCTCCCAAATCTTCCCACCCTCTCCCTCTTAATATTAACACCATTTCACATGTGAACCCAAGGTTCAGAGAGATAAAATAACTTGCCTAAGATCACACAGCTAATAAGAGATGAGGATAGTATTTGAATTCAATCAAGACTAGCTCCAAAGACTTCCTCTTTGTAAAACCACAACCCAGAAAGGGTAGTGAAAGATATCAGCAGACCCCTGAGCTTGAGGGAAAGCTAGTTGAGGGAAAGCCCCAGAAAGGACCTTGTGCTACTATGACAAAATGCAGACCCCAAACTCCATGTTTGTAAGAAGGGGTCAAACCACAATTAGGCAGTGGATGATACATCCTCCTGTTACTGGGTCACCACAGGACAGGCCAATAATCAAGAGACAAGTTTGGGGCAAGGAATAACGACTTTATTTGGAAAAGTCAGCAAGCCAAGATGATGGGTTCATCCCCACAAAGAACCAGCTTGCCTGAGTTAGAATTTAGGTTTCTTTTATACTAAAAGAGAAGGGAGTAGTCGAACATCTCCTGGTTCCCATCAGCTCCCTAGAGGGGATGTGTTAATTTCTTCCTCCCTGTAGTCATTCACAGATGGGACTGGTTAGGATGTTTGCTGTGAGGTAAACAAATGTACTTTAGCTTAATGCTCATTACCTGGGAAGCACGGTTTCCAAAGATGGGCCATTATCCATAAATTAAGTTTATAGGCAACATCCTTTTAGTGATTAACTTGTAAAAGAATACAAAAAGTTCTTCCCTATAACATGCCTAGGTGGTGGTGGGTATGAGCATGAAATAGCTAACTGGGAGACACCAGAGAATCTGTCATAGAAAGTCAGATTAGAGAGGTAGATTTCCTGAACCTAGAGAAGAAGAGAATGAGTTTCATTTGCATGTTCCCTGACTATAACCGTGCTTACTATGGGCAGGATACTTTCCTGCTTTTTCTCATTTCATTCTCATTATGTCCAATTCATAAGAAGAAACTGAGACATTAATTGCTTACCTAACTAACCTAATGTCAGAGAGTCAGTGTCGAGCCAGATACTCTGTTTCCAGAATCCAAGTTCTTAATCACTAGGAACAAAAAACAAAGCTCAAATACTGAGATTTAACCCATATTATTTAGTCTATTAAAAATATTGTTTTATTGCCATTACAATACTGAATTTTATTTTATTCTAGTAATAAATTTTATTAGTATTGAGTTTTATTACCATAGTTTGAATTTTAGTACAACTATAATACTTGGCTTGTTATTAATACTGTATTATATGTATTATTTTAGTACTGTTATTTTAGTTTTATGGCAATAATTGTCATCTTTACAGCTCTAGATTTTATTATCGTTTCCATGTTTAGTGTTTTAGCAATAGTTTTTTTAAATTTTATTGAAGTATAGTTGATTTAAAATAGTGTGTTAATTTCTGCTGTACAGCAGTGATTCAGCTATACATATATATTTATATATTCTTTTTCATATTGTTTTCCATTATGGTTTATCACAGGTTATTGAATAATATCCTGTACAGTTCCCTGTGCTATATGGTAGGACCTTGTTTGCCCATCCTGTATATAATAGTTTGCATCTGCTAACCCCAAACTCCTACTCCTTCCCTCTCCTGCCTGCCTCTTCCTTGACAGCCACAAGAGTGTTCTCTATATCTGTGAATTTAATAACAGTTTTATGGCCTTCATAGAAATGGAAAATAATGACAATAATGGTATGAAAGTCATCTCATGTTTGCTTGTATCAAATGAAGAATGAGTAAATCTAGCACCAGCATCAATGCTGCAATTTGGTTTACCCAACACCTGTTCAAAAGCCTTTCCCAAGTGCCTCCCTACACAATCATTGCAAAAGTGGAAAGAACTACATTTCCCAGAACTCTTTGCAGCTCGGGTACTCATATGACTTTTAGTCAATGAAGAAATATTGGGTTGGCCAAAAACTTCATTCAGATTTTACCCTAAGAGCTTATGGGAAAACTAGAACTAACTTTTTTGTCAACCCAAAACATCCACTCAATCCTTGGAAAGCAAAAGTGACACGAGATAGAGGAATATGATGTAATGGTCACACTCCATGAGATCAGATCTGAAGCACTTGGTCCTTCTGGGTAGCTATAACTAAAGTTCTGGCACCACAGGTGATTAAGAGCTAGACATCATTAGCAATGGTATTTCTTCTAGATGACTTCATATTGCAGCTAGAAGTTTCTCCGTGCTGTGTTCTTCCAGTTGTGTAAAATCAAAATAAATTTCCTGGCCTTCATTTACATGTAATAAACCTGTTAATGTCCTATAACAAAACCCATTCCTGAAGTGAATTCTGTTATTTATTTATTTATTACTAAGAATCTTCATTAATATATAACACTCCACTCACTGATAGACTTTTGAACTTTTGAAGTGGGAAAGGATATTTAGAGGTTAATAAATTTGAACTATTTCCTACTGTGAGAGAACTTTCTTAGAGTAATCTTAACATTCAGCCTTCTTTTTATCCCTTCTAGGAAAGGGGGATTCATTTTGGCTGTTTGAAATCCTTTGCAGTCCACAGTGCTCTCATCTGGCATGCCCTAAAATGTCTTCCGTAGGAAAGCATTTGTATATATGCACTTAGGGTTATGTGGTTAGATACATTTGGAGAATAAATGCTAAGCTAAATAGTTACATAGCTTATTGCAGAATTTCTCAGAGCCTTTCATATACCAATATTCATAGACAATCTTCAAGAAGTAGTAAGCTATGCAATTATTTTCCAAACATTTGATGAAACATTTTTCTTTTGTGATGAATCTCCAAGAATTTCTGTCACACGAGATGACTTTCATGATACTTGCCTTAAATTAGTGGATCACCCGAAGAATAGGAATTTCAACTTCAGAATAGATGAGTAAAGAGGTCTGAAAACCAAAGATCATTTGGGCCCCTAAGATAACATTACAGAAAAGCCACCAACTTACCAATCTTGAGATCAGTACTTTTTTTCCAAGAGCCCCAACTCAAAAGGAACCCTGCTGTGTGATCTGAGTTGCTGCCTCTCTTCTGGTGTTCCAGGTTATCTACTGATACATCACAGATCATCCTGACACTTAGTGTTATAAAAATAGTAGAGAGAGTTCCTACACACCCGTCACCCAAGTTTCCCTAATGTTAACTTCCTATACAACCTGAATACATGACCACAGTTAACTAATTTGGTATAATGCTTATTGACTAAACTGAAGACACTATTAAACTTCACCAGTTGATCTACTAACAATTTTTTTCTACCCAAAGATCCTAGCCAAGATCCCACATTATGTTTAGCTGTAATTTTCCCTTAGTCTCTTCCAGTGTGTAACAGTTTATAAGCTTTGTCTTTCACGATCTTGGCACACTTCTGACAAGTACTAGTCAGCTATTTTGTAGACCAGTTTTCTCATAATTGGATAGAGATTAGGGTCAAACTACTCACCTGATACCTGGCTTCTAAGAGGAAAGAGAGAAGTTACCTGTCCTCTTAAATCCTGCCAAGCATTACGTCACTGCATTCTATTGGTCAAAGCAGGGCGTAAGTCCCACCCAGATGCAAGGGGAGGCACTGGACACGAGGTGCCAACTGACCTACAGCCATAAAAGAAATAGACGGTGGTTGTCTTTGAAGACCATCTATCACAACAGGATTTTGAAAAACATTTTAAAAATCCACTTAGCAAGACACATGAAAGCTGGGAATTTTCCACTGTCACACTGAACATCTTTAATTATATGAAACCTGTTTAAAATAGGGCTGGTAGTAACTGCTCCGTATACTTTATGGGGTGTGGCAGCCATGGAGGATTGCTAAGATCATCCTTGAAAAAGAAAAACTTCACGTAGTAGTACAGTTAGCCAATAGATTCCAGCAGCTGCACTTTGGGCATTTGTGATAGCAATTCATGCCAGGGCCACACCCTCCCCAGGCAGCTTTTAGCCAGTGACTGAGTACGGCAGTGAACTAGAGCCAGGCCATTTCTGCTTGTCACAGGATTTCTCCAAGGAGATCCTCCTCAGCTCACAGATGCATTTTTTTTTTCCACATCGTAACACCCGCCCTCTGAGATTGGATTGCATTTGATAATCATTCTAGAACAGACAACAGTTGTTAACTAATTGCTTTGGCCTTGCATGCACAAACTTGAAAAACCGCAGTTTCAAAACTGTCAGAATGGGTGTTAGTTTGGAAGAAAATCCCAGAAACAACTGTAGGCCACCCTTTTAACCTCTAGGCACCAAATGCTGTGAGAGGGGATGAATCAGAGGCGCTCAGCAACATTTCCCAAGTAGGAAGCAAAAGACGGCTAATCCCACGGACTCACAAATCCAGCTGAAGAGCCCAGTTCGAATGGCTTTCAGCTCAGCCATGAATTCTTTTACGAAACACTGTATCACCAAGGCTCTTGAAAGTGAAAGTCACTCAGTCGTGTCTGACTCTTTGTGACCCCAGGGACTATACAGTCCGTGGAATTCTCCAGGCCAGAATCTTGGAGTGGGTAGCCTTTCCCTTCTCCAGGAGATCTTCCCAACCCAGGTCTCCCGCATTGCAGACAGATTCTTTACCAGCTGAGCCACAAGGGAAGCCCATGGCTCTTGATCATACTGGAAAAGTTTGACATCCATGCCTCTGAATCAAAACGACTTTCAGGAAAATCTAACTCTAACAGTAAGTTTCAAGAATACTGAAAACAAAATATTTCACATATATTTTTATTTGGTTATATTTGATAGAGCACTGTATAATAACATTTTTATATGTTCTTTCAAACAGCATTAAAACCATAGTGCTAAAACTTTATGTCAAAGTTCGACTGGCAGTGTTTTTCCCTTCTTAAGGTCTACTGTATTTCATCTAGTTTGAGACCCAATTCATTTTTAAGATGTAAAATAAGGGCACATCTTAAAAATGAGTGGTGTCTCAAAGTAGATGAAATACGGTAGAACCACTTGATTCTCTTGCTTTTTCTTGATTCTCTTACTTTCTTTCTAGAACATTTTTTTCTTTCTTTGCCCGATTACTCTTACCCATCCTCTGAATTTTGGCTTAATTATCACTTCCAAGAAGTCTTCCTTAACCTGCCTACCACTACCCTTAGACTATGTGAGTACCCCTGCTGTGTGTCTCCACAGCACCCCATACTCCACTCTCATAACTTTCTCATCCTTTACTCTAGCGGTTTGTATGGTTTTCTATCTCCCTCACAGGGGGCTTCCCTGGTGGCTCAGACCATAAAGCATCTGCCTGCAATGTGGGAGACCCAGGTTTGATCCCTGGGTCGGGAAGATCCCCTAGAGAAAGAAATGGCAACACACTCCAGTACTCTTGCCTGGAAAATTCCATGGACTGAGGAACCTGGTAGGTTACAGTCCATGAGGTCGCAAAGAGTCAGACACGACCAAGCAACTTCACTTTCTTTTCTTTCTTTCTTTCACAGACTATAAACTCCTTGAAAACAGGGGACTCCTCTGTCTTGCTCACAGGGTGCCCTGCACAGCTGACACTCAATAAAGATTCATTCAACAAAGAATAAATTATCAAATGAATAAGTGTCTCCATTGCAAGCATATAAATAAGCTCAATCTATTTTGAATGGTGAAGCAATAAGAATTTTATCTCACAGATGAGGAAACTGAGGCACAGCGAGCATGAGGCTAGTTAACGACAGAGGCAAAGCTAAAATGTCTTAAGGTTCCACACAATAATAGGGATCTCTGACATTTATTGGGTATTTACTGTGTGCCTGGCACAATTCTGACCTCTGTGTATGTATAATTTCACTTGATTTTCATAGTCACTCGGGGTTAGGTGGATGTTGTTAGTAATCCCACTTTATGAAAAAGGAAATGAGAGTGCAAAGAGGTAAAAATTTCCTAAGATAATGGTGGCTTCCCTAGTAGCTCAGATGGTAAAGACTCTGCTTACAATGCAGGAGACTGGGGTTCGATCCCTGGTTTGGGAAGATCCCCTGGAGAAGGAAATGGCAACCCACTCAAGTATTCTTGCCTGGAGAATTCTATGGACAGAGGAGCCTAGCAGGCTGCAGTCCATGGATTCACATATGAGTCAGACATGACTTGGTAACTAACACATACAAGAGAGCTAATAATTGGTGCAGTTGAGATACAAACCAAGGCAGACTCCCAGAAGTTCTACTCTCAGTCACAACATTAGAAACCAGGTAAACTGCATCAAAATATTTAGCAATAGTAAATACTATTAGGTACTAGCAGATGACTTCTTAAGAACATGGTTTCAGGCTGATCCGGGACAAATTGCTCTATCTCAATGGATATAGATACTAACAAAACAGAATTAATTCTAGTAGGGTTAAAAAGTCACTTTAATACAAGTTAGGAGCCCTCAATTCTTTATACACAGCCAACTCTTCAAGTGGCTATATAATCCTGGGTGAATCACTTAACTTCTCTGAAACTCAGTTTCTTCTCTAGTTAAAAAAGGTAGGGTAAAGCAACTGAACCCACAATCCTCTGATGGGCTTCATCACTTTATCTCAAAACAATTAACAGGTACACCAAATGGGAGAGATCAGCAGTGGTTATCATCCTATGCCAAATATTGAATTCGAGGATGTAACTTAAACTCCAGTGTTTGTTCTACAAAATTCAAATAATGTTTGGCAAGGTGAAGGGCTCTTGATCCTCTACCTGAAAGCATAGGTTTTCACATTTCAGCCATGGATTTCTATTCCTTTCCTGCTATTAACAATGTTTGCATTAGTAGGGAGAGGGAAGCCCAGACTTGTGTTGACAGAGTTCAACTGTTGGGGAAAAGTACATACCTGGAGGGAGAACAGTGTTTAACAAGAAACAAGGCATCAGTCTCCACCTGACTCATTCCGAGCTGGGCCTCCCTCTGCTGTCACTTTGTTCCAGCACTGGATCAGAGGTTCATGTGGAAACTTGTTGAAGTCAAGCACTATCAAAAACTGCAGCCCAGCTCTGCTGCAGAGGAAAACAAGATTCTAGCCAGATGAGTGTGGGAGCCAAGGCTACTGGGAAGAGCTGGAGATACTTCCCAGGGCTCCAGGGAGAAACAGGCCCTCACTCTTCAGTGTCACAGGACTGCCGAAACTATTTATTTATCCAAACCTTTGGGGAATGCTTTTCCAATAGGCCCTGGAATCCTTTTTCTTTTCTTGACTTGGTAAGAAGTTAAAGGTCATAATAAGTTATTCGCAAGCTTTGCCTTCAAATCTAGATTCTTACGTCAAGACATCCAGTATTTTCAGGCTTCATGATTGTACTTTGAGCAAGATGAATATGGGTGAATTTCTCAACTTCTCAAAGGTTTAGTTTCCTTACCGAGCAAATGAAAATAATAATGCCCACAACTTGAAGATTAAATGAGATTAGAAAGTGTCCCTAACATATAGTGTACTTAAAAGAGGGAGCTCTTTTATGATTCCTTTCATGAAGGGTATGCGTGTGCTCACTCAGTCATGCCCGACTCTTTGCCACCCACCAGGTTCCTCTGCCATGGGATTATCCCGTCAAGAATACTGGAGTGGGTTGCCATTTCCTCCTCCAGGGGATCTTCCCAACTCACGCACTGAACCTGTGTCTCCTGCGTCTCCTGAATTGGCAGGTAGATTCTTTATCACTGAGCCACCTTGGAAACCCTTCATAAAGGGTATCCCAAGATCAAGAAAAAAAAAAAAAAAAAAGATTAAGATAAAAAAAAAAATTCCCAAGAAAAAAAATTTTTTTTTCATTTATTGTCAGCACTGGGTCTTTGTGTATGGACAGACGTTCTCTAGTTGCCGCCAGTGGGGGCTGCACTTCGTTGCGGGGCACGGGCTGCTCACTGCAGCGGTTTTCCTTGCTGTGGAGCACGGGCTCCAGGGCGCACAGGCTTCAGTCGTTGCAGCACGTGGGCTTAGTTGCCCCGCAGCATGAGGAACCTTCCTGGACCAGAGATCGAACCCATGTCCCCTACACTGGCAGGTGGATTCCTAACTATTGGACCACCAGGGAAGTCATCAATCATTTTTTTAATCCTCTAAAATCAACCAAACTTGGGAAAGCAGCCCTTCTACTTAGAGATTTTCTAGAAGATCTCTTTTGGTAGTTTACAACAATTCTTCTTCGCATAAGTAGAACTGAAAAAAAAAAAAGTTGAGATAAATGTATAGAGAGATAGATAAATTGTATTTCCAATTTGTATTTATTCAACAAACATTTAAAAGCACCAGACTTGGAGTAGGATAATAATTGCTTCCTTTTTAAAGAACTTTTAGCTTACAATGATTTGTCACAAACATTTATTCATTTGAAATTCCATCATACTTGTTTTTTTATTGAGTATAGTTGATGTACAGTATTATATAAATTACAGGTATACAATATAGTGATTCACAATTGTTAATGGTTATGTGATTCACAATTGTTAAAGTTTATATTCCATCTATAGTTATTATAAAATATTGGCTATCTTCTCTGTAGTATGATATATCTTTGTAGCTTATTTTATACATAATGGTTTGTCCCTTTTAATCCCCTACCTCTAGATATGGCCCCTCCTCCTGTCCTCTCCCCACTGGTAACCATTAGTTTATGCTCTATATCTGTGGCTATTTTTTGTTATATTCACTATTTATTGTATGTTTTAGGTTCCACGTATAAGTTAAATCATACAATATTTATCTCTCTCTGTCTGACTTATGTGGAAAGATACAGCATATTTTTGGATTAGAAGGTTAATATTGTTAAACACTACCCAAGGCAATCTACCACTCAGTGCAATCCCCATCAAAACACCAATAGCATTTTTCATAGGTAAAGACATTTACTCATCTATTAGAGGTAAGAGTGAAGTTATAGCAGTCAAGTGAGTGCTAGAAGATCATAGTCTTTAATATCAGATAAACCTCAATTTGAGAATTGGATCTGATACCAGTTCTGTATCCCCCTGAGCAAGTTCCCTTTCTGCACCTCATCTGTGAAATGGGAATAATATGCCTATTTTGTAGGGTTATTGTGAGGATCGGATAAAATACTACATAGAAGGTATGATTACACACACTGTGTGGCATATAGCTTAGCACACTATCAATATCATCATGGCCTTTATTGTAGTTTTTATTATTGTTCAAGGAGCCAAACTAGCAGAAGTAGGACTAAAGCTCTTGCTTGCTAAATTCCAGTCCAGTCTTTTCTGCCATACCAATAGTTTTCAAACATGTCAAACATTACCTCTTTAAGAAAACAGTATCGTATATTGCTCATGTATCTATAACACAGCAGAGGTTGTTAAGAGTTGGAGGAGGGAAGCTGAAGTGCCTTCTGCCCACCCCTACTTCCCACCACACAGACAGACATCTCTCCACACGTGATGCTGCATTAACTACCAGGTCAGCTACCTGCGTCACCATTGACTGAGAGTCACCAGGGACTTGGTCTCAATGAGTTAAGCGGACAGGTAGACAGCAGTGCTTCCATTTGCCTTGTCAGGGCCATTTGTCTCTTCTCCTACTTATCTTGCTTTGCTCCTCATTTGCTGTCAATCTGTTGCCCCTTTGATTGTTCCTCTACCTGAAGTCTTCCATCAGCTCAATCAGAACGAGGTATCCCTCCTCTGCTTATGTAGCACTTAGCTTTTCGTTCAGTTATAGCACTTGCCTCATTCAGCCTCTTGTTCTAAAAGTTACTTATAACAGGTCAGTCTTACCCTTGAGATGGGAAGCAACACAAAAGCACGGAGCCTGGTTAATCATTTCTGATACCCCCTCAACTTCTACTGTTGGGCTTTGCAAAGTACAGATGCGCAATAGTACATTGTGACTTGGAGCCAAATAATGTCCCAATAAACCTGATCAGAAGAATTATATATGCAAGAACTTCCAGATATTCAAGCTGGTTTTAGAAAAGGCAGAGGAACCAGAGATCAAATTGCCAACATCCAATGTATCATCAAAAAAGCAAGAGAGTTCCAGAAAAACATCTATTTCTGCTTTATTGACTATGCCAAAGCCTTTGACTGTGTGGATCACAAGAAACTGTGGAATACCAGACCACCTGACCTGCCTCTTGAGAAACCTGTATGCAGGTCAGGAAGCAACAGTTAGAACTGGACATGGAACAACAGACCAGTTCCAAATAGGAAAAGGAGTACATCAAGGCTGTATATTGTCACCCTGCTTATTTAACTTATATGCAGAGTACATCATGAGAAACGCTGGGCTGGAAGAAGCACAAGCTGGAATCAAGATTGCCAGGAGAAATATTAATAACCTCAGATATGCAGATGACACCACCCTTATGGCAGAAAGTGAAGAGGAACTAAAAAGCCTCTTGATGAAAGTGGAAGAGAAGAGTGAAAAAGTTGGCTTAAAACTCAACATTCAGAAAACTAACATCATGGCATCCGGTCCCATCACTTCATGACAAATAGATGGGGAAACAGTGTCAGACTTTATTTTTCTGGGCTCCAAAATCACTGCAGATGGTGACTGCAGCCATGAAATTGAAAGACACTCCTTGGAAGGAAAGTTATGACCAACCTAGATAGCATATTAAAAAGCAGAGACATTACTATGCCAACAAAGGTCCATCTAGTCAAGGCTATTGTTTTTCCTGTGGTCATGTATGGATGTGAGAGTTGGACTGTGAAGAAAGCTGAGCACTGAAGAATTGATGCTTTTGAACTGTGGTGTTGGAGAAGACTCTTGAGAGTCCCTTGGACTGCAAGGAGATCCAACCAGTCCATCCTAAAGGAGATCAGTCCTGGGTGTTCTTTGGAAGGACTGATGCTAAAGCTGAAACTGCAATACTTTGGCCACCCCATGCGAAAAGTTGACTCATTGGAAAAGACTCTGATGCTGGGAGGGATTGGAGGCAGGAGGAGAAGGGGACAACAGAGGATGAGATGGCTGGATGGCATCACCGTACCAACTCGATGGACATGAGTCTGAGTGAACTCCGGGAGTTGGTGATGGACAGGGAGGCCTGGCGTGCTGCGATTCATGGGGTCGTAAAGAGTCGGACATGACTGAGTGACTGAACTGAACTGAATATATAATGAACATAATAATATATAGAATACATTTGTAGCTTGCAAAGAACAATTATAAATAAAGTGAAAGAAAGTGAAAGTTGCTCAGTCATGTCTGACTCTTTGTGACTCCGTGGACTATACAGTCCATGGAATTCTCCAGGCCAGAATACTGGAATGGGTAGCCTTTCCCTTCTCAGGGGATATTCCCAACCCAGGGATAGAACGCAGGTCTCCCACGTTGCAAGCAGATTCTTTACCAGCTGAGTCACAAGGGAAGCCCAAGAATACTGAAGTAGGTAGCCCAGCCCTTCTCCAGCAGATCTTCCCAACCCAGGAATCTAACTGGGGTTTCCTGTGTTGCAGGAGGACTCTTTACCAGCTGAGCCACCAGAGAAGCCCAATTATAAATAGGTAAATACTAAAAGATACTTATATTTTATATTTATACTTATTGCTTGCTTGCATGCATGCTCAGTCGTGTCCTATTCTTTGTGACCTATGGACTATAGTCCACCAGACCTCTCTGTCCATGAAATTCTGCCATTCCCTTCTCCAGGGGATATTCCCAACCCAGGGATCAAACCCATGTCTCCTGTGTCTCCTACATTAGCAGGCAGATCCTTTACCACTAGCGCCACCTGGGAAGCCCAAGTCTCCTCCAAGAACTCACCAAAAACACAAGTGCTGAATGTCTGGAAAATGTGCCCTTTTGTAACAGGGTTGCTACTTTCTCCCCACTTTCACTTTCCTTAAGACACTAAGGAAGTCTTAGAGTTGGCTCTAAGAATGGAAACTCCAGACAGAAAGGAGCCCAGCCTCTGGGTAGCTCTGGAGAGACTAGGGCATGCTGTTGGTTCCTCTGCCGGAGACCTGCTTTGAAGTTTGGTTGAGGAGGCCCCAATCAGACTATGTTACCACCGGGCTTTTTTTCACTTGTTGAATGCAGGCAGGTCTGCCGAGACTGCAGCTGACAGCTGTGTTTACAACTTCCCATCACCCTTGTTAATTAATGAATTCTGGGCCTGGTGCTCACCCTGAATAGACGTCTACATCACGGGATGGTGGCAAGTCATCCTTGCAGGAGAACCACACAACACCTGGGCACTGGTGTTAATCAGGGGCGTTGCAGGGCATGCATGGGGGTGGGTAAAAAGCGGCTGAGACAATAGAACGCAAGCCTTATGCATGAAGGTTAACCATCCTAATACAATTCACAGATGCTCTCAGATTTAGTTTCCACAACTTTGAAGACTCCGACTCCTGCTTTACAAATGCACTGCACATATCAGATTACATGCCTTAAAAAGTGTTCCCAAAGATGTGAACTAAAAATTATGACCACTTCCACTGAAATGATCAATTATTCCCTGGATCATAAGATGTATCAATAAATCTTAGCAGAGGGTGTAAAGAAGCAGCTACCAGATCCTACGGTAATTCCAAGGGAGGAAAGGGGTCTGTCTCATGTCCTAAAAAGACCTACCTCATCATAGACTCCAGCCTCGGAAAGCTTTAACATGGAAGCAGGGGAAATTGAACTAGAAAATGGCCTCAGTCTTCAGAATTTTACTTTCTAGAAAGAAAAATGTCTATTTGTGAGATTGTAATGACAAGTGATTTTAAAAGGCAGTATTCCTTAGCCGTCTTTGTAAATTATCTTTTGGATGGAACCCATAAGTACATCCCTGCCCCATGCCACCAAGCATTCCCAAATGGAACAGACTTTAAAAAAACCTCAAACAAGGTTGCTCTGTGTGACTAGAGTCAAACAAAAATAGCATGACAGAACAGACTTGCTATCAAAATATTCATGAAGTTTTAGACGATTACCATGATTAGAAAAACTTGGGTTTTCATATGTAAAGAAATTATCCCTGTCTTTTGGAATGCAATAGATATAATAGTTTCTGTGATTATCTAATAGAAAAAATCCTATAATATTAATACCAGGTGCCTAATTGAACTCAGAATTTTCCATCCTATTTCTGGCTGTATCACAGCCAGCTGTGTGACCTTTGACTTCTCGCCTCCCCATCTAGTCTTCACTCTCCTCGTCTTCAAAGTGATAGTAACAACACCTGGCTTGGTTCCTGCATTTCCCAGGACTGTCGATCTCTAACTGAGAATGGGTGGGAAACTGATTTGCAAACGTGAAGGAGGAATAGGATGATAACAGTTATATTCTAGAGTAGACTTCTTTTTTGTTTTTCTGTTGCTGTAGTCCTCCTTCCAAGGAACCTTTAGAACTCTGTGTTTCAAAACATTTTTTAAAGTCTGTTCCATTTGGGAATGGTTGGTGGCATGGGGCAGGGATGTACTTATGGGTTCCATCCAAAAGATATTTACAAAGACGGTTAAGGAATACTGCCTTTTAAAAATATTATTTGAAAAAGGGGAAAAAATGAAATGTTAGCCTAATAAAGCAAGTATGAAGCAGCATTTATAAAATAGAGCAAACACTGAGTAACAATTTATCTCAAGACATCAGATGAATGTGTCTGGGAAGTAAACTTGGTGTATGGTTTCACACTTGAAAGAACATGGAGCCAAATACATTGATATATTCCTAGAACAATTTAGACTGTCAACATTGATGTGAGAAATCACCATTTTTCTATGGAGTCACAGAATTTTACTCTACAGTATTTTCTTTACAGCTGTGAGACAAAGAAAGGTGTTATCAAAATCCTGTTATGAAAGGCATTATGCTGAGTGAAAGAAGCAAAATTCAAAAAGTTACACATGCTATAGTTCCATTCATGTGACAAAAAGACACAACTATAGTGGCAGAGACTCGATGAGTAGTCACCGGGGGTTCAGGATGGTGGCAGGTGAGCCTAGAGAGGGATAGCAAGAGAGTTTTGGGGGATGAATGAACTATACGGTATCCTGACTCAGATGGTGGCTTACACATAGCTAAGTCACTTCAGTCTTATCTGACTCTGCAACCCTATGGACCGTAGCCGCCAGGCTCCTCTGTCCATGGGATTCTCCAGGCAAGAATACTGGAATGGGTTGCATGCCCTCCTCCAGGGGACCTTCGCAACTCAGGGATCAAAGCCGCCTGTCTTATGTCTCCTGCATTGACAGGCAGGCTCTTTACCATCAGCGCTGACTGGGAAGCCCTACAAATCTGTATCTGTATTAAAACTCATAGAACTATAGACCAAAAATGAGTCAGTTTTATTGTATGACTGTTTAATAATAAAATTAATGAAAGAAGGAAAGAGAAAAAATAATCACATCACTGAATCATATGCAAGAGAACACAGTCCTTGGTTTCTGAAATGTCATGGCTGTGTTTGTAAACAAGCTTGACCCCAGAACTTTTCAACATCAGTGGGCACAGAATTCATTTCAGGCTTTACTTATAATGAGGATGCTCATAAAATGGGTCTGGAATCATATCTGATATTTTGCATTTCTATAAAGTTCCCAAGTGATGTCAATGCCTCTGTACATGCATATAACACTTCAGAAAGTCTAGGTTTTGTAGAACTTAGTTCATGTGGAGCAATTGTGACAAATATGTGCTCTCATGCCAACTACCCACATCCCTTACTCATAATAGAGATCACTAGTCAGTCAAACACACTTTTCTCCTGAGCCTGTGTAGGTTCACCAGGTAGAATGCAGTTGAGGGCAGATGATTCTCAATAGGGAAGACTATGCGAGATGAAACCTACTGGTCATCTTGTCCTGCAGTACTGATGTAAGTACCATCCATCAACGTTGCAAAGAATCCACTTGGAATACCAACTTTCTTTCTCAGGCCTTAAAGTTCTGGTTCCAAAACTCTGTGTCCCAGACAAATTAGCCATAGTTAATTACAGATGTATCTTGTCTTTCAGCAGAGGTAAGAAAACCTATCTTTCCAACAAGAGTGGGAATATATCATCTGCTTCTTTTATTAACTCCCTTAATATCACATTGCGCCTCAGTTTCTTCACCTACAAAATAAGAATACTGCTATCCCTAAGGTTGTTGCTAGAATTAATAAGAAATTAATGTGACTTGCTTAGAATAGCACTCTGCCCAGAGTGAGACTCAGTAATGGGTAACCATTATCATAATTCCTCAAGGATGCCTAGCACAGTGCCATGTCCATGACAAATGTTAAAGAAAAATACTATTTCTACTTCCTGTTGATCATTGTGTAAATTAGAATTATTGAATGAGCTCAGCAGGAACCTGCTAAGATGCAGAACTTGGTCATTCTCGTTGTCGTTCAGTCCGACTCTTTGCAACCCCATGGACTGCAGCACGCCAGGTTTCCCTCTCCTTCACGGTCTCCCTGAGTTTGCTCAAACTCATGTCCATTGAGTCAATGTTACCCTCCAACCATCTCATCCTCTATCACCGCCTTCTCCTCCTGCCCTCAATCTTTCCCAGCATCAGGGTCTTTTCCAATGAGTCGGCTCATCAGGTGGTCTAAGTATTGGAGCTTCAGTTTCAGCATTAGTCCTTCCAATGAATAGTCATTCATATGCTTAGTAAATTATCTTTTCAGCAGTTAAACTTTTATTATCATTTAACCTTTCATCAACTTCAGATCAGATCGGATAAGATCAGATCAGTCGCTCAGTCGTGTCCGACTCTGCGACCCCATGAATCGCAGCACGCCAGGCCTCCCTGTCCATCACCAACTCCTGGAGTTCACTCAGACTCACATCCATCAAGTCAGTGATGCCATCCAGATCAGTTCGAAATTTCTTTGCTGATTTTCCAAACCATAAAATACAGTGAATTTTACAAGACCATGGACCTACTTTGTTATGCATTTCCCCCCTGTATTACAAGAGGCTAGTTGATGGCATATTTTTTAATGTGAGGTTTTTCTAAAAGGAAGAATGAAAATTCAATATACTTATATATGCCATTGGTTTGAGACAAAATCTTAAGAATTATTTTTGTGGAGATAGAGGAATAGAATATGTAAAAACTCAATATTTGAGACTATATGCCATCTACTGAATGCCCTTCTCTGGTCTGTCATGACAGCTTCTGTTATACATTTTCCTGGTTTTACATGTGTGCACTCAGTCGTTCAGTCAAGTCCTACTCTTGGCGACCCCATGGACCGTAACCTGCCAGACTCCTCTGTCCATGGAATTTTCCAGGCAAGAATACTGGAGTGGGTTGAAATTTCCTTCTACAGAGGATCTTCCCTACCCAGGGATCAAACCCTCATTTCTTGCATCTCCCGCATTTTGGTAGGTGGATTCTTTATACCACTACACCACCTGGGAAGCCTTCTTTATGTATTTAATGTCAAAAAATTCATGACTATTATTTAATGTATTTTCAGCTTTAAAAGGCACAATAGTATATGTGTGACAACATATAACATATGTAACAACATACAAATAAAGCCTAAGAACAATTACAAAAGTAGAAAAGATACTGCTATAGAGAAGCCAAGATGAAGAGTAAAACAAGAGCTGAATTTGGAGTCAGAAGATTGTGGTGAAGCATCAGTTCTGTCCCCCAACCTCTCTGAACTTTTGTTTATTAGGATTAATAAAAAATGTTATTAGTTAAGTTATCAGATAAGTTATTTTTATAATTAATTTCAGTTCAGACATTCTAAATATTGATAACATTACATAACACTCATGGGTTTCATTCAAGCATTTGAAAAAAAAAATCTGTATAGTTATCCTAAGTATCCAGGTGAGAGCAAAAGAAAAAAAAAATTATACTACTTCCAAAGTCTAGTTTAGGTAATAATTGAGGGTTCATTTTCACCCGAGTTACTGGTTTTCTGCCACTGGAGGGCGTGCGGTGCTTGGTTGTAAACTGTCCCTCTGGGCTTTCGCTCTCTTGCTCACAACTTCATTTTCAGTCCATTGCATTGGAATCAGAGCATCAAAGAAACCACCTCCCTCATTTGGCAGAGTTAACATATGAGAGGTAGGCCTGAGAGAATGTGTGAGCTGGCAAAGCCAACAGAGCAAAATCTTAATCTGCATTGTGCCATTTCAACTACCTTTATTTCCCCTTAATAGTCGACCCATATAGACCTTCACACCACGGCCTCGCTTCACTCAGTTCTGAGTGCACTTCTGCTCCTCTCTCCTTCACGTGGCTTTTCCAAGTTCCCTTGTATTTTTCACAAGTCTCCAGCAGAGACTAGATCCTGGTCCTCTTGAATATAGCCTAGTGGGTGGAATGGATTTAGTTCACAATCAGAGTCCACTTACTGGTCTCTAGAAGATTTGCCCCATTCTTGATCTAGGATACGAGTAGTGTGAAAGGCAGAAGAAATGCCGCTTTCCAGGAAGCTGGTTTTTACTGAAATTCTAGTGTCCACTGAGTACAAGGAATGCGTCCCACCCTTTAAAGAGCTCCCAGACTAATTGGAGGATTAAACAGAGAATGGCAGGGATGGGATACAGAATGACAAGTCTTGAAGGAACTTTAGAATTCTCTCTTTTTATATGTGAACAACTGAAGTTCTGTGTTGAAAACAATTGGTAAGTCTTTTCCCAACTTAGAGAAAACGAGTGCTGTGATCAATTACTCATGTCTGCCATGGGCATGGACTAGAGTATGATATGCATGGATTTACCAACCCTGATTTTCCATTCTAGGCCCCACTTTTTTCTTTTTTCTGTTTTTTTTTTTTTTCAGCTGGGGAAACTAAGGCCTAAAAAAAGGAAAGGAATCTAGTTGAGGTCATTTAATTAAGTGTGAAAGAATAAGTTTTCAAAGCATTATAACCTTAGGCAAATCAGTCTAGAGTTAGAGGAGGGTGTTTTTTCTATTCTGAAAGCCCTGACTGGTTCTTCCACCTCACCTAGTTTTCCTGGCACACTTGGACTGATTTGTTCCTTCTTCTGAAAATATCCTGTGATTTTTTTTTCTTTTTCATTTTTTTTTCTTATGCAATTGTCACTACTTATTATAGAATGCATGTCACACATATAAATAACAAGGCATAAAATGTAATAAATACTCACCCTGTAATCCACCCCTTAATTTAAGAAATAGAAGCTATTTCAAACCAAGGAGTAGGCTTGCTATGAGATCTAGGCTGAAGGTCAGATTAACCTCAAGATTTACACCCCAGAGGCTCTAAGAGCTGGGGTGAAAGTGAGTGGCTATCTGTGAAATCATCTTTAATAATGGGGGGCAGAACAAAGATTAAATTAAAAGTTGATAAAATAACAATATAACTCTACTAACAATAGAGTTAGTAGGCTTCTGTTAGAACCAGGCAACAGTTACTGCCAGCTTTGAAAGAGATGCATCCAGTAGCAATACTTGATGATTTCATGAATCAATAAATTCTTAGAAGGAGAAACAAACTAGTCAAGTGAGTGAACTTGCCCTATATAAAGCTACAAAGCAACCTGATATAGGGAAATGATTCCCAAAAGACAAGAAACTGAAGACTCATCCCATGACTTACAGTCCCCAAAGCTAAAGTGTCGATTTCTTGTCATTCTCATCTTCCAGCAGGAGGGTTCTGCTCGGTTCTTTTACTGCATCCTCTAAAGGGGATGTTCAGTTCACCCTGAATTGACTTCAGAAGTCCAAAGAGACTCAAAGGCTCTGCAGTACAAATAAAACCACCTATGTCCTTAATTCTTTTCCTTCCCTTGTGCATATTTTTCTGATTTGAAAGATACTGGGGAAAGGTCTGGGACCTAATCAGATAAACAGTTCCTCCATGATACAGTCCCTTTACGAGGAAAGTTTCAACATTTCGTCCTTCCCAACAATAGTGTCGCCTCCCACTCCAGTGCCCTGAGTGTCTCTCTGTGTGATCCGCGTCCCATTCCCTCCTGGTCTCCAGAGGGGCATGCGTGTCCCTCTTTCTCTGCAGTGATTGCCAGAAATCTCTTAATCTCCTTTGGATATAATCTCCTGTTCTATTTTAGTCTTCACGTTTTCTTTTTTTCAATCTCCAAAGAGGCCTAAATTGGGCAAAGGTGGTTTGGTCAGTTTATTTTCAAACTCACCTGAGGGAAAATCTGGAAAGTAATCACATAAGAAGAGGATAACTTTCTTCTCTTTCTATTAAAGAGAACCTCAGGGCCTGATCTAGACCACCCACCAAAAGCAAGATCTAGCCTTTTTTAAAGCCTACTACAATCTTTGGCTTTTTCAAGACCAGCCCCCACCCCCCACATTGGATCTACTCTCCAAAGAGTCTGTTAAACTAAATGTAAAGAAACTATACTTCCATAAAATTAATTTTAAAAATAAAAATGGACAACCAATAAGAACCTACTATCTAGCACAGGGAACCTACCATATAGCACTGCTCAATACTGTGTAACAACCTAAATGGGAAAAGAATGTGAAAAAGAATAGATACATGCATGTATATAACTGACTCACTTTGCTCTACACCTGAAACACAACATTGTTAACCAACTATTCTCCAAAATAAAAATTAAGGCTTTTTTTTAAGGCTATTAAATGAAGATGAAAATAAATGCCTAATAACTCTGCTGTGTTCATAAAGACAATGTACCCTGCCCTGCCTCCACAGTTCTCGGTTTTGCAAATAATGCTCCCTGAATTCTCTCCCTTCCCTAATTATGATGTACATTGCTAAGAACTTGGTGTTCTGTGTGAGTTGTCCATTAGAAGATTTTAAATAGATAAGGAGTCCTTACTTTGCCCCAAGCCCTACCCCCATGATACTAATTACCCAGCTAGGTTGAAAAGTGATTTAACGCAACTTTTATGTTCCACAAGCTAACAGTAAACTTCTATTATTTGCCTAACACATGTCCTGAGATCTTCCCAAATCTCCAATTTCGAGAACACTCATGGCATCTAGTTTTCCCTGGTAAATGTTTATTTAACTTTGTTGTGCAATCTTATTTTACTTGATCCCCACTAATAAAATCCCCTCCTTTTTGAAATATTCTTCCTTTGGTTTCCATTCTCTCAGTTTCCTTTATTGGCTCCACCTCCTCTGCTAAAAATTAAAGTCCTCAAAGCACAGCACTGAGTCCTTTTCCTTTTCACTTGACATTTTTACCACAAGGGTTCTTACCCATTCCCCAGACATCAAAGACCATCCATATGCAGATGACTCCCATATTTATCTTTCTATTCCAGATAACTCCTTGACCTCACAGCCAAAACTTGCAAGCGCGTATTGCATGCTTGTGCTGGGGTATCTGCTTCACATTTCTATAATCAAACTCAATTACCTCTATTAAGCCTTTTATTCTGGCAACCTTCTCCATCTCAACAGATGTCACTTTTATCTACCCATTTGCTTAAGCAAACGCGAGTCATCCTTAATTCTTCCTTCTCCCCCACCACCATCTTCCCATATTCAGTCAATCACCAAATCCTCTAATTCCTACTTCCACAGGTATCTCAAATCCATCCCCTCTTTCCCATCATTGCCATTCCCCAAATCTAAGATGCCATGACCTCTTTTGTCTTCTTCTAATGCGTACGTACACAAGCATTAAATACACAAAGCAGCCTGGATGATTCTTTAAATTATACATCAGATCATATCACCCTCTGGCACCAATCGCTTAAATGGCTTCTCTGCCCTGTAATAAAACCACAGATCTTTCCAGGGCCCACACAACATGCTCTGATCTCATCATCCACCTCTCTAGCCTCATCTACCACTCTCCTGGCACCCACTCTGCTCAGCCACCATGTACCAAATCAATACACAGAAACCTTAATGAGCTGGAATGCTCCGGGTCACTGAGGAATAAGCAAAGCAAGTTTTGTGTTTCCTCTCTTTGGGATTGAAAGTCTTTCCCGAAAGTGGGAATCCTCTGTGCTACTCTGAATGTCAAAGTCAGCAAAAAATAACAGTAATGTTCTTCATAAACTGAAAATATGACATGCCTTTGGCACCATTTTTCACTAGTAATAAGTGCATGAGTTACTGTTCAGGGTAGTGGGTAAAGGTGAAAAAGGCATAGGAATGAATTTTACCGTTTTCACAAAATTCACTGGGGTGACTTTTGCTATGATTGTACTTGTATTTTTGAGGAAACTAAGCTATTTTTGTAGCTGTCTGTTAATTGGCCTCTTGCTCTTAACAGTGGAATATGGGGACAGAGTCTTAATAGTTAACACACATGGCTCATTAATCCCACTTAGTCTAGACAGCTTTCATCTGTGGATGTATGTGTCTCTGTGTATGCAGCTCTGTGTCATGGGAAAGTTATTTAAGTTTTCTGACCCTCAGTTTTCTCATACATAAAAAGGGATGATAAAAATTAAAGTTGTCCAAAGTCTATATGAAGCATTTAGAATGGTAAGCCCTGAAGTTAATAGTTATTGTTAGCAAGTGGAGAGGGAAGATTCATAAATAAATCTCCCTTAATATTTTGGCTTACTTTCTCCCAAGCCAAGATCATTTCACTTTGCTATTACCAACTGTTAAAATTCTATGTAAGTACTATATAATTTCCTTTTCCCAGTGACACCTTTGTCCTCTCCAAAACAGACATTCTAGGATTGGACAGTGGTTAGGGAGACACCATTCATGCTACAATGGCCGTGCTTTGGGGCTTTGTGAAATTCTTTTTCTGAACGTAAATACTTTTAAAACAGAGTGCTGTTATCTCAAGGTCTGGCCCCTGGGTTTTAGATAAGCTGGGACTTTCCATCAGTCTTCTTGCTCATGGTAAACATCATCTCTTTCAGAATGCACCCTGTCTCTCTTGTAGGGCTCCAAACAAGTCAGATATTCAAACAGAAGGTTCCTGACACTGCCGTGAAGAAAGATGACTCTGGGAGGGATTTTCCATGTTACACCAGATTTGAAGGCCAAAGGGTCAGCTTGGGCACCTCGAGTCCTCCATCAATAATTCCAGCCAGGACAGGATCATCAATTCCCTTCATCTTAAGCAAGACCTGGGATCACTCTGTTAGAAGCTGAGCCAATGGCCTCAGATAATTTAACATTCTTCCCTTTAGTAGGTTATCCTCAAATAGAACATCATGGGCCCATCTAAAGCCAGCAAGATTTAAAGGAACTTGGAGAGTTTCCAGCTGTATACAGAAAACAACATCTTTACTGTATGGGAGATAAAAGTGAAGGGGAGAGGTCTCTTTAGGAAAATGTATTGAATCTTTTTAAGGAGTGATGGTACAGGGGTTCAGATGTCAAAAGCAAAAGCCTACCTAGAGAAGACAACCATGTGACTATTCCTTTCAGTTCCCATAATTAACTTGTGCTGCAAATCTGCATAAACAAATGTTATGAAACAGAATGTGAGAATGACTCTTCCATTTCTACAAATGAGACATTTATGCTAGCAAATTATAGGTCATTGTCCAAATGCTAACCATACCAGAAATCCTTAAATACGATGATTATGTCACCTGTCTTTATTAGTATTCATTTATAAGCAAGAGTCAATAAACTCCTAGTCAATGTGTAAGACATTAAAAGACCAATTAGCAAAAATTATCTATACCAAAAGAGCCACAGATAAACCTGGTTTCAGTTACTAAAAGGAGAAAACACACACATGTGAAACAAAACAAGTATGATCTGTAATTTTAGAAGAATTGGAAACAGCGATGTTTAAGGGAAACCAGTTGTTGACTGCCTGGCAATATTGGTACAACACATACTACTTTGGGGTCCATTCTGTATTGGTGACAATGTGAAAGAGATGTGGTATATTAATATCACCAGGAGATCTCTGTCCTGATGACAGAGTCTCACATGTGTCTCAATTTGTTATATTAAATTAATCTAAAAGAGAACAGGAATTTTTCTAAAGTTTTGTGTCCGTGAGGAATTAATTTTTAACCTTCCAGCTCATGTCCATATCTGTTATCTTCTGTCATTTCCTCTCCTGGGTCCAGAAGGAGGCCTGCCTATGAACTGAAAGATGAAGAGCAAGGCTCCTGGTTTGGGATGGGCACCTACTCTGGTCACATGTCATGCTGGAAGCCAGAATATTACGGCTCTTGAATTCCCTTCTACATGATCCTAAAGAAGGAAATACAAAGAGACAGATACAAGAATTTAATGTTTTTATGAGTTATCATTTTGTCTCTAACAGATTTACAGAGAGATGAAAAAAAATTGCTCAAAGGAGAATTTGCTTCAGAAAAAAAGGACTTGAAAAACCACACTCAAGCTTTCGATTTCTCTTCTTTGTTCACTTCTTACCCAACTCTCCTTTCTTTGATTTGCCTTTTCTTTGTTAATATATTTCTAACTTTTTAGATTTTCAAATGCAACATCTTTTGCAGAACTAAACAGTGCTGCTGCTGCTAAGTCGCTTCAGTCGTGTCCGACTCTGTGCGACCCCACAGACGGCAGCCCACCAGGTTTCCCCATCCCTGGGATTCTCCAGGCAAGAACACTGGAGTGGGTTGCCATTTCTTTCTCCAATGCATGAAAGTGAAAAGTGAAAGTGAAGTCGCTCAGTCGTTCCCGACTCTTAGCAACCCCATGGACTGCAGCCTACCAGGCTCCTCTGTCCATGGATTTTCCAGGCAAGAGTACTGGAGTGGGGTGCCATTGCCTTCTCCGGAACTAAACTGTAGTATTCATTTATTTTTAATCAGAAGGCAATGCATAATATTTATTCTCCTGAAACATAAGGTCAGACTATTATTATTCATTCAACATTTTTCAGACTGATGATTTGAAATACAAACTGAAACTGTCTTCTTTTAAAGCTAAATTAGTAATTTTTTTTTCAAAATTCAATCTCCATATTTTTAATCCCAGGCCCCCCAAAAAGGTAATAAGCAGTTAATTTTGCATTACAAGGTCATCAGCACTTCTGGCTGGTCCTCAGCTTTATTCTTAAGCTCATCTAGGTTTCGACATAAAGGCCAACACCACAAGGGAAACCCTCCCTACCCCACACTTTGAATTTTAAGGAGTAAATACTCAGGCAGACACAGACAACCAAGAACTTTCTCAATCCTCTCTTCTTACTTCCCATAGAAAGTAGGAGGATGATAAAGGCAAGAAGGACAAAGATGAGATGGAACCAGGATGACTTTCAAAAAATCAAATCTACTAACATCCTCCTTCTCAAAAGCCTTCATGTCGACTCCTAAACAAAGGACCAGCACAACCCCAGAGAGAGAAATTCAAACTGATGACTTTTGAGATACAAATTGAAAACTGTCCTTTCTTAAAAGCTAAACTAGCAATTTTCTTTTTCCAAAATCAGTCTCCATACAATCAAGCGCCGTACACCCAGCCTTCCTCTATCTCTCCCACTGTCATCCAATTTGTTCCAGCTATGCTGTCTGCGGGTGCTTCTCCAGACACATTCTGTTCTTTTCTGTCCAGGTCCCTGACTCTTCACAGGTGTTTTACTAGCCATGACTGGTCTTCATAGCATTTGTCGTCCCGCCAGCTGGAAGAACGCTCACCCCTACTTATCGTTTTCAGGTGTTTTCTAAGTTGAGCTTATGTGTGTATGCACAGGCACTCCATCATGTTCAACTCTTTGAGGCCCCATGAACTGTAGCCCTCCAGGCTCCTCTGTCCATGGAATTTTCCAGGCAAGACTACTGGAGTGGGTTGCCATTTCCTCCTCCAGGGGGTCTTCCCGACCCAGGGATCAAACCTGTGTCTCTTGCATCTCCTGCATCGGCAAGTATTTACCACTAGCACCACCTGGGAAGTCCTCAAGTGGAGATTATTGAACAATATTTAAAGTCTCCAACTTTGTCAGTGTTCTTACACTGCTTATTAGTAGGCTAGGAAGTCATGTGCATGGGTAAAATGTAAATAATGTAACTTTTCAAAGGAGGAAATTTTACATTTTAAATTTATATTGGCATATAGTAGATCTACAATATTGTATTAGTTTCAGGCATACAGTAAAGTGATTCAGTTATACATATATTTATTTCTTTACAGATTCTTTTCCCATATAGGTTATTACAGAATATGGAATAGAGCTCTCTTTGCTATAGAGTAGGTCCCTGTTGATTATCTGTTTTATATATAATAGTGTGTATATGTTAATCCCAACCTCCTAATTTATCCCCCACCCCCCGCCCTCCACTTCCCCATTGGTAACCATAAGTTTGTGTGCTCTGAGTCTGTTTCTGTTTTGTAAATAAGTTCATTTGGGCTTCTCACGTTCCACAATGACCCACATTCTTCCTACGGAGTGTGTATCTCTCTTACTTCACACCTTTAAAAAAAAAGTTCATTTGTACCATTCTTTTAGCTTGCACACATATCATATGGTATTTGTCTGACTTACCTCATAGAATAAGAATTTCTATTTTCATGTATTTTCAGAAGTGGAATTGTCACCCTGGCCCAGCAACTCCACTTCTGAAAATTTACTCTAATCAATAATCCTGTATAGACACAAGCAAGTTTATCAGAGCAATGCTTCTACTGCCAAAATGTTATTTTAAAAAATCAAAATTCCCATCAGTGAGATTCATGAACTAAATGACGGCTCATTCATACCATGGAATGGAAGGAGATCTAGCACTGCATCAGGGAGCGCGTGTACTCAATCCATGTGGAACAATGAAAGCCAAATGAAATAAAAGTATTTGCAGCCTTGCAGAAGAAAGAAGGCAGTTATATCAATAAATTTAAAAAATTGTAGTCTGCATATTATAATCACTTTTTAAGCGGAAGTAATGTATTTATAGAAAATGTCTAAAAGAGTATGTGGTTATTTTTCATTAGCTGGGGTAGCTGTTTAAAATGTTTAAATAAGATACTGTGAAGTCAGGTAAATACCGTACCCTAAAAGGAACACATTGGACAGCCAAAAGCAAGGCTTTCCAGGAACAAACCAATCCAGACAAAAACCAGTAGGTTGCAAGCCTTGGAAAAGTCTAATCTATGTCTGTGGGTTAACCCAAGGATGTGCTAGGGGACTACCCACCATGGAAAGCTGAAATGCCCCATTACATAAGCCACAGTCGTCTTTAAATCAGCTAATATGTGTTTTAAAGAAACAGAACTTTTATTAGTTTTTTTTTTTTTTTTCAGAACTCCTCTTATTGCACCCATCTCACCACCCACATGCTCAGCTGAATCATTTCATCAAGGTGAGAATGAAACTCTTTTCCTACATTTTACCTCCAATCCCATTTTAACAGTTTGAAATCCATCCATCAACCAGAAAAATCTCAACTAGTACATCTTAAAAACACACAGAAAAGGTAAACCGAAAGCTGAATTGCACTTTCTTGGACATTTCATCCCCCAGTAGATTTTTCAAATTCCATGCTAGGTCATGATTGGGTAGCTTCATTGATTCACCACTAACCAGTCACCCGATGGCTTAAAACAGAGCTCGCAGTCTGTGAAAATAGAGATGTTATCACCAGAGTCAGGGGCCTGGGAGACAGCTGTCTTCTTTTACAGAAACTGACGTATCTGGAAGGAGATTCAGCCTGGCTTCTGAATGTAAACAGGAATTAGTCAGGTAGAAGCAGAACAAATAAGCACGCTGATTGAGAGATCTTTCCCAAAGAGCGGGCCCGGGAAGTAGAACACACACCCAAACCCTCCCTGGGGTTTCAACCAGACTCAAGAGTCCGGAGAAGGAGGACAGGCTTTGGAGTGGACAAACCTGACTTAGAATACTGGTCCAGCCAGCTCCTAAGAGTATGTGCCAGGCAAATTGCAAAACTCTCTGAGTCTCAGTCTTCCTGCCAGGAAAATGGATGCAATTGTATCTACCTCACAGGGTCGTTGGGAATAACTAGAGCTAAAACGGGAACTCATAAAGCCTAGCACATCATGAATACTAAACAAATGGTGATACTGTTATACGAAGAGAAGAAAAGCCAAGCGGGATACCAGAAACATCCTTAAGGAAGAGGAGATTTCCAAATGTTCTCCGTTCATTTCACACCAGTCAACGTCTGACAACGTCCAGCCAGAGTAGAAGGCACCAGCTGAATTCACTCGCTCCATCCAGCTAGAGGTCAGTATTACACCAGTCTCCCAGAGGAAGAAAGTAGGGATCCTATTTCTAAAGAATCCTTCTGACTTTCCAGCCTCATGCCTGCCCTTCAGTGTCTTTTCCTACAATATTCAGGACAAATTCACCATCATGAGGAAGCATCTCCATGTCATCAGAGAATTTCATTAACTCCTCACTCATGGTTGTGATTGAGGGACTAGAGGCCCAGATCTAAAAAATAAAGGGGGAAGGGATTTGAGAGAATAAGAATTACCAGCTGAATCTGGCATTCTTCACAGAAGGTTCATTTGAGTTATTGGAGCTTAATCATAAACCCATTATTTGGAAATGCAAAATTCATTGATGTTCAGGGACCTGGCATTTTTCAGCCAGCCTACTGCCTGCCAAATGAGATCCCACTTGCTTGAATGAGGCTAGAAAGGAGACCACTGTCGTTTCCAGGGGCCTTACTGGGTCATTTCCCATCACCTTACATACCAGTGCAATCTGTTTTTCCCTCTCTGTCTCTCTGTCTCTTTCTGTGTGAGTCTCTTTGTCTCTCTGTCTCTATCTTATGGCTCTCTGTTAGAAACACACACACACACACACAGAGTTCCCCAGGAGGATGATAAAAGCAATGGCTAAAGCAAAGTGACAAACAGCGTTTCTGGAGCAAAAGGCTCACTGGCCTGGAAGAAATCTCAGACATCGTGTCCCCTATCTGTCTGATACGATTTCATCTAAAATCCTTCCCAGCTGAATGGAGATCAGGCCAGTCTAAATGATTGCCACAAAGTCGATCCTTCCTTTTTTATTGCTTCATTCATTCATCCCAACAACAGACATTTATTAAATGTTAATAACAATAATAAAAGCCTACACTTGTTAAGCCCCTACAATACACTAAGTTTGCACTGCCAAGGTGGCTCAGCTGTAGAGAATCTGCCTGCAATGCTGGAAATGCAGGAGATGTGAGTTCAACCCTTGGGTTGGGAAGATCCCCTAGAGGAGGACATGGCAACCCACTCCCACTTCTTGCCTGGAGAATCTCATGGATAGAAGAGTCTGGTGGGCTACAGTTCATAGGGTCACAAAGAATCAAACACAACTAAAGTGACTGAGCACGCACCAATAAGCACCAAGTATAATGGTGGGGAAAAGAGCCAAGGTGCCCAGAGGTACAGGTCTTTCCTAGATATTAAATAAATAGCTACAAACAAAAATATAGCATTACAGCCTCTAAACAGTGCTGTGAAGCAGTTCAGAAAGCTGTAAGTGTTCAACTAGAAATCTGACTTCATCTGGGGAAGACCATGGTTTGTCCACGGAACTAAAGGAAGGTTGTATCCTTAGAGCAAGTGGAGCAAAAGTCTAGAGAAGTGGGCTTGGGCTGGACCATCCTAATCTCATTAAGTTTAGAAAGGCTTTTGTCTTTTTCCTGAGCAGTGGGAAGACACTGAAGGACATCCATGGAATTAATCTTAAAAGAAGGCAGACAGCATGGAGTTAGTTTATAGCCACTTCTTCAGAGCTTGGGCAGCTAGATTCCAGGCCTAAAGACTCAGCCTCCTTAATGCTAAACAGCGTCACAGAAAGGTAATAGTCTATACCCCTCCGCCTTCCCAGCCACCCTTTCTCAGAGGCTATCTATGATCAACAACAATTTGCATCCAATACATTTATTGAGTTCTCCCCCACTTCTACCCCATGCCTCTCCCTGTGAAGCTAAGGAGAGGCAAATAATCAAAATAAGATACGGATAAATAATTCCAAACCAAGGCAAAATATTGCAAGGGCTATAAAAGAGGTACTGAAAAGGCAACTAAAAAAGGATAGCAGAGCTCAACCAAAAGATACAGAATGGAGACCGTGACTTTAAGTAGTGGCTGTGCCACTTACTAACCATGTGATCCTGGACAGGTCAGTTCTGTGGATTTAAGTTATCCTGATGCCCTAAGATTGAATTCTGGGTACCAAAATGATCACTGAGACATCTTCCTTGGATTTTTAAGTTAATAGTCAATTTGCTAAAGTTACACATTTAAACATATATTTTCTCCTTAGATTTTATGTTCCACATAAAAAAAGCAACAAATATTGTTTTCTAGTTTATAAGCAGAGCAAATTTTAAGTATAAATTTTCTCAGTCACTTTTAAAGAGCCTTTCACCAATACTTGGTTACATTTAAAAACTTAGGTAATGGGATTCCTTCAGATAGTTTAAGCTTCATTTATAATTCAATTTTTCATTTTAAGATCAACTGTCTGACCAACAAATATTCCCAAATAGTTAACCTGATAAACTATGCTTATAAATGTGATTGAGATGAATTTCCACTTAAAGATATATCTCAATAATTTGTCAGTTATACATTTTAAATTCGAATTACAAGAATATCATTTTAATAGGTCAAATTTTCTTAAACATTACAAGTATATAAACATACCAGAAATGGCCTCTTCCTTAATACAAAAATATTTATACTCTAGTCCTGATTACTTTAAACATGTATATATGTAATCTAAAACTTCCAAGGAATGAAAGATGCTTGCCCAGTAAGAAAGGCAACCATACCCCTGTTAACTGAAATTGTCTTGCACAGAGCTGTTTGGCTGGACAAGAGATTGGGCTCCTTGGGTGGTGCTTTGTGCAAACACTAAGAAAACTATTAAAATTGTTAAATCATCTCAAGGAAGTATGGGAGTTGCCATCTCAGCATTCTTGGGATTGCTTGTGATCAGAGATTTTGGCAACCTTGATGTGACGTCCTGAACTCAATTTTTAGAGGTTATGTCAACGAATCTGTAACTTCAAAAGGGACACAGTCACACTATGGGACTCCCCTGATCCTGCCTCACAAATGTCTACTCAACAAATGTCTGAAACTCCAATTCAACTTGATCTCTTGATTAGATCACAAGTTTTCTTTGGCTCCTAAGATCTCTGCAGGCCTCTTCCATCTAATGTTATAGGCACTTTAATGTAATAGAATCTAAAGCAATGTAAATGTCCTTTCTATTTAACTCTTTACAGAATCCTGCATTCTTTGGCTATTGAATTTAGATATATCAGATGATTTTGTCTGATTTGTAATGATGGTTTACAAAGCCAGTCTAGCAATCTCAACTCTCTGGGCCTCTCTTTCCCTATGCTTAGTGTCACATCACAGAGTTGCTGAGAATTAAATGAGAAAAATGTACAGGAAAGTACTTTGTGAATTACAAAGCATGGTACAAATACTAGTGCCCACCAGAGTCAGGAGAGAGATTGAAAGAATGAATTACGGGCACCATGAGAACACCGAGAAAGCAGTGATTACTCCTATCTGGGCCTTCAACAGAGCTTCAGAGAAAATGGAGCATTTAGATGGCTGCCATCCACCATGACTAGTGTCTTCTCACCATTCAGGTTTCAGTTCAAATATCATCTCCTTTGGGAGGAGGCTCCCTGTCTAAACCTAACATCCATCTTCAACCTCCCCTCCCATGTCATCCTACCTGCTGGTCTTCACAGGGTTTATCATTCTCTCTAATTACCTCATTACCTTGCTCATTCGTTTGTTATTTCCATTGTGCCCTCACTAGTATGGAAGTTCCAGGAGAGTTCAAATATCATCTGTGAAGTTTTGCATTGTGTTGTCATATTTTAGGCCTCTGGTAAATAATAGGCATTCAATAAATATCAAATAACTAAAATCACTCATTTCTTCAACAAATAGCCATTAAAAGTGTATCACAGTTCAGTCATAAAAAAGAATGAAATAATGCCATTTGCAGCAATATGGATGGACCTAGAGATTGTCATAGTAAGTGAAGTGGGTCAGACAGAGAAAGACAAAGATTATATGATATTGCTCAAACGTAGAATCTAAAAAAAAAACAAAAAAAAGGTACAAATAAAGTCACGGATGTGGAAAACAAACTTATGGTTACCAAGGGGGAATGGGAGAGAGAAGGAATAAGTTGGGAATGACATTTATATATATTGTGCTATGCTGTGCTAAGTCGCTTCAGTCAAGTCTGACTCTGTGTGCCACCTGGGAAGTCCCCATATATATACTACTATATACAAAATAGATAATTAACCTACTGTATAGCACAGGGCACTCTACTCAGTACTCTGTAAAGGGCCTATATGGGAAAAGAATCTAAAAGAGAGTGGATATATGTATATGTATGTATATATATATATATAAAACTGATTCGCTTTGCTGTACACCTGAAACTAACACAACACTGTAAATCAACTATATGCCAATAAAAATCAATTTAAAAAATAAAGTAAGCATAATCTTAAAGTTTTTAAAAAAGTGTATCAGGAGCCAGGAGTTGTGCCTGTACAGGAGAATTTCATCCATTTATGAAAAATGTCATTCTGCCTCCTTACCACTTCCTGCCTCCTCTTGCCACACCCTCCCTCAGTCCCCACAAACAGACATGCAGAAGTTGCCTCTGCCTGGCTGCCTCCTGGTCCAGAGAAAAGAAGACCAAAGACAGTGTGACCCTGTCCCCTACCCAACTGCCACCAGAGGCTGCCCTGGCATCTGGCCAGACAGCGAAGGCTGGCTGACAGTTTCCGGGGCCCAGCCTGGTAAATACTCAGCTGCAACAAAAGCCCCAGTTCAGGGAGCAATTAGAGAAAGGGGCCCAGGTGTCCCTGGAGCCGCTGGTTCCTACTGACCAGAACATGCGGAGGCCGCCTATGACACAGCCCTCGTCCTCGGCCTTGACTTGATCACAGCAAACATGCCTGACCACGAGCTGTCCCCCAGACACTTGCAGCTGGTTGGAAAACAAGCGTGATCGTAAGCACGTGTTGCCACGCCTCTAACCAGACAAATCAGATCACCTGCCTCAGACCCACACAGCGCGGGGCGGGGGGCCGGGGAGGGGGACATGACTGTAAAATCCAGTTCTCTGAAGGTTTGACTGGTTTGTTATTGTTGTTTGTCTGGGATCTAATGTGACTCAGGATGCCTCGGTGGTGAGGAACAAAGTATTTTTTATTTGATTGTCCCCTGTTCATCAGCCTTGCTCTTGTCAAGGAGCCCAAACATTCTCATTCAAAGGCTGTATTTACAAATGAAGCGGGATGGCCATAAAATTGATGACCTTGCTGCTTCTGGAATCTCATAAAAAGTTTCCAAGCTGCTCCTCCCCAGAGCAAATAAGGGCGTTGCAGTTGCTGGTCCCCTGGCAGGACTCCAGCTGCGGCTATTACTTTCCTCCCTCGTCAGCTTTCCTCGGCAGACTTGCCTGCGTGTCAGGGTGCTTAACTCCAAAGGGGCTGCTGAGTTCAGAGCGTTCAAATCCAGAGCTGGGGGCAACACAGAAAGCAAAGGGAGAAGGGAGCAAAAAGGCAGCATTGATCGAGATGCTGTTATGTGCCAGGCACTGTGCAAACGATTTTTTTCATGAATTTTCTTATCCAAGCTTTATCACTTATTCATAGGCTAGCCCACCCTGGAAGCTCTATCCCATGCGCCTATGTATTGAAAATGTTTGGGGCAGATATTGCTCATTTTGTTGGGGTCCCGTGAATATGGTTTATTAAGATATGTCTATTTTCTGATGGCTGGTATGGTAGAAGCAGCCAGGTGACACTGATGAGGTCAGTGAGAAGCAGTGTGCATGCGTGTGGATGGGACTTCTGGGAATATATTGTATTGGTATTTCGTGGGCATGTGTCCTTTGCACTTTTCCATGCTTTCTTCTTTGAATACGGGTGTGTTTAGAGGAGCACACTCATTTTACAATCAAAAGGATAGTAAAATAGAAGGAAAGACCCTGGGACATAGATGGCAAAATGGAGATGCTCCCTCAACCTCCATCTCCCTGGCTCAGGATTCTTGTTATCATGAGAAATTAACCCCCTTCTTTTTGGTGGCAACAGACTTGAGAATGGGCCCAGGTTTCCCACCTACTCCCCTTGCTTCTAAACCATAGAATAGGGCAAATGTGATGGGCTGTCCCTCTGTGATTACATTCAGTTCAGTTCAGTTCAATCACTCAGTTGCGTCCGATTCTTTGCAACCCCATGAACTGCAGCACGCCAGGCCTCCCTGTCCATCACCAACTCCCAGAGTCCATGTCCATTGTGTTGGTGATGCCATCCAACCATCTCATCCTCTGTCATCCCCTTCTCCTCCTACCCTCAATCTTTCCCAGCATCAGGGTCTTTTCAGATGAGTCTGCTCTCTGCATCAGATGGCCAAAGTATTGGAGTTTCAGCTTCAACATCAGTCCCTCCAATGAACACCCAGGACTGATCTCCTTTAGGATGGACTGGTTGGATCTCCTTGCAGTTCAAGGGACTCTCACAAGTCTTCTCCAACACCACAGTTCAAAAGCATCAATTCTTCGGCTCTCAGCTTTCTTTATAGTCCAACTCTCACATCCATATATGACCACTGGAAAATCTGTAGGCTTGACTAGACAGACCTTTGTTGGCAAAGTAATGTCTCTGCTTTTGAATACGCTGTCTAGGTTGGTCATAACTTTCCTTCCAAGGAGCAAGCGTCTTTTAATTTCATGGCTGCAATCACCATCCACAGTGATTTTGGAGCCCAGAAAAATAGTCAGCCACTGTTTCCACTGTTTCCCCATCTATTTGCCATGAAGTGATGGGACCAGATGCCATGATTTTCGTTTTCTGAATGTTGAGCTTTAAGCCAACTTTTTCACTCTCCTCTTTCACTTTCATCAAGAGGCTTTTTAGTTCCTCTTCACTTTCTGCCATAAGGGTGGTGTCATCTGCATATCTGAGGTTATTGATATTTCTCCCGGCAATCTTGATTCCAGCTTCTGCTTCCTCCAGCCCAGCGTTTCTCATGATGTACTCTGCATATAAATTATATAAGCAGGGTAACAATACACAGCCTTGATGTCCTCCTTTTCCTATTTGGAACCAGTCTGTTGTTCCATGTCCAGTTCTAACTGTTGCTTCCTGACCTGTATACAGGTTTCTCAAGAGGCAGGTCAGGTGATCTGGTATTCCCATCTCTTTCAGAATTTTCCACAACATTGGGTTATATGTAACAAGATTTCCTCTAGTTTCTGGACTTGCTTCTTGCAAGGACTCTCCTTTCTGACAAAGTCAACAGTCAAGTTGGAAAGGCCCACATGGCCAGGAAATATGGATGGTTTCTAGAAACTACAGAAAGACTACAAACTTTAGGAGGCCTCTAGAAACTATGAGTGCCCTTTAGGAATTGAGAGGGGCCTCCACACAGTAGGAAATCAGGACCTCAGTCTTATCGTTGTAAGAAAATATATTCTGCTAACAACCTGAGTGAGCTTAGAAGTAGATTCTTCCCCAACCAAGCCTCCAGATGAGAATACAGCCCAGCTGATACCTTCATTGCAGCTGTGTGAGAGCCTGAGCAGAGGATTCAACCAAGCCAAACTCTTGACCCACAGAAACTGTGAATTTAATAAATGCATGTTGTTTAGACCCCTAAATTTGTGGCATTTTGTTATACAGCAATAAATCACTAATGTGCTCCTTTATACCTCTTGGATCAACTTTCTGTTATGTACAGCCAAATTGACACAGTTGGTAGATACACAGATGGGCATCTCAGGAGACCTCCCAAAGCAATGAAAGACAAGAGTAGAGTCTCAGGGTTTGTGGGCAGATAAAGGAAGAGCCGGGGTATTAGAATTTTCCCTCAATAGAAGAGCTGAGTATTCTCATTCGCCTGAAAGTCTTTCGGCTGCTGACTATGTAACTGCTTTCCAAAATAACATAGGTAATTAAGGACAAATAAAAAGGAAGATGGTTAAATAACACTTTGGGGTAAGTCTTTGACTGAATTAAAAGTAGGAAAGCAACCTATATACTCCTCTTTTTATAATTTTGAGTTTTGTTGGAGGTACTTTTATCAGGAAAATAGAGACACCAGCTCGCATCCCTTGAGTGGTGACTATGTACAAAGTTCTGTGTCAAGCCTTTCACCTGGATTCTCTTTCATGCTAATATCCATCCTACAAACTAGGGATGACTATTATTCCCACATGACAGACCAGAAAACAGATTCAGAGGGGTTAAGAGGTTGGTCATAGGCAGTCGGCCTTCATACCCAATGTATTTAAGCACTATGCCATTCTTCTGGCTGTAAGAGACAGAAAATAGAGAAAAATATTAATAAGTAGGGGGAACCACTTTTCCATATTTTAGACACTCGGGAGCAAGCACAAAAAACTTTTTGATGTATTTCCTAACAACATAGAGATTAGATTGCTTATAGAAATGTGTATCCTGAATCTTTGTTTTCTCAGTTAATGTGCTCCAAGCAGTTCCTCATGTTATGCAAAGCTTCTTATAAGCATTGGCTGCCTTTTATTCCATTATCTGGATGTGTTGTAATTCACTAAGTCCTTCTCCTAACACAGCCAAATTGAGATGCTTTCCATTTAGGAACTTTTGTATATAAAGCTGCAATTAACATCTTGGTGCATCAAATTTTTCCACATTTTAGTTTAGGGTAGAATCCTCCAAGTGGTATGACACCGCAACAGAGAGGATGAGTCCACTTACGGTCACCACCACCGGAGGCACAGCACTTTAGCCCAAGATGTCACCATGAGACTCTGAAGACTGGAGAAGAGAGATGTATCTCTTGAGAAAGAATGGCCCCTCCCTTGAACATTCCTGTGGGTTCATGTATTCAAAAGTGACACAAGGGGCCAGGTACCTTTAGAAGGCCAGATTTTTATTGTCATCTGGAATGTGGTGCTTCTTCCAAAAGCAATAAAATTCAAGCCTGATCTTTAGTAAACTTCCCTAATGTTTGTGTTTCATAAGCTGTCTCACAGCCACAGCCTCAGACCTTTTTATACGTTCCTAAATAAACACCAGGGCCTGCATGCTGCCGCCTGGTGTGAGCAGACCCCTGCTGTCTGCAAGCCTCCTCGTTCTCCTTGGTACCCACCGTGTTTCCTATTTTTCCCATGAGTCTCTAAACCCAGAGGCACAAAAATATGCTTTGTTTTTGAGGTCAAAGAACTGAAACATTTTAAAATTTTCAGAGTGGTGGTTAAATGACCCAGGAAAACCAGGTGTTTTTTTTAATCCCTTCTGCTGTATATATGTTTTGAATTGCAGGTATTGAAATGGAAAGGCTCCTTAGACACCTAATAACAAAAATAACTAATGTTTGGTGAAGGTTGACTGTGTCCCAGCACTGGGCTAAGCATTTTGCATAGATTGTTTCCTTTAACTTCAGCACAACCCAGTAGACAGACATTACCACCTTTTGCAGTTGGGAAAATGAAGGAACAAAGAGATAACTTTTCAAGGTCACAGAGCTATTCAGTAAAGTTGTTCAAGCCCAGAAGAGATCGTAGAGACCATTGAGATCTTTTATTTTTTATTGAAGTATATAGTTGATTTACAATGTTGTGTTAGTTTCTGGTGTACAGCAGTAATTCAGTTTTACATGTATCTATATATATGTAAATACATATGTGTGTTTACACATGTATACATATGTATATACACATGTGTGTGTATATATATATATATGGTTTTCTATCATGGCTTACTACAGAGTAACAAATATAGTTCCTGTGCTATATAGTATTAATAGGACCTTATTGTTTATCTATTTTGTATATAGTACTTTGTATCTGCTATTCCCAAACTCCTAATTTATCCCTCCCCCTTTTTCCCCTTTGGTAACCATGCATTTTTCTATGTCTGTGAGTCTGTTTGTGTTTTGTAAATAAATTCATTTGTATCATTTTTTAGATTCCACATACAAGCGATACCATATTGGATTTGTCTTTGACTTGTTTCATTTAGTATGATAATCTCTAGGTCCATCCATGTTGCTGCAAATGGCATTATTTCATTCTTTTTTTATGATTAATATTTCATTGTGTGTATATGTGTAGATATATATATTATATATATGTACCACATCTTCCTTATCCATTCATCTGTTGACAGACATTTAAGTTGCTTCCATATCTTGGCTATTGTAAATAGTGTGGCAATGAGCATTAGAGTGCATGGATCTTTTCAAATTAGAGTTTTCTCTGGATATATGCCCAAGAGTGGGATTGGTGGGTCATATGGCAACTCTATTTTTAGTTTTTTGAGGAACCTCCATACTGTTTTCCATAGCAGCCACTCCAATTTACATTCTCACCAGCAGTGTAGGAGGGTTCCCTTTTCTCCACATCCTCTCCAGCATTTATTATTTGTAGACTTTTTAATGATGACCATTCTGACTGGTGTGAAATGGTACCCCATTGTAGTTTTGATTGACATTTCTCTGATAATTAGAGGTGTTGATCATCTTTTCATATGTCTATTAACCATCTGTATGTCTTCTTTAGAAAAATGAGAGATTGTTGAGATCCGTAACTCGGCTCTAGGACTTCAGGGAACACTGTGAGGTCAAGGGCTGCCCAAGAAGGTAAGCCAGAGTGAAAGGCTCCTATCAAGCCCACTTTGCTCCCACTGACTTGCAGTAGCAGAATAATGGTCCCCACAATGATGTCAATGTTCTAAGCCTCAGAATCTGTGAATATGTTGCCTTGCGTGGAAAAAAGGTGTGACAAAGTTTGTGGCTATGATGAAGTTTATAAATGAGATGAAGCTAAGGACCCTGAGATGGGGAGATTACCCAGGATTATCCACTGGGCCCAATCTAATCATCCAGGACCTTAAAAGTGAAAAATCTTCCCCAGCTGTGGTCAGAGGGAGCTGTGGTTATGGGAGGATGGTCAGAGAGAGGCCACGGTGCTAGCTTCAAAGACAGAGGAAGGGCCGTGAGCCAGGAACTGTTCACCTCTCCAGGCTTTCCATGGCTGTAGCCCTGCCAACACCTTGATTTTCACTAGTGAGACCCCTCTGACTTCTCACCCACAGACCTGTAAAATACTCAGTTCACTTGGTATTAAGCCACTAACTTAGTGGTGGTGACTTCTTATGACAACACCAAAAACGTGGTGTGCCCCTGCTTCAGCCAGAGCCTCTCCAGTATTACATTTTTGAGATCAGACTTTAGTGTGATATTTCTTTGGGGAAATAAAACAAAGGAGAAATTTCCTGATTTTTATTTTTGAAAGTTGAAAACAAATTCTTTTCCCTGATCCCCCACCTCTCTCTCTCTCCCTCTCTTTAAAAAGAGAAATATTGGTGCCCGAAGAGAGGACATGCTTTGTCCAGGGTCACACGATGACAGGGCAGCCGACCCAGGGTTTACTATACTACAGGCCTACTGAGTGCTCAGTGATCTCCTCCTCTGGACCAGGGCTGCACCTGTGGGCCCTGCCAGCTGATATGGCACAAAATGTTTGATTAAAAAAAAGCTTTTGTCACTCAGCCATTTAGGCAGGATGACTCAGGCACTGTACCCAGCATCGGCAAAGAAGGGGTGAATGCACCCCAGTCCCACCACTGGGAAACCCAGAGTTCCACTACCAAGAGATATGCAGAGTGTGAAGGAACACAGAGCAAGGCTACTGAGCCCAGTCTGGGAGCTGGCAAAGGCTTTCCGGTGGAAGTGACACCTAAGCTAAAGCTGGAAGGGTGAGTAGAGGCTGACCAGACACCGAAGGGAAAGAAGAGTGTTCTGTGCAGAAGGAGAGTGGTGCATAGGTGTCAAGAGGAGAGAGGGGCAGCTTCCGTGAGTTGAGTGTGTATGAAAAACAGGAGTCAAAGAGAAGCAAGTGGGGAAAGGTGAGACTGAAGAAATACCTTGGACTGAGCACAAAAGGCCTTGTGAGCTTAGTTAAATGAAGGTAAATGGGTTTACCTTCAATGAAAGCCCATTCCTCCATGATAATGGGAAGCCATGGAAGATCTCCCAGCACTGATGCAGAAAGACATGATACACAGGACTGGGACTGAGTAGGGACACAATAACTTTCTGTTGACTCTGAATTCAGTGGGTGATGGGTATGATCAAGGCGTGTGCAGAGTGCAACAGGAGCAGGGAGAAAGATCTGGGACTCTGCCTGGGGAAGCTGGGAAGGTTCACAGAGGATGAGAATAGCAAAGGGCATGTTAAGTGATGTTTTTCTCTGCAATCTTCTATGAGCACCCGCTAAGTCTCTGGGATACATCACATCCCTGTAGATCTTCTTGCCTTGAAAATTCTACTTATTCACACCTCTATCCCTGTTTTTTTTTAATTTAATGTTAATGATGTGTCTTCATAGTATAATGTTTAAGTAGCTTTCAAAGGGTATATGGTAAAAACCATTCCCTGCCTTCAATAAATTTCTTCCTTGTCAACAGACAAGACAGCAAAGTGTCCAGGCTTGTAGGGTTGAATCATAATGTCTAAGTCATTCACGGCTGTTCATTAACAGTTTCATTTTGCCAGTCTCCCTTACAGCTAAGGGTAGATGGACACATGACCCAATTCTGATTAATAGTGTCCTGATCAATTATATATAAGTATAAGTCAACTGGGAGGGCTTCTGTGATACTTTTGTTCCTTCATTGATAAAATGGCATAGTCATTCCAGGGAAAGGACCCTTTGCCTCTCTACACCCCACCTATCAGCTTTCTATTTTTGAATACTGTTGTGATATCTAGGAATACGATAGCCATCTTGCAGCCACAGGGAAACCAGGAGAATCAATGACCCACATATGTATGGAGAATGGAAATGTTCCTGGCATCTTGATGACATTCTTGTGCTAAAGCTCTCACTTTAGAGTACTTACTTCCAGTCTTCATATTACATAAGATAGTTAACCATCTTTATGGCTTAGGTACTATCAGTCAGATTTTTTGTTACTTGTAACCAAATATATCCTAAATTATATAATTGTTTCCAAAAAGAGGATCATGTTTCTTCTCACTGGAATTATGAGACTCTAAGGCTATTAACAGAGAACAAAGTGGTAGTCTATGGCCAACTAGCCACATGAGGAAACAAGATAACCACTCCAATTCTAGAACAGCAAAGCTTCCTTCCTCCATTCCTTCCTTCCCAGTGACAATTCTTCCTTGGCTGGGAGGAGATGTCTGCTTTTCCGATTTCATAGCTTTCAAGAGCGCCCATTGCTTCATTGCCCTTTGCCTCTGGCCAGGTTCATGGTGGTCCCTCTGGAGGGCCTGGCTTGTTAAGAAAATCTGACTTGTCAAAAATCAGAATCAGGTTTTTTTTTTTTTGGCAACTGCAAAGGTAAGCTGTCACCAGTCCTGTCAACAGTCACAGCAGAAAGAGAGCTATTTATTCATCTGCGACCTTCATGAGTCACAGTCTAAACATTCTATGAACCCTCCTCTGGCAAGTCATACCCTGCCCTGATCTCTGGAGAGAGTGCTTCCCACCCAGCACCACTTCAACACAACAGACTCTCGGCTTTTGGCTGTCTAATCTTGGCACTGCACAAGTGGTCATGTTATTAATGACTCTGAGTCATCATATAGGGCATTCCATCTGGAATGTATGTACTATTTAATGAGCAGGAGGGGGATGGAGGTCTACTCTGTCCCAGGCAAAATGTGAGGTTTCTCATGGCTCTGCTGCTGCCTTACTGTATCCCCTTTAAAATACAATCCTAAATATCTGCTTGTCTATAAATTGGTTCAATTTTTTTTAAGAGAGCAATGTGAAGTTAAGTCTCCCTCTATTCCCCTCCCTGTCTTCTAGACCCCCTTTCCTGTGTCCCTTCCCTGGAGACAATCACTATTAATCATTTTTAGACATTGTGCCAGAGATATTTTCCTCCTCTCCTTTGTCTTATTCCTCCCTCCTCCCTCCATATCCTCCCACCCTCTCTCTCCCTCTCTCATTCTCACTCTCTGTATATGTGTGTATATATACACATACACACACACATATATACACACACACACATAAATGTATATGCACACTTTTTTTTTTTACACTGGTGAAAGTCAGCTTTATACACTGTTCTCTGACTTGCTATGTTCCCTTATATTCACTTATCAATACTTTCTGGAGCTCATTCCACACCATTTCATATAGGACCTTCTCATTCTGTGAATGTCTGCACATCACTCCACTATAGACTGTAATATATTCAGCCAGATTCCTAACTGATAGCCTTAGATTTTTTTTTTCCCTAGTCTTTGTTAATGTTTCAACCAATGTCTTTTCACAGCTGTCTTATTGTGAGAACATTTCTGAAGGATTAATTCTTGGACATAAAGTTTCTAAATCAGAGTAGATGCATTTAAATTTTTGGTTGATAGTAACACATTTTTATCCAAATATGGCGCTAATTTATACCTTATCAAGAATGTATGAGACCTTGAAATTATTACGTTAAGTAAAAGAAACAGGAAACCAAAAGGCCACATGTTATATAAGTCCATTTATAATGAAATGGCCAGAATAGACAAATCCTTAGAGATAGAAAGTAGATCGCTGGCTGCAAGGCGCTGGGGGGAGAGAACAATAAGGAGTGACTAATAGGCACAAGTCTGCTTTGGGGACTGATGGAAATGTTCTGAACTTACACAGTGGTGATGGTTGTGCAATCTACTAAAATCCACTGAATTGTGTCCTATGTAGTGAATTGCATGTGAATTATCTCAATAAAGCCGTTATTTTTAGAAAAGAGTAATCTGGAAATAATGCATATTTTTAAACATTGTAATAAAGAAAATATTCATGCCTTTAAAAAAGACAGTCCTGTCCTTGTATGACAAAGGTTCAAGTCTCTCCACCTCTTGGTAACCCCCTCTTTTAAACATCCTCTTGTTTGTCAATGTCAATTAAAATTCAAAAAATTTAACCATACCCAGGTTAAATTATAGGTCTGCCCACCCCTAACCTAAGGGTGAGGGAGATGGTAGGGAGAAACCTAGACCTTTTTTTAATTTTAGACATGAGTCTTTAATTAGAAGTTTTCAAATTATTTCAAATTTCTGCTCAATCTCCATTTATACAGTGAATTTAACTATCCCCTTTGAAGTAAGAAAATGTTCAAGCCTTGATGACATAAGTCATGGAAATTTCACTCATCAACGCCTCACAAGTGTCAGCATAGTTTAGTAGTTACTTCTATCAGGAAGTCTTCCCTGATCTCATTAGGTAGTGCTCCATTTATGAGCTCCTGTAGCATCTGCTGCTTCCCTGATGAGAGTGCTTATCATATCGGTAATTGCCTATACTAATGTCAATCACCCTTATAGAATTTGAAAGTTCTGTGAAAGCAGGGTCTATCTCATATCACTACCATCTGGAACATCCCCTGACATAGTAGGCACCTCAAGTCATACAAATTGAGTGAATGAGATAGAGGGAAGGAAGCACTTTCCACAGCCAGGCAGATACCAAAACTAGCCCTCAGGCCCTAAACTTAGAAGAGAGGATGGGGAACTAGACTGACCACAAGGCTGTTTCTAACATTCTATCCAGCTGTGTCCATGACAATATCCACATTTTGAGGACAAGGTGAAAGTGTAAGCCAAGTCTTACACTTTTCTGTTCAATAAAAAGGGAGTCCGCAGACTTAGAGAATGAACTTATGGTTGCCAGGGAGGAAAGATGTGGGGAAGGGATAGTGAAGAAGTTTGGGATAGACGTGTACACACTGCTATATTTAAAATGGATAACCCACAAGGTCCTACTGTAGACCAGGGAACTCTGCTCAATGTCATGTGGCTGCCTGGATGGGAGGGGAGTTTGGGGGAGAATGAACACAGGTATATGTATGGCTGAGTCCCTTTGCTGTCCATCTGAAACTATCACAACATTGTTAATCAGCTATCGTGCTCATGTTCATGCTTAGTTGCTCAGTCGTCTCCAACTCTGTTTGACCCCATGGACTATAGCACACCAGGCTCCTCTGTCCATGGGATTTCCCAGTCAAGAATACTGGAATGGGTTGCCATTTCCTTCTCCAGGGGATATTCCTGACCCGGGGATAAAACCCAGGTCTCCTGCATTGCAGGTAAATTCTTTACCAGCTGGACCACCAGCCCTGTTAATCAGCTATTCTCCAATATTAAATTAAAAGTTTTTTAAAAAGGGAGTCTAATCTTTTTTTCAATCTCTTAGTAGCCATGAGAATATTGCCTGAGGTGTTATGTTGGCATAACAACCCAAAAGACCTTGAGTAAAGTGTTGCAAGGACATTGGGCCAGGCAGACTTTGCCCAGAGCCCTGGGATGAATGCTGCAAGACACAGGAAAACACATTAATGGGGAACACTTACCAATAGGCAAGGGCATCATTCATTGGAAGGAGAACATGTCTCAAGGTTCTCTCCTGAAATGTCATTAATTGCCGGCGGGCTGGTCATGCTTGTGAGGGACCCTATACAGTGCTACTCAAGGGTCCTCTAGCCTAAGGTCAGGAAACTTGTACCCCCTTGAAATCCTAACACTAGTAGGAGAAGCTGTCCTCAAACCAGGTGGCCAAAGTTGGTAGAGGGAGAGAAGGCACACCAGCTCTTTGTTAAGAACTTAAGTGGGAGAAATGGCAACAGACAGCATTTTTCTGGTTACTAATTAAACCACAAGAGGCTTCTAGGACCTGGCCAGGGGAAAAGAAGAGATGTGAATGGAGAAAGAACAGGAGCCCAGAAAACACGCCAAGGGAGGAAGCCCAGGAGTTGGAAATCATTGGTTTAGCCCTCATGTTTTCTAAATATTTGACCAACTCTTAGTCATCCCATATTCCTGAACTCCAGAGGTTCTTTGTCTATAAGATGGAGAAAATAGGTTCTAATGTTGTAGGCTTGCTCTGGATATTAAAGGAGATTGCGTTTTCACAGCCCCTGTGCTGCTGTGCTGTGTAGTCACTAAGTTGTGTCCAACTCTTCATGACCCCATGGCCTATAGCCCACCAGGCTCCTCTGCCCATAGCATTTTCCAGGCAAGAACTCTGGAGTGGGTTGCAATTTCCTTCTCCAGAGAATCTTCCCATCCCGGGAATTGAACCTGTGTCTCTTGCTTGGCAGGCGGGTTCTTTACCATTTAGCCACCCGGGAAGCGCTCACAGCCCCTGACCCACAGTAAATATTCAATACATACAAATATTATTATCACCATGTAGGCATGGGCAGAAGCAAAGTCAGTTTTCCTTCCTGTTTCAAAGTGGCCCCTCACCTAAAATGTCTGCCCGTGGACTGGTTTAGCAAGAAAATTTCAGGTTTTATCTGGCTCTCTTCCAATGCTGAATATACCACCTGAGCCCTATCCCCACCCTCTGTCTTCAGGCTAACACCTGGCACTCACAGCGGTGCACCTCTTCCCAGGGGGCCCCAGTGATAAAGAATCTACCTGCAAGGCAGGAGACACCAGTTCGATCTCTGGGTCAGGAAGTTTCCCTGGAGGAGGACATGGCAACCTACTCCAGTATTCTTGCCTGGGAAATCCCCTGGATAGAGGAGCCTGGGGCGTTAGAGTCAGTCCATGGAGTCACAAAGAGTGGGACCCAACTGAAGCAACCAAGCACACACACATGTCTACCTGGGCTTATCTAGAACCTTCCCCACTTGGATCTCAAGCTTCTCCAGATCCAATCCAGCTTTCAAATTTTTGGGTATCCTCCCTGTCCCTCCTGACCTCGCTGGACCCTGCATCTGGACTCTCTGGCAAATGACTCCAAGAAGCCATCCTGGAGGCTGGCTTGGGTTTATCTGCTGGTGATCTTGGCTTCCTGCTTCCTTAATAGGAAGCCTTAGCCAGTTCCTCAGGTCTCACAGCCAAGGCCACAGCCAATCATCCAGTTGGCTTCACAGTTGAACAACCCAGTCCCTAGATTCAGACACCTGGCATGGAAATGGTGCCCAGTAAAAGTGCATGGAACCCAATGGTCTCATATTTCATATCCATTTCCAGCTCATCACTGAAGTGGAGTTTAGACCCTACCCCTAACAAGGCTAAAACTTCATGGGAAATGGCCATTTGCCTCAGACCAAAGGACCAGGAAATTGCTCTTTGATAGACAAATGCAGCTTGTCTGAAGAACTCAGAGAATAAATATATCCCAAACCACTTTTAAGTTGTGATTAAACAAATTCATCTTCTTGCAGCCATGAGAAAAAGGGGGGAGAAACTCACTGAGTGCCCACTGTGTGCCAGCCAATTTCTCATGCAATTCATAAAACACCCTATAATCTTGACAGTCCAATTTTTTTAATTGAAGTATACAGTTGATTTACAATGTTTAAGGTATACAGCAAAGCGATTCAGTTAGAAATATATATTCTTTCTCAGATTCTTTTCTATTACAGGTTATTATAAGATATTAATATAGTTCCTTGTGCTGTACAATACGTCTTTATTATTTCTTTTATATATATTAGTGTGCATCTATGAATCCCAAATTTCCAATGTATCCCTCCCCACCTTCCCCTTTGGTAACCCTAAGTCCATTTTCTATGCTGGGTGAGTCTATTTTTGTTTTGTAAATAAGTTCATTTGTATCCTTTTTTTTAGATTCTACATATACGTGATATCACACTACCTTTGTCTTTCTCTGTCTGACTGACTTCATTTAGTATGATAATCTCTAGGTCCATTTTTCAGGTGAGCTATGAAGCTCAGATCAGATCAGTAATTCACCCTAATAGTTACACAAGTAGCCAACCCTCACCTAAGTCCGTACCTGTGTCCCAGCTCAGGGTCTCAGCACTCAAACTCCCCAATAGTAGCTATAAAAATGAAAAGTTCACCTTCCAAAAGGGGCAGTTACCATAAAGACATAATATCTCTTTGGCCACCGCTCCCCACTTCTCTTTCCCAGATTCTGTTGAGATCCTGGCCAGCCAGGAAACAACTGGACTCTCTTCTTCTTAAAGCTCTTCCCAAGCCATGTGCCCCCCTACTTTGAGAGACAGTATAGTGTAGCACAGTTATTAAAACCGATTCCAGAGCCAGGCAATCTTTGTTCAAATCCTGGCTCCACCACTTAGCATCAGTGTGACTTTGGGAAGGTAAGCTGTTTAGATTTTTTACACCTCAGTGTTCTCATCTGTAAAATGGGGGCAATAACAGTAAAGTCTATCTCATAGGTTGCTGGGAAGATCAACAAAGTTCATAGACGTACTGACAAGTAGTAAGGACTCCATGAGTTCTAGAGATAGTTACTACATGTTAATTTTACAATACTTTAATGAGTTTTTTTTTTTCATTGAACAAATGAAGGAACAGAGGCTGAGAACTGTTACTTTGTTGTCCACAATCACACACAGCTAGTCAGAGGCAAGGCTAGGATTAGAAAGGAAGTTCCCCCCATGGCTCATTCAGGGCTCTCTCTCCTGCTCACTGAACCAAAAGGCAAAAGAAGCAGTTAAACTATTGATTCAAGGCACCATCTCCTCTCCCCACAGTTCACCCCGTCACATGAACCACAGTGAAGTCACCACATACATCCATTTATTTATAAACCTACAATGTTAACCTCTTCACTTAAAAGCCTCTTGGAAACTTGCTGGTTAAAAGCATTTCAGATTGTCAGAGAAACAAGCTCACACTGACATCTTGTCTCCATATGCCTTTGAAAACCTGTCCAGAACCCCCTAAGCCTTCACCGAGGGACGTTCCCCTGCGCTCCACTCTTCTAAGGTTTCCACCGTTGGGTGTGGGTGTTCTCTGAAAGCTTTCTCTTTTGACAAATTTCCGTGCTTTGAGTCATGGCTAAAGCGGAGGGAAATGAAGGGCTGCCAAAGGTTTCAACATTTACATAAGCTCTTAATCAGCCCTCCAGTTCATTACAGTGGGATGGATCAATTACACCGCTGTCCAGGCAAAGAAACAGGGGTCTCGGGTCTGCAGTTTTGACTTAGAGCATAGAGGGGCAGCTTCTCCCTGTCTAAGAATTGTATCTTATGCTGTATTCTTGATATTCATTCATTTGATGAATATTTATCAGTTCTTAACCTGGGGATTATACTAAGTGCCACAGATATAATAATAAGTAAAAATAGATATGATCTCTGGCTTCATGGCGCTTATAGCTAAATGGGCTGACAGACACTAACCAAAATAAAGGGTACTAGAGAGCATATAGCAGGGGGACATAAAATTGACCACACTTGTGGTCAGGGAACGGAGAAGCCAATGGCACCCCACTCCAGTACTCTTGCCGGGAAAATCCCATGGACGGAGGAGCCTGGTGGGCTGCAGTCCATGGGGTCGCTAAGAGTCGGACACAACTGAGCAACTTCACTTTTACTTTTCACTTTCATGCATTGGAGAAGGAAATGGCAACCCACTCCAGTGTTCTTGCCTGGAGAATCCCAGGGACGGGGGAGCCTGGTGGGCCGCCGTCTACGGGGTCGCACGGAGTCGGACACGACTGAAGCAACTTAGCAGCAGCAGCAGCAGCAGTGGTCAGGGAAGACTTCTCCTGGTAAATGATGTTTCACCTGTGATCCAAAGGTTTGGAAGTTGAGCCTTCCAGCAAAGATGTAAACAGGATAGCTAAAGTAGAAAGCAAGCAGGAAAGATGAAGACAGGAGATGAAGTCAGTAAAAAAGCACTCTTTGTTGTAGGAACCGCTGAGAGGTTGTATCCACAGTACCCAAGGACACCATCTTCTTGATTATTATAAGATATTTGCACTTATATTAATATTGGGGTTATTTCTCTTTCATCTTATACCAGCTGCCATCATAACTGCCATTTTTCTAACACTGTGTTTGCAATGCTATTTATATTATATATATTATCTCAGTTGATTCTCACCCTAACCATATAAGAAATGTACTGTCATTATACCCATTTTACAAAGGAGAAAAGTGAGGCTTAGGAAGGGCAGATAATTTGCCCAAGATCACACAGATGAGATGAGACTGGAATCCACGTGTCTCTGATTCCAGGTCCAAGTTCTTACCAACTCAGTTCTGCAGATTTCCCAAGGGCAGGAGCTGGGTCTTTCTGATTCTGCTTGGTTTGCTAGAGTGTGTGTGTGCATGCTAAGTTGCTTCAGTTGTGTCTGACTCGTTGCAACACTATACTATAGCCCACCAGCTCCTCTGTCCATGGGATTCTCCAAGCAAGAATACTGGAGTGGGTAGCCATTGCTTTCTCCAGAGGATCTTCCCCACCCAGGGTTTGAACCCAAATCTCCTGGGTCTCCTGCATTGGCAGGTAGATTCTTTACCACTAGCGCTACCTGGGAAGCCCACTTTGCTAGAGCCTGGCCCTCAATCGGAGCTCATTTCCCCAAGCTTCCCATTGCTATCCCCACCTCTCCCTAGCTATGACTTCCCTAGGGCTCACTGCACACCAGTCACAGCCCTGAAGCACTTCTCATGTGTTAGCACATCATAATCTTTATCACAACCTATGAAGTACAGACTGTTTTCTTCATTCTCTCCATTTTATAGACAAGAAAAGTTCCTTACAGAAAGTTTGACAGTTTGGCCAACCACACACACTAAGAAGTGGCTAAGTGAGGACTCTAACCCAGGGGGGCTGGAGTCACGACCACTGGAGGTGATCATTCGTTTCGCAAACTGGGCACAGGGACCTACTTTATGTTTCTTGGAAAATATGCATTCCTATCCCATCCAGCTTCACAAATGCCAATATCTCTTCTGGGAGAACTTCCCCCACTGCACAGCCTGAGTTATTTTCCCCTAGGCTTCCTCCAGTTCCTTCTCTCAGACTCTTGACAGGCGTCTGCAGCCCTCCTGCATGCCCCTCATCGCCTACACTTCCCCTTCTAGCACTCATCACATAAACTGGGTATTTCAACTCCTGGCTCACTTATCTGCCACCCACACTGGGCAGAGCCCAAGCCACCCAGGCATCGCCACGTCCACAACACCTGGCACTGGGGCAGGGCTGTGTCATTTGTAGGAAATGAATAGATAAGTTGATTAAGTGAGTGAATACTGAGTCATCTGATGTTGTTCCCCATTGTGTTCTGTACATACCAGGCCTCATTCAGTGTTGCTGAATGATTAAATGAGTGCATCATCTGATTCCAGAAATTATTTCTTCCTTTTGGCTGGTTTTTTTTTTATTTTTTCCTTTTCCCTTTCCTTGTTTACAAAGCCTAAAGAAAAATGAGAGAGGTACAAAGATCAAGGATGAAGCAGTTGGTTTACAGGAAAGGTAAGGAAAAGTGAGAATCTAGGATTTTTCCATCCAGCTTCAATGTGAAAAAGGAAAAAAAAAAATCTGAGCTCCGTCCTGCACTGTGCAGGCTTGTGGTCAGTCTGAGCCCTGCTCTTCTGGTCTGCCTGGCCCTCCTGACCCTCCCAGCCCTCCTGGAGCCTGAAGTCTCAGTCCCTGAGGCTCCCAGGAGGGCGGGAGCTGGCGTGCACTGTGATTGTTCCTGCGCCCCAGGACGGCAGCGGCTGTTCTGGGCACTTCAGGAAGTACTTGCTCCAAAAGGCCCTTCCAGCTATTGTTACAAGGGCCAAGCCCGCTGAGCTGGCACTGGGACAGGCTGCCCCCTCCAGGCCAAGGGTCTGTCCAGGTCCCTGGGAGCCGGAAGGTGAAAGATGGGGTCGGCCAGCGAGGGATACTCGAACCAGGAAGGAGTCTAGAGCTCAAGCTTCCCCTTTCGTTAGGCCATCAGCTCCAGGAGCTGGCTGCCTCATCGTCAATTTCTGTCTCCTCTGGAACGCACATGTTGATTGAGGATAAGCCAGATGATGCCGCTGATATGCGGCTGGGCCAGCGAGGTCTATCCAATGCCATGAAAGGAAGGTGGGCCTCGGCATCGAGACTCCAGGCTTGTAGGCTGACTCTGTGCCTCCCTGTGCCCTTGGACACTTCTCTCCTCTTCCTCTTCGGTTTGAAAAAAAAAAAAAAAAACCTCTCAACCAGCTTGAGAGGTTAAGAGGATGCACTGAGCTAAGATTGATGAACCTGTCAGGTACACAATGGCGGTGGGAAAATGCTAGTTTCCTTCCTCCTCCCAAGCAGCTGGACGAGGGGAGGAGGGTAGGTCACGGTTGTGCAGGGTTCCTCCCTATTGCAGGCTGCTGGTCCGGGCACTAAGCCCACCCCAGCCTGAATTCTCCTGACAGCTGCCCTGCTTCTCTGCTTGGCCTTGCTTGTGACTCCTGTTTGAACCAAGAAAAGCTTCAGCTCTGTTCCAGCCACAAAAAAATAGCAAGCATGATGCAATGTGTCTCTCACAGCCACCACCACAGAGGGTTCAGATGTCCATCCCAAATCCATGCCAAATAAGTCCATGCCCTCCTGTTCCCATGAATTCTGGGTACTCTCGTGCCACCACTCCACCCACAGCTGCTCGGCTACCCCCTTGTCTTGTGACCAAGACCACCAACTCAACCGCCAAGGCACAAAATTAGCCTGGGGCAAGAAAAGCTTCCAAGTACCTAGACCATGCACCTGACCTTTAGAAATAATGATAATAGCAATGTTTATTGTGTATTGTGTGCCCAGCACTGTTCTGAGCTCTTTATATTAACTCAATAATTTTCATCAGCACATTTTGAGGTGGGTACTCTTTACATCCCCATGTTACCAAAGAGGAAACTGAGTCTCAGGGCCGATGTCAGCATCATGGCAGCTTAAGACATTCTCCACCCCCCCCTCCTTTTTAACAACTAATTACACATCCATCCATGAACAAAAGTGACCCATGGGAATTGTGGGACTCAGCACCACACGCATGGGATTCAGGAGTACCCTAGCCCACCTGTGCACCCAAAAATAGTTAGACAGACCTTGGAAAGGACTGTGGAAACTGAATCTCAGAGTTTAGTCACTGACCCGAAACCACAGAATTGATGATTTACAGGCAAAATCTGAACCCATGTCTGCAGCTGCCACGTCCAGTGCTTGTTTCCCTCCCCCCATCATGCCGTTGACTCCCAAATCAAATAGAACTGGAGACCAGGACCCCTTTCAGAGAGGCTCTGCAAAATAGAATTTCTCCCCGGAAACCCGGGCTTTAAAACCCCAAACTAAGTCTGATGCGCAAAGCAGAGTGGTCCTCAAAGGGAGAGACGGCGGGCAGCGTGATGTGGTCAGCCCTCTCTGCCACGAGCTAGGAGTGTGGTCCTGGACCAGCCAGTGGTGCTCTCCGGCCCTCAGACTCCTCACCTGTGAGAGGAGATAGAATTAACCTGGCTTCAGACGAGATCCCTCCCAGTGCTGGCATTCCAAGACCCCATGGGACAGCTGCCGTTTATGAAGCATTTCCTCAGTGCCGGGTACTGGGCTATTTTTATATAATCACAAAATAATCATAGCCGTTCACCAGGCTCTACCATAACTTCTTTCCCCGGTGTTGTCTCATGTCATCCTTAGAATAACTCTAAGAGACAGGTATTACTATCCCTTTCCCCTTTCAAGAAAGTGGTTACAAATTCACCCAAGTTTTCCTGCCAGTGAGTGGTGGGATCTGAACTCTTTGTCTGACTTTAAAACCCATGCTGCTCATTGCTGGACTACTTATAGTGCCCCCGCCAACCTCAAGCAGGGACGGATGCCAGGAAAAGGCAGTGTTGTTTTTCACTTATCCCAGATGCCTCTCCATCTGCAGTGGCCTTTTTTTTTCCATTCCAATCATCAATCACAGTGGGACTTACACGGGGCAGGTCCCGACTGCCCATGTGCAGCCGCAGCAGCCCGCAGCCCACGGGGGCCTCCCTGCCAGCCCCTTGGCCACATCTGTGAAAGTCCTATCCCTGAAAATAAACTGATCGGGCTAGGGGAGGGGGTCCCTCTTATTTATTTAGTCCCAGCCCTAAGGCTAAACTGGTGGCCTGGCAGCTCAGAGTGTTTTTCTCTGAGCTGAAAAGCCAACTCCAAGTGCTGGGGTGAGCAGGTTAGGAAACTTGAGAACCACACAGACATCAGGGAAAATTCCATGGGCAGTTGCCTGTGGTGAAAGGACTATATGGCCTAGAGTTCCTTCTCCCCAGGAAAGATTGCAAGCTGCCCCTCTAGTCTGTCATACACGGTGAAATAAGAAAGAGAGAAACAAATATTTTGTATTAACGCATATATATATATGGAATCTAGAAAAATGACACCAATAAACCTATTTGTACGTGAATAGAGATACAGACAGAGAGAGCAGACTTGTGGACACAGCTGGGAAAGGAGAAGGTGGCGCGAACTGAGAGGGTAGCATTGACATATATACACTGCTGCTGCTGCTGCTAAGTCGCTTCAGTCGTGTCCGACTCTGTGCGACCCCAGAGACAGCAGCCCACCAGGCTCCCCCATCCCTGGGATTCTCCAGGCAAGAACGCTGGAGTGGGGTGCCATTTCCTTCTCCAATGCATGAAGGTGAAAAGTGAAACTCCCGTGTGTGAAATAGCTAGCTAGCTAGTGGGAAGCTGCTGTATAACACAGGGTGCTCTGCTCTGTGCTCTGTAACAACCTAGAGGGGTGGGATGGGCTGGGGGTGGTAGGGAGGCTCAAGAGGGAGGGGATATATACATACTTATAGCTGACTCACGTTGTACAGCAGAAACCAGCACAACATCGTAAAGTAATTATCCTCCAGTTAAAAATAAAGTTCAAAAAAAGAGAAGGGAAAAAAAACTAAAGGATCACTAGACACACACGACATAACCTAAGTAAACCAAGAAACTCTAGGAAACAGCTAAGGGAGCTGGTGGCTGTTTGTGTCATGGTGCTGCGTCATTCAGGAATTGCTGACCAGCCCTCTAGGGGCAGAGCTCACTGGCTGGTCACAAATCCCACTAATCCCCATGGGCTGTGCTGCCCCAGCTGACTGCAGAGAGCAGCAGAAATGAGATTCTCGCAGGCAGAGCAAAGAGTCTGGCAAAACTGCCCAGAGGAACTGCAGATGGAACCATCCAGAAGCCGGCAGAGTTTGAACCAAGAAGCTTCCATTAGGAATTCCTTTCTGGGAGGTCACTCACTACCCACATATTTACCTTGGTTGGTTGTACCAACCAAGCTTAGATTGCCCAAAACAATTTCTAATTCATTCAGACCCTTCTTCATTCTGACAACGGAAATGTGAAACAAACAAGCAGCTATTTCTGGAACAAGATCACTTCCACACACAGTGTGGACATAGGCGGAATTCCATTTCTTTCCCACAAAGGACTGACCTTGATCCCGTACTGTGGGTTTTGGGCTGCACTGGTCCTGTACTGTGGGTTTTGGGCTGCACTGGGCACCGAATGTTGGCCCCAGTGGACTGAAACAACACACCTAGACCTCATCTGTTATATGTGGTCTCCAGTCACAGTCTTGTCCTTTCATGCCTGGGTCACAGAGAGATGGCAGGCTTTGGGGTCCCAGGATCTATTTCAAATCCCAGCTCACCCATTTTCGTTCTTCGAGATCCTGAACAAGTCACCCATGCTTCCTGAGCCTTAGTTTTCCCATCTACAAAATGGGGCTAGTATGTACACTCTACCTTAAAACGTGGTACAAGGCTCAAAAGAAATAATGTTGGTACAAAGCATCAGGAACGTAGTAGGAACTCTGTAAATGTAATTCTTTATCCCTTCTCATAACAGGCAAAGGAGATATTGTTAACGAAAAGAAGGAAGGAAGATTGGAAGAAAGGAAGGAGGGAAGGGAGAAAAAAGAAAGAAAAGGAAAAAACCTTGCAACACAAACCCCAATCGCTTCAAGATTTACTGTGATTCCACTTTCATTTTCTAATCTCATTGCCTAAGCCCTAAAACACCACACTTTGGTTTCAGTGCAAAGAAAAAAAGTTTGCAGTCCTCTCCTACCCCATGCCTATCAGAGTAGGTCTTATACAAAGAGAAGGCAAGAGGATCTGGGGGACCGAGGATATCAAGACCCTACAAAAGCTCCCAGCCCTCATGCCCATGCTATTGCTCCCGATCTGATGTCTCCATGACTCAGGGCTCTGCAGCGACGGTCCCCTACCCACGGATGCCAGAGCAACTTTTACCAGTGTCCCTCTTTGGATGACCATTCCACATTCTTTCAAAGAGGATCCCATCTATTTCCACCGGAACCTAACTCCCACCCTGCAAAAGCATTAACACCATGAAGAATGACCTCTATTTAGCAAAAGCGAGGAAGAATTCAGGCTCAGAACTGAAGAAGCCTAAGTTTGCGCTTCAACTTTCTCACTTACTTGTGCACCCTTGGCCAGGTTACCTTGGCCGAGCAGAATCTTGTCCACACGATGACCTTACATTGTACATCACACCAGGCTTCCATGAGGACTCACATCATTTACTTAAAATGTCTAGCATAGTACTTGGAACATAGTAAGTGCACAGTATACAATTGTTTTTACAACCTGGCCATTAAAATTTACAGACCATATGCATTTTCTAAAATTCCAGTTTCTGCAACTCCTACCCCAGTTTCTTCCCCCCCAAAAATTAAAAAAAAAAAAAAAAACAAGAAAGCACAAAGATAATAAAATTTAGAAAGGAAAATTTCCTAAGAATTTTTTTTTTAAAGTAAGACATACAGGTTGGTCAGGTTCTACTCTAGGCACTGTATGTAAATTCCCATTCAATCCTCGCAGTGCCCTTTTAGTAACTACTTCCCCCACTGGAAGGGTAAGCAGAAGAATGGTTGGGAACAGACTATCTGAATCTGAACTCTGACTTGGCCACTTAGTGTGACCTGGGGCAAGTGGCTTCACCTCTCTGAGCCAATTTCTTTGTCCTGTAAAATGAAAATTATAATACCCATAAGGTGTTCATGAGGATTGAATGAGTTAGTATATGCAAAGCAGTAAGAAGAGTGTTATGCACCTAGTAAACACTCAGTACGTGGAATAAAAGTACTATCAGCTTTCACAGAGACTGAAACAGATTCAAGGAGATTAACTAGTGCATCCGAGCTCTCACACTGGTTAAGTGGCAGGAGCAGAATTTAAATCCAAGTCAACCTGACTTCAGAGCCAATGGCATGTTTATCCTACCACTCTTTATCACATACCTGCTAAGAAAATATTTGAGACTTTTTCTAAGCAGAAAAGACAGGGCCAACGAAAGTGGAGCCTGGGTATTCGGGAGAGTGACGGTATTTCTGGCAGAAGTAAGAAGGACAGAAAAGGGGAACTGGTTTGGGGAGAAAGACAGTCCATTCCAATAGGACATCTGAAGCTAACTTGCAAATAACCCTGTTTTTTACTGTATTGCCACTGAGAGTACAGTACGCATTCAAACCAATTTGCAAGCCCCTTGTGGGAGCAGTCCAGATATGCGTGCGTGCATGCTCAGTCACCCAGTCATGTCTGACTCTTTGCGATCCCATGGACTTGTAGCCCGCGAGGCTCCTCCGTCCATGGGATTCTCCAGGCAAGAATAATAGGAGTGGGTTGCTATGCCTCCTCTAGGGGATCTTCCTGACCCAGGGATCAAAACAGTATCTCTTAAGTCTCCTGCATTGGCAGGCAGGTCCTTTACCACTGCTGCTGCTGCTGTTAACTTGCTTCAGTCGTGTCCGACTCTGTGCAACCCCATAGACGGAAGCCCACCAGACTCCCCCGTCCCTGGGCTTCTCCAGGCAAGAACACTGGAGTGGGTTGCCATTTCCTTCTCCAATGCATGAAAGTGAAAAGTGAAAGGGAAGTCACTCAGTCGTGTCTGACTCTTCGCAACCCCATGGACTGCAGCCTACCAGGCTCCTCCATCTATGGAATTTTCCAGGCAAGAGTACTGGAGTGGGGTGCCATTGCCTTCTCTGCCTTTACCACTAGCGCTACCTAGAAAACCCAATACTCTGTACCATCTTCAATGCGGAGTCATAAAGTCTGGGTCTCTGATGCACAGCCCCTCCCTGGTGCCCAGCCCTCAGGGAAGCATCGTTCTAAAACGCTAAAGCAAATACACTGTGCCTTTCTGCCAGGCCCGGTGGCTTCAACGCACAGAACGTGTAATCCTGGTGCATGGGGACAACACAACGGTGAGGAGAGGCAGCAAGCAGGCCAGGCCGGCAGGGCAGACCTTCAAAGCCTTCCCGTGACACTCCTGGGCTGTGGGATTAACCACACTTAATGTCTCTTTCTGCCTGTTTGCTTGAGCACTGAACATCTTTCGCTTTGGTGATTAGAAAAGAAGTGGTTGAAACAAAACAGAACACGGGCATGTGGTCATCCCGGCTTGGAGGATTACTGGCAATGTGTGTTCCCACTTCTTTCCTTTGTGTGTTTTCTGTTTTACCACATTTTCTGCTTTGAACATGTAATGCTTGGGGATTTAAAAAGAAAGAAAAGAACAAACGTTATGAAAAGTCAAACAAGAATGATTTCACGTGAGTGTGCGCTAACCACCCAGGCCTCCCTGGCTCCTGCCACAACCTGCTGAAGGTGGGATTAGGTCACGTGCTCCCTCCATGAAGAGGAGAACCTGCCAAGACCGGGTGGCTGCACTCCCAAGGGTATCACACACAGGTCTTTCATTCCACCTGTGCCACCAGACCGAAAGCTGAGCACATTTTTTTTTTTTCAATCATTGTCTCTGTTCAACTGACTAACCCAATTATTTTTTACCAAATGGAAAAAAAAAAATTTTTTTCTACCTGCTCAAAATTCACGTTGTGTCATTTAACTCCATTCTTCAAACCAGGAAGGACATGTTCAAATTCCTTAGAGAAACCTTTAAGGGCTGTTGATTCAAATGTGAAGATAAATGAGCCCCACGGGGGTATAACTTCTGCCAGGAAGAACAGATTGGGCCAGAGTCAAAGCACTCATGTTTTGTGTTTTCTTCTTTCGAAAGAGAGAAAAAGAAGAGAGAAGAAGGGGAGAGAGAAAGAGAGGAGGGAAGAAGGAAAGAAGGGAGGAGAAAGTGTGTGTGGGGTGGGGGAGAAATGAATCAAGAAAATCACTAAGTGAATAGTCTTGACTCTTAGAACGTAATGGTGATATCTAGAACAAAAATGACCTTAAAATGGCTCTTTCCACCCCTTCTTTTTCAGATGAGAACACTAGGCTCAGAAAATTAAGTAATTCACCTATTTCAAACAGTCATACAAGCGAGATTAGAAGCCAGATTTCCCAATTCCGGACCTGGACCACTTTCAACTCCACACACTCCGCCTTCAGGTGCAGGGAGGTATGTGTGACCTACCCAGCTTACTACAAAGGCCTTGACATTTAAAGGATTAAGCATTTGGATGATGCCTTGAGAGTTTTCCTTCAAAGACAGTTCTCTCAAAAGAGGTGGATCAAAGCAGGCTGGTGGAAAGAGGGGTCTGTATCAGTTGGGGCACTTTCAACTGCCAGCAGCAGAGCATCTAACTCAAACTGGCTTAAGTCAGAAAGGGGATTTTGTGGAAAGTGCAACGGTCTGGCCACCTTCAGAGGAGGTCTGTTCCCCGAGGTTAAATTAAGTCACCAAAGATCCAGTTTCTCTCCAACTCCTTTGCTCCGCCTTTGGCAGCGGCCTCTTCCTGCTATGGCTCACTTCCCTTGCAGCCCTAACTCAGATACTCTCAGGACAGATCCCTTCCCTTCCCTGGACCTCAGTTCCCCAATTTGTCCAATGATGGGACTGGTCATGCATGAGCTCTCAGAGCCCTTCCACCACCGAGGGTGTTTCTCAAAAGGTGGTCCACAGGTCATACCCACTAAAAGTGTCATTTAGAACATTTGTTAAAACGTGTAGTTTCTACACTCTAGCTTAAGTCACTAAACCTTAATCTCCAAGAAGCACAGGAAGCTATCGTTTCAGCAAACTCACCCAGAATATCCTCATACCCATAAAAGTTTGTTAAACATTTATTCCCAAGGCAAAGGAGCCTAGAACAAACAGTAAGCCATGGCTGGTGAGCCAGGTCCTGCCTGGAGAGTTCAGAATGGTTTTACATTTTTTAAACATTGTATTAAAAAAAAAAAAAAAAAACCTCTCACAAAGAAGAACATGAAACAGAGACCTTCCATGGCTCACAAAGGCTAAAATATTTACTACCTGGCTCATTTTGGGAAAAAGTCTGCCAACCCCTAGCCTAGAATAATGAGGTCATTGGATGGTGGAAAGAAAGGCAGGAGGTGAAACTGAACAGTTTATAGGACTGATGAGGCCAAGAATTCCTGGGAGCAGGAGTTTTCAATGTTCCATCAGTTCCATGGAGAATCGAGCAAGGAAAAAAAATAAAATGTGCTCAAGCTCTGGTACTTAGTTTAAAAAATATCTTTCCCAGGAGACCTCTTGGAGTCTCTGGTTAGGTCAGTGTCTACTATTGACGTCAGGGCCAGAAGGGGCTCAGTAAGGGCTCAGAAAGGATGGGGTCAGTGTGTGATCTCTTTGTCCTAAAAGCTCTACCCTGTACCATTGGGAACACTTGCAGGTCAGCTTATCGGGGCTCCTTTCTATCCCTTACCTCCAACCACTGTGCAAATACAAGAGAAGACTCTTGAGAGTCCCTTGGACTGCAAGGAGATCCAACCAGTCCGACTATTCTGAAGGAGATCAGCCCTGGGATTTCTTTGGAAGAAATGATGCTAAAGCTGAAACTCCAGTACTTTGGCCACCTCATGCGAAGAGTTGACTCATTGGAAAAGATTCTGATGCTGGGAGGGATTGGGGGCAGGAGGAAAAGGGGACAACAGAGGATGAGATGGCTGGATGGCATCACTGACTCGATGGACGTGAGTCTGAGTGAATTCCGGGAATTGATGATGGACAGGGAGGCCTGGCGTGCTGCGATTCATGGGGTCGCAAAGAGTCGGACACGACTGAGCGAGTGAACTGAACTGAAGTGAGGGACACAACGCTGAGAGCGCCGTCCTGAGTCAGAGAGGTACTTCCTCAGGAACTTGCCCGGAAGTGATCCCAGTTCCTCTCAGGTGCTGGGCAAGAGCTCTAGTGGGCAAGCCCACGGCTGCAGAAGTCAGACGGACCTAACATCAAGTGCTGCCTCTGAACTTACTTGCTCTGTGGTTTTAGTTTTGCACTAAGATGGTTGCCATTAGCTCCCATGTGGTTATATATATTGAAATTCCTTCAAATTAAGTAAAGTTTTTAATTCAGTTCCTCTCTCATGCTTGTCACACTAATAGTCACTAGTCAACTGGTGACTAATGGCTATTATCAGACCATGCCAGTACAGAACACTGCTACCCCCAGAGAAAGTTCTACTGGATAGCGCTGCTGTAGACAGTCTTTGACAATTAGTTCAAGTCCAGCCTCTGGCTTTCTTTCTACTACCCAATGGCCTCATTATTCTAAGCTCTATTGCCTTGGGAACATATGGTTGTCAACCCAAGCCTCAATTTGTTCATTTGTAAAATGGGCATAATATCAATAGTATATCTACTTGTGGAGATTACAGGTGATAAAACGGGTAGATGGATAGCACAATATGTGGCCCATAGAAAGTGCTCAGTAAAGGGTTCTTACTATTAATATTACTGTGTGCAAAAATCTCACCCTTGTTTATTGCTGGTGCTCTTCCATCTTGCTCTAGGCCAGTAGTTCTTAAATTCTAGCATGCACAAGGCCCACCTGGAGCTCTGGTTAAACTCCAGATTGCTAGGAGAGACCTACCTCCAGAGTTCCTGATTCAGTAGGTCTGAAAGCCTGTAATTTGCATTTCTAACAAGTTCCTAAATCTTGTTGATACTGCAGTTCTGGGAGCCACACTTTGAGAACTGCTTCTGTAGACACCTCTTTTGTTGGGGGGTGAGGGGGGGGGTCAGTGGAGGGGTGGTTAGGGAGTTGTGATTTCTTTGTGAATATTGTCCTTTCCTGAACGCACAATGGTAAGTCATCCACCGGCCTTTGAATAGGCTAGTCCCTCTACCCGCAAGAGCCCCTTTATCTGCCTGTTTTCCAACCCCAGTTCAGACTCTGATAAACCTGGCCAGCGGCTTCTCACGGACTCTCCACCGGAGTCACTCATTTCCCTGGGCTGCCTCTCACATTTTGCTGGTTGGTTTGTTCTACATAATAGTTATATGTTTCCCTGTCGGCATTTTCTAAGGTGTGGAAAGTATTTCACTGGTGCTACCTAAGGCCAGATTTTGTGGTACATCCACATTTTAGATGATACACAGAGAAACAAACAACACTGAACCAAATTCAATGAATGTGTAATTATTGTTTTCAGTTCTTTCCAAATTCTGATTACATCCAGGAGAAAGTCTGGAGGATTTCATCTCCTTGCTATTAACTCTCCAGCTCAGAGCCTGAGTCAGGTAATTTCATCACCACCACCATCATCATCGTCATCAAAACAATGGCAGCTGAAATTCATATGAGGCTTTCTGTGTGCCTGGAAGAGCTCTAAGGGCTTGACACATATTTGCACTAATTAATTCGGTTAATCCTCACAACCCTATTAAGTAGATAGAATCATGATTCCCAGTGTACAGATGAAGAAACCGAGGCACAGAGAGGTTATGTGACTCACTCTTGGTCACACAGCCGGAAAGTGGGCAAAGCAGGATTCCAAACTAGACAGGGTATCCTGTGTGCTCGTAACCACAACACTGCTAAGGTAAAGTTTAACAATACTGTTTTGTTTTTACCCTTGTCTTCTATTTTGGCAAGTATGGTCTTTTTCTATTTAGCTGGTGATAAAAAGTCTCTTTTTGAACCTAAATTAATATATGGTAAAAAAAAAAAAAAAAACAGTGGGGCAAGTGAAGCACAAATATTTAGTGCATAATAGAACTGGTTTTTGGATATAGCAGCTGTGAGGTGGCACGCCCCTGACAGATTTTGAGATAACCAGTCCAAGCTGACTGTGAGCTTCTCTGAGGCAGGATCCTGTCTGGGTCAGTCAGGGTCCAGCCAAGGAACAGATGGTTCACTGAACGCCTTAATTCAAAAGAGTGTTGTGATTTCCCTGGCAGTCCAGTGGTTAAGACTCCACATTTCCACTGCAGGGACACAGGTTCGATTCTTGATCGTGGAATTAAGATCCCACATGCTGCACTGGATGGCCAACAAAAAGTGCAGTGAAGGTGGTATGTAAAAAGATGTGGGCAGGACGAGGGAATAGCAGGAGGTAGTGACCTGCCAGGGACTAGCCACAGAGGAAGGCTGCTACCATCCTGGAAGGGACAAGGGGCGAAAATGGTATTACTAGATTATGATGGGGAGGCACCCCATAGAGTATGTAGTCAAAGAAGAACTAGCTATGAGTGGGGAGGGCCCACCTATTTCTCCTCTAGCCTTCTGAACTCTGTCCTGCCAACTCCTGCCACAGACAAATCAAGCTGCCAGGCCAGAGGGCAAAAGAGCCTGGTGATGTCATCGATAGAGATCTACCACGAAGCACAGAGCAGGCCGGAGGGAAGCAGGCATGAGAGTGCAACAGCCCGTGGGGGATAACCAGCACTATGGCAGGCGCAGCGTGGAACACAGAGGGCAGACGTCTAGGAAGCATGCAAGATGCATTTGCTGCTTTTAATCCAACTGAACCAAATGAAGAAATTGGTTTTGAGTAAAAGATGCTGTGTGCTAAGGGCAACTGGACCCTGGACCTCTAGGGTTTCACTTCCAGCTTATCTGGGCAAGCAAGTCATCAGATTTCACTGGCCTCCTGGGGCTTGAGTCACACACGTGCAGGGGGAGTGGAATTGCTGATGCCTGTAAAGGGTTTCAAGCTGTAATTATATACCCCACCTCCTCAGAGTGTCTAGACAAGATTGTAAGAGCTGGGGAGTGGGCGGGGGGCGGGGGATGACCTCAGCTTCCTGTGGCCCTTGAACAAGTGGAAATTCCTGGCAGAGGCTCTCCTCCCAGAGTGCATAGGAACAGATCCTCAGCAGCAGCAGCAGCCTTGGTCTGAAGCATGAAGACCAAATGGGAAAAAGACTCATTTAAGAGTCTCAGTAGGAAAGGGAGTCCAGTCATGCACTGACAGTAGGGAGGAATCCTGCTGATGTTCTCCAGGAAGCTTTTATATGACTTATTATTAGTGATGCTAATAAAATCTCATGTTCATCACAAACGCATTATATGCTGAACACTGTGCTAAGCATCTTACATATTTTGCTTCATTTGATCTCCACAACCACCCTATGAAGTAATAGTAACCGTATTTTTATTAAAAGTTTATTTTTAATTGAAAGGTGATTGCTTTACTATGTTGTGTTGGTTTCTGTCGTACAACAACATGCATCAGCTTTAAGTACATACACACACACACACACACACACACACACACACACACATATATATCCCCTGCCTCCTGAGCCTCCTCCTCAACCCCCCATCTCACCGCTCTCGGGCATCACAGAGCACCAGGCTGAGCTCCCTGTGTTACATAGCAGCTTCCCACTGGCTATTCTACACATGGTAGTGTATATATTTCAATGCTGCTCTTCAATCAGTCCCACCCTTTCTTTGCCCCGCTGTGTCCACAAGTCCATTCTCTATGTCTGTGTCTCTATTCCTGCCCTGCAAATAGGTTCATCAATACCATTTTTCTAGATACCATATATACTCATTAATATACAATGTTTGTTTTTCTCTTTCTAACTTACTTCACTCATGCAACAGGCTCTAGGTTCATGCAACTCAAAAAGAAAAAAATGATGTTTAGAAAGCCAAAGAAAACATGGTTTCAGTTACAACGGATTGAACACTTATTATGTGCCTGGCACCATCTTAGGTACTTATATCAGGCTATGTATCAAAGCGAGGCTGTGTCTCCCCAATAGGGGATCTACAAGGTCAAAACAATGTTCATAATAACACTAAAATAGTTATTTTCCTTTCCCAGTGTATTGACATTTGCACTGAATGGTGTAAAAAAAAGGTGGTGGGAAATGTCACTGCCATAGCATGAATCAAGGCAGTGTACCAAAGGATACTCGTGGTCCCTGTGTTCTTCCAACAGGAAAAAAGTGCTATTTCACTTCATTGTGATTTTGATGAAGCCAAACAATTATTACCTTTATTAAATCTCAACCCTTGAGCACATGTCTTTCTGTATTCTGCATGAGGATGAGGGAAGATGGCATCATGTGTTCAGGTTCCTTGGTTTTCTCAAGGAAAGACGCCTGCACAAACCACTGAGTTGATATCTGATCTGAACTCTTTTTTTTCCTGGATTACCATTTGTATTTAAAAGAACAAATGAAAAACTATAGACATTCAGATGTAAGTAACTGGCAGATGGTCTCAAAAATTAAGTGAATGTGTTACAGAAAAGCACAGCTCATAGTGTTTGTTGCTAATGGTAACAATCGAGCTTTCAAGTGAAAACTAGAACTTTGGAAAACACAGATGTTTCCATTAACTTGCCAGCTTCCCAGTCCTTACAGATTTTTCTGATGAGATCTGTGGTAACGATAATAAATGTGATATTTTGATATTATCTAAAAAATGTGTGAGTATCTGAAATATCTGCATAATTCAGGGCACCAATGCTTCTTAAATGTCCAAAGCATCAAGTTACAAAATCATGCACAGGTAAAACATTGATTCAAAGTATAAAATAGCCTGTGGATTTTAAGGTAATATATTATAAAAGTTTCACTGATATGACTTCAGATTCCACATTACAACAGTTTAAGAACCTGACAGTCAAGGTTTGATTATCAAAAAGCCTATTGAGTATCTCCTTTTTCCAACTACATAGCAGCATAAAGCTAATTTTTTTTCCTATACTGCAAGCAAAACAGTATATGGCAACACAGTGAAAGAAGAATTATGAGATTATAAGAATCTGTCTTCCATTAAGACACACATTAAAAAGATTTACAAAAATGCCACTCTTCTCAATGACTTGTTTTGGAAAATATAATTATTTATCATAAAAATGTTATTTACATAATGTAATTAGTTCATGATTGTTATCTTTAAATGAATTAATAGATAAATGATTTTGAAATTTCTCAGTTATAATTTCTAGTACAGTAAATATTAGTAGATATAACCCATATTTCAAAATAAAAAGTAAAAAAGCTCAGGGCCCACAATCACTTTTAAGAATGTAGAAGGATTCTGAAGCCACAGTGTTTGAGAATCACTATTATATCAGAACCTGTCCCAATGCAATGAGATCCCCAATGTAAGATCCTTTCATAGGCCTAGAAAAAAATGTATGAGACCCAAATAGAAAACAGTCATTGGCTCCAAATCTACCAAAAGAAAACAATAAATGTAAAACTGAATAAAAGCTTAATTAAATGCCTACGAAACGTACCAACATGCCAGCTTCATTCACTGTTCAATTTAGTATTCATAATGATTTCATTCCATCAAATATAGTTTACAAGTTCAATTTTCTTATTTCACAAACCCCCCTAAGCAAGCACAGTAATTATCAGGAACTCATAGCCAATCATAAATTAAATGAGTAATGTAGAGCCAAATAATTTCTAAAGCACAAATATAAAAATCTTTATAAAAGTTATTTAAAAAGTATATGTTATATGGGATATGTGTGCAGCTGGTGTGTTTGATACATTACGTGGCGGGGACTCCAAAAGTAAGAAAACGTAGGGCTCACCAAGGCCCCACTTTAAACACAGTGTCCTGTTGCCTTTAAACTATACCCCTCCTGGAAACACTTCAGTGAAAGGAGATTTCTTCACCAGGAGACGTATTTCCCCTGACCTTTGGCAGGAGTAGAAAGAGAAGCACATAATGAAGATACAATAAACTGTTAGCAGAGGAACAAAATCCCAGCGGATAGAGAGACCAGAAGCTCTGTGGTTTGGGTCTGAGAAAGGCTCTGATGGCTCATCCTCTGCCTCCTGGCAGGGAGTTGGGGGGTGAGGGGGTAGCACGCTCTCCCCCCCAGGTGCTCATCATTAGGTGTGCAATGGATTGCACCAAAGGCAGAGCCAATGGATTAGAAGAGCTTGGGGCATCTCACCAGGAAAGGCTGTGCTGTGCTGTGCTTAGTCATTCAGCCGTGTCTGACTCTTTGCAGCCCCATGGACTATAGCCTGCCAGACACATCTGCCCATGGAGATCCTCCAGACAAGAATACTGGAGTGGATTGCCATGCCCTCCTCCAGGGGATCTTCCCAACCCAGGGATCAAACCCGGGTCTCCCGCATTGCAGGTGGATTCTTTACCATCTGAGCCACCAGGGAAGCCCCACCAGGAAAGGAGAAATTTTGAAAGAAAAGACTGGGGGCCACTTTCTAAAGAGCAGGCCCCCATCCTCCCCACTTCTGTTCTTGGAGGCCCTTGCCTTTGCTGATACCTCAGAATTATGCTGCCTTGGCAGTGAGTAATGCCTAATGTTGGAGAGACCTCTCTTGACTTCATTCCCTGAAACAGCGTCTTCTTCACTTTCTTCCATGCCTTCTGTCCCATGGGCCAGGGAGAAGCAGTGTTGGTGCTTCAGCCGACTTTGGGGTACCATGATTCTGAGATCATATGGTTGCTTTCCAACAGGGGTTTCCAGTGATGGGATTTCCTGCAGCGCTACAGGTTAACTTATTTTCTTCTTCATCTGATTTCTCTGTAGTTTCTGCTATAAATGCATTTACTTTAATTTTTTTTTTAATTTTAAAGACTATGGGTAAAGTAACTCGCTCATATAGGTCTTCAATAAAGAGTGAGTGAGTGAAGTGAATGAAAGTCGCTCAGTCATGTCCAACTCTTTGCGACCCCATAGACTATACAGTCCATGGAATTCTCCAGGGAAGAATACTGGAGTGGGTACCCTTTCCCTTCTCCAGGGGATCTTCCCAACCCAGGGATCGAACCCAGGTCTCCCGCATTGCAGGCGGATTCTTTACCAGCTGAGCTATCTAATTACTATTATTTGGTCACTCATCAGCCCTAACATTTCCTCTGTTGCAAATTGGAGCTCTCCACTGTCAACAGGGGGCAGATTCACATTCGCTCTCTGCAACTGCCTTGTTTAGTACAAAAATAAAATTGAAATTTAAAAATGGAAAAACAGGGTATGGCCAGGCACTCACAAAGGCTGTTCTCTTGCTCACTATACATCTTCTGCTCAAGCAGTCCCAATTATCTAAAGTTCCTATTAGTCTTTAGGCCCCAACCAGTCCTTGCTCTCTGTATATCTCCTGCTTCACTCACATGATACCCAATCCTCTTCATTATAGGGCTTCATTAGTGCGTGATAGCTGATGAGCCCACCTGCCATCAATTCCCCCTATAAATGGTAGCCTCCTCCTTTGAGTAGCAGACTACTCCTCTGTCCGTCCTTCCTGCTCATCACCTACCACACACGGTGGGGTGTTCCTCCAGGATCTTGCTTCAGACTTGTAAGATTCCCTGTCCCTTAAGCCATTAATGTCTTCAGTTGCTATCTCTGGGCTCTTTCTTCAGCCTCAAGGCTAAGCAACTATAAAGCTTACAGGTCTGCAGGATGAAGCCCAACAAACAGGATTATAAAACATGTCATCCGCTTGAAATGTTTTGTTTAGCAGATCATTCATACACATGCAGAGCCACAGGTGTGCAGTTGACAACATAATTTCAAGATTTATGGAAAACAAGTAATGCATTGAGCTTACATTGTGTAGACAACGTGGCCTGGTGAGGAGACCAAAGTGTAAATCTCTATAATGTACAAAATCTTCCAGGCATGTCAGTGAAGCTCTGCGATTCAATCATTTGGAGATAAGAACAAGTCTAAAATTGGGTTTCATTACCAAACTGCCTTCCTTAAGCACCTCCTTCCTTCACCAACATCAATAGATTCTAGCTGTTATTAGCCTTTACTCCTTGTATTAACACTGGCATTTTTCCATGCAAATGTCTGGCCTTCCTGCCAGATTGAAAGGGTCATATACTCTGCTATGACTTCTCACACTTACAACAAACACGTACGTAGTAAGTGAAATACTGATACTTGTTGAATATCAAGTTTTTTTGTAAGTCCCAGCTGACAAAAATGCACTTCACTCCTTCTTAAATTCATACTTTTTCTTTAGCCTCCCAGTTCATACACATCCTAGAGATCTCTACCTATTCCCCAAGCCTACTTGATGATACTAAAGGAGGAAAATTCAACTCAATCTTTTTTCTTTGCTTTCTGTCCAAACCTTTTAGAGCAAGGACCCCACCGCTTCCTCAGGCTCCCCTCCCCAGAAGCCTGGCATGGAGCTCTTGAAAGCTGTTCCTATCATCCCTCATGAGGCAGGCACTCATTGAATTTCAGTTGGTGGAGTTGTGACTAAAGCAGAAGATGTACTTTCTCTGAACATTCAACCTCCAATCACTAAAAAGCAAAAAGTTGGGATATTGGTCTCTGGCAAGAATTCTGTCCCATCCCTCCATTATCTGGACTTTGATGGCCCTCTGTCTTATACCAGGACTCTAAGTGGGTGTAGAAATTGCTTAGCTCTCTGGCAGGTTGAGCGAGTCCAAGGAGAGTTATTTATTTTTCTAAACAAGAATGGGGAGGTTTTTGTTTTTGTCTCAGCATCATGTAGACTTTAGCATATCACTGTTTCTCCAGAAGAGGTGTGTTTTATTTGACATAAAGGAAGACCTGTTTAACAATAACAAAGGCCTTTTAAATTATGACTTCACTCTAAAGGACAACATTAGTGTTAAAGACAGAAGTAAATGGCATCTTCATATATCCTTCAACAATATTACAAAAATTTATCCCATCCTCACCATTTCCTCATCCACACCCTTTAGTTGAAGCCATTACTTATTGTCTTGAAAACAGCAATAGCTTCGTAACTCACCTCCCTGCCTCCTCTCTTGCCCCTATCTTCCTTGTACTTGCTGCCAGAACAATTTTTTTGAAACATGAGTCTAAGCACAACTGCCCCCTTGCTCAAATGCCTGCAATAGCTCCCCATTCTCTGTAGTAGAAAATGCACATTCCTTCATGGTACATAAAGCTTTCTAGAACAGAAGGAAATAAAACAATAAACTTGTGGAATCTGGTTTTCTAAATAATAATTTCTTTTAAGAAGTTGTACTGAACCAGGCATAAGCATGATATGAGATGACTCTTGGTGGCTCTAGGCTTTCAATAATGCCAGTCGAAGTGCCTATAAGAACCTCAGCGATGCTTATCACTCCTGCCTCGTCACATAGCTCATCATTTATCTCACAGTTCAATTCTGTCATCTCCTCTAAGAGTCTTTTCCTGGAGTGAGTCTGGGTTAGGTGTCCTGCTGCTGGGTTCTCAGAGTCACCTCTTGCCCCTCTGTGACAAGAACCACACTGTTCCTTGCTTGATACTGGACGTTAGACCAAGACTTCTTTGCTAAGACTAAGGGTCTTACTCCTCTTATTTACCCTGGACCTCCTCTTTCCTTTTCTTAAAAATAACAGAGGCTATCCCTCCCTCCTTTAAGGAACTGTCCTTCCTCTTGTCCTTCTGGTTCAAGCAAGGGTATTAAACCAGAGGAATCCACCCCCATCCTAGGATATGAACATGGCCCAAGATGGACCAATCAAGTCCTTTTACACAGGAATGGGAAGCATTCAAAAAGAAAGAAGGGCAACTTTATATATGTCATCTGGTGCTCTTCTCTGGAAGAGCCACTAATGCCCTAGTTCCTGGATCTGTTCTTCTCAAGGCTTTGGAACCAGTAAGCTTTTATAATCAAATAATCCAGAAATTTTATAGTTATCAAATAAACTGGAGACTGGCTGGTCTAGGGTAATCTCAGCTGGGATTACTTCTGCTCTACATGATGTCTCATCTTCCAGCAGTCTAGTTTGGATTTACTCACATGCAGCTGGGCAAGTCCCAGGAGACAGAGTGGCAGCATACAATGGTTGCTGAGCCCTAGGTGCGAGACCTGGGTTTGATCCCTAGCGTTGGGAAGATCCCCTGGAGGAAGGCATGGCAACCCACTCCAGTATTCTTGCCTGGAGAATCCCCATGGACAGAGGAGCCTGCTGGGCTACAGTCCACAGGGTCACAAAGAGTCGGATATGACCGAGCAGCTAAGCACAGCACAGGCTCTAACTTAGCACATCATCATTTCCATGGCATTCTCTTGGGCAAAGCAAGTCACACGATCTGCTCTGATTCAAGGGGGTGGGCACTAAACTCTACTCTTCAATGGAAGGAGCTGCAAAGACACTTTGCCAAAGATGTGGATACAAAGAGGGCTGGAAAACTATGGCTGTATCTGCAAACTACTAGCACTTTGTTACTCAGCTCCCTGTTTTATCTTCTATTAATAATAAAACCCTTTTTAAAATTAGAGTCTGCTTCTGTGGTTTGCAATTTTTAAACTTTAGTTTATACCTGTTTGGAAATGAATGAATGAATGAGGTTGTGTTACAACTGGTCATATGTCATCTAAGGGAGAGGATAGGGTAAGAGGGTGACAGAGATGATCATGTTGCTGAGGGAGCTGCAGAGTATGCTGTATGCTAACGGGCTTCCCTGGTGGCTCAGAGGTTAAAGCGTCTGCCTGGAATGCGGGAGACCCGGGTTTGATCCCTGGTTCAGGAAGATCCCCTGGAGAAGGAAATGGCAACCCACTCCAGTACTCTTGCCTGGAGAATCCCATGGAGGGAGGAGCCTGGTAGGCTACAGTCCATGGGGTCGCAAAGAGTCAGACACGATTGAGCAACTTCACTTTCACTTTCAACGGCCTGAGAGCACCTCCAAACTAAGGTACCACTTGCCTTTCCAAATTCCTAACTCACCTCAAGGTCACAGCCACTGTGAGCTCTAGCGTTCCTTTAGCACTAGACAGGGAACAATAAGCTATTCACTGGACTCCGCTCTCTTGCTACTTAAATGAGCTGGAGCCCCTGACTGTTTCTGTTAGGTGACTATCCTCAGGTGTGTATTAATACAGCCACATATTATACTCCAGATTGGCTTTAATACAGAACATACATTTTTTAAAGAAAGAATATTCAAGGGGAAAGTCTGAAGGGCTCCTAGATATGGCCCAGTGTCCCCAATCTAAGTTCTTCTCACCTTGATTCCCACTCCTTTCCAGTAAAACTCATTTCCTTAAGGGCTGATACAAAGGATGTTAGAGGGGAAAAGTTATTAAACAACACCAGAGTGTCAATGATTGATGTCTAGGTGGCCCTAGTGGTAAAGAAACTGCCTGTCAATGCAGGAGATGTAAGAGATTCGGGTTCGATCCCTGGGTAGAGAAGATCCCCTGGAGAAGGACACTTCAGGACACTTCAGCAACCCACTTCAGTATTCTTGCCTGGAGAATCCCATGGATGGAGGAACCTGGTGGGTTACAGTCCTTTGCATCACAAAGAGCTGGACATGACTGAAGCAACTTAGCATGCACACATGCATCCCTCAATGTAGAGGATAATTTATAACATTAGAGAGATTTCTTAACTCAGAACTATCTTTTGTAACTAAAATCCCAGGAAATATGGAGACATTTTTAGGTGGCTCTAGGCAGATCTGTTCTGTTGGTTTTTTTATGATGGTGTTGGTATAAGTAACAAAAAAATGTATCTGGGCATATGTGTGACTAGATTTTGTGATGTTTAGAATTTTTTCTCCTATGAAAATCAGGGTTACCTTGGCCTTCAGAATGTTCCAGGAGCTAATCATTTTTGTAATTTGTCATATAGAAATACTGATAAAAATGGAAAATTCCTCTAGGTTTTTGTAGGCTTAAACCCAACATTTGGGGTTTAAACAGCATCCTCAGCTAAAACGATTACTGCTTCAATTCCATGAGTACTTCTCACCATCTGTAAACCACAAAACTGTCACCCAAAGTGCTAAGATTCACATCTCTGCCGGTGAGATGAGGAGGAGGCCATATTTGCTCTCTCCATGTCTCAGGTTTCGGACCAGGGCCAAGGCAGCAAGATAGGATCTCCAGGGCTTGTGTGATGGTGTGATGTTCCCTGTGTGGGAGGCCTCTGGGGGAGGCAGAGTGGTGACCTCACTGGGAAGACGAAAACAGTTCAATAAAAAAAAATACTTATCTTGGAAATGATCTGCCTGAATTTGAGACCAATGACGAGATTGTATTTCCAGCATCCTTTCAAAGAGAAAACCATTTTCCATTAATCCTGTTTGGGGAAGAAATCCCACAGCACTTCTAGACTGAGAGATGATGATTCAGGCAAAAAGGGTCTCAACTCCAGCTCTACATAAAAACATAGTCAGGGAATCACCCTTAGAAGAACCTATTTATATAAAGTTTTCCTTTAAAGCTAGAGCAAAGACGTGCTCCTGGGAAGTGCAGCTATGGGTTAGTTCCAACCACACAAGTAACCTCTACTTTGGACTCAGATAGCTTTTTCTTCCCTCTAGTATTTCTTTCATACTTTGAATGAAACTCGCCTACAGAGATTCAGTATGTCCCATCTCTAAAACCCAACCACAGACAAAGGGAAAAAAGATGACACTTCAAAAGGATCTTTAGCTAAAATGTAGAAACTATAGGGAGATTAAACAAGAAAACGTCAAAACAGTATAGAAAGAACATCAGGCAAAGAACAGGCTTCTGATTCTTCTATGATTGACCTTTTACTTGAATTCTGTTCTGAGCCCTGTTTCTTGCCTAAAGAGCTGTCTTGGCAATTCTTAGTCCCCCACCCCTTAGATAGGACTCTTTCAGGAGATTGGGAACACCAGCTCTAGTGATAGGCATTTTGGTGGGGGGTTAATATTTTATCATCACTAATACAACCTTACCAACTTTTGAGGTGATTGTTGTTGTTCAATCGCTAAGTCATGTCCAGCTCTTTGCGACCCCATGGACTGCTACACACCAGGCTTCCCTGTCTTTCACTGTCTCCTAGAGTTTGCTCAATGGACTCATGTCCAATGAGTCAGTGATGCCATCCAACCATCTTATCCTCTGTCTCCCCCTTCTCTTCCTGCCTTCAATCTTTCCCAGCATCAGGATATTTTCCAATGAGTCAGCTCTTTGCATCAGGTGACCAAAGTATTGGAGCTTCAGCATCAGACCTTCCAATGAATATTCAGGGTTGATTTCCTTTAGGATTGACTGATTTGATCTCCTTGCTGTCCAAGGGACCCTCAAGACTCTTCTCCAGCACCACAGTTTGAAAACATCAGTTCTTCAGCACTCAGCCTTGAGGTGATATGTATGGAAAGTTAACCTAGCCAGACACACTGTAGTGGGCCACGTCAGACAGCTGCCTCTGCTCTTATAGCAGATTAGGGCCCATGACCTTGGTCTAGTTAACAAAGGACTGTGAGTAGAAGCACCCAAGAGAGTGGAGTTTGACAGAAAACCTAAGAACCTTTAGGGTCTGCGGTCTTCTCTAGTCCCATAGGTTTCAGCTTCTGAAGTTACAAACATTTCTGGCAACAGTTTAACCAACAGCTTTGTGTATGTGTGTGTCCTAATGAAAAATCAGACCTAACGTCTGTATTTCAGAACCACCTATAAGCATAACAATAATCTTAGGAGTCCCCTAGCTACCTCTCTGCTTTGAGAGCTGGAAACCTCATAGTAGAGTTTGCCATCTTTCTTTAGGAGTTATCACATGCTTTCAGGTATACATTTCTGAGTACAGCTTTACCCCTAGATTCACTCTATCCTTATTTTTCTGTCTTAAGTTTATCTATTCTTGCCCTATTTCCATTTAGGTGGTTTTGTTAGATACCTCAAATTCATTCTTTTACCAACTCAGTATCTGAAAAACCGTCTAAAACTCAAAAAAAAAAAAACTGTTATTGGATGTTCCCCCATTACAGTGCTCTTCTTGACCACTGAGTCTATTGCCTGAACTTTATAGCTCTGTTGAGGCAGAAGTTAGTTTGTATATTTTTGTATGGTGGAGATGAAAATACTTTCCTTCCCATGAAACAGATAGTATCAGAATTGAGGACTAATGGCCCTACTGGACAATAACCACTATTATATCTAATTTAGTTCTCAATCCAATATTTGGTACTTGGATTCTTTGGACTAAACATCTTAAAGTTTCCTTTGGTAATTAATGAGTTAAATATAATCTCTGATACATCTCTTTTTAAGTGAAGACTGAGAGACTTCACTCACTTAAGAGGAGGCCAGCTCTGCCATCTATTTTCCTGAAAGTTTTAATTTCAAGTTCAAAGGATTTGCTGACAAAAGAGATCACTCATTACATGCAAATAAACAATTTAAACTTTTAATAGAAGATTATTTAACTTAATTTCAATATATAGTCATTTAGAAAAAAAAATAGAAGCAATAGAGAGAAGTAACGGAGAAGGCAATGGCACCCCACTCCAGTACTCTTGCCTGGAGAATCCCGTGGATGGAGGAGCCTGGTGGGCTGCAGTCCATGGGGTCGCACAGAGTCAGACACGACTGAGCAACTTCACTTTCACTTTTCACTTTCATGCATTGGAGAAGGAAATGGCAACCCACTCCACTGTTCTTGCCTGGAAAATCCCAGGGATGGGGAGCCTGGTGGGCTGCCATTTATGGGGTCGCACAGAGTCAGACACGACAGAAGTGACTTAGCAGCAGCAGCAGCCACAGCTTGTATATCACCAAATTGAACTGACACCTATATCCAGACTTGAACAGCAACTAGGAAGTCCCACATTAACAGCAATCTGGAGTCTGAATGGGGAAAGGGTCCTGAACGATACACCTCACGGGTGAAACTTCAAATTGTAGTCTGGAGGGCTTCTGATTATAATCCCAGGCCGAAAACTGATATCCTCATCAGCTTGCTTGCAAAAATGCAGCTCTGGTTTTACTTTAACAATGCTGTTTGTTTCACCTTGTGAGTTATAAGACTTCTTAGACCCTTGGGGGTTGGCCAGACTTCTGAGGGCCCAAGAATTCCAAGACCCACTCCCTTTCTTATCTAAAGTGTCACCTAACTTACTGTGCGTGCAATCAGACACAGAATCTGGACAGTGTCCAGCCAGATCAGAAGCAGGTCAGAGGCAAGTCCTCCTGCTTCTGAAGCCTTAACAAGGCTTTCTCCATTTAATTTCCCTAACACCATCTTGGCCTAAGCTATGATACATCTTATGTTTGTATGGAAGTGACTTTTTTAATTGCTTAAAATTTTGCCATAACAGCAGGTAGAAAAAATAAACAGGCAATACTATATATTAATAATTCATAGAAATTTTCAGCAAAAAAGTAAATTTTTTTAAAGATTTTTAAAAATTTTTATTTATTTATCTATTTTTGGTTGTACTGAGTCTTTGTTGCTGCACACCAGTTTATGTAGTTGTGGCAAGCAGGGTCAACTCTCTAGTTGCAGTGCAGGGGATTCTCATTCCAGCTTCTCTTGTTGCAGTGTACAGGCTCTAGAGCATAGACTTACTAGTTGTGGTACATGGGCTTAGTTGCTCCAAGGGATTTGGGATTTTCCTGGACCAGGGATCGAACGTGTGTTCCCTACATTGGCAGGTGGATTCTTAACCACTGGACCACCAGGGATGTCCCAAAAAAAAGTAAAGTTATAATATGTCCAAATTAGAAATAAATTATTTAGGAGGAATTATTACCAGGTGGAATGCAGAATGTGACCCAAAAAATCCAACTGAACTGCAAATGCATGAAAGAAATATCCATGAAGAGGGTAGGGGAAAGGTGCTGACCTATGTAACTTTGGAAATGAGTGGAGAGTGTAAGACTATGGGGAAAAGAAATGGCACGTAGAACTGTGCTCTGATAAAATTGTTTTCCACTGAGATGTAGTTTAACGAATCTCTAATCACTGTATGTGTGGAATTCACAATACATTGTGAATACAATTCATGATCCACATTGGAATTCACAATCAAATAAATAAATGACAGATGACAGAATCCAGGTTTATTTCTGTTGAAGAGTTTATAAGCAAAGAGACAAAGCTGGATTAGAATTGGAGACATAAATATGAATTCATATTTGGCTTCATATAGACAGTTACATATGGAAATATGATAGCTACATGGTTACTACACACACATATTTCCTTGCTCAGGCAGACAAGAGGACCTCAAAGCAACAACACTCCAGTAGCAATGAGCTTACCTGACACCCAGATCTCAATTTCTAGTATCATCTTCCAATAAAAGGAACCAGGGCTTCTTGGAGAAATGACTGATTTAAACCTGGGACAGGATGATAGAAGATGAGCCTGAAGCATCTAGTAGTGCTGGAAAGTAAAGAGTGCTCCTGCTGCTGCTAAGTCGCTTCAGTCGTGTCCAACTCTGTGCGACCCCATAGACAGCAGCCCACCAGGCTCCTCTGTCCATGGGATTCTCCAGGCAAGAACACTGGAGTGGGTTGTCATTTCCTCCTCCAATGCATGAAAGTGAAAAGTCAAAATGAAGTCGCTCAGTCGTGTCCGACTCTTAGCAACCCCATGGACTGCAGCCTACCAGGCTCCTCCATCCATGGGATTTTCCAGGCAAGAGTACTGGAGTGGGGTGCCATTGCCTTCTCCGAAAGAGTGCTCCAAAAGCTAAATAAAGTGATGGAACTATCAAGGAGCCAAGTGATAGAGGTTCCAATGACCAAAGTTGGAAGAATTTGAGCAAGAAAATAAGTAACATAATATTAGATCATAACCCAAAATATAAAATAATTATCAATGAGTCCACATTCTTGTAAATAAATAATTAAGCAAAACAACTGAAGAGATAAGACAAATCCTCCATGTAGTAGGATTCCAAATGATATATGTACATACTCACTTCTCAAGGAAGTAGGATATAACTCCCGATTCTTAAAATGTGGACTATTCATAGTGACTTTCTTATAAAAAGTAAAAAGTAAAGCCAAATTAGTAGTATAAAGTATGAAAAGGCAGAGTGGGAGAGGGAGGAAAGGAGTGACTTTACAGTAGAGAAATCTGACACCTCAGGTGAGGAATCAAGATCAACACCAACAGTGATTAATTATGTTGGTATTATATATGCTTTATAAATGTGATAAGAAAGGCACTTTATAGTCTTCCTCCAGAGGGGGAAAAAAACAATCTAATTATGAAAAAACTGTCAGACAAATCCCAACCGAGGGATATTCTACAAAATCCCTAATCAGTACTTCTCAAAACTATTAAGGTCAGCAAGAACAAGCAAAGCCTAAGAAACTGCCACAGACCAGAGGAGCCTAAGGATACATGCAACTAAATGTGATATAGTGTCCTAGATGGAATCCTAGAACAGAAAAGGGACAATAGGTAAAAACTAAGGAAATCTGAAAAAACTACATTGTTTTAGTCGCTCAGTCATGTCCAACTCTTTGTGACCCCATGGACTGCAGCCCGCCAGGCTCCTGTGTCCATGAGATTTTTCCAGGCAAGAACACTGGAGTGGGTTGCCATTTCTTCCTCCAGGGGATCTTCCTGACCCAGGGATTAAACCCATGTCTCCTGCAGTGGCAGGCAGATACCACTGAGACACTTGGGAAGCAGAATAAATTAGAGAGTTTACTTAATAATGCTGTATCGGTATTGGTTCATTAATTGTGACAAACCATAATAATGTAAGATGTTACTAATAAGGAAACCTGGGTGTGGTATATAAAAGCTCTTCTATCTTTGCAATTTTGGTAAATCTAAAATAAACCCAGTAAAATTTTAAAGTTTATTTAAATGGTTGCAGCAGACAAACCAAAACAGAGATATGGTCTATAAAATGTTTGTCTGTGACATTTAAAATAAGACAAAGGAAAACTCAAATTGTCATGGATCAGAGAGGACTAAGGAAACACAACAATTTAAAGCAATATGAAATCTGGATTGGATCGTACAGCAAAAGAGCACAGTAATGAAAAAATTGGTTTAAAAAAATTTTTTAATCTATAGTTTAGTTAATAGCATGGTACAAAGGTTAATTTCTTAATTTTGACAATATACCACAATTGTGTAAGATGTTAGGGAAAACTGAATGAAGGTATATGCAAACTCTGTGCTATCTTTGCAACTTTTCTGTAAAGCTGCAATTATTTGAAAATTAAAAGCTTAATTTAAAAAAAAACATAGGTGAACCATGAAAAATAACAAACATATTGCAAACCAGAAGCAAGGTATGTGGCCTTCATTTGGCCAATAGGTATATAAAGTTGCCATCACTGTAGTTAAGATGTTTTTACAAAGGAAGTGAACACTAAGAGTTTAAGGAAACTGCCCAAATCTTAGTGATCTCCCTCCTAGGGATGGGGAAGTATAATCATTTGGATAATAAATCTTATATTAGCATTTGAATACAGTTCAGGCCAAAGCTCAGGGAATTCTACTTTTCTTGGAACTCTTGGTGACAAAACACACCTCCTCTATAACCTCAACAAGAGAGTTCTCTTCCAGGTATTGGGTGTTAACAATAGGGTCACAACAGTTAATGAGATCTCCTTTCCTACACGATTCAATCATCTGCTCTTTCCATACACAGAAGGCCTAAGAGCTATTCCCTCATGTACGTAAGAAGAACAGGTCTTATCTCACTGACCCTTTAGAAGACCAACTCCTACAGGATAGCCACAAATGGCCGAGATCCTGCAGAGATGAGGAAAAGCTTCTGATCCTTGCTTGGCTGAGATACTTCTCCAGGCTTTTCCCAAGGTAACTGGAAAGAGGTTTCCTGGAATTGTTTATAAGGATGCCAGAAGGTCAGCCAGAGTTCTCAGTCCCAACAGTCCTCTGTTCCTCCACCCTTACTAGAGTAACAATACATATGTTGCCCCAACAGAGCTATGCACACATGCTGAAGACCTGGGAGTGCCAACCACAGTACTCGGGGCTGGGGAGGAGTGAGCAGATTCAGAAAAGACAAAACAATGGTGGTGATAACAAACATGTGATGGCACAAGTCTTGGTCTGTTATGTGCTACAAACACGGGCTCATTTAATCCTTACAATTACACAGTGAGATAAATTATATTATGTCCATTTTATGTATTTTTTAATATTCGGTTATTTGGGTGTATCAGAGCTTCATGGTGTCATGTGGGAATTTCCTTGCCGTGCTTGAATTCTCTAGCTGTGGCACAGTGTTCAGTAGTGGTGGCGTGTGGGCCTGGCCACTCGGCAGCATGCAGGATCTGAGTTCCCCAACCAGGGCTGGAACTCACCTCCAAAGCACTGCAAGATGGGTTACTAAGCACTGGACCAAAGGGTAGTCCCTGTCCATTTTATAGGTGAGAAAATTACTTCTCCCTCCGGCAAACTGAAGAGTGAAGTATCTTGTCTAAGGTCAACTTTGCTGTTCAGTCACTAAGTCACGTCCAAATTTTTATGACCCCATGGACGACAGCACTCTAGGCTCCCCTGTCCTCCACTGTCTCCCAGAGTTTGTTCAAATTCATGTCCACTGAGTCAGTGATCCCATCCGGCAATCTCATCCTCTGTCACCCCTCCTCCTCCTGCCTTCAATCTTTCCCAGCATCAGGGTCTTTTTCAATGAGTTGGCTTTTTGCCTCAGGAGGACAAAGTATTGGAGCTTCTGATTCAGCATCAGTCCTTCCAATGCATATTCAGTGGTGATTTCCTTTAGGATTGACTGGTTTGATCTCCTTACAGTCCAAGGGGTTCTCAAGAGTCTTCTCCAGTGCCACAATTTGAAAGCATCAATTCTTTGGCTCTCAGCATTTTTTACTCCATCTCTCACATCCATACACAAAGCCCAGTTCTGTCCTTTACTAGCTGTGTGCCTTTGGACAACTAATGTCACCCATTTGTCAAGTGGAAAATAAGCAGAGGCTAAGATCACAAATTCATTGAGTGCCTTGGTCCATTAATAACTTCTGCCACTTGTTGGGGTGTTACTCACATGTGTGCTCAGAATTTGCCAAACAATGCTGTGTACCTTAGAGGTGTGAACTCATTTTATCCTCACAGTACAACAGGAGATAAGGACTCATTATTTTACTGAAGAGAAAGTGGGTGTTCAATGAGGTTAAAATAATTCTCAAAGGTCACCCAGCAAGTAGTCCAGCTGCAATTTGAGTCCTGTTCTATCTGCCCTAGCACCCTGAGTCTTAACCACTCTGCTGTCACTCACTCAACATTCCAGAAACTCCAGACAGCTCAGTTTCTTCTAGATAACATGTTTTTGATTTTAACTGAGGGCCTAACCCAACAGATTCCCTCTAAGGGGTATAAACTTCTGGCTGAGAGAGTCAAACTGAGAAGGGGTGGACCATTTCCTCACTAACAGCTGGTACCCTGGAAATCAGAGACCCTTCCCTGGGAAGCTAGAAGATATTTCTAAGATGAGGAGGTGTGGAGGCAAATGGGGGAGAGAAGGAATGTAAGAGAAGCCCTAAAGACCTAGGGTGAATTCAGAAGGAAACCTACAATTTATTCAATGAACCTTGCCTTTGGCCAAGTCCCTACCAAGAAAGCAATGCCATCTGGGCTTAGAGCAATTAATGGAAAGGACAATGATGCTAAGGGCTTCCCAGGTGGCTCAGATGGTAAAGAATCCACCTGCAATGCAGGAGATGCAAGTTTGATCCCTGGGTCAGGAAGATCCCCTGGAGGAGGGCATAGCAACCCACTCCAATTCTTGCCTGGAGAATCCCATTGAAAAACCTGGCCGGCTACTCCAAGGGGGTCACAGGAGAGTTGAACATGACCTAGCAACTAGACAATGATGCTAAATAGATTCAGCTTCTTTGTTGACCTCAATTACTGATATTGTATTAAGAAGGTTCATGACATTCTGCCCAGGCTCAGTTGGGGGAAAACAAAATTTCCTGGTCCACTAGTGATTTCTGCCACAAGTTTGAGAGTGGGAAGAGTCTTGTGTGTGCCCAGACTTTGCCATTCCTGCTTTATGGGCTGTCACCACCTGGACTTACTCTGTGTGTGTTTTGTGTGTAAAGTCACTTCAGTCATATCCGACTCTTTGCAACCCTATGGACGGTAGCCTGCCAGGCTCTTTTGTCCATAGACTTACTCTGTAGGAGGACTCAACTGGGCTCCGGGCCACGTAGGGAGCCAAAATGGCCCAACGGCACCCTGTTCCCACCTGCCTCACAAACTAGGGCAAGACAGCATTGACAGCAAGAAAAGACTTAATTTGAATTCCTTTGGTTTTAATTATTTTGAAATGAGAGGCAGGCTACCAAAGCCAAAACCTTTTAGGAAGAACTGAAAAACCAGAGAGATTCAGTCCAGCTGGAAGGAGTGGAGGGGGAGTTCCAACCAATTAGCCTTCCTTTGTGACACGGTCACCCTTCACCCCACCCCCCGGAAGCCTTAACAACACTCATGTGTCAATGGGACCTCAGGAGAGGGGGGAAAAGCAGTGAGCCAAACCTAGAGTGGAAAAAAAAAAGACGCAAAATCTGGAATTTCAACTCAAAGCTGGACCTCTGAATGGCTTAACTGCTGTCATTATCTTTTATAGAACCCTCCATGGGCTTTCCTGACCACAAGGAACTTATCCTCAGAGCTTTAGGGGCAGCATCTTCCCTGGGACCTTGCTACTGCTTTGCCAACTTGGCTAAATCCACCATCTTTAAGTCTACATGCTTCCACAGCCAAACTCCCCAGGTGGATCGAACTTTCTCTGGCTGGACTCTTAAAGGGGAAGCTTGTCCTACTGTTCCCTTCAATAAGCAATTTTTACAGGGTGCTCAATGCCCTTTAAAGAGCCCAGAATCCCAAAGCAGTCCCTTGGGTTCCAGAAAACCCAGCCTAGCCCAGAGGTAGCAGGAGGCAGAGATCTAGACTCAGTCAAATTAATCACCAGGGGATCTGCTTGATTTAGGCTGTTGGAAGAGGAGTCATATGCCAAGGTTACTGCTATCCTTGATCCAACGCTCTGCTAGGTTTTGGGAGGAATGAGCCCATCTCCCCAGGGTGGTGGCTCTAAAGAGGTAGGACAGGAAATTTTATCATCTGTCTTGTAGGCAAGGTGGAATTTGTTCTAATGAAAGCATTTTTGTGCTATTGAGTACCCTAAAGGTTTGGGTTCACAAAGGTGTATGTGAAGGCGAATTTGAAGCTGGAGAAAATAGAATGGCTGTATGTAAGAAAATAAGAAAAATGTAGACTCTGGGGAGCAATCCAGGACAGAAGGTGAGGGCAGGCAAGCGAGGAGGCGGCCCAAAGCAAGGGCCAAGCACCCAGTGCAAAGTCCCAGGAGTGGGGGAGGGGTGTTCCAAAGCAGGAATACGTGCTGTTCTATCTGAACATCATCCTTTGCTTTTTGACAACATGAACTGTTCTGTGCCTCAGTCACATCTCAGAATTTCAGTCAAGTCCAGTAAATACATGCATGGCTTTGTGTGAGTGAGGCTTTCATGCAAATCCAGGAAAGACTTGAGTTTCACTTGAATCGATGAGGAAAAGAGATAGCTTATGTGTTGGCAAACTCAGCTGCAGGGTTTAGGGACCAGAGTGACACCGAATTCAATCCCCGAGAATTGACTAAACCCTCCAGTGCTTTCTCCACTTCTGAGGGTGAAAGGTAATTGGATTGACAGTCTCCTTTTACCTTTTTAATTTTCTTCTCTATATTTAAGGCATAGCAGGATGCCACAGAGAAGTGGTAAAGAATACAAACTTAGGATTTAAATAGATCTGTGTCTGAATTCCAGTTCCACTTTACTAGGTGATTCTAAGCCTTGGTTTCCTAATCTATCAAGTGGAAGTAAATAGTACATTCCTTATAATGATTGCTCCTTATACAATAAGTCCCCTTCATATGAACAAGTTCTATTCTGAGAGCACATTCCTAAGTCTCATTTGTTTGTAAGTCCAAGAAATTTAGCCTAGGTACCCAACAAACACAATCAGCTATGTAGTACTGTACTATAATAGATTTATAATACTTTTCACACAAATAGAAGACAAGCACACACACAAAATAAACAAAACATTTTTAATCTTATGGTACAGTACCTTGAAAAGTAAAGTAGTACAGCACAACAGCAGGCATACAGGGGCTGGCATCAAATGAACGGCATCAAATGAACTGTCTGGAGAAGGGAGAAGAGGTGGGAGATGGCAGAACTGGAGATGGTCAGCAATAGGAGACAGAGGGCAAGCTGCAGTTTCACTCACACTTGATGTTAGATGGCTAACTTGGGGGAGGAGTGACAGGTAAAGTCAATCTGGCCCTCTTACCTTCTCCAAAGCATCCAAACTCATTCGTTTGTTTATTTGCTTGCTTGTTTGTATGTTTGTTTTTGCCCCAGTGGTGTGCTGGAACTTTTCTGCTGGACTTCTGAGCATCCACTAAGACCCTCTCATCTGTGAGGGATTATATAAAACAGCCCTGAATCTCCAGGGCTCCCAGACCATGGCCAAGAGGTGCTGGATCCAGTTCAGAGGCCACTATAGTGTCTGTAATTAGGACTATTGGAAGTGTGTATGACTATTACCCAATGCACCAGTGGGTGATTTTTACTTTTCCTGAGTCCTTTGGTATATGGATCCCACAACCCCCATAGAGGCACTTTTGTATATGCTGCTGCTGCTGCTAAGTCACTTCAGTCGTGTCCGACTCTGTGCAACCCCACAGACGTCAGCCCACCAGGCTCCCCCGTCCCTGGGATTCTCCAGGCAAGAACACTGGAGTGGGCTGCCATTTCCTTCTCCGATGCATGAAAGTGAAAAGTGAAAGTGAAGTCGTTCAGTCGTGTCTGACTCTTAGTGACCTCATGGACTGCAGCCCCCGGGGCTCCTCCATCCATGGGATTTTCCAGGCAAGAGTACCAGAGTGGGTTGCCATTGCCTTCTCTCTTTTTGTATATGAATAGATGCCAAATTATTGTTGGTGAGAGGAGAATATAAATGAAGGACATCTTGCTTGGCTTCCTTGCAGGTGTCTAGAGCCATCATTCTTGATACTTCTGGCAGTCTCCTTTTTTGACACAGCCCCTATACTTCTTTCTGATTCAATGTCTGCAGAGGATACTGTTGACTAAAACTTGGCCCACACATTTTACTAGGTTATCTTTGTCTGGGGCCCATCATTTTGTTTTTAGTCTGAAAGATAATACCTCCTCCAACTGTAGAAGCCAAAAGGAATTTATTTCCTTCAAAAGAAGTTTCAGGAGATGCTGTATCACTGGCTTAAACAAATCCAGTTTGATTACGTTTATTGTCTCCTGGTCTCCCCCTCACACAACTGTCAGATTTTTCAATGAAGGTTTAATGTGAAACTGAGCCCTTCCAGTTTCACTTTGCCATCAGTACAAAAGCCCTACCTTGGAAAATGAGAGTGAGAATTGTTTTGCTAGTCACAGGATTTCAGATCTTTTCAGTGAGCAATAAGATAAAAATAGCCGTTTACCAGAATCAAGGCTCAAAGAAACAAAACCATACTAAAAAGAGAAAGGTTCTTGAGGCCAAAGGAAAAAATAATGAATTGGCTTAAAAAAAAATAAAAATATAACTTGCAAGTTCTGTTGGGGAGGGAGGTTGGAAAGCCATATTTCAAGGCATGAATGGCATGACATTGATAAATGTTCCTTCTGTTATCCAAAGTCATTTCTAGCCGATTGGTTTCTTTAAAAACAAATCTGCTGAATAGTCCATCATCACTAGAGTATTTCAGTATGCTTGTCTTACCATTTACTCGCTTCTTTAACTAGATGGGAAATCTCATTTTATGCAACAAGGTGAAAAATAGCTTTTGAATCTGACCTCGTTTTGAGACACAGCTCTGTTATCTAAACTTTACTCGGTGTTAGTTTCTTCATATATAATATAAGGAAAATAATACCTACATTATAGAATTATTTTAAGGATTCAGTGAGAAATTTTATTCACTTATTATTACTATAATAAAGAATATAATTACTATATTAGCTATTACATGCAAAGTACTTTGTTATGGAATTAGATAGATGAATGTGTACAACCAACTCCATATGATACACACTAATACAAACCCTGTTTTTCAAATATGAAAACAGAGACACAAAATAGTTAAGTAACTTGCACAAGGTCACTCCCTGTAGGAAGTAAGGATATTCAAAGGGGAAATAGAATGTTTACTAAAGATGTGGGCAGAATTAAGGGGACAAGTATAGTCATGGGTCCAGGGACTACCCAACAGAAGCTCTTTATCACCTCTAGCCATGAAAGGACAAAAGAAGAGAGACTAAGGTAGCTGAAACCAGGTGAGAGTTGTATATTTGCAAGAGTAGGCCATAGAGACAGAAATCCAGCCATTGCCAAAACCACAGCATGGCAGGAAAGGAGAGGGGGATGAATATTCTGATCTTTTCTCTCATCTTCTAATCTTCTGGCAACATCTACCGTCTCACTGATCAAACCTGACAACAAGTTAGTGGCCAGGGGAGCCCAGGTGATGTGGAACACAGAGATTACCCTCTTGGGGCACGGAGTCAGCTGAGACTAGACCAGGAAGGGCAAATGGAAAAAAATCAAAACATAGTTTTAGAGCTAGGATTCAAATTCCTGTTGGCAACTGCTCACTCTGTTGCTTCTTGAGCATAAACCAGGTGTTAGCTTTTCTCCTCAGTGTGTCAGCTCCAAGTCCATCTTGAAACCAAACATTCACCGAAAATCGTAACTTATAATTTTAATTAAGATTTGTCATTAGCCGGGCTCACAGCACAAGGAGCACAAATGGTTGGCTTGCAGGGTTTCCATTAGACAGCGTTTATTCCCAAGCCACTCTTGCTGATTCTAGACACAGTGCACCTCTTCTTCCCTCACCCTGTATGTTCAGCAATTCCTGAATCCTTTCAAAGTGTTAGTTGCTCAGTCCTGTCGGACTCTTTGTGACCCCATGGACTGTCACCTGCCAAGCTCCTCTGTCCATGGAATTCTCCAGGCAACAATACTGAAAGTGGGTTGCCATTCCCTTCTCCAGGGGATCTTCCTGACCCAGGGAATCAAACCCGAGTTTCCTGCATTATAGGTAGATTCTTTACCATCTGAGCCCACCAGGGAAGCCAGATCCTTTATCATCTCCCTTTTATTCCATTTGCTAACACAAGTACCCTCCTTGTTTTTAAACTTGGATATATCCTGACACTATCCTTCCCCAGTTCCTAGAGGTTTCCTTCCACAGCTCAGTGGGTTGAAGAAATTTGTTTGCAAAAGATGTCAGCTACTGTCAGATTTTTCAATGACACAGTGCTTGCAGGAACGAGGGCTCATTAAATGGGAATGAGTAGTAGCAGCAGCAGCAGCAGCAGCACTGAGAGTGACACAGAAAGCTTACTGTGACGGTAGAAATGATGAAAATGCAGAAGAGTCAAGTTCTAAGGAATGGAGACAATGTTTTCCTGAGAGCATCCTTCCCAGAGGAAAACACAGCAACCTCTGATGCCATAATGCATTTCTACTCCACCCCTTCAGGGGCTTCCCTGGTGGCTCCGATGGTAAAGACTCTGCCCGGAATACAGCAGACCTGGTTTCAATCCCTGGGTCAGGAAGATCCCCTAGAGAGGGGAATGACAACCCACTCTAGTATTCTTGCCTAGAGAATCCCATGGACAGAGGAGCTTGGCGGGCTACAGTCCCTGGGATCACAAAAGAGTCGGACACGACTGAGCGACTAAGCACACACTCGATCCTTTCACTATAACTTTTGACAACATTCTTTGGACTGCTCTTCTCCAGAATCATTCTCCTAGGCACCTTCATCCACAAGAGACTTTTTTAAAAACAAATTACAGATGCTTTTCTTTTCCTGAGAAACACCCTAATGCATATTATTTTTCAAATGTTGAGTCTCATGCAATGAGAATTGTATTCCTGGCCTTGGATTAGTATGATATAAGAAATCTGAACAACCATGACCAATGGAGGGATAATCTTTTGTTTTTTAACTTTTAAGCAAACATTTTTGAAATTGTCCATAAGTCTTCTATCCTTTCAGACATTTGTCTAAACCAAAGTTCGTTTTCCTGTCCAAATATATGGTGAGTCTGAGTATGTTCTCATGACATCACCTTCATTGGCCTCTGAATTGTTATTCAGTTGCTAAGTCCTGTCCAACTTGCAACCCGGTGGACTGCAGCATGCCAGGCCTCCCTATCCCTCACCATCTCCCAGAGTTTGCCCAAGTTCATGTCCATTGAATCAGTGACGCTATCCAAACATCTCATCCTCTGCCACCCTCCTCTCCTCATTGGCCTCTATAATCTATCAAATATTTTAAATACAGATGACATATAAGGTGAAATAGACTTGTTTGCAGGTTACGAAACCTTCATCCATTTCCTTGCTTTCAGTGGTAACCTTTGATACCTGCAGAACGAGTAGCTGTATGAACAGGAATGAGAGCACCTAGGAAGTGGAGATAACATCACAGACACAAAGTGGTCTGTTTCCCTGCTGCTGCTGCTAAGTCACTTCAGTCGTGTCCGACTCTGTGCGACCCCATAGACAGCAGCCCACCAGGCTCCTCTGTCCCTGGGATTCTCCAGGCAAGAACACTGGAGTGGGTTGCCATTTCCTTCTCTAATGCATGAAAGTGAAAATTGAAAGTGAAGTCGCTCAGTCCTGCCGGACTCTTAGCGACCCCCCTGAGAAAATGCAAATGCTCCTGTTCCAGCTTCGCAGGTGGCACTAGTGGTAAGGAACCCACCTGCCAATGCAGGAGGTGCCGGAGATGTGGGTTTGATTCCTGAGTCAGGAAGATCCCCTGGAGGAGGGCATGGCAAGCCACTCCAGTATTACCTGGAGAATCCCACAGCTAGAGGAGTCTGTCAGGCTATGGCCCATAGGGCCACAAAGATTCGGACATGACTGAAATGACTTGGCAGCTCGCACACATGGCTCTGTCCCCGTCTCACCACCTCACTGCTGCCATCCAGCTCTGGGTCCCCACCACCTCCCACTGTACTAGGTTCTGTATCAAATGCTTCTTGAATACAGCCTGCCTGCATTCTGCCTCAGCTGTTCCAGACTTTTGCTCTGTTCCTGGTACCTAGAAAGTAGGCTGCTGATGGGAGCCACTCATTCATCCTGCCTCATCCTGCTACAAATCTGCCAGTGCAAGGGAGTTAACATCCCAAAGGGTGACCCTGGACGAATGGAGGCAGGAGCTAGACAATTCAAAAGTGGGTCCCCACCTGGCCTTAGAAATATCATATATTAGCACATGTGTGAGAGCTTCTCTGGTGGCTCAGATGGGAAAGAATCCTCCTGCAATGCCAGAGACCCAGGTTTGATCCATGGGTTGGGAAGATCCCCTGAAGAAGGGAATGGCTACCTACTCCTGTATTCTTATCTGGAGAATCCCATGGACAGGGGAGCCACGTAGGCTACAGTCTATGGAGTCATAGAGAGTCAGACCTCACTGAGTGACTAAGCACACACATACAACACACAGGTATGGAATCTAGAAAGACAGTACAGATGAGCCTGTTTTCAGGACAGAAATAGAGTTGCAGAAGTGGAGATGGACATGTGGACATGGTGAGGGCAGGGACAAGAGGGCTGGAAGATTGAGAGCAGCATTAACATGTATACACTCTGGTCTGTAGGCTAGCTAGCTAGTGGGAAACTGCTGATGAGCACAGGGAGTTCAGCTTGGTGCTCTGGGATGACCCAGAGCGGTGGCTGGGGGGAGCGGTACGGGGGAGAAAGGCTCAAGAGGGAGGGATGGGATGGAGGAGTGGGAGGGAGGCTCAAGGGGGAGGGGATTATATTTATAGCTGATTCACTTCATTGTACAGCAGAAACTAATATTTGTGAAGCAATTATACTACAATAAAAATACAGCTTTTAAAAATGCCACCGAAGAAAGAACTGTATCCCATGTGGCCTCAGAGGTCCTCAGTGGAATTCAGGCCCAGTTCTACAGGGTTATGAGCATCTTCCACACCACTGGATTGACTGCTTTCTTTGTCGTCTAACTTCCTAGTCCTCGCTTCTGTCCCTGGATCGCTGTTCAAAACAAACTACCTACAAACACAAGCCTTTGCTTCAGACTCAGTTCTGGAGAAACTCAAGCTATAACAGCCTCCTAACTCTCCCCAGCTATCTCTTTGTCATCTGTTATCTGATATCTCTGATGTCATCTGATATGTCTGTCATCTGTTCTCCAGCAGCCAGGGTTGTCTTCTAAACTATCAATCATGCCATATCATTCCCTTGCTCAAACATTTCTAATGGCTTCCATCACACTCAGAATAAAATCCAAAGTCCCTTGCATGATTTCCAAGATCCAGCATGATCCGCTCTCTGGTCCCTCTCTGCTTTATTTTTCTCCATACCACTTACACCATATGACATTATATTGTGTATTTTCTGTTTATGGATCATCTCCTCTAGTGGAATGCAAGCTCCATGACATCAGGGATTTGTCTAGCTTGCTTACCACCATATCCCCCATGCCTCTCCCAGCGCCTGACTATGTAAGCATCAAAAAATATTTGTCAAATAAATAATGGGACACATGATTTTCATTATGCACATGGCTGTAATGCTAGAACTTAAATTATATCAGACAAGGAGGAAAAAAACTTGCTGTCAGCTGCTTTATATTTCTTTATTTGAGTGACTTTGGGATATGTTTATCCAACAATGGGTGAAATGTGATAAAAATGGCTAAGAAGTTTTGTGCCAGTGATGGTCTTGATGAGGATTGAAAAACAAAGGCCATTCCTCTTGATCAAAAGCTAGATGTAATCAACGGTGGATTTGCCCAGGGATATTTAGCTTTATAACTATAGACTTAAAACTATAAAAACACCAGTATTATTGAAATGCCTGCAGGCAGAATTACCCTATTGTTGTGAGTCTGAATGCTCCAGCCTCAAATCCCATATTTTCTCTTTGAAATACTTATTTTTAAGATGATTTTTTAATAAAGAAGCTTTTCAGGAAAGTAACTATAACAGTATAGCACAGATCATATCCCTGCCCTAATAAATGAGAAAGAGAAGAGCTGAATCTAATCTATAAGAAAGCTTTTCTTGACACATAAAAGGAAGTCTTAAACTGTGGCATAGCCCTCAGAAATCACTACTATAACCCTAAAAGGAGAGAGAAGGCTGTGGGGAATGTCCCCTGTTAAGGCCATAATTACCAAAATTAAACATGGCCGACAACTCCAGCGGGCCATCCTTTGGTTGTCAGGCACTGTCGTATCTGGCCCTCAGGTACAGCCCCAGGCCTGACACTAACTAGCTCTGTGAACCTGAAAAAGTTACTTTTGTCTCAAATGCTCTTGAGGACTTAGACTATCTCATTCACTGTCGATCCAGCATCTACCAAGTGCCTGGCACAAAGGAAGTGCTTGATAGACAGTGGGTTTGCAGAACTTGCAGAGGCATAATTTGTACAGTGAGTTTGGCAGAACTTTCAGTTCAGTTCAGTCGCTCAATCGTGCCCAACTCTGCAACCCCATGAACTGCAGTACGCCAGGCCTCCCTGTCCATCACCAACTCCCAGAGTCCACCCAAACACATGTCCATCAAGTCGATGATGCCATCCAACCATCTCATCCTCTGTCATCCCCTTCTCCTCCTGCCCTCAATCTTTCCCAGCATCAGGGTCTTTTCCATTGAGTCAGCTCTTCGCATTAGGTGGCCAAAGTATTGGAATTTCAGCTTCAACATCAGTCCTTCCAATGAACACCCAGGACTGATCTCCTTTAGAACGGACTGGTTGGATCTCCTTGCAGTCCAAGGGACTGTCAAGAGTCTTCTCCAATACCACAGTTCAAAAGCATCAATTCTTCGGTGCTCAGCTTTCTTTATAGTCCAACTCTCACATCCATACATGACTACTGGAAAAACCATAGCCTTGACTAGACGGACCTTTGTTGGCAAAGTAATGTCTCTGCTTTTTAATATGCTGTCTAGGTTGGTCATAACTTCCCTTCCAAGGAGTAAGCGTCTTTTAATTTCATTGCTGAAGTCACCATTTGCAGTGATTTTGGAGCCCAGAAAAATAAAGTCATTGCAGAGGCATAATTTGTACTCTTAAGGGCCTAATATAGCTTTTAATATGAATTGGTATAAATTATTTCTCTATTCCTTCTGAAGATCCCCATTTGTATTTTTGCCCACACTTTATTCCCTGTGTTAAATGAGCTATGTGTTTCCATGGACATGGTTCTCATGAAGTATTTAGATTATGGTTTTTTAAATGAGAGCCATGTCCAGCCAACAGAGATTGATCTGTGAGTAGATAAAAAGTGTTCTATACAAACTGGACATTATGACATGATTTTGGTTTGAAATTCCCTTTGAAACCAAAGATATTCTGATGGCTCTTCATGGAATGAACATTGACTGCTGGATCAAGAGACCTAAACATGTGATTTGGTTATTTCTCCTCTATGAACCTCAAGATTTGCATGTGTAGGATAAAGGCACCTGGAAATGAATAATGTCTTTCTAGACCAATAATGCTGACTACTGTGAACACCAATGTATTTTTTTGAGATATATTAGGGGATGCTTCTATTTGGTCTGCCCACAGGTTCTGGAGGAAGGGAGGGAAGAAACTGTGTATCTACTGTATATTGTTACATAAAAAGCCACCCCAAGTTTAATTGCTTAAAATAACAATGTATGATTTTATTCCACAAGTCTGTGGGTTGACTGGGCTTAGCTGGGAGGTTTATCTGCTCCTAGAGAGTAGAGTGTGGGAGAAGGCAATGGCACCCCACTCTAGTACTCTGGCCTAGAAAATCCCATGGATGGAGGAGCCTGGTGGGCTACAATCCATGGAGTCGCTAAGAGTCGGACACAACTGAGCAATTTCACTTTCACTTTTCACTTTCATGCACTGTGGAAGGAAATGGCAACCCACTCCAGTGTTCTTGCCTGGAGAATCCCAGGGATGGGGGAGCCTGGTAGGCTGCCATCTATGGGGTCGCACAGAGTCAGACACGACTGAAGCGACTTAGCAGCAGCAGCAGCAGCAGAGAGTAGAGTGTAGTGGTCATACAAGTGCTGCCTTCAGCTGTGAATTGAGAGATAGGAATGTCCAAGTTGGCCCTCATCATTCAGCATCTTTCCATTGGCCTCTCATCACTCAATGTGGTCAATCCTGAGTCTGTTTGTAGCTTGTAGCCTGGATTCTAAGAGGAAGTGTTCCTAGAGGACATGCTCCTATGTGCAAGTGTTTACCAAGCCTCTGCTTGCATCATCTTTATTAATGTTCCATTGGCTAAACAAGTCGCTTGGCCAAGCCCAGAATCCAGGTGGGGGGATGGGGACTATACAAGAGCACAAATACCAGGAGAAATGGTCCCATTGTACCAACAAGAAATACAAAATGGACACAGAACTCTGTAGATTAAGATATTTCTACAGAGCTTGATCATTTTCTCTCAGAGAACCTGTTTCCTTTGTTCTCCAGATTTCATCAGGCCACTGGAGGTCATTGCTTCCAGCTAGAGCAGATCAACTTCTTGAAATCATTAAGCATTTCCTCCCCAGATATGTATCCATGACATAAATGACAATTTCCGCATCCTAGAGTTATCTAACATTCACCATACCTGAAACAGTTTGCCACCATTAATCAGATTCCCCAGGAAAATCCAGTGAATAATGAGAGAGGCTGTACGGTCTGAAGAGCTGGACAAAGAAAGAAAAGAATAGAGTTTAATTTTGTCTTTGAAAGGGTCCAGCAACAAACATTGATCGAGACCCTTTGGTGTACACACATGTGTATTGTGGGACTAGGTTGTGACAATAGAGAAATAAAATAAAAACTTCAATATACCAAAATATTAATACAACCAGAAGGTGTCTTATCTTAGTGGCATAACATACTAAAGATAATAATAGCAATTACTGTAAGGATTACTACTACTTGCTCTTTAATTTTTTTTAAAAAATCACTTTATTCTATATTTTACACACATTTGTTCATTTAATCCTCACAGTAATCCTATAAGAAAGGTATTAACATCCCCATTTAACAGATCAGAAAACTGGGGCTTAGTGAGGTTAAGTAGCTTTCCAAGGTCACTCAAGAAATTAGAGGCAAAGAAAGGATTCAAATGTGCGTACTAATTTATTCAGCCACTCTCCATTGAATATTTTCTAAATTATTATATTTCCACCCATTACCTGTTCAACAGTAGGTTCTCAATCATATGCCCAGAGGAGTTCAAAAGAGTGAATAGATGTTGAAGAAAAACTACAGTGAAATGAGTTCTTTTGCTTAGTGAAGAGTTGAGTCTCTGGGACCCAGTACTGCACTGCAGTGTCCACCTGTGTTGCATGAAAGATGGCCCATGACTTACACTCTTCCTTGGAAGCTCGCTGAATCTACCACTCTGATCTGGGGCTGCTGCCCTGCTATTCCTCCTGCATAGAAGTAGGTCCTGAGATGCTCTTGTTTCACTGACATCATCTTTCATCATCACTTTCATCATCAACTTGAACAGGTGAAGTGCTGTTGATGACTAAAGGTCTTGAAAATAAAGAATAAGAGAAATGATGCAAACCTGGATCCCATATTCTTGCTTCAACAGCCAAATGTAGGCAATAAGAACCCTATCCAGAATGCTGAAACTGCAAATACTTTAAAAATGTGGAAAATTTCATGACATTCTCTAGTTCTTATTGTGAAAGCATCAAAGAAGAATTAGTTATCTTGGATACATTCTGGGAAGAAAATTTTCAATTAGTTTTGAGTGCACATTTACAGTAAAATCCACCAACCCTCTGGCCTCAAGCATTTGGATTAAATGAGATTTTCCTGTGACAGGCACAGATTTGGCCCTTGGAGTCATGTCTGGATGAAAGGCAGGCCTTCTTTATTAGAAACAACTCAAGGAAAATGTAAGGCTGGAAAAATGGCTAAAGAGACAATAAAGTATAAAAGGAATCCAGAGAAGACTTAGACTAGCTGGGTGGCCTGTCCCTAGTAAACATCGCTGGGAGTTGGAGAGCTGCTTTGCAATGAGAAGTGAGGATCTAGATGGATAATTGAATGAACAAATAGGGGAAGACCATTAAGTTGCATCTCTTCCACATGGGATCTTGAAGAGAAGGGATGGACTTCCAAGAAGATGGAGTAAGTGGCTGCCTTTTTGGTTTCATTTAAAAAAGGCAACAGAGAAGACAATGGCACCCTACTCCAGTACTCTGGCCTGGAAAATCCCATGGATGGAGGAGCCTGGTAGGCTGCAGTCCATGGGGTTGCTAGGAGTCGGACACGACTGAGCGACTGCACTTTCACTTTTCACTTTCCTGCATTGGAGAAGGAAATGGCAATCCACTCCAGTGTTCTTGCCTGGAGAATCCCAGGGACGGGGGAGCCTGGTGGGCTGCCATCTATGGGGTCGCACAGAGTCGGACACGACTGAAGCGACTTAGCAGCAGCAGCAGCAAAGAAGGCAAACAGCCCTTCTTCCTAAGAAAATGCACCAGCAGCCCCATGGCAGTGAATTAAATGGCCACCAACAACAGGAATTTAAAGATTAATTTTTAATACAGGGAGTGCCTTCTGGGAAGGCAATGAGTGATGCCTTCCTTCTTTATATTTTTCTGAACTTTATAGACTTTTATAATGATCAATACTCTTTTGGAGTCAAGGAAATACATATAATGTAATAGAGACAGATGCTGTGAGGAAATGGCACTGGGGGGACAGGTTAAGCTTTGCTGCAGATCAGGAGAAGGAGGAGGAGGTCTCGAAATGAAATCAGTGGCTGTGATGGGGATGGTGTGACATCTTCACCTGAGGCCAGAAAAAAGGTCAAAGGAAAGGGGGAATTAAAAAAAAAACAACAACAACAACAACAACAAAAAAAAAACCTTTATCTGTTCCACATCTTTTTCTCAAAAATATACCTCATAGAATAAGTGTCAGTACCATTCCAAAGAAAGAAACCACAAACTTAGAGAACGAGACACAAACATATTTTTAAGCCCTCTGAGTGATAAGATAGGAGGGGAGGGATTGATTCTCCCAGTTGTACGTAAAGAACAACTCCTAATCCCTACGTCTGTGAGAAAGCTAGGTTCTTTAACATAAAACACTGAATTTTATTAAGAGGAATGTAAGTAAAGCCTTGGTATCAATGTATGTTTTTCATTATAAATGTGAAAGCTACATATTTCATGATAGAGAAGAAAATTAGCTCATGACATAATTTTGCATTGTGCTTTTTCCATTTACCATATTTCACATAGCAGAATCATTATTCCATGTTGTGACTTAGTCTGCAAGACCACCATTTAAATAACCACCGACAGACTAGCCTGGTAGCCCAGGGGCTAAGGCTCCACACTCCCAATGTAGGGGTTCCTGGTTTGAACCCTGGTCAGAGAACTGGATCCCACATGCCACATCTAAGACCCAGTTCAGCCAAATAAAATAAATGAATATTTTTTAAAGTTTTTAATAAATGACCACCTACTGCTATGCATCATAAATTATAACTTTCCTTTCAAATACGTTCAGTGTGTGAAGCAGGCAAAGCATCCAGTTGGAAATGTTACCTAGACAGCAATAGATGATTTCTGTATCTTAGTTGAAGCATTCAACTCTTGGCTTTATATTTAAAGGAAAGTTCTTTAATTTTTTTCCCATAGGATCATTAAGTTATTAATGTCCTGAAGAAAGGACTCTCCTTCAGGACAGTCAATGTATTTTCTTGATGAGGACTTCACATATTTATCAAATGTGTGATTTGCCCAGAAGTTGGGAGGCATAGCCACTATGGTAGATGACAGATTCGGAATCCGAAAAGAATGTGATAGGCTGAAAGAACAATAAGATGCATCGAAGAAGACAACACATCATCAAATGAGATGAAAAAAACTAGGGATTGTTTTTATGGTAGAGTGCACCTGTTAATCCCATGCTCTCAATTTATCCCTTCCCCACTTCCCTTTTGGTAACCATAAGTCTGTTTTCTATGTCTCTGAGTCTATTTCTGTTTTGTAAATAAGTTCATTTGTACCATTTTTTAGATTCCACATACAAGTAATACTATATAATTGTTTCTGTCTGACTTCATTTAGTATGATAATCTCTAGGTCCATACTTGTTGCTACAAATACATTATTTCATCTTTTCTTATGGCTGAGTAATACTGCATGGTGTATATGCACCACATCTTTATCCATTCTTCTGTTGATGGACATTTAAGCTGTTTCCATGTCTTGGCTATTGTGAATAGTGCTTCTGTGAACACTGGAGTACATGTAGTCTTTTCGTCTTTTCTGGATATATGCCCAGGAGTGCGATTGCTGGATCTTATGGTAACTACAGAGCTAGAGATTTTTTAAAGAGAGAAAAGAAACCTTAGAATGGACAAGAGAATGATCTTCCAGTATGGGGGTGGGGAGGGGCTTTGTTATGAAAACAGAATTCCAAAGAGGACTGTAATAAAAGATGACCATGGATATAAGGTTTCAATAAGAAATGACTTCATTTTTTAAAAAAAGAAATTACTTCATAGCAAACGGAGCTAAACAAAAAGTAATCCACTGTCGTTCGCTCATTTACTCTACAAATATTTATTGAGGACACCTATTACACACTAGCTCTGTGCCTGGTACAGAGGACACAGCCATGAATGAGGCAGACATGGCCCAGCCCTCGGAGACAGGTTGAAACAAAACAATGAAACTAATAAAAATTACGAGTTGTTTGTGATAAACAATAAAAGGACCTGAGGTCAAGATGAATAAGAGGGACCCACGATATGCAAACAGCCAGGAAAAGCCTTTCCTATGTAGGTGCCACTTCATGGAGGCCTAACAAATAAGGAGCCAGTTTCACAAATAGTCATGGAAAGAGTGTTCCAGGCAACAGCTCTAGGGCAAAAAATGAGTTTGTGTGTCTGAGAAAAACAAGAAGGCACTGGGGTTGGAACACAGTGTGTGATGGCAACGATGGTAAGAGAGAAGGATGGAGAGACAGGTGGGAAGTAGGGCTTTGTGAGTATAGTAAGGAGAGTAGATTTTAATCAAAAGGCAATGAGAAGCTGTCCCAAGGCTTAAGCCAGACTGACTCAACTGATTCTTGCTTTTATTTTTCATTTTCATTTTTAAATGTTTATTTGACTGCATCCTGCACGCAGGATCTACATTATATCATGCAGGATCTTTCGCTACAGCATGTTGGATTAGTTCCACTGAGGCATGTGGGATCTTAGTTCCCCGACCAGGGATTGAACACATGTCCCCTGAATTCCAAGGTGGATTCTTAACCACTGGACCACCTGGGAAGTCCCTGATTCTTGTTTTTAAAAGAGCACTCTGGCTGTGATATGTACACAGATAGGAGAGAGGCTGCAGCAGAAGCAGGGAGACCAGTGAAGGCCACTGCAATGGTCCAGGTACGAGAAGATGGTGGCTCTGGCTGGAAGGATGGAAATGGAAACAGAGGGGAGTGAGGAAAGATGGAATCCTAGGAGGGAGAGTGTTCCAGGTCCCCAGAAGAGCTCAGCTGTAGCTGGGACAACCACTCCCCAGTGGGCCCAAGAAGGAATTCAGATCTCTTACAGTCCCCTTAACTTTGTGACTCTACCAAAGACAGAGAAGAAATTCAAGAAGAGACATCGGCACATGAATAAAGCCCTTTGCAGCTTCAAGACATTGTTCCCATTGATTTACACGCAAAGGCCCATTTTTCTAAAAATTTTAGCCATGAAACACATTGCTGCTGCTGCTGCTGCTAAGTCGCTTCAGTGTGTCCGACTCTGTGCAGTCCCACAGACAGCAGCCCACCAGGCTCCCCCATCCCTGGGATTCTCCAGGCAAGAACACTGGAGTGGGTTGCCATTTCCCTCTCCAGTGCATGAAAGTGAAAAGTGAAAGTGAAGTCGCTCAGTCGTGTCTGACTCCTAGCGATCCCATGGACTGCAGCCCACCAGGCTCCTCCATCCATGGGATTTTCCAGGCAAGAGTACTGGAGTGGGGTGTCATTGCCTTCTCCAATGAAAGACATTAGGTTGAACCAAATTCCTCCAAAGAGTTCATTGCTGGCCTGACCCCAGGAGGGTCAGAATGAAACAGGAGCATGTGGAAGGCATCAAGCGTACAACTCAAACATGAGCAGCACTAATGGGAGCACTCCATTGCCAGGCATCTTCCCCATCATTCTACAAATTAGCCAGAGCCTCTGGAATCCCAGCTCTGCAGCTGCTGCCCATATGTGTGCTGAGCACTGGGATTCGAGCAGAGAAGGGAGGCTGGCTCATAAAGACAATTTATCCAAACCAAGCTACAACTCTGAGTATTTAAGGAAACGATCACCATTCCTGTCCTGACTGTGTAACCTGGAAGATCTTTTCAAAACGCAGGCTTCATTCTTATTACCAAGCTTAAACCCTGTTTAACATTGTTTTTAGGATAAAGACCAAAATCACTAGCATGATCTACAAGTAAGAGGAGCACTTGTCCTGGTTTGCTCAGAATAGTTGTGATTTATTTTCCAGTACCGATGTGAGAGTTGGACCATAAAGAAGGCTGAGCACCAAAGAACTTTTGCTTTCAAACCATGGTGCTGGAGAAGACTTGAGCCCCTTGGACAGCAAGGAGATCAAACTGTTCAATCCTAAAGGAAATCAACCTTGAATATACTTTGGAAGGACTGGTGTTGAAGCTGAAGCTCCAATACTTTGGCCACCTGCTGTGAAGAACTGACTTATTGGAAAAAACCCTCGTGCTGGGAAAGATTGACAGCAGGAGGAGAAAGGGGTGACAGACAGAGGATGAGATGGTTGGGTGGCATCACCGACTCGATGGACATGAGTTTGAGCAAACTCTGGGGGTTGGTGATGGACAGGGAAGCTTGGCAAGCTGCAGTCCCTGGGGTCGCAAAGAGTCAGACCCAACTGAGTGACTGAACAACAACAGCACCTATTAGGGTCATTATCAATAGCCCTTCATTTTACATTCAGAAGTGTTTCTGGACAAGAAAGCATGGGGTCCCCATGTCTATAGGGTTCCATGTGGTCTTCCATTGCCACTGTCCCCATTCTCATTCCCTGCCACGCTCCGAGCAGCAGCCACACTGGACTTCTTTATCCTTCCAACTCTCTGTCATCTCTCTGGTTATAGGGGCTTTACCGTGGCCTTACCTATGCTGTCCTCTCGCGGAAAAGCTCCTGCACTACCCTCACCTTCACCTAATCAGTGCCCCTCCTCCTCCAGATCCTTGCTGACCCGCAGTGCTCTCTTTTAGACTGTCTCTTAGCTCCATATATGTTCCTCTCCTCCATGACACTTATCACAGCGGGTCTTGTTTTATTTACATTTATTTGGGTGTTTCTTGGATTAACATTCAACTATCTCTTCTATTGGAATCAGGTCATTGACCATGTTGTCTTTTTTTTTTTTTTTGTCATTGAAAGTCAAATACCAAACAGATTTTGACTGACTGAATCAATGAATAAATAATAAATGAGCTAATGAACAAATTTACTGATTATTTACTACTCTTGCCAAAATAAAATAAATAACAAAAAATTGTTAATGCACTAGGGAAGTGGAAAGGGATAACATGATTAAGATTACTGTAGTATATTAATTGGTCTATGAGTGTGTGTGTGTGTTCCAAATAAGCATTGGCTTCCACACTGGTCACCTCTTAAAAGTTGGAGCCTTATCCCAAAGACACAGTTTATAATTCAGTGAATTTCTAAAACTCCCCTTTGGAACTTGCCTGAAAAGTCTTGGTATATTCCATTAAATCCTGTCAATAATGGCAAGACTCCAATCTGGGGAGAGAAGTTTTGATTTCTGGAAAAGCCAACTGACATTTTGTACCAAGTCTGATGAATGAGCACAGAGACCAAGCCAGACAGGGGCGTTCAGGTCAAAAATGAGGTAAAACTTAAAGGGAACCAAATCTCTCCTCTGTCTCCAACACTGTCTCTAAAGGTAATTCCAGCACACTCTGAATCCTGGCAGCAAATGTGGGGATGGAGACAAGACTCCAGTGGGAGTATTTCAAAAGATAAGCTTGGTTTGGTTATTTGAGAACATTTGTGGAAAATCAACCTCTGCAAACAAACTCCTCAGAATGACAACCCCATCTTCCAATGAGAGGGTGCTTTGAGTTTGTAAAGGACTTCCCTCAAATCAATCAAGAGATGGTCCTTTTCCACAAGTGCCTGCTCTAAGAGATTTTGCTGTTTTCATTTCGAAGAGCAAGACACATGGGGTTGAGGAGGAGGGGGAATGGAATCTGAGCTCTCCTGGAGGCATGAGTCATGAAGGCTTTAGTGAAATCTAACACCTCCTAGGACTAAGCATGACTGGAAAAATAAACACCAACTCCCCGAGACAGCATCACAATGTGTTCCAGCCAAGTGCAGACGTTCCTCAGAGCCCACCTGTTTGTGCTTCCTCATCCCTGATCTGCCGAGGCCTGCCCCAGCATTAACAAATGAAACTCGGTTCTGACATTCCACTAGCTCCACCAGAATGTTCACCGAGTGGCTCCTTGATGGGACCAGAAGAAACAACGTGTTTTCTGAGCCCCACCTTAAATATGCAGGCACCAAGTGCAAGGACAACAAAGGGCGAACAGGAGCTTCAGAGCCTAGAGCATTGGATCATGTGATCTACTTTATGGCCCTTCAAATGCATCAGGAAAAATTGAGAAGGAATATGCTGGGAGTCCTGGGAAGCTTGTGTCTTGAGGGCTCTCTGTCTTCCACTCATTACCATTTGAAAGTTGTGGATATTACCTTTTTCTGTTTAATCTAAGTCTTCAGGGACACTTGTTGTAGAGCCTTGATTATGCCTGGGGTAAGAGTTGGAGGATGGGAGTTATTAACTCTCCTCACTCCTAAGAATTATAGGGGGGGTGGAGGCAGGGCTTGGAGACTCAACTCAATGGCTAGAGGCAGCGACCAAAGGAGATGGGGTTGGGGGGACTGGGTCCAGCCCAGTGGCCCTGCAGGGAGCCCATGTGAGCATCTGGACCCATCTGATTTGTCACTTGGCCTGGGTCACAGCCCAGAGACTATGGAGCCTGCACATAGGAAGAGACCCCACCTTTGGGTTCAGGGCTCAGAACTGATCCTTATCTTAGCTGGAGGACACTTTTTCCCCCAGAGGCAGCTACAGTTTTGCAGAAGCTAGTGGGTGACAATAATCATACAAGGAGACTACATTTTCAACCACTATCTCATTTATTGTAAGTATGAATCAGGAGACACAAAGACATCTGAGATTAACATAAATTCATTCTTCATTGTAATAGCAGCAGAAGTTCAAGGCAGTCAAAAACATGGTCTGGTCCTAGGTGGAGGCAGTCTAATTAGAAAGATAACCAACCCTAGAGAAGTCAGAAATTAGACCAAGATGATTAAGTAAAATCTTAGAACTAGCATTAATCTGGGAATTACTCAAAACACTCTAGCTAACCAAAACATCCTCAGATATTTAGTAGCAGGGCCATTGACTGAGAGGAAATCTTTTTTCTGGCCTTGGGCCTTGGCAGCCAAAAGAATCAAGGGTATCTCTCTCTCCCATTTGTTAGATTCATTTTTACCCAGTTCCTTAGAGATGTCTGCTTTCTGGAACCTATTACAACTGGTGTGACCACAGTTTATTGGAGACACATTTGAATATAAAAGTGGCCACTATTAATTTTTTCTGGGAAGTGGGTGTCAACTTGGGACTGTCCCAGGAAATCCAGGCGTTGCCACCCTTCTTATAACAGATGAACCCTCAGTGGATGACCTCCAAATCATTCCATGTTTCCCAGGGAAGGAAAGCAAGTAGCATGATGCCCCTTCTGAGCCAACTGAAACTAACTACCATGTCCTAAGGCTGGTGTCTGACAACATACAACAGGTCCTGAAACCACAAACCACATCACCCCCGATGCCTTGACAAACAAGCAAAGACTTGATATTTATCAGGACAGCCAGACATGTGCCTCCCTGACTAAACGTCCTTTGTCCAGAGCCCCAGGGAAAGCCAACCCCCCCAGCAAGTAGACATCCAAATCTTCACTTCTCCACATCTTCCCCACCCCTAAATCCATCTAATTTCCAAGGGAGTGGAGCGCCTTCTGTGACTGTGCTGATGGGAAGCATCTGTGGATAACTGTGTTTAAGGATTCAATGACAGATTTTCAAAGGTTTGTTTGATTTAGGAAGGACGTCAGTGCTATGGCAGGGCTTCTCATGCTTCAGTGTTCATAAGACTCATATAATATTTTGTGAAAATGCAGATTCTATTTCAAGAAGTCTGGGACAGGGCCTGAGATACTGTCTTCTAGTCAGCTCCCAGGTGATGCTGTGGCTGCTGGCCAATGGGCCGCAGTGCGTAGAAAGGGTCTGCAGTATTTAATGTAAAGACTTTACAATATCTTAGGTGTCCTTACTGGTGATGTGAGGGGAAGCATGTCAATGAAATCTGTACCCACAAGGCAACATGGTGGAAGGAAAGGGGGAAACGGAGAAGAATAGAGGAAAAATAGAAAGGGAGGAAAAGTAGGAAGAAGGGGAAGAGGGGAACAAGAGTGAAAGAAGAGAATGAAAGAAAAGAGAATAAAAATACATAAAATTGAATGAGGCAGATGACACCACCCTTATGGCAGAAAGTGAAGAGGAACTACAAAGCCTCTTGATGAAGGTGAAAGAGGAGAGTGAAAAAGTTGGCTTAAAACTCAACATTCAGAAAATGAAGATCATGGCATCTGGTCCCATCACTTCATGGGAAATAGATGGGGAAACAGTGGAAACAGTGGCAGACTTTATTTTTTGGGCTTCAAAATCACTGCAGATGGTGACTGCAGCCATGAAATTAAAAGACGCTTACTCCTTGGAAGGAAAGTTATGACCAACCTAGATAGCATATTGAAAAGAAGAGACATTACTTTGCCAACAAAGGTCCATCTAGTCAAGGCTATGGTTTTTCCAGTGGTCATGTATGGATGTGAGAGTTGGATTGTGAAGAAAGCTGAGCACTGAAGAATTGATGCTTTTGAACTGTGGTGTTGGAGAAGACTCTTGAGAGTCCCTTGGACTGCAAGGAGATCCAACCAATCCATTCTGAAGGAGATCAGCCCTGGGATTTCTTTGGAAGGAATGATGCTAAAGCTGAAACTCCAGTACTTTGGCCACTTCATGTGCAGAGTTGACTCATTGGAAAAGACTGATGCTGGGAGGGATTGGGGGCAGGAGGAGAAGGGGACGACAGAGGATGAGATGGCTGGATGGCATCACTGACTCGATGGACTTGAGTCTGAGTGAACTCCAGGAATTGGTGATGGACAGGGAGGCCTGGCGTGCTGCGATTCATGGGGTCACAAAGAGTCGGACACGACTGAGAGACTGAACTGAACTGAACTGAGAGAAGAAGAAATAACTGAGTGTTAGGTGGGTTCCTTTGGCATACGTGGAAAGAAGTGTCTCCATCCTCATAGTCTATAGTGCCAGCAGACCACTGCTATAAAAATCTCAGATTCTTTTATTTTCATGATTGTTGGCCAGTTACTTTCAGATCTGTAGCATTGTGTCCTCTAGTCCAGTGACTTCCAGACTTTCTGATCATGGCTCCCCTGAGAAATACATTATATGCAGTGACTTACCAAACACACACACACTCACTCTACAAATGCCTTATAGAATATTTACCATTAATATTAGCAAAAGGATATTTCCTATTCAATTCAATCCCATACGCTAACCTATTCATCTTTCATTTGATCAAATTACAGTTTGATAGAGGAAGACACTTACCTAAGGTCATAGGGGCTGATTGTGAGCAAGGCAGAGACTGGAACCCGATGTGCTAACCTCGCTTTCCACCCATTTCACAGTCACTGGGGCTTGACTGGGTGCACCCGACAACTCAAACTCCAGATACAGACTTAAACACAAGTTAGCAAGCTTACACTCCGGCTATGTGTTACGATAAGATTTTTTTTTAATGATAATTTCTTTCTCCTTTTATGTTTTATTATCCCTAGCCCTTACCACTTAAATAATATAAATCTCCATGATCCTTGTCTTTGAAAAGGGATAAGATAGTGCAGAAAAGTAGAAATCATCTTTAACTGTCTTCTTGGTTTTAGTTTCTAAAAACTTAAGCCAATATGGGAAGATTTAGAGTTTAGCCAGAAAGAATAACTGTATTTGAAGAGAGATCACCCAACCCCCAGTCACAAGTCATGAAAATATTTGATATTCCCAGGGTATCTTTTTTAATCTTTAGTGATGAGCAGCAATGAAGAAAGTCTTCTTTCTTGAATATATGAGTTGTTGAACCAAGAATTTTTTCTTCCTACTTCTGTGATGGCATATGGATAGTTTTTTCCAGAAAGAAACACAATGAACAACAGTTAGTTACTCCTGAAGAGGCTCTGACTTTCATTAAAAATATTTTTATATTGTTTTCATTTGTAAATATGTGCAAATCTTAGCTTTGTGATTTTTAATATCTTCTATGGTTAATGTAAGCAGTAGAAATTATGTATTAAAATTAGAATTTAAAATAGAAGGGTGATATGTATGGAATATATATAGTCTCAAGAATGCATGAAAATTTTTTTGAAGAATGCACAAGAAACAGCTAACACCTGTTGGGCCAAGAGGTTGATGGTAGGAAAGAGATGTAATAGTACTATTAATGTACTATTTGAATGTGTTTTACCACATTATACATGTTGTATATATATGTTATTTTTCCAAATTAAAAAAAAAAATTTGTTTGCTCCAACATTACCTTCTTCCCACCATACTAAGTCTGCACAACACAGAGGGGCACTTCGGTCCTTCATCGCTTCTCCAGTTGGATGGTAATGATGTTGAAAACAAGTGTCCCCTAAACCCCCTGGAGAGTTCCCACAGCACTAAACACAAGGATAAGCATATAGCAGGCATTCAGTAGCTACTTGTTGGGGGACTTTTTGTCATAACATTTATGTATGTATTTCCAAAACTATTTGCTTAATGATTTGTCTCTCTCACTGGACAAATTAGAGAATTAATGACTGCATTGCCAGCAGGGTTTGATCCCTGGGTCAGAAGGGAATGGCAACTCACTCCAGTATTCTTGCCTGGAGATCCCATGGACAGAGGAGTCTGGCAGGCTATAGTCCATGGAGTCGTAAAGAGTGACTAACTTTCTGTGTCACTTGGAGTGACTGAGTGACTAACTTTCTTTTTCCTTTTGCTTACCATTGGATCCCTGGCACTTATCTTTGGACCTGATACACGGTAGGTTCTCAATAAATACATTTTTAAATATGGATTTATTTGGCTGCTCTGGGTCTTAGTTGAAACACATAATATCTTCAATCATCATTGTGACATGCAAGATCTTTAGTTGTGGCACGTGGGCTCTTCCTTCCCTGATTAGGGATCAAGCCTGGTCCCCCTACAGGGAGCATGGAGTCTTAGCTACTGGACCACCGGGGGAAGTAAGTCCCTCGACAAATATTTTCTGAATAATAATAAATGAATGAATAAGTAGACCATTGCACAACCAGAAATTCATGCCATTTCTCTGAGCATCTCCAGGTTCATTTTACTTTTTCCATTTGGACTGTGTAGACAAATAATTACCCAGTGAATTTTGTTTCTTGGAAGCACTGAAAGCATAACCTCATCTGCCCCTTGAGTCACAGACCAGGAACTCTGTCACAAGGATGAATGTCTAGGATTTCCCTGAAGACTTAGCCCTGGTGAAAACAGTAAGCTGTTTTACCAAAACAAATAATTCCCAACAGCAACATTTATTTTATTTATTTTTATTTGAAGTTTTACAGAAGGTAGCCAGAGTTGCTATTAGAAGTTCATGTTGGATTTTTTGTCCAAGATCTTGAGTTAAATAAATCTCCAAAAAGGTTGTCAGATTGGTATGTTTTAGGATAGTGGGCGGGGGGCGGAAATTGCCCCTTGCAATTTTGTAAAAAAACAAAGAGCAAACAAGGCTAAAGGAAACTACAATAAACAGAGAATCTGGGCAGGGGGGCAGTCAGTCCCTAACACTACTTAACAAATCACTCCAAAACTTAGTGCCTCAAGACAGTTATAATGCTTTTTTATTATTTATTAATTCTAAAACTAATATTTATTATTAAAATAATGATGAAAATAATTTATTTCTTCCTCCCCTCCCATCCTGGTAAAGTATCTGTCTGCAATGCAAGAGTCCCAGGTTCGACCCCTGGGTTGGGAAGATCCCCTGGAGAAGGAAATGGCAACCCACTCCAGTATTCTTTCCTGGAGAATTCCATGGACAGAGAGCCTGGTGGTCTATAGTCCATGGGGTCACAAAGAGTCAGACACAACTGAGTGACTAACACTTTCCATCCCCAATTTGTTCCTCCTCCCAGGTTTGCTAGCTCAGTGAATAGGACCATGGGTCACACACTCTCCCAAGACCAAAATCTGGGGTGATCTTAATTTCCTCATTTTGCCTCATCTTCCACAGCCAATGGAGCTGAGTACGGATATGATTGTTGCCATTTGCTTTAGTCAGATGGGGCTGCTATCTAACAAAATATTGTAGATGGGGTGTTTAAACAGACATTTATTTCTCAGAATTCTGGAGGCTAGGAAGTCCGAGGTCAAGGTGTCAGCAAATTTGATTCCTGATGGGAACCTCCTTCCTGGCTTGCAGATAGTTACCTTCTTGCTGTGTCTTCACATGGCAGAGAGAAGGAAGGAGTCTGGTCTCTCTTCTCTTCTTTTTTCTATTGAAGCATGATTGATTTTCAATGTTGTGTTAATTTCTGCTGTACAGCAAAGTGATTCAGTCACACACACACACACACATACACACACATATATACATTCTTTTTTTATATACTCTTTTCCATATAGTTAATCACAGGATATTGAATATAGTTCTCTGTGCTATACACTAGGACTTTTTGTTTCTCTTCTTCCTCTTATGAGAACACCAGTCCCCTCATGGGGACCCCACCTTTCATGAATTCATCTAAACCTATTTATAGCCCAAAGGCCCCATCTCCTAATACCATCACATTGGGGCATAGGGCTTCAACATAGGAATCTGGGCAGAGGGGACATTCCATCCCTAACACTACTTAACAAATCATTCCAAAACTTAGTGCCTCAAGACAGTTGTAATTAACTCTCTTGGTTCGTATTAACAGGGATCAGTTGAGTAGTGCACGTCAGGGGTCTCTCATGCAATTGTGGTCCTGTGTCAGCTGGTTGTATAAGATGTCTGGACATTCATGTGCTGACAGCAAGTGACAACTACCAGCTGGGAGCTCAGCTGGGGCTGTCAACCAAAGTGACTGTGCGTAGCTTTTCCACGTGTCTGGAACTTCTTGCTGCATGGCGGCTGGATTCCAAGACAGATCAACCCAAGAGCAAGCATTCCAAAAGACCCAGGTGACAGGTGTGACCTCTGTGTTACCTGTACACTGGCAGTTAGACACAAAATTTTGATGAGATTCATCTCCTATCTTTTAGTAAGAATACTTCTTAGGTGGTTCTATACTACCAGTGGAAGGAATATAATTCCTGATTTCTTGTCTTTTTATAATAACAGCCATTGATAAATTGTGGTGCTGGAGAAGACTCTTTGAGAGTCCCTTGGACAGCAAGGAGGTCAAACCAGTAAATCCTAAAGGAAATCAACACTGAATATTCGTTGGAAGAACTGATGCTAAAGCTGAAGCTCCAGTACTTTGGCCACCTGACACAAAGAGCCAATTCATTAGAAAAGACTGATGCTGGGAAAGATTGAGGGCAGGAGGAGAAGAGGGTGACAGAGGATGAGATGGTTGTATGGCATCACCAACTCAATAAACATGAGTTTGAGCAAATTCTGGGAGGTAGTGAAGGACAGGGAAGCCTGAGGTGCGGCAGTTCATGGGGTCGCAAAAAGTCAGACCCAACTTCACAACTGAACAACAACAATTGATGATCAAAAGTCTAGATAAAGTAATTCATTAGTTCAAATTTGCACTTTTCAGAGATCGTTCTGGCCATAGTATGTTATCTTAAAAAAGGAATAAATGTCACAGTTATGGGCAACTGCTTGAAAATGTCAATCAAAATCAAGTCACAATGATATAAAGATTTATTGGTACTTCATCCCGGTTTGGGGAGAAGGCAATGGCACCCCACTCCAGTACTCTTGCCTGGAAAATCCCATGGACGGAGGAGCCTGGTGGGCTGCAGTCCATGGGGTCGCTAAGAGTCAAACACGACTGAGCTACTTCACTTTCATTTTCACTTTCATGCATTGGAGAAGCAAATGGCAACCCACTCCAGTGTTCTTCCCTGGAGAATCCCGGGGACGGGGGAGCCTGGTGGGCTGCCGTCTATGGGGTCGCACAGAGTCAGACACGACTGAAGCAACTTAGCAGCAGCAGCAGCATCCTGGTTTGGTCATTTTAATAGTCTAAAAATGAGCTCAAAGGGAAGGAAAAAAAAAAGGAAAACACTGTTTTGGCATATTCTTTCACTGATGCTGTTCAATTATTTCAAAAAATCCTCATTTAAAAAAATTTTTAATTAAAACCTCAGCCCTTAAAGATTAACAAAAATTTCATTCACCCCCGCAATCAGGATGGATAACTGTAGTCTGAAAAATTGGGTTCCCTCAAAGGATTACTTTGTCTTTCCTTTCTGCTCTTTTTTTCTCCTTTATTTTTTTCTCTACTTCCTCCCTGTATCCCCTTTCCCAAATTGCTTTCTCAACTTTATTTTTCAGGCAAGGAAATATCTTGAGCTTAAAAAAAAAAAAAAAGGCAGCTAATCACACATGTAACAAAATTATAAACACTGTGATAAAAGCTGCTTTTATCTAGAAGTTTCCTGAACTCAGGAGTATGTACCCCACTGTAGTAGCCATGGCCAGACCTCTTCCTGGAAGGTCAGATTGCATTTCAGCAATAAATCAAACCCTATCTGCATCACTTGAGAGGAGGCAGAGCAGTGGAGAGAGTAGAACATGAGCTTTGGAGCCTAATCAACCTTGACCGGATGGATTCCCAGCTCCACCACAAAGCATGTCGTCACTGTTACAGTTCCAAGAGGAGAGAGGTACTTCTCAGGCCTTAATAGCCTTCCAACCACCTGTGGATTCTGTTAGAATGCAGAATCCGAGGCAGTAGTCTTGGTATGGGGGCCTGAGATTCTGCTTTTCTGACGCGCTCCCGAGTAATACCTATGCTGCTAGACCATGCATCACAGGAGCCACTCTTACTGCCATGAAATAAAGTTGATCCTTTGTAAGCATTTCCTCAGTGGAACAGAATTCTCCTCGCTGGATCATGAGCGAGCACATCAAGTGACACCGTCACTGCCTCCACGACCCCTACTAGTTGAAACCGTTTCTCACATAACTTTGTAATAAGCGGTATCACTTACTCCTTGACCACAGGGTATTTATGGTAACTTACTCCAAGTAATGCTGTATGTGAAAAAAGAGACCCGGCGCTGCCCTATGCAAAGAGAAGACAGCGAGAGGGTCTGGAAGCCCACCAAGAAGCAATACTCTTGTCTCCATCCAAGAGAAACCAAGGTTTTACCACAGGGCTGAAGTCTGGGTGGCCCTTTGGGTTTCCAGTCTGCATCAGAGGCACACACACAAAAACTGACATTATGATAATTAGTCTCCACAACATGCTTTCAAGGGAGGCATTATTAGGCCCATGTTATAGGTGGAGAAACTACAGACACGAAGAAGCTATTTTTCCCACCCAAGGCCACCCAGTGTCAGGGATGAAAATGAGGTCAAAAACGGAAAACTAGGAGCAAGCCATACTCAGCATAAGCCAGGAGACATTTTCTACAAGGAATGTTAAGTAAGCTTTTTAACCAGCGCCTAGATATATTTCTTGTAGAAAATATTGCAAGGCTTACGCTGAGGAGTTTAAGATCCCACACTCGCAATGCAGGGGGCATGGGTTCGATATCTGGTCAGGGAACTCAGACTGCGCATGCCACACGGCACGGCCAAAAGAAAAAGTGAAAGGTAGAAAAGCACAGACGAGCTCTAGATAAAATATTTTGTTATTTGTTATAATTTGATGTGATTTTGAATGTATTCGTTACCACAAATGTTTTCCACAATCCCCGTTTCTCGAATGTCTTTTACTATTACACCTGTGTGACTTTGGACAGGTTATTTAGTCTCTCTGTACCCCCACTTCCTCACCTGTGAAAAATTAGGATAGTAATTTCCTCCCTTGCGAAAACTGGGGATCTCACCAAGAATGAGATGAGGTCATATGTGTAAGGAACTTTAGCAGAGTCTGGCGTGGGGTAGGTATCGCGTGGCAGTTACTCCTGCACAGATACGGCCACACCTCTCCTCACAATAAGGCAAGTTTGTCCGTGGTAGGAGCCGTGGGGTTCACTGCTCTCTGCTCCCCACAAGGCTGGAGTGGCAGTAAACTTGGAGTAGGCTTTAAAAAGTAATTTTGTCTGAATCCCAAAGGACAAGGGATTCTCCATATGACTTATTTCCCTTCCTGAGTTTCATGCTGTTCAGTCATACCCCTTTAACTAAATATTTACCATTATATATATATATACGTGAAATGCCCAGTTTCCAAGAATGTTTTTGTTATCATGATTTCTTCATATTTTATAATCTTCAAAGTGATTTCACAAACATCATTTCACTGAAATCTGGTATCAATTCTGTGAAGAAGCAAACTCTAAATGTGTTCATTTTATGGATGGGAAACTGAGATATTCTGAAATAATTGTCTCCAGGTCATATTGATTAATAGTAATAATAGTTACTAACATTTTTGAAAACCCAGTATTAGGTTAAACACAAGAAAATGCTGATATTCTACCACTTTAAAGCTGCAAAATAGTAATTTCATATTGTCTAACATAAATGCTAAGTGTATCTGTCATTTAAACCTCATATCAACCCTATAAAGTAAGAACAACCCCCCATTTTATCAACAAGGGGAATGAAGATTTACAGGCAAAGACATTTGCCCAAGGTCAAACAGTGGAGCCAGGGTTCAGAGCCCAAACTATTAGCAGCTCCGCTGTATGGCCTAGGAAATAGGACTTTCACTGCTACCCTAATCTCTGACTACTAATGTAACATTTTTACTATTAAAAACATAACATGTTCATACTCACTCTCTGTAACAGCTACATAAGGGAGAAAAGATCATCCCCATATTGAAAATGAGAAAGCTAAGACTTGGAACTGTTTCATGGCTTGGCCAAAGTCAAACAGCCCTTAAATTTTGGAGTTAAGACTCAAACCAAGGCTGTGCAACTTCAACATTTGGGCTCTTGCTACCACATCAGTGGTTCCCAAGTCGCCTGGGGACCTTTAAAAACCGCCAAAATCCCAGTGAGTCTGCAAACAAATTAAATGACAACCTCTTCCCAAGGTGGCTCAAGTGGTAAGCCTCCAGCCAATGCAGAAGTCATAGGAAAGACGGGTTAGATCCCTGGGTCGGGAAGATCCCCTGGAGGAGGAAATGGCACCCCACTCCAGCATTCTCACCTGGGAAATCCCATGGACAGAGGAGCCTGGTGGGCTACGGCCCATGGGGTCAGTCCAGCACAACTGAGCATACACACACACTTGAGCTAGAACACATGAATGCATAGTTTTTGAAACTTTCCAAGTGACCTCAGTGGGCAAACGAGCTTGGGAGCCACTGTACTACCCAGGCTCCAACCATCCCCACCCCACCTACTACATCTTCTACTCTATGGTAGCTACAGGCCCTGAAGACTCTGCTATCAGTTTAACCCCATAGACGTGATCTTAATTGTGTTTTGTACAGCAGGAGTGTCTGTTTCGCAGACACATTCTGCAGAGAGCTCCCAGCAGCAACAAAAACAAGCCAAAGCAATGGGCCAATCTCATTATCTTCCCACTAACAACAATCAGCTATCACTGAGGCTAAAATGGACAATGGTTCATCGAGGGTGACCCTCCACTCTCCTGAGTATTTAGCTCCAGCCTCCAGGTACCCTGAAGGGAGACAGCTGAGCATCACCGGAGTCTGGCTGGGGAGTGAGGCGGTGGCTCTGGCCAGCCCTGAGGAGTGCGGCAGCCTCCACCTTCATCATCACTCACATTTGCCATGTTCAGGGTCAGGACCATGCTACTGGATGTGAACAGGGAGGCATGTATTGCCTCCCACTGGGTCCAGTTACCACCAGTTCAGAATACTTCATCTGTCCGAACTTCACTTATTTTCAAAAATATGCTTCTTTGATTTCTGCAAGCCAAACCCATGGAAAAATAACGGAAACCGAATGCCAGGGAAATGGCGCCAAGGCAAACACATGTGAGCCCTGAAATAACAGGAGATACTGTGGTCACGTCTGACCTTCTGAACTGTGCTATGGGTTGAAGCAAAAACAGCTCTTGCTGCTGCTTATGGGGTGCATGGTAATGCTAGTTTATTTGTAATGCAGAAGAACTTGGGTTTAGCGAGATTGCCTTTTGAAACTTGGACTCAGCCAAGGGGCCAGAAATAATATCCTTTTGAGGAATGACTGTTTTTGTTTTTTTTTTTTAAAAAAGACCACCCTTCACCTCTGGAATCAACACAAGCCCAGAATCTCCTGATTTTTATCTGTCAAATGATTAATATCTAAGACTCCCAGAGCTTCTACAAATGTTTCTCTTCTGATTATGGCAATATTTTGGTGCAGTCTAACATAGAAGCAGGAATGCAAGTTCACTTGTTGATTTCAGCAGCCTGCAAGAGATAAATGTGGAAGGGCCCAGAGGGGAACATAAAATGATGACTCGGGGTCAAAAGTGAATACACAGAAGGCTCCTGGATCCCACATTAACCAGTTCAGGCCCCAGTAGTAAAGCAGTCTCAGACCCACTAAAGGGCTGCCAACAGTTACATTCTCAGTAGTTGTATTCTGGGCACACAAAGCAAGTTACCCAGAGGAATTTGCTCCATGTTAACATTACCAAGAAAAGACCACAAGCTACAGAGTTCATGCAAATGAAGACTGGTTCCCATGGAAGAGATTAAAACAATTGCCAAGCTTGCCTAAGAATGAAATACACATTTTCAGGTAGTTTTTGGGTAATATTCTCTTCCTTTAGTTACATCATTTGCTACATATCCAGATGTGTCTTAAAGAGAAAAAAATACATGGTAAAGCTAGCTTTATTGTAATTATCATGGGGAAAACACCCTATAAAAGAAATAATACAAATATTTTGTAGTGCTGTATGTTCAAATGTAATTACTTTTCATGTTAATATATTTAATCCTCACAAATAGGGATTGCTATTAACAGCCAGAAATTCTACTGACATTTTTATTTTAATGGAATCATATTTATCAGCCTTTTCATCTGTTCTTTCTCTTGCTAGGAAATAAAAAAATCAAAGCATTGTTCAAGAATTTTAAAAATCCCCAAAATAAAAAACACTTTTCCTGTATTTTCTTCTATGAAGTTCCAGTGTTCAATTTTCATATTTAGGCTTATAAGTTATCATGAATTTACTTTGGAACATGTGGAGTAGGAAACAAATATATTTTTCCCAAAAGGATAACCAATTTTCCTAGTAACACTTATTCCTAGTACCACCATCATTTCCACACCAATAATGTCACATTCTTTATATGTCAGGTTCACCTATCAGTGTGGGTTGGCTTCTGGGCTTTGTTCCGTTTATTCCTATCATGACACTACACAATCTTAATTGCTACAGCTTTACAGCAAGTTTATATCCGACAGAAGAATTCCAACACCCTCCTCACCAATCTTGTCTATTTTTTTTTATACCAAAACTTATATCAATTTTAGGATGACTTGATTAAGTTCCAGGAAAAACTCTATTGAGGTTTTTGCTATAATTTGCAAGTTAATTTGGGGGAATTGATATCTTCTTGATACTGAGTTATCACATCAATGAACAAGGTATGTTTCTCCACTTCTGTTGCCTTTTTACCTTGATTAACAGAAAGAGTCTTTGTCTTATCCCTGATTTTAAAGCAAAAGATTTTAACATGTCATCCTTAAAAAATGTTTGCTGTAGACTTTTAGTACATGGCTTTATTAATTGAGCAAGTTTCCTTCTATTTTCCTAAGTTTTTAATCATGGATAGGTATTGAATTTTATCAAACCCTGTTGATACTTTTCTCCTTTCATCTTTTTAATATCAACTCATCTTTGCATTCCTATGATAAATCCACTTTTATTTTAATAGGTTTATTAATATTCTACTATTCTGCTTATAAGCACATTTATTGGACTGGCCAAAAATTTCATTTGGGTTTTCCATAAGTTATGGGAAAACCCAAATGAACTTTTTGACCAACAAAATATTTGTAAATGTAGCTGGTTTATAATCTTCTTTTCTTATACTCTGTTTGAGTTGGAAAATGTTCCCTTTCCTTCTATTCTTTGATAAAATTGTTATCAGTCTGCAATTATCTGTTCCTTGAATGATTAGTCCAACTCATCTGGTCTTATGGAGGGTTAGCGGGTTAACTTTCAATGACTAGTTCCATTTCTTTACTCGTGAAGTTTGTACTCCTGTTTCCATTTTTCCTTGAGATAGTTTTTATGTCATTTTCTATTTGAAATTTGATGTCATATTTTTCTATTTGAAATTTCTGTCTTTTCAAATTTATGGGTATGATATCCTCTTTTATCTTTATGATATCTGTAGTTATAACTCCTTTTTCATTTCTAATATTGTTGGTGAATTTTTTTTTAAGTTTCGCTAAATTAGTTTTTATTTCAAAGCATCAGTTGGACTGAACACTGTGCTCTACCCAGATTCAGTAGGGTCCTTTAACCCCTCTTCTAGATTCAGGGTGGTTTTGCTTCCAATGTGCTGTGTTTAGTTGCTCAGTCATGTTTGACTCTTTGTGACCCCATAGACTATAGCCCACCAGGTGCTTCTGTCCAAGGAATCCTCTAGGCAAGAATACTGGAGTGGGTTGCTATTGCCATTTCCTTCTCCAGAAGATCTTCCTGACCCAGGGATAGAACCTGAGTCTCCTACATTGCAGGCGTATTCTTTACCATCTGAGCCACCAGACCAGCAGCTAAAACTCTTCCTCAGAGGACTGTCCTCAGGCTGCTGGAGCCACTTTGCCCACCTATGCAGAGCAACCAAAGTGTCTGGGATCCCAAATCCACTCCAGTTAACCCTTAGTCAATAACTGACAGCTGTGGGAATATGGAAGCACAACCCCACCCTCACCCCCAACCAAGAAAAGTGGCTCTGGAGCATAACTCATACTTCTGAAGCCCACCGTGGGATAAGGCTGAAGCTGTTTTCTGTGGAACCTGGACTGAGACTGCACCCTTGTTTAGCTTCTTTTCCCCTGATTTTCACTGCTCCCTCACATTCTTCTCTGGGTGCATTTCCATAGTAAATCAAGAACACGCTCATATTCAACTCAGAGCTTGCTTTGGAGGAACACAATAGGATAGAGTTTAAGTTCTCTGTATTGTGTTTTATTTTCTGTGACTTTCATCAATGCATTTCCTCTTTATTACTTTTTTCCATTATTCTTGGCAGAAGGTATTTTCTTGAATGGATGCTTAGCTCCTGCATTGTTAGTCTCTTTTTCTAATATGATCCTTTCAGGTTATACATTTTACTCTAAGTACAGCTTTAGCTACATCCCACAAGCTTTCATATGGTTACATTTTCAGTTTTTTAGGTGTAAATGTTCCTCATTGTCAGGATTATTTCCTCTTTGTGAAATCATTAGTGCTGGTTACTGACATGTCCAGCTCTCCTCTTTGGTCAGGTCCCCATCCCAAAGTCAGCCATGGCAATGGAGGTCCTTTGGCCAACATAAGATGAGTGGAAGTAATGGGTGTCATTTTGGGGCAGAAAATTTTAACAGCCACATACTCTCCCCTCCACTACAGCAACTGATTCCATGCCAGGTGGCAGAAGCTCAATCAGCTTGGGTCTCAGAGTGAGGAAAACGGGGAACAGAGCTCCTAGCTGACTTACACGAGAAATGTACCATAAATGGGAGGTAAACCTCCATTGCTTTAAGATCTTGAGATATTTTAGGTCTGTGCATTATTGTGGCATAATTTACACTAATCTGACTCTACCACAGTCAACAGAAGTGTTTTTCCTTCTCTCTTTCTGATTTTCAAATGTATAGAGTAGTTCCAAGTATCCTTTATTTTTCAAGTTTATACCTTATTGGAGAATGGTCAGAGAATATATCCTATATGATACTAAGTCTTTGGTATTTGATGAGATTTCCTTTGTGGGCTAGAAAACCATCGGTTCTGGGGTTGTATATGTGTGGTGCTAGTGGTAAAGATCCTGCCTGCCAATGCAGGAGACATAAGAAACACGGGTTCGATCGCTGGGTCAGAATCAGAATCTGCCTTGTAACACGGTCCAGATGATTTGTATGGACCTTGAAATTTGAGAAGCCCTCGACTAGGGAACAGCAGCTTCCCAGGTGGCGCTAGTGGCAAAGAACCCGCCTGCCAGTGTAGGTAAACGTTAAGAGTTGAGGGTTCGATCCCTGGGTCGGGAAGATCCCCTGGAGGAGGTCACAGCAACCCAACCCAGTATTCTTGCCTGGAGAATCCCATGGACGGAGGAGCCTGACAGGCTACAGTCCATAGAGTGGCACAGAGTTGGACACGACTGAAGCAACTTAGCAGTTGTTCAAACCTTCAATATCTTTACTAGTTTCTGACTTTAAATCTATCAATTACTGAGAGATGTTTTTATAAACCTAAAACCTACGGATTTTCAAGTTTTCCTTTATAAATCAATTGATTTCTGCATTAAATTATGTGCAAACAAGAGGTGGATTATTTATGTTTGAATATAAAGTTAACTTCTTTAATAACGCATTTTGTCTTAAAATCTATTTTTCAAAGTAGTTGCTTCTGAAATTACCACTGCCTGGGGTATCACTGGCTTGAGGTCACGTCATATAATGATGTCTCAGCTGGGCAGGTGTGGCAGGCACATCCAGGACCACTCATACTGATAAATTCAAGTTCTAAACCCATGTGTGATAGGCTTCTCTTCCTTGTCATTTTTCTATACTGAGGGTTGATTTTTCTCTAGTTCCCTTGAGTGACAGTAAAACTCTTTGGCAGTTTCAGCTGTAGGAAAGGGAATTAGTTCCAGTTCTTCAGCTCATGCAGGCTCACCATGGGCTCCTCTCCCATCCCTACATCCCTACATGTAGCCACAGCATCAGCCCATAATCTTTCTCCTTTGGTTTTCACAGCCCCGCCCTCTTCTCCCCCTTAGGACTTTATTTACTGTAACTAGTACTTTTAAGAGTTTTCCATTGGGAGGATGTTAGGTTATTTACTAGTGCCAGCAGAACTAGAAGTTGCCTTAATTATATTTTATAACTGTGTGTCCGTAACACTTTTGCCTTTCTAAGATCAGTAGGCTGAAAGCAGGATTTCTGATAGGATAGGGAAAAGAGAACTGTATTCCTCTCATTTGGAGGATCTTTTTAGTCTATCACCTCCAAAAAAGAGGACAATAATTACTATCACACCCTAATTTTTTTTCTCTTTATGTTTTCCCTGTCCCTCTGTTTTTCCCTGGAGGCAAAAACTAGAAATAGGAGCTTCAGAGAGCTCAGAAGGTTAATCAGTGAAAGAATACTTCTGATGATAGCAACAGAATTCTTTCATTGAATTGACATTTATTAACATTTAAATAGGGCTTTCATGGTGGCTCAGTGGTGATGAACATGCCTGCCTATGCAAGAGATGCACGTCTGATCCCTAGGTCAGGAAGATCCCCTGGAGATAGGAATGGCTACCCACTCCAGTATTCTTGCCTAGAGAATTCCATGGACAGAGGAGCCTGGCTGGCTACAGATTTAAATAAGCCAGGGCCTGAACAAATGCTTTACACACGTTCTTTCACTGAACCTAGAAACCTTACGAGCGACTGGACCTGAAGATGCTAAGCAATCTGCCCGGGTCCACACACTGATGTGGTAAAGATCTCAGTTTTAGTCATCTGAAGCCAGAGCCTGCCACGGCCCGCACTCTTCCTCCAGCGTTCCAATTTGAATGTTGACATTGCTATTCTTTACTTAATACCCCTTTATCTTCTTACCCCAACACAACATCTGCTTAACTTTTTCATTCCTTCCCTTGTTAGAACGGCAAAGGAATATGATGCAAATACAGGTTTCTGGAGGATAACTCTTGACTGCACTGCAAGACCCAATTCAGGTGACACCTCCTCCAGGAGGTTTCCGTGGTTGCCTGCAGGGTAGTTCAGTAACCTTTCTGGGGTTCCTGTAAGCATGCAAACTACAGTTATTTTATTTTTATGAGCCTTTCCTATTGGTCTATGATCCTCCTGACTGTTGAGACAGTCACCTGCTCTTTTTTGTATCTCAAGCACATAGCACAGGTCCTGGCACATAGGAGACACTTGGTAAACATTTGATGAGTGAATGAATGAATGAATGAAAATTATCTTTCAGGGAAATGTATATATATTTATATTTTAGCTAAATATATTTCCAAAGATGTAGATGTTTATTATTCTTTAAACAAATTGATTCTCCTCATGTCCTGAAAACATTCAACAATCTCAATAGAGATGCATATTTTTCTGATTTATATGTTAAGTCTGTTTCAAAATTGCTAAGGTGTCCCAAGAGAAGTGTGGATGTACCTAGAGTCTATGACCTTACTCAGCGCAGTGTTTTCCCGGGCCTGGGGTGGTCTGCTGCCTCCTGGCTTCAGTTCTTACTACGTGTCTTCCATCCAGTTCTGAGGAACGTTCTGTTTTGCCCTGTGCCCAAGGAGTGCTCTCCCCTGACGTGACAGCATGACAACCAGATGGTGCTTCCTCTGTGGGTGGCCCCTCCAGGAAACCCTGGGAGTTTTTGCAAACTGATGCATTTATCCGGAAAGCAGCGTTTTGGCATCTTTGTATTCTCTCTGTTCCAAAAGGCAACTTTCATGCGAATGCCCTTCTTTAAAAAAACGGAACAAACCCAGGCACAGGTATAAATCCACCTGCCTGTGGCTGACCCTGCAGGCAACTTTGCTTCCCACTCATTAAAGGTTTCCCGCTTATTAAAGGTGATGAACCGTCTGGCTTTCTCAGAAATCGCATCAAGATGTCTCAGTCACCTGACTTCTATTAAACCATGCCACGCTTCGTGCGCCAAAGCCTGGCTGGAACCGTTCCTTTTCTGGAAAAAAAGAAAAGAAAAACCACATATACTCAGGAACTCAGTTCTTCTTAATTGGCCCCAGATGGGATGTGTTAGTATCCCTCCTCTCATTCCATCATAAATCCTTGTAATTAAATAACAAATACTTATTACTCTTGCGCACGCAGAAGCCAGAAGCAGCTTTTCTCAGCATAGGAAAGCAAAGGGTGAGAGCTGAGAAGATAGGGATGAGCAAAGTGGTAGTTTTTTCACACTCAGGTGAAGCAGAAATGTTACAGTTAAGGTGAGCACAGCAGGCTTGTCTGAGGACGCTCCCTGATCTTAAGTTTTTGCTCTGTTGGTTGAGCAGAGAAAAGAAAGCTGCACGGTTAACAGCATAGACCTTGGTCAGACAGACCTTGCTTTGAACCCTATCTATGCCACCGTGTAGTTGCTGTGTGAGGTGAGGCAAACCACCTAACCTCTCTGAACTCCAGTCTGCTCATCAAGAGAATGATGAAAAGAATTCTTCCTACATCACAGGGTTGTTACAAACATTTAAATGAGAAATCCGTTAGGCCATAGGCACAGTCTTCTCCAGCACCACAATTCCAAAGTATCAATTCTTTGAACTGGAGAAGATTCTTGAGAGTCCCTTGGACAGCAAGGAGATCAAACCAGTCCATCCTAAAAGAAATCAACCCTGAATATTCATTGGAAGGAACTGACGCTGAAGCAGAAGCTCCAGTACTTTGGCCACCTGATGCAAAGAGCACACTCATTGGAAAAGACCCTGATGCTGGGAAAGATTGAAGGCAAGAGGAGAAGAGGAGAGACAGAGGATGATATGGTTGGATGGTATCACTGACTCAATGAACATGAGTTTGAGCAAACTGAGGGAGATAGTGAAGGACAGGGAAGCCTGGCGTGCCGCAGTCATGGGGTTGCAGAGAGTCAGGCACGACTTGGTGACTGAACAACAACAACAGCTGGCACAGTACTTGTGCCAACAATAGGCACAGTAGTTGAAACCTAGTAACTATAATTAATCATCCCATGCAATAAGAGCTATTGTTATTATTTTTTAAGGAAAACAGAACCAGTTCCATATAAAGAGGACATGGACGATTTTGTGAATCTGCACGAATTCACACGAAGTGAATTTGCAGTTCAGAGCCCACAGACCAAAATAGTTTCTCATCCATGGTCTTATCCTGATGCCTATCCCTCCCACTAAAGAACCACCACCTAAGGGCCTTTTTAAGACATATGTGTGACTAGATTAAGAAATTATGAGGACTTTCCTGTGGTCCAGTGGTTAAGAATCTGCCTTCCAATGCAATCTCTGGTCAGAGAACTAAGATCCTACAAGCCACAGGGCAACTAAGCCTGTGTACCGCAACTACTGAGCCCATGTGCCACAACTAAGACCCAAGACAGCCAAATAAATATTAAAAAAAAAAATGTGAAGCTGAGGCAGGCAGATAAAGCAAGAGCTATTTTACACATTATAAAGGAGTTCTTAAGGGGACCAAAACTCATTAATTAATGGCCAGGGTCGCATTGGATAGAGCTGGCTGCTGAGAGAGAGGACAGGTAAATTTCGATGAGGGAAAAGGGCCAGAAAGAGGTAATGAATGGCTCAAGGCATAGAAAATACTGTAAAGGGGAAACTTTGGAGATTAAGTCACCTGTGGACCATACAATTAAAAGGGTAGAATGGTGCTGAAAGGGGACTTGGAAGAGAAGACTGGAGTCCAACTTTGTCAATATAAAAACTTTGCTTTAGGTGAGAACTCAAGAAAAGATAAATATTTTGGAAACTGGAGCCATTTCTAAGATTCCTATTGAATGATCTGATTGTGTAAAAATTCATGAGTAATCATGAATCCTCATCCTGTATTTCATTTCAGGCTTAAGTCAGGCTGCATTTAAGAAAGAAATGCAGGAAATCTTAAGCCCCTGTAGTGAAATGAACTAAAGCCCTGATAAGCAGTGCCCCAGTATACCGCAGCCCATCCAATCTCTGGACCTCGCCCCAAGTTTATTCCTCAAGTCAGGAGCTGGAGGCTACTCTTCTGCAGGAAGAACTACCACAGGAAAAGAGAACTACCAAGCCCCCGGCCTGAACAATTCAGCTGCCCAACAATATGTATTGTGTTCATATTCTGTTCAAGACAAAGGAATTATTCCCAGTGAGTAAAACTGGGTTAGTAGGTAAAAGCCATTGGGAGGTGACTTGATCCAATATCAGCAGAGGCATCTTAATAGTAAGAAATGTTCAAAGTCAGGCTACAAAGTATTATGATTCCCATCAACAAATGTGTCTCAAGCAGAGGCTGGCTTGTAGAAATTCAGATTTTAAAGTGGAAATTGGAATCAATGAATTTAAAGTTTCCTTCCAATTTCCCAGCTCTATAAAATAGAAGGTGTGGCCTCCAGTTACAACAAACTTACAGTTTAACCAAAAAGGAGAAATTGTGGAACTGTTAGCAGATCCAGACTGAAGGTCTAAAAACTCAGGACAGTAATTCCTAAAAGGAGCTCTCCAGGGAATATTCAAGACAAACCTGAAATTCCTTCCCACCTGGTAAAGGACCCGCCTGCCAGTGCAGGTAGACATAAGAGACGTGGGTTCAATCCCTGGGTGGGGAAGATCCCCTGGAGGAGGGCACAGCAACCCACCCCAGTATTCTTGGCTGGAGAATCCCATGGACAGAGAAGCCTGGCAGACTACAGTCCATGGGGCTGTACAGAGTCAGACACGACTGAAGTGACTTAGCACGTTCTCATGCAACTAGGAAACAGTGATTCTGTTGCCCACTTTCTGACCTTCACTATCTGAAAGCTTTAAGAAGAAACAGTGGCCTCTGGAAATAAAAAAGGGAGAAAATTACTCCTATTGTAATCATTAATGGAATAATTGATCAAGCCACTTATATTGTTATAGCAAATTTCCTACACTGCTAACATGGTACAGTTGTGCTTGAAGCGGGCTGGCAGAAACTGGTTTGTTCTGACCCAAATCAGCTGATTAGTCTCAGCTTGTTATTAGACTTCAGTGGAAAGGATAGAAAAACCTCCAACATGGGCTTCAACAAGGAAAGACAGCTGTTTCTCATTCATTCTGCAATGAATGAGCCTATAACAGGGCTTCATCCTTTATAACCTGCAGTCTCCTGCCTCCCTGTCAGCAGAGAGGGATGCCTTCTGGCGAGGGTTACCCCTGCGATGTCAAGAGTCACAGTGAGAGCTTGGATGTGCCAGTGGAAGGGAGCTTTTTAAGCCTTCAGGTAATAGAAGTATAGAAAACAAAAGTAAAGTGTTTCCTAGAACCCTTCCTCAATTCCAAAAGGCCACGGGTTGCAGCCTTTAGGTCTAACAGAAAATCTAACAGAAGTTTTTCAGGAGGAATGATGAATACTCCTTATGTAAGTCACAGACATGCCCCAGTTTTTAAAATGTAAAGTTGGGGAAGTCAGAATTTGTAGGAGTACATCTCAGAATCCAGAGGATGTAGTAGACCAGTCCTTGACAATTTGATTGGCCAGGTTTGCTCATGGATATTAGTAATTCAATCTTTAGAAGGCTCCCTGCAAGTGTATATGGTGTTCATCATTTTCTGCAGGCATCTGTTTTGCTATGAGACTGAAATACAACCCAAAGAACTGCCAAGAAAGAGAAATATCAAGACTCTACTTTCTCTGAAGAAATCTCGATTAAAAACTAGGTAAGTCTCAGAGTTTCACTCTCCTGCAAAACTTTGCTTTTTGTGAACTAGGGCCTGAGTCTGGTCACGTTGATGAAGAAAGACCGGCTGACCATGGGTGTGTATGTGTGGGAATGGTCAGAAGCAGAGAGAGAAACTGAGGTCCTAAAAGGGAACAAAAATTGTCCCGCAAACACAGTGAGTCAATGAAATTCTGATTCCCTTAAGATGTAAGGTCAGTGTCTTTCCCTCTATCGTACCTCCTCCTTCAAGCCATCCTAGGTTTTCTGGTGGCCAACACTCAAATTCCTTAAATGAGTAAGAGTCCTCTCTCTCTCTCTAGCCCCAGCCTGGAGAAAAGCACAATTAAGAACTGCAAGGAGTACCATCAGGAAATCCAGAGTCAGAGTTCTCAGTGCTGCCAAAGTTAGACAATGCACTTCCCCATCCTGCCTGTGCAAAATCCTCAACCAGCCACCGCCACATGGCACAGAATGTACAATGAGTCACTTTGCTGCTCAGGGAAAAGCACTTTCTTCCTACGGCCCTCTTGAAAGTTTTCTACCTTTTTAAAAAAAAAAACAACTTTCCAATTGATTGTGGAAAACCTCTGTGTTTATGTAAAAACTAAATTTACAAAAGAAGAAGTCAGAAGGAAGAATCTTTAATGTTGAGTAGGGACTTCCTGGCAGTCTGCTGGTTAAGACTTCGCCGACCAATGCAGGGGTGTGGGTTCAGTCCCTGGTCGGGGAGCTAAGACCCCACATGCCTCTTGGCCAAAAAAGCAAAACATAAAATAAAAGCAATATTGTAACAAATCCAATAAAACTTAAAAAGTCTACATCAAAAAAAAATCTTAAAAGTAGAAAGAAAAATATGTCACCATAAGCCCTGGTCACATTTGCTTTTATAGGCATTTTATCTGCATTTTTAAAAAGAAAAGGAAAAATCTAAGTGGCTATTTATAAAGGGCAAAAGCTCTTGGAAGAATTCCTCATAGAGGTCTCAGGCTTTCCTGGAGACACATCACTGGTTTTTCTTTCCCCTGAATCCTAAAGCTCCCTCTAGTGACCAAGAACTCAACACCGTCTACAGGTGGGGAGAATAAACGTTTCTCTAAAGCCTCTTGCTTGCTCTTGATTTCACCTGGAAGTTTCTATGGCGGTTTATACATGCATCTCATCATTTGCCAAGAAAACTATAGGAAGGAGGAACTATACATGTTCTTTCCCCCCGTTTAATAGATAAGTAAACTGAGGCTCAAGACTTGTACAAGGTCACTTGGCTGATAATAAGAGGACTTGGGCTCCAATTCCAGTTTCCTGGGTTCTGCTGCTCTCCTCGTGTTCTGGGACAATTGTGTAAACTTATACATGAATATTCTCCTAGAAAGCACTCACGGAAACACTTTCAGGGATTTATAGCAGTGATTCTAGACTGCCTGGGTCCTTTGAGAACCTGATGTGAGCTATGGGCCCATACCTACACATTTTTCCATACAACATCAAGAAATCTCTGGCCCACCCTGAAGGGTATCCACTGATCTTCTAGGACCCCAAGGACCCCACGTTAAGAAGCCATCGACATCACCTGGGTATAATCTTGAGCTATCGAGAACTCAAGGAGTATGAACTTTGACGTTCTTGACTCTTTCCCTTCATTTTTTTCCATGCTCATCCAGTTATCACTTCAGCACTGTTCAGAGTATTTAAGAGGATTGAAAAAAATTTGCTAACATTTAAGGAAAAGCCTGCGGATGCTGCCATCAATGCATTCTAACATTCCCACAGGCATGCCTGGGATTAGTGGCAAACTGAGATGTTTCTAGGAAAGTAGCAATTTGAAAGCATTTTTTTTTTAATATAAGAGCATACCACAGTCTTACCAGCTGGCTCTGTGGAGAGTCTAAACAAGCAACATGGTAAATACATGAAGAGCTTTTGTCAGTGAACAAAAACCAGTACTGCCTCCAAATTATTAACTCTTTTCATCCTGGCATTTCTAATGACTTTGGAGAAGGCTGAATGAACAGTGATGGTTTTCGTGTTCACTTAAGTCTTTCCACTTAAGCTCCAGGATGGTGGAGACCATGTCTCTATTGATCATATTCCCAACATCCAACATGGCCCCCAACCTCATACACACTCAGCAGATAGTTATTGAATGAATACATGAATGGTCCTCATTGAGTCAGTCCCTCTGGGAAACTGCTCATTTCCCTCCCTAATGAATCAGTGGCCTCTGGTGTCCTGAGACATTCCCTAAAACACTCCACACAGGCAACCTCAGGTTCCAGATACTTGGCTGCTCTTAGGAAAATTCTGTTCTCTATTCTGGGACCTACACCCACAGGCTAGACTGGGCTACAGACAAACCTAAGCAATAATAACAGCTTCCCACCTTAACCCTTCTAGAAAAGGTGTCACAGTTTTTAATCAGCACTTCTATATGTAATATCCATAAAATATTAGGTTTGATGTGCTAATTGCTTTTTATTAATATGTATTAAAACAAAACTATTAAAATGAAAAAACCTTTGCATTAAAACAAACTCATAACTATTACAGTCTTAAAAATGACTCTACCTTTGTACTCAAGAAAATTGCCTTCAAGTGTCATCAGTTGCATAGCTGCTCCACTTGGTGCAAGACCATCCTAGCCTTCACTGCCCTCCCCAGCCCTTCTACACAAACCTCCCCTTTCATTCCCAGAAGGCTCCCCCACCTCCTACTTTCTTAAAAAGGGTCCATCAGACTTGAATTCCATCAAGCATCTCCTCGGACCTGCCCACTCCACACACACCCCTGAGATCACACTGTGTCTGCTCTCATCCTTGCTTCTTCCTGCTTTGCTCCCAGAGGAGTTGCCGCCCTTCTTTCTGCCCACTTGTGTGCCGAAGCCCATCCCAATGCATTACCTCAAGGATCTTACCCACAGATTAACTTCACTTTTGTTAAAATCTAAATTATTCTAATTTGTGAAGTGCAGCATGTGTTCAGAAGCACCTAAGAATATCTCTTCAGGTTAAACAGTAAAATACAAGCATGTGTGTGCTTTATCACTAGGGTTAACAGAGTACCTAGTACCTTCAAACATGTGCTGTGTCTCCATTGTCTCTCTCTACCATTTAAGAGTCTGCTCTGGCTTTTCGTTTTATGGGTTTAATGCCTACATGTGTATGTATGTATGTAGACTTAAGCAACGTATTACTTAAGTTTTGCTTAGGTTTAAATTTTATGTAAATAGAACCATATTAATTTATATTCTATGACTCACTTCTTGTATTCAATATTCTGTTGAGGTTTACCCATTTTGGTGTGCATAGTGATAGCTATTTATTTTTGCTTCTTGTTTATTTCATGACTAATCTTCAAGGTTCCTTCATTTTTATTTCTGTAGAATATTCCATTACATGCCTAATCTACAGTTTATTGCGTCACTGTTGTTGGATATCTGAGCTGTTTCCAGATATTGTTTTTATTGTGTTATTATAAGCAATACTATTTAGACATTCTTGTGATTGCGTCCTATCACATATTAAGTATCTTTTTAGTGGCTTTCAAAAAATTTTAACATGACTCCTAAAAAAGACATTTTATAACATACCCTGAAATAATTAATGGAATAAAAATCCCTACTATGAGCAATCCAAGAAATCCACAAAACGATCCATAACCTATCAGCAACGCATTCTGATTATTTCTATTCTGTTCTGTTTAATTCTGTCATATTCTCCTGGTTTCTTTTTGTTTGTTTGTTTGTTTTAAAAGAACTGGTTCACCCACCAATGTGATCTGAGCTTGATCAATAAAAATTAAAACTGCATTATGACATATACCTAGGAGTAACTGCTGGGTTGCAAAGCATGTACAGGTTTCAACTTTCCTATGTAATGATAAATCATGTTCCAATGGCACTTTCTCAGTTTATAGACCAGTAGGACATGTAAATTACATTGTTCCCTGCCCTTCCTAATTTGGTGACAAGCATGTTTTTAAAAAATGTTTTCTAACTTCATGGTAGCTCACTGTGGTTTTACTTTGCATTTCCGAGAACTAATGAGACACAGCATATTTTCTTATACCAGTTGACAATTTGTGTTTCTTCTTCCATGAAATGCCAGTTTATATATTTTGGTGACTTTTCTATTAGGATTTTTTGTTGTCATTCAGCCGCTCAGTCATGTCTGACTCTTTGCAACCCCATGGACTGCAGCACACCAGGCTTCACTGTCCTTCAGGGCTCCCGGAGCTTGCTCAAACTCATGTCCATTGAGTTGGTGATGCCATCCAACCATCTTGTCCTCTGGCATCCCCTTTTCCTCATGCCTTCAATCTTTCCTGGCATCAGGGTCTTTTCTAATGAGTCAACTCTTCTCATCAGGTGGCCAAAATATTGTAGCTTCAGCATCAGTCCTTCCAATGAATATCCAGGGTTAATTTCCTTTCAGTCCAAGGGACTCACAAGAGTCTTCTACAACACCACAGTTCAAAAGCATCAATTCTTCTCCATTCAGCCTTCTTTATGGTTCAACTCCCACATCCATACATGACTACTGGAAAAACTATAGCTTTGACTAGATGGATCTTTGTTGGCAAAGTAATGTCTACTTTTTAATATGCTGTCTAGGTTGTTCATAGTTTTTCTTCCAAGGAGCAAGTGTCTTTTAATTTCATGGGTGCAGTCACCATCTGCAGTCATTTTGGAGCCCAAGAAAATAGTCTGTTATTGTTTCCATTGTTTCCTCATCTATTTGTCATGAAGAGATGGGACTGGAAGCCATGATCTTGGTTTTTTGAATGTTGAGTTTTAAGCCAGCTTTTTCACTCTCCTCTTTCACCTTCATCAAGAGGCTCTTTAGTTCCTCTTTGCTCTCTGCCATAAGGGTGGTATCATCTGCATATCTGAGATTATTGATAGTTCTCCAACAATCTTGATTCCAGTGTGTGCTTCATCCAGCCCAGTATTTCCCATTGATGTCAAATAAGCAGGGTGACAATATACAGCCTTGATGTACTCCTTTCCCAATTTGGAACCAGTCTGTTCCATGTCCAGTTCCAAGTGTTGCTTCTTGACCTACATACAGAAGTCTCAGGAGATAGGTAGAGTGGTCTGGTATTTCCATCTCTTTAAGAATTTTCCACAGTTTGTTGTGATCCACACAGTCAAAGGCTTTAGTGTAGTCAATGAAACAGAAGTAGATGTTTTAGAGTGTATCTATTAAGATACCTATACCTTATATAGTCCCTATATTTTTGAGGTGCTGATCATTTGTTGGAGATGAGTTCCCAATATCATCTCCCATTCCATGGCTTGTCTTTTGACTTTCTTTAATGTGTGCTTTTTGTTGAACCAAAGTTATGTGATACACTTGAATCTATCAGTCTTTTCCTCTATGATCTGCGTTTTTGTTTAATGTCTTAAGATTTCCTTCTATATCAAGAAATTGTATTAAATTACATAGTCTTCTAAACATTCTATGCTTGTGCTTTCACAATTAAGTCTTTTATCACTAAAAGCTGATTTTCAGCATGGTACAAGGCAGTGAACCCATTTTAATTTCTTAATCTTCATGAATTGTACCATCAACATGCATTGAATTGTTGATCTTTTATTCAGCAGTCTGCAATGATTCCATCAAGAATCAAACTTGCATGCATGATTGGTTTGTTTCTAGAGTCTATTCTGATCCATGGATCTGTTTGTACAGTATCTTGATCATTAAAGCTTTAGTCCTAAATCCGGTAAGGCAAGCTCTGCCACATCTTTTTCTTTATAAGTTTCTAATCTATTTTGGAACTTGTTTCTCTTCCACATCATTTTCGACTTGTTGTTTCAACTTTCTCATAAAACCCATTTGGATTTTGATTGGAATTATATTGAATCTATCAATAAATCTGGAGTAACCTGGCAACTTTACAGCTCTGAGTTTTTCTATTCAAGATTATGGTATATCTCTCCCTTCACATAGGTTGTCTTTAATGATATTCGATAGTGTTTTACCATTTCCTTCATGAAAGGGTTTATATTCCTTAGAAGTTTATACTTTATGTTGACATTATAAAAAGGCAACTAACTGATCACTGCTGAGTAATTAGAAATGCATGTGGCTTTCCTATATTGACACCATATTCAGCCACTTTGCCTTACTCTCATTAAGTAAAATGATTTCTGTAGAAACTTTTAGAATTATTTAAAATCAATAATGATCCTTTTTCTTTCTAGTCTTTGTAATCTTTATTTCTTTTTCCTATTTTACCCTACTGGCCTGGATATGCAGTGGATTCAGGTGCTAGTCAACCTCGGTTTTCTTCCTAATCTTAAGGAAATAACTTTTAACATTCCATCATAAAATGCTTTTGCTTTAATGTTTTTGTAGTTGCCCTTATCAAATTAAGTTTCTTTCTGTAGTAAGAGTTATTATTTCAGCTGTCAAGTCTGATGATCCTTATTTGTGGCTCATCCTTTCCGTGTGTGTGTGTGTGTGTTTTATCTTAAGATACTACTGAAGCATAGTTGAGATCAAATAAACTGCACATATTTAAGACGTACAATTTGATCAATTTTGACATATGTATAAGTTGACCCTGAACAGCACAGGGGTTCAGGTGCTGACCTTCCACTCAGTTGAAAAACACCAATAACTTATAGTTGACTCTCCATGTCCATGGTTCCCCATCTGTGGATTTAACCAATCATGCATCGGTGTAGTACTATAGAATTTACTGTTGAACAAACAAATGGACCCGTGCAGGCTCAAGTTCAAGGGTCCACTGTATACATCTGTGAAGCATCATCACAATCAAAATGGTGACACACCCATTACCTCCACCCCCAGATTTTCTTCTCAATCTTTGTGAATCCTCCCTCAAAACTTCCCTGCCAGGCTTCCCTGGTGGCACAGTGGATAAGAATCCACCTGCCAGTGCAGGGGACATGGGTTGGACCCCTGGTCCAGGAAGATCTCACATGCCATGGAGCAACAAAGCCTGTACGCCACAACTACTGAACCTGTGCTCTAGAGCCCATGCGCTGCAGCTACTGAAGCCTGCAGGCCGAGAGCCTGTGCTCTGCAACAAGAGAAGCCCGTGCCCTGCAATTACAGAGTAGCCCTTGGGCGGCAATGAAGACCCGATGCAACCACAAATTTAAAAAATAAATTATAAAAAAAAATCTTCCCTGCCAATTCACACCCCTATCTCCAAACAACCACTTATTTTTGTCAGTAATGGTTAGCTTGCATTTCCTAGAAGTTTGCATAAATGAAATTGTACAGTGTGTATTCTTTTGGGTCTGGCTCCTTTCACTCGGTATATTGTGACGCATCCACAGTGTACATCTATAATGTATTCTCCTTTTATTACTGAGTAGTGTTCCATTGTATGATACACCACACTTATTTATTATACAATGATGAACATTGATTTATTTCCAGGTTTTGACTATTAAATCTTCCTTAGTCATCTTCTGGGGTGCAATTATAATAAGTTACTTGGAAACTATTTGATTCTGTTGGTCTTGCTTTTGAGTTTTGCTTTGTGAGAATACAAAAGCATTCATTCTTGGACTAATTGTGTCCAAGTTTTGGACTAATTGTGCCCATTTTTGTGTCCAGTTTTACAGAGGCAAAACTCTTCTGAGTACCTTCCCAGATGGCTAGGATTACAAGGCTAGGATTACTCTGGTGGAATCAGGAACTATTATCAGCACTAGGCGAGCCTTGGGGACTGTGTCCCCTAATCATTGTAGGTGGCTCTTTCCCCAGCATCAGTTAGTTTGCTCACAGGCATGCACTAATCAGTACTTATCTGAAAACTTTAGGAGGACTCTCTGCAGACCTCCAGAGTCCTCCTTCTGCACAGCTCTCCCCTCTTCTGGGCTTCCCTGATGGCTCAGTGGGTAAAGAATCTGCCTGCAACACAGGAGATGCAGGTTTGATCCCTGGGTCATGAAGATCCCCTGAAGGAAATGGCAACCCACTCCTGTATTCTTGCCTGGAAAATCCCAGAGAAGCCTGGTGGGCTATGGTCCGAAGAGTTGCAAAGAGTTGGACGTGACTGAGCGACTAAGCACTCCCCCTTCTAGTATGCTGCCATGTGATGTCCATCCCCTTGACCTCCCCAGACCTCCAGTTCTACCTCCTCACCCCAAGCCAACCACTGCCCTCAACCTGGGTTCACGTCCATGCACCTGGGCCGGGCATTCTTTTCCGGCAGTAATTGAAGCAAACACAGGGCTCAGCTAGCTTGTTTCCCATCTACTGGAGATCACTGTCTTTCACTGACTAATTCCAAAGTCTGGAAAACTGTTGTTTCTTTTTTTTTCCTATTTTTTTCAGTTATTCAGATAGGAGACTATCTCAGGCCCCCGTTACTCCATCTTGACCAGAAGCAAAAGTCTTGAATTGGTGCCCTTATGTATTTTCTGACTTGTAACTGTGAGCTGCAAAATTTCCCTAGAACTTTGGGAGTTGATTTAGGGCTGATTTCCTTCAGAAAGGAGTTACATTGCTTTTGTGAGCGACTTGGAAAACACTACAAGTTAAGGACTATTTTAAAATTAACTTCTTCGAGTTGTGCAAACAGGTAGGTACTCATAAATTCTCAGGGTGGTATTATCCACTTTCATTGAATGCAACTGTTGAGAGAAGAAAGAAAATACCTCTTTGTACATATGTGGCAAGATTCATCTTTTGTTCACTCACACAGAGTTTTAGCCTTTGGTGTCCCACATCTACACATGTTTCTTCTGGGAATGCTGCATGGGCAGGACCTAGGTGTCCTGTCCTATGCCCCACACCCCACGCAGCCATCAAAACAGAAACCCTGGTATCACCAAGGTTCAGAAAACCTCAAGACAAAAGCCAGAATTGGGGCGAGTTTATCAGCCAGAGTTCCTCCTTTCATGTTGTTTCAGGTCCCTGTAGGTTCCCCCCAGTTTCATGTCAGTTCAGCAGTTTCTTTTGAAAATTTTCAGTCTTGAATTTTAGCTATTTCAGTTTTAGAATGTCTATTCTGACATGCTGATGGACTCAGGACTCTCACCTGTGTCTTCAACCTCTTTTTTTCTTTTCCTACAAGCTCCTTCGCATCAGCCAATAACACGTCCAAGTACTGATCACTCTTCTAAAGCACTGGGTCAACAAAGGAGCCTCTCTTATAACAATAGCCTTCTCTCACACCCACCAAATTTTTGAAAAGTGTGTCTACAGTCAGTTTTTTCCCAATCCTTCAATTCATGCTCTAACCCACTGTATCTGCCCCCACATCTCCAGTAAAATTGATCTTTCGCAAATCAACTAAATGATGACCTCCACCTACCAAATCCAGTAGACATTTTGATTTATGATCTTACTTAACCAATGTGTAATAGCTGGCACTTCTGATCATTCTCTGATCGTTCTCTCTTCTTTGGCTTCCTTTAAGTCATTTCTCCTAATTCTGCTTCTGCCTCCCAATCATTCCTTCTCATTGGATCCTCTTCCTCTGTTTATTTAATACCCTGCAAAGGTTTTTTTTTTTTTTCCTGGTTTTTCTCCTTGTGGCATCATCTTTTGCCAAGCCTCATGAACCATATGCCATACACCAGGTGTCAACCCCAGAACCACACTTCCTCTCTTCCTCCCTTGTAAGTAAAAGCCCCATTTTTATCTGGTACCGTACTGCTCAGAATGATTTATTTCTCAGTCTTCCTAGCATTTAAACAGAGCCATGTGACTAAGTGATGACCCATGACGTACAAGTGTTGTCTGGCATTTCCAGGAAAACTTCTTGAAGGAAACCAACGTAGGGGCTCATCTCTGTGCTTTGGTCTTTTCCCCATCTTCAGTCTTGAAACATGGGCATAATGATTACTGGAGGCCAACATCCATCTTGGAACAAGAGGTGACTTTGTGGTTGGAAGCTATGTAGCAAGAGAATAGAGTGGAAAGGTAGGGGCGTAGGTCCCTACTGACCCTGTGGAGCCATACCAGCATAAACCATCCACCTCTGGACTCCTTCTAGAGGACAGAAGTAGCCCTCTGTGTTTAATCCTCTGTCATCCAGGAGCACAAGGGGATTGTTACTTGTACTACAGAAGTGCTAAGTGATACTTCTGCCAGCTCTGAAATCTCAGTCACCCTAAATTCTTTTCTTGACTTTCACATCAGACACATTCTGCTGATTCTGACCCCTAAATATCTCTCAAATCTTCCCTTACTTTTCCTTTTATACTACCCAAGTCTGACTTCTAAAGACTCAATGTTTACACGGTGACTATTTTTTAAAATTAATTCTTATTGCAATATAGTTGCTTTACAATTGTGTTTCTACTGTACAGTAAAATGAATCAGCCATACATATACACATATCCCCTCCCTTTTGGACTTGCTTCCCATTCAGGTCACTACAGAGCATTAAGTAGAGTTCCCTGTACTGGATAGTATGTTCTCATTAGTTACCTATTTTATACATAGTGTCAATAGTGTCTACACAGTGACAATTGAAATAAATTTGCTAAAACATAAGCCTGTTGTCTCGGAACCATTTAAAACCTACACAAGTTGATTATCTATGAAATAAAGTCTAACCCCCTTAGCATTGCTTCCTTAGCCCTTCACAGTCAGACACCTACCTTCTTTTACTTCCCTTCCCCTTCAGACTTGACTGCCAATAATATATTCTATGATAGATTCTTGTTTGTTAAATATACCAAGTGGCTCCATGCCTTTATGCCCTTGTCCACATTGTACATGTGGGATGTCTTTCCTCTTTTCCTCACCTGCCTACCTTTTTTTCTTTTAATTTCCAATTTGTATATAAGCTCATTCAGCTGCTATTCTTTGATGCTTGCATCCTTCTTCCCCATTTCTTCCTCCCTGCCATCTCTACATCTTGCACGTATTTCTGTCACTACATTATTATGCCATAATTTTTTGCTTATGTTTTTACCTTCTATACAAGGAGTCCTGAGGATAGGAAAAATACCCTACTGATCTCTGTAAGCCCAGCAAACAGAACAGTGAAATTCCAAGCTTATAATATTGGTCTAAAACTACACGCTGAAGAAATGAAGCTGTTTTATGAAAATTCGTAGGAATTGATAATTAAAGCATGATAATTATGAATTCTCAAGAAAAGATGTTTTCTCTAAAAACTCAAGAGCTGGGTCATGGTGTTTTTAATGTCGTTGATACAGACAAAAATCACCACTAAGTTGAGTATGGGGCTTCCCTGGTGGCTCACTGGTAAAGAATCCGCCACCACTGCAGGAGACGTGGGTTCAGTCCCTGGATCAGGAAGATCCCCTGGAAAAAGAAATGGAAACCCACATCAGTATTCTTGCCTGGAAAATCCCATGGACAGAGGAATGTGGTGGGCTACCGTCTATGGGGTTGCAAAACAGTTGGACACAACTTAGCAAATAACAGCAGTAAGATAAGTAAGGTAAAAGCATCTACCTAGAGGAGGTGTTGAATGAATTCTGTGAGCTATGATCATAAAAGATTAGCAAGGTGCTCGGAACACAATAAATGTTCATTGGCTTTAGCTATCATGATTGTGATTATTTTTGATGTGCAATTCTGTCATATGGCACCAAAAAAATTGCCAATGTTCAAGAAATCGTCATTGGTTAGGAAGAAATTTAAGACACTTAATGTGACTGTTGGGAAATTAGTTTCAAAAATGTAAAAAATAGGGACTTTCCTTCCTAAAGAGAGTATATGGTATGACATAGCTTCTTGAAGTGGAGTTATTGCTTGGAAATAAGAAGTAACCATCTATTTGCATGAGACCATTTTGTTGTTGAAATCGAAGCCCTAAAACTAGTTCTGTGACCCACCTTTATTTTTCAACCTGCATGAGAAGCCAAAACGCTGAATCAACTTTAAGAACTCAAACCATATTTCCAAGAAGTTGAGCTTGGGTGTTTGAGTTTTATATAAATGTATGTATAAACAAAGCAATGTTTTAGCAGGATATGGGAGTAGTGTGCGTGGGAATTTAAACAACAGACACATTGTCTAGGTTTTTTCTGGTATGAGAGATTAAAGGAATGATCATAGCTTCACACATACTGCCTGTTTGTGCAGTAATTATGCTTTACAATTGGTTCTGGTTTCTCCATTAATGCCAAAGATTCTTTTTTAGAATGTGATAAACCTTTCTGGCTCCAGTGTACCAGTTCCAAACATTCCTTGGACTTTTTATGCTTAATGATGGAGTTTTAAAAGCTATACTTTGTATAGCTTTGTATGTGTGTGTGTTGGCTGAGGAGACAGAAAAGGAAAAGAGAAAATGGGTTGCAGAGGACTGACTCTACTTTAAAAAGCAACTCACATGGCAGTCATTCATGATCAAAAATGGTAGATTAAAAAAAAAAAAACATACAGAGGAAAAACAGTCCCCAAACATAATTTTAAGATACTTATTAAATTCATTTAGACGACAACAAAATCTAGTTACACACAAACATGTGGATGCCTGTGTAGGTCTGATTGTTATTCCCCCTACTTTGCCTAGGTTTATCCGTTTGACTGTCTCCTATGAGGAAAAAGTAGCAGCAATTGTTTCAACATATCATTTGCAACAGGATTGAAATCGAATTTGCTCAAAATTAATTTACTCTTTTTTTTATTTCATTCTGATGCATAGGTTTGCTGCTGCTGCTGCTGCTAAGTCACTTCAGTCGTGTCCGACCCTGTGCGACCCCATAGATGGCAGCCCGCCAGGCTCCACCATCCCTGGGATTCTCCAGGCAAGGACACCGGAGTGGGTTGCCATTTCCTTCTCCAATGCATGAAAGTGAAAGGTGAAAGTGAAGTTGCTCAGTCGTGTCCAACTCTTAGTGACCCCATGGACTGCAGCCTACCAGGCTCCTCCGTCCATGGGATTTTCCAGGCAAGAGAACTGGAGTGGGGTGCCATTGCCTTCTCTGGATGCATAGGTTTAGATTACCCTTAATAGGCCCCATGAATCTTGTAGTTTTTTTACTCTTGTCCTTCTCCAATATAAAGGCATCATGATAAATGGGAAACATTACTGATATTCTGATTCACAGCCAACATTTCCCTTTCTCTAGGTACCAATAACATAGTATTTCAGTGCCTATCATATGTTAAGTGTTATAGTAGGTATTTTGAAACCCAGTTCAACTATTAACTAGCAAGGTAGTTTCTCTACACTAATGCTTTCTTGAGCATAAAACTGGAGATAATAAAAGTGCTTACATAAGGAGTTGTATAAATTAACATAAACTGCTTAGAATAAAGCCTGGTACATGGTAAACACTCAGTAAATGTTCATCATTATTATTTACTACTATTTAAATTCATCCTTAAAACCACCTTTAGAAGTAGAAATTATAATCCCATTTTATAGATAAATACATTGAGGCTCAGAAGCTAAGAAATGTGCTCACTCAGCTGATAAGCCTCAAAGCTGGCATTTGAAATCATTTCTGCATTCCTTTGAAGCCCATGTTCCACATTATGCTACCTTGCTCCCTCAATCTAACATTTTATTCTCGCCTTTGGCATACAGTCATAACCCTTCTGTGCCTTAGTTTCCTCATCTGAGGAACGGCAGATATAATAGTGCCTACTTCCCAAGGTTTAGACAAAGCCCTCAGCGAATATTACTACTCTGACATTTGTCCCGGTGATGACTTTCCTTTATAAAACTTAGGCTAACTTGAGACTTTCTATGCAAAGTTAAGGAAAAACACATAATTGGTTACACAGTAAAGTGATGGCCAATTTTAACCTCATCTTTCACTCAGTGACATGATCATTATACTCCAAGTCCTTTTAATCTGCTTAACATTTTATTCCTAAATTTCTCTTTGAACCTCTCTTGGAAGAACCCTAACATCTTTATGTAAGAATAACAGACTCGAACCACCTGAAACAACAAGAGTGGAGACTTTTTTAAAGGGGATCTGTTTGTTCTGGAATACCATGAAAGAAGGCAGCTAATTCAGCAGATTACTAGCTTCAAAGCAGTTCATTTTGACCAGCTTGGAAGCCCAAACACCTCATGGTCAGCATACAAATGTGAATTTAACGACTAGTTTGACAAGTGCATTATAAAAGCTGTATAAAAGAGAAAAGAAGACAGTGAGGGGCCAGGGAATGAGTGAAAGCTTCGTTTTGACGGGAGTCTAGTTTACAGTTGCTAACTTGTTATTTCAACAGCCAGAGTTCATGCGTTCTGCTGTCTAGTCTGGATTAAGCTGTTACTGCTGGTTGGATTCTTTTTTTCTCCCCCTGAAACATGACTTCGTCTTTTTTTCTCAAATGGGTAAAAGTATTTCAAATGACATTCTAAAACCCAGAGGACCAAACAGGGCATTCTTCAGAAATAGGCTTGTCAGAACTAAAACTTGTAAACACCAAAATGAAACTGCTATAAGAAATTAAATATCAAATTTTTCATCAAAGAATTACTTAACATATGTGGCATTATCAGCTCTTGATTATATATGTTAGTGGAGGGGACCAGTGGCCCAGATAATCAAGAAATCATTTATTTGATTTTGGAATGTGGTGCCTTTTTTTTTTTTTTTTTTTTTCCGATCATGGGTATATCTGGAGTTCTCAGGATTAGAAATGGAAACAAGTGAGGAGGTCACCCTGTTTAACTCAAGGAACCAGGAAAAGCCACCCAGATTCTCAACCTTGAACTTGTCTCCAGCTTTGCTTTCAGTTCTACCAGAAGTTAAGATTTCTTTGCCAGACTACCAACTTTCCCTTTTTCAGCCTGCAATGTTTCTGGCTTATATATTTTGTTAAGTGAAGGAGAAAATACTGTTTAGGAGTGGAAAAACTTCCCTTTCTAGTGCTAATAGGAAGACCATATGATGTATGAAATAAGAAAAAACAGGTACTGAATGATCTTAAATGGGTTACTGCATTCTGTACCCTCACTTTTCTTCCTGCACAAGCTGATTCTAATGAAGGTGAAATGCGATCCAGGGACAAAGCCCTTAGCCTAGTCTTTAGTACGTATTTAGTTCTGTATAAATGACAGCTCCATTTTATTGACTTGAGATTGAAGGAAGCTTTACTTCTGCTAAATCATATGGTGAATTATCAATCCATAAGAGAAGAATTAAATATAATCCTACAGGAAAAATGTAAACATTTTTGCAGAATAAATGAAAGGCACCATTGCTCCACTACCCAAGTGAAACATTTACAAGTGATGTGTTTTAAAACTGCAAGATGTCAAAAGGTCACAAGGGAGGAAAACATTGTAATGCAGATGAAAAACACCAGAAAACTCCTGGTTTTTTCAAAAAAAAAGCTCTCTCTGCTGCTTGTAGTTATTTCCTTTTATTATCCTAAATGTAACAAACTTGTTTCATTTTAATTACTTGCTACAGCAAGCAATGTACTGTGTCACTTCTGTTTGGTGATCATTTCATTATACTGCTGAATTACTTATTAATGGTTTATTAATTCCCTGACATACACATCTGCATTATCTGAATGCAATACCTCTCCTTAAGTCATCCCAGAACTTGTTCACAATAGCAATAAATGATGCAGAGTTTTAAAAAAATATAAATTGGAAGGTGTCATGCAGTAATACTTCAATTGCATTTTCTGCTTTTGGAAGAGAAAGTAGCGTTTAATAATCTAATTTTGTCCTAGGCAGTAACTTGTGTTGATCATAGACAGTGGTATTTTTTGATGATTTTATTGTTTCACCTCAGTAATTCTCAGGTTAGTCAGGATTTGTTATGCTTCTAGGATATTAATTCCATGCCATTAAAACTATACAACATCTGTAATATTCATTTGTAGATTCATGCCAAAAGATTAACTTTCCAAGCATCAAATTGAAATGATCATTCATTAACAATGTGGTTTCATTGCGTACTATCCCTGTATCCAACTTAAGTTCAACTTCAAAATCAACCTGAATTATTCCAAATGAAGGTATTAGCTTCTTACCAAGCATTCCCAGAGGTTCTCAAAATTTACAGTACAGAACACTGGAGTGGGTTGCCATTTCCTTCTCCAGGGGATCTTCCCAACCCAGGGACCAAACCCAGGTCTCCTGCATTGTAGGCAGATGCTTTTGCCATCTGGGCCACCAGGGAAGTCACCACATAACACTCCAGGAGAGCTTTTTTAAAATGTAGATTCCTGAGTTCAACCATCAGACTATATTGGCATATACATTCAGGGGTGGGGATTAAGGGTCTCTGTTTTTAACCAACACCATAGACAATTCTCATTAAGATGGTTTGCAACACATTTTTAGAATCACCAACTTATACATCTATTACTTGTGAAAAGGAACTTAGTTGTCATACCTATAATACAAAACTTTTTCAACTTGCTGTTTATTAATCCTAAGGGTAAGTACTACACTGAAATGAATTTAAACACTTTTAAACTTGTTCAACTTAATACTGAGAAGTTAGCCACGCTTAAAGAGACTTTACTTTGTGAGTCACTACTTCAAATATTTATTACATATGCTCTGCACTGAAGCATATAAAAAATAAACAAAACTAGATTCTGTTCAGCAGGGCTTTATAATCTAGTTAGGGAGGTGAGATACAACCATAAATTACTTAGAGCGCATGATTAAACGGCAAATAAGGGGAATTCAGAGGGGCACTGGGAGGGATTGAAGTGGGGGAAAAAAGGCCTTCCCATGAGTAGCAGGGAGGAGAGAGGGTGGTAACACAGACCTTGAGGTTAAAGAAAGTCAGAGGAGTGACTATACATTGGAGTGATTATACTCTTGCACTGCTAGAAACACATGACATCTCTGCAATGCATATTTTGCTTCAGAGTTTAGAGATGCCAACCATAATTAAACCCAGATGCATACATCCAGTCGCTGCTTACTGTAAAAGGGGAAAAGCTCTAGGCCCAATTTTAAATTTTCTCAAACTGCCCAATTTTTTAATGTCAAAGAAGAAAATGAAAACCCTCATCCTTAATCAATATTTATCAGAGAATGAACAACATTGAGGAAGAAAAGGCCAAGAAGTTCAGTGTAGAGGCAAGTTTTTAAGAACAATTAAAAGTTTTCATTAATTCAAGTTTTGTACAAAGAATGTGTAAGAATGGAGGGGAGATGAATATATCCAGCCCCAGGATATAGACCAGAAAAGGTAAATGCAGAAGTCAGTGGGGGCAATGTGAAAAAGCAAATCAGTGAAGCAGGCCAGGGTGGGAAGCAACAGGCAGTGTGAAGACCTTTGGCTGAAATAACCCTAGTGTCCATAGAAAATATCAAAAAAATATATTCATTCGAACAAAACCATAGACACAAATGTTCTTGGCAGCATTACTCATAATATTGTAGTCAAAAGGTTAGAAACAAGCAAGTGTCCATAACAACATATGAATGGATAAACAAAACCTGGTAGGTCCACACAATGTAGCATTATTCAGCCAGAAAAAGGAAAGAAACACTGCTGTATGCTATAACACTGAGGAACCTTGAAAAAGTATACTATGCAAAAAAAGCCAGGCATAAAAGGCCATATATGATATCATTCCATTTATATGAAATGTCCACAACAGGTACATCCAAGAGGACAGAAAGCAGATTTGCAGATGCTGGGGGAAGCAAGTGATGGGGAGTGACTGCTTAACTGGAAAAGTTATACTATGGGGGGGATAAAAAGTTATTTTGGAAATAGAGGTGGTGGTTGCACCATTATGAATTTGGCAGACTATGAATATACTAAAAGCAACTGAATTGTTCACTTTGAAATGATTACTTTTGTCATGTGAGTTTCATCTCTATTTTGAAAGACTTGTATACAACCACAGGCTTCCCTGGTGGCTCAGATGGTAAAAAAATCCGCCTGCAATGCAGGAGACCTGGGTTCGATCCCTGGGTTGGAAAGATCTCCTGGAGGAGGGCATGGCAACCCATTCCAGTATTCTTGCCTGGAGAATCCCCATGGACAGAGGAGCCAGGTGGGCTACAGTCCACAGGGTCGCAAGGAGATGGACATGACTGAGTGACTAAGCACAGCACAGTATACAACCACAAAAACAACCCAGGAACAGTGGCATATTTCATAATAGGCATCTAACTCTTCGGTTCAGTTCAGTTCAGTCGCCCAGTCGTGTCCGACTCTTTGTGACCCCATGAATCGCAGCATGCCAGGCCTCCCTGTCCATCACCATCTCCCGGAGTTCACTCAGACTCATGTCCATCAAGTCGGTGATGCCATCCAGCCATCTCATCCTCTGTCCTCCCCTTCTCCTCCTGCCCCCAATCCCTTCCAGCATCAGAGTCTTTTCCAATGAGTCAACTCTTCACATGAGGTGGCCAAAGTACTGGAGTTTCAGCTTTAGCATCAGTCCTTCCAAAGAAATCCCAGGGCTGATCTCCTTCAGAATGGACTGGTTGGATCTCCTTGCAGTCCAAGGGACTCTCGAGAGTCTTCTCCAACACCGCAGTTCAAAAGCATCAATTCTTTGGTGCTCAGCTTTCTTCACAGTCCAACTCTCACATCCATACATGACCACTGGAAAAACCAATCTAACTCTTAGTCCTTGCCAAATGCTGCCACGTCACAAAGTCTTCTTGGTGCTGTCAGATCTTACTATTTGAAAAAGAATAGAAACTCAGACTTTCATATAAAAACTCACTATTTTAAATATTGGCAACAAATTCAAAAAATTTGTTATGCATTTTTTTCTCTGTGGATGATATTCTGTTGGAAATATTCCAAAAAACAAGTTCTTCTCTGCTCAGCAAAAGCATTATGTTGAATGAATGCAAACATCCATGTGCACTTAAAAACTGACTTCTTAACCTTGATCATTATTCAATTTGATCTTAGTTCTGTTTGACATACAAATAGAGTAAAGCCCTTATTTTAAATAAATTACAGGTATATATGTATGTGTGCTCAGTGGTGTCTGACTCTTTGCAACCCCATGGACTGTGTAGCCCACCAAGTTCCTCTGGCCCAGGTATTTATAACTATGTTTAAATGTTCTCCTACCAAATGACAAGCTATTATGTTAAAATTTAAGAATAACAAAGAATACAATATTTATAAGAATAAAGCAAAAATTTCAAAAGCTCTGAATTTATAAGAATGAATTTCAGAGGCCACATATATTTTAACTTTTTATGTTAAAACAATTTCAGGTAAGCCTTTCTATATACGCTTCACCCATCTTTTCCTTAGATAGAACCACAGTATATTTATCCAACTATTTTAAACATTTATATAACCATGGTACATTTACCAAAACTAAAATAGTAACCTTGGTATAATACCATGAACTCAGGAAATCAGCTATAGATTTTATTCAGGTTTAGTTCCAAGATCTAATCCAGTTCAGCTCAGTCGCTCAGTTGTGTCCGACTCTTTGTGACTCCACGTACTGCATGCTGCGCGCCAGGCCCCCCTGTCCATCATGCCCTGGGGTTTACTCAAAGCCACGTCCATTGAGTAGGTGACGCCATCCAACCATCTCATGCTCTGTCACCCCTTCTCCTCCTGCCCTCAATCTTTCCCAGCATCAGGGTCTTTTCAAATGAGTCAGCTCTTTGCATCAGGTGGCCAAAATATTGGAGTTTCAGCTTCAACATCAGTCCTTCCAATGAACACCCAGGACTGATCTCCTTTAGGATGGACTGGTTGGATCTCCTTGCAGTCCAAGGGACTCTCAAGAGTCTTCTCCAACACCACAGTTCAAAAGCATCAATTCTTTGGCACTCAGCTTTCTTTATAGTCCAACTCTCATATCCATACATGACTACTGGAAAAACCATAGCCTTGACTAGATGGACCTTTGCTGGCAGAGTAATGTCTGCTTTTTAATATGCTGTCTAGGTTGGTCATAACTTTCCTTCCAAGGAGCAAGCATCTTTTAATTTCATGACTGCAGTCACCATCTGCAGTGATTTTGGAGCCCAAAAAATAAAGTCTGCCACTGTTTCCACTGTTTCCCCATCTATTTCCCATGAAGTGATGGGACCAGATGCCATGATCTTAGTTTTCTGAATGTTGAGCTTTAACCCAACTTTTTCACTTTCCTCTTCCACTTTCATTAAGAGGCTCTTTAGTTCTTCAATTTCTGCTGTAAGGGTGATGTCATCTGCATATTTGAGGTTACTGATATTTCTCCCAGCAATCTTGATTCCAGCTTGTTTCTTCCAGCCCAGCGTTTCTCATGATGTACTCTGCATATAAGTTAAATAAGCCGGGTGACAATATACAGCCTTGACCTACTCCTTTTCCTATTCGGAACCAGTCTGTTGTTCCATGTCCAGTTCTAACTGCTGCTTCCTGACCTGCATACAGATTTCTCAAGAGGCAGGTCAGGTGGTCTGGTATTCCCATCTCTTTCAGAATTTCCACAGTTTATTGTGATCCACACAGTCAAAGGTTTTGGCATAGTCAATAAAGCAGAAATAGATGTTTTTCTGGAACTTTCTTGCTTTTTCAATGATCTAGTGTTTGTTGGCAATTTGATCTCTGGTTCCTCTGCCTTTTCTAAAACCAGCTTGAACATCTGGAAGGTCATGGTTCACATACTGCTGAGGCCTGGCTTGGAGAATTTTGAGCATTACTTTACTAGCATGTGAGATGAGTGCAATTGTGTGACAGTTTGAGCATTCTTTGGCATTGCGTTTCCTTGGGATTGGGATGAAAACTGACCTTTTCTGGTCCCATGGACACTGCTGAGTTTCCCAAATATGCTGGCATATTGAGTGCAGCACTTTCACAGCATCATATTTTAGGATTTGAAATAGCTCAACTGGAATTCCATCACCTCCACTAGCTTTGTTTGTAGTGATGCTTTCTAAGGCCCACTTGACTTCACATTCCAGGATGTCTGGCTCTTGGTGAGTAATCACACCATTGTGATTATCTGGGTCATGAAGATCTTTTTTGTATAGTTCTTCTGTGTATTCTTGCCACCTCTTCTTAATATCTTCTGCTTCTATTAGGTTCATATCATTTCTGTCCTTTATTGAGCCCATCTTTGCATGAAATGTTCCCTTGGTATCTCTAATTTTCTTGAAGAGATCTCTAGTCTTTCCCATTCTATTGTTTTCCTCTATTTCTTTGCATTGATCACTGAGGAAGTCTTTCTTACTCAAATTCAAATGGGTTTATCTTTCCCTTTCTCCTTTGCTTTTTGCTTCTCTTCTTTTCACAGCCATTTGTAAGTCCTCCTCAGACAGCCATTTTGGTTTTTTGCATTTCTTTTTCTTGGGGATGGTCTTGATCCCTGTCTCCTGTACAATGTCACGAACTTCCACCCATAGTTCATCAGGCACTCTGTCTATCAAATCTAGTTCTTTAAATCTATTTGTCACTTCCAGTGTATAATCATAAGGGATTTGATTTAGGTCATACCTGAATGGTCTAGTGGTTTTCCCTACTTTTTTCTATTTCAGTCTGAATTTGGCAATAAGGAGTTCATGATCTGAGCCACAGTCAGCTCCCAGTCTTGTTTTTGCTGACTGTATAGAGCTTCTCCATCTTTGGCAGCAAAGAATATAATCAATCTGATTTTTGTATTGACCATCTGGTGATGTCCATGTGTAGAGTCCTCTCTTGTGTTGTTGGATGAGGATGTTTGCTAAGACCAGTGTGTTCTCTTAGCAAAACTCTATTAGCCTTTGCCCTGCTTAATTCTGTATTCCAAGACCAAATTTGCCTGTTACTCCAGGTGTTTCTTCACTTCCTACTTTTGCATTCCAGTCCCCTATAATGAAAGGACATCTCTTTTGGGTGTTAGTTCTAGAAGGTCTTGTAGGTCTTCATAGAACCATTCCAAGCCAGCTTCTTCAGCATTACTTGTCAGGGCATACATAGCCTTGGAGTACCAATGATATTGAATGGTTTGCCTTGGAAATGAACAGAGATCATTCTGTCATTTTTGAGATTGCATCCAAGTACTGCATTCCAGACTCTTGTTGACTATGAGGGCTACTCCACTTCTTCTAAGGGATTTTTGCCCACAGTAGTATATATAATGGTCATCTGAGTTAAATTCACCCATTTCAGTTCACTGATTCCTAAAATGTTGACGTTCACCATTGCCATTTCCTGTTTGACCACTTCCAATTTGCCTTGATTCATGGATCTAACATTCCAGGTTCCTATGCAATATTCCCCTTTACAGCATCAGATCTTGCTTCCATCACCAGTCTCATCCACAACTGGATGTTGTTTTTGCTTTGGTTCCATTTCTTCATTCTTTTTGCAGTTATTTCTCCATTGATATCCAGTAGCATATTGGGCACCTACCGCCCTGGGGAGTTCATCTTTCAGTGTCCTACTTTTTGCCTTTTCATACTGTTCATGGGGTTCTCAAGGCAAAAATACTGAAGCGGTTTGCCATTCCCTTCTCCAGTGGACCACATTTTGTCAGAACTCTCCACCATGACCCAAGCATCTTGGGTGGCCCTACACGGCATGGCTCATAGTTTCATTGAGTTAGACAAGGCTGTGGTCCATGTGATGAGTTTGGATAGTTTTCTGTGATTGTGGTTTTTAGTCCGTCTGCCCTCTGATGGAGAAGGATAAGAGGCTTATGGAAGCTTCCTGATGGGAGAGACTGACTGAGGGGGATACTGGGTCTTGTTCTGATGTTCTGATGGGGTCATGCTCAGTACAATACCATGAACTCAGGAACTCAGCTTTAGATTTTATTCAGATTTTTGTTCCAAGACTTAATCCAGGATACTGCAATTGTGTTTAGGCTCCTCTGTCTTTCCTTGTGTTTTATAACTTCGACTGTTTTGAGAAATGGTCAGGTTTTTGTACCATGTCCCTCTATGAAGGTCTGTCCAACATTTTCTCATGAGCAGACTGTAGTTACTGATGTGAGGGGAAAATGCCATAGAGATGAAGTGCCCTTCCAGTTGTCTAGTTGTATCATTATCGAGGAGTCTATGATGTCAATTTATGTTATTACTGGTGATATTAACCTTGATCACTTGATTAAGGTGCGGTCAGATGTCTTTATATTCTCTTCCTCAAAAGTGAGATGCCAAGTCCTGCCCACACTCAGTGGGAAAGGAATTAAACTCTACCTTCTGGAGGGAAGAGTATTAAAATATTTATAACTACTACAGTAATGAATGACGCTTTGTGGGGAGATAGAAGGCAATGGCACCCCACTCCAGTACTCTTGCCTGAAAAATCCCATGGATGGAAGAGGCTGGTAGGCTACAGTTCAAAGTCGGACACAACTGAGGAACTGCACTTTCACTTTTCACTTTCATGCATTGGAGAAGGAAATGGCAACCCACTCCAGTGTTCTTGCCTGGAGAACCCCAGGGACGGTGGAGCCTGGTGGGCTGCCATCTATGGGGCATGTACTCTGGGGCACAGACTCTGGACACGACTGAAGCGACTTAGCAGCAGCAGCAGTGTAAAACTATGCAAATATCCTGTTTCTCCTAAAAGTTCATCTGCTGACATTAGCACTTGGCAGTGGGTCTTGCCTGTAGCAATTGCTACTGTGTTGTTCTAATGGGGATTTTCTGTTTCTCTCATTCCTTCTACATTTATTAACTGGCATTCTTTTTCTGTGCTTGTGTGATCAGTTGTGTCCAACACTTTGCACCCCTTTGGACTGTAGCCCACCAGGTTCCTCTGTCCATGGGATTTTTCAGGTGAGAACACTAGAGTGGGTTGCCATTTTTCCTTCCCTCAGGGAATCTTTCTGATCCAGGGGTTGAATCCATGCCTCCTGCGTCTCCTGCATTGCATGCAGATTCTTTACTTGCTGAGCCACTTTTTAAAACTGAAGTATATTTGATAAATAAGTTATAGGTGTGCAGTATAGTGATTCATAATTTTTAAAGGTTATATTCCATTCCTAGTTATTATAATTACAAACAAGCGATTATAGTAAAACCCAGATGCAACTAATAATATATTTCCCTTGTTGTCCCATGTTGTATCCTTGTAGCTTATTTTATGGGCTTCCCTGGTGGCTCAGGGAAAAGCGAACAGCTACCCACTCCAGTATTCTGGTCTGGAAAATTCCATGGACTGTATAGTCCATGGGGTCACAAAGAGTTGGACATGACTGAGCAACTTTCACTTTCACTGGTTGCTCAGATGGTAAAAAATCCTCCTGCAATACAAATAATGCTGTTGTGAATACTGGGATGCATATATCTTTTTAATTAGTATTTTTGCTTGCTTCAGATATATACCCAAGAATGGAATTTGGGGTATTATGGAAGTCCTATTTTAAGTTTTTTTGAGAGACCTCTGTACTGCTTTCCACAGTTGCTAGATCAATTTACATTCCCACCAACAGTGTATGAGGGTTCTCCTTTCTCAACATTGTCACCAACATTTGTTATTTGTGTTCTTTTGAGGATAGCTATTCGGACAGGTGTGAGGTGACATACCATTGCAATTTTAATTTGTATTTCCCTGATGATGACTAGTGTTGAACATCTTTTCATATTCCTGTTGGCTATCTGTATGTCCTCTTTGGAAAAATATTTATTCATTTCTTTTGCCCATGTTTTGATCAGTTTTGTTTTTTTTTTCCAGTTGTATGGACTATTTACATATTTTGGATATTAACCCCTTATTTGTCATATTATTTGCAAATATTTTCTTCATTGGTTGTGTTTTCATTTGGTGATTGTTGCTGTGCAAAAGTTTGTAAGTTTAATTAGGTCCCATTTGTTTATTTTTGCTTTTATTTCCTTTGTTTCAGGATATGGATCCAAAAAATATTGCTACAACTTATGTGAAAGAGTGTCCTGCCTATGTTTTTTCCTAGGAGTTTTATATTTCTAGTCTTACACTTAGGTCTTTAATCCATTTTGAGTTTATTTTTGTATATAGTGTTAGAGAATGTTCTAATTTAATTCTTTTACATGTAACTGTCCAGTTTTTCCAGCACCTCTTATTGAAGAGACTGTGTTTTCTCCATTGTATATTGTTACCTCCTTTGTCATAGATTAATTTAACTATAAGTGTGTGGGTTTATTTCCAGGCTCTCTATTCTGTTCTGTTGATCTATTAATATGTGTCTGTTTTTGTGCCAGTACCATACTGTTTTGATTACTATAGCTTTGTAGTACAGTTTGAAATCAGGGAACTTGATTCCTACATCTCTGCTCTTCTTTCTCAAGATTGACTCAGCTATTTAGGGTTTTATGTGTTACCATACAAATTTTAAAATTATTTGTTCTGGTTCTGTGAAAAATGCCATTAGTATTTTGATAAGGATTACATTGAATCTGTAGATTTCCTTGGGTAGTATGGTTATTTTAACAATATCAATTCTTGTAATCTAAGAACATGGTATAGCTTTCCATGTGTTTGTGTCATCTTCAATTTCCTTCATCAGTATCTTACAGTTTTCTGAAGATAGGGCTTTTACCCGCTTAGGTAGGCTTGTTCCTATGTATTTTATTTATTTTGATGTGATGGTAAATGGGACCGTCTCCTTAATTTCTCTGAGAGATTTTTGTTAATGTGTAGAAATGCAACACTGGAGAAGGCAATGGCAACCCACTCTGGTACTCTTGCCTGGAGAATCCTATGGATGGAGGAGCCTGGTAGTCTGGAGTCCATGGGGTCACAAAGAGTCAGACACAACTGAGCGACTTCACTTTCACTTTTCACTTTCATGCATTGGAGAAGGAAATGGCAACCCACTCCAGTGTTCTTGCCTGGAGAATCCCAGGGACGGGAAAGCCCGGTGGGCTGCCATCTATGGGGTCGTACAGGGTCAGACACGACTGAAGCGACTTAGTAGTAGTAGTAGTAGTAGTAGAAATGCAACACATTTCTATATATTAATTTTATATCCTATGAACTTTACTGAATTAATTGAGTCCTAACAGTTTTCTGTTGACCTCTTAGGAATTTCTAAGTATAGTATCTGCCATCTACAAAAAAGGGCAGTTTTACTCTCTTTCCAATTTGGATTCCTTTAATTTCTTTCACTTATCTGATTGCTGTGACTACAACTTCCAAAAATATGTTGAGGCATCTTTGTCTTGTTGCTGATCTTAGAGGGAACATTTTCAGCTTTTCAATATTGAGTATGATGTTAGTTGTGGGTTCCTTATATATGGTTTTAGTTATGTTGAGGTGTATTCCCTCTATGCCCACTTTCTGGAATTTTTATCATAAACAGATGTTGATTTTTTTTGCATCTATTGAAATGATCACATGGGTTGTATTCTTCAACTTGTTAATGTGGTGGATCATATTAATTTATTTGCAGACACTGAAAAATCCTTGGATCCCTGAGATAAATCCTACTCAGTCACAGTGTATGAGCTCTTAATGTATTGTTTGATTTGGTTTGCTAATATTTTGTTAAGGATCTCAGCATATGCATTCATCAATTATATTGGCCTATAATTTTCTTTTTTGTATCAGTGGGATACAGATATCATAGAATGAGTTCAGAAGTGTTTCTTCCTCTGTAGTTTTTTGGAATGGTGTGAGGAGGATAGGTTTTAACTCTTTTCTAAATGTTTGGTAGAATTCACCTGTGAATCTGGTCCTGGACTTTTCTTGGGAGTTTTTAAAGTACTGATTCAATTTTATTACTGGTAATTGGTTTATTCATATTTTCTGTTTCTTTCTGGTACAGTCTTGGGATATTGTACCTTTTGAAGAACTTGTCCATCTCTTCTAGGTTGTCCAATTTATTGGCTTATAGTTGTTCATAATATTGTCTTATCCTTTGTATTTCTGTGGTATTTATTGTAACTTCTTTTTCACTTCTGATTTCATGGATTTGGGCCCTCCCCCTTTTCTTGATTCTGGCTAAATATTTATCAATTTTCTTTATCTTTTCAAAGAGTTGGCTTTTAGTTTCGTTGATCTTTTCTGTGTATTTTTAGCCTCTGTTTATTTCTGCTCTTATCGTCATGATTTCTTTCCATCTACTAACTTTGGATTTTGTTTGGTCATCTTTCCTCAGTTTCTTTAGGTGTAAGATAAGGTTGTTTGAGATTTTGTTTCCTGAGCTAATCTTCCCTCTTAGAACTGCTTTCGTTGCATCCCATATGTTTTGGATCATCGTGTTTTTGTTTTGTCTCTAGGTATTTTTTTAATTTCCTCTTTGATTTCTTCAGTGATCCATTAGTTGTTTAGTAGCATATTGTTTAGCCTTCATGTGTTGGTGTTTTTTTGCAGTTATTTTCTTGTAGTTTATTTCTTGTCTCATAGCATTGTGGGTTAGAAATGATGCTTTATATGATTTCAGTTTTTGTAAATTTATGGAGGTCTGTTTTGTGGCCTAGCTTGTGTTCTCTCCTGGAGAATGTTTCATATGTACTTGATAAGAATATGTATTCTGCTGCTCTGGGATAGAATGTTCTATCATATATCAATTAAGCTTACCTGATCTAGTGCATCATTTAAGGCCAGAGCCTCATTGATTTTCTGTCCGGATAATCATCTGTCCATTGGTATAAGTGGAGTGTTAAAGTGCCCTACTATTATTGTGTTACTGTTGATTTCCCCTTTATGTCCATTAATATTTATTTGTAACTGGAATTCTTTCATAGGAAGATTTCTACCCCCTGCACATTTATTTACTTAGTAATCTGTTATGTACATGGATCCTTGGATACTTACTTTATTCTCTAGATTATAATTCAATGTTATTTTCATTTACTTTGTCATTCACATTGTTCCAGTTTTGGCCTTCAGCAGCTCTTTAAGGCTGGCCCCTGTGTCCTTTTGACATGCTCTCATCTCTTCCTCACCCTTTTACTTTCTAATACTATATGTTGTTCCAGGCTTCTCTAGTATGTTTCTTGCCCTAGCCCGAGAATCAAATAGCCATTTCTCCAAGGAATTCTGGCTTTTTAAATTTGTTGAATGGCATTTAGAAACCAAGATGGTGCGTTCACTGCTACTGGGTAGCAGTGCTTCTCAGCCCTCTCAAGGAACAGGGTTGGGAATGACATCTATTGTACTAACCAATGCAAACACACCTATCTACATTTATATCTATACCTATTTATTTGTATAGTAAACTCTAATTCTCACCTTCATCCCACTTATTTATCATTCCCTTGTCTACTTCTTTCTCTTTAAAAAAAAAAAAAAAAAAAACCCTGGCACCTGGCTCTCATTATCTACAATTGCTGGCCCAACCCTGGCAAATATGTAAAGTGTCAGAATTGCCAAACTCTACCCCAAGAGAAGAAAATTTTACTACTGTTTTTGTACAGTTCTTTTTGTCTTCATCCTTACAGGATCTATGCAAAACATTGTTTTCCAGTTATTTAGGCCAACTCCTTCCTTTCCTTCCACTTCAGAGAGATTCTGTCCTGTATTTGTAACATAGTTAGATTCATTTGTCACAGTCTGCATTCCATCCTGGATTCCCCTGGTATTCTGAGTTTTTGTGTTTTTATTGCATGCAGTAAAAATTTTTCTTGTGGTATATAATTCTATGAGTTTTGAAAAATGTATATAGTGATATTATCTAATACCATAGTACTATACAGACCAGGCCCATCATCCTAAAAATTCTGTTGTGCTGTGGGGACAGCAGTTTTAATTATTTATCTAGACTCACACCTCTTTAAAAATCAAATATGCAAGTGATTAAAATCATTTTTAGACTAATATTTTTTCACACTATCTTTAGCTTTTTCTACCCAAAGTTGATGTTATACTTTAAGAAATCTCCATTATTTATCAAACTCTAAAATTCTCTCTTGAAGAGATATTAAACCTCAATTGCTAATGACACATATGGATTAACCAAAGTACATTCTACAACCCAAGTCCATTTCCCAATGGTGCCTAATCCATTCCCCACAGAGTCATTGCAAAAACCTTTCCATGGTGAGCCAAAGAAAATCAGAAAAATAGGTACAAAAATAACTTTATAAATTACAAATACAGTATTTTTTAAAATTCTCCAGTACTTTTTGAAGTTTCCATATTGCTGCTCTTCTTTTGGGCTGAGATTGACAAAAGTTGACTTTAACACAGCTCCCTTTTCTCATAAAATTTTAATAACCATGTTTCTATTTCTGAAAGCTGAAATGTTTTCACTACTTTCCTAAATTCTTTAATTTGAAAAAGGAATAAGTGAGGGTGAATCATTTAAAAGAGGTAGAAGTCAGAAGCCAGACAGGTAGAAATGAGGTTAAGTCATGCTTGCTGGTTAAAACTCTATAAGAGGACTTTTCAGAGGCCAAGGCACATAGAAGTACAGAGTGTAGCTGGTACAGAAGTACAGAGAAGTAGCTGGCCTGAATTAGTGACTTGGTTAGTCAACAGACAGGAATCCAGAAAATATTCAATTGTTTAGAATGGGCAAATTAAAAGCACCAAGGAATACTTCTACTCAACCTTTTGCTCCTAAGATGGGTAAAGTAGAATATTTCTACTAGAAATCTTAGACCAGCTAAGATATGAGTAGAGGGAGGAATAACTCCTAGTCCTCAAGTATATCACCTGTCCTCACTGCCTGAGCAAGCTGTGGTAACTGACAGTGGAACTATGCATGCTTATCTGGGAATTCATGTATACACTTAAGTGGGGATGCATGTAGGGGGTGGTAGAGTGGATTAAAGGAGGTTGTATATAAAATTGTGTGTGCCTGTGTGCATTTTTCTAAGGACTCAACAGATCTGATGGATTCATCAGATTGTCAAAAGTTTCTGAGTCATGTAAAAAATGTTAAGAAATACATGGGTTTAAGTTCTGGCTGGAGGGATTGGGATCTCCATACATGTCTCCAATCTGAGTCTTCCTGGGATGCTGCTTCCCAGGAGCAGGTGTGCCACCTAAACTCACAGGAACATCCCAGGACCACTATAGTCTGAGCCTTCCTGGAGAACTGGCCCCACAGTCACTCCCTGCTTCTTAAAACACTCGACTCTGATTTTTATAACACTCCTTCTGCAAACCTTCTGTCTCCTGAACTGGCATCTCTTAACTATTTCATGTTTCCTGAAGGCTGAAGTTGTCTGTTAAGTCACTTCAGTAGCGTCAGATTGTTTGCAACCCTATGAACTGTATCCCTCTAGCTCCTCTGTCCATGGGATTCTCCAGATAAGAATACTGAAGTGGGTTGCCGTTTCCTTCTCCAGGGGATCTTCCCAACTAAGGGATCAAACCCACATCTCTCATGTCTCCTATATTTGCAGATGGGTTCTTTACCACTAGCACTGGCCACCTGGGAAGCCCAGTGTTGTCTAGTAATGGTTTATCTATCCTTTTTCTTTCTACACTTTTTCCCTTGGAGCATTTATCCATCCTTCTCTTATCCATCTTTCTCCAGCATGTGCTGTAATTTTGTATTTCCATGCTGGGGTATTTCCATCTGGATACACTGCACCTTCCTCAAGTTCACTAAATGTAAAACAACAATAAAATTCTGTGATTGAATAAAATTACCTTTCAGTCAGTTCAGTTCACTCAGTTGTGTTCAACTCTTTGCGACCCCATGGACTGCGGCACACCAGACCTCCCTGTCCATCACCAACTCCCGGAGTTTACCCAAACTCATGTCCATTGAGTCGGTGATGCCATCTAACCATCTCATCCTCTGTCATCCCCTTCTCTTCCTGCCTTCAATCTTTCCCAGCATCAGGGTCTTTTCCAATGAGTCAGCTTTTCGTATCAGGTGGCCAAAGTATTGGAGTTTCAGCTTCAGCATCAGTCCTTCCAATGAACACAGACTGGTTGGACCTCCTTGCAGTCCAGGGTTCTCTCAAGAGTCTTCTCCAACACCACAGTTCAAAAGCTCAGCTTTCTTTATAGTCCAACTCTCACCTCCCTACATGACTACTGGAAAAACCATAGCCTTGACTAGACGGACCTTTCTGGCAAAGTACTGTCTCTGCTTTTTAATATTCTGTAAAAGTCTCCCAATATTGATATTTTATGATTCTAGTTTCTGTTAATTATAATGCCCTATTCTGAATGACTTGGGTTCAATCTGAGTAAATGTCATCCAAGTATTTTAAGAATTTTAAATCTAGAAAACATACAGAATGGTGAATTGAGACCCCTTAAAACATCTAATGACAGCAAAACATTGCAAGATTGAGATAAGTACACAGGGTCCTGGATGATGAAGGAAGGGTCCCAACTCAGCCAAACTGGGGGTCAAGGGAAGCTTTGCTGCTATAATCCCAGAGTTGAGATTTAATGGCCGCTTTCAAAACCCGAAGTTAGTTTAAGGGACACCATTGCAGAGGAAAGTAAAAGGTGAGGCATTCTTTAAAAAAAAGTGGGGGTGACGAAATAAGCAAAGGCATAAAAGATGGGAATAACATGGTTTATACTGGGAACTTTCAGAAGTTGGGCGTATAAGGAGTAAAAGTACGAAGGTGAAAGATGAGATTAGGGAGACAGGGAGAGATGAAAAGGTAGTCCTGTAGTCTGTATTAAGAGTTCAACCTCTTGGATGGAAAACACACATCAGGGTGGCAGAAGGGGTTGTTCTTGTTGCTCAGTCACTAAGTCATGTCCAACTCTTTGCAACCCCATGAACTGCAGCACATCAGGCTTCCCTGTCCCTCACTGTCTCCTGGAGTTTGCCCAAGTTCATTTCTATTGAGTTGGTGATGCTATCCAACCATATCTTCCTCTGTTGTCCTCTTCTCCTCCTGTCCTCAATATTTCCCAGCATCGGGGAAACATTTTCCAATGGGTTGGCTCTCTGCATCAGGTGGCCCAAGTATTAGAGCTTCAGCTTTAGCATCAGTCCTTCTAAAGGGTATTCAGGGTTAATTTCCTTTAGGATTGACTGGTTTGATTTCCTTGCTGTCCAAGGGACTCTCAAGAGACTTCTCCAGTACCACAATTTGAAACCATTTGGAGGTTTTTGATTCAAGTAGTGTTGAAGCAGCTTGAAGGATTTTGACCATTACCTTACTAGCATGGGAAATGAGCACAATTGTGTGGTAGTCTGAACATTCTTGAGCACTGCCCTTCTTTAGGATGGGAATGAAAACTGACTTTTTTCAGTCTTGTGGCCACTGTTGGGTTTCCCAAATTTGCTGACATATTGAGTGCAACACTTTAACAGCATCATCTTTTAGGATTTTAAATAGCTCAGCTGGCATTCCATCACCTCCACTAGTTTTATTGACAGCAATGCTTCCTAAGGCCCACTTGACTTCAGAAGTCAAGTGGGAAGGGTACAGGGAGAAAAAGCAGTGGTGTGGTGAACATATTCCTCACATTGCCCACATGGAATGCTTTTCCAATACTCTGACACTCTTCTTCCAGAGGGAACATGTCCAAATAGGTTGCAAATCACCACGTACACTGCTTACTGAAGGACATGTCTCATGCGATGAACACTACAGATGCAGTGGTGATGGTGGGAGTCGGGGGCAGTTAAAGGCAATGCTGGAGGTATGAGGGGCCATGGGAGAGCTAGAAGCAGACCTATGACATGGTCAGATTTGCATTTCTGAGAGGTCAACAGTCACTGAGGATAAGATAAACAGGAGGGGATAAGATTACAAGCACTGTGACCAGATAGGAAACTGGTGGGTGCAGTCATCCACTTGAGAAATGACTGGAAGAAGGGATGAGAGACATCAGATTGGAAACATATTAAAGACAGTGGTTTCCAAGCTTTTCTTCATATTGGAATCTTTGGGGGAGCTTCAGAAAAAGCTTATGATTTCATTGGTCTGGGATGTGGCCTGGACTTTGGAATTTTTAAAAGCTCCCTGGATGATTCTAATGTACAGACACAAGACGGGAATCATTGATTCATGGAGTAAAATCAGCAGAAATCAGTGACCGATTAGACAGAGTTGAGAATGTGGGAGAGGCATGTGAAGGATGGCTGAAACCTGGGATTCTAGCACTGGACACCTGCCAGAGCTGGGAGAATAGGACCAAGGCCTGATCCCTACCCGAGCCTCAGTTCGCAATTGAAAGTGCTTTTAGAATACTGTCAAGCATGTCACAATACAGCAATGTACATTCCTTTTCAATTGTGTTGTGACTAACACTTCGGGAAAACATTAACTGCCAAGGCCACTCTTTCCACATGCTGGTCCCTCCTGACCGAGCATGGCAGGGGTTCTAAGGCAGATCAGTAACCACAGCTGTGGACTTCTCTGCAGGGCAGTTTGGAGTGGGAGATTCATTGTCCTCACTAAACTTTTCTTAGAACTGCAGTGCAACCAAAGATCCTTCCTTCCCTCTCTCCTCCACAGCGGTCAGACCTACATCATGGTGTGATAGCTGTCCTGGCCAACTCTGAATCCTTCCCTGTTTTCTCTCATAGGCTATTACTCAAATAATCCCTTGCCTAATTATGTCTTGGTGTCTATTTCTCAGAATCCAAACTAACATAAGATTATAACTTTATTAAATTTTAATTTTTCTCTTTGAGTCTTATGAAATACGGGAAACAACTCTCCCTCACTTCAGTCAAGGACAACCTAAACAAGTTTCCAAGGAGCACATTGGCGGCACTTCAAATTTAATTAGGCAAACCAACCTAGCCAGAAAAAGCCAAGACATACCAAGACTTTCCCTCATCAGAGTCACATGGAAGAGTTCTGCAAAGTCTTAACAAAGAAACCAATTACATTAAAGTCTCCACATCTTGAAATGACTGACATCCCATAAAACATACACGTATCTGAAAGTACTTTTGTAACTTTCAAAGACCAAATGTTTCATAAAGCATTTGCAAAGAATGGCACCACAATGCATAAAACATCACAGGGAGAATTCCATGAAGAATTCTCAATTATGCAACTTGTTGGAAAATTTGTAGCCTCATATACTGCCAGGAATTATAATGTTGCTTCTACCCATAAGTAAGTACATATAAGTAAATGATATATGAAGCATCTTCCATGTGTCAAACATTGTACAAGGTACTTTACATGGTATACTAATCTTAGCAACCAACTTATGGAGAAAGGATTATTAAGTTTTTTTTTTTTTTTTTTTAGAAGAAAAAACTGAAGCTTAGAGGTAGAGATACATCTAGTTCCCATGGCCTAGGTAGCAGAGCATATATTCAAACTCAGGTGAATCTCGATTGCTCCCTGCAGTCAGGCTGCCTTCTGGCAGAAGTTGGACATAGCCCATAGGAAGGCTCCCTGAAAGCAGTTGTTTCTAGGTCACAATCTAAGAGGGAAGAGACGTTGCCCTCATCATCCTTACCAGAGAATAAGCAGTGACCTAGGTCCACGCTCTAAAAATACAAAAATGAACCACACAGAATAATAGAAGCCTGAAGCAGAAAAGAGCCTTCAGGATCATCTAATGTTAGACAGTAAAAGAATCTGAGAATTTCCTCTAGATTATGAGACAGACATCTTTTAGATTTACCTCTGTGAGCACTTTGCATCTCAGCCTGCACCCAGAGGGGAAAGCCCTTGGCTGATGGAGTGGGAAGTATAAACCAGCAGGCGCTGGATGGCTGTTTTGGTAAATTTATTCAAACTAAGGAAACATTCTGCTCCCATGCTACCCTGCATGGTGGCCACCAAAGAGAAACAAAGATGGCTCCAATCTCCTTCTGGCCCTTGGGTGGTTCTCAGGACTCTGGAGATGGTGGCAGGGGACAAGCTCCTCCTTTCTTCCAGGTTCCTGTGCTACTTCTATCAGCTTAGAGCATAGGAGTGAGAAGAGGAAGGGAGGTGGCTCTGTGGTTTCAGGGAAAGAAAAGGGCAGTGTTCCTTGCTGACTTTTTTCTCCTGCCCATGAGCTTTCTCCCTACTGACAGATAATTGAGTATTTTCCCTTCTCCAGTGCTCCTACCTCCCCTTCCAATTTTAAGAGGAAATTCAAGATACCACCGCCCTTTCTGAAAAATTTTCTTTCTCAGGCAGGCTGCCATTATCAACAGTAGTAGGTAAATATTCACTATAAAGCTACTTTGTATGGTTTTTTTTTTTTTCTCAAGCCAACATATGAATTTAATTTAGAATATTAATGGGCATGGTAAACACTTGAATATATGTTGTGTTTTCTTTTTTGAATAAAAAAAAATTTAGTTTAAGACATAAAGTATAATTTATGAGCATAAACTACTCAAAGCTTTGTTATGCACCTGGGCCATGGGTAGCAGAAGAAAGTCTGAAAGTTCAGTCTTTGAATTGCTAATGAGATCACCAGCGATTTATTTTTTAAATAAATAGCCCCATCTGTATTCAGATGCTGAGGCCACAGAGGGTGTATTTTTATCATCAACTTTAAGGTTTACTTACCCATGAAAGTATAAAGATTTTCTTTAGAAATGACTAAGATTTTAGAAATTTCCCTTGTAACCTTGTAGCTGTGTGTTCATGTGTATGAGCCATCTGAAAGTCCCTTTGATGTTCAAAAGCTCTCATATCACCTGTCCTTGGTCTTGGAAAGAAAGGTTACACATGGAATCACATTGTTCTAAGCCCATTTCTTACTCTCCAGTGCCAACATAATTAAATGCTGAGCCTTGTGTATTCGAGCTATTTATTTGAGACTGCAGTCAAAACTGAATCTCCGCTTAATCACTTCCTCCTCCTGGTAGTTTTTCCTGACCCCAGTAAAGGTTAGCTTCCTCCGGAGGTAGCCTCATAGCTTGTGCTTTAGGATAAGGACTGGTTTACTGGTCATCTCCACTAGACTGTAAGCTCTGACAGATTCAAGTTTAGGCCTTGAATTAGGTGCTGACCACTGCATCCCAGAATCTAGCAGTGCTAGAAACGCAATGAACACTAGTGGCATGAGCAAACTGAAGGCTCCCCACATTCCATCCGAGCCCTTAGGCAGCATTTTAAGAATAATTTTATATTTATTTATCACTGTGCTGGGTCTTCGTTGCCATGTGGGCTTTTCTTTAGTTGTGGCAAGTAGGGATTACTCTTTGCAGTCTGTGGTTTCTCATTGCAGTGGTGTCTCTTGTCGTGGATCAGGGGCTCCATGGCATTTGGGCTTCAGTAGTTGTGGCACATGGGTTCAATAGTTGTGGTTCCTGGGCTTTAGAGCACAGGCTCAATAGTTATGGTGCTTAGCTGTTCCAGGGCATGTGGGATCCTCCTGGATCAGGGTTTGAACCTGTGTCTCCTGCATTGGCAGGTGGATTCTTTGCCACTGAGCCACCAGGGGAGCCCCACCACATTTGGTATTATAGAACCATGAACTCTGCCTTAAAACTTTCCTGTCTCACAGTGAGAACACCTCCTTGTACCCTCTTCCCACCTTCCCCATTGATTTCCCAGTGGCTTCTCTTCCTCTTTATATCCAAATCCCTATACTTTCAAAATTGAAGTATAGTTGATGCATAATGTTATAGGTGTACAATATGGTGATTCACAATTTTTAAAGTTTATATTCCATTTATAGTTATTATGAAATGTATAGTATATCCTGCATACTGTACAATATATCCATGTAGCTTATTTTATACCTAATAGTTTATTCCTCTTTCTCTTCTCCTCACTTCCCTCTCTTGACTGGTAGCCACTAATTTGCTCTCTGAATCTCTGAGTCTCCTTCTTTTTTGTTATAGTTCCTAGTTTGCTGTATATTTTAGCTTCTACACATAAGTGATATCATACAATGTTTCCCTTTCTCTGTCTAATTTTATAGCATAGTGCCCCCCAATTTCATTCACATTGCTACAGGTGACAAAATTTTATTCATTTTTTATGGTTAATAAAAAACACACATTTTTATGTGTGTGTGTATACTGTATTTTTATCCAATCATTGCTTGATGGACACTTAGGTTGCTTCCATATCTTGGCAACTGAAAATTATTCTGCTATGAACACTGGGGTGCATGTTTATTTTTTAATTATTAAATTTTTTTTTCAAAAATATATACAAAGGAGTGGAATTGCTGGGTATATTTAGAAATTAATTGTATTTGGAGGGCCCTCCAGTTTTCTATAGTGGCTACATCAATTTACATTCCCCAAAACAGTGTCCTAGGGTTCCCTTTTGTCCATATCCCCACCAGTATTTGTCAATTTTGTTCTTTTTGATAAAAGCCATTCTGATGTGACGTGATATTTTACTGTGGTTTTGATCTACACTTTGCTGCAATGTTGACCCTATTCATGTGCATGAATATTTTTGAATATTATGGAACAACGGATTGGTTCAAAATTGGGAAAGGAATATGTCAAGACTGTATATTGTCACCCTGCTTATTTAACTTACATGCAGAGTACATCATGTAAAATGCCAGGATGGATGAAGCACAAGCTGAAACCAAAACTGCTGGGAGAAATATCAATAACCTCAGATATGCAGATGATACCACCCTTACAACAGAAAGCAAATAGGAACTAAAGAGCTTCTTGATGAAGGTAAAAGAGGAGAGTGAAAAAGCTGGCTTAAAACTCAACATTCAAAAAACAAAGATCATGGCATCTGGTCCCATCACTTCACGGCAAATGGATAGGAAAACATGGAAACAGTGACAGATTTTATTTTCTTGAGCTCCAAAATCACTGCAGTGACTGAAGCCATGAAATTAAAAGACGCTTACTCCTTGGACGAAAAGCTTTTACCAACCTAGATAGCATATTAAAAAGCAGAGACATTACTTTGCCAACAAAGGTCCATATTGTCAAAGCTATGGTTTTTTCCTAATCTTGTATGGATGAGTTGGATCATAAAGAAGGAGGAGTGTTGAAGAATAGATTCTTTTGAACTGTGGTGTTGGAGAAGAGGTTATTGATATTTCTCCCAGCAATCTTGACTCCAGCTTGTGAGTCATCCAACCCAGCATTCCTCAAGATGCACTCTGCATAGAAGTTAAATGAACAGGGTGACAATATACAGCCTTGATGTACTCCTTTCCCAACTTGGAACCAGCCTGTTGTTCCACGTCCAGTTCTGACTGTTGCTTCTTGATCTACATATAGATTTCTCAGGAGGCAGGTAGAGTGGTCTGGTATTTGGACTCTTGTTGATTATGAGGGCTACTCCATTTCTTCTAAGGGATTCTTGCCCACAGTAGTAGATATAATGGTCATCTGCATGTGAGCTTGTTGATATTTCTCCTGGAAATCTTGATTCCAGCTTGTGAGTTATCCAGCCCAGCATTTCCCATAATGTACTCTGCATACAAGTTAAACAAGCAGGGTGACAGTATACAGCCTTGATGTACTCCTTTCCCAATTTTGAACCAGTCCATTGTTCCATGTCCAAACTGTTGCTTCTTGACCTGCATACAGGTTTCTCAGGAGGAAGGTAAAGTGATCTGGTATTCCTATCTCTTTAAGAATCTTCCACAGTTTGTTGTGATCCACTCAGTTAAAGGCTGTAGCATAGTCAATGAAGCAGTAGTAGATGTTTTCCTAGGATTCTCTTACTTTTAGTATGATCCAATGGATGTTGGCAATTTGATCTCTGGTTCCTCTACCTTTTCTAATTTTAGTTTGTACATGTGGAAGTTCCTGGTTCACATACATCTGGAGCCTCGCTTGAAGGCCTTTAAGCATGCTAGCATACCTTGCTAGCATGTGAAATGAGTGCAATTATGCAGCAGTTTGAACTTTCTTTGGCACTGCCTTTCTTTGGGATTTATCCCACTACTCTGTTTTATTTTTTTTATAGCACCCAGAGACAAATAATTTGTTTACATATTTTAATATCTGTTTCCTATCACTGTCATATAGTAACTTTTGGGCAGCAGGGATCCTCTCCTATTCACAGATTAACCTTTGACATCTAGAATACTAACTTGCACAGTATTCAGTAAACACTTACCAATGCAATTTGAAGACAGTCTTCACTTTTTGCCCTTAGCACAGTTGTTAATGAAGTTCACCTTAAGTGCTAACAAGTCAACTTATTTTTGATATATCAAGAGTCAAGATTGGTATGTTAACCAAAGTCAGGTACTATGTAAATCAATTATCACTAAAGAAAGAATACTGGCACATCTTATCAGAATTGTCACCATACAAAAAAGAAATAAACTTGCATTTTTTGGTACTTCCACTTATTTTACATTCCCACAGTAAGCTTCTATAAATTAGATAAGGTATTGAACATTGAAAAAATAAGGTACCTTTAAGATAAGCAAACATAAAGCCAGGTCTGTAATGCCTGTATTCATGAATTTGCTGACTCTATAGGTTATCTAGATATTTTAGAGCAGTTCCAATCAAAGTAGTAGTAGAAGTCTAAGAGACAGTTTAAAAACCTCAATAGAACTTTCAAATATTGTTAATATAGTTTATAATGCCTATTATACCAAGTATCTTGACTTTAAGAAGAACTGATTCCGTTTAAAAACACTAATCTAGTAATCGGTGTATTGACTGAAGAAGTCTTTGATGAACAAAAATGGACTTTCAGTAATAAATGTTTGGCAGTCAAACATCTTTTAAAAATGAACCATTCGGGTTGTAAAACAGGTTATCACAAGTCCACAGGATCAAGTCCAAATTCTGCAGTATACAGAGCCTTTTTACTCTGACCCCTGCTTCTTCCCCAGCTACTTCTCATCACATATTCATGAATGTGGTCAGCCTCATAACCATCTAGAAAACCTGCTTATCTTTCACCAACTCAAATGTCACCTCTCTGTAGTTTTTCTTAATCCCTTCTCAAGCTGAACTATCTTCTTTCTATGTTTCCAGTTGAATTCTGAGCGTGATTTTAAGTAAACTGTACTACAGCATTTACTCTGTTTTCCTGGCTAGGTTACAAATGTTTGTGGGATAAAATATATCATTCCAATTGCTAAATAAATATGCAAACATCTGCCTCACATGTTCAACTAATATTGGTCAAACTACTACTGACTGAATGAAAAGTGTTAGTAGGATTAGGGTTACATCTAAAAATAGCCTAAATGACTTAATCTGCTGTGTGAAAATAAAGATTTTTTTTAGATAGAACAACCATACCTAAAGCCCCCAGGAATACTGGCCTATGTATGCTATTTTTCACATGCAAGGTTATTGCTACCCTGGCAAATTCTACATTCTCAGTACATAGGTGAATTTGGTTGAGTAGAATGATCACCTGGAAGTTGCACTATATCTAAGAGGTTATGAGAAGGATGGTCAGGTCTCTAAATTTCAGCAACATTTTGATGCAATAAACTCGACTGATTCCTCCTAAGCTGTTCTCCACTTAGAAGTGAAAAAAAATAAAACAAAACCAAATGAAGATGGCTGAACTGAATGAGCATTCAGCCTGAGTGCTCAATCCTTATGGGGCTCACAGACCTCCATGAGCAAGAAATTTTTTTTAAAGTGCATTTTTCTAGATTTCTGATGATATGAATACCCTTCAAAAATCCCATTGCTGCTTCCTGGCATTGACCAATACCACTGCAGGTTAATCACCAAAAACTTGGTAGATGACTAACCTCACAGAAACACGGAATGTATTCTAAATAGGAATCACTTTTAAATGAACTTACTGAACTTTTATATTGCCACCACAAATTTTCATTTCTTGATGGCCCCCTAAAAAAAGATACAGACTTTTAAAATTTAATAAAAAGGGCTGAGTGCTATTTTAGTAATCTTTTGATCTACTTTCCTTAACAAGTATTTATTAATAAAGATTTATTTCAACTTTAGTAAAACATGACTTAACATTTTACATTAAAAACTAAAACAGACATTTCTAATTTCAAAATTAACAACCTAATTATAATGTGTAAGTATATGTACAGAGTATAGCAAAATATATTAGTGTCCAAAGATTACTACAATCAATTAAGATTGAGAGCCCAAAACAATGTTTATGTCCTTTCAAAACCCAACCTTTATTTCTCCATTACCAAACATGATTCCAGTTAGTGATTTACAAATATTTATACAGGGAAAAACATACTAAAAGTCATCAACAAAGGCTGTTTTTGATTACTCCGGGATTCTAACTCATGTTAGATTCTTCTAAGAATTATTTTGAGCATACAGTTTAGAAATGCTTGTTTCAATGACTTATTCTTACTATGTTCATAAACACAAACACATAACATGTGTGTATGAAAGAATACACAAAAAATTGTTTTATTGGTATTTAGAGGGTAGTTTTAATATAAGCTAAATATAAACACAATTGTTAGATATTCTGTCACTTATCTTGCAAAACAATATTCCAAGATCAACCTTGAAGCATTTATAAAAATGAAAATGAATAAAATATCTTCCTCAATTAACTCTAAGGACTCCATATACAAATGCAAAAACGTGAACTTAACAATAATACATCAAACGTTGAGCTACTAATAGTAGAGCAACAAAACAACAATTTTATATAGCTCCAGGTAAAAGCATGTCATTTCCCACATCTACTATCTTTGTATTTTGCATAGAGTTCCAAGGCAAAGATTGCTTCTAGCTTTATGCATTACCAGAGAGGATGCCCTGTGTGGCTGGCTTATCACAGGCCTTTTAGTCTTCTTTCCTGATAGATCCTTCACTTCTTTCGAAGGAGGCACAGGAATTGGTTTCCATGGAATTGGGTTATAAAAGGCTGGTTCTGGATAAGAATTCCCACTGTAAAAACCTAAAATTATTTAAAAATCAGAATAAAACAAGAAAAACTTTTTGAGATCAAAGAAACTATTTTAAGACTCATAGAAAAACATTAAAATGTAAAAAGGGCAAAAATATCACTGACAAACCTGACTCATTTAAAACTTGAACTCAAATATTTTCAAACAATACTTTTCAAATACAGTAATGTTATAGTAAAAGTTAAAATATAAATGATAATTCTGAATATTCAAAGAACATTAATGTTCAAAACTAAAAACTCATACAAAATTTCTTCTAAAAAGTTAATTTTAGAAACCTTAAATTGAACAAAATCTTCATTTTCTTATTTCAGTCTGGGAAACTTCTGATTATGTACTAGTTTCCCCTAGTCGGACACTAAAGCTTGCAGGAAAAAACGCATGTTGAATATGTAGCTAAAGTGAATCAAACTGTGGTTCAGAACCACTGAAATTCTAAATCATTGTCACTCAAATTAAGCAGATTTCATACACTCTAGTTTTGTTATTAAGAGCAGTAGGGCATTTGCAGACTACAATGTTTATTATAACACTTATTTAAGCACAAATTTGGTAAAATAATCCATTTTTTGGCAATTAAGTTCTAGTCAATACATATATTCCATCTAAGTTTTAACTCTACTATCCAATCGTTTTGTTGAAACCACTACTTATTTGAAACAAGAGAGCAAAATAAAGGAGCAGACTCTGCTCGGTAGCTGTAGTGGATGACCTCTGTGACATGCAGGAGAGGCCTAAGTCCTGACAGAAGGAATGTGTCATTCGGACACTGGCAACCCACTTTGACTGCATACATATGTCAACACACACTTCAGCACGATGGTCAAAACAAAGTCTGGAATATGTTCTATTGTGTGAACAAAACAGAATGGGAGTATTTTTAATAATAAATCACTTCAAACAAGTGAAGGCAGCTGTCAGCAAGGTATGAGCTTCCAACATGGAAGTACAAAGGAAAACACACATTGCCACTTATAATCAGACCAAGCCAAAAAAGCCAACCAGGTCTGTATCTGGTTGGTGTGCCATCTAGTATTCCACCCTGCAAAAATAATGAGCCAAAGACACTGGGAACTCTGCCTCAGAGAGGTTAGAAAAGGGAAAGAAAATGACCCCTTAAATATATCCTGATTAAGGCTTTAAGATCCAAGGAATGTAAAAATTTTACTTATTTCTTAACGTTAGAAATCATTACTTTGCAGTTTTGCCACTGTTGCCTTTAAAATGTATCTGATTTTAGAGAATGACAACAAATTTGTAGTATCTCCACAGGAACACAGTATGTTATAATCTTCCAGAAAATAGTAATTTGAAAGAAAAATAATTTTTACACACTTCTATTTCTGTCAAAAGGAAACGTAATGTATAATATTCGCTCCTGCAAGCCATACTTATGTAAGCCACATAACATAAAAACCAACCTGTGAGCTTTCCATTGGCATAACCATAGCTCTTCGCAGCTGGACGAGGTTTATTTTTTGCATTTTCCAACCATTCCTTAAACTTTTTTTCTGCTATTTCCTTTTTTTCCTGTAATTCAGCCTGCCGTTGTTTTTCTTTTTCCTTAAAATGACAAGACCAAAGAATCTCCAGGGATATTCTGTAACTAAAAGTTCTATTCAGAGTCTACTGACTTGCTCCCCAGTAGCTCCCCATCCCAACGGCTTACTGATCAGAAACACTGAATCATATTTCTATAATTAGAGAGCAAAATTTAACATGATCAGGGATGTGATATGAAAGTGGCTGCCTCTAAACAATGATATTGAATCCAAGAAGAAAAAAGCCATTTGTTCTTTTAAAATAGAACAGTAATTTACAATAATGTAATAAAACTTTCCATAAAAGTACACTGAATAATATTTAAAAGCATAAACAACAGCAAAAAGCTTGCACCTGACTGCAGGAGTATCAATAGGCTTATTAATATTTTTCAGTCTAAGAAAATCACAAATGCATATTCATTTATGAAGCTTAATCATAATATAACAAGTAGGGATAGCTACATGTATTTGTATTACGCTAAGATAATGCCAATTTTCCATTAGAAATTCTTTATACAATATAGTTGGCACATATAAACACCAAGTCATGTATTTTAACTGATCACCTTAGCGAAAATACCTTTTCTTTCTTCTTCTTTTCACATTCTTCAGCATTTTTTTTCTTTAACCATTCTTGATATTTTTCCTTTGCTTTTTCTTGTAAATGTTCTTTCTCCAGTTCCTTTGCTGCTTTTTCTTTCATTTCCTTATTAATTTTTTGTTCCCTTTCTTTTCTTTTCTTAAATAAAAATGAAGGAATTTTCATTGGAATCTGTAATCATTCTTATACAAGGGAAGTGTTACAGACAGTAATTTTCTAAAAACAGGTGGTAACATAGTGGTTGACACAATGTGGCTTATGAAAATATATAACACGCATGAACTTACCTGATCAATTTTAGTGTACCAGCTTGAGTATGTATTTCATGATGGCCTAACAAAGATCTTGTTCAACAAAGTATATTCAGAGCCTGGAACAGTGTTAATTAAGTAAATAGTAGGTGTTCTATAAAGATTTGCTGAATAAATGAGGGAACAGAAATGACAACCTGTTAGACTGTCTTGAATCTTAGTGTTTTTTTTCTATATATATATATTTTATTGAAGTGTAGTTGACTTACATGTTTCAAGTGCACAGCAAGGCAATTCAGCTATACATAGACACATTTATTATTTTTGAAATTATTTTCCACTGTAGGTTATTACAAGATATTGACTATAGTTCCCTGTGCTATACAGTAAACCTTTGTTGCTTGTTGCATATCTATTTTTTTAAATTAGAAATCTAGCATTCTAGTCATACGAAGTCAAACAAGTAGAATCAAAATGTCATAAATTTTTCAGTTCAGCAAAAATTTGTAAGTTTTCTAAAATATATATAGTATACATATTATTTATATATATATATGTATACAAAAGCTTTCCTACTATGCTTGAGAAAGAACATCAAAAAAAAAGAGAAGAGATGGAGAGATTGGAAAACATAAACTAAATGAAATGGGAGCACTGAATATGAAATAGAAAAAGTGAACAAACTAGATAAAAGTAAAAGATCACCACATAGTCCAGTTGCTTTTAAGCATGACTGCTTATCAGAAACATATCTGGAGCTCTGGAGGAAAAAAAAGCAATACCTGGGCATTTGTATTTTTCAAAAAATGGATAATTCTGATTTTAAAAAGTGATTGCAGGTTTTTCTATTAAATCCTAGTTTTGGTGACATAGAGTTCTATTATTTTTCTGTTGACCAATCATGATACAATGGTATTAAGTGAATAAAAGATACATAATCACAACAGTAAAAGATATTTATCATTTTTCACAATCAATAGCCAGACAAAAAAATTAAAGGTAATTACAACTGCAAGCCATAACAGGAACATGATTAACTTAACAATATAAAATAATTGCATACATCTGGGGAGTCAAGCAGAACAATGTGGTAAGTGGAAATGCATACATGCACATGTTTTCATCCACCCAGCCAGTCTATGTCTTTTGGTTGGTGCATTCAATCCATTTACATTTAAGGTAATTATCAATATGTATGATCCTGTTACAACTTTCTTAATCGTTTTGGGTTTATTTGCTGTAGGTCTTTTCCTTCTCTTGTGTTTCCTGCCTAGAGAAGTTCCTTTAGCATCTGTTGTAAAGCTGGTTTGGTGGGGATAAATTCTCTTAATTTTTGCTTGTCTGGAAAGCTTTTGAATTCTCCATCAAAACTGAATGAGAGTCTTCATAGGTAGAGTATTCTTGGTTGTAGGTTCTTCCCTTTCATCACTTTAAATATATCATGCTATTCCTTTCTGGCTTGTAGCATTTCTGTTGAGAAATCAGCGGATAGCCTGATGAGAGTTCCCGTGTATATTATTTGTCATTTTTCCCTTGTTGCTTTTAACATTTTATCTTTGTCTTTTATTTTTGTCAGTTTGATTACTATGTGTCTTGGTGTGTTCCTCCTTGGGTTTATCCTGCCTGGGCCTCTCTGTGCTTCTTGGACTTGGTTGACTATTTCCTTTCCCACATTACAGAATTTTTCAGCTATTATCTCTTCAAATATATTCTCAGGAACTTTTCCTCTCTTCTACTTCTGGGACCCTTAAAATGTGATTGTTGGTGTGTTTAAGGTTGTCCCAGAGGTCTCTTAGGTTGTCTTCATTTCTTTTCATTCTTTTTTTTTATATTCTGTTGTGGCAGTGATTCCCATTATTCTGTCCTCCAGGTGATTCATCCATTCTTCTGCCTCAGTTACTCTGCTGTTGATTCCTTCTAGTGTGTATTATTTACCTCTATTTGTTTTTTAGTTGTTATAGTTCTTTGGTAAACATTTCTTGCATCTTCTTCATTGTTTTCCCGAGATCCTGGATAATTTTCACTATCATTATTCTGAATTCTTTTTCTGGAAGGTTGCCTATCTCCACTTCATTTAGTTGCTTTTCTGGGGTTTTATCCTGTCCTTTCACCTGGGACATAACTTTCTGCTTTTTCATAGTGATTAACTTTCTGTAATATGGTTTTTGTTTTAGCTACCGTGGGACTGTGCTTCCTCTTGCTTCTTCTGTCTGCCCTCTGATGGATGAGGCTAAGAGACGTGTGTAAGCTTCCTGGATAGGAGGGACTGGCAGTGGGAAAAACTGGGTCTTGCTCTGCTGAGCAGGACCTCGCTCAGTAAAGCTTTAATCCAAATATCTGCTGATGGGTCGGGTTGCACTCCCTCCCTGTTAGTTGTTTGGCCTGAGGCGACTCAGCCCTGGGGTCTACCAGCTCTATGGTAGGGTTAATGGGGAAGTCCAAGAGGGTTTACACCAAGGGGGACGTTCCTGGCCTGCTGCTGCCAGTGCCCCTGGTCCCTGGGGTGAGACCCTGCTGACCCAGGCCTCTACAAGAGGCCCTCCAACACTAAGCAGGTATTTTTGGTTTAGTCTCCTGTGGGGTCACTGCTCCTTTCCTCTGGCTCTTGGTGCATGCAAGGTTTTGTTCATGCCTTCCAAGGCTGGAGTCTGTTTCTCCCAGTCCTGTGGAAATCCCATAATTAAATTCCGCTGACCTTCAAGACCAGATTCCCTAGGGATTCCCAGTCCCTTTGTCAGATCCTCAGGCTGGGAAGCCTGACATGGGATGCAGAACCTTCACAACAGTGGGAGAACTTCTTTGGTATTATTCTTCTCCAGTTTGTGTATCACCCACCTGGCAGGTATGGGATTTGATTTTATTTTGATTGTGCCCTTCCTATTACCCGCTGTGGCTTCTTCTTTGTCTTTTGATGTGGGATATCTGTTTTTGGTGGTTCCAGCATCCTCCTGTCGATGGTTGTTCAACAGCTAGTTGTAATTCTGGGGCTCTTGCAGGAGGAGATGAGTGCACATTCTTCTATTCTGCCATCTTGAACCAGAAGCCTGAATCTTAGTGTTTCTTAATGGATGTTTACCCTCACTCTAAAACAGGAGCCACATAGGTATATATTTCCCAGACAATTTGCCAATATGAATACTTGGATAAATCTTCAGCATAAAAGAGTTACAGAGGACCAATTTTAGCCCATTAAATACTGTTATAAGGACACATACAGACAAATCTCTGGCTATGCAATTCTTATAAGTCTTACATAGATCAAGGGTTGGCAAATTATGTCCTGCAGGCCAAATGTGGTCCATTACCACCTGTATTTATAAATAAAGTTTTATTGAAATGTGGCCACACATATTTATTTACATATTTATTGTCTATGGCTGCTACTGCACCACAACAGCAGAGTTAAATAGTTACAACAGAGACTGTATGGTCCACAAAAACTAAACTTTATTTGACCCTTTGCAGAAAAAAACCTGACATAGATTATAACTGAATATTTTTTCCTTTTCTCACCCAAAGGATAATCTGCCAACACAGTGAAATTCTAAATAACCAATAACATGGCTAGCTCTCTTTATCAAAGGTTTAGAAAATAATCTGCAAGGCATAAAGTGTATGTAATATAAATGTCATATATATCACCCTTCATGGAGCAAAGAAATATGAACCAAGAAATTCTTCTCTTGAAAGCATCTTGTAGAATACTTCAATACAAGCAATTCAAATAAGATCCAAGTAACAAACATCAAGTTATATTCAACATATGTGCAGTGCTGTGCAAGAAAAAGTGAAAGTGAAAGTCACTCAGTCATGTCTGACTCTGTGACTCCATGAACTACACAGTCCAGGGAATTCTCCAGGCCAGAATACTGAAATGGGTAGCTTTACCCTTCTCCAGGGGATCTTCCCAACCCAGGAATTGAACCCAGGTCTCCTGCATTGCAGGCAGATTCTTTACCAGCTGAGCCACCAGGGAAGCCCAAGTATACTGGAGTGGGTAGCCTATACCTTCTCCAGTGGATCTTCCTGACCCAGGAATCAAATCAGGGTCTCCTGCATTGCAGGCAGATTATTTACCAACTCAGCTATCAGGGAAGCCCCTGTGCAAGAAAGGCAGGGGTTAAAAATCAAAGCCCAGGAATCCCCTGGCAGTGGTTAGGACTTGGAGCTTTCACTGCTGAAGGTGCAGGTTTAATCCCTGGTTGGGGCACTAAAGATCCCCCAAACCTCGTGGCAAGGCCAAAAAAAGAAAAGAAAATCAAAGCCCATCATTCCCCAAGTTGCTATATTTCCTTATTGTTGGGCGGCCAATACCTGTAAAAGGAAATCCTTTCTTGCTGAGAACTCAATATCCATTAAAATAACACTGGAATTTAACTACTTCCTACAGTCAGAAAATCCACAAGATTAAAAAGGATCTTGCAGCTCTATCTGACTCATAAGACTCCTCCACAAGCTCATCAACAAGGAGTCATCCATCAGAAAAAAAAAAGAGTCAACCAGTCTCTACACTATTTTCAATTTTTGACAGCTAACATTTATTCAGTGCTAACTCTGCCTGTTACTGTTCTATACATTGTATACATATACACTATGTCAGTTAATTCTTAAAAGCACAATATAAGAAAGATACTATTAAGATCTCATTTTATAAATGAGGAAACTAAGGCACAAAGAAGTTAAGTAATATGCCCAAGGTCACACAAATGGTAAATGAAAGATCACTACAGATCTCTCATATAAATATGAGATAACACTGAAAACAATTAATTTTTTTGGCCAATAAATCCAATTTAAATGAGACATTAAAATTCCTGAAAAATACACCACTTTTCAAAACTGATTCAAAAAGAAATAGAGTAACTGAAGTAATTGTTATAAGTAATTCTACTTACTAAAAATAATTCAGAATTTAAAACTTTCATATAAAGAGAACTCCAGCTTCCAATAGTGTCACTGTAGATTTTATTACACATTTAAGGAAGAAACAGTAGCAATTACCACACAAACTATTTTAAAAAACAGAAAAAAAGAACACAACCAAGCTCATTTTAGGAGTGCAGTATTTCTCTAATATCAAAACCAAATATGAAATAAGAAAATATTAGGAATACAGCAAAATAACTCCTTTCACCAAAACATGAAATAACTTAGGGATATATTTAACAAAAGACATTTAAATATACCTGTACATTGAACTTAAAAAAAAAGCTCATTGAGATAAATATGACCTAAATAGAAAAGAAAAATCACACTTATAAGTTTATATTATTAAGATAGTAATTTTCTCCAGAATGATCTATGTGTTCAATGCAGTCCCAATAAGTATCAGTTACTATTCAAGCAAGCATGATTAGAGAAATTGATAAGCTAATTCTAAATTGTATATGGAAAGGGTGCAGAGCAAAGAAAACAATTCTGAAATAAAGAAAAAAGATGGAAGACTTACAGTATTTGATTAGAAGAACTTTAAATTAAAAATTACTATATACTAGCATAGATCAAAGGAACAGAATAGAGTCTAGAAATAGACCCAAACATATTTGCTCAATTAATTTTAAATTAAAGTGCCAAGATAACTGAATAGGGAAAAAGATTATCTTTCAACAGTGTTAGAATAACTGGATATCCATACTCCAAAAAAAATCAACCTTGACCCTTAATGCATGCTATCATTAAAATTAACTCAAAATACAAACACAGGCAAATGCTGAAGTTATAAAATCTCTAGAAGAAAACGATGGAGAATATTTTTTACAATCTTGGCATAGGCAAACATTTCTTCAACAGAAAGCAAAACCCACAAACTATAAAGGAAAAAACAGAAATACAGAACCTACCCCAAATTTAAAATTTTTGCTCTTAAAAAAAATACCATTAAAAATTAAATGGAGGAAATATTTACAATACATGTTACAGGACTTAAAGGAATATAAAAAGAACTCTTACAACTTACTATTAAGACACACAAAATGGGCAAAAGTTTAAACACCAAACAAAAAGAAACTCCACAAGAGACAAAGAAATAGTCAACAGTGTCTGGATTGAAATCTGCCCTGCCAAAATGCATATATTAAAGCTCTAATCCTCAGTATACTGGTTTTTGTTTTGTTTTAATTGGAGTGTAGGTGATTGACAATGTTGTTCAGTTTCAGGTGTACGGCTAAATGATTCAGCTAGACATGTACCTACATTGTTTTTAAGATTCTTTTCTCATATAGGTTATCACAGAATTTGAGTATAGTTCTCTGTGTGATACAGCAGGCCCTTGTTATGTGTAGTAGCATGTGTATGTTAATTCTAAGAGGCTGATTTACTATCCTACTCCCCCAAGGTTTTACCTTTGGTAACCATAACTTTGTTCTCAAAACCTTAAGTCTGTTTCTGTTTAGTAATAAGTTCATTTGTATCTTTAAAAAAAATTTTTGATTCAACATATTAAAATATGTAAATCTCTAGCTCCAAGCATGTTGTTTCAAACAGCATTATTTTATCCTTTTTTTGTGACTGAGTAATATTCCATTGTAAACATACCACATCTTCTTTATCCATTCATCTGTCAATCGACATTTAGGTTGCTCCCACATCTTGGCTATTGTAAATAGTGCTGCAATGAACACTGGGGTACATGTATCATTTCAAATTATGATTTTATTCAGACATGTGCCCAGGAGTGGGATTGTTGTATCATATAGTAGTTCTATTACTAGTTGTTTTTTTAAGGAACCTCCCATACTGTTCTCCATAGTGGTTGTACCAATGTACAGTCCTACCCACAGTGTAGGAGGATTCTCTTTTCTCCACACCCTCTTCAGTATTTATTATTTGTAGACCTTTTGATGATGGCCACTGTGACTGGTGTGAGGTGATATCTCATTTGTAGTTTGGATTTGCATTTTTCTGATAATTAGTGATGTTAAGCATCTTTCCCTGTGCTTTTTCACAATCTGTGTATCCTTTGGGGAGAAATGTTGCTGGCACAGGTGATTCTCAGGTCTGTGCCCCACCTACCTGGGGCCATCTATGTATCTTCTTTCAGTCTGTATGTGTCCCTAGATCTGAAGCAGATCTCTTATAGATAGCATTTATAAGGGTCTTACTTTTGTATCAATTCAGCCTGTCTTTTGGTTGGAGCATTTAATCCATTTACATGTAAGGTAATTATCAATATGTATTAATATGTTCTTATTGCCATTTTGTTAATTGTTTTAGATTAGTTTTTGTAGGTCTTTTTTCTTTCCTTCCTCTTTTGTTCTCTTGTGATCTGATGACTAACTTTAGTGTTGTTTAGATTCCTTTTTCTTTTTTGTATATCTCTTGTAAATTTTCAGTTTTTTATTCCCATGAGATTTTGATACAGCAGTCTATACACATACAAGATTGTTTTATGTTGTTGGTCTTTTAATTTCAAAATGCGTTTCCAATATCCTCCATTTGTACTGTCCTCACAATTGCTGGTTATGATATCATATTTGTGTGTGGATGATTTCCTATCTTTACTGCAGTTTGCCTTTACTGGTGAGCTTTCCCATTCATAATTTTGTTTCTAGTTGTTGCCTTTTATTTTTCACCTAGAGAAGTTCCTTTAGCATTTGTTGTAAAGCTGGTTTGGTGGTGCTGACTTCTCTTAAATTTTGCTTGTCTGTAAAACTTCTGATCTCTCCATCAAATCTGAATGACAGCCTTGCTGGGTAGAGTATTCTTGGTTGTAGGTTTTTCCCTTTCATCAATGTAAATATACCATGGCATTCCCTTCTGGCCTGTAGAGTTTCTGCTGAAAAATCAGCTGACAACCTTATGAGGATTCCCTTGTTGCTTTTCCCTTGTTTCTTCTAGTATTTTCACTTTGGCTTTAATTTATGTCAGTTTGATTAACAGGTGTCTTGGCATGTTCCTCCTTGGTATAAGCTGCCTGGGACTCTCTGTGCTTCCTGGATTTGAGTGGCTGTTTCCTTCCCATGTTAGGGAAGTTTTCAGCTATTATCTTTTCAAATATTTTCTCAAGCCCTTTCTCTCTTCTCCTTCTGGGACCCTTATGATGCAAATATTCATGCTTTTAATGTTGGCCCAGTGGTCTCTGAGACTGTCCTTCCTTTCATTCTTTTTTCCTTTGCTCTGTTCCACAGGAGTGATTTCCAACACTCCATCTTCCAGCTCACTAAATTCATTTTTCCACCTCAATTATTGTGCTACTGATTTCTTCTCTTGTATTTTTCATTCTAGTTATTCTATTTTTCATCTCTGTTCTTTAATCTTCTTGCTCTTTGTTAAATATCTTTTTGTATCTTCTTAATCTGTGCCTCCATTCTTTTTCCAAATTCTGGGATCATCTTTACTATCATTACACTAAATTCTTTTTCAGGTAGGTTGCCTAAATCCATCTAGATATCTTACGGGTTTTTATCTTGGTCCTTCATCTGGAACATATTTCTCTGCTGTCTCCTTTTTGTTTAACTTTCTGTGTTTGTAGTCTCCTTTCTGCTGGCTGCAGGATTTTAGCTCCTCTTACTTCTGGTGCCTGCCCACTGGTGAGAAGAGTTGGGTGTGTCTCTGGTGAGCAAAGCCATGTCAAACAGTGTGTTTAGAGGGAGCTGTGAGCTCAGTACAGCTTTAGACAACCTGTCTGCTGATGGGTAGCAATGTGTTCCTATCCTGCTGGCTGTCTGGCCTGAGGCATTCCAGCACTGGAGCCTGTAGGTTGTTGGACAGGGCCAAGTCTTGATGTCAAAATGGTGACCTCTGTGAGAGCTCATGCCAATCAATACTCTCTCGGGCCACTGCCTCCAGTGTCCTTGCCTCCAGCTCAGTGATCCACGGCCAACCCTCACCTCCCCAGGAGACTCTCCAAGACTCACAGGTAGGTCTAGCCCAACCTCTTCTGCTTTGTGTTGGATCCCAGTGTATGTGAGCCCTCTAAGAGTGGAGCTCTTGCACTCAAGCCTGCTGGTCTTCAAAGTCAAGTGCTCTGGGGAGGTTCCACCTCCTGATGCCAGATCCTCAGCCTCAGGAGCCTAAGATGGGGCTTAGAACTTTCACTCTTGCAAGACAACCTCTGCAATATAATTATTTTGCAGTTTGTGGGTCTCCCACTCGTGATGTCACTAAAGCATCTCTCTTATTGTCTCTTTTGGCTTCTTCTATGTCTTTGAATGTAAAATATCTTTTTTGGTAGTTTCCAGTCTTCTTTGTCAATGGTTGTTCAGCAGTTTGTTGTGCTTTTGGTGTTTTCATGAGAGTTCAGTTAAGTTCAGTCGCTCAGTTGTGTCCGACTCTTTGCGACCCCATGAATAGCAGCACGCCAGGCCTCCCTGTCCATCACCAACTCCCGGAGTTCACTCAAACTCATGTCCATCGAGTCAGTGATGCCATCCAGCCATCTCATCCTCTGTCCTCCCCTTCTCCTCCTGCCCCCAATCCCTCCCAGCACCAGAGTCTTTTCCAATGAGTCAACTCTTCGCATGAGGTGGCCAAAGTACTGGAGTTTCAGCTTTATCATCAGTCCTTCCAAAGAAATCCCAGGGCTGATCTCCTTCAGAATGGACTGGATGGATCTCCTTGCAGTCCAAGGGACTCTCAAGAGTCTTCTCCAACACCACAGTCCAAAAGCATCAATTCTTCAGCGCTCAGCTTTCTTCGCAGTCCAACTCTCACATCCATACATGACCACTGGGAAAACCATAGCCTTGACTAGACGGACCTTTGTTGGCAAAGTAATGTCTCTGCTTTTCAATATGCTATCTAGGTTGGTCATCACTTTTCTTCCAAGGAGTAAGCGTCTTTTAATTTCATGGCTGCAGTCACCATCTGCAGTGATTTTGGAGCCCAGAAAAATAAAGTCTGACACTGTTTCCACTGTTGCCCCATCTATTTCCCATGAAGTGATGGGACCAGAGGCCATGATCTTCATTTTCTGAATGTTGAGTTTTCACTCTCCTCTTTCACCTTCATCAAGAGGCTTCAGCCCCTAGCCATCTCCTGTATCAACAGAGGAGCATATTAGGCTGCGGAACACAGGGCAGTGATGCTGACCTTCTGTGCAGGTTACTCTCCATTTTGCCTTCTACAAACCAGTTGCTGTGCTCTCCTCCTAGGCTTTGAATGTCCCTCTCCATCCAGTCTGATCCCCCGCCAGTGAAGGCTCTCCCCAGCGTATGGGACTCTTTCCTCATTCATAGTTCCCTCCCTGGGGCGCAAGCCTGTCCTGATTCCTTTCCTTTTCTTTTTCCTTTGTCCTACCTGGTCATGTGGAGGTTTTCTTGTCCTTTTGGATGTCTGAGGTCTTCTGCTGGCATTCACTAGATGTTCTGTGTAAATCATTCCACTTACTGATATGTTAATGTTTTTGTGAGAGTAGGTGAGCTCCCCTACTACTCCTCCACAATCTTGACCCCCCTGGCCTGATGTTGTATTTTGAGATAGGACTTTTAAGTCACTCAATCTGTGCTATTTTGTTATTACAGCCCCAGTAGACTAGTAGAATAAACTTATGAAAAGATGCTAAATATCATTAGATCTCAGGAAAATGGAAATTAAAACAATGACATACTGCTGTTACTTAGCCAGTCATGTCTGACTCTCTGTGATCCTATGGAGCCCGCCAGGCTCCTCTGCCCATGGAATTTTCCAGGTAAGAACACTGAAGCAGAGTGCCATTTCTTACTCCAGGGGATCTTCCCGACCCAGGGACTGAACCTGCATTTCCTGCACTTGCAGACAGATTCTTTACTAGTGCCCCCTGGGAAGCCCAATGACATACTACACGTAACAGAATGATTTAAAATGAGAAAGACTGAGAATCTGGCAAGGATATGGTATACTTGGAACTGTCAGATATTAGAGGCAGGAATATAAAATGGCAGAAGCACTTTATACGAAATTGCCAATTTTTTTTTTTAAACCTAAAAACCTACCATACAACCCAGCAATTCAGTTCCTAGGCATATACCCAGGAGAAATGAAAGCAAGTATCAACAAAAAGACTTGTACGTAAGTGGTCACAGAATTTAACTCATATCTCCAAACTGGAAACAACCTAATTATCCATCAACTAGTGAATGGATCCATAATTTGTGATACTGAGCAATAAAAAGGAACAATCTTAATATAAGAAATATTAGCAATTTTTAAAAACAAAAGTAGCCTGGGACTACCCTGGTGGTACAGTGGATAAGAATCTCCCTGCCAATGCAGGGGACACAGGTTTGATCCCTAATCCGGGAGGATTCCACTTGCAGAGAAGTAACTAAGCCCATGTGCCACAACTACTGAGCCTGAGCTCTAGGGCCCATGAGCCACAACCACTGAGCCCGCTCGCCCTAAAGCCCATGCTCTGCAAAAAGAGAAGCCGTCGCAATGAGAAGCCCACGCACTGCAGCAGACAGTAGCCCCTGCTTGCCACAACTAGAGAAAGCTCGTGCACAGCAACAAAGACAGAACACAACCAAAAATAAAAATATATTTTTTAAAAAGTAGCCTGATGCTAAGGAATATACATTTAGTGATTCTATCTGAAATTCTAGAAAAGGCAAATCTTATCTATAGGAACAGAAAGCAGACCGATGGCTTCCTTGGAGCTGGGGTTAGGTCGGGGGTAGGAAGCAGGGGTTAAATGCAAAGGAGCTCAAGGGAGCTTTTTGGAGTGAAGAAAGAGTTCTCTCTTTTGACTACGGTGCAGGTTTTACAGGTACATATCTTGTCACACCTCATCAAACTTAAAATAGGTGTATTTTATTGTATGTAAATTATAGCTCAATGAAGTTGATTTTAAAACATCAGACAGGCTCTCTGCAGCATTTAAACTACAGAAGAGGGAATGGAATGTCTTTAGTTAGCAAAAGGATACCAGAACAGGCACTCAGAGAGAAGTACCGAGAGGGAATAGCCAGCCACTAAGTGGCTTCAGATTTTCTGGCACTCCAGTTCTATACCACACAGAGCACAACAATAAATCTTTCTTTTTTTTTTTTAAAGATGGTGCCTTGAGAGAACCTTTGTTTCTTCCAACTAAAGGAAACTAACAAACCTGAATTTCTATTTTGATTCCTTCAATAGTACCTGGCACATAATAAAAGTGTTGAAGGCATGAATGAGAACTGATGACAGTTATCAATCATATGCTTGTTGGCGTGAATTAATTTTTTACATTAAAAAGCAGTTCTTTGGTTTAAAAAAAAACTTTAAAAATAAATTTACTTTTAATTTTCAATGAAGGCAAATACCCTTTTACAAAATATGTGGTAACACACAGTAAAAAACAATCTAAAAAATAAATTAGTATGGCAACACAAATATCAGAGTACCAGATGAGATAAGCCCTTTATTTGAAAAAAGCTTTACAATAAAAGAAACCAGTCACAATAAAAGAAACCAGCTTTGCTAATGGATACATAAATTCTTTTTGTCTGATTTTTTGATAGAACACAGTGAAAATGACTTAGAGAAAATAACGCCACAGATATAGCTAAAATGTGAATGAGGCTGGAGGCAGCAGAGGACCACACACCATGAAATGTAAACAGAGGGGAAAAAGCTAGATGCCAGACAGGAAGAGAAGAGCCAGAAGAGCAGTCTTTACAAATAGAGGTAAATGTGACCAAGACTGAAATAAGAAATCTGAGAGTTCTTAAAGGAAAAAAAACACGAGTATCCTAATTATTCCTTAGCATGCATAAGAATTCTACAGAATAAGTAAATTTAATTTTTATTTCTCAAGGTTCATTTTTAAACTCTTTTCAACCTTATGGAATCTTGCTTTTGCTAATTAGTGATTTATGTCAGGGCAAGCCACTTCCGTCCAAAAGAAAGAAATTTTTTTCTCAAATAATTGGATTAGATCTACCACCACTAATTAAAACAGGGAATGTATCATCTCTACATTCTTAGACAAACAACAACTATGTTTGACTGGCATGGTAAAATGAGCTTAATGGAGTCAGAAGATAAGAGGAGCTTTTAGAGGAGAGAATATACTTATACAATACACACAAAACTGTTTTATAATTATACACTTCAAGAAAGTATCACTCAAGGCTTAGTAGTGGTCATACAGGCTTATTTTGATTTGGGCATTTATTCACAAAGAACTCTCTTATTGTATTATGGGATGTAGCAAACTTTAAAAAATAATTTACTTAAGTAAAGAACAAATATATTTATGGTTATAACACACACATGTCTAGCCAATTCCTTCTTACAATATTTGGATGAAGAAAGCTATGTAATCTTCAACTTACTGGGGAAGTATTTACTAGGTACTTCTTACTAATACCACTAGGCATTACATTCAACAATGGCTAGGAACCAAAAATAATGTAAAACTTTTGGTTTACAATTTCAACATCTAACTGCATTCATGAACCTGGACATTAATAATAAAAGCAGTACCACTCCAAATATGCAAAAACTCACAACAGGAAACAAAGTGACAAGATAAATATTTTTTAAATTTCTAACTTGTGATCCAATACAAGAATGTATTCAAATTCAAAGGCAGATGATACATTTATTCATTCAATAATTTATCACCTCCAAAATGCTATGTATATGTTTGCGTGGTCCTCTCTCCATTTGACCCACCCTGCCCTTCCCCACTGTGTGCACAAGTCTGCTCTCTCTGTATTAGACAGCCAGTGGGAATTTGCTGTGTGACACCAGGAGCTCAACCCAGTGCTCCGTGACAACCCAGGGGGTGGGGTGGGGGAGGAAACAGGAGGGAGGTTCACGACGGAGGTGACATATGTATACCTGTGGCTGATTCATGTTGATGTATGGCAAAAAAAGCATTATGTCAGAGCTTATAATAGATAAAAAGTAATACAAAAATAACTCCTTAGTTACAAAACAGAGACTCACAGACAGAGAATGAACTTATGGTCCCCCGGAGGGGAAGAATGGGGGGAAGGGACGTTAGGAAGTTTGGGGTGCACATGTACACACTGCTACATTTTAAATGGATAACCAACAAGGACCTACTGTATAGGGAACAGGGAACTCTGCTCATGTTATGTGGCAGACTGGACGTGAGGGGAATTTGGGGGAGAATGGATACATAAATATGTATGGTTGAGTCCCTTCACTGTTCACCAGAAACTACCACAACATTGTTAATCGGCTATACCCCAAAACAAAACAGAAAGTTAAAAAGAGGGGGAACCACCTAAAAAATAACTCCTATCCTGAAGAGTCTTAAAATTATATGAGAAGTGAAGACATATGCATAATACAAGGCAGCCACAAAATATATACATAACACATGGCAGTATATGATAAAGTGATGTCAATTAAACAAGGATTCAGAGAAGAAAAGAATTTCCAGCATGTGATCAGAGAATACTTCATGTAGGAAATACTTTGAGTTGGATAACAAAAGGAGGTGAGTGAAAATCGCTCAGTCATTTCCAACTGTTTGTGACCTCATGGACCATGCTTCTCTGTCCATGGAATTCTCCAGGCAAGAATACTAGAGTGGGTTGCCACTTCCTTCTACAGGGGAACTTCCCGACCCAGGGATTGAACACGGGTCTCCTGCACTGCAGGCAGATTCTTTACCATCTGAGCCACCAAAGGTAGGGGGGGGGAATGTGATGAGATCCCACATTGAGGAGATAATTATTTAAAAAAAAAAAAAAGTGAGAAATAGAACAGAAATGTTCTCAAAAGTTCTTGTGAACACATATTCCTAGGGGCTTGGAGCACAATCCAAAGCCCAATATTTCTTTGAATTCTACTGTGTATTTTAAAAATACTATAAAATTTATGTTCTATACTATTAAATATCTGTGCTTGCTTTAGCATAAAAATAACATTTTTATTCTCAATATTTTCCAGCAAAACTAATACACCAAGAAGATGGGCCATGCTTATCCTGAATGTGCTCCCCAAAGATGCCAGTCAGAGGCTGATAGTGTGGAAGAAAGAATAGCACAGGCGAAGGAGACATGGTTCAGAGAGCAGAAGGTATTTAACCAGCCAGGCCAGAACAGTTCAAATGTTATTCAGAGGAGAGGAGGGAATGACAAAAGATGTATTTTTGAACTGAGGAATGACATTTGGCTTTTTGGCAAGATTTCTCTGGCAAGGATACAGAGGATGAAGTCAAATCTTGGGTGGCTTTTAAGCATCAAGATACTGATTTATCTGCTGGATAACTGAACAAAGAGGCACAAATCCCTGCCCTTATGGGGCTTACATTCCAGTATGGGAAATAAACAATGAAGTGAAGTGAAAGTCTCTTAGTCATATCCAAATGTGAGACACCATGGACTGTAGCCCACAGGATCCTCTGTCCATGGAATATTCAGGCAAGAATACTGGAGTGGGTAGCCGTTCCCTTTTCCAGGGGATATTCCTGACCCAGGGATCCAACATAAGAGAATTCCAATCACGTTTTGGTGACTGAGAAGTTACACTAAGATCAGAAATCAAGGAGTCAGGACGATGGTTCTGTCAGAGGAGAATGGATAAAAATGGGTTGTTTTAGATTTGCAGGCCCAGAGGTGCCTACCTACTGAAGAGATGAAAATCCAAGGCTCTAGGAGGTCAGGTCTAGAGATAGTAGACTTCATGACTACCTGCAACCACATCCAGATGGACGCCACATGAGGGAAAAGGGAGAGAGCAGACAGCAAAGGACAAAAGATCTGACAGACGTCCCTGGTGGGGAGAGGTTGGGGTGGGGCAGAGAGGGGGCAGAAACTAGGTCAGAAAAGGAAGAATCTAAGAGAAAACGAGAAACACGTAGGTAATCACTAGGAGTAACAGGATGAAGACTACAGATGAGAGTATGTGTGTGCCCTTTTTTCTCCTTACCTGTTCATTCTTCTTCTGAACCCATTCCTTGTGCTTCTCTTCAGCAATTATCTTTCTCTTTTCACGGTCTTCCACTTCTTTCTTTTTTTCTAGCTGTTGATTTAATTCCTATAGATTTTATTCAAACAAAAGGCAACATTTAATAGAAGTATTCAACCTTGCATATTAAAAATAAAAGTCTGAGGTTAACCGAATTAAACAAGAATATAGTTTCCTTTATAGAAATACGCCATTAGTGACAATAACTTACTTAAGTAACTAGTTTATGATGAAAGGAAAGCACTGGTAAAAAGTATAAGTCATTTTTTAGAAATGCAAATAATTGCTTGGCAGCAAAACACTAGTTTCTTAGACTAAACTTCAGCTAAATTACCCTCATTGAAATCAACTTTCCCACACATAAATTTTGGCATCACTGTATGCTACTGGCAGAAGCTCAAGAGAATTGCAACTTTTTTACAGTTATAAAAAGCTTCTAGATTCTTGATGAAGATAAAGGATAGGAATTAAATAATCCCTAAATTAAACTTTTAATTCAGAGTTATGCCAAAGAAGAAATGTAAAGAAGCCATTCAATTTTTTAAAGGGAGTAAAAAAAAAAAAAAAAGGATCCAGATTTTCGTTCACTGATTTTATAGCTGTTGGAGTGTAAAACAAAACCACATTCATATCCTAGATTATTTAACTGCCTTGCTGTCACTCGAATCTACACGTTTGGGCATTTCCTTGGGAGAAAGAATGTGGGAAGTATGGCCAAATAAAACTACAAGCTGAATGCCACCACTCTGTCACTCACCAGTTAGATTACTGCATTAGTGGAGAATGCTGTTCAAACTAGACTCCTAGGACTCTACCACCATAATTACCGGTTATTTTTCTTCTCTCTCCTTAGATACCAGCAATCAGATACTTTTACATGTCTTCCACTGGACCTCGCTCCCCATTCCCATGCCTCCCTTTCCCAAGGACCTACCTACCTCAGCAATGGGTGGCAGTGGGAAGGACAATTTTTCAATTGTCAGATAATTCCAGTGTGTTAAATGAAATGAAGATAAAACTTGACACCAAGAACATATCTTACGCCTTTTAGAACAACTGGTCTCAGGATACCTGTCTTCCATGATCTCTCATCCCCAAATCCTTCAGCATAGGTAACAACTGTTCTCACTCATTCAGTCTTCCAACTTTTCAACACTGTACTCCCCTACCCCCCAAGTAAAATATCCATCTTGCTTTTTAAAGGATTCTCCATTACCTCTGAAGCTGCTATCCCTTGATTATTCACTTATTTTTTTAATGGAGCACCTACTATAAAGATAGCAGGGATGAAATTCCAGAAGTCTCTGACCTAATCTGATTCTGTATACACAAAAGAATTAAGTGCTGTGTTGTGAGGTACTGTGTAGAATAAGAGCTCAGAAAAGGAAAAGGAAGATGAGAGGAGAGAGTAAGGTCCAAAGTAGTAAAAGAAAAAAAAAAAAAAGCACCATGAGAGGAACAATGAGGAAACAGCTTGACTACAAGGGGGAGGAGTGAAGACTAGAAAATCAGAGTGTGGTATTAATACTAACTAGACAGGAAAAGGTCTTTTGAGACAGGCAGAGTAAAGTAAACACTGTGGAGTAGGAATACTTGGCAAAGGGAATGATTCAGAACTCTCAATGGTAAAGGCTGAAAACTGCATTTGAAGGGATCAGAACTATTCTGAGGGAGACAGACGAGGAGGTTGCCACAGTATATGAGTTGGAAGGAGATATATATGAGTCTGGACTTGGGTCAGGAAATAAGGGAGGGATCTACTTCTATGTATATGTATACACATATATAGAAGTATATCCCATCCCATATATGTATACATATACATGGAAGTATATCCCTCCCTTATTTCCTGACCCAAGTCCAGACTCATATATGTATATACATATACATAGAAGTATATATACATATGTATATACATATACATATATGTATATGTATGACAGGCCAGATATAGATTTGACAACCACATTTTCCAAAAAAGTCTTAAATTTTATCGTCAAGAAAAGTAATGATTTAAATATACAACTAAAAATAGGATTGATTACTTTTATGAACCTTTTCAGATTCTTCATATAATTAAGCTTAAAAGTAAGGAAACAAAAATCAGACTTTGTATTCTGATTTTACGGTTCAAAAATTCTAATGTTGATATAAGAGTTAAAGATGAAGGAAGGGTCAAAAGTCTCTAGAAAATGCTGCCGTTGACCCAATCAGTCTCTAATCTCAGGGTGTCTGTACAAAATTTGCCACCTCAGAATACACATCACATTCTGAGAAACAACCCTCCTTCCAAGGCTGGCCCCTCTCAGAACTTCCCACCCTAAATGCCTCCATCTGTTTACCACCAAAGCAAGTTTCTACCAGACACTGCTGGAGCCTTCTCTCATAAGGCCCTGCGTCGTCTTCTGGTACACCACTGAATTTCAACAGAATTATACATCTTCCCACAGAGTAAACACTTGATTACTGGAAACCCAAATCCAAAGAGGATCCTAAACATGGATTTTTTATTTCAATAACTTTTGCCGACTAAGGTAACAATCAGAAAAACTGAGTTTCTGAGTCTCACCAACTCTATATCCTGCTCTTTTCCTTCATTAAGCACGGATGAATAAAAAGGGCAAAAGCAAGATGGTGGGGAAAAAAACAAACCTGGATTACTCACAAATTAGATAACTTTTATAGTTTAGAATAGACTGTACTAAAATGTTAAAGCAAATGTCAAAAACAAAAATTATCCAAAGGCCATAAAGAATTTAGGTCAGTCTGCTAAAGAATTGTTTTTAAATAATAAAAATTTAAGTAAAACTTATATGCCTTACAAAAACAACATACTAGTTTTTCACAATACTAATGTTAAATATTTACTATTTTTATTACTTCAACAGTTACAAATATAAAAAAACTGTAAACATAATTTTGATGTGTTAACTCAATCTTACAGGGACATGTGAAACAAATCAAAATGTTGCTAAAATCAAATTATGAAAGGTGATGAACTTTTTAATGATTTAACTACCTTTAAATTTTAAGATTTCAAGGAAGAATATATGAAAGCCAGTGTACACTTAAAATTAAATACTGAGTCTGACCCATTTATTTCTAAAATGCACCTTGGTATTGTGGAAAAAACACTTATTAAGTTGGAAGTCAAAAGAACCAGGATCCAGTCCCAGCTTTGTCACTAACTGAAACATTGGCAAAGCTACTCTCTGGCCTTCATCTTTTATTAGGGATCTGAGATGAATTGTTCCTTGTGGTTAAAAATCTGAGATTTTAATGATATGATTTATAAATAAATCAGAGAATACAGTAAATAAGAACAGAAAAGTAAGGAAAGCATGACTTAGAAAATTAAAACAAAAGAAAAGGCATGAAAAAAAATGTGAATACCACAATATCTCAAAGTAAGTTTATACCAAAGTGAGTAATTTATCTGTATGTTATGATGTCTCTGGGATGACTGATACAGTTAAGACTCATGCTAACATATTTTAACTGCTTCAGAATTAAGTAATGATGTAGCCATAAGAAACGTCCAGCTACTAAATATATGAAAAGGCTTTAATCTTTTAACCAATTATACTCTGCTACATGCTTATTCACTGAGGTAGGAACTTTTTTTACTCATTATTCTAAACTGTTCTCATATCTTCAGCAGTTATTATCATCTCCTTTAACACATAACAAACAACTAACTTTTACAAAGTGATTTCTATATATTAGGCCATATCCCGCTGTTCACTTAGTTCCCAAAACACTATGAAGTAAATGTCACTCTCCCCTTTCACTGATAATCCAGCAGAGAAAGGCTAAAGAGCCAAGATCTTAGTTTTGAATCCAGGATGTACGACTCAAGAATTTATGCTTTTAACCACTCTAATATTGTCTAACATCTGTCTAACATCTCTTATAGATGAAGAGACTGAGGCTCAGAGAAGTTAACTTTTCCAAGATCACAGATTTAGAACAGCAAGACTAGAATTTCAGCCTAGTTCCATGTTACTCCAAAGCTCAGAGTTTCTTATAATTTCTGTAATTTAATTACATTAATTTATGGTGTGCTGACTTAAAATGGCTTGAAGTGACCCTCCTTTTCTTAGGATAACAAGTGACTTCTAGTGAGGCTGGAGATAAAGCTAAATAACATAAACTGAGCTCCACAATACCACTGATTCACTAGATCAGTGTTTTGCAAAACTGAGATTCTACAATCAATGCATGGGTTATGACTAGCTTTAAAAAAAATTAGAGTATTTCCAAGTTCTCCACAAAATTAAGCTATTTCAGATATATACATAAGTGTGTATATATGTATGCATTTGTGTGCAATGAAGAAAAGCAGATTTCTCAGTGTGAACAAATATTTTGAAAGGTACAAAATTAAATAATTCCACTAGTCATGTATGGATGTGAGAGTTGAACCATAAAGAAGGCTGAGTGCCGAAGAACTGATGCTTTTGAACTGTGGTGCTGGAGAAGACTTTTGAGAGTCCCTTAGACAACAAGGAGATCAAATCAGTCAATTCCAAAGGAAATCAAGTCCTAAATATTCACTGGAAGGACTGATGCTGAAGCTGAAACTCCAATACTTTGGCCACCTGATGCGAAGAGCCAATTCATTGGAAAAGACCCTTATGCTGGGAAAAACTGAGGGCAAGAGAGAAGGGGGCAACAGAGGATGAGACGGTTGGATGGTATCACTGACTCAATGGACATGAGTTTGAGCAAACTCAGGGAGAGTGAGGACAGAAGAAGCCTGGCGTGCTGCAGTTCATGGGTCACAAAGAGTAGGACTTAGCAACTGAACAACAACAAACTCAACAATGGAATTAGTAACGTTAAAACTTAAGATTGAAGTAAGAAATTAAGCGTCTGGGGCCTTAACAACAGATGAATTCTGAAAATAAATGAAAAAGCATTAAGAAGGCTATGACTGAAGAGAGTGGCCAAGATGGTGGAGTAGAAAGGCCCTGGGCTCACCTTTTCTCATGAGTACGCTCAAAACCACAACTCTCTACAGAACAACTGTAGATGAAAAAGGCTGGAACCTAAAGACACAAAGAAGGAACCATAATAAGACAGGTAGGAGGTACAGACTCATATTACCCCCACGGATGGGCAACCCACAAAGTAGAGAATAAGTATACTGCAGAGGCTCTCGCACAGGAATGAGAGTTCTGAGCCCCATGTAAGCCTTACAGTCCAGCACTGGGAAGACAAGTGCCGAGAGCATTTGGCTTTCAAGGTCAGTGGGCTTACTTGCAGGAGCCCCACAGAACTGGGGGAAAAGAGATTTCATTTTTAAAGGGCACATACAAAATATCATGTACAATGGAAACAGGGCAAAAGCAGTAATCTGAAATTAGCTTGGGCCAGACCTACCTACTGGTCTCGGCGAGTCCTCTAGGCAGGCATGAGGTGACTGTGACTCACCCTAGGGACACGGACACTGGTGTCAGGCATAGCTGGGGCATTCAGCTGCATGAGCTGATGGCGGCTGCATCTTGGCTCACTATCACCAAGACCTGGACCCACCCAACAGTTTGTAGGATGCCTTAGGCCAAACAAGTAACTGAACAGAGACACAGCCTCACCCACCAACAAGCTGCTTAAAGACTTCCTGAGCTCACAGTCACCACCAGACAAGGCCCTAAACACAGATTTCCTCACCAGGGTGCCAAGAGCTGGGTCTGGGCCCTTTGCACTGGGAAGCTAACATGAGCCTCTCGACCACCCCACACACCAGGAGGGCAGACACCAGAAGCAAAAAACTATAATACCACAGCTTGCACACTGAGTCCAGCAACAGCAGGTGAGACCCTACCCTGGGACCAGCTGGGCACTGGCCCTGCCCACTAGCAGGCCAACAACCTTTGGGACACCCCAGCCCCATATCCAACTGTGTCAGGAACCAGCCTCCAACACCAATCATCTAAAATGAGCTCTGGGATCCTTGGGCCCTGAAACCAGGCTCTAGGACGCAGCTCTACCTGCAGTGGTCCTGTACTAACCCTAGGATCTGGCTTCACCTGCCAATAGGTGGGCAAGAGCCCCAGAGTCTTGAGGATACTAACTCTAGCCAAGAGTGAGCCAGCACTACCCCAGACGCCCTAGGGCTCTGCAGCAGCTGCCTCATGCCCAGCTGACACTAACGAGTAGCCAGCAGCATTCACACAAGGCAGTGCCTGGCAACCAACTAGACTAGCAGCCAACCAAGCCTACCAGACCACTCACAGCCAGCCTGCCACAACAGAAGGGCCTATGCAGGTTTATGGCTTAGGTAACAAAAGGAGAGGGCACTGCTGGAACAGGAAAGACATCCCCTACAGAAAGTAGTGACTCCAAAGTCCAGAAAGGAAACAAAGCTGCCACATACACAAAAATACAAATACCAATATAGACAATATAGACTCCTGAGACACCACAGGAGTATGTTCCAGATGAAGGAAAAAGATAAAACCCCAAAAGAAGAACTAAGTGAAGAGGAGACCAGCAATCTACCTGAGAAAAAGTTCACAGTAGGATCATAAAGATGAGGGAAAGAATTGGAAAGAAAATGGATGCACAGAGAGAAAGAGAAGTCAGAATTTTTTAACAGAGAAAATATAAAGAACAGCTGAACAGAGGTGAATACAATAATTGAAATAAAAAATACACTAGAAGAAATCAACAGTACACTAAATGATATGGAAAAATGAATTGGTGAGCTGGAAGACTGAGTAGTGAAAATTGCTGCCACTAAACGGACATCTGGGACAACATCAAGCATACAAATACTCATATTATAGGGATCAACGGAGGATAAGATAGAGAGGGCCAGAGAAAATATTTGAAGACGTAATAGCTGAAAACTTCCCTAACCTCAGAAAGAAAAATGTCACGCAAGCCCAGAAACTCCAGAGTTCTCCCATACAGGATAAACCTAGAGGAACACACCAAAACACATTGTAACCAAAATGTCAAATATTAAAGATAGAATATTAAAAGTAGCAAATAACATACAAAGGAACTCCTATAAGGCCATCAGCTGAGTTTTCAGCAGAAACTCTGCAGGCCAGAAGTGAGTGTCATGATATATTTAAAGTAATGAAAGGCGAAAACCTACAACCAAGAATGCTATACCCAGCAAAGCTCTCATTCAGATTAGATGGCAAAATCAAAAGCTCTCCAGTCAAGCAAAAGTTAAGAGAATTCAGCACTACCAAACCAGTATTACAACAAATGTTAAAGAAACGTCTCCAGGCAAAAAAGAAAAGGTCACTACTAGAATCAAGAAAATTAAAAAACGAAAAGCCTCATTGGAAAAGACAAACATACAGTAAAGATAAGAATCCATTCACAAAGTTCGTAGTGAGGTTACAAGACGGGAGTAATAAAGTCATCTGTATCCACAATAAGCAGTTAAGGGAAACAAAAAACAATTAGATGTAAAATATTATGTCAACAGCAGTAATCATGAGGGAAGAGTACAAATGCAGAGTTTTTTAAAATGCATTTGCAATTAAGAATTCAGTAACTTAAAAAAGACTGCTATATAAAAACTTCATGGTAACTGCAAACCAAAAATGCATAATAGATATATATGCAAGAAATAAGATGGAATTCAAACAAAACACTAAAACAGTCATCAAATCACAAGGGGGAAAAAGACCCACAAAAACAAAAACAATTAACAAAATGGCAATAAAAACATATATATCAATAGTTACCTTAAATGTAAGTGGATAAAATGCTTCAACCAAAAGACACACAGTGGCTCAATGGATACAAAAACAAGAAGCATACATATGATAAGACATATGACTACATAAGACTCATTTCAGAATCAGAGATGCACACAGTGAAAGTGAGGGAATGAAAAAACGTATTCCACGCAAATGGAAATCAAAAGAGAGCCAGAGCAGCACTACTCACATCAGACAAAACAGGCTTTAAAATTAAAGAGACAAAGAAGGATACTACATTATAATCAAGGGATCAATCCCAGAAGTAAGATATAACAATGGAAAATACATATGCACCCAAAATAGGTGCACCTTAACATAAGGCAACTGTTAACAGCTATAAAAGGAGAAATCACCAGTAACACAATAACAGTGGGGACTTTGAAACTCCACCTATATCACTGGACAGATCATCCAGACAGAAAATCAGTAAGGAAACACAGACCATTAAAGATACATTAGACCAGACAGCCTTAATTGATATTTATAAAACATCCCTATGAGAGCATCAGACTATACACTCTTCTCAAGGGCACATGGAATATTCTCCAGGGTAGATCACATGCTAGTCCAAAAAGCAAACCTCAGTTAATTTAAGAAAACTGAAATCATATCAAGCATTTTTTCTAGCCACAACACTAAGAGATTACAAATCAACTATAAGAAAGAAACTGTAAAAAAACACAAATATGTGAAGCATAACAACATGTTACTAAACAACTAATGAATCACTGAATAAATAAAAGAGGAAATTGGGAAAAAAAAAAACCTACAGACAAACAAAAACAAAAACATGATGATCCAAAACCTTTGAAGCTTTCTACCCTAACAAAAGCAGTTGTAAGAGGAAAGTTCATAGCAATACAACTGTACCTCAGGAAACAAGAAAAATCTCAAACAACCTAACCTTACACCTAAAGCAACTGGAGAAAGAACAAGAAACAAAACACAAAGGAAAGAAATCAAATAGATCAGAATAGAAATAAATGAAATAAACATGAAATTGATTAAAAAAAGATCAATGAAATGAAAAGTTGGTTCTTTGAAAAGATAAAATTGATTTAGCCAGACTCATCAAGAAAATCCCATGGACGGAGGAGCCTGGTGGGCTGCAGTCCATGGGGTCACTAGGAGTCGGACACGACTGAGCAACTTCCCTTTCACTTTTCACTTTCATGCATTGGAGGAGGAAATGGTAACCCACTCCAGTGTTCTTGCCTGGAGAATCCCAGGGACGGGGGAGCCTGGTGGGCTGCCGTCTATGGGGTCACACAAAGTCGGACATGATTGAAGTGACTTAGCAGCAGCAGCATCAAGAAAAATGAGAGGGATTTCCCTGGTGGCCCAGCAGCAAAGACTCCGCACTCCCAAAACAGGCAGACTTGCTGGGGGAACTAGATCCCACACGCCGAGTTTATATGCCACAACTAAAGATCCTGTATGCTGAAATAAAGACTTGGCATGCTGAACTGAACTGATGCTGAAATAAATAAATATTTTTTAAGAAGAAAAAAAGAAAAAAAAGAGGGCTGAAGTCAATAAAATTAGAAAAGAAAAAGAAGTCACAACTGACAATACAGAAATACAAAGGATCACAAGAGACTACTATAAGCAACTATATGTCAATAAAATGGACAACCTAGAGAAATGGACAAATTCTTAGGTACAATCTTGCAAGACTAACCAGAAGAAATAAAACACATGAACAGATCAATCACAAGTACTGAAATTGAAACCATGATTTAAAAACTCCCAACAAACAAAAGTCTGGACAAGATGAATTCACAGGTGAATTCTTTAGTATTAAACATTTGTGGTTGTTTAGTCACTAAGTCATGTCCACCTCTTTTGTGACCCCATGGACTGTAGTCCACCAGGCTCCTCTATCCATGGGATTTTTCAGGCAAGAAAATACTGCAGTAGGTTGCCATTTCCTTCTCCAGAGGATCTTCCCAACACAGGGGTCAAATCCAAGTCTCCTGCATTGGCAGGTGGATTCTTTACCACTGAGCAAACACGTAAAAAGAGAGTTAAACTAATCCTTCTCAAACTATTCCAAAAAAACTGAAGAGGAAGGAACACTTCCAAACTCATTCTATGAGGCCACCGAATATCAAAACTAGACAAAGATACCACCAAAAAATATATTACAAGCCAATATCATTGATGAACATAGATGCAAAATCCTCATCAAAATATAAGCAAACCAAATCCAGCAATACATTAAAAGGATCATGCACCATGATCAAATGAGATTATCCCAGAGATGCAAGAATTTTTCAATAACTGCAAATAGTGTGAAACACTACATTAACAAATTAAAAACTAACAACCATATTATCTTAATAGATGCAGAAAAATCATTTGATAAAATTCAACATTCATTTATGATTAAAAAAAAACTCTCTAAAAATGTGTTTAGAGGGAACCTAGCTCAACATACGAAAGGTCATGTATGATAAACCCACAACTAACAACATACTCAACAGTGAAAAGCTGAAAGCATTTCCTCTAAGATTAGGAACAAGATAAGAATGACCACTCTTGTCACTTTTATTCAACAGAGTTTTGGAAGTCCTAGCCATAGTAATCAGAGAAGAAAAAGAAATGAATCCAAACTAGAAAAGAAGTAGTAAAGCTGTCACTGCAGATGACACAAGACTACACATAGAAAACTCTAAAGATGCTACCAGAAAACTACTAGAGCTCAGCAAGGAAGCCAGCAAAGTTGCAGGACACAAAATTAATACACAGAAATCACTTGAATTTCTATGCACTAACAATGAATTATCAGAAAGAAAAATTCAGGAAGCAGTCCCATTTACCATACCATCAAAAAGAAATAACATACCTAGGAGTAAATTCTCCTAAAGAGGCAAAAGACCTTTGCTCTGAAAACTGTAAGAACTTGATGAAAGAAACTGAAGATGACCCAGAGAGGGGAAGATATAGCAAAAGTATGTTGTTGGATTGGAAGAATCAATATTGACCAAATGTTATACTATCCAAAGCAATCCACAGATTAAATTTAATCCCTATCAAATTATCAGTGACACTGTTCACAGAATCACATCACATAATTTTAAAATTTGCATGGAAATACAAAAGACCCCAAAGAGTCAATGAAATCTTGATAAAGAAAAATGCAGCTAGAGCACTCAGGTTCCTTAACTTCAGACTATACTACAAAGTCACAATAATAAAAACAGTATGTATACCTGTGGCGGATTCATTTTGATATTTGGCAAAACTAATACAATTATGTAAAGTTTAAAAATAAAATAAAATAAAAAAAAAAAAGGAAATGTACAGGAAAAAAATATATATATTACGTGAACAAAAACAGAACTACAGATCAATGGAACAGGACAGGAATCCAATAAACAAACCCACACACCTATGGTCAATTAATCTATGACAAAGAAAGTCTTTAATATATAATAGAGAAAAAGTATTCAGTAAGTGGTGGCAGGAAAACTTGACAGCTACATGTAAAAGAATGAAATTACAACAGTCTCTAACACCATATACAAAAATAAACTCAAAATGGATTAAAGACCTAAATATAAGACTGGATACTATAAAATTCTTAGAGGAAAAGAAAGGCGGTACACTCACTGACATAAACTGCAGCAAGATTTTTTTCAATCCACCTCCTAGAATAATGAAAATAAAAACAAAAAGAAACAAAAAGCACCTAATTAAACTTAAAAGCTTTTGCACAGCAAAGGAAATCATGAACAACAAAAAACCACACAGAATGAGAGGAAAATATTTGCCAGCAAATTGACCAACAAGAGATTAATTACCAAAATATATAAACAGCTCATCTAGTTCAATAACAAAAACTAAATAAACCAATCAAAAAATGAGTGGAAGATCTCAATAGACATATCTCCAAAAAAGACATGCTATGCTATGCTAAGTGACTTCAGTCGTGTCCGACTCTGTGTGACCCCATAGACGGCAGCTCACCAGGCTCCCCTGTCCCTGGGATTCTCCAGGCAAGAACACTGGAGCGGGTTGCCATTTCCTTCTCCAAAAAAGACATACAGAAGGCCAAAAAAGCACACGAAAAGATATTCAACATCACTAATTATTAGAGAAATGCAAAATCAAAGCTACAATGAGGTATCACCTAATACCAATTGAAATGGCCATAATCAACAGGCTGACGCATCATCAATAAATGCTGGAGAGGGTGTGGAGAAAAGGAAACCCTCCTACCCTGTTGGTGGAAATGTAAATTGGTACAACTACTATCACAAACAGTATGGAGGTTTCTTAAGAAATAAAAATATAATCATGTGACCTACCAATCCCATTGTTAGGCATATAATCAGAGAAAACCATAATTTACAAAGATACTTGCACCCCAATGTTCACTGTAGCACTATTTACACTAGCCAAGACATGGAAGCAACCTAGATGTCCACTGACAAATGCTGCTGCTGCTGCTGCTGCTGCTAAGTCGCTTCAGTCGTGTCCGACTCTGTGCGACCCCGTGGACTGCAGCCCACCAGGCTCCTCCATCCATGGGATTTTTCAGGCAAGAGTACTGGAGTGGTGGTGCCATTGCCTTTTCTGCCACTGACAAATGAATGGATAAAACAAGAGGTAGTACATATACACAATGGGATATTACTCAGCTACATAAAATAATGAAATAATGCCATTTGAAGCAACATGGATGAACCTAGAGATTATAATTCCAAGTGAAGCAAGTTAGACTGAGAAAAACAAATACATGATATCACTTATATGTGGAATCTAATAAAAAAGATGATACAAATGAACTTATTTACAAAACAGAAACAGATTCACAGTCTGTTGGAAACAAACGTATGGTTACCAAAGGGGAAAGAATAGGGGGAGGCATAAATTAGGAGACTGGGGTTAGCAGTCTCCTAATTTATATACACACTAGAATATTCAAAATAGCTACCAACAAGCACCTACTGTATAGCACAGGGAAATTTACCCAAAACTGTGTAATAATTTTTACGGGAAAGAATCAGAAAGAGAATGGATATATAGTATAACTAAACCACTTTGCTGTACACTTGAAACTAACACAACATTGTAAATCAACTATACCCCATAAAAAATAAAGATTAAATTAAAAATTAAGGATCATACACCATAAGCAAGTAATACTTTTCCCAGCTATCCAAGGACTTTTTAATATCCACAAATCAATTTGATACACCCCACTAACAAATTAAATGATAAAACCTTTATAATCATCTCAGTAGGTGAAGAAAAAGCTTCCGATTAAATAAAACATCCTTTTACCAAAAAAAAAAAAAAAAATCTCTAGAAACTGGGCATGGAGGGAACATACCTTCAACATAATAAAGGTCATGTATGACAAACCCTTTCATCAAGAGCCTCTTGATGAAAGTGAAAGGGGAGAGTGAAAAAGTTGGCTTAAAACTCAATATTCAAAAAATGAAGATGGTGGCATCTGGGCCCATCACTTCATGGCAAATAGTTGGGGAAACAATGGAAACAGTGACAGACTTTATTTTTGGGGGCTTCAAAATCACTGCAGATGGTGACGGCAGCCATGAAATTAAAAGACGCTTGCTCCCTAGAAGAAAAGCTATGACCAACCTAGATAGCATATTAAAAAGCAGAGACATTACTTTGCCAACAAAGGTCCATCTAGTCAAAGCTATGGTTTTTCCAGTAGTCATGTATGGATGTGAGAGTTGGACTATAAAGAAAGCTGAATGCCAAAGAATTGATGCTTTTGAATTGTGGTATTGGCGAAGACTCTTGAGAGTCCTTGGACTGCAAGGAGATCAAACCAGTCCATCCTAAAGAAAATCAGTCCTGAATAGTCATTGGAAGGGCTGATGCTAAAGCTGAAACTCCAATACTTTGGCCACCTGAAGCAAAGAACTGACTCACTGGAAAAGACCCTGATGCTGGGAAAGAATGAAGGTGGGAGGAGAAGGAGACGCCAGAGGATGAGATGGTTGGATGGCATCACCAACTCAATGGACATGAGTTTGAGCAAGCTCTGGGAGTTGGTGATGGACAGGGAAGCTTGGCATGCTGCAGTATGTGGGGTCACACAGAGTTGGACACAAGTGAGCAACGGAACTGAACTGAATGACAAACCCACAGTTAACATCATACAAAATGGTGAAGATCAGGAAGAAAACAAGGATGTCCATTCTCGCCATTTTCATTCAACACAGTTTGGAAGTCCTCGACACAGTAATCAGATAAGAAAATGCAAGAGAAAAAAGGGGAGGGGGATTTGAATTTGAAAGGAAGACATAAACTGTCACGGCAAATGATAAGATACTATACATAGAAAACCCTAAAGATGCTATTATACCAGAAAACTACTAGAGCTCCATGAATTCAGTAAAGCTGTGGACACAAAGTTATTATACAAAAGTCTGTTGCATTTCTATACACAAACAAGGAATTAACAGAAAGTGGAATTAAGGAAACAATCTCACTTTCCATCTCATCAGAAAGAATAAAATACCTAGGAATAAGGCTACCTAAGGAGGCAAAAGACCTGTATTCTGGAAAGTATAAGACATTGATGAAAGATACTAAAAGGACACAAACATATTGAAAGATATACTCTATTCTTTGATTGCAAGAATCAATATTGTTAAAATCACCATATCACCTTAGGGAATCTAGACATTCAATGCAATCCCTATCAAATTACCAGTGGCATTTTTTAAAGAACAATAACAAAATTAAATTTATATGAAAACACAAAAGGCCCTGAATAGCCAACACGACCTTGAGAAAAAAGAACAGAACTCGAGGAATACGCTCCCTGACTGCTGACTATACTACAAAGCCACAGCAATCACAAACAGTATCGCACTGGGACAAAAACAGACTGAGAGCAAGAGAACAGAACAGAGCTGAGGAACAAACCAAAACACCTAGTCAATTAATTCAGGACAAAAGAGGGAAGACTACGCAATGAAGAAGACATTTCTTCAATAAGCGGTGCTGGGAAAACTGGATACTATCTGTAGATACAAATAAAATGAGACCATTCTCTGACACTATATACAAAAATTAACTCAAAATGGATTAAAGACCTAAATGTAAAGCAAGATACTATAAAAACTCTTAGAGGAAAACGTAGGTAGATATAAATTGCAGCAATATTTTTTTAGATCCATCTTTTACAGTAATGGAAATACTAAGCAAAATGTAGTAATAAGCAAAAGCAATTGTTTAAACTTAAAACCTTTTGTACATCAAAGGAAATCATACACAAAATGAAAAGACAACCCACAGAATGAGAGAAAATATTTGCACCTGATACAACCAATAAGGGATTCATTTCAAAAATACATAAAAAGCTCACACAGTTTAATATAAACAAAAAGAAACAACCAAATCAAAAAATGGGCAGAAAATCTAAACAGACATTCTCCAAAGATATACAGATGGCCAGGAGATACATGAAAAGATGCTTAACATCATTAATTATAGAAAAATGAAAATTGAAACTACAATAAGGTATAACCTCACATTGATCAGAATGGCCATCATCAAAAAGTCTACAAATAATAAATGCTAGAGAAGATGTGGAGAAAAAGGAACCCTTCTCCACTGTTGGGGAAAATAGAATTGGTGTCCCCACTATGGAGAACAGTATGGAGATTCCTTAATTAAAAATCGAGTTGCCAGCAATTCTGCTCCTGTATATATATCCAGAAAAGATGAAAACTCAAATATGAAAAGATAATGCATCCCAATGTTCACAGCAGCACTATTTACAATAGCCAAGACATGGAAGCACCCTAAATTGTTCATCAACAGATGAGTGGAAAAAGAAGATGTGGTGTGTGTGTGTGTGTGTGTGTGTGTATATATATACACACCAAGGGGATATTACTCAGCCATAAAAATAAATGAAACAATGCCATTTGTAGCAACATGAACAGACCTAGAGATTATCACACTAAGTGAAGACAGACAGACTGAGAAAGACAAATATCATATGATACCACTTATATGCAGAATCTTGAAAAATGATACAAATGAATGTATCGGTCTGGTTAAAAGATTTACTCAGGTTTTCCATAAAATGTTATGGAAAAATCCAAATGAAATTTTTTGGCCAGCACAATATTTACAAAACAGAAATACACAGAAAACAAATCTATAGTTACCAAAGGGAAAAGCAGGGGGAGGGAAAGATGTGAAGATTAATATTAATAGATACATACTACTATATATAAAATACATAAACAGCAAGGATTTACTATATAACAGAGGCAATTATAGGCAATATCTTATAATAACCTAAGGGCAAAATGGTTGTCTGAGGAAGCCTTACAAATAGCTGAGTAAAGAAGAGAAGCTAAAGGCAAAAGAGAAAGGGAAAGATACACACATTTGAATGCAGAGTTCCAAAGAATAGCAAGGAGAGATAAATAAGAAAGCCTTCCTCAGCAATCAATGCAAAGAAATAGAGGAAAACAACAGAATGGGAAAGACTAGAGATCTCTTCAAGAAAATTAGAGACACCAAGGGAACATTTCATGCAAAGATGGGCACAATAAAGGACAGAAATGGTATGGACCTAACAGAAGCAGAAGATATTAAGAAGAGGTGGCAAGAATACTCAGAACTATACATAAAAGATCTTCATGACCCAGATAACCACAATGGTATCACTCACCTAGAGCCAGACATCCTGGAATGTGAAGTCAAGTGGGCCTTAGGAAAGCATCACTATGAACAAAGCTAGTATAGGTGATGGAATTCCATTTGAGCTATTTCAATTCCTAACAGATGATGCTGTGAAAGTGCTGCACTCAATATGCCAGCAAATTTGGAAAACTCAGCAGTGGCCAACTGACTGGAAAAGGTCAGTTTCCATTCCAATCCCAAAGAAAGCCAATGCCAAAGAATGCTCAAACTACCGCACAACTGCAGTCATCTCACACGCTAGTAAAGTAATGCTCAAAATTCTCCAAGACAGGCTTCAACTGTGAACTTCCAGATGTTCAAACTGGATTTTAAGGCAGAGTAACCAGAGATCAAATTGCCAACATCTGTTACATCATCAAAAAAGCAAGAGAGTTGCAGAAAAACATCTATTTCTGCTTTACTGCCTATACCAAAGTCTTGGACTGTGTGGAATACAACAAACTGTGGAAAATTCTTACAGAGATGGGAATACCAGACCACCTGATCTGCCTCTTGAGAAATCTGTATGCAGGTCAAAAAGCAACAGGTAGTACATGGAACAACAGACTGGTTCCAAATCGAGAAAGGAGTACATCAAGGCTGTATATTGTCACCCTGTTTATTTAACTTATACGCAGAGTACATCATGAGAAATGCTGGGCTGGATGAAGCACAAACTGGAATCAAGATTGCTGGGAGAAATATCAATAACCTCAGATATGCAGATGACACCATCCTTATGGCAGAAAGTGAAGAACTAAAGAGCCTCTTGAGAAAGTGAAAGAGGAGAGTGAAAAAGTTGGCTTAAAGCTCAACATTCAGAAAATTAAGATCATGGCATCCGGTCCCATCACTTCATGGCAAATAGACGGGGAAGCAATGGAAACAGTGACAGACTTTATTTTCTTGGGCTCCAAAATCATGGCAGATGGTGACTGCATCCATGAAATTAAAAGATGCTTGCTCCTTGGAAGAAAAGCTATGACCGACCTAGATAGCATATTAAAAAGCAGAGACATTACTTTGCCAACAATGGTCCATCTAGTCAAAGCTATTGTTTTTCCAGTAGTCATGTATGGATGTGAGAGTTGGACTGTAAAGAAAGCTGAGAGCTGAAGAATTGATGCTTTTGAACTGTGGTGTTGGAGAAGACTCTTGAGAGTCCCTTGGACTGCAAGGAGATCAAACCAGTCCATCCTAAAGGAAATCAATCCTGAAGATTCATTGGAAGGGCTGATGTTGAAGCTGAAACTCCAATACTTTGGCTATCTGATGCAAGGAAGTAACTCATTGGAAAAGACCCTGATGCTGGGAAAGAATGAAGGTGCGGGGAGAAGGGGATGACAGAGGATGAGATGGTTGGATGGCATCACCGATTCAATGGACATGAGTTTGAGTAAGCTCCGGGAGTTGGTGATGGACAGGGAAGCCTGGCGTGCAGTCCATGGGGTCACACAGAGTCGGACACGACTGAGCAACTGAACTGAAGTGAAAACAGAAAAGAATCTAAAAATGTGTGTGTGCGTGTAGAGAGAGGCTTCCCAGGTGGCTCAGTGGTGAAGAATCCACCTGCTAGTGGAGGAGATGCAGGAGACATGGGTTTGATCCTTGGGTCAGGAAGATATCCTGGAGGAGGAAATGGCAACTCACTCCAGTATTCTTGCTTGAAAAATCCCGTGGACAGAGGAGCCTGGCATGTTACAGCTCATGGGGTCACAGAGTCAAATAACACTGAGCAACGGAGCACACACGCAGGCATATATACATAAACTGAATCAGCTTGTTATATATCTGAAACTAACACAACATTGTAAATAAACTATATTTCAATTTAAAAGATGGAAAAAAAGACTGTGACTAGCAATGATATCAATAACAATACCAATAAAATCACTAGCTATCCTTACACTTTGTCTCATTTAATCCTCTAAAACATTGTGACCGGGTAGTATTATTTTATCTGTACTGTAGAGATGAGGAAATTGAAGTGTAAAAGTTTAAATAAGCCTATCTGACATCAAACCATAAGGTTTTTCTCAAGTCCTAGCCCTTGTAAGTAGAAACAAGTACTACAGTGTACTTTTCCAGGAATAAATTTAAATTTAGAAAACAAAGTATACTTCAATAGGGAAAAAGCTGAATGTATTGGTTTCTACAATTATCTGAATCATGTCAAGAACCTGGCTAGAAAGCCATCACAGAAAGAACAACTAGTTTCAAAACTGAAATGGAAAATGTACTCCGAAAAGATCATGGAGGGCAAAGCTTTAATTCAAGGATTTTTACAGCAATAGGGATACTGATAGATTAGTAGTTGTTTTTATTGCTGTGTTTTTATTTTGCGACCCCATGGGCTGTAGCCCACCAGGTTCTTTTGTCCATGGGATTTCCCAGGCAATAATACTGGAGTAGGTATTTTCATTTCCTTCTCTAGGGGATCTTCCCAACCTAGGAATCGAACCCATATCTCCTGCATTGGCAGGTGGATGAGCCAGCAGGGAGCCCCTAAGAGATGAAAATAAACTTAAACACACAACAATATTGAACTGGTTAATTATGTTCTATTATATATATGATACATTTAAAATATATTTTAATAATCAGCCATTTTAAAAGGATATGAAAATATTTAATGATATAGAAACATTAATAATGTAATAAGCAGAAAAAAACAGGTTACAAAAGAGTGATCATATTTATTAAAAACAAGATATATCCCTCACCACACACATCTACCTGGTTTCTGTGTTTGGACAGAGAGAATTCAGATAACCTAGATACTGGAAAATCCTATGGATGGAGGAGCCTGGTGGGCTACAGTCCATGGGGTCGCTAAGAGTCGGAAACAACTGAGCAACTTCACTTTCACTTTTCACTTTCATGCATTGGTGAAGGAAATGGCAACCCACTCCAGTGTTCTTGCCTGGAGAATCCCAGGGATGGGTCAGCCTGGTGGGCTGCTGTCCATGGGGTCGCAGAGTTGGACACGACTGAAGCGACTTAGCAGCAGCAGCAGCAGATACTGGAGGATTTCAAACTACCCAAATCTATTTGGCTGCTAGGTTCTAAACAGCAAACAGTAAGAGTTGAAAGAATGACGGATTCATGTGAAAATGTATTTTTTTGAGTTTGGAGAGGGAGAGTTCAGAGAGAATTAAAAATACAAAAATGCCCAGAAGCGAGGCAGGGAGGTAAAGAGAAACTAAGAAAACCCAAAAGCCCCTCAGATTCCCTTCTCCCAGCATAAACTCACTCTGGGGCACAAGCTCTGAATCATACAGGGTAGACTTCCTGCCTCTACTTCAGTTTTTATTTCTCTCCTCTCTTAAAAATTTTACCAAATATATGAGGTTGACTGTACCTTAGTTAAACATACATATGGTGACACTCTGTATGAATATACATTTGCACATATGTTTTTAAAAAATTTACAGAGAAGAAAATCTGGAAGGCTACATGCCATACTACTAAAAATAGTTTTTAGGGAACGAGGTTGGAGATTTTAATTTCCCTAATTATGCTTAGCTGTATTTTCCAAATGTTCTTATAATCTGGAACACGTATCATTTCTCTAGTAAGCTATAAATACGGATATAGCAAACTGATATGCTAAATGATATGCTGAATATCTACTGATCAGTATCTACTGATACTGATATGCTAAAACTTTGTTGTGAGGGATAATAACATCCTGATAATAACATTCTGATTTTGACAGCAGCTCAACTTTGTGAATTTGTGGATTAAATAGAAAAAAGACTGTCTAGTTTTACCTCTAGAGCCTTCTGTTGCAGACGGTCACGTTCTACTTTTTCTTTGCCAACAAACCACACTTCCCACGGTGTCAGGCTGCTTTCTGGTAAGCGCACCTGCTTCTGTTCTTCTTGGTTATCTTCGGATCCAACCGTGCTGTTACAAAAGAGAGGATACTACAGACCTTGCACTCAAAACTCTCTGACTTAGCAGTCAAAATGATTTAGCTGCACAATAAAAGTAGAATTCCATGATACACTGACAATACTGTGATTTTTTTATATGTAAATATACACTTAAGAAACTAAAAACCAGAGTCCATTGTTTAAATTAGTTTATCCTTTAGACAGCCTCTGAATTCTCTAATTTAAAATCACACCCTGTCCATTTGCCTCAATTACAATAAATTTTTTCATTCTTAAACATCTTATGCTTGGACAACTAATTATAACACATGATCCTAACCAAATCCTGGTGCAGACTTTTCCCTTTTCCTCCTTTAAGTAGTTCACAAAGGAAGGAATACGTATCTACACAGTGAGGATGGTAATGCCAATGTGGTAACAATTACGGTTTTGGTGTGAAGGGTGGACAGAGTTCTTTATACCCTCGATTTTTCTGTAAGTTTGAATTTGTTTTGAAATAAAAAGGTACATAAAGTATATGGCTTTGTGTTCTTTAATGGTTTGGTGGACTCTATTTTGCCAGTTCTCAAAGTGGCTACGATTTTCCCAGAGTTGTCAGTCTGTCTCTTCTGGGTACATGGAAAAGTAACCATTCACTCGAGCTCAACAGAAAAGGGAAAGGGAAGTACTTGTGAGTGCATATATACATACAGAACACAGGACTTGGCCAGGTACAAGACCCCCATAGGAAAAGGTGAATCATTAGTGCCCATGGAAAGAAAGGCTGTTCAGGACATGAGGCAGCGAGAGAAAGACTAGGTTATTATAGATTCAGCCCCTTTTTGTCTCTTTAACATTCCTGCTTCAGGCAACCAACTGCCTCCCCCATGGCCATGCTCAGCTTTTTCTGCCTCGTAACTTCCATTTACTTGGTGGTGGTGGTGGTGGTTTTTTCCCCTATTTTTGCACTCATTCATGCAATTATGGAATTTGTGTTCTAGTGGGAAAGGAACACTGTTGGTATGTTGTTTACTTCCTATATATTTTTCCTTCTTAGTCGTGCAGAACACTGCCTCATCCTCCCATAGCTTCATTGGTCATGAAGGTGCGGAAGAGGCCCACTCCAGGCATTTCAGGCTAGATCTTACTCCTGAGCTCCAAACTTTTATTTTCTACCATAAGACAGATGGCTTCACTTAAATATCAAATTCAATCAATCCAAAACAAATCTAGTCACCTACCAATCACTCACTACCCTCCTCCCCTAATCCTACCTCAGAGAAGAGTACAAACACTCACCCAGTTAGCCAAGCCAGAAACACAGATCCTTGACTCCTGCTCCCCAACCACATTTGGTGCCACTTCCTCCCACGCCTATACAATTCAGTTCAGTCGCTCAGTTGTGTCCGACTCTTTGCGACCCCATGGACTGCAGTACGCCAGGCTTCCCTGTCCATCACCAACACCTGGAGCTTGCTCAAACTCATGTCCATCGAGTCAGTGATGCCATCCAACCATCTCATCCTCTGGTATCCTCTTCTCCTCCTGCCTTCAATCTTCCCAAGCATCAGGATCTTTGCCAATGAGTCAGTTCTTCCCATCGGGTGGACAAAGTATTGGAGTTTCAGCTTCAGCATCAGTCCTTCCAATGAATATTCAGGACTGATTTCCTTTAGGATGGACTGGTTGGATCTCCTTGCAGTCCAAGGGACTCCTTTAAGAGTCTTTTACAACACCACAGTTCAAAAGCATCAAATCTTCAGCGCTCAGCTTTCTTTATAGTCCAACTCTCACATCCATACATGACTACTGGAAAAACCATAGCTTTGACTAGACGGACCTTTGTTGGTAATGTCTCTGCTTCTTAATATACTGTTTAGGTTAGTCATAGCTTTTCTTCCAAGGAGCAAACGTCTTTTGATTTCATGGCTGCAATCACCATCTGCAGTGATTTTGGAGCCCAAGAAAATAAAGTCTGTCACTGTTTCCATTGTTTTCCCATCTATTTGCCATGAAGTGATGGGACCAGATGCCATGATCTTAGTTTTCTGAATGTTGAGTTTTAAGCCTGCTTTTTCACTCTCCTCTTTCACTTTTTTTTTTTTTTTTTTTTTTTCCTCTTTCACTTTTAAGAGGCTCTTTAGTTCTTCTTCGCTTTCTGCCATAAGGGTGGTGTCATCTGAGTATCTAAGGTTCTTGATATTTCTCCGGGCAATCTTGATTCCAGCTTGTGCTTCTTCCAGCCCAGCGTTTCTCATGATGTACTCTGCATATAAGTTAAATAAGCAGGGTGACAATATACAGCCTTGATGAACTCCTTTCCCTATTTGGAACCAGTCTGTTGTTCCATGTCCAGTTCTAACTGTTGCTTCTTGACCTGCATACAGATTTCTCAGGAGGCCCAAACTATCAGGGCCCCAACCAAAGGTAAGAGGTAGAGAGGTGGAATAAGGAAAAGTTCTAAACACTTTTCTTTCCTGAAAAGAGGTACTGGATTTTCTGAAGCATTTGAGAACAATCACTGCATCTATCTGTTCTCTAGGAAGTGGGAAATAAGCACACCTTCAGCAGACGTTTATTGAACACGTCACAGGCATCTGACACTTGCCACCCACAGGCCTGACAACTCCTGCATTTTTTCCAGACCACGTCCTACCAATTGCTTTGAATCAGTGGGGATGAACTGTGATAAGGTAGGCAGCTAGAGCCCGGGGTGTTACCAGCTCATTTGGGCTTTGGCTAGGTTTGACATAAATACAACTAGCTCCTCCTATGGTGAGCTCCATTTGGTCAGGGCTTTGGCTCTTGGAAGCTAAAGCAAGGTCTTAGGAGCAGAGCTGCGGATGGCCTCTGGATAGCCATCATTCCCGGGGCTGCTCAACTGGCTACATAGCGCAGTCCTGCTGATTAAGCTCAGGATTTTCCAAAACCTTAAAATTTATTTTAAAAATCACTGGGACCAGGACTCCCTGGTGATCCAGGGGCTAAAACTGTACTCCCAATGTAGGGGACCCAGGTTCAATCCCTGATCAGGGAACTAGATCCCACATGCTGCAACTAAAATCAAAGATCCTTTGGGCCACAACAAGGACCCAGGACAGCCAAATAAATAATAAATATCCTCCTAAAAAATCACTGGGACCAACTCAGTCCTGAAGAATCCGTACAAAGGTCCACATGAAAATGGACTCCTTTGAAACTGTTTCTTGTTGCTACAAACTGTGTGGACAAGTGGCTTGTTTGCTTACTGTTACTGATCTCCATTCCTACCAATGTACTTACTATTACTTCTCCTTCTTAAGAGACTCACTGTTATAACTGTGTATGTGAGTCACTTCATATGGCTTCATAGTCAATTTACTCACCCCAAGTATGCATGCCTTATAGCTACAGGGGCTAAATGGTTGCCTACACATAAAGCATGGGTTCTCTGGTCTGTATTTCTTAGATCTCCTGTATAGAAAGTGAAGAGGAACTAAAAAGCCTCTTGATGAAAGTGGAAGAGGAGAGTGAAAAAGCTGGCTTAAAGCTCAACATTCACAAAACTAAGATCATGGCATCTGGTCCCATCACTTCATGGGAAATAGATGGGGAAACAGTGGAAACAGTGTCAGACTTTATTTTGGGGGGGAGGGGGTCCAAAATCACTGAAATGGTGATTGCAGCCATGAAATTAAAAGACACTTACTCCTTGGAAGGAAAGTTATGACCAACCTAGATAGCATATTCCAAAGCAGAGACATTACTTTGCCAACAAAGGTGTGTCTAGTCAAAGCCATGGTTTTTCCAGTGGTCATGTATGGATGTGAGAGTTGGACTGTAAAGAAAGCTGAGCGCCGAAGGACTGATGCTTTTGAACTGTGGTGTTGGAGAAGACTCTTGAGAGTCCCTTGGACTGCAATCCAACCAGTCTATCCTAAAGGAGATCAGTCCTGGGTGTTCATTGGTAGGACTGATGCTGAAGCTGAAACTCCAATATTTTGGCCACCTGATGCGAAGAGCTGACTCATTGGAAAAGACCCTGATGCTGAGAGGGATTGGGGGCAGGAGAAGGGGACGACAGAGAATGAGATGGCTGGATGGCATCACCGATTCGATGGACATGAGTTTGGGTAAACTCCGGGAGTTGGTGATGGACAGGGAGGCCTGGCATGGTGCGATTCATGGGGTCGCAAAGAGTCAGACACGACTGAGCTACTGAACTGAACTGATACTGCCTTGTAAAGCCTGACAATCAGAACCTTGTAAATGCTTTCTGAAGTTGACATAATGAGTCTAACTCTGAATGCACCTGCATCACCAAGCCTCTCTAAGAAAAAGATATTCCTGCAGGGATAGGCCCTTTGCTCGTATTTCTATATACCCAACAATAGGCATGTAGCATAGGCAAGAGAAAACATGGTCAGTATACCCTGGTACTAGGCCCAGCTCCTTTAATGACTAGGTGGAAGCCTTCGAAGTAGACTTTTTATCTGTCTTCTGAGTCACAGTTTTGTTATCTGTAAAATGAATGGCTTGACCTAGGCTTTAATTCCAAGAGAGTAGAGACCATGCCTGTCTTGTTTATAGGCCCTTACCTGGTGGCTCACACACTAAAGAATCTACTGGCAATGAGGAAGACCTGGGTTCGATCCCTGGGTTGGGAAGATCTCCTGGACGAGGGCATGGCAACCCACTCCAGGATTCTTGCCTGAAGAATCCCCATGGGTAGTGGAGCCTGGTGGGCTACAGTCCATGGGGTCGCAAAGAGTGGGAGACGACTGTGCGACTAAGCACATATGGCACAAACTAAATGTTTGCTGAAAGAACAATTGTAGAAATAAATTAAGATGACTTTAATAATCCCTTTGATTCTAGCATTCAATGGCTTCTACTTTTAGTAACTGCTAAGAGCAGACCTGACATTATCTCTGGATGCTGAAGTCATTGCTAACCCCAAAGCTTCAGCTTTTAAGCTATGACATAAAAAGTATACTGCTTACTACAACCTACTTCACCGACAACCAGATTTTTTTCATAATCGCTACAGGTGTTACTAACATGCAGTAAACCACATTTGGGTGTTAAAGATTTGAACAAGAGTTCTAGTGTCCCCACTCTGACTTTTGAGTGTTCATAAAATGCCTGAAACTGTACCAATTTTGTGTGTTTAGTGCTCGCTTCTTGTGTGTTTAGGTGCATTTCTCTGGGGAGGAAGATTGTAGCAACCATCACATACTCAGGAAAAGGGGTTAAGAACGATGGAAAAATCTGTAGTCGTGAGTAAGAACCGCCCCAAGACTCTGGGCCAAAAGGAGCAGCACCTGCGGCTGCAAGTGCCCGCTTTACCTTTTGAGAGGGAAGACAGGAAGGTATCTGGTCGCCAGACGAAAGTACTTAGTGGGGTCTAAGGAATCTTGAGGGGGCTGTATCTCGGATTTACCTGGTGCACCCCTGTAACTCCACTCCTCTCAGGCTCTCCACCTTGGCCTCTGAGTCATAAGCATCTTCGTCCACATCTTCCTCCTGCTCCCCGTCACCATCGTCGTTGTCAAATGGGAAGCTCTGGTGGCCGAGGGGAGACAACAGCGACAGGGTGGAATTGCTGCAGCTCAGCGGTGTCGACAGCGAGCATACCTCCACCGCCTCCAGGCCCGGCCCCCGGGGGCGTGCCATGAGAACAGGGAAGCCCGAGGAGGGCCGAGACCCGGACCTGCAGTCGGCCATGAAACGGGGTTCGAAAAGGGGAGAAGCAGTCCCCCACCGCCGTGCGGCCCACATCTGGCCCGCCAAGTTCAAACCGGCGGAACGGCGGCGGGGACGTGCTTTCCCAGCAGGCCTCGCGCGCGCCGGCGCGGCCAATCCGGGCGGGCGCGGACTTCGCGTTGCCATGGCGACGCGTGGAGGCCTCCTGGGCTTTGTCCGGGCCTGCAGAGCGTGGCTTCCTGCTCCCGTCAGTCTTCTGGGTGTCCTCCCTCCTTCCCAGCCTGTATCTGCGCTGGTGCTTGTGGATTAACCTCGCAGACTAGGTCCCTGCTCCCGGCTCACAGCCAGGAGGGCCCGTCCGTTGTTTGCTGTGGTTCGTTTGGTACAGAAAATGTGCTGTTACTGAATAAGGCAGATTCTTTAAAGCGGAAAGAGGCAGAAGCCAAAACTACCCCCATATCATTACAAGATCAGAGTTACAAGGATCAGTCACGATTTCTCTCAGCACATGGCCACATACGGCTGTATTTTAGGAAAAGGTGGGGGGCGGGGGCGAACTTTATCCAAGTTTACAAGTGTATCTAAAGATACACTTCTGGTACAATTTTTCATTATTTTTGGTAGTACCTCGTTTGCCTAGCGTCACCTCGGCTTCCTGGCATCTTACAGGAACTTGCTTATTCAGGTGAATATATATAAACATATATATGTATAAGCCTTTACTTATACAGGGCCTCTCTGAAACATCTAGTGTACTGGGGTCTGTACTAATCACTGGAGATATAAAAAATAAAAGCCCTGCAGTCCTCACTTTTTCCTAGGGAAGAGTCATACCATTAAAATATCACGTGATATGTATACTATGAGAAATGAAAAAAAATTGTGCGACTTAGAAAGGAGCACTCTCCTCTCAGGGATTGAGGGTGGGGATGAAGGTAGTAAGGGAGAGGTAATAGACACTAAAGTTAGTTGCTTTATTCATGCTAATAAACGGGCTTTGTCCAGCGCATAATGCAAATTGCTAGTAGAAATATCACACGATGAAAACAGACAGTGGCTAAAACAGCACACAAGATTTGTCATTGACCAAGGACTGATACAAAATCTTCAATGACATTTAGATCCCCAAAGAATTATATACAGTAGAAATAATAGTAACCAAGGGCAATTTATAGTTAATAAAATACGACATGGTTAAAACCCTTTAAACGGAGTGTAAACTTTGTTAAAATTTTCGGTAAAAATGAAAATGGAATAAAACTGGAGCAATTTAAATGAGTGATGAAATTGATGGAGGAATAAAAATGGCTTGAGTTTTCATTCTCTTACCTAATTATTCAATAGTGTCATGTCTGGTTAAAACCTTTTAGGTGAGGATGTTTAGAATTAATAAATTATTTGATTGATGCAAAACAGTATCACCCTAGGTCACTTTAGGGCTTCATAAGGGGGTAAACTTGAGAAGCTGTTCCCAACAAACATCACCCCATACTACTGAAGCATAGTAGGAAAACAAGTTTCAGCATGAAAGCACTTGGATTTGAATCCATGGTTTTTCTCTTATTTGCTAGGTTTCCCTCAGTAAGTTTCCCTGGAGAAGGAAATGGCCACCCACTCCCATATTCTTGCCTGGGAAATCCCAGGACAGAGGAGCCTGGTGGGCTACAGTCTATGGGGTCACAGAGAGTCAGCCACGACTGAGCGACTAACATACAACATCACCTAAATAAGCTGTTTGGCCTTTCCAAGTCCTTACTCATTCCTCTGTAAAATGGGGAAATTCTGTAATCTGTTTCCCAGTTATATCATCTTATTAATTCTCAAAAACTTCTAGCGCAGGATCAGACAAGAGAAAATGGTAAATGGTAACGTGTCATATAAGCTCCAAAACTTTCCCACTGTAACCTCTTACTATGGGAATCTAAAATGTTTTAAGCAAATTATGCCCTTTCCTGGATGCCTCAGAATCATCCAATACATGACCAAGTATTGCATTATGTTGTAACAACTCTGGAACTATGAGGCAAAGTCACTAGTGTTGGTGCTTGAACATAATCAAATCCTGTGGTCTCGTTTCTTACAGCGCCTTTTCATTACTGGGACTGAGAAACCATAATCAAGTTCGGTAGAATTATATAAAATGTATAAATAAGGTCAAAAGAAGGCCACTCCCTTAAGTTTCAGGATGTTGACTTAGTTACTTCTCTCCTTACTACTCCTTTATTTATGTATTTATTTTCACTTTCATGGTATATTGGGGATAATTTCTGCTTTTTTGATTGGCATTGTAATCTTGTGTAAGTGAAAAGAGAGACCTTTGCTTGAAAATCGGTTATAAAAGTAACATTACTACCAGTGAGTCCTAAGGCAATATATTATACCTCTTAAAAAAATGTAGTCCTGGACATACTGAAACATTTTCAGATGAAACAAAATGTCTAGGATTTGCTTCAGTGTAACCCAAGGGGCAGAGGGATTCCAGAAGATGAGTGAATGGGATAAAGAAGAAATGACATTTACCATGTGCTCTTGACAACTGCCAAAGTTGAATGATGGGTATGGGCAGTGAGGGCCAAGAGCGTAGGAAGAGGGGTAATTACAGTATTCTACTTTTAGTTATGGAAATTCCAAACATATACTGAAGTTTAAAACAAAAACAAAACAAACAAAAACAAAAAAATTAAGGGGAACTGGGTGCTGGTTTCGGCTCTAATTTGCTGTATGGGTCAGATATTCACTTAAATTTCCTTAGGCCCTCTATTTTCCCATCTGTAAAATGAGGGCTTGATGATTATGAATACTGAGTGAGTTCTAAGCACAACTGTCCCTCCTTATCCATGACGGTCCCAAACTCCCAGTGGATGCCTGAAACTGCAGATAGTACCAAACCCTACAAATACTATGTTTTTTCCTACACAGTTTCTGTTTTTTTTTTTTAACTTTTTATTTTATATTGAGGTATATCCAGTTAGCAGTGCTGTGATAGTTTCAGGTGAGCAGCGAAGGGACTCAGCCATACATACACGTATCCATTCTTCCTCAAACTCCCCTCCTATCCAGGCTGCCACATAACATGGAGCAGAGTTCCCTGTGCTATAGAGTAGGTCCCTATCCATTTTAAATATAGCAGTTTTATTTATCAATTAGGCCCAGTAAGAGAATATCCAAATTACCAGCATCACTCTTCTCATGCTTTGGGGCCATTACTTGAACACAAGTGCTGAGAGTCGGAGATGGCTAAGTGACCAACGGATAGCAAACACTGGACAAGGGATGATTCGTTTCAGAATAGAAGAGTGCAAGATTTCATCACACTACTCAGAAGGGCACAATTTAACACTTATGAGTTTATTTCTAGAATTTTCCATTTTAATTTTCCATTTTTGGACCATGGTTGACTATGGACAACTAAAACTAAGGAAAGTGAAACCTCAGATAAGACAAGAAAGGGAGGACTATTGCATTTTGGCAATTGACTGTATCTGGAATAGATCTAATTGAGGGTATCCTCTTAAATTTTGTTTTTCATGAGTGTGTTTTTCATGAGTATTGTTCAGCCTTAAGATACAATAAAACCTTACTTCTAAATTTCAGCAAAGTGTTCTCCCAACATTTCTTCTAGAACTCTTAAAAATATTTTACTTCAATTTGCTTAGTTTAACACTAAAACAAATTCATTAATATACCTAGGTATAAATTAAGGCAAAATAGATTGCTTTCCAGAAAGTTTAATGATTCAACACATTGCATACAATATTTCCTATCATATGTATAACACAGTTTACCACATATTTTAAGTACCTGCTATTCTATTGTTTAAATGAATGCAATGAAAGTATTCAGTAACATGACTTTTGAAGAAAAACTTTTAGCTAGATTTTTTTTTACCAAGTTATGATTTAATATTTATCAGATGTGTAAATATACAAACATGATGGCAATTTTAAAAACTTGTGAATAGTTGGCCTTACAAAATTACAACACACTGTAAATAAATGCCTCCCACGTTTTATACAAACTACATGATTTTGATATACAAAGATTCTGTTTTTATTACACTGACAATGTACAACCAAGAGTATTTACAATGCAAAAAGTATATAAACCACAATTTAACATTCTGCTACTGGCAGCCACTATAGTTTAGGAGGTAGCTTTAATTAAACAAAATGAACAGAAGCCACGTTTCCCAACTTGTGTTCTAAAAATAATTTACATAAGATAAAAATTCATTATATGCACATTATATACAGTTTAATTATTAAACTGCAATCTAGCTTAATGTTTTTTAGTATCTCATGAACAACTAATATGGCAGTGGATTTGCTATTAATTTAGCATACTGTTCAAAAAAGTGTATTGAACATTTATCACTTTAAGACTCCACATAATGACATGTCAAAAGTTCATAGATGACTATCAAGTACAATTTTTAATTTTTAAAGACATAGGCCTAAGCTTTATGCCTTTTTTTTCCTTAGTGACATATTTGTCTTGTCTCACAAGAACAGTTTCAGAGCTGTTGCACAGGCTCTTGTAAATCAAAGGAAGGGAAGATATATGGTAGCGTCCATGTAAGAGCATAGGTTCAGGAGAATCCAGCTCACCAAGAAATAAATGTAAGTGCTTTGTGTCATAATTACTCCCGATTTCTCCCACCTTAGTTGAAACCATTTGCCACAATTTCCTTTCTGTACAATTCAAGCTACAGGTAGATCACATACCAACAGAATTGGAAAATACTGATAGAGCCAATGTTATTAGGAACAGTTTATCCATGAGAACATTATACTGCTGCTCCTACTGCTGCTAAGTCGCTTCAGTCATGTCCGACTCTGTGCAACCCAATGGACGGCAGCCCACCAGGCTTCCCCGTCCCTGGGATTTTCCAGGCAAGAACACTGGAGTGGGTTGCCATTTCAATGCGTGAAAGTGAAGTCGCTCAGTCATGTCCTACTCTTTGCGACCCCATGGACTGCAGCCTACCAGGCTCCTATGTCCATGGGATTTTCCAGGCAAGAGTACTGGAGTGGGGTGCCATTGCCTTCTCCAGGGAGAACATTATACGGAGCCATCAACTCCCTCAGATACTTTTAAAATCCCCTGTTAGTAGTTTAGCCAAATCTACTAAAATCACACAGCAATGAGCCCTTTACTTTTTCCTAATAGTATGATCACAAAGCACTGAAGAAAAAATTACTGATTGAAACAAAGCAATGCATAATGACTGAAGACAAATGTGTTCCGTTATTCTTTTAAAATCTAACAGTTGTTAATATTGTTTTAAAAACATCTTCAGGTTTTAATCTCTTACACAAAATTGATGATTCTATTATGTCAGAGATGGATTAGAAAAATGCAAGAATTTAGTGCCTACATCCACTCTCATGGTCCTGTCTGGGAAACGATTCCCCCCTACCTTTTTTTTTTTGGCCCTGCAGTAAGTTGTCCTGAGATTAATGATGAAACATTAGGTAAAATTAGCAAGCCTTTTTCTTCAATTATATAAAATCACCATTTAAAATATTCTTAAAAAATATTAACAGCTGTTCTCTATCTTGTGCTTAATTCAGAAACAGGTATAAATTTGCTCCTTATGGATCAGAAAAACCCAACGTTATATTGCTACGATATACATAAAATCTTTTTCAAGTTAACTATTTGTTTCAAATAGACTACACATTGCTTGGACACTGCATTTTGTCATCAATCAATAGTTCAGGCACTTGTCCTTTGCAAAGGTCTGGTTGAAGACATAACTGCCACCTTTCTCCTTCTTCTAAGTGACACCGGGCAGTGATCACTGAAGTGCTTCCCAGATGAGAGATCAGACTAGGGTTCATTCTTATAAACACTGTGATTTTGGTTGATGGGAGAAACAGTTACCAACACATGGATTCAGTCTTTAACTCTTGGGAGATTGTAAGCATAGCGCACCAAAGGAAATCCTCGACTCTGATAGAAGCAGGCTCTTCCGCAAGCCTGAACCTGGTCAGAACTGTCTGAGACAAAGGAATCTTCTTCATCGGCATAATCAGAGTGGGCAGACTGCGTGCCACAGTCGGACCAATAGCCGTCTGGCCTTTGGCAAGAACCCACCGTCAAGGCAGGACAGCTGTGTGATTTTATTAAGTGTTTGCAGGACACTGGCTTTGTCAACAGGAAGGCTTCGCAGCAGTCACACACAGTCAGGTTGCCCTGCAGATGTGAGTACATGCCGCAGTCATAGTAGAAATCCTGCTCCACACAACCAGCTTGGCTGCTGATGGAAACTGAGGCCGATGCGCTTTTCTTGGTAACGTGGTGCTTCAGTAACTTCCAGTCTTCTTTAAACTTTGGGTTGAAGAAGACATAGAGGACTGGATTCAGGCAAGCAGGCAATGGGAAAAATATCAGAGTAACAGACTTCATTATTTCGGGGCTGATTGAGACGGCGGTGATCAATGGCGCGAAAGAGAAAAACGCCACGGGACAGAAAAAGATGCAGTTGGTGAAGATGAGCCAAGCGACATGCTTAATCATGCTAGAGTGTGAGTTCTCGGAAAGGTCTTCTTTTTCCAAGTTGCAGTAGAGTTTAGTGTAGATAATGGCCATTAATAAAAATGCTAATGAGTTTAACAGCACTAAAGTTACGGTAAACCCTAACGAAGGGGTTTCCCCGGTGGGAAATGGCAAGCACAGAGGGGATGCGGAATACTCCCCTCTATGGAAAAGGGGGAAAGAGCCTGCCACTGCGGCCCCCAGAAAAGCCAAAAGGGCAGCAATCCGGAACTGTCTGAGGTGATTGCTTTTCCCGTTTTTAATTATATCCTTTGCAGATAAGCTTCTTTCGACGGCTGCTAACATTAGTAAAAATATGGCGCTTTCGGAGGAGAAAACGGCAAGAAACCCAGCTATTTTGCAGCCGCTGCCTATCTCCCACCAAATGCCAAATTCAGCAAATCGGCCCCAGGACACGGCATCCAGAAAAGTTAAGATTCCGGTATAAGCTCCCATGAATAAGTTAGACACAGAAATCAGGCCTATAAACAACTTGGAGGAAGGCACTGATGTACAAGATGCAAATGTTGTTAAAATGACAAGCAGGTTGAAAAACAATGCAACCAAGAAAATGAACCACACAGTAAGACGGATCATCCAACTTCCCAGCAAGTATTCGCAGGGCTTAAAAGCACCTAAAATGAAAGAGAGAAAAGACAGTTTATAAAAGACTATCTTCCATAAGATATGGCTTGAGAAACTAGTAATAGAATAATTAATCTACTACCAAAGTGAATTGACCCAAACTGAAAAGATTATCACTTCTTAGGCATCTAATCATTGGACTAGGCTATTTAAAAATTTATTTTAATATGTTATCTTAATATATATTTATTTTATTAACTACTTGGCAAAGTCATACAGTGATATTTAAAGGAAATTTTTCACTTTTTCTCATACTGAAGTTAATATACATAGTACAGTGACTAGTATGTGAAAGTTACTTCATATGGGGCTTAGAATCAGATAAACTAGGGTTTGAGTTGAGGGTTTATAACTTACTGCTTTTAAGAGGGCAGCTTAAACCTCTATAAATTTCATTTTTCCACTTGTGGATAATAACACCTATTTCATAGCATTGTGTAGCTTAAGTAAATTACACACACAAAATACTTAAACAGGCTACTGGGTACATGGTTGGACTTCAAAAAATGTTAGGTCCTTATCTTCTTCCTTCCCAGTTCCTAATATACTTTATTCTAATTATATATGATATATATATGTAACATATTTTATACACACTTCTTACAGCCTTCAAAAGCAATCTGATGAAGCAGGCTAAGATAAATATAATTATCCCCATTTTTCATGCAGAGATTTCGAAATGTTTGGTAGAGCTGACAGAGGTCATTGAATAAAATAGTACAGTGAGAGCTAAATTACACTGATGTTAAAAAATCATGTAAAACTATATCCAATAACACCCTGCATCACTTAAACTAGAACTGTAAGAACTAATTTAGTAGCTGAGTTGCATGTTCTAACAACTGACTTTGGCATGCTAGTTATGTCCCAAATGACAACTGTTTTATTTAAAGGTTAGTAAAGAAAAAGAAAATGTTGTCGGCAGAGTACAAGAAAATGTGTTTGATACATCCTGTAAAGCATCTTTATCACTGAGATAGTCACAGACCTAACATGCCTGAGCTGCACTATTTATATCGATTTGACTGAAGAAACTTATAAAAAAATTTTTTTTTCTAGTTAATTTTTTTATTCCCCACCTCAGGGAAGTGTGAAGAGGAAGCTTTTGCCTTTATCTCTGAATCCGAACTCATCCTTCTACAAGAAACAAGGAGCAGCTCACATGACCCGGGAGAATAGGACACCCTTTGGAAAGTGTTTGACTAGTGGGTGGAATTACTTTCCCTCAAAGGCCTGGGAAGTCGGCTCCACTCCTCTGTCTTGGAAACCTGCTGCCTCCTCCGGTTTTAAAAGAAGGTTCCTGCTCTCTTCACTTCCTGCTACTGTGTCACCTCATGGCTGTCTCTGTGTTACCACATCGGAGTGGAGCTGGGGAAATAGGTTTGCCGTTCACTCCTATTGCCATCTGGGGAGATGAGCTCAGACCAACTTTCCTCCTGGCTGACCCCCAAAGTTTAAAATCAGAAAGAAAGAAATGGAATCTCTGCATATTCATGTCTAGACTCCCCTTTAATAAAGACTTTCCCTTCCTTAAGTCCAATGCAAAAACCCCAGCAAACAAGTGAGTGAACTACAGCCCTTGACTTCTAACAATCAATACCTTTTACAGATTTTATAAATGATTCTGGTCAACTCCATTCACTCATCTGATTGCTATAAACTTATTCTCTACACCAGGAACTGTGCTTAGTGTTAAAAGAACACATACACAGCCTCTGAAGAAGCTCATCAATTCAGTAGTAATCATTAACAAATCCATAATACTTATGATTCTGAGTTATAAAATTAATGTTCCAAACATCCAGTGTGATTAAATAGGAATCTACTTCATAGCACACAACTTAGCCATTTAAATTTTTTTTAACAGTAAAATTATAAATCCATCTTCTCTGATAAATTAGACAGAATATCACAGTCACGACCTAATACTAAATTGTGGTGTCAGTTTAGTAACTCTCCCAAATCTACTAAAGTTCAGTGACGTCAAATAGAAAAGTAGACAAGGTTGCATTTAAAAAATAAAAGGATAACACTAAAAGTCCTTATAGACCAGTAACTTCTGGAACTATCCCAGGGTTAAAGTTGCATGAAGAAAATACCTCTCCATCCTTAATGTGTGTAACCCCCATCTGGGGAGCTTGTTAACACGAAGATTCTGAGTCATGGGTCTGGCCCGAGATTCTGCAAGAGATGCCTAAGCGCCTGGTATACAGACCACAGGTGAATCAGGTCTTATGAAATCATCTAGTCCTACTTCTGTTACAGAAATCACATTTATCCCCGGAAGTTTTAGATACATTTGCCTAATGTTTGTTTAAAGCAAGAAACTGCAGCCAAATGTACTGTGCTTACCTGTCGAGGGTGTGCAGTGGATAATGATTTGACTGTGCTCCTCATTTTCAGTACTGCTGGTGACACCTGCCACATCACTGAGACCTGAACATACAATACGGACTGTTCAATTCAAGCTTCAGGCAGATTACAAGACCACAACACTTTCCCGGCAGTGTTTTCTCTTGTACATGATATAAGTTCAGTGTGCACCACGCTTAATAACATATTAAAGATGTCAGGAACACAGTACACAAAAGCCACAGATATTTCTCCACAGATTTCATACTGATCCTTCACAAACTGATTACAATAACACAGACTTTGATTAATGCTGTAAAGAGTGTTCTGTTTTTAAAAGTTCATGCACTTGCCTTTATCCTTTAACCCACTGTGGTCTTGCAGGCTGTTATCTTCTGTGTTTGAATGTGCATAAGAGTCACAACCCCAAAATGCACAGCACTGATAAGCATATGGTACAGATAAAGACCTGGAAAAAAATGGCAAAATCTATGCTGAAATACCAACTTCACAGACATGCTTTTGTTTTGTGAAAGGTAAATACTTTAAACTGGTCCTTATCCTCCCTGGACTTAGTTTCCTCATTTGTTGAAAACAAAAGGCTCTAGTATCAGGGGACACCATGAGTTTCTCCAATTAGATAAAGTATGCTTTGAAAAACTGAATTTGAATCAAGCCATCTTTAAAGCTTAATAGCAATACTGCAATTTAAAGAAAAATCTTATCAGACTCCTTTTATAAATGAACTAACCACACCCAATGTATCATATGAAACTGGTAGTTTCATTTAAAATTACATTCCAGTTCGTTTGTGACTTTACCCCATTAAATGAATTCACATTCTCATATAAGTATAATGAAAATATTTATTCTCTTCTCCCACGATAATATTCCCAAGCCCTCTCTCTACTATGTCTAATGAGGTCCCTGCTCTAACTCTGTCTCTATGAAGTATTTCACATTGTATCAGTTTTCTATAGGCTCACAAGTGGTTTCTGCTATCTTGTTGCAGATGATAAATCCCCTTATACATAAAACCATTCTGATGAAGGGCTATATTATCTCTTTGACAGCATCACAGGCTGCAGTTCATGTTCTCAACAACAATGGAATAGTGCTCTATTTTTTTTCCAAATTTGTGAGGATTGAGGTTGAAAATCTGGGAACCACAGCAAAAAAAAAAAAAAAAAGAAAAAAACCCAGGATACTCTATAATCTGAAGGCCTACCAAAACTTCCACAAAAAAGAAAAACACACCTGAGATTAACAAAGTCTTTTGCTGCCAAGGCTTCTTTCAGCTTGAAGTTGCCCACAAGTTTCAGTTGATTTAGCCCATTTAGGCCTTCCGTTGGAAATGAAGTTAACTCATTGAAACTTACATCTCTAAAAGGTGAATAAGACTTCAAATTAACTCCTAAAACACAAGTCTGTACATGTATTAACATCATAAATACTAGAGCTTTAATAAGAAGTTTAGGTGAGGAAAAACCATTTCAGAAGCTGTCACAACATCATAGCAGATTAGCATTTATACAAAGGAGCATCCAACAGAAAGACAATTTGGGTAGGCAATGCTAAAACACAAGTTTCTATAGACTATTCACTACTTTCATGATATCGTTGCAAGAAACTTACAAGTTCGTTATTGACCCAAGCTTGGCAAAAGCTCTGTCATCAATTTCATGGATCAGGTTTCTACTAAGATCTCTGCAATTATAAAAATAAATTGTTAACTCCTTTCAAATAAACTCGAAATGCAATTACTTTGACTACACTTTAGGATCTGCTGCAGTCATAATAACCCTGATAAAATAACAAAGATCTTTAATCCTGTTCAACAACATTTTTAATATTTATGTTGAAGGCCTCCCCTTCACAACAATCTATTTCTTGGAATGTGTTCCAGGGAGGAGTAATTTCAGTTGGCATCTGTTTCAAAACAGTTGTGAATTTTCTCCTCCTTATCATTCTGGTACCAGTTCAAAAATACAAATGATATGATATAGCTTCTGGTACTATTAACTAGGTGAGGAAAAGCACAGCTCCTGACAAAGCTGAAAATAAAAACAGGCTTAGTGTTGTTTGCATTCTCAAAGGTTAGCGGCGATAAGGCCCTTTGGGAAGACAAAGAATCAATACGCAAACAAGAGCATTCCAGAAGGGCTTCAGATATCATTTTTCCCCCAAGCAGGAAAAAAAAATCCATATCAACACCACAGCCACATACTACATTCAGGAACACACCCTGTGGAATTCTGATATTACAGAATTAATAGAACAGAGAAATAATCTGCAGTCACACTTACAGGGAGCCTTAATGGAAATTTAAAGATAGGATAAATTCATTCCACGACACATCTCCTGGATAACAGGAAAATTCGACAGACTTGGTTCCAAATCATGACAAAGCAGGGTAGCTTTGCATTGTTGCCACTTATCGGTGCTCTGGAAGTGACTGCATCTGGGAGTCAGTCCCTTTCCCTACTACTGCCTGGACCCACAGGAAGCCTATCTGCCGCAAGGCAAGATCCAGAAACCCAACAACCAATAAAGTATTTTTCTAATAGAACACGTGTGATTTCTTAATGGGGATCTACCAGAAAACATGATATATTAGTATCTGTAATTTCAATTCACTGTCAATGTTTCCAGTTTTTTTCTATATTAAGAAAAAGTTTCCTAATTAAGTGTATTGTGTCTTCTGCATTGCATGAAGGCAGTGACACGGTTTGTCTTAGTCATCTCTATATTCCCAAGAGCTGAATAGAGTATGAGGCACAAATATGTCCTCCAATACAAATCACTTTTTAAATGAGTGTGTCTGCTGCATATTAGCTGTGTTTGTCATGATAGACACCAGTACAGGGGTCAGCAAACCTCTTCTGTAGAGCACCAGATAGTAAATATTTTTCACCTCTGGGGGTCACATGGTCTCTATGGCAACTATTTGACTATGCCATAGCATGGTGAAAACAGCTTTAGACAATACTCAACCAAAGGGCATGGCTGTGTTCTAATAAAACTTAGTGGACAGAAACAGTAAGCAGGTTGACTGTAACCACAGGCTATAGTGTGCCCACCCATCACCTAAAGAGCTGGCAAACTCCATTACTATGACCTGAAAATACACAAGGCGAATTCCTCAAGCTACACACATTATATTCTTTTGATTCACAAATTTCATAAATTAGCTAAGGTTAAAAAAAAAAAAAAAACAAACACTGAAAAGAAATTAAAGTACCACATGGTAAAGTTTGAAAAATAGTATTTATGCATAATAAATCATATTTAAGTATATTTACTAACATGGGAATTGTAATGATATATTAATTTACAGCTTGACAACAATTTTATTTGCCTCTGATAATCATAGAGGAACTTACAGAATCTTTAGGGATGTCAGGCCTTGAAAAGTATCTTCCTTTATTTGGTGGATCTGATTTCGCTGCAAAGAACTAAAAAAAGAATAAGATGAAAGGTTAAAAAAAAAAAAGAGAGAGAGATAAACAAGAGAAAATATTTTCTATTTTGAAAAATAACATTTCTTAATTAACTTTTTCAAAGTTTAAATATTCATTCACAAGTAACACTAGTTGATCTTATTGAAAGTAAAGAGAACCGTTGTTGCCTCATCTGAAGGATGAAAGGACTAGATTAATTGGTATTACGCCCAAAATGAAGCTAACAGTTAAGGTACACTACCTAAATTCCTCACCAACCCCACTCAGGAGTGAGAGCAGGAAAACAACACAGTGAGGAAGGACCCAAGACACTATTAGGCTTTCAAAAGATACGGAATAACACTAGTTGCATATGACAAGTGAAAGAAGACAATCTAGAAAATCTACGTACTGTGATTCCAACTAAATGACATTTTGGAAAAGCCAAAATGATGGAGACAAGGAAAAAAAACAGTAGTTTCCAAATCTTAGGGTGGTGAAATGACTCTGTATAATACTATAATAATTAACACATGTCATTATACATTTGTCCAAATCCACAGAATGTTCAATACCAATTAACCCTAATTAAACTATGTATTCAGGGTGATAAGGATGTGCCAGTGTAGGTTCATAAATTATAACAGAATCCTATTCTGGTGGGGAATGTTGACTCGGGGTAGGCTATGTACATATGAAGGCGGGGAATACAGGAAATCTCTGAACTTTTTGTTCAATACTGTTGTGAATTTAAAGCTGCTCAAAAAAAATAAAGTCTATTAGAAAAAGGAAAAAAAAAAAAAAGGACCCAAGACAATATAACCATGTCAAGTACTGCAGAAAGAAGGTTAGAGGAAGGAGGAGATATTATAAAACATGGGAGTATTAGTTCCTCCCTTTCTTGACCCCCTCAGTCAACTCCCACCAGAGCTGTATTATATAGCTACATGGTGGACATCCACACCTGGACCAGTTTTTGGTTGGTTGGTTTTTCCTACTGCCCTCGTCCCATACAGTCTCACAGACTGCCTGACGGATAGGTGCCCAGTAAGTGCTAGTCACATGAACACACCTCGTGCCACTGAACATTTATTCACAGGAATACCTGATTACATGAATTTCTAAGACCTTAATATGAAAGTCATTTATTTACAATAGGAAAGGCTCAATGAGTTAACAGTAGACCACAGCAAAAAAAGTAAGTCAAAGACCAACTTACATTTCTTCCAGAGCATGGCAACCATTAAAGCTTGGAAGGTCTTTTATACTGTTGTAAGACAAGTCCCTTAAAACAATGCAAATGGAAAATAATCAATTAATTTTATGTTATCAGAATACTATATTAAGACAGCTGTACTCAGAAGTATCAAAAACAATGCTAAGATCTGTTATAAAGAGATATGGCTGAACAAGAAAAGAAACTTTGTTTTCCTTATACTTGCAAGCTTTCCAGAGTACCTTAGAGCTAGAACAAGCTTAAAATGGGCAAACTTTGAGTCCATAATATTGAGTATAGACAATATAAAATATTTTAAAACATTAAGAATATAAAACAAATATGAAAAATATAGTCCAGGAAATACACAAAAATTAATTATGTTCACTTGGTAGAGATATGGATTTTTTAGTTTATAATTTTATAATATTGTTATACCACAAATAATGCCCATGTTATTTAATTAAAAAGCTGGAAGAGGAGTGGTGTGTGCACTCATATTTTAAAAAATACTTATATTAAATTAAAAATGGGGACTGGTTAGCTCTGTTAATCCCACTGCAGTTTTCCCTCAATGATATCATTGTGCTTGATACTCCATGACACCACTTAATTACTTGCTTGCTTGATCAGTCACTTATTTTGTTAGTATCTCTCACCACTGAACACTTATCAACAACTTAGTAACTTAACTGTTTTTGTGACCTTTTTTCATGTTTTATTTACTTTTAATTTTCAGGGCAGCTTCGAGATTTTGGAAAGCTCCAATGCTTAGTTGGTTTCTGATCCAAGAAAGATTTGGGCTCTTACTTAGGTCATGGTGAAAGAGCAGCATACACAGAGGTAACTACCCTGGGGCAACTAGAATAAGGATGAAGGGTCAGGATAAAAGAAAAGAAATCAAGAAAGAGCCCGGTATGGTTTCACTTTATTCAAAGTAGAGTCACAAGATGGGAGTCACATACACATAACTGTAAAACAAAATTCAAATAAACTTTACCTACCCAGGGGGATACCAGAACACCTGCTCATTTCCATGAAGGGAACGAATAAGAAATAATTACACCATAGTGTCACCAAATGAAAACAGTTTATTAAAAATAAAACTCAACCTATGTGAAATACATAAAAGAAAAGCAGGAGACGGGGAGAGGAACCCAACTTACAAAGTCCTAAGCCTCTTCTGTTCCTGGCACAAATTACTGGATATGCTGCTTATCTTCGTACCTGTCAAGGTCCTGTGGGAAAACATTGTTTGTCTAAGAAATGATTCAAGTTGAGATGGTAAACAAAATGCTGTTCTCACAGAGAAAAGTACACATTCACATATTTGCATAGGGACTAGAGTCCATGTATCCCACTGCCTCAGTTCAGTTCAGTTCAGTCGCTCAGTCATGTCCGACTCTTTGCGACCCCATGAATCGCAGCACGCCAGGCCTCCCTGTCCATCACCAACTCCCGGAGTTCACCCAGATTCACGGCCATCGAGTCATTGATGCCATCCAGCCATCTCATCCTCTGACTACTCCCTAAAGTGGGGAGAGGAACGAACCCTCTAATGCAGAAGTTTTGTGATAAGATGTTCATAGTGTCCAGAGGATACGCTTGAGTTCTCATGTGGACCAACAGAAAAAAAACGAATCCATAGTTACAGCTGACCATGGTCACTTGCAAGACTGTCATCCCCTTACACCCAAAATATTTGAAACCAAGTTATTATCCTGCCCCCCAAATCTTGATTCTGTCTACTATTTCAATCAACCTGATTCAATATTCTGAAAATTTCCTTTAATCCCTGTATGAGCAGGCCCTTCAAAATGGCTGCTCTCTGTACAATCCCAGTCCAACCAGTACCTGCTTCACCTACAAGCTACTCACATAACTGGCCTTCCTACATACTTGCCCCAGGCCTGGGACAGTGAAGGGCGTTGTCCCTCTGCTGGTTTCCCTGGTAACTGATGAGCCAACCTGATGTCTATTCCTATCAATATAACAGGTAATCTCCCCTTCCCCTCCACCACCCTGGGGAGCAAAAACTGCACCATGTCCTGTCAGCTGGGTGCTGGTGGGGTGTTGCTCCAGGATCCTGCTTCAGACATGTAAGCTCCCCCATTCATTAAACCACTGATGTCTCTATTGCTGATTCTGGGCTCTTTCTTCAGTCTTGAAGCTGGGCAAGTGCAGGCCCTAAAGACCTGTGGGGTGCAGCCCAGTAATCCATCTTCCCTTTCTATGTCCCCATCTGCACTCAACCATCAATTTCTGTTCTTTCTTCTGTAGATCTCAGCATCTGACCCTCTTCATTTTTACTGCTACTATGCAGATCAAGGGTGAAATGATGCACACAGGGATGGAGGAATCTCAGGGCACACGGAGGAATTTCAGGGATGGATTGAAGACACAGAACTCTCATAGTCAAATATGCTCACTAGCGAAGTGGAGTATTCCCATGGCCTCCTCACCATTCTAGCTCTAGTATTCTCTCCTTACCCTCTTCATACCACCTCATCCAATGTTTTTAACATCTCCAAACTGCCATGAGAGTTGAATTTAAACTCCTTAGCTCAATGCTTCCTGACTTCTTTTCTTACATCTTGGCACACATGAAAATTGTAACCTATGCAGCACACTTGTGGTCCTTATGACAGAGACCCTAGCCACTTCAGACCCCCACGTGGCTTCTGGAGGGCTGAGGTCATCAAGGTCTTACATGCACCTGCAACCTATTCACAGGCCACCCATTGAGAAGCTCTGCCATAACCAAATGTTCAAGGTTTGTCATTTTAAAATTACAAGCCCAACAATTTTCCAAATTTCTCCATATCATTCCCCATACTATTATAAACAAGTCTAGCTATATTTGATCATCTGTATGTCATACTTAGGCTTCCTAGATGGCTCAATAGTAGAGAATCTGCCTGCCAATGCAGGAGATAAAGGAGATGCGGGTTCAGTCCCTGGGTGGGGAAGATCCCCTGGAAAAGGAAATGGCAACCCACTCCAGTGTTCTTGCCCAAGAAATCCCATGGACAGAGGAGCCTGGTGGACTCTAGTCCATGGAGTTACAAAAGAGTTGGACACAACTTAGCAACTGGGCAGGCTATTAGTTCAGTTCAGTTGCTCAGTCATGTCCAACTCTTTATGACCCCATGGACTGCAGCACGCCAGACTTTCCTGTCCATCACTAACTTCCAGAGCTTGCTCAAACTCATGTCCATCGAGTCAGTGATGCCATCCAACCATCTCATCCTCTGTCATCCCTTCCTCCTCCCACCTTCATTCTTTCCCAGCATCAGGGTCTTTCCCAATGAGTCAGTTCTTCGCATCAGGTGGCCAAAGTACTGGAGTTTCAGCTTTAGCATCAGTCCTTCCAATGAATATTCAGGACTTCCTTTAAGATTGGTTTGATCTCCTTGCAGTCCAGGGGACTCTCAAGAGTCTTTTCCAACAGCACAGTTCAAAAGCATCAATTCTTCAGCACTCAGTTTTCTTTATAGTCCAACTCTCACATCCATACATGACTACTGGAAAAACCATAGCTTTGACTAGATGGATCTTTGTTGGCAAAGTAATGTCTCTGCTTTTTAATATGCTGTCTAGGTTGGTCATAGCTTTTCTTCCAAGGAGCAAGCATCTTTTAATTTCATGGATGCAGTCACCATCTGCAGTTATTTTGGAGCCCCCAAAAATAAAGTCTCTCATTGTTTCCATTGTTTCCCCATATATTTACCAAGTGATGGCATGCATGCCAAGTAATTTTCAGTATTCCCCATTTCACTAACTCTTGCTTTTCTAAATAAAAGACCCAGCTTGGTGAAACCTAATTTTGAAACACTTCACCTCTTCCATAAAGCCTTTTCTGATAGCTTACATGGACTACTCCAATTCTGAACTCCTAAAGCACTGTTTCTAATCTGGTGCTTACTTACTGCCTTATACTTTCAGAGACTTTTTTCAGATTCTACCTCCACATACTAGGCTATACTCTACCTGAGCTGACTGATTATAAACCCAATACCATCCATCTCTATGCATGATATTCACAAAGCAAGGATTAGGAATCAACATTAACTCATTATCATCACCAAAAAGCACTGGCAACCTACTAGCAGGCCAGTGTGGTGTTATCTTTACACACCGTCGCTTCAAAGAGCCACACTTACAAACTCTCCAGACGGACAGTTCCAGTCAGATTGGGGAACCGCTGCACCATGCTTGCACCACGAATGACTCTTTAAGAAATTGTGAGAGAAAAAGTAATTTAAAATAATGAATTTTCATAGATAATATTTTAAACTTATTTTTGAACCAGCTTAAAATTATAATACCACTATACCTAAAAAGATTAGTTCCTGAAAATGTGATCATTTTGACCAGGTGTTCATGAATAAATAAGAACCACTGTAAATTTTCGAAATTTGTCTTTTGGACTTCCACCGAAGGAAAAGAAAATAAAAGATACTGTTTTCTGGACTTACACTAATAAATTCTAGTTTTCCATTAAAGCAATGGTGTAAATATTCAGGTTGTTTTAAAATTTCTATAATACTTACAAGGAATGCAGTTCAGACAAATTGTGAAATGCTGAGTTCCCCACAAAAGATAGAGGATTATCATACAAATGTCTGTAAAAATAGCCAAAAAAACAGAGTTTCCATGTGTTCACAAGCACTCCAACACTAAATCTATGTTCACAAAGTTAATATATCTAACAGCCTGAATTTTCATTCTTCATCCAGATGTTTGGCCTCGTACAGACACTGCCTTACATGATTACATACTAAAAGAAAATTTCAAACTACTTACATAGTTTTTAAGAGTGGATTACCATCAAATGCTCCATCAGGGATAACAGAAATAGAATTACTATGAAATAACCTACAAAGATAGAAGAAAAATATATATATTTTTTTTCTTACACAAATTTCATTTATGCTTAGTGCTTTGATAGCTTTTAATACATTTTGATATTTGGCAAAACTAATACAATTATGTAAAATTCAAAAATAAAATAAAATTTAAAAAAAAAAAAGAAAGAAAAATATTTTGAAATGCTTATCCTCTCGTGAAATAAGTTAAAACCCAAATATCTACTACTATTCAGTAGTATATAAAATATAAGTGATAACAACTACATAAAAATTTCAACAATGTGATGAAACCAAATTTTTAATTCCAGATTATCTTTTTCAGGACCATACCTAATTCTCTCTAAACCCACTGCTTAACCTATTAGTTGGCAGGTCCTTTATATACTTTTAGCTTGCTTCATCCTTAAAGAACTTTAGACTGCAAGAATCATAAGTACTCTAACCTCAAAATCCCTCTCATCATTGCCTCCATTGAGTTCTTAAGCAATGCATCGCGGAATATTAGCCATCAACTCATGACATAAAATATCAATTACACCATGTGCATTCTTATCTCTGACCTTGACAAATCCAACATCTAAAATGCCCCCTCATCTCTCATTTATCTCAACATTTCCATTCTTTCAAGTCCAGTCAAATTCCTTCTCTTTGGTGATGTCTTTTCCAATGACCCCAAGCCTCAATGTGGTCTTTTTCTGGAGTGATTTATTGATCCTATTCATTCAGCACTTATTTCCACCTAGAGACTACTCTTTGTCTGTCTTACATACTCAGCCTCCCCAATGGGACTAAGACCACAGCTCCTACAAAGCAGAGACTATATGTTATGGCTTGTTTCACTAGAATCCAGACTTACACAGTAATCTATGTTCAAAACTGTCCAGGTTAGCTGACATAATCCAGTCTGTATTGTCGTGTGTGTGTGTATTATGGAACATGCAATGGAACAACGATGTTCTAAAATCTCACTCGTGTAACATTAAATTGTGAGTTCTAGGGATGTTAAGGCATAGAGAGAGGAAAGCAATACTCACAGCTCTTTTAGGCTGGGGAGAGCTTTAATAGCCTGAGGAAATTCCCCCAAATTATTATAGTTCAAGTCCCTAGAAAAAATTGGGAAAATATGTAAGAACACTGAAGAGGGGTCACAATTTATAAGGCAATTTGGTATAAATATATACATATTTTTTAAATCACATCCTCTGGATGGTAATCTTTCTTTGCCAACAACTGTCAATTCCATTTAATTAAATTTACACTTTTTCTTAAAATATTGAATACAAAAAAGAATCTTAATTCTTCATTTTTAAACTTTTTTTACAACTTTATTTCACTTAATTTACCATAAAAATATTAGGATTTTAGTGTCTTTTTTATTTTTTAAACTTATTTTTAATTGAAGGATAATGATGCTTTAAGTCAACAACTTTAAAAGTTCAAAGAATTCTCAGAATCACATATTACTGGTGCATTAAATAAACAAATCACCTGAATGGCAGTTTTCCATAAAATAGAATGTATTGACTCTCCATTTATACATGACAATAGCCTGAAACTGAGGTTTCTATTTGAGGTTTAGAGTGAAATTCTGGTATGAGGGTAGCTGACCTCAGCCCTACTATCAGCAGGATAAGAAGGACTAAGATGGGTTCATACAACTACAGTCCTCAAGTTAGTTAAAAATTGTTGAAAAAGTTGCATTAATTAGGAGAGAGAAAAGCCATAGTGATCTGTACTTTTAAAAAAATCTTAATTCTGAGTGTATTTAAACTTTCATTTCATTTAACCTAGAGAGAATGTTCACATATGATCAGCGACTGATTTCAGATTAAGAGTAAACAAACACTCAGCTCCTTGGAGACCTATTTTATTCTCCTTTACTACACAGAAAAGAGTGGTAAGTTAAAAAATCAACTGGAAAGAAAACATTTAATTTTAATATAATTTGGAATAATATACACAGTTTAGGATCAAAAGGCTGGCCCAGTTTTCTTTTCCACTGGCATTTACATACTTAGGAAAGAAGAACTGGGTTGGTCAGTTCTTTAAGAGCTTCCACTTTCAAATATCCACTGATGTTTATATCCTTTAGTGGTTTAAACAGGAAAGTGAATTAATAAAGTACTAAAAGATTTTAAGTCTTCTCATTGACTGGACAGTTAACCAAAAAGTCAATTAAACAAAATACTGATATTACAAACCCTAAACATTTCAATCAGGTGTCACTTACCCATCTAACTGGGACATTCTCTGAATCATTCATTATACCACAATGGGAAATACTAAAAATCTCCTAACAAAGGCCACTGATAAAATCAAAACAGCAAATATAAAAGCCCTAGTCTTGTTTACACACAGCTGCATCATATCATGGTACAGTGGACAGTTGAAACAGCCAGAATTCGCTCTAACAACAGAAGCAACAACAGAAGTATCCTAAGCCAAATGGAAACCTTCATTGCATTTAGCAGATAAAGGCTGAGACAGTATTCAAGCCCACTGTTAATTAGCAAAACAGCTGAGATCACGGAGAAAACAAAGAAACAAACCAGCTTTTCCAGAATCAATTTTATAAGGTTCCAAGTTCCGAAACTGTCTATCATACGTTGTAATAGAACCAAAATTTCTGAAAAGGTATATAGCTTGGCAGACTCAGCTGTTTTTACTATGTCTTTTTGGAAGAAATATCAAGCTCATTCTTGTGCAACTTTTTAACCAGAAACCTAGATTAGCTTTCATGACTGTGTTAGCTGAAGGCAAGACTTTAGTTGCACATTAAAACAAATTAATTATTATAGCAAATTAATAATGAGCTGAACTCAAGACCAGTACTTTTTACTGCAGTGAAATGCCCAGTTGCACCATCAACATCCCAAATGTGATTATCCAAAACAGAAATAAACTTACAAGGTCTCCAGGTTATCAAGTCCATCAAAACAGTGTTGACCCAGGCTTTTAATTTTATTGTTATGAAGATGCCTATGGAAAAAAGCATCACAATGACTTTCGTGTGACCTAGTAGCAATTATTATCATGTTTAGATGTCTAAATTGGTAGTGCTTAAAGGAATGGTGCAGCTAAACACTGCAACACTCGACTAATAGAAAACAAATGGCACTGAGTAGGTATCTCTTGATAAACATGGTGCAAACTCAGATTCACTGAACACAGGAGGCCAATGGAAAAGAAACATCGCTCTAGTGGAGAAGGGTTACACACATGGAAGATTCTTGAGAAGTTACCCATATCCAAACTAAAGTTTTGATGCACTTTTAATTATATGAAGCGAAACTTGGATGAATTCTCCCATGAGGGCGTGGGGGAAATGTCAGCTTCATAAGGGAGAATTGGTAACAGATTTTACAAAAAATGCCACTTAAATGTTCAAGCTTTTGAAGATTAAAAGCAACAGAGAATCACATACTCCTTGAATAGACAAGTTGGTAAAGAAACATGAAATATCACTGAAACTTGTTTTCTATGCGCGTCTCCAAAAGAATTCTGCTTCTTTTATCACTGAATGCACAGCTGGGACACAAAAAGCCATACAAGGGTTTGCTGCATGACCCACTTTCTTCTCCTGACTACAAATGGCCATTTAACTTCCAGAGATTCAACTGTTATCATCAGCCATTCATTTTTAAATTATCCTGATCTGTATTTTTAAAAGTCAGCACATGTAATTTTGTAAAAATAGGCAGCTCCTCCAAACACCAGCTCTCCAAGAACACAATTCAGTGAGGTTCCTTCAAAACAATTTTCCATAAGAACTCTGCTTCTGCCCCCAAATTAACACAAATATATGGTGTTAAAAGGGATGGATACTTACAGAACCACCAGGCTGGACAGGTTGGTAAAGGCAAAGTCAGGGATGCTGGAGATCTTGTTGAGTGCCAAGGTCAGCGCCTGCAGGGTGGGCAGATTGCTGAGCGGATGCACTGGCACCTCCGTCAAGCTGTTGTCATCCAGCCACAAATGCCGCAACTGAGTGAGTCCCTCAAAGCTGTCCTCGGGCACCGAGGTGATATGGTTGGCATCTAAACGCCTGACAGAAACAACAATCGCCTTCAGCAACGATTCTAGTGGAATGAGTCAAGCCAAGTCACACAAGTACTCAGCGTTCCAAAAAAAATGTTACAAAAATGACCATAGCCACAACGTCCTTGATTTCTTTCGTTTTACTTAAAGTTCTTCCCAAATCTAATATTTCTAAGACCAGCATGTGAAAGTCAATTGTTTCCCTTCCTTCATAACAAACAGATGTGTAAAAATCTGAATTTTTGGCTAAGCATAATTGTATGGAAGAATGACATGTTTATATATACATATAATATACATTATATACATATATATATATATATATATGAGGTGTTGTCTTCCGGGCTGCAGTCCTCATTTCACCCCAAATAAAACTTAAATTGCAATTCTCAAAAAAAGAAAAAGAAAAGAACCATAAATCTCAAGCTTGACTTTTATGTTACAGAATGCACTTATCAAAAATACAGAAAAACAACAAGAAGAAACTAAGCTGAGCAAATAAACTACTTTACTTACAAATATAATATCTGATATTAAATTTAATTGCTATTTTGACTTGGTACCAAATGGGAAAAAGTAAGAACATAATTTAAAAAAATTTTTTTATACATCAACAAACCATTTCATTAGATTCTCAACAATCCTTATTACCACCAGGCAAGTTAAAAATATGTGTCACATACCACCAAAGCAACCCTCTCCTCTTCTCTTAGGTATAAGTACATTTGAAAAATTAGTTTGTCAAAATTAACAGATATTAAGAAAAGGGCCAACTATCCATAGACAAAATTAAACACTTCCTCTGATCAACATGTTTGTGGCTTTTGAGTTACTTCGATTTTTCCCCAAATTTTGGAACTAAGGACACTTTACTAATAGGATTATTCATTTTTAGAAGTTAAATCCCCATCTGAAAATCTGAGAAAACTAGTCCTAAGTGTTAGTGTTGACACAATCAGGCATAATTGTTGGAATAACTGCTTTTAAACACAAAGATAAGCTAGTAATTAATATGTTGAGGAACTGCATGCCCTGGGCAAATCTCAATTTTCTTCACAAATCCCTTGTTGATATATCTTCACTACTTAAATCCATGTCTTAGAGGCTTAGACCTCTTGGTGAAAATTAGTGAACACACACACACACACACACACATATACACATACACGTAATGGGTGCAAGGTGAAAATGGCAGCCTGTTTTTGAAGAAATCAGCTTTGGCAGATTTCAAGTTCAGGAAGTTCTGACTTTAGAGTGGTTTTCATGCTTCCAGTTTCTCTACGCTGCTCTAGCTTCAGATCCTGCCATAATTGTCCCTTCCCCTCCATGTAAGTGCTGAGCCCCTGCTCCCAACTAAGTGCCCCAGATCCAAATGCAGTCTCCTTCCCAAAGGCAGACTGGTCGAGGTCAAAGACCCTTGGACCTGGTGAGGATCTGATGGAAGCTTCCTTTTTGGTAGTCAGGATAACTGGAAGAGCACTAAAAAGGGGAGAGCTCCAGAAACTAAGCAGCTGCCTTAAGAATCCACTTAGAAACAAAGAGTTTTAGGCTTGTTTATTCCTTGGAGTTTCTAGAACCTACCCTTGAGAAAAGACAGGCATCCTTTATGTAACAGACTGGTAATGTGCTGGCTACAGGGTTGTTTAGCAGATCCACTTTATTGAGTAGACAGCAGTGTGTTCAAAACACACACATTCACACACACACACACACACACACACACACACACACACAGATGCACACACTTCACAGACTCAAGGTACTTCTATTTAGGGAGAGAGATATATATTTTGAGTGGAAGGGATTTAAGGACATTTATTTCACATTCAGACATCTGTACATTTTCTATAAATAAGGTGGAACTGAAATACAACCATACAATTAACCATATAATGTCACTAAAGCATGCAATTAAATTCTCCTTGTAGCTAATTTGTCTGCAATTCACTCAACACATGTAAACTGAGTATCTTGTTAGGCACAAAAAAGTAAAAATGGTGCACACCATATGCATGAGGAAGAGGGACCCACACTATAACTAACACACTGAAAAATAAGTGCAAAGTGCTTACAAAGTGTTATGAAGTAAATAAACAGGGTACTGAGATAAGGATTAGCAGGGGCTGCAGGGGAGGGTAGCTTCTGAAAACGTATTGAATAGGAAAAGCATCTCTAAGAAGGTACCATAAGCAGATCCAGAGCAAGGGGCCAAGGAAGGTGGGCAAGGAGTGTTCGCGGCAATGCAAACAGTGAGGGCAGAGGCTCAGTAGCAGAAACCAGCTGGTGTGGTCCCAGCAACTCCCAGAAGGTTCTAGTGACTAGAACACAGCAGGAAGAGAGTGGAGGAACCAGGGAGACCCAGATGGGATGCAAATGGGGACCAGAGGACGCAGACCCCTGGAGGCCAGGTGAGGAGTTTGGATTATATTTTAAGCACAAATTGAGATCCCTCCCCAGTTTCTCAGCATTATAATAGTTTAAAAGTGTAAACTGCTTATGTTGTAATAATAAGATAATATTCATTAACATTCACAAAAATAATGAGCAATGCTTCCCAAACATACAACACTCCATTGGCATTAAGTCCTCTCTGTGTTAAGAAAAATAGCTACTAGGGATGCAATGTACAACACGATAAACATAATTAACCCTGTTGTATGTTATATATGAAAGCTGTCAAGATGGTAAATCCTAAGAGTTCTCATCACAAAGAAAAAACGTTTTTTCTATTTCAAGTATCTATATGAGATGATGGATTTTCACTAAACTTACTGCGGTATTATTGGGTTGGCCAAAAAGTTGACTCAGAGTTTTCCATAAGATGTATGTTAAGTCAAATCATTATGCTGTACACCTTAAAATTATACAGTGCTGTATGCCAATTATATCTCAATAAAACTGGAAGGAAAATAGATGTGGCAAAACACTATAAGAAAAGTTGTCCAGGCCTTTTAAACAAAAGTCCAGTGTTATACACACCACTTGGGCTCCTGCTGAATTCTGTGCCACACCCCACCAAAGAAAAGGGTGGTCTTCACTGAGCAAGATAACTAGGTGAGTTCTGAGCTAAGAACAGTAAGGAAACTACCTTCTATGCAAAATAACTATAAACAATAAATGCACAGACACAATTTCCTCTGTTAAAAATTTCCCCAGATTATAAAGTCAGCCATAAGAAATCTAAAGGAAGAACTTTGGGAAAATGGAAACCTTAAATAAAAACTTAATGAGAAAAAGGATTTGGAGTGACTCAAATGGTTAATCCTTATGCCTCAATTCACATGGGTGTTGGTGGCACACCCATAAATATAATGAGTTTGCACTTACATCAAGATCAATGTTTTTCAGAGAAATGGTCTTAGAAAAGTGTGCATTTGTACCAACGAGCTACACTATTAAAATTCATCATAATTAATAGACCAAAAAAAGAAACAAAACTAATTCTTTCAACAGTGGCAGTACATAGCATTAGATATCTCACAAAGTGAAGAGATTATGTGGCTTAAGTTATTTTACCATTTCAGCTCCACTTGGCAAGAGATAACTATTACTTTATTTAAGTGCACTTCAATTGTTAAACAGTTAACAATGTATTGACTGAATTCCCTTACTATTTTTGTCTTTAAAATGTGCTTCTATTCCCTATTCTCAAAAGCCTGTTTTATATTTAACTGAGACTCACACAGTTTTTTTCTCTTGCCTTAAATGAAATGACAGTAACAATTCTATGTGTATTTTCTGATGAATGTCTATGCTACCATCAACACTTGTTCAGTATAATCAAAAGCTCCCCCCTTTTCTCTCTACTCCTCATTTACCAATAATATAAACATTAAAGTATTATATTCTGTTACCAGTTTAAAATATTTAAGAAATTTTGTTATGGTAGAAAACCTAGGAAATTTAGTCATTGAAATCCTCTAATAGTCAATATAAGTGAGAATGACTGTAAAGAAAAAATTGTTTTAAATTCTAGTGGAACAAATTCTGACTTGTCATTTTAATATCCGACTCAGGCAATGCTTTAGCCATTTTCATGGCTTCATGGAGGGCTGTTAGGCGAGCTTTTCATTAATATCTACAATTCACTTTCAGCTTTTACGGCCATCATCACCCACTTGAATCAAGCCACTTCTGGTCAATTTCAAGTCCTAATGAACTTTGCTCCTTCTAAGCACTATTTCAAAACCATAAGGAAATCTTTCATGTAATTCAGGTCTGAAGATCAGATTTTCAAACTGACTCAAGTGCTGATAAGACTGTTTTACACCAGGACAGAATTTCAATTGTATCTAACTTGACCACTACACCCACTATGCTAACAAACCCATGAACGTTTCCTTCTTAAATAAAACAGCCCTGACATATAGCTCCTTGTATTTCTGATATACCTTAAAAAAAAAAAAAAAAAGGCCCCAATGCCTTTATTAAAAAAAATAGTTTAACTCCTCTCCTTAACCCAACCTCCCATTCCAATTTTGGACATAATTTAAACTATGCAATGCATTTAGTGGTGATGAGCACAGTATCCTTGGTTTAAAACATTACTTTAGAGGAAAAACCTACAATTTCTGTGAAAAAATACTTTAAATCATCTAAATTACCAAAAATGCCATGTGTATTTTAATGCACTTAAGGATGACAAATCAGAAAAAAAAATCTATTTGTGTATTTTCTTGGTAATTTTTCTAACGTTCAAAGATTTTAGCCCTTTCTTTTTCAGCCTTCCAGCTAGACAAAAGGATTGAATATTTTGATCATTAAGTCTTGGGAAATAAGAACAATTCTGTATGAAGGTTCTGAAGGAAAACAAATTCTGAAGAAGCAAAAGAAAATGAGAACTATTTAAAATGTCTAATGAATTCAGATCCAAGGGAGGTGAGATGGCTCTCTCTGTGTACTTCTGTCTGAGGTTAGAAATGGTGTGGAGGCAGTGAAACCACATTCTTTAAAGGAACTCACTCCAATCTGTTCACCAAAAGAATCTATTCAGAATCCTATGCAATTAGTTATGACAAATTCTTATATTCCATAACTTGGCATTTGGGTGAAATGATCTACTTAACAAATTTCTACCTTAAATAAATTTATATTGAAACCAGAACTTAAATGGTCAGTACCCCAGATACCTTTTTATAATATTAGATATATTTTAAAGCTTGGCCTTTATAGCATATGCTATGCTTTATTAGTATATATTTTCATTTCCACATTCACTGCCCATTAACTATAAAAATATCTAAAGTCAAAGGTAATCTATAATTTACAATTTCCAGTGATATGCTTTTGGTTCAGTTAAAAATTATTTTATATTAGCCAGTGGAGGGGATGAGCCAGTCAATCATTTTCACCTAAGTCTTCCCTAGCTCACTTGCATTTCTACTAATGCTTACACTCACAGTTATCTCAAAGGGCAATTTAAAAACCTATGGGATTAGTATACAGATATGTGATGTGGTGACAACCTAATTATATAGCCTAGAACACCTAAGTATGGTCTCTACTTCAGTTTTTCATTTAGTGATTCTCAGAACTTCTGTATACACAAGGATGATTGGAGTAAATTTTTTAAAATACAGCTTCTTGGACCCTACCTTTAGAGAGACAATATTGTGACTCTTGGGATACGGCCTAAGAATCTGTATTCTAGCTATATCCCCCTAGTGATTTTGCTGTGGGTGGTCCAAGTGCCACGCTTCAAGAAACTAGGCCTTAGTTCCACGGTATTTAGTATTAGGACACGAACTGAAGCAATGCAAATTTGTGTTCATTACTGTAGTAGGATAAGAAACAATGACATTGCTTGTTATAAAGAATACTTTTTCATTACTTTCAGATGATTCCTTCACCTAGGTAGGCAAGTCTGGTAATCTAGCAATCGAAAGAACAGATGAAATAGTCATCACCATTATTACTATTAATAGATTCTACAAATGTTTATTGAGTAACTTACTACAGGTCATATATTGCTGAAGTGCTTTTCACGCATGAACGTACATGGTAGGTAATAAGCAAACGACTCACAGAGAATTTTAAATAACCTGCCCAACATCACACAGCGAACAAGTGGCAAGAGTGCGGATTCAAAACCAGACAGGCCTGTTCCAGAATTCTAATTAATCTGAACTTATCTGAACTCCTTTTGAGAGCAATATAAATATTCTGACAGATAAATACATGAAGGGCTTCTCTTAATCTTGGGAAAAGATAACAATAACCACATGCTTCAGTTCAGTGCTTCTATCTCTTCTAAAAATCTAGTCCCTGAAGACAGAGAAACTAGATCTTTTAAGTCAGGGATGGGGAGACTGGACGCTAGTCCACAACATGCATTCTAGTTATGAATAAATATTTGTTTATTTAACATAAAGATGGTTGTTTCTTTAGACTCTTCGGTGGGTTTGCACGTTCCAGTGATAATATTGCTGCTCACCTGATCCCCCCACTCTAGGGAGAAGTGGGGTATGCATACCCAAACCACAGAGGCAATGACTCCCGTTCTCCAGGTTCATATACACACACACACATATATATGTGAAAGAATGCAAACAAGAATAAAGTTAAGTGCTACATGAAAAAGCTTTTAAAAACAGTGGCTAAACATGGTTAAAACCAAGAGCTGAAATCTTTTTTTAATTGAAGTATGACTGATTTACAATGTTGTGCTACTTTCTGGTATACAAAAAGGTGATTCAGTTATATATATGTATATTTCATATTCATATACATTTCATATATTTTTCCATTGGGCTTCCCAGGTGGCGCTAGTGATAAAGAACCTATCAGCCAATGCAGGAAATGTAAGAGATGCGGGTTAGTTCAGTTCTGTGCTTCTCAATCTTTTCTAAAATCTAGTCCCTGGGTCAGGAAGATCCCCTGGAGGAGGAAATGGCAACCCACTCCAGTATTTTCTTGCCTGGAGAATTCCATGGATAGAGGAGCCTGGTGGACTATGGTCCATAGGGTTGCAAAGAGTTAGATACTACTGAAGCAACTCAGCATGCATGGTTTATTATAGCATATTGAATATAATTCCCTATGCCATACAGCAGGACCTTGTTGTTGAAGAGCTGAAATCTTGAATATTCCACATCAAGCCAACTTTGCCTTGGAAAAAAAAAAAAGAAAAAAAACCAAGAAGACAGCACAGGCAATTAAACTGCCGTCCCTTACACGTGTTCAATGTCCACAGATAAAGACCTACAATCACTGTGCTCTGATGATCATTACCACCCGAAACAGAAACCTCTCTGTGGCTGTTTCTTGAGTGTCATGGCACAAGACTCTAGGACTTCAGTACATACACAACTCTGACTCCAAAGAGAGTGTAATCACCTGCCACATGCAACCTTGTAGCTTTCTCCCAGCCTTGGAGATGACAGGATATTTCAAAGGACATTTCCGTAACAGCAGCCAGTCATTCCCATTTTTATCCCAAATGAGAGGGTACATCTCTTCTTTCTCTAGGATTCCAGTTCTGTACATATTTAGCAGCCTGAGTGGTCTCCTAATGATGCAAGGATGCAGAAAACCAAAAAGTTTACTTACAAAGACTGCAAAGAGCTCAGTCCTCGAATGGCTTCACTGGGTACTGTTTTCAACTGGTTGTTCTGGAGGGTTCTGGAAGGAAAACTTGGGTTAGTGAATAAGAAGCAATTGCGACCATTTTTTCTTAGAAGAATTTAAAACCATTTCTTTAAAATAAAATCTTTCCAATAGCAAGAAAGGGAGAGGAGTCAAGGTGGAATGCATCCAAGATAAGAAAATTGCCAAAGAGTAAGAGGCATTTGTCGTTAAAGCCAGAAATATAGTAGGCTGATTTCCCAAGCCACCTCCTAACACAGACCTGCTGGATCATCTGGGATTGTTTTGTCACTCTTTCTCAGAAATTAAGACACCCTAATTAATATTCATCACTGAGGTACCATGAGTGTTAACTGGGACATATAACAGGTTAACTGGGAGGTAAGGACTTTCCTGGCAGCTCAGTGGTAAAGAATCCACCTGCAATGCAGGAGAAGTGGGTTTGGGTCAGGGCGATCCCCTGGAGAAGGAAACGGCAACCCACTCTAGTATTCTTGCTTGGGAAATCATGGACAGAGGAGCCTGGTGGGCTACAGTTCACAGGGTTGCAAAAGAGTTGGACAGGACTGAGTGACTAAACAACAACAACGGAGCAAGCAAATCCACTAGAATCCCTAATGCCTGGAATAAAGCATTATTCTAGAAAAAAGCATCTGGAATAAAAGCAGAGTTCAGAAACATGGACATTAGATAACGACAATCCTGCCCAGAGGACAGCAGATTCTGAACTCTTATGAACAGTGGCCATGTCCTCAGTGAATACAGGGCTGAGGTAGAAATAAAACTTTGATTATCTAATTATCGCCAACCTGGAGAATGGAGGTATAGACCAGTAGTGAAAATGAAGTCTTTACTATTTTTGCCTAATGCCCTTCCTGGTCACATTAATAAAATGACTACCTGATTAGAATCACCACCACAGAATGAAATGGAAAAAGGCCCATCTAACTCACTGAACCAGAGAGGCTGAGTGACTTACAGATGCTTACCCAGAGAGGTAGTGGCAAAGTGGGGCTGGTGGTCGGTTCACCTGCTCTCCAACCTGCCAACCTCCAAGCTCCTGCTCCCTGCCAGGAATTTATTTCCTGACCCCTCGCAGGCTGTGTAAATCATCAGATCAGATCAGATCAGTTGCTTAGTTGTGTCACCTCAATTCCCTTTAGCTCTAAAATGATTTTTACCATTTGGAGCTCTTGTAAGCTTTTTTGCCTTTAGGGTCAGCAAATTCAAAATTCTTATAGCTATTAATATAGTAAGAGTAGAAACAATGCGGGTGGGTGGAGAGAAGTTGAAACAAAGCTTGCCAGTGACGTTTAAATATGATTTTGATTCAGTGCTTTAGCTACACATAAAGCCTAACATTCAACTGTAATGCACTGGAGTTCAGAATACCTATTATTTAGACGTTAACTTTTGTTATCTAGACCCAAGTTTGCCTAAATCACCCTCTAGCCTCCCACACTACCCATTGGCCTGTCCTTAAATCTTTTAATCCTGAACCTAAAGAAACTGTGCTTAACCTAGCTCCAAGCATGTTGACTACGCAGAAAGAAAATACACAGCCAGCTGTGAAACTCTAAAATTGCATTACTTACAGAACTTTGAGTTCTTTCAACCCCGACAAGGCCTTTGGGTGGATAAAAGAAAGGTCGTTGCCAGCCAATCGTCTAGGAAAAAAAAAAAGTAGCAAGAGAAAAATAGTAACTCAGATTCTTAAAATTCAGAACTCACAATAACCCAATCGTTACTGAAGCTCTACATTAAACATCTTTCAAACCTAACTGACATTAAACATGGACTTAAACCTTTGCTAAAGCGATCCCAAGGTTCTTCCAATGAGATAAATGCCTCTAGAATTTTTAACTCCAATACAATAATTTAAACAGGCACATTTTTATTCTGGTGAGGTCAAGCAAGCCAAAACACATTAGACCAAATTAAGTTTGCTATTCATGGTCACTCTCTGCAGCTTGCAGTGTTTTCCAAGTGCCTCACAAATACAGAGCCCTGGTATACAGCAGACAGGAGCTTTATACCGATCAGAGCAAGGAGGAATGAATGCCTTCGGGAGGCATCCTGTTACTTCTCCATAACCAAGGGCAGCATATTCCATGCAAAAGAGAAGCAAAAGGTGAAAGTCACTCTAAGCGGAACTTCCCAAACAAAAGCATGTTTAAAAAAGCAAATAAATTTTTTCCTAAGGAAATTTCAAAGTGACAAATTTAACTGCAAGTTAAGAGTGAAGTAAGAAAAGGCTAAGAATTCCTTGGGTAAGAAAGGCACACACAATTCAGAATGAGCCCTGCAGTTCAGACTGAGCCCCACTTTTTCTACCATGTTCCCAGACACTCAGACATGGGAGGAAAAGTTGGATAGAAAACTTGAGGGAAAAGTGAAAAGCAGGACAGCAACTCATATGAGTAACTTATAAACAGGTGAACTGCAGGTAGATTTAAGTACAGTTGACCCTTGAAACACAGCAGGTTTGAACTGCATGGGTCCCCATCTATGCATTTCTTTTCCAATAGTACATACTACTGTACCACAGAGCCCATGGTTGGTAGAATCCTTGGATGTTGAGGAACCTTGGCTAAAGGGTGGGGGTGACTATAAATTATCAGTGGATTTACTCATGCTGTTCAAGGGTCAGCTGTATTGACTTAAAAATGATAGTTATGTGCCCAGATGATTAAACATAGGACTTTTCCAATTTCCTCGTTCCCTCCAGGGGACTCTCCCAAGCAATGAGATTTTATATGTATGATTTTTTTTTTTTTAATGCTCTCTCCCCTTCACATCTTGGGATCACAGTCATCAAGTCATATTATTTTCTCCTTGACAGGGTCTATTTCTATTGTCTTTTCTCTTCTTTCTGTAAACACAGTGCACCACCCCCCAGCCTTGGTCAGCAATTCATTCACAAATGAGTGCCTACTCAGCCCCAGGGAGATGACATCCTCTTCTTAGACTTCAGGTTCCCCTCATTTCAATCTGCTCTTAAACACCCTGATTCTAGGACAGAAAGATATCTCCTTTACCCTTCGTAAACTTGAAGTCACAGAGATGGGAAACTGTCTTTTAGATGCAATACTCTCTCTTAGAAGTTTTCATCCCAGTTAAAATACAAATAGCCCTGGAAAGGATAACACTTGATCATTTCTTAGTATTAACACAGTAATTGGCATGGAAGATGTGTGTGTGTTGGGGGGAGTGGGAAAGTGAAATAGGACTCAGAAACCCAGAGAGTGAGTGTGTAGAATTATTTCTTCAATTGCAAGGACAACCATGCCAGGTTCCCAGGCAGCGCTACAGTTTTAACACAAGGTTCATGCTCCTAAACTAAATTCTCCCTAGGAAGCTGTCTCATCCTGCACAGTTTCTCACAAGGCACCCTAGCACCAGGCTCTAAACTGCATGCCCGTCAAGGGCATTCCTCAATCCAGGCTCACAATAGTTTACTGCAGATCATCAGCCTCATGGCCTTTCACCTCTCAGGTTTCACCATGTGGAAAAGAAAAGAAGGGACTGGAGAAGATGGTGTTAAGATTTTTAGCATTTAAAACTATTCCTGGAGACTTCCCTGGTGGTCCAGTGGTTGAGAATCTGCCTTCCAATGCAGGGGACACAGGTTCGATCCCTGGTTGGGAAACTAAGATCCCACATGCCCCAGCTAAGACCCGATGCAGCCAAATAAATGTGTAAAAAATAAAATTATCCCTCCCCAGCAAATGGTCTGAGTTCTGAACTAGCCAGCTTCACCACTGTATCTTTAAATGCTTCACCTCGTGACCTAACCTTCACTTCTTAAATTCCTGACTCCAGTGTGAGTGGTGCTGAGTTGTGCAGTTGTGTCCGTGGACAGTTGTGGGGTCTTTGCGACCCCATGGACTGTAGCCCTTCAGGCTCTTCTATCCACGGAATTCTCCAGGCAAAAATACTGGAGTGGTAGCCATTCCCTTCTTCAGGATATCTTGCTGACCCAGAGATCAAATCCTGCGTCTTGAGTCTCTTGCACTGGCAGGTGGGTTCTGTACGAGCACCACCCGTGTCAGTCAGTTCAGTTCAGTCACTCAGTCGTGTCCGACTCTTTGCGACCCCATGAATTGCAGCACGCCAGGCCTTCCTGTCCATCACCAACTCCCGGAGTTCACTCAAACTCACGTCCATTGAGTTGGTGATGCCATTCAGCCATCTCATCCTCTGTCGTCCCCTTCTCCTCCTGCCCCCAATCCCTCTCAGCATCACGGTCTTTTCCAATGAGTCAACTCTTCGCATGAGGTGGCCAAAGTACTGGAGTTTCAGCTTTAGCATCAGTCCTTCCAATGAACACCCAGGGCTGATCTCCTTTAGAATGGACTGGTTGGATCTCCTTGCAGTCCAAGGGACTCTTAGGAGTCTTCTCCAACACCACAGTTCAAAAGTATCAATTCTTCAACACTCAGCTTTCTTCACAGTCCAACTGTCACATCTATACATGACCACTGGAAAAACCATAGCCTTGACTAGACAGACCTTTGTTGGCAAAGTAATGTCTCTACTTTTCAATATGCTATCTAGGTTGGTCTTAACTTTCCTTCCAAGGAGTAAGCATCTTGTAATTTCATGGCTACAATCACCATCTGCAGTGATTTTGGAGCCCAGAAAAATAAAGTCTGACACTGTTTCCACTGTTTCCCCATCTATTTCCCATGAAGTGATGGAACCAGATGCCATGATCTTCGTTTTCCGAATGTTGAGCTTTAAGCCAACTTTTTCACTCTCCTCTTTCACTTTCATCAAGAGGCTTTTTAGTTCCTCTTCACTTTCTGCCGTAAGGGTGGTGTCATTTGCATATCTGAGGTTATTGATATTTCTCCCGGCAATCTTGATTCCAGCTTGTGCTTCTTCCTGTCTTCAAGAAAATTAGAGATACCAAGGGAACATTTCATGCAAAAATGGTCTTGATACAGGATAGAAATGGTATGGACCTAATGGAAGCAGAAGATATTAAGAAGAGGTGGCAAGAATACACAGAAAAACTGTACAAAAAAGAGCTTCACGACCCAGATAATCATGATGGTGTGATCACTCACCTAGAGCCAGACATTCTGGAATGTGAAGTCAAGTGGACCTTAGAAAGCATCACTACGAACAAAGCTAGTGGAGGTGATGGAATTCTAGTTGAGCTATTTCAAATCCTGAAAGATGATGCTGTGATAGTCCTGCACTGAATACGCCAGCAAATTTGGAAAACTCAGCAGTGGCCACAGGACTGGAAAAGGTCAGTTTTCATTCCAGTCCCAAAGAAAGGCAATGCCAAAGAATGCTCAAACTACCACACAATTGCACTCATCTTAGTAAAGTAATGCTCAAAATTCTCTAAGCCAGGCTTCAGCAGTACGTGAACTGTGAACTTCCAGATGTTCAAACTGGTTTTAGAAAAGGCAGAGGAACCAGAGATCAAATTGCCAACATCCTCTGAATCATGAAAAAGGAATAGAGTTCCAGAAAAACATCTACTTCTACTTTACTGACTATGCCAAAGCCTTTGACTGTGGATCACAATAAACTGTGGAAAATTCTTCAAGAGATGGGAATACCAGACCACCTGACCTGCCTCTTGAGAAACCTGTATGCAAGTCAGGAAGCAACTGTTAGAAATGGACATGGAACAACAGACTGGTTCCAAATAGGAAAAGGAGGACTCAAGGCTCTATATTGTCACCACCTGTGTAACTTCCCTCAAAAACTTCAGTTCTTACCATAAACATGCTTTGTGTGGTCATTAAACAGGCTGTCTTCTACTCATTGTTTCTAGCACGTTAGTCTTATAGGCCAAATAAAAAAGCTTCTAAGAACAGGTCTTGAATTTCACAATTCTGTCGCCACCCACAAGTGTGTCAACCCAATAGTCAGAAACTGCATTCTCAGCATTTCCTCCCTGAAAACAGATAGCATCCCAGAGCCTACCTTAGTGCAGGCTTAGGACAAGCCCTCTCAGGGGACTTTCTATACCCCAGACTCACGAATTACATTCAACTGATAATCCTCAGAGCTCGAAGGCAGTGTTCAAAAGGTCACACTTTATAAGATCAAATTGGATCATAAGGAATAGAAGGGAGAACAGATTCCATTGTCCCCAGGGTGGCAAGTGACTATTATCTGAAAGATCAGCTTTAAAAAGCTGAGTCCACCAAAAAACAAACACTGTAAACAGACCAAGGCTGTCACAGAATTTTATCTCTAATACTGGTTTTGAATGTTCCCCTATCTATGGGCTTTCCTTGAGGAGTTCAGTCTATTGTATTGAAAAGAGGGGTTTTACAAAGCGTGATTACCTTTACTTGTCAACAGAAAAGAGTGCTGAACCACAATAGCCAAAATATTTGCTTCCCTTTCCCAAGGATCTGCCTCTTTATAAACCCTGGGAAAACTAAAGGAGCCTAACCTCCAAAAGCAGGCTACTCACACCACTCTGATTACTTGGTTCCTTACAAGAGTAAACAGATCAAGTGGAGCCTTCGGGAATGCATCTACCCATGTTTACCAAGCAGCTGGGTTAATGAATAATAAACACAGCAGCTTAATAAAGCCTCTGCAGCTTCAGCAACTGTTCCCTCCCAAGTCTCTTTACACGTTGCTTATTTTATGAGCCATAGTATTTATTCCCCCTAGTATCTCTTATAGTAGACACTATGGATGCTTCATGTCCAAAAACTCACCCCCAGGAGAGACCAAAGTGGATAAAGAATGGGGTGAGGGACAAAGTCCCAAACCCTGGAAGGAAAAGCCTACTGCGTCAGGTGCCCACAGTAATTGCAGGCACTGAGGTAGGTGGTTTACATTCTTGTCTTTCAATCTTCTCCGGACAGGGGCCCTACTTCTCTGGGTCCCTGAGAGGTTAGGTGACTTGGCAGAAGTCACACAGCGGGTAAGCAGAGGGGCCAGCATTCCAGTTCTCACGGAGCTGGCTCCAAGGCTTATCTGTGTCCTTCGGCAATTCGATGCCTCTGGTGTGTCACCAAAGGTTGGGAAATAATTCCCAGAAGGTGAAACACAGTGGACCTGGGTGAGTTAATAGCCTTGGTTGAGGATCAACAGCTCTCAGCAGAGCAGAGCTCACAGCAGGGACTGAGGCATCAGGAGCTCAGAACTGCAATTATGGAGGAATTTCCAACAGACCAACGGGGCATCCTCCCCACAGTCAGAGATGAGCAGCAGCAAAGTGGGGTAAGATGGGATCCCTGGGTGGCTAAGAGTGGCAGGCAGCAAGGCCTAAACTCACTCTGACTCTTTAGGATACAAAGCACTCTCCACTGTGCTTTTCCTCAGGCAGTAAAGAATCCGCCTGCAATGCAGGAGATACAGAAGACGTGGATTCGACCCCTGGGTCAGGAAGATTCCTTGGAGGAGGAAATGGCAACTTATTTCAGTAATCTTGCCTGGAAAACCTCATGGACAGAGGAGCCCAGCAGGCTACAGTCCAAAGGGTTGCAAAGAGACACAACCGAGCGACTAAGCACACCACAAGCGGAGGACCAAGAGATGGTTGATCTTGAGGAAATATTTGCCACCCACGGCCCTCTGCTAGCAAAGGCCAGTTCCTTCCCTTTCGTGGTCTGCATTGGTCTGTGCCACACCCAACAGTTTTCTCTGTAACTCACTTCATGAGGACCTACTGGCTGGCTCCATAAAATTTTTAATTAGATAAATGATGATACTTGTATCTTTTACTATTATTGTGATGATTATGAAGCACTAATGGCACCCCACTCCAGTACTCTTGCCTGGAGAATCCCACGGGCGGAGGAGCCTGGTGGGCTGTAGTCCATGGGGTCGCTAAGAGTCGGACACGACTGAGCGACTTCACTTTCACTGTTCACTTTCATGCATTGGAGAAGGAAATGGCAACCCACTCCAGTGTTCTTGCCTGGAGAATCCCAGGGACGGGGGAGCCTGGTGGGCTGCCGTCTATGGAGTCGCGCAGAGTCGGACACGACTAAAGTGACTTAGTAGTAGTAGTAGTAAAGGGAAAAAAAAAAAACACCTCATTACAGCGAGAACAGAAGAGTGAAATGAAAAGTGGTACCATTTTCTGCTGCTAATAGTGGGCGGTCCCAGACATTACCAACCCTCCTCCCCTCGTCTGCACCCCCTTCCCCCCACCACAGCTCATCAGTCTCCACAACCCATAGAGAACCCCGTGGAAGGTCTCAATCCATCCATTCTTACTTTCCCTGCTTTGCCACCCGAGTCTAGACTCTCATTTTCTTCCTCCTGGATTACTGCCATGAACCTCCATGAGATTCTTGCCTCAAACCACTTCATTGTAATACTGGGAGATCTAAATCTTAAAAAGCACAACTGAGCATTTCCCCAAATGCTTCCCCCCACTACAACTGAATCAGCTAGACCTTCAGTATGATCCTCTCCTTTCTCACCTTATTCCTGAATGTTCCTTGTATCCTACGTTTTAGCAACACCCTGCTTTCCCACCTCAGATCCTCTGATCATGGCAATGCCTTCATATGAAATACCCCCTCTCCAGTCTCTGCCAGCTGAAAACCTTATTCATCATCACTGCAAGCTGGATGTTACCATCAGTGTGGAACTACTACGATATTCCCTTTCCTGGATTCCACAGATTATTTTAGACAAAGCTCTCACTGGGTGCATTTTACTTTGCCTCTGGTTATTATTAAGTTGGTGTATCTCCTTCAACTGTATTTAGGTGCCTTATGGACAGGACTAGGTCATATTCATTTTGGATCCTCTTGTGTGAGACCTTCGATGAAACAGACACTTGGTGTTTGCTCTAATGCCTCAACTAAGCCCCAATATAAGACCAGATTCAAGAAAAAGGTAACACTGCTACTTTAGGTATGGGAGAAAGCTGACCCATGATCTTGACTTTTCTGCACGTTCTCTCCTTTTGTTTCATTGCTACTCCCCGACTCCCCTCCAGTCTCCTAACAGGACAGAACTACTTGGCTTGATCTGAAAGTGCTACAGTCACAGTGTTCTTTCTTAACATGTTCTGGTGGTATATTTTCTTAAGCAAAAGGGGTGGACCTTGAATATGAGAACACCAGTCTCCTGATCAACAGTGTTATCTCCACACAGGCTGGGGTTGTGCACACGATCACACAGAATTAAAACGAGTCTAGCAGGACTTCCAACGGGGACACGGTCTACCTCAAGGCAACTCCTATTTATTCTGCTTGTTACAACAGTCCCAGAAGCAGAGACTGAGAGGAGAGAGACAGAGAGAGAGTGGAGGAGAGGGAAACAGCAATCCATTAGCCTTCCGCACTCCCATCGGACTTGGAACTGTTCCAGGAAACAGGATACAAGTGGCTCAGCGAATAATGTCTTTCTGAGTCTGTTTTGGGTGCATTTATTATTCATAAGGACCAAGGATTCACGTTAGGGGCTCCTTCTAGGGGAGGCTAGAGTTTGCAATTATATTCTTGATTCTTAATGCACATGCTACATGATATTTTCTATCTGCCAACCCTCCCAGAAGTAGGAAAGCTGGACTGGCCCTGGTTAAATGGACACTGATCCACGGTCATCCATGACAGAGGGTTCATACCTTCATGAGATGTGCTGAATTAGACTGGGATTTCTTCACTTGGGAAGTGGTTTAAAAGAAACACGAGAGGCGGGTGTGAACTAGAGGGTACGCCAATTGGTGTTATGTCTCTGAGAAGTGCCTGGATTTAGGTTTCTTCTTGTCTGGGACAGAAATGTCATTGTGGCCATTTGGCTGGAATTCCAGCCGGGAAACAGTAGGGTAAGGACTGCACTATCCACACTCACTAGACACATGGACTGAGCTGGGGGAGGGCGGAGAAGGGGTCAGAAGCTTCCAGCAGCTGTTGTGAGGAGCCATGGGGAGGAGTGAGAAGAGGGAGGCAGACCAACTGCAGCAGGAAGGCCCAGGCCTGAGCACACTCTGCACGCAGACAATAGCCAGCCTGGCCCGTGGCAATTTCTCTGTCACCTGGTGGACAGGTCCCGGCCGGAGGTTACAGAGCCACAGTCTCCCAGCCACTCGTGTGCCTCCTGCTCCTCTGCAGAGGTGGCCACCAGATGGTCTGACCTTGTGGCAAGTCCTGAGAGAAAACAACTGTGAGCACCACCCTTCCCTTCAGGGGGGCCCCACTGATCTAATCCCCTGCGGCCACGGCTCCTTGCCTCCCTCAACATTTCTTTCCACAGCTACGTGTCCCTACCCGATAGAGCCGCATTCAAAGCCACACACGTGACCTCTCGCAGATGGGACCCAAACACCTCCAGGCTGCCCCTCCTGCGATGCCATTAAATTCTCTCAAGTGGGTGGATCTGCATGGCGTCACGCTTCGTGCCAAGTACAACAGACGCAACCACCAGCCCATGACTCTGCCCTCGGAGATGGTGTTTCCAGTTCAACACTGAACTGGGCAAGGAAGGCCACGGGACAGCATCCAACAGGAGGTGAGCAACCGTCTCCTATTAAATATAATTGGACATCAGCAAGACCCAAAATGTATGCAACAATTTTGAAAGAAAAAAAAAAAACTTATAATGCATACCTCTAATAAGTTCTTAATCATCTATTTATTTTTATCTTAAGGCCCTACTATGGGCTCAGAACTCTGCTGGCTCCTGTGAAAAATTAAGAACTCAAGAGGTGGGTGGGGTTGGGGGGGCGGGGCGCGCGGGTGGTAGAGACTTGCTTTTGTTAAAAAAAAAAAAAGACAAAACATTGGCAATCTAGTGATTACGACTCCAGTGGTGGGAGCTCGGGCTCAATCCCTGGTTGGGGAACTAAGATCTCATGCTGAGCAGGGTGGCCAAATATTAAAAAAAAAAAAAAGAAACAGACTGTTCCCTGTTAGGGATATTTGGTATCAGTACATCTTAACAAAAACTAACATTTGTGTAACAGTTTACATTGTCATTACCCTACTATGTCGCAGTGGGCCTGCTCTTATTTTTTTTTAACAGATGAGAAAAGTGAGCCTCTGTTTCCTCTGTGCTTTGTCTAAATTCCTACAGCATTGCTAAAGAATGTAAATCTTAGACATTGTATAAGGTAATCAAAATAAAATAATGGAAATTCTAGAAACAGAACCATGTTGCTTTGTGTTATTTTCTACAAGTGACTTTCAAAGGACCAAAGTGGCTCTTTTCCTAGCGAATACAGAAGGCCAGCAATTGACTAGCATCCTTGATAGGTCTCCTTGGACATGCTTCCTACCAAGGCTAAACAAACTATCTGATACAGTAGAGCAGAGAGTCCTGAACCCACTAATAATGTTTTACCCTATTTCTTCTCATACCAGGGAAGTTTAATTTTATACTTTCATACAACTTTCATGGAAGTATATATAAAAATTAAATGTTTTATAAACATGCCTGTACTAAGAACTCTCATTATGGAAATTCCCAAGGTTTTTACTGTAGTCTTCCTTCACAGAGAAGGGGAAAACTTTTTCATATACATATATATATATGTAAAATATTACGTATTTGTGTTTAAATGCACAAAAAGAAAAGCAGCAATGCTTAATCAAAAATAAGCTTGTCCTTGCCAAAACTCAGGCTATAGCCCCTTTAGAACTCCACCATATACTAAAAGAGCTTTATTCAATTCAAAGAAACTTAAGTTATCCCGGCACCCACGACCCTTTTGTATATGCCACTTCCTTGTATAGTCAGTAACCCATAGAAGGCTTTATTTTATAGGCAAATCAATTAAAACCCTGGCAGCAGTTACAATTTCCTGAGCAAAGTTTATCCTGACAACCCAGTCATTTATCTTCTGGCACTAAACACACAAAATATCCACCCATATGAGGAAACATGATACAGAGTAAGAAAAAAATTTACTGCTAACATAACCAATAAATACTGACCTTCTACTATAAGCCAAGTACCACAGGTAGGGCAAAGTAAGTACTGAATTTTGCCAAGACATTTCTCATTTCTTTTAAATAAGGATAATTCATTAAACATAAACCTTCAATGGAATGCAGTTTTTATATAGGCTGATAAGGTTTATTACTTCAATAAACTCAAAATAAGAAGAGATCCTTTGCCTTAACCCCTCCCTCAACTTCAGATTCTAAAATGTGGTCACTGTCACCAAAGGTCATGTGCAGCAGAACAGTGACAGTAGGCGCTGCACTTGGAGGAGAGTCTGTGGAATCGAACAGACAGGTGTGGACTGACTCACCTGGACACGAAATAACAAGGCATTCAATCTAGTGCTAAGTGGGGAGCAGCAGAGAAGGGGCAAGAGGAATCTGGATAAGGAAGACCAGGGAAGGCTTTTTAATAGCAGAAGGGGCTCAAAACAGACTAGATAAAATGAGTAAGATGTGACTAGGAGAGAGAGGAACCATGGCACACACTGTTGGTTGCCTACCAAATACCAGCCCTGCCTTCCTGGCAGAGCTTAGGTTTGTTCAAATGTGACTCATCTCCATGAGTAAATTCTTATTGGTCTTAACCAATCATGCTGAGAAAAGAAAGTACATACATATACTAAGAGAAGAGTTGAGAAGTGTAAACAACAAAATGTTAACCATAGGTATTTCCTACGGTAAGATACAGGTCATTGTTTTTCCTCCCTTCTCCTTATCTTCCTATGCATCCAGATTTTTAAAAATTGAGTACCCATTAATTTTAGGATTATTTCCTTACAAAGCCAAGTACATCGATGATACAAGTACTTTTAGCATGTCTAACATAATCTTTGATGTATACATAAAAGCCAACGGGGCAAATGATGAGCAAATTAGCAAATTCTGAATTAAAATTCTACTACAGAATAAATCATGGCTTGACTAAGAGTGGACAATACATGAAAGAAATGACTTTGCGTATTTCCTTACTGGAAAATTCAATCACGCTCGTAGAATATTAAAGACATTTTCACTTACTTGTAGACAGGATTACTTTTAGTCAAAGAACAAATAATTAGCTTTGATTAAAATAGGTAACGGAGAAGGCGATGGCACTCCACTCCAGTACTCTTGCCTGGAAAATCCTGTGGACGGAGGAGCCTGGTAGGCTGCAGTCCATGGGGTCAGTCAGAGTCGGACAGGACTGAGCTACTTCACTTTCACTTTTCACCTTCATGCATTGGAGAAGGAAAAGGCAACCCACTCCAGTATTCTTGCCTGGAGAATCCCAGGGACAGGGGAGCCTGGTGGGCTGCCGTCTGTGGGGTCGCACAGAGTCGGACACGACTGAAGCGACTTAGCAGCAGCAGCAAAATAGGTAAATGCGCCAGCAAATTGTGGTTTCATTAGCCTCTCTACACTTTCTGAATTCCATGTCAAACACTGTAACAATGAACTGTTGATTCTCCGGCTGGATTTCCCCTAGCTGCTTATGAAATACTAATTTAAACCCCAATTCTGAGTATATCACATGTTCTATCGCCTCTACTTCTAAGCTGCTAAGCACTGAAGGACAAAGGTTCAGACCCTGTTGGTTCCACTATCAGTTCTTTGGGAGGCTTCTTCCTCACTCCAGGTGGTCCTAGTGGGGATAAGCGGAGGGCCCAGGATGGACCACACCAACCCAAAGAGGAGAGTGACTGGTTCAAGGACAGGCAGATGGGACAGGTCTGGCCAACTAAAGTCCTCTGGGGATTTTGCTGCTGAAAGCAAAAAGGAAGATTTTACATGCTCATCTCGGATCTCAAGATGCAAAGACTTACGTGAGGCTGTTGAAGGTTATTTTACCCATTATATGGAGACAGGCTAAATACCACAGGAAAGAACAAAATCAAAAACACTAACATAGAGACAACTGAAGCTGAGAAATGGAAAGCATGAGAAAACTCTCACAACTGTGAAACCCCAAGATTCAGGACCATCTGAAGCCAACTCCATCTCTAGACTTCCTAGATCTACCTGAAACAATAAATCCTCTACGATACCTCAGTTGGGGTTCTGTCTCTTACACCCTGTGGACTCCTGTCAGGTAATAGACATATTTCAAACATCATCTTCTCTCTCCAAACCAGAAACTACCTACTAGCAGTCCCCAAATGCCTGCTTTAAGATGAACTTCTTTACCCCAAAGGCACTCTCACAACTCTCAGTAGAGAGGACTCTTAAAAAAAAAAAAAAATTAAATGCAAGGCCTTTTGTTATGATCTGGCTGTAGGCACCTTTCTCCAGCATGTCAATGTTGAGCCTTCATTTCTTGTGAAAAACCTCCCCTCCCACAGCTCCCAGAGCACGGTTCTGCCCTAGTTATCCTGCTCCCCTGGCACTTGGTCTTCTTCCCACACCCTGATTCAAATGTTTCCCAATGAGTTGTCTTTGGCCCTCTTCCCTTTCCTTCTGCCCTCTCTCCTTTGGCAAGCTCTTTCTACCTAATGTTTCCAGTAATCCCCTCAAAATAAAAGACTCTAAAATCTATACCCATGAAACTCCATTCTAGACTCCCCACCCATCCATCTCAAGTCTTGACTCCACATCTGTATTTCCAGATGTCCCTATGCCTCTCTCACCTAAAATCAAGCTGTATATTCAGAATTGCACGTACTATCTTCTCTTCTGGACCAATTTCTCTTACTGCATGGTCTTTAGTTTTGTCAAAATACTACCATATTCCTGGTAATCTACAAGTGAAGTGCTGGACTGGACTTCCCTGGTGGTCCAGTGGTTAAGACACCTTGCTCCCCAATGCAGGGGGTCGGGTTCAATCCCTAGTCAGGGAACTAGATTCCACAAGCCTCAACTAAGAGTTCGACTGCTGCAACTAAAGATCCCGCCTACTGCAACTACAAAAATAAATAAAATAAAAGTGAAGTGTTATTGACAACAACCCCTGCCATCCCAGTTGAGACGTCCTCTTGAGTCTATTTGCATAACACCTTAGGCCAAGTTTCCTCTTCCCTCTTACTATCTTTCATCTACCTGAGTTCAGAGCCTCATAGCTCTCACCTGGACTACCGCCATTATCATCTTCATCTGTTTCCCTGCACGCACTCAGTCCCAAGCATCCTCCTCCGTGTTATGAGATTACATTGATATGATGGAAGGTCACGTCTGACCAAGTCATTTCCTAGCTCAAAATTCCATAGCCACACAACACCTGACCCTCCTCCACGAGTCTGCCAAGAAATGTCCTCAGCCTGGCCTTCGACTCCTTTGAAGGTTTCCTTCCCAGAATTTCCTTTCAGAAATCCTTTCAAAAATCAAACCAACAGAAATCCTTTCGAAAATCAAACCAAACCCTGCACTCCTTCTTCCTGTCCCAGTCTATTTCCATATCTTTGCTCATCCTCCTTTTTCCACATCTCCTCATGAATAACTCTGCCATCCCTTGAGGCTCTCTCTACAAATGCCAACTCTTTGATGAGGCCTTCCTTAATCTTTTTTGCTAGAAGTTATTTCCCTTCCTTTCTCCTTTGAACTCCCGTAACTCTACTACACCATTCATCTCTCTTGAAGGCAAGAACCTCAGTTGACTTCAACAATGCACACAGCGCTTTACCTAATACCAGTCTGATGAATCAATGAACTGTCTAATGAAGTCTTTCCTTGTCCTTTTCACATCTACACTGTCAGATGTGGGATTGAAATCAGACCCATTACTAACAGGCTATGTGACCTTTGGAAATCAACCTCAAGAAAAATTCAGCTTCCTCGTCACCAAAATGGGAATACATATAGCCCACAGAGTTTTATGAATTCAAACAAAACAATCTTTGCTCTAGGACGACCTGTCTGGTACACAGAAGGTCCAGTAAGTACAGGATCCCTCCCATTTCTCTTCTCACCCTTATAACCGAATCTGAGAGGTCCCCACATCACACACAGGAAATGGTATGAGTTGGAGAGCACCCATACGCCTCTGTGAGATGACTACAGTTTCCAACAGCAAATGTAGGGATCTTCACTACCAACTCATCCTACCAAGGCACTATAAAGTGGAAAAAGAGAATTCCAAGAAAATATTTTGAACTGTCAAATATCACGGTCAAATTTATCAGAAATCACGGGGAAATTATTACAGTTGAAAAAGCTTATCTGAGAAGCCCTCATCAAGGGAGTAAATGTTAAGTGAGTCAAATGTTAGTTTGGAAGCAAAGGAAATTCCTTGTAAATACTGGAAGAGAACCGAGTCTGCTACTTTCTAGAGCTCTAGACAACCCAGTAAGACTATTTGAAACTACTTCTGCATCTCAAATACCAAAGGTGATGGGACATAGTGGACATGGCATTGAACTAGGTAGGTCTAATTCTGGCTCAGATGCATACTAACTGTAGTACTTGGAACTTGTCACTTATCTACTGTTGAGCCTTGATAGTCTCACCTATAAAATGGTATGGCCAGACCAGAAAACTTCATTCTAGGAAGATCTCTTTGTTAATAAGTTTTCTGTTCAGTGACCTTACTAAGGGATCACCCCACTCCAGTACTCTTGCCTGGAAAATCCCATGGATGGAGGAGCCTGGTAGGCTGTAGTCCATGGGATCGCTAAGAGTCGGACACGACTGGGCGACTTCACTTTCACTTTTCACTTTCATGCTTGGAGAAGGAAACGGCAACCCACTCCAGCGTTCTTGCCTGGAGAATCCCAGGGACGGGGGAGCCTGGTGGGCTGCCGTCTATGGGGTCACACAGAGTCAGACACGACTGAAGTGAGTTAGCTTAGCTTAAGGGATATGTTAGGCAGCCAACCATCTTTGACAGTTAGCTTGGGACATACTTGGCATTGTAGATGAGAGTAAACAGGTGTCCTCTTAAGCTTGCTTCCAATCCTATGCCTCTTGAGACAGTATCACAGCTTAGAAATTAAGATGAAATACTTGAATCAGATCGACATGAATTCGGATCCTGGCTCTGCTATTGACTATATGACCTAGTGAGTTTTTCACCTCTCTAAAGCCTCCTTGTCCACATCTATAAATTAGCATGATGATATATAAGAATCTTGTGAGCAGTAAACCAGATTATATGCTCTGAGTTTTTTAGTACATAATAAACTCTCAATAAATTTTGGCTGCCATTATTATTGCTACTGAACCCTAAAATAACTTCCTTTTGCCAGGCTTGACCAATTTTAATTATGCATAGTAACTCAAATAGTGGAGAAGGCAATGGCACCCCACTCCAGTACTCTTGCCTGGAAGGTCCCATGGACGGAAGAGCCTGGTAGGCTGCAGTCCATAGGGTCGCTAAGAGTCAGACACGACTGGGCAACTTCACTTTCACTTTTCACTTTCATGCATTGGACAAAGAAATGGCAACCCACTCTAGTGTTCTTGCCTGGAGAATCCCAGGGACGGGGGAGCCTGGTGGGCTGCCGTCTATGTGGTCGCACAGAGTCGGACACAACTGAAGTGATTTAGCAGCAGCAGTAACTCAAATAGAGACCATAAAACTTAGTTTTAGAAAATCGAAATGGATTAGCAAGACATAGCAACCAGGTGCAACTTGTGGTTCTAAATGTATCCTGAACCACAATTCTACTTTTTTTTTTGCTAAAGAATATTACTGGATTAGCTATCAAATCTGAATAAGAATTACAGACCAAATAATACATAGGAATCTAGATTTCTGTTTGATAACTGCAGTGCAATTATTTAAACAAATATCCTTGTGTTTTTGGAATAAACAATGCACTATTTAAAAGTAAAGGAGAATTCAACGATTGCAACTTACTTTCAAATGGTTCTGAAAAAAAAGTACACACATTTTATATTGTCTGCATGTACATGTGTGTGTGTGTGTGTGTGTGTGTGTGTTCAACTATTGGCTAAAGTATTTATAACTTTTAATTTTAACCCACTCTTTATTCTCCTGTTCAAATTACTTAGTAGTTCTCTTCTGTAAAGTAATATCTCTACTAGGAATTAATTGTCCTACAGACACACCTGCCCAAAAAAACAAGTACTCAGAGAACTAATTTTCACTTTAGCATTGTAAAGAGTTCCAAAGTCCATTTTGAAACAGATAGAACTAGCCTAGTCTTATAGTATGTATTAAACAATAACTGTACAAGTGCCAAAGCTGGCAACAGTTTCCACTGCTGTTGCAACATCTAAGCTCATAGTAACATTCACGGATTTCTCAGTGGGAGCCTATGGAAAGCAGTTGGATACTCCTTCTCCTGTTTCTAATTAAATCAATTTCACAACTCCACATTTCAGCCATTCCCTAAATGGCTACCAATGCCCTGACAGGTCTCAAGGACAGCCAAAATACTATGGCAGCAACGTGTAGTATGGGGGCTTCCCTGGTGGCTCAGGAGTAAAGAATCCATCTGCTAATGCAGGAGACCCAAGAGACCCAGGTTCTATCCCTGGGTTGGGAAGATCCCCTGGAGTAGGAAATGGCAGCCGGCTTCAGTATTCTTGTCTGAAAAATTACATGGACAGAGGAGCCTGGTGGGCTACAGTCCATGGGGTCACAAAGAGTCAGATATGATGGAGTGACTGAGCACACAGCATCACATCAGACACCAACTTTGTGGATGCTAAATTAATATTTTCCAAAAATTCTGCCTTTCCTTTCACATCACTAACAAAAATCTATAAGGGCCCATTCCAAGTCCCATCTCCAAACTAAACAACCTCTCCCCTAAATACTTCAAGAAAGACAGCAATGTTTAATAGGATTAGTGAAATTTACATTACTCATGTCAATGTAGCACTTCATGGTCACAAAGCACTTTTACATAAATAATTCCCTCTTCCCTTTACAATAGTACTGTGAAGAGTCCCATTTTAAAGAGTAGGAAACTGAGATGTGAAAATCAATAGACTATCTCAAGACTACACATTTTATGTAATGAATTTAGGGTTAGATCCTATGTTTTTGGATTCCCAGAGAAAGAGAGGGGGAAAAAAAAAATCAGTGAATGGCATCTAGTCATTCAGGGAAAAAAAATCCTAGTCTCCTCCCTATCACTTACCCTCATACCCAATTCAGCTCCTTCACGATAAAGTCTAAACTCCTTAGCTTTAAAAATCCCTTGGTGATCTGGCCTCATCTCTTCACATTTCTCTACCTTTCAATATTTCACATTTCTCTATTTCAGTTGCAATAACTATCATCTTGTGTCCTAACACTTCTGAAATGTCTACCTCCGTGCCTTTGCACATGCTATAAGGTTCTTCCTGGAGCACCCTGACTACCCATCCTCACCTAGCTAATTCTCATGTGTCCTTCAAGACTCAGCTGAAGCTATTCTGGAAAGCCTTTCCCAAATCCTCCAGTCTCAATAAACAGGTTACTTCAGGCTTCCGCTGACCCTGTGCACACTTGGACAATCTTCACCATGCCACACCAAGTGTTAGCTCCACTCTTCCTCTGGACCCTTGTTGTCCAAATGAACTTTCTGCAGTGATGGAAACTGTCTACATCTGCACTGTCCATCACAAGAGTCACTAGCCACAGGTGGTTACTGAGCACTTGAAAGATGGCTAGCGCCACTAAAAACTGAGCATTTATTTTAGTTTTAATTATGGTAAGTCTAGATTTAAATAACCATCTGTGGCTAGTGGCTATGGTACTGGACAGACTGTCAACTCCAAGGACAAAGACCACACTTAACTTGTCTTGGTATCCCTGACACCCATCATAGGACCCAGCACAGAGCCGGATTTAATGTTTGTCAAAAGAACAAGTGAATGCGTAAACATCTATAAACACTTCTTAAGTTGGGAAATGATTCCACCCAATACTCCCAGCATTCTGAATTATCATATAAAATTCAGCCAAACCAGTCACATCATGTAAAGCGCACCTCATTAACTATTGTGGAAAAAAAAAAAAGCCCTCAGTAAATCACTCATTTCTGTTCCGGGCACTTCAGCTTCACAATCACTCTTAAATGACTTCCAGATGACTTTTGGACAAAGGGTGATGCTGTTTCTGAAATATTACAATACTCCTGGCAGCATCATTTTGGAATGTCAAACTCTGCTACGGTGTTTTGTAAAGAAAAAACACGGGCTTTTTACCCTGATTCTATTAACATGGAAAAGAAATTCCCTCAAATGCCTGTAAGTATACCCAGCATGTGAAAGACTATTCTGAAGGACTCTTTAAAATTAACCATCAGCGCTCCTGACCAAATTCATTTCTGAAATCCTATACAGTATTTGCAGGAGCCATACGGACTTCATAGGATGGGCTTTCTTGCTGCCATAAGCAGAATGTGAAGCGAATAAAACCTCGCTACAAAAGACTAGCAATCAAATCCAATTTGGTTCCAATTAAAACTCTCAGTTGACAGAATTTGTGAGCTTGATATATGCTTGGTCATTTGAGAGTTTTACGAAATCCAAGATGCAAACTTCACAAAGCAGAGATTAACCAGGGTGGACTCCATATCCAGGCGCTCACCGCCAATCCCTCCAAGGGGGCTGGCTGCCAGTCAAAGGCACTGACAACGTGGTGTGCACACGTGGTTCACCAGAGCAAGGAGGCGTCTCCACTTCTCGCCCAGTGCGTCTCGTATCTCTGGGGGCGATCCAACAGCTGAACCCATGCTCATGAATGGCCTTTCACTGCATGATTCCTTCTGTAAAGGGAGACTAATCCTAAAGGCTGAAACTATATGTGAAATGAAAAGAAATAGCTGAGGCATCTTTGAGCTTGATTGGGAGGGTGGGAATTGGGGAGCTTCAAACACACAGCTCACTGCTTTTTCATTCAATGTAAATGTCTAATTAAAAACGAAGAGCTATTTCTTACAAAGGAATTAATTTCATTCAAGGGGGAAAAAAAAACAAACAAACAGGCAAAAATAAAGTAAAACATACATTGAAACCTTGTAACCCATGACAATTGGTATACAAGCTGCTGCTCCCCACACCCCACCCCCACCTTAAGCACTTTTAAAATGATGAAATAAATGCCAGCCAGCATTTACATTATACTCACCCTGCTTCATGCACTGTCCTAAGTATTTAACATCTATTTTAATTCATTCTGTCTTATCTGCACCTTATAGACAAAGAAACTGAATCGAGGGAGGTTAAATAACTTGACCCAGTTCACAAGCTTGGAAGTGGCAAAGAACCTCTGTCCAATTTCTGCTATGGGAACATTACGTTCAATTAAGTAGTGTGGGAAGAAAAACTTCTTAACTTCACTAAATCCTTAACTGCTGTTTCAACAGTGTCAGAAACTGGGAGCACAACCTGCCTGTCTTATTTTCGATTCTGATTCCCCATGTGCAGGGAGCGGCCGACCTAAGATAAGAGAGACAGTCACTGACTTGGATCTAAAACTCAACAGCTGGCTGTAGGGCACAATCCGTAATATGAATTTAGATTCCTTCAGGGCTATAGCTCTTTGATGTTCTTACCATCAAACTGTCACCTTCTTGCCTCTACATATTACATAATCCATTAGCTTAGCTGTTTTTAAAGCCCTCCATTTAACTCAAGTCAACTATGACTTTATTTTTCGTCTGAATTCTTAAAAGCTATTGATCGTTGCCAATTCCTATAAAATCTAAAAGTGCTTATTTTGATGATGAACTTTAAATAGTGTGGAGAGAAAAACAAAATGGAGGTTACAGGTGGAAAGAACTTTTCTCCCATGTAAGCTGTTAAATTGGAAATGCGAGATGACACCGCCAAGTTCAGAAACAGGCTTAACGTTAAAGGTGTTCTCAGAGACCCGAAGGATGTTCCATGTCTTCGCCCCTCTCCCAAAGACCACCTGCCCATGTCCAAGGAAAGTTTTCTGCTGGCTCACATTGAGGTCATCTGCTGCATCATGACCCTGAAATGCTGTGGATTATTCTTTACGGTTCTATTGCCCACACAGCAACTCCTGTGGCAATCATGGTAATTACATAGCAGGCTTGTTATCTTGGGATAGCACTGTAATTAACCTGTGTCACTGCCTCATTCGTGGTCATAACAATTGCAGCAAAAAAGTCCCATGGAAGTAGCATTTTTCATCCTGACTTTCAAAAATAACTTCAGCGATCACATTTCTTAAAAACTCAAGTCTGTTTCCCCCAAAACACATGGTTTCCACTATTCTGAGGCCACTGAACCCAGTTCTCTGAGTGTCCCCTGAGAAACAGCAGACAATCTCTGTTGTGAGAACTTCCAAAGAGAAAAGGAGAAATACTCAAATAAACAAAAAAACAGTTCTCAAAAGAATACTTACAACTCCTCTAGAAAAGGGAAGTTCTTAAATGCATCTTCTGGTAACTGAGTAATGTTATTCATGCTGATATCCCTGGAAAACATAAAGTTAAGAAGATTGTTAATTATGTTATATTATACTTAAAGCACTTAATTCAACAGAAAAATAATTAGGTGATAAAATTTTGTAAAGAAGCAAGAAAAATGAGCATAGAAGACAGACATAGGAATGGTCATAATTTAGCTTCAGAATGCAATGTTAAGAAAACAAAAAAGTTTAATGTTTTATTAAAAACTATACCCCAACATTTATGCTATATCCAGATCCTGGGTTTTTGCCCTTTAAGTATTCTTAGGGAAAAAAATGTCTCCAACTACCCACAGTGAGTGAGCTGGTGTGGCCTTTCAGGGCTCTGGTATTCAAAGTACTGTGTACCTGACAAAAATAAGCAAACGAATACCCAGAACTTGATAAAAGAAATCTACAGCTACGGTGGCTTCTTAAGCCACTGTCAGGGATAATAAAACAGGTCCTAACTGTACCCCAGTCATATTTTCTGTAAAACCTATAAAAGTCCTCCAGGTAATAGTTGTAAGTAGATTTCATTTTTAGCCTATGAATAGATGCAGGCTGCAAACAAGTGCGTACATGACAGGTATGTGGTCCACTTCCACTTAAAGAGACAGCAGCAAGGAGGGTACCACTCGACAACAGAACTCAACAATTAACTAGTTCAAGCAGCTGAAAAAAACACTTTATTAACCATTTTCTTCTTCTCTGACAGCTGTCTTTTGGCCTGGCTTTCTCCTTCCACACTGCTTAATCTGGACAGTGTGATACGCAGGTGAAGGCAGCCTCACTAGGGACAGTCCCTGCAGGTTCTGGGTTGCCCACCTCACCCAGGTCCCCCTGCCTCTTTTGTTGTTGTTGCTGCTGCTTTGTCGCTAAGTCATGTCTGACTCTTTTGCAACCCCGTGGACTGTAGCTTGCCAGGCTCCTCTGTCCATGGGATTCTCCAGGCAAAAATACTGGAGTGGGTTGCCATTTCCTCCTGCAGGGGATCTTCCTGACCCAGGGGTCAATATTGCATCTCCTGCATTGGCAGGTGGATTCTTCACCACTAAGCCACCAAGGAAGCCTGCCCCCGCCTGTTTATCTGCTGTTAAATTCTGTGGTTCAGCCCACAGGTCTCTCCTTTCTATAAAGCATGATAAAAATTCACACATGTGACTTTCCCATGACTGGATCAGACAAATGGGTCTAAGAAAGTGGAAGAGAAATCAAGCACACAGAAACCAGCTGACAATAATACCACTTTCTTTTCCTTACTCTGATCAGGTAAAATTTTCCTTTAAAGGACACTGAGTATCAACATAAGTCAGTCCCTTCTCCCCACCTTCCCTCTCATCAACAGTTAAAAGTGGAATTTGCTTTCCTTCTTCCTAGCCTTTCTCAAGGCATGTTTGGGAAACGTCTTGGCTTGGGAATAATAATAACAATGCAATAGCAAAAACAGCAGTAGCAGCTGACATGTTGCAAATACCGATCAGGGGATAAGACTGCACGTTGATCTCATTCTATGAAGGGGGAAACTGAGGCTTCCTGAGGCAAAATAACCTCCCTGAGGCCACCAGCAAGTGGTATAACAGGACATGTGAGCTCCAGAGCCCAAGATCTTAACTCCAAACTTTGAGTCTTTTAAAACATCATTTGGATCCTGCTACTTAGCTCCAGTGGTAGTCAGGACATAAAGCAAATCCTGAGTCCAATCAAGGTTAAAAAGAGAGGGGGACACTGCCCCCAAGACCTTGGCAAGATAATCAGAGGATCTCAGGAAGAGCGCTTCTGCTTGAAAATAATAATAATAAAACTATAAATAGCTTTAGCTATTGAAGAAACAAAATTCTGAAAATTCTCTGGAGATGAATCCTCTGACCAAAGGGATTCACATGCATTCCAAAGTTGTCTATCATTAAAAGCAACTCAAATTCTACTAAAGATAATTTATAAGAAAATAAAATTAATACACTTTTCTAGGAATTATTATTTTTAAATACAGGCCCTGATACTAATTTAGTTAACTATTATTATCCCTGGGGAAGGGGAGGGGGGAACCTTTTATTTCTCATAAACACTGGAACAACATACTAGAGAAACAGCACCCCAATAGGGGTCAGAAGGAATATTGTTTAATCCTGGGCCTTGGTTTGCTTATCTGTAAAATGGTGGGGGTGGGGAGCTGCACTGATGTACTGAGGCTCTTCCTGGCCTGACATATACTTCCATGATTCACTTTTTTTGGTAGTTTTCATGGAGGTGCTCACCCTCCCTGATGAAAATACATGAGGTTCACGGACCCTGGTGGCTCAGAGGGTAAAGCATCTGCCTGCAATGCAGGAGACCTGAGTTCAATCCCTGGGTCGGGAAGATCACCTGGAGAGGAAATGGCAACCCACTCCAGTACTCTTGCCTGGAAATCCCATGGATGGAGGAGCCTGGTAGGCTACAGCCCACAGGGTGGCAAAGAGTCAGACAGGACTTCACTTTCACTTTCACCTGATGGAAAAGGCAGCTTTCTGAAAACTGACCATAAAGCAACATTTAAAGACTCCTGGTTTGTCATTATAAAACAACTGAACCACTTCCACTGGAAACACATTTCAGTTCAGTCACTCAGTCGTGTCCGGCTCTGCGACCCCACGGGCCGCAGCACACCAGGCCGCCCTGTCCATCAGCAACTCTCGGAGTTTACTCAAACTCATGTCCATTGAGTGGGTGATGCCATCCAACCATCTCATCCTCTGTCACATTTACCTTTAACCAAAACACATTTACCTTTAACCAATAAAATAATTGGTAAGAACACAACAAAACTTTTAATCACATGGAAAAGCAAACTAATAAGTAAGCAGTGATTCTGCAAAATATCACACAATTTTGGTGTTCTTTAGTCATTCCAATTAACAGGGAAAAGGAGGACAACCATAATTTCTTTCTTTATGAAAGGAGGTACTCCATACCGTTTCCTCCAAGTGTGCACGTGCGTGTGCTCAGTCCTGTCTGGCTCTTCGTGACACATGGATTGCAGGCCACCAGGCTCCTCTGTCCGTGGGACTTCCTAGGCAAAAATACTGCAGCAGGTTGCCATTTCCTCCTCCAGAGGATCTTCCCAAACAAGGGATCAAACCCATATCTCCTGCATTGGCAAGTGGATTCTCTTACCACTAAGCCCCCTGGGAAGCCCTTCCTCTAAGTTTGGGACACCTGAATTCAGGTGAGCATCACAGCAACAGAAAAACTGACTAACTGCCTCAGCAGAAAAAGACACATAATTATAAAAGAATTTACACCACACTCTTCCCTGAATTCCAATTTTGTAAAATGCATACACCTATATAACTCTCTCATTTTTCCCCCCTCAGAGTAACAAGACATAACAGGTAGTTTTGCTGTGAGCTATAAATGCAATTAGTGGGACTCCATATTTACAAACTAATATGTGTTAAACACACTTGGTGAGGGTTTTTTTTTTCTCCCAAAGCTTCAGAGTCAGAAGCAACACTTGTTTCCAAACTGATCTGAATTTCACATACTATCTTTTTAGGTGTTTTCCTTCATATTTTCTGGGCCTCACTTACAAAGCATTTGCAAGTAAGGAGGAGAAAAAGAAAAGAAAGGGAGGGGGGACCTGCAAGATATAATCTCCAGAGAAGCTCTGGAAACATGTGGTTACAGAGTATAAGGTGGGTGGGTACTCATTTAAAATAATGAGGGCTAATGGTGATAAACAACCTACAGACAGCCCCAAGAGTAGATTCTAGACCTGACATCACCAACACCGGCAAGAGAGCTCCAGGCTTCGGATGCTGGGGGTGATGACTTAACTGTAACAATTTACAAATGGAAGCCCTAAGCCAATAATTACAAATATATTGGGCTCATGGGCCTATAAATTACTGAAGTACATAAGTAAAAGAAAATGGTACAGAAAATTTTTAGCTAGAAGATAACACCCCTAGGTCAGTGCTTTGACATTCATGATGAGCAACACAATCTTGCCAGGAACATCTGTAGTTATACCCGGAGATTTGCGATCCTGGGTTCCTATGAAGAAAATAAGTATAAGGTAGAAAACAAAATAATCTTATGAAGTCAGAGACCACCAACTCAAAAGCCTCCAAAGAGTGATTTCAAGAGAACGGATGGCCTTACTTGGAGCCAACCTGGCATAAACGGAAGGAAGGACACAGGCCTTGAAGATTAAGGCTTTCATATGGATTCACCAGCATTAGCTGTGTATCTTGGGCAAACTGGTCATCTTTTCTGAGCCCTGGCTTCTTCATTTAGATAAAGGAGGCAGTAGTAACTAAATCCTATAGCATTCTGTAAAGACCAGAAAATGTCAAGCCACGTTGCTGTTGTTCAGTCAATAAGTCCAGCCCCATGGACTGTAGCCCACGAGGCTCCTCTGTCTATGGGATTTCCCAGGCAAGAAAACTGCACTGGGTAGCCATATCCTACTCCAGGGTTTCTTCATGACCCAGGGATCGAACCTGCATCTCCTGCATTGGCAGGAGGATTCTTTACCACTGAGCCACCAGGGGAGCCCCATGTCAAGTCACGTATAAAGAGCTAAATAAGTAACAGGTGTTATGTCCTCTGCTCCTAGAAGCTGTGTGAATCCACTGGACCGAGAGCCACCAGGCCAAGCACCTCACTGCCTTTGGTGGCCTGCTTTCCCAGAAAAGAAACAGCTTTTACACAAGGGAAATACTAAATGGTGCAGAAGGTCTAGAACCTGGAGCTGTTCCTAACTGCAAAACTGGATTCTAAACCCCAGAATTCCAGGAGTCAAAGCTGTTGAGATAGAAGAGCTCTTTGAGATCAAAGAACTTTGCTTTAAAAAAAAGTAAAATGTTGAGGCCTGGTTGACGACAGAGAAGGAAGGGAGACAAGGGAGAGAAGGAGGTAGGAAATTACATCCTCATAGAAAAATTGTTAGAAATACAGGAAAGATAAGAGCCATTTTCAAATGGCTTTGCGCCAGGAGGACTTTGCACCATAAGTAATGAAGCAGGCGATAGAACCCAGAACTTTTACTTAATGGGGGGAAATGCATGAATATATCTATACATACTGGTTCCATAACAGATTTCTTTATAATTTAGGCCTCTCAAGGTATACCAACTGGAACAGGGCACACGCATATCACACCCAGTGTAACAATCCCCAATTTTTACAACAGAGATCAAAAATGCAAAAGTACATCACCCCACTAGGAAAATAAAGGTGAAACCTCCAATACCAGCAGTCACCGACTTCAAAATTGACGCTGAAAGAATGCAATTGTTTAATTGAAACTGCTAAATCTCCCCAGTGGTTAAACTATCCTTTTTCCACTCATAAAATTCACTAATGCTAAAGCATCTACTGAGTAGAGAGGAACATCAAGTTTCAACAAGGCACCTTTTAAAATCCCTGTAAAATGCTCCCGAAGCGAGCCCAACCTGTTTGCTGATGGCCCAGAGAGTACCACGGCAGACTTCGCCACCGCATGCTTGCCGGTCTGGGCCTTTTGCCATGGGGTTATTTAATTTTAAATATACTGTGATTGACCCAATGTTATCTAACTTTGAATAAACCCTCCTATTTGTGTTAGATAGAACTGCACTTTTGCTGCCACGGTGTTAGTAATAACGCAAATATTACCCGGCCATATGAGAAGTTGATAAATTATGTTTAATAAATTACAAACAGCTTCTACAAAACACATCATTCTCTAAACCGTTCTCCAGAAAATGGTGGTGATGTCCTGAAACTCAGCAGACACATGCTGACGATGATAAAGAACCAATACTATTCCAATGACTTTTCGAGGGTCTTGTCATCCACCAGAAATTTTCAGGCCCACAGATGTCTACTGTTTGAACAAAAACGAAAAACAAACTCAATTGAAAAACGTCCCTGGTGGGACACACTTGAAGGGAAGGTCTCTCTCACAGAGAAGTGATGTCGACGCGCACACACCACCAAGGTTCTAGACAAGGTGTATGAAGAGCTTAATTCCCCGTTTTCCCCTCGCAATATTTGTTTATCTATTCGGCTGTGCCAGGTCTTAGTCGCAGCATGTGGGATTTGGTTCCCTGACCAGGGGTTGAACCCAGGTCCCACGCATTGGGAGCTCAGACATAGCCACTGGACCATCAGGGCAGCCCCAAGTTTAATTTCTTTTCTGACCCAAAGGATTCTGAACCTTTGGGCAAGTGATCTCTTTCACTCACCACTTTTATAACAAAGCAACCTATATCCGCTGTTTTTAAAGCACTGACATACAGAGAAAACCATCAACAATATCAATACCCAGGAATAACCACTGTCCTATTTTATGGGAGATATTACAGGTTCTTTTTCTATGGATGGTATATATTTTGACCAATATGAAATGCTATCATTCTAAACATGTGGATCTCTTGACACTTAGGATTCTTTACTTGCAAAGTGGAAAAAAAAAATTCTCTGAAAATATCTTTTAAGGAAAGTGTATTTAATATATATCTCGATGCTATTTTTTGGCAAGCCATACATCATGAGAGGGATCACCTTTGCACCTGGAAATCACTGTGCCAAAAAGAAAAGAGATAAGTCTCTTTCCCAGAGACAAAGAGATACACTGTCACCTAGTTAACAAATGTGTACAAAGCACACATGTAAGTGCAAGGCCCTGCACTAGGATGGAGAAGTTTTTATACCAAAAGATAGGTTCACACTTCTCTTACTTTCTTTCAATTAAAATCCATCAGTCTGCTCTCTTCTTACCTGGCTATTACTGCTGAAGACATTGTTGCAACGTGCAATTAAATTTAACCTTTCTAAAATGCATTCTTGCATTTTGGAAACAATAAGAACAGCTACATATGTGTAAAGATACTGCTCTCTAATTACACTGCAGAAATGGGGCCAAAATAGAATGGTAGCCATTTTAGTCAGAGTTTGCGCTCTGAGATATTTTTTAACCTTACGTCTTTTCTCACTGCTAGATGGCATGGTGGACACCCTTCTGATGCCGTGTAAAATGCTTCCACTCTAATTTTAGGCAGCAGGATAAATTGGCTCCATACTATCTGGCATCTTCCCTGGTGTTTCAAGCATAAGGGCTCAGTGCTTCCCAGCAGAAAGAATCCAAAATGGGATTTCTTGAGCCTTGCAAGAGCCTTGCAAGATGTAGAGAAGAATGCTGAATTTGTCTTACAATCATCTACTTTCATGGATGAAAACCCCTTTTACATTTTTAAAGACTTTCAAAGCTCTATTGCCACTGTTAAGAATATAATAAAAGACAAAGCAAACTGGAAGACAACATTTGCAAAACACATCTGGGATAAAGGAATGTATTTATAACCTGGAAAGAACTCGCAAAAGTCAATAAAAAATCTGATTTTTCAATGGGCAAAAGGTTTGAATAGGCACTTCACCTATTACACAATGACAAAAGATTACACAAATGGCAAAAAGCACATAAAAAGATGTTCAACATTAGTCATTCAGTTCAGTTCAGTCGCTCAGTCACGTCCGACTCTTTGCGACTCCATGAATCGCAGCACGCCCGGCCTCCCTGTCCATCACCAACTCCCGGAGTTCACCCAGACTCACGTCCATCGGCTCAGTGATGCCATCCAGCCATCTCATCCTCTGTCGTCCCCTTCTCCTCCTGCCCCCAATCCCTCCCAGCATCAGAGTCTTTTCCAATGAGTCAACTCTTCTCATGAGGTGGCCAAAGTACTGGAGTTTCAGCTTTAGCATCATTCCTTCCAAAGAACACCCAGGACTGATTTCCTTCAGAATGGACTGGTTGGATCTCCTTGCAGTCCAAGGGACTCTCAAGAGTCTTCTCCAACACCACAGTTCAAAAGCATCAATTCTTTGGTGCTTAGCCTTCTTCACAGTCCAACTCTCACATCCATACATGACCACTGGAAAAACCACAGCCTTGACTAGAAGGACCTTTGTTGGCAAAGTAATGTCTCTGCTTTTGAATATGCTATCTAGGTTGGTCATAACTTTCCTTCCAAAGTGGAAGTATCTTTTAATTTCATGGCAGCAGTCACCATCTGCAGTGATTTTGGAGCCCAGAAAAATAAAGTCTGACACTATTTCTCCATCTATTTACCATGAAGTGATGGGACCAGATGCCATGATCTTCGTTTTCTGAATGTTGAGCTTTAAGCCAACTTTTTCACTCTCCACTTTCACTTTCATCAAGAGGCTTTTTAGTTCCTCTTCACTTTCTGCCATAAGGGTGGTGTCATCTGCATATCTAAGGTTATTGATATTTCTCCCAGCAATCTTGATTCCAGCTTGTGCTTCTTCCAGCCCAGTGTTTCTCATGATGTACTCTGCATATAAGTTAAATAAGCAGGGTGACGATATACAGCCTTGACGTCCTCCTTTTCCTATTTGGAATCAGTCTGTTGTTCCATGTCCAGTTCTAACTGTTGCTTCCTGACCTGCATACAGGTTTCTGAAAAGGAAGGTCAGGTGGTCTGGTATGCCCATCTCTTGAAGAATTTCCCACAGTTGACTGTGATCCACACAGTCAAAGGCTTTGGCATAGTCAATAAAGCAGAAATAGATGTTTTTCTGGAACTCTCTTGCTTTTTCCATGATCCAGCGGATGTTGGCAATTTGATCTCTGGTTCCTCTGCCTTTTCTAAAACCAGCTTGAACATCTGAAAGTTCACACTTCACGTTTTGCTGAAGCCTGGCTTGGAGAATTTTGAGCATTACTTTACTAGCGTGTGAGATGAGTGCAATTGTGTGGCAGTGTGAGCATTCTTTGGCATTACCTTTCTTTGGGACTGGAATGAAAACTGACCTTTTCCAGTCCTGTGGCCACTGCTGAGTTTTCCAAATTTGCTGGCATATTGAGTGCAGCACTTTCACAGCATCATTAGTGAAATGCAAATTAAATCACAGTGAGATAGCACTCAGCTATTAGAATGGCTAAAATGCAAAATGATGGACAGGGAAGCCTGGCATGCTGCAATCCATGGGGTGGCAAAGAGTTGGACATGACTGAGCGACTGAACTGAAGTGAAAATGCAAAAAAATAAATCGCCAGTAATAAGTGCTGGCAAGGATATAGACAAACTGGGATTCTCACACACTGTTAGTGGCACAACCATTCTGGAAACAGTATGGCAGTTTCTTATAAAATTAAACATACACTTATGACCATGAACTAGGTATAAATGGATGGGACAGGAGAAAGGCTGACTACAAAGGGAAATGAAAGAACTTTTTTGGCCCAGTGGAAATGGTGTATATCTTGATTTGCATGGTGCGGTTACATGGTTGTATACATTTATCAAAACTCTCAGAACTGCATACTAAAAAGTAAAAGTACATATTTTACTGTATGTAAATTAAACCTCAAGGCCTGTGTTGGCCTTCACAAATAAGTATGTGTACATGATATTATCTTTTCACATTTCTCCCACAGGAAAAATAATTCATCCTGAGGCTAGAAGTCCTCTTTTCCAACCCTGCCCCAAAACCCAACAACATGATGCACAGCACTGGTTTGGCTTGAGAGTCAGGAAACCTACAGAATTTTTGTTTTTGATTTGCCTTTTTGGTGTTGTTTTGGTTGTTTTTACATCCTCTGCTATCTACCTGGAGGGCACTGGACCAAGCCTCTTCATTCTTTCTTTATTGAGCACCTGTTAGGATTGTGACGGACTGTGTGCTGGGTCCCGGATAGATAAAAGACAGGTAAGATTACCCTAAGGGTGCTCTGCAATAACAAAGCAATAAATAAATACCATGATCTGCATGGTACAGCAAGGGAAGACGGTCAGCCTAAGTGGAGCCAGAGAGAGGCTTCCAGAGGCAGGGCTGTGGTACTGAGGTAGAAAGGGCAGATATTCCTTTATAGAGAGCTGCTATTTCAATCTGTGGTCTCACACATTAGGTCAGCACTGTTTTTCAGCAGAGATGCAATTGGCTTTTGAGCAAGATGATTCTTCATTATTCAAGACGGTCTTGCTCACTATATAGTGCTTGGCACCCCTGGTCCTCCAATGCACTAATTAGTGCAACTAACAACATTCCCCAAATGCTTCCAAACTTCCCGTAGGAAGCTGGCAGCACAGAGAGGGATCTGAAATCCATTCAGTAGGTGACAAATGGCATTAAAAAAATAAATAAATAAAAGGAATAGTTGGGCTTTCCTGGTGGCTCAGACAGTAAAGAATCTGCCTGCAATGCAAGAGACCTGGGTTCTATCCCTGGGTCAGGAAGATTCCCTGGAGAATGGCAACCCACTCCAGTATTCTTGCCTGGAGAATTCCATGGACAGAGGAGCCTGGTGGGGGTCCATGGGGTCTCAAAGAGTCAAGACACGACTGAGCAACCAAGACTTTCAATTTCTCAAGGAACAGTTAATCTCAAAGTTAAACATGTCACACAGACAAAGAATAAATACTATTTCATGACAGTTATTTAGATTTCATATATATTTTGGGCCATGGTGTAAAACATAGTTGTCACTGGATTCATAGGAAAAAAAAATTGAAAGCCTCTGAATCGATAACTTGTTTGTTTGGGTAGAGGGTGCCTTCTACACAGTTCAGTTCAGTTCAGTCATTCAGTCGTGTCTGACTCTTTGCGACCCCATGGACTGCAGCACGCCAGGCCTCCCTGTCCATCACCAACTGCCAGAGTTTACTCAAACTCATGCCCATTGAGTCGGTGATGTCATCCAACCATCTCATCCTCTGCCATCCCCTTCTCCTCCCGCCTTCAATCTTTCCCAGCATCAGGGTCTTTTCCAAGGAGTCAGCTCTTTGCATCAGGTAGCCAAAGTATTGGAGTTTCAGTGTCAACAGCAGCCCTTTCAATGAATATTCAGGACTGATTTCCTAGATATCTGGTTGGATCTCCTTGCACTCCAAGGGACTCTCAAGAGTCTTCTCCAACACCACAGTTCAAAAGCATCGATTCTTCGGCACTCAGCCTGCTTCACAGTCCAACTCTCACATCCATACATGACCACAGGAAAAACCACAGCCTTGACTAGGTGGACCTTTGTTGGCAAAATAATGTCTCTGCTTTTGAATATGCTATCTAGGTTGGTCATAACTTTCCTTCCAAAGTGGAAGTATCTTTTAATTTCATGGCAGCAGTCACCATCTGCAGTGATTTTGGAGCCCAGAAAAATAAAGTCTGACACTGTTTCTCCATCTATTTACCATGAAGTGATGGGACCAGATGCCATGATCTTCGTTTTCTGAATGTTGAGCTTTAAGCCAACTTTTTCACTCTCCACTTTCACTTTCATCAAGAGGCTTTTTAGTCTTCTTCACTTTCTGCCATAAGAGTGGTGTCATCTGCATATCTGAGGTTATTGATATTTCTCCCAGCAATCTTGATTCCAGCTTGTGCTTCTTCCAGCCCAGTGTTTCTCATGATGTACTCTGCATATAAGTTAAATAAGCAGGGTGACGATATACAGCCTTGACGTCCTCCTTTTCCTATTTGGAATCAGTCTGTTGTTCCATGTCCAGTTCTAACTGTTGCTTCCTGACCTGCATACAGGTTTCTCAAGAGGCAGGTCAGGTGGTCTGGTATGCCCATCTCTTGAAGAATTTTCCACAGTTGATTGTGATCCACACAAAGGCTTTGGCATAGTCGATAAAGCAGAAGTAGATGTTTTTCTGGAACTCTTCCTTTTTCATGATTCAGAAGTTGTCGGCAATTTGATCTCTGGTTCCTCTGCCTTTTCTAAAACCAGCTTAAACATCTGGAAGTTCACGGTTCACGTACTGCTGAAGCCTGGCTTGGAGAATTTTGAGCATTACTTTACTAGCGTGTGAGATGAGTGCAATTGTGCAGCAGTTTGAGCCTTCTTTGGCATTGCCTTTCTTTAGGATTGGAATGAAAACTGACCTTTTCCAGTCCTGCAGCCACTGCTGTTTTCCAAATTTGCTGGCATATTGAGTGCAGCACTTTCACAGCATCATTTTTTAGGATTTGAAATAGTTCAGCTGGAATCCCATCACCTCCACTAGCTTTGTTCATAGACAGTGGGAATATGTTAAATGAGATGAAACTAGAGGGGTCAACAAGATAAAACTATACAGGAACTGAAGTACTAAAGCAGAATGGATATAACTGGCAAAAGAAGCTACCAAGACAAGCAGAAAATACATCCCCAAAGGCCTCTGTGAATGATTTCAAGAAATCACAACTTTATTCCAAAAGAATGGGAAGCTACCAGAGGAAGACTAAGCACGTCACATTTGCTGTAGAAAGATCGTTCTAGCAGCCATCTACTGCCATGGGGTGGAAGGAAGGGAAGTTAGGAAGAAGAAACTCCAGCTCCTCTGGAACTCAGCTTCCTCTACTGTAAAATATCCTGTACTTGCTAACTTCGAAGGTTCTTTTAAAATCTATCATTATGACTTCTACTTCGACATTCCTGCTCCTGCACATTCCACGCATAATTAGTAGAAAATAAGAAACCCTGTGATTCACATTTTTCCTATATGTGCAGGCTACATTTGCTTATGTTAGCAAGTGTGTATAGCAAGTGTGTGTATCAGGACAGACTTAAACATACCCCCTTCAGAATTACAAGGGTTCAGCAATTAAGAAAGACGCATGACTTCATTTCCAAAGGTAATATTTTATGCCGTAATTGTTTATGGTCTCGGTGAAGCAATACAGTCTAGGAGACACTGAAGGGTGTGTTCTTCAAGGAGATGCTAACCCAACAAGGTAGAAGACAGAGAGAGCAAAACAGTAGTGCGTAAATTTCATACTGCAACAAAAGTCATGTGTCACTTACATTACACATCCTCAAAAGAGTAGCTTTAAAAAATAAAGCCAGTTAGGCTAATTCAATATCTTTTCTAATATGGAAAGAAATTCTGATTGTTTTTGAGGCTTTTTTGCTTTTTTGTCATTTTAAACACAGCCTGTTTTCTAGTGTGTCCTAAAGAGGAAAATATAAAATGTTCTAAATCTAGAGCAGTGTTTAGTAAATGGCAAAGAACAATTGAATACCAAAGACAAAAAGAACATTATTTTCTTTTGTATAGTTTGAATGAGGACCCCTAGCATCTGGCATCACATGGAATAGACAAGGGTTAAACTGTAATATTCCTTGTTTTCTTGCTACTTAACGGGCATTCTCAGACATTCTCTGGGTGTCAACAGCTGTTCTGGTAACCCTAACGATGACAAAACAGTGCTCATTACCAGCCAAGACACACAAACAAAATGCTATTTCAATAGTCCATTTAACATCAACAAGAAGCATTGTAAGGATTGTCGTCTGGGCTGATTGGAAACACTCAATTACTTCATCCTAGCAGACAAAATGCACTATTCATAAAGAAATCAATCCCACGGCATTTATTATGGTAAATATTCTAATTAACTAAACGGTTGCTGTTTTATTATGGCTACACTTATTAACACCACTGATAGGAAAACATTACTTCATGGTCCTTGCCTTTAAACGTGCACACCCACCCAAGAAAACTGTTTAGACGTGTATTTTTTACAACTTCAGCTCACAACCAATTAATGGATGGTGAAATCACTTTAATGGGTCAGAGCCAACTTTTTTTTTCAACTAAGATATGAAGGAATAGAGAATAAAACAGAAAAACATCAGAGTGCATCAAATGTAATAAAGGTAAGTACTGTTTCAGGAAATTTTGTTTCAGCGGATGTGGGCTTCAGTCTTCCTGATTCATACACAGAGTTTAGTTTCAAGTTCACGTATACTGTCCCTGTGATATAGTGAGAACCATCAGTTCAAGAACTTGGCTATTCAAGCCAAATCTTTTTATTCCTCCTGCCAAATGGATTCAAAACTACAGCTGCTCCCCAGCACCACCAGGTAGAATGGATATAAGGAACCTTTAAAGCAGTCCTTTAAGTACGCCCCAGCACCGTCATACTTCAGTGACAGCAGTTTCTAAAACAGACAGCAGCAGTTAGAGAGAAGGGTCACATGGGCCACCCTGAACTTTCTTCATTAAAGAAAAGGCGGGGGGGGGGGGGGGGTGGGGGGCCGCGAGGAGAGGCTGTTAGTATAGATAAGTGGCAAAGATTTTTTAAAAATAATAACTCTAATACCAAAATCAGAAAAAAACAAAATATATATATATACCTTTAGCCCCACCTCCTGATATCTGGGGAGGTGAGAGGGGCTGCTGATTTGAGTTCAACTATGTGTGGCCAATGGTTTAATCAATCACACCTATGTAATGCAGCCACCAAAAAAACCCTAAATGAGGAGGTTTGGAAAGCTTCTGAGCTTTTAAGATATCCACGTGCTGGGAGGGTCATGCCCCCCAACTTCACGGGGACAGAAGCTTCTGTGCTCCAGACCTTTCGGAGGAACTTCATCCTCTGTACCTCTTCATCTGGCTTTTCATTTTAAATCCTTTATAATAAACCAGGGATAATAAAAATAAATAAATTAATTTTAAAAATTACAAAGGAGAGACAGACATACAGGCACACATTTAAAACACTATATTACACTATTACTTTTCAACTGTTTCAACATAACTGTCAATAAATCAGCTGAGTTTGCTAAATTTCTATTTGGTCACCCTGGGCTCTGGGGCTTCCCTGGTGGCTCAGCAGTAAAGAATCTGCCTGCCGGTGCAGAAGGCAGGTTCAATCCGTGGGTTCAATCCCTGGGTCAGGAAGATTGCCTGGAGAAGGGAATGGCTACACATTCCAGTATTCTTGCCTGGAGAATTCCATGGACAGAGGAGCCAGGTGGGCTACAGTCTACGGGGTAACAAAGAGTCAGACATGACTTAACGACTAAACAACATCAGCAAACCACACCCTGGGCTCTCTCCAGATTTCTAGAAGTAGACAACAGCATGATAATTTTTCACTTACTGTGTATAGTGAAAGTGAAAAGTGAAGTCGCTCAATCGTGTCCGACTCTTTGAGACCCCATGGACTGTAGCCTACCAGGCTCCTCTGTCCATGGGATTTTCCAGGCAATAGTCCTAGAGTGGATTGCCATTTCCTTCTCCAGGGGATCTTCCCAACTCAGGGATCAAACCCAGGTCTCCCGCATTATAGACAGACGCTTCACCATCTGAGCCACCAGGGAAGTCTATATGTGTATAAGATGTTTATAAATAATCTGACAAAACCATGCTTTACTAATGTAGTGACTTAAAGGTTTAAAACAACAGTAACAAAAACTATACTCCAGTAAATCCCTTCCAAGGCCCCAAATCCAAGAGACGCTTCCCAACAATCACTGTCTGCACATCCAATAATCAGCCTGGGCAATAGGAGGCACTGACCTCATTATGTTGAGGCAAGAGGAAAATTTCAAACTATGAGGCAGCTTACACCCCAAGGCCAGCTGCCAACGGTCAAGGCCTGAACCCAGGGGCAGACGCTGGGGTTTCACCATCCCTACAACGCTGGTTCTGTGGGGCAATCGCTGGGGCAATTCCCTTCAAGCCAGGAGGCACGCAATACCCCCCCAAACACACACTACACACCCTCTCTCTTCTCCTCTCTGATGGTCATTTTTTTAAAGGGCTTGTAAAATGTATTTTATCCTTAGAGGAATGACTCAAAATTGTAACTGGGATGACACAATCATTTCTGTTGACTGCTAGACAACAGACATTGATGATGACGGTTTACAAAAAGTCATTCAGGATATCCCCTTGGGAATGACTTACAACTCATTAAAGTCAATACAGAAGAAGCCAGGCAATCAAACCTGAGATGATCCTGCATCTTTGAGAGCAAATACTCTCAACTCTGAGGCTTTGTAATACTTGTGGACAGCTCCGTTTTTTTACAAGTCTTCACATTCTAAAAAGTCTGGGACACAAAACACTTCAGTGTCCTTTTGAATTTCGCAATCATTATGGGTAATATGGTCCTTTGTTTTTTTATCCTGGACAGAAAACAATGGGCTACCCTGAAATCTATTTATTAAAAAAAAAAAAGAGAGAGACATATACACTAGGAACCCCAAAGCACAATACTCTGTAATGACCTATATGGGAAAAGAATCTAAAGAGTGGATATATGTATATGTATAACTGATTCACTTTGTTGTATACCTGAAATGAACACAACATTCTAAATCAACCATACTCAAATAAAAATTAAAAAACAAAACAACAAAGGCAAGATGGATAGTTTAAAAAAAAAGTTATTACTTTAGAATGTCTACCTAATAAAATCTCTCAATTCTACAGTTGACTTGATGTTTTATTGAAGCAGTTTTGTTGAAAATTGAAAAGAAATAATGTCTTAGAAAATAAATTCCTATAAGGAAGAGGATATTTAATGCCCTTGACCTCCAGGGAAATCAGGCACACACTTGTGATTCATTTGTTCATCAGTGCAGGCGTGCACACACATGCACACACACAAACACATACTCTCTCCACATAAGGAGCTTAACCATAATTGAGGAATGTTTAAGATTACGAGGTCAATTCAGATACCAATAAGGAGGTTGACAACACATTCCAGTCTGCCTTGGACAATCCCAGTTTATATCTATCGTTTCAGCATAATTATTAATAGGGCTCCTTTTCACTTTCAAAGGTAAGGTCATCTGGGTGATGAATTATCATCCATTAACAGCCATAGGTATGAGTGAACAGTGTCGAATGAGTTGCGATGGGAAGAAGTGGAAACCTTGGTTTGGATTGCCTTGGGGAGGGCTTAAATAAAAGGCTAATTCCTCATTTGTAAAATATTATGAGAAAAATAATAACATGGAAAACATCTCATTGAACATCTGTAGCATTTGTAAATTATCACTTTGATCAATTTTCTGCTCTTCCACTTAGACCTTATGCTCCACGAGGGCAGGCCCTGCGTTTTGCTCACAACGGTATCCCAAATCTTCAGCTCAGGGTGGTCACAGTTTAATGAATGACACGGCAGACACTATGTTAATTGCTTTATCAGTCGTGTAACAAGTCCTTTCTGAGCATTTCCCAAAAAAGAGAAATGCTTAAGAAGGCTTAATTTCCCACCTATCTGACGACAGTCAAAGACCTGGCTGCAGGAGAAAAGAAAGGAGGGGGCACGTAAAATATCTTCATCCTGACAGCTGACATTTGATCTGCTCCCGGGACAAACACCAAGAGCACATTGCTTATGGACAGCAAAGAGCACTAATGACAGACTTCCTCCCACAGGCTACTGCTATAACCAAGTAACAACCTCACATGCAAACACATTTGGGGGAACGAGAGCAAGGCGTTCATTTCAATACAAGTTCCTGGGTTTAAAAATAGCTTGGGAGGAATGATTAAAATTGGATTTCAGTAACTAATTTTTCTTCCTCAAAAATTCAAAATACAGGCTTTGTCCTATAAATAGCATCTCACAGAACCACTAAACTAGAAAGCAGAGTGGTTAAAAGTTTCTCCCAGAAGCCTGACCAAGAGCCCTGTGTTTGAACACAGCTCTGCTGGCTCACCGGCTGTATAACCCTCAGCAAAATCCCTTAATTTCTCTGTGCCTTGGTTTCTTCAAGCGTCAATGGGGATAACACTTCTGACTTTAGAATGTCGCTGTGAAGATTAAAGGATGGAACCTCTAGCCAGGGCCCAGTACAGTTTCCTAGCCCACAGCAAACAATGAAAGTCAGCCATTATTATTTTTACTATTATCATCATTCCTCATCACCATCTGGTCTAACCATCTAATTTTAATAATGAGGCAACTGAGGCCCAGAGGGGTTAAATTTAATTAATCAAAGAAACCAAGATCAGAATTAAAAAGATAAATCCCAGATCAGGGTTCCTTTTACTACTGTAAACTGGAAAATATTGCTGTAATATTTTAACAGTATGCTCTGGGACTGGGGAAAATAACTTCCCCAGAAACATATTCAATGGTGCTTAGACCCTAAAGTTAATAGGTAAGAGCTGGTTGAACCCCTCAACTGTAGCTCAACTAATGAGCAAGGCAGACAACCAAAACACAGAAAGAGACAAACCAATGCATGAAAAGTCTCTTCTTATATAGTAAGGATGCTAGTCCTTGAAGAAGTCTTAAGTTTAAAATGAGGCTGGGAATTCCCTGGTGATCCCAGTCATCAGGGGTTCATGCTTCCACTGCCGGGAGCATGGGTTCAATCCCTGGTCAGGGACCTAAGATCCTACATGCCTTGCTGCATGGAAGCAGCCAAGCAAAGAAGTATGTAAATAAATAAATAAAATGAAGCCAAACAGTAAAATGAAATTCTGGACACCTTTATGGAAGGGTTGATATGTTCAGTTTTATGTAAAGAACTCACAGTTTGTTATTCAGTGTAGCTTTATTGGCTTGCTGGTTAAAACATTCCCTTTTAGCTTGGGGAGACAGGAAGGAGCTGGATGCAAATCAGGTAAGAAGGTAGGGAGGGCAGGACTTCCTGGATGCTAAAGAAACAGCCTGCGTGAAGGACAGAGCTGTTGAGGAAACAGCAAGTATGCTGGCCGGGCTGGGATGCAGAGTTCACAGGTCGGGGCAAACCCAGAAGGCTAACACAGGCTCACATTACAGAGCGCACTGAATGTCCATAGAATAAAGAATTTGAGCACAGAGACAAGGAGCTATGGAAAACTGTTTAAGGAACATAAAGAAGGCTGCTTTGCAAAGAAAGTCTAGTGGATGGGCGCGGTGTTTACTATCTCTACACCTTTACAAGGACCTTGATTGGAATCGCACGCTGACACGCTGTTGCTGGCCCGTGCTTAGTGGGGTCAGAAGCAGCATCGCCATGAAACGGATTGCTATGGATATCATAAGAATTCGATGAGGTTATGATTCATGAAGCCACACAGTATTCTCTTCATCAGAGCCCTTGGGAAAAAGTTCTCTCTGACCTCCATTCCAAGAACAGCTGTGTTTCTCCTGCACAGCACATCCTTTCTATCGTATAGACAATGTGCAACCACAGAAATGGATTCTCTCTTCCTCTTCCCATCATCTCTTAAGATTCTCTGAGCCAAAACTGTAACCTTCCCTTTCGCAAATGTATATACAGTAGATGAGTAGCTTCAGGAATTCCTGTCTTCAGTTGGTATTTTCCATTCCTAACTGAGGTGTGGGGACACGTCTTCTAGCCACTTACTTTATATTTTATCTTAAGCATTTTTGTAAAAGTTATTTTGGATTCTTTTTGGAATAAGGAGGCTAACACTAGTATTTTGTGAGCACTCTCTCTGTGTCTGGCACTCAGAAGTCAACAAATGTACAAGCCCATTTGGGTGGTTTTATAAAAGGGCAATCATAGAAGCAAGAAGGTTGAAGGGGAGAGACACAACAGCACAATGGCCAGTGAGGAAAAGCAAGAAAAGAGCAGAACCAACAGAATGCAGTGACTAGAGGCTGGGGGAAAGGAAAAGCTGAACCTTGAAGAGGACACTGACATTTTTCTCTGTTCACTCATGGATCTGGGAGAAGGGTCCTGCCATCCGTTGAGGACCTAACAGGAGGGTCGGAGAAGGCAATGGCACCCCACTCCAGTACTCTTGCCTGGCAAATCCCAGGGACGGGGGAGCCTGGAGGGCTGCCGTCTATGGGGTCGCACAGAGTCGGACACGACTGAAGCGACTTAGCAGCAGCAGCAGGAGGGTAGTGTGTTGGCTCTATCAGGTCGTGTGGTGTTCTGTATTGGATGGTAACAGATGCCAGCCTAGAACTGAGGCACCAAAGACAAGGGAGAATGGAAACTGCCGAGTGGGTGGCACTGCCCAGAGAGCATGAACAGAAACAAAAAATGGCTGAGAAACAAGGGTTTAGAAATAACTCAGTGGAGACATGGATACATATGGCTGAGTCCCTTCGCTGTTCACCTGAAACTATCATGAATGTTAGTCAGGAATATCCCAGAATAAAATAAATAGTTAAAAAAAAAACCTCAACTAGAGGAACAGAAGAAGGAAGGGAATGATCAAGAAGAGAAGGAAAGAATCTGAAGGAAAAGCTTCTAAGAGATCAAGTAAATACACTGTCCGATGCTGCTACATAATCAGGAAATAGATTAGCCACAGGATTTGGTAATTAGATCATTTGTCAATAGACTTATCATAGCATAAATCTCATAAATACTAACCATGACTAGAAGTTGGTTTTTTGTGTTTTTTTTTTCCCCCTAACTTTGGCTCCAGGAATAGAACAAAGAAAGGGAAAGAATTTCCTGAGGTAACTGGGCAAGATTTAAAAGAGAAAAGGAAAAGAAGCACAAGGTTTAGAGAGGATGTGTGTAAACATGTGAGAAAGAGACCGCCTGAGGTGGAACTGACTGGGCTAGGATGACGGGAGCTGAGGACTATTGGAGGAGGAATACTATGACTATTCCTCCTGCTGGGATGAAGGGGCAGGAGAGGGAGAGGTGTGGGATCCCCCAGCAGAGAGCAGGTGGGGCTCCCAGCTGACCGTTCTTTGGGGCACAGCAGTGTAGACAGAGCCCCAGACTCCATGACGTCCTGGCATCTATTCCCTCATTCTCTAAGTCCAGAAGTGTTGACTCCAGGCTCACTCTCAAACTGAGTGTACTCCTTTCCTACAGCACCTCACAACTACACTTCTCTTCCCTCATGTGTTTTCCCAGCGCCTTCTCAGCTACAGTAATTAATTCAAATACACCATCACTTAAGTGCCAATCAAAGCTCCATCGAGATCTAAGAAGAACAATAGTCTGCTTATATGCACAGTCTATTAATTTAAATTACCAGTTGAGTCACTACATGCCAACAATTAAGCAATGACACACACATACAGATTATACTCCACATGAATATAGCTGTACCAGAGATCTCAGAGAATGAGCTGTCCTGATAGCTGTCCAGATAGCTGACGGTTTGCCCGTGGGGAGGACAGGGCATTTGGGGGAGGGGATGCCAGCATTCAAATAACTTTTGATGATGACTTTTTAAAATATATCTTGTCCTTCTCTGCTTTCTCAAACAGCACATGTAAGATATAATTTAACTGTTTCATGGGACTCTGCAATGAGCATCCATTGCTGTGATAAACCACCAGACACAAAAACAAGACACATTCCTCTAGCTCCTAGCTGTTTCTTCCCCATCCTCATCGAAGCCACCCGCATCCCTCACAGACCACTGCGGCAGCCTCCAATCTGGTCTCCCTGCCTCCATGCTTCTCTTTTTCCAATTCAACCTGCAACTTAGCAGCCTAAGCAAGGAAACAGTTTATGCCACTTGTCTCCTTACAGAGGCCTACATGACTTGTCCCCTGGATCCTCCCCAAGCTCATCCCAAAAGATTCAACCCCTCTGCCCCCAGCTCACCCAAGCTCCTTTCTGTTTACCAGTCCAAGGCGCTTTCCCAGCTCCCCTCAGGGCAGGCTTAATCTCATCTTCTGGGTTCATCTCAAAGGTCAACCTTTAGCCAGGTGACAGTGGCTCCCAGTTCACTCTGTCACCACCCAGTTCATTTTCTCTTTAGCTCTTACCATTTAAATAATCTCATTTTTTATCTTTCATTTATTCTATTTTGGCCACAACACGTGGCATGTGGAATCTTAATTCCCCAACCAAGGATGGAATCTGCACCCCCTGTTTTGGAAGGCAGTTTTAACCACTGGACCACCTGGAGAAATCCTTTCAATTATTTTTTATAACTTATCACATAGCACTTACTATATGCTGGCCCCAGCACTCAACCCGGAGTCCTCCAAGTGTGGTCCAGTATCACTTAGGAATCTGATAGACAGGCATTCTTGGGTTCCACTCCAGACCTACTAATCAGACACTCCAGAGATGTTACCAAGCTCTCTGGAGACTGTGATGCACATTGAAATGTAAGAACCACTGCAGCACAGTACACTACGGGGCCTGCTTAGGTAGTCACGGTCTTCCTCACCAGAAACGAACATTTATGAGGGCAAAGATCTAGTCTGTCTTGGTCACCACCAATCTTTTAATTCCTAGTCCAGGACCTAACACATTGTGGGGACTTCAAGGTAGGAAGTCTATTGTTATTCAACCCCCCAAAGACACTGGCTGAGCTCTGATACCTCTTCCTTCTACTTCCTTCTGTATTTTCCCCCATGTTTCTTAGCACTCAGGATATAACAATTATCTCTTTGTAGATCTGACTAAACCAGGCAAGGTGACCAATCCTCAGAGCATTCTGGTCACATTGTAGGAGCATACCAGTTTCAGGCAGTCAAACATAATGGGTAAAAAGCTATTAACAGCTTTGCAACAAGGCTGCTGCTGCTGCTAAGTTGCTTCAGTCGTGTCCGACTCTGTGCGACCAGGCTCCCCCGTCCCTGGGATTCTCCAGGCAAGAACACTGGAGTGGGTTGCCATTTCCTTCTCCAATGCATGAAAGTGAAAAGTGAAAGTGAAGTCGCACAGTCGTGTCCGACTCTTAGCTGCTAGGGTTCAAATCCAGGCTCCACCATGTATTAGCTGTATGAACTTCAACAAACTTCATCAACTTCTGTGCTTCAGCCTCCTCATCTAAAAAACAATGAATAAGGCGCCTACCTCAGAAGGCTGCTGGGAGAAGCACATAAGGTAATACATGTAAAGTGCTGAGCTCGTGCCTGTTGTACAAAAAGCACTCCATACTCACATCCACATCACACTCTGCCAGTTACCAGGCCTTGGACTTTAGCAAGCTCTTGGCCATGGTAGTTTAGGGGTCTATATAGTAGAGCACTGCCACTCTCTCAAAGACAAAAGATAAAAAGACATTCCACGTACCAGGAGCACCGATCCTACTTAAGATGGGCTATCTCTACTGTTCCCTAAATATCTCTCCCACAGAGACTTTTCCATCTCCACACTCTCTCCCCAGCCCCCATTTCTGACTGTGTGTTCGAGTTGCTCAGAAACAAAACAAGTACAGCAGTACCTTGGTATCCAAGGGGTTGGTTCCTGGACCCATGGTGGACACCAAAATCCACAGAAGCTCACATCCCTGAGTCTGACCCCTCTGCATCTGCAGATTCAACCAACTTCGACCATAAACATGGTACAAGATTAGTGTTTGGTCGAATCCGTGGATATGGGATTCATGGATTGGGAGGGCCAACAGTATTTGCCTAAAAAATTAAAAATTTTTCTGGTAGAAAATTTGAATTTTATAACAATTGAATGCAGCTGCACAGAGGCGGTAAAGCAACAAGATTTGGAGAGAAGAAAAGTAGTTGATCTACTCTAGATAAAAGTGTCCCCTGGAGAAAGTTGGAAGGCAAAATTCAAGAAGGAAGATCCTGCAAAAGCAGCCCATGTTTGCTCTTCAGATCATATAAACAGAGGAAGACAAAGAAAACCAGAAAACATGAAAGATTAACTGGCAGGCATCAAAGGAGTTTTACAGACACACACAGCTTACTTACAGAGCAGCAAGTATCTTAGTCACTGAGAATATCCAAAAGCATCATTCAGTGGACCACTGACAAGCCAGCATCCTTGCTCAAGAACTTGCAGGAGCTCCCTGTTCCCCATGGTGCCAAGTTTAAACTCTCCTCTGCCCACTGGAAGTTGAGACTGTCTATCAGCTAACACCACCTTCACCTTCTTTTTCTTCCCACGTTTCACCTACACACACCTGTTCTGATTATGTCCTCCCTGCTCAGACCCCTGAGCCCCATCCTGCCCCCGCCACTGGGGTCTAAACCTTCCCACTTCTGTCCACAGGAGACAGTGCTTCTCAAAACATGGGGCCAGCGTGTAACCTGTCAGCGAGACACAGTGAGACCACAGATTATTCAAGTTCACCTTGGAGCAACTTGACAAAGTAATTTCATGCCTTCAATCAAACAATAACAACTTTAGGTTTGTATTTTTCTATTCTACTTTTTTTTTTCTTTCTTCTGCTCCATGCAGCTTGTGCGCGCAGCTTGTGGAATTTCAGGTCCCCAACCAGGGACTGAACGCACATCCTTGGCAATGAAAGTGCAGTCCTAACCACTGGACTGCCAAGGGATTCGCAATTTTTCTAAAAGTTAATCATTATTATATTTTACAAAAGTATTGAGCCACACTGGATTGGTGGAAATTTAAAGAACAAAACTGGCCTCCCACCACAGATATTTTAAGAAATGCTGCAGTAATGTGCATCACGGGACACACTTCTACTCTCTTCTCCTACAACCTACTCTAATTTTCAGCAAGGTCGCCTATAAAATACCCTTCCTGAACAATCCCACTCAATGTAGACCTCCTTCCCAAAGTTTGTACCCATCATTGTCTCAGCTGCTGGAAATTCTGTAAGAAACTAAACAGAAAGACAAAACTGATCACTTGTAAATTCCTTGTGCTAAGAAGCCCTGTTTTATTTGTTTAACACTTCTCTGCATCACTGCGGAGCACAGAGGCAGCACAGTGTCACAGTTCAACAACTGGACCAAAACCAGATTAAAAATGGAACCCAATTCCCAAGGGCCATCACCAAACACTGGCCACATGGCCCAAGACAAGTCCCTCAACTCTTCTGCCTTTCCAATTTCTCTTCTGGGATGTGAGGCTGACATGGTATGCAAAGCCTTCCCAACTCTAAAATTAAATGATGTCCATTTGTTCTTAGAAAGGCTCCCGGGTTCCTCACAGGCAAATGGGAAGGCATCTGCCTCCACAAGGCTGGGGAGGCACAAAAACATTTTGAAAACTATAGAGGCCGAGTGAACTTGAGGATTACTACTATTAACTCTGCATATACTAAGATGCCCAGGTGGAATGCATGAGCTAAATACAGAGACTTCATGCAGCCTGCCTCCAAAACTGAAGGCTGGGATGGTGAGGGGCCTCAAAACTCTGACTAGGGGAGCCACAGAAAATACAGGCTATCTGGGTCTGGAGAAGATGATCATGAAGTGAGGAACTGAAGAGCTCTCATGGAGATCAGAGAAGATATAGATGGGCGAAGTAGGTACAATGAACAGATGCAATCGATGGGAAAGGAAGGAGGAAAGAAAATTTCCAGTTGTCTTATATAGGCTTAGTGTTGTGTCCCCTTGTAATATTCATAACAACTCTGGCCTTATGTACCCAAGGTAAAATAAAATTTGGAGTAGAAGCCTTCAGTCTTTCCATTATACCACATCTGTGAGGCAGAGAATATCACAACATACAACATAAAAGGACACTGCTAATGCTTTAGAGCTGCTCAGTAAGAGAAGCCATGGCATTGTTGCTGGAGATCTTGGGCAGTGGCTAGAAGACCATCTGTCAAAAACACAAGAAAGGATGCCTACCATGAATTCAACTCTCAGAATTTTGGTACCTGAAATCAGCAGAACTTCCAACCCTACCCCTTAAAACCCACGCAACTATCTACAAAACATCTATTATAAGGATATGGGGGGCATTTAATAACAAAATAAGCCAAAAGGATGTAATCATAGAATAAAAGATGGTCCTTTAAGACAGAGATTCCAAGCCTTCAAGATCTAATGCCTGATGACCTGAGGTGTTGATGTAACAATAACAGAAATAAAGTGCACAATAAATTTAATAGTTTTGAATCATCCTCAAACCAGCCCCCTCACCCCATCTATAGAAAAAATGCCTTTCACAAAACCAGTCCCTGGTCCTCAGTTGGGGACCACTGCTTTAAGATGACTAAAAGACTTACTTAAAAATCAGAGCACTACCCCTAGCTTTCATATTTCACCATGCAATTTGTCACAGAGGCCATGAGGACCAACACCATTACCTCCGATGAACTTTCTGACTACTTACAACTTTTAAGTAGTTTTTAAGCGATCAATTTTTCAAGGGTCAAATTCTAATAACAGTATCACCATTTTTAGATAATATGCTTTGACCAAATACCACTTCTACTAATCAACACTACTTCCAATGATAAAAAGAGCTGGCATTTAGTGCCAGGAGCTGTAACAAATGATTTGGACACCTTATTCTCACAACGATCCTAAGAAGCAGGTACTGTGACTATACTCACTTTCCAGAATTGGCAATGCAACTGTCCAGGTATCAAGCCAGGATGTGAACACCCAGACAGCTTGTCTCCAAAACCCTGTCTCCATAATCACTACACCGTCTAAGGCTTAAAACACACACACACCCTGAAACTAACACAATATTGTAAATCAACTATACTTCAATAAAAATAAAAAATAAAATACACATGCACAACTATTAGGCCCTAACAAATTATTTTAAGAAATGTTCTAAAACCATTTACTTATCTAGGAAATTTATCCTATAAGAATGGGAATGTCCTTCAGTTTGGTAGAAGGTGAAGACACTTTACAATTAAAATATTTACTGCATTGTTTTTTCCACTATAGTTTTTCATCATATATATGGGGAAAACAAACAAAAAAAGAGAAAAATCTCAGGAAAATAAATCATGAGAGCAGTAAAGATGTTTTGTAAGAGCCCTGCAATTTTCATAATTACAGTTTACAACCCTGTCATGAAAAGCGCTAGAGAAGCATTTGCCCTTGTCTCAGGTGTTAACTTAATATTGTTTGCTCATAATGTTATCATGCAAATCACATTCCTGTAAGTAACTCCAGGCCTACATAGCATGTGTTTGCAAATCCTGTATCTGTATGATGGACTTCCTGCTTGGCTGTGCACGGCAAGCAGAAGGGGGTGGGTGGGGCGGGGTGTTGAAAGGAGGCTGATGGGGTGAAAGTTGGGTGACATTAAAAAACTTGGCACACATATGTCTGTTTGGTTTGATTACTAACTAGTTTTAATTTCAAATGATCCCCCCATGCTTTATTTTGGTTCTTCTGCTATTTCTACCCAATATTTAGAGAGCAACACAAGCCATTAAAAAGTTGGGATGGATCTAAAATATGGGGGATGGCAAAAATGAAACGCTTGGCCCAGAGCGCAAACTGCCACTTTTGTGGCTGCACCAGGCGACCAACGTAAACATGTCAGTCTGTCCAAATATACACACGCTCCTCTTTATTTTAAAACTGATTTTGCATCTTAGTTTCTTCCTTAAAAATAGCCAAGACACCATAAGGTCTTGGCCAATTTTTTAAAATAAATTGCTATTTTGAAAAGAAATCATAATTAGCCATGTGTGGTGGATAGATCCTTGACACACTGCTATTTTCCAGTGTTGAAAAAAGTTTCAAAGTGGTGCCTCAGAGCACCCATTCAAACCAATGTATCTCCATGCTGCTGCTGCTGCTAAGTCGCTTCAGTCGTGTCCAACTCTGTGTGACCCCAGAGACAGCAGCCCACCAGGCTCCCCCGTCCCTGGGATTCTCCAGGCAAGAACACTGGAGTGGGTTGCCATTTCCTTCTCCAATGCATGAAAGTGAAAAGTGAAAGTGAAGTCGCACAGTCGTGTCTGACTCTTAGTGACCCCATGGACTGCAGCCCACCAGGCTCCTCTGTCTATGGGATTCTCCAGGCATTGCCCTGAGTTAATTCCTGGAGAAATGGAGTTTTACATACTTGCACACTAGACAACAGTAGTTGGTCCAAGGTGCTGAGCAAGAGGCTGAATTCCACTTATTTTGTAACTTTGTTCCCACAAAGACCCTTAGACTTGTCCTGATTTCTAACTATTTCTATGGTCAAACATACCTACACAAACAGTTTGGAAGGGTGTGTGTGTGTGCCTACTAAGTCGCTTCAGTTGTGCCCAACTCTTTGTGACCCCATGGACTGCAGCCCTCCAGACTCCTCTGTTCATGGGATTCTCCAGGCAAGAATACTGGAGTGGGTTGCCATGGCCTCCTCTAGGGGATCTTCCCGACCCAGGGATCGAAACCATGTCTCTTACATCTCCTATATTGGCAGGTGGACCATTCTTCAGTGCCACCTGGGAAGCCCAGTTTGGAAGGGTAAGAAGGCAATCTCTCACGTATCTACAGTACCTGAAAGCAGTAGTTCTCCCAGTGTGCTCTCAGGATCAGCATCACCCAGGGATGAATTCAGTTCAGTTCAGTTCAGTCACTCAGTCATTACTGACTCTTTGCGACCCCATGAATCGCAGCACGCCAGGCCTCCCTGTCCATCACCAACTCCCGGAGTTCACTCAAACTCACGTCCGTGGAGTCAGTGATGCCATCCAGCCGTCTCATCCTCTGTCGTCCCCTTCTCCTCCTGCCCCCAATCCCTCCCAGCATCAGAGTCTTTTCCAATGAGTCAACTCTTCACATGAGGTGGCCAAAGTACTGGAGTTTCAGCTTTAGCATCATTCCTTCCAAAGAAATCCCAGGTTGTGTCCCAAGGAAATCCCAGGGCTGATCTCCTTCAGAATGGACTGGTTGGATCTCCTTGCAGTCCAAAGGACTCTCAAGAGTCTTCTAGGGATGAATTAGAAATGCAAATTATTGGGCTACACCCAATGTCTGCTGAATCGGAAAGTTTGGGAGTGCAGCCCAGCTATCTGAGTTTTACTGACCCTTCTGGTGATTCAAATGCACATTTAAGTAGCACCACTAAGAACCAATGCCTGGATCTTAACTTTTATATCATTTAAATTTCACAACAACCTTGTGAGGCAGACAAAGCTGGGATGGTATCCCTTTTTAAAAATGGTGAAACTGAGGCCCAGAGCAGTCACCTGACTTACCTCAAGAGATACAGCTCAGGAGATGGTTAGAATAAATTAGGTGTTTTTTTTTTTTTTAATCAAGTCATGTGAATTACATTACAGGTAATGTATTTAGTATCATACCTGTGAGGGGCTGGAAAAAAAGTTGGGGATCACATAGCCAAGTAGCAGATGAGGCAAAAAGAACTCAGAGCAGTTCTGATATCTGAGTAAGACCACACAGTATCACAATGGAGAGCTCCTTCTCCATCAAGTCATTCCATCCGAGCAGTGAGCCTCTAATAATTAACCAGCTCCTCAAATGATGAGTCGCTTTCTATCACCCTGAGGTTCATGTGGTAAGTATTTAGTTTGAGACCTATTAGGTATTTCACTGGAGAAGGCAATGGCACCCCACTCCAGTACTATTGCCTGGAAAATCCCATGGACAGAGAAGCCTGGTAGGCTGCAGTCCATGGGGTCACTGAGGGTCAGACACAACCGAGCGACTTCACTTTCACTTTTCACTTTCATGCATTGGAGAAGGAAATGGCAAACCACTCCAGTGTTCATGCCTGGAGAATCCCAGGGATGGGAACCTGGTGGGCTGCCTTCTATGGGGTCACACAGAGTCGGACACGACTGATGCGACGCAGCAGGAGCAGCAGCAGCAGCAGGTATTTCACATACACAGACATAAAAAAAAAAAAAAAAAGCATTGACAACTAAATAAACTGTTCTCTTTAAACAAAAAGTCACCTTTGATAAGACAACTGGATAAGAAGGTTAAGGAGAGAGAGAGAGAGAGACTGAAGGAATGTGTGGTGGACCTTAATCTAACCAGAAATGAACAAATGATGAAGAAAAAAGTAAAAGGATCCAGGAACTTGAGAACTTTATGAGGTTGGAAAATCTGAGTAGTCACAGTCTTGGAGACACTCAGCTAAATATTATAATAACAACAGGTATGGTCAAGAGGTATTTAGCAGCTTGGGGTGTTAGCAAAGTCCAGGCTGTGGCCATGGGAGGGAATGGCTACAGTGGAGCTGATCAGGGCTCACCATTTTGATGGGGAGAAATGAAATGAGAGGCAAGGGTGTTGGAAGGCCTACGTGGGATTAATGATGACTCGTGAAGAGTATAGGGGTAGCAGAAATGAGAAGACCCTGAGCTTACCACCTAATTCTTTAGAGGGAGCCAAGAGAGAAGTCAGCTGATGCCAGTCCTAAGGGAGGGTTCAGAACTGAAGATCATGTACCACACAACAAACAGAGATTGTAAATGAAGAGGGAAGCCTGATGACCTCCAGTCCAGGCAAGAACGTCAATGTTACTCTCTTAATGGTGTGGGAAGATGAGCAGCATCTAACCAAAAGGCTGCAGGCAAGCACCGTCCTCAGGAGAGAACCAGTGAAGAGGCTGAGGATATAGGAAAGTGTATCAATCTGAGAAGGAGAGCTAGAAAGAACATGAGGCAAAGGTTCAGAATGGAATAGAGGAATGGGGAACCAAGTCATGGAAGAAGAGACACACGACCCAGCCCCACCACCACCTCTTCAGAGAAGTCTCTAATCACAGCAAAATTACTCTCCCATGGGGATGAAAATCTATGCCAACACCCCAGCAGACCTCAAACCAAACTTCAATATTAAAAAGCTTGTCCAAATGAAACTTAATCTCATGTGGCTGCACAGCTAGATTATCTACATTGCCATAAAATTGTATTTTATTCTGTGGTACAATGTGGGGGGCCTCATCCTTCCATTTTAATATAGTGATTTCTACATAGTTCTTCAGAACCACCTATGAGATAATCATCTTCCAAGCAAACCTGCAAAGTGGAAAGTGAGTTAAGTGTTATTACCACTATGTTGCCAATAAAGAAGCACAGAAGTTAAGTGACTTTCCCAGGGTTACTGAGCAAGACAGAGCCAGGCCTGAAAGGACTTCTAAATGAATTACGACAATGGTTCTCAAAGAATGAGTCAATATTCCAGGATGTTCCCAGATGGTTTACAAAGCTGGGAGGAGTCACACTGATTCTGTCCTAGACCAAGGATTAAGAGAGCGTTGCAGAAGGAAGCCATTTATTCTCATCAAATTATCCTTGAAAACTCAACCCTCTGCTACTAGAAAATCTGCTAAGAAAAAAACAAATTGGGTAAAAAGCAACGTTACTGAACTCCAGCCCCTTGGCTTCAGATTTAGGTATGAGGTGACTCCTCATAACTAAAAAGGGAAAGAGAATTAACACAGACCAAACATTTATTACTGAACCAAACTTGGGTCTGCTGGTCTGCCATGCAGCAAAGCCAATCTACTGACACCAGCTTGTGGTGAAGGAAAGTAGAGAGTTTATTGCAGGGCGCCATGCAAGGAGAACGACAGATAGTGCTCAAAAGATGTAAACTCCCCACTGGCTTTCAGGAGGGTTTTTAAAGCAATATTTGGAGTGAAGGCTACAACTTGTGAGCTTTCTTCTGACAGGTTGGTGGTGAAAAGGTAACAGGGTGGTGATGTTTTTGGAATCTTCACCATCAACCTTCTGGTTCCAACCAGTCTGCTGTCTAAGTGATTGTGGTCAGCACAGAGTCAACATGCTCCGCCTGAGTGACAGTCTAGTTTCTACAGAACAACTCAAAGATAGAGGTCAGATTGTTGTGTATATCCCTTGAGGAAGAACTAGGACTCTATTTTACTGCTGAACAATTGTTCAAGCTATCATTACTTTTCTAATTTAATCTCTTTTCCTTTGCTTTTGCACTCCTTCACTTCCCTGATAGTGATTGCTTGAGTCTGTTCTTTGGAATTCAGGCAAGGCCTAGGAGACTAAAGCCTTTTTCTTACAAACAAGAAACAGGGGACAAGGAGGGGCTTTTGTATCCAGGAAGGCCAGGCAGAGTCCTGCTTAGTTTCAGTCCCCACTTTTTTTTTCAGTTCAGTTCAGTCGCTCAGTAGTATCTGACTCTTTGCAACCCCAAGGACTGCAGCACACCAGGCTTCCCTGTCCATCACCAACTCCTAGAGCTTACTCAAACTCATGTCCATCGAGTCAGTGATGCCATCCAGCCATCTCATCCTCTGTCGTCCCCTCCTCCTCCTGCCTTCACTTTCCCAACATCAGGGTCTTTTCCAATGAGTCAGTTCTTCCAATCAGGTGGCCAAAGTACTGGACTTTCAGCTTCAGCATCAGTCTTTCCAATGAATATTCAGAACTGATTTCCTTTAGGATGGACTGGTTGGATCTCCCTGCAGTCCAAGGGACTCTCAAGAGTCTTCTCCAACACCACAGTTCAAAAGTATCAATTCTTAGGCGCTCAGCTTTTTCACAGTCCAACTCTCACATCCGTACATGACCACAAGAAAAACCATAGCCTGGACTAGACGGACCTTTGTTGGCAAAGTTATGTCTCTGCTTTTTAATATGCTGTCTAGGTTGGGCATAGCTTTTCTTCCAAGGAGTAAGAGTCTTTTAATTTCATGGCTGCAGTCACCATCTGCAGTGACTTTGGAGCCCCTTTTCTTTGATACTCCTCAATTCAAGGGCAGCACAAGACAGGACATAAAGTTTTGGAGAGAGAATTTAATCATAAACTCGGCAGGGGGACTGGGTTTTTTTTAGGGGAACTCAGTTTCACATTTCCTATGGACCAGGCACTGTGCTAGACATTAACAGGCTCAACTCATTTCATTCTCACAACTACTCTGAGAGACAGATATTGTTAACTCCAACTAGAGGAATAAACAGGTTCACTAAGTTTAAGAAACTTGCCTAGAAAAAAAAAAAAAAAAAGAAACTTGCCTAGGGAGACTGGACATGGTGACTTGTCCAGTGCACCAGGAAAAGATAAAAATGAAGACCTAGAGTCTTAATGAAGGAAATCAGAGCTGACCCTGGTGCCCCAAGCCACATCTCCTGCCCCATTATCTAAGAGTGTATCAGAGGAAAGTGGATCCTGAGTGCTGACATCTGTGGCCCGCCCCTAGCTCTACCCCATTATTACAGGTTCATTTAATACCAAGGCTCATGGGAGATTCCTCCCAAGTTACATTCCTATTACAGAAAGTAAGAGAGCCTGGAAGTTTAAACCAATGAGTAGGTGGTCTCTTCATCTGCCCCACTTCAGTAGCTCATGTATCAAAACAGCTTGAGACCCAGGCAACACCACTCCATCTTCCACTAATTACTCTACAACTTTAACAAATAAGGGAGAGGGAGGAGGTATTAAAATTAAAATAGGGAAGAGTTGAAGCAGCTTACATATGTACATGTTAACAAAGAGCTTATATAACTTTAATGTTGGAATCTCATACCTAAAAAAAAGCTGGGCAACACACTCCAGTATTCTTGCCTGGAAAATCGCATGGACAGATGAGCCTGGTGGGCTACAGTCCATGAGGTCACAAAAAGTCAGACATGACTGAGCAACTGCACACACATGTACATGTATTACACACACACACAAATACACACAGATATTATTTTTAAAAAGAGAACTGAGGAACAACCAGAACATGAAAATCACCCTTTCATGATAAATTCCAGGGCATATTCATAACAGGAGTCAGACAGATTTTGTTTTCCACCACATAGTTCTATAAAAATAAACTGTCATCACAACATCCTTGTGGTAGTAAAAGGCCATATTTGCCTGCAGTTAAATCCAACAGCAGCTGCTCTATGGAAAAAGACGGCCCAATAATTGGCTTCTTTCACCTCTGTTAATCACGAACAAAAGTGTCATTCAGTTTCAAAATGGACAAAATGCTCCAATGGATGGTCAGCTAGCTGAGCCAATGGGGTGGAATAACAATAACCCTGTAGCATTTTCCTTTTTCCTTTTGTTTGGTCTTTCAAAGCCCTTAATTAAGACCTGCACAAAGCGCCCCTGCAGGCCTTTTTCAATGAGGCATTACACGCCTGTTTTCTTGTATTTAAAGAAAAAAAATAGCAGGGATTTTCTGAGACACATTAAACAGAATACACAATTTCCATTTATTTGCAACTGAAATACTGTTAAAATTTTAGAGCTTAAATATTATCATCAGTAACAAAGCAAGTTCTTTGCATTGCAGGCTTGGGGAACGGAGGCTGAAGGAGGGGCTGTTTAGAGGGGATGGGGGGGCGGATGTGTGGAAAGCAGGGGCTGAAGCAGGAGAAGTGCTGTGCAACAATTTCTCCAGAAATAAAACAGTTAGCAGATCTCATTTAGAAAGATCTAGACTAGGCTCCTAAACCTTTCATTAGCTTCACATATACACACTGAAAGAAACAGCAAAACTCAAGAGGTATTCTTAAAGCGAACAGCCAGACAACAGAGACAAAAACTTGGAATTGAAACTGCTTCTTACAAACTCCTTAAACATCACAGAGAAAAAGATAAAACCTTTTTACAGTTAAGCAATCTTGGTAAGAACTTTGTGCAGTTCTATAATTGATCTCTGCCTTTCTCTCGCTCTCATTTCCACCCCCCACCCCCATCCTGGCTTTAACAAAGCTTCACATATCATAGTGGATAAGCATCAGAATGTCTAGCTTTTTAAAAATCTCCATAGCCTAATTAACTTTTCATTATTCAATTTTCTTCTTGCACAACTTAAAAAAGGCCGTTGTGTTCATTTTTAAATGCTCTGAAATATAATCTTTCCGGGTTGGAGGCTGTTCTCAAAGTACCTAGTCCTGCCCATAATTTGTTCCCCTTCCCTCCCCCTCTCACAAATATCCTGAGTGACAGCTTAATGTGACAGCTTTCTTGCCACAATTCACTGAAGGGGAGTGGCAGGTAGGGTTCTCAGAGAACAAATACCTAACAAAGCCATCATTCTGGGGAGTTACTTCCAAACTGTCAATCCAATCCATCAAGTCGAATGTGCTCCACTATTCTCTTGTAAATGTGCTTATTTCAAACAGGGCAGAACTCGGGCAGCTGCCCCACAGAAGACTAAATGACCCAACTCAAATGTCACCTCTCCAGCAAAGCCTTCCAGCTCCCCAAGGCAGAGCAAGTTCCCTTCCTTTTCGCTCCCACACCCGTTTGTTCACCTCCCCCCCATGGCACTCCCACGCTGTATTTTATTTGTGTTTATGTCTGTCTTCACCACCAAACCGTATCACCCATGGTTGATCCTCAAGCCAGCGTGGCTGAGTGGAGGAAGGCGCATGCTCTGCTGTAAGACTACTGGGTTCAAATCCTGGTTAGAGACGAGAAAACATATGACCTTGAACATGTGACTTAAGCATTTTGTGCTTCAGTGTTCTGAGCTTAAAACAGGCATAAAGAATACCATTCCATACAGCTGTTGTGATGATCATCAAGTGAACTTGCAGATGTGAAGTTTGCTAAATGCCTGGCACACACAGGAGCTTGGTCAATGTTAAAACAGGAAACATCATCCTTATTTTCCCCCCTCCCCCTAGAAGACTGTAGCATGATTGGAAGCATACGCACACACTCAATGTTCATAAAATCAACTTTTGCTAAGCATATTAATTTACTAACAAAATGTCAAATTTCCAAAGGGAATCTTTCCCAGTCTTTCAACATATTCAACATTGAAGAGTATGCTAAACACAAGGCACAAACACAGGCAAGGGAAGAGCTCAAGAGATGATGAGTGAGACTTGATTCCTACCTTCATGGGGCTTATAAGCAATTCTGAGCATGAGGCATCTGGAGACACATCTCTTTGCTACTAATGGCCAAGGTTATGCTTTCACAATATATTTGCCTGACCCGAATTTTCTCAACAGTGGAGCATGTATTACATCATCCAGTATTTAAGAGACTTATGTATAACAACGTGTCTCATTTTGCGAAGGGAGGAGGAAGGAAGAAGGATGTTGTATTTCACATATTTCAATGAAGCCTGTAATTCTTACTAATCTTCATGCTAACACAGCACGTGCACTGGTTCCGGGTCCATAGCCTGTCCCAAGACAAGAGACACTGCTCTCTGGAGCCCTGGAAGAGTCAAAACTACTTAGGCATGAAATTTAAAAATTCGGGTCAGGAACAAATGCGTAGCAAAATTCTTGTTTCCGTCAGGCTCTTTTCAAAGACTTCACTGTTAAATACAGAATCACTTGTTTAAATGTTGCAATTCTAGGAAGACCTACTTTAGTGAAATCATTCCTCATTAAAAACCACTGTTAAATGAAAATAAAACAGTGTTTTAGTTGTCATTTAGCTGAAAAGAAGTTTATGGAAACAAAATGATTTTGCTACACATTTGCCCATGACCCAGTTTCTTTTGTCGTAAAACACTAACTCCATGAGAGTCTGAATAAATGCATGAAAGTTACCAATAAATACCTGCATGTGACAATGTCAGGCAGATTTCCTGTACCCCATTGTCTTTAGAGGAGAGTAATAACTGAAAAACAGAAATTAACTCCTTAAACCAAACACTGGAGCAAGCCCCAAGCACACAGGGTCACTAGTCCTTCCTTGGTCACAACATCTCTCTTCACGCTCTCATGGATACTGCAAACTCAAAACAACGCACAGTAATTAATTTTGGTGCTTCTCTTATTTTTCCATGGAAGTATGCAAATTATGGGGGAAAACTCAACCTAGTTGACAATATCTGACCACAGGTTAACGAATCTCTACTAATAAATCAAACTGTGTCAAGTCTTAGTTTCATCATCCAAGAGAAAGTCGTGTCCAGCATCTTAACACTGTCCAGATATTTACTGGCTGTCTGTACAATAATCAATGCCTGCTTAAATAATCCTTAATAATTCCTGAGAGTTTAAAACGATATTGTTGAATTTATTATAGTATCAGGATAATTAAAGTTTAGCAGAAATCCATCTGAATTATCGTGTGAAATTTTGAAAACATCATTTATGAGCAAAATTTTGTTACTTGAGATGCTACCTAAGAGAAATCAAATGGCAAATGTCTAAACTATTTTAAACTCTCAAAAAACTCTAGAAACTATACTGTGGGAGGGCTTCAATTTTCTGCTATGCTTCCTGATCGATTTTTTAACAATTGGAATGGCTTTATTAGCTATTCAGTAAGTATTCCTTCTGAAGAATTGATGCTTTTGAATTGTGGTGCTGGAGAAGACTCCTGAAAGTCCCTTGAATACCAAGGAGATCAAACCAGTCAATCCTAAAGGAAATCAACCCCAAATATTCATTGGAAGGACTGATGCTGAAGCTGAAGCTCCAATATTTTGGCCATCTGATGTGAAGAGCTGATTCATTGGAAAAGACCCTGAGGCGGGAAAGCTTGAGGGCAAGAGAAGGGGACAACAGAGAACGAGATGGATGGCATCACCAATTCAATGGACATGACTTTCAGCAAACTCCAGGACATAGTGAAGGACAGGGAAGACTTGCAGTCCACCAGGGTGCAAAGAGTCAGACATGACTTAATGACTGAAAAACAAGTATGCCTTCTACTTACTCTTCATGTTAGCAAAAAGAGTTGGTTCTCCTAACAACTGATCATTTAAGGCAAAAATGTCCTGTAAGCATGGAAACCGAAATTGTTTATTGATACATAAACCTCCCTTAAGAACATCTTTAACTAGTGAGACACATGTGATATTCTCTAACAGTGTAGCCCTACCCAAAACAGACTGGCATACAAGCAAATTTATTGTAAAATATCCAAAGGCCCACGATACCATTGTTATTTGAGAACTTCTCTGAGAAAAACTGAGCAGTTAACATTGTTTACATAAACGGGAAGGGATAGAATTTTGAAGCTGGGTGACAAGGACCTGGAGAGGACAGGTCTAAAACTACACTGCCCACTGTGTGATGCTCAGTCGCTCAGTCGTGTCCAGTTCTTTGCATCCCCATGGATTATAGTCCGCCAGGCTCCTCTGTTCATGGAATTCTCCAAACAAGAACACTGAGGAGGGGATCTTCCCAACCCAGGGATCAAATTCGCATCTCCTGTGGCTCCTGCATTGCAGGCGGATTCTTCACCACTGCACCACCTGGGAAGCGCCATGCTGCCCGCTCCCCCCACACCAAAGTGACATTAAACCATTTAAGCCTCGTTAAGTGTCTATAGAGACAGGGGCATATTACTGTACATGAAACAAAGTCCTAGGTAGAATTAATACTATTTCCTCTGGCAGAATATTTTCAATTCCTTGCAACCAATAGACACTTTCAATTCCACAAACTTCCACGTGGGAAATGAAACAGAACTTCATATCTATTGTTGCTATGAAATTAAAAATAATAACAATACTCCCGTGGAAAATTTTTCATGCATCTCCATTCCATGCTTTAGGGTCCTAGATATAGCTAAACCTACATTAAAAACTAAACAAAGACATCTCTTTGCCAACCCTGCACAAGCCTCTCGGTTTCATCCTGAAGGTCTGAGCCTCACCTTGACAGTGACCTGTTACATAATGATCTCTATACTGTGACTACAACACCACATGACCGCCTCACAAAACACTTCTTAAAAGTACTCAAGTTTGCTTTTAAGAGTCTAATCTTATATTCAAAGCTGGCATAACCACTCACTTAAAATAAGAGAATGTCAACTTGGAAAAGAGAGGCTGCAAGAGAATTATTTAGTGCCATGTAGTCATCAACTTCTCTGCCTGCAACTTCAGACAAATGCATCGCACCACTGCTCTAATGAAGAGCATCCACCAGGCACATCACACAAGAACTGAGGCCTAAGTCACTATGTCAAAGGTATAAATTATGGTCCAAAGACAGCTCCAGGCACTGTTGAGCTTGGAATTGCTTGCTGAGCAACCATGTCGTTTCAAACAAACTCAGTGCTTAAGAGGCTAAAGGGCAGTGGAGGCAGTTATTGAAAGGAAATTTCTCCACTAGGCCAGAAGGGAATAATTAAGCCTTTGCTAGCTAAATCACATCACTGGGGTTAACAATGAAGTAATCAAGTGTAAATGGTGACAAAGCCCATCTATAGGACTCATGAAAGGAAATTAAGGTTGTGGGTAATCTAAACTATTATTGCTTAAATACCACAAAAATTAGTCCCGAAAACTTCATTCATCTATCCTCTCTTTATACAAATGTGTGTGCTTTTTGTGGGAGGCAAGAAATTGGTTAATCCAGCAATTAAGGCAAATATACTGAATCATCTAAAGTAAAACACCACTCAGCCACTAATTCACAGGCAGAAATCCAACATGATTCCCCACAATGCTTAGACTGGACCAAGTGCTCAGTAATGAAGGACCTTCATAATAGGAGGTGCATATGGGATTTATTCAAATAGATGGCTAAAACCATCTAAGTGATAAATCTAATGCATACTTTATATATTATACTTCCTATGCTGCAGGGCATAGAAGAGCATTCACACACACACACACACAAACACATGCACAGAGCAAGGTGGAACGTGGGGAGAGAAATTTAGGGAGAAACATGGAGGAGAGGCACATCATATCTAAAAACTGCTCGACAGCAATTAAAACTGGCTAAGCTCTAAAGGGAGCATAATACTGTGGACCTGATAGTTAAAAGGTCTAGATTCAGACTTCAGCTCTGCAACCTCAGGTTATTATGTCACCTCAGAGACAGTTTTCTTACCTTATATCAGGAGGGAGGAGACCAAGATTTCTTCTAAGGTTTCTCAAGATTCTAAACTAATCTGGTGCAGTTGTTGTCATAATTGTTAAAATTGTTGGAAATAATCTTAAGACTCACCAGAAGTTGTGAAAATAGTAGAGAGGTTCCTATGCATCCTTCACCCAGATTTCCCAATGGCAACATCTTACATGACCAGAATACATTAGCTAAACCAGGAAATCTACTTGAGTACAACACTATAGTGGGCTTCCCTGGTAGCTCAGCTGGTAAAGAATCCACCTGCAATGCAGGTTGGGAAGATACCTTGGAGTAAGGGATAGGCTACTCACTCCAGTATTCTTGGGCTTCCCTTGGCTCAGACGGAAAAGAATCCACCTGTAATGCAGGAGACCTCGGTTCCATCCCTCGGTTGGGAAGATCCCCTAGAGGAGAGCATGGCAACCCAGTATTCTTGCCTGAAGAATATCTTGATTTCTAGCACAGAAAGTCCTACATCTCAGAACTCAAAAAGTCCCATTTGGGCATCCCTGATGGTTCAGATGGCAAAGAAACCGCCTGCAATTCGGGAGACCTGGGTTCAATCCCTGGGTTGGGAAGATCCCCTGGAGAAGGAAATGGCTACCTACTCCATGTTCTGGCCTGGAGAATTCCACGGACATCAGAGGAGTCTGGCAGGCTACAGTCTACTGGGTCGCAAAGAGTTGGACACGACTGAGCGGCTTTCACTTTCACAACACTATTATTGTAAACGACAGACCCTACTCAGATTCCACAACTTTTTAAATGCGCTCATTTTTTAAACCACAAGTATGAATTCATATAATGACCACTGCAGTCACTATAAGGAACTGCTCCCTCACCACATAAAAACAAAAACACGGGCATATTACTCTACTTGAAACAAAGCCCTGTATAGAACGAATACTTTCAATTCTTCCCGGTAAAATATTTTCAATTCCTTGCAGAAAATAGACACTTTCAATCCCACAAACTTGGAAAATGAATATTAAAACCTCCCATAATGTTGTGGGTGTTCCATAAAAAATATTCTCAAGGAAAACCCTGCTCTCACCTCTAATCCTCACTTTAGGGCACTAGCCACAACTACGTGCTCAGTCATGTCTGACTCTTTGTGACCCCATGGACTGTAGCCCGCCAGGCTCCTCTGTCCGTGGGATTTTCCAGGCAAGAATACTTGAGGGGTTGCCATTTCCTCCTCCAGGGGATCTTCCTAACCCAAGGATCAAGCCTGTGTCTCCTGCATTGCAGGCAGATTCTTTTCCGCTTGAGCCATTGGGGAAGCCCAGATGCAGCTACACCTATGCTAAAAACTAAATGAAATAAAATAAAGACTTCTCTTTGCCATCACTGCCCCGTCACTGTGCCTCTTTAGTCTCACTGTTCTCCCACCTCTAACCCTAGCCACCACTGACCAATTCTCCATCACTCTAAAATTTTGTCATTTCTAGGCTGTTTTAAATGGGATCATGCAGCAGATGTAACCTTGAGACTGGTTTTTCTGCCCAGCGTAATACCCATGGGAACTATCCATGCTTATGCATGTATCAACAGTTGGCTACCTTACTGCTGTGTGGCAGTCCACTGTATTGCTATACCAGTTTATTATGGCATGTGCAAATGCACACAATGCACTAATCTTTTTATGTTTTAACTAAATTATAATTATGGGGTGGGGAGGAACTTTTAAAATCTAGTTTTGCCATTGCTTAAGATGGGTTCATATTCCAACAGATACTGACTGACTCTCTTAATCAGTATTTACCATAATCACTCTGGGATTCAAGGCTTCCCTGGCAACTCTTAAATAGTGAGTCCCCTTTATCCTGTTTTATTTTTCTTGATAGTACTTAATATTAGCTGATCTTATATGTTTGTTGTGTTTATTTTTTTACTGTCTACCACCACCCCTACCCCAGCCCAAGCCAGCTAAGTTACATGAAGAGAGGCACACTGTCAGATATTGTCAGATATGTCAGATATGTCTGACAATATCTGTGTCTCCATCTCTAAGAACAATTCTTAATACTTATGAAATACACGCTGAACAAATTAATTTTTAAAGCAATGACTTATTAACCCAATAAGTAATTATTACTTTCGAGCTTATTTCATGAACCATTATACCAATACTAACAGCTCTCAGAAAATAGTTTGAACTGATAAAATTATTCACACAAAACTGTTTTACTCACCTCACCTACAATTTCAATCAAGTACTGGACCCTGAGAGACTGGACAATAAACAAGGGAGAAGCACAGAAAATCTCACCATCCGACAAGCATAAGCCACAGGTAACACAAGTCAAAGTCTCATTAAATATTAAAGATTTACATAATCAAAGAAAAGACCATCTACTCTGATAACATGCTTCCTTCTCCTTTGTTTTGTCAACATACACTGGAAGGCTACCAATGGTTCTGGGCAAGTCATACAACTAAATGCAACTGGATTTCTTCCAGGTTAAATGGAGACCATGAACCAGACCAACAGTCTTCTACCAGTTCTTAAAAGAAGTGAACTTTCAAGAAAGGAGGGAAGGACAGAAAAATAGCAGCAAAAATTTGGTTATGATTCATGTAGTTGAAATGCTGAAAAAATACTAAATAAATACAAGATCTTTAAACATGTAAATATATGTATGTGTATGTAAATATACATATATGTGTGTGAAAGTGAAAGTGTTAGTGGCTCAGTCCTGTCTGACTCTTTGCCACCCCATGGACTGTAGCCTGCCAGGCTTCCTGTCCATGAGATTTCCCAGGCAAGAATACTGGAGTGAGTTCCCATTTCCTTCTCCAGAGGATCTTTCCAACCTAGCGATCAAACCTGCATCTCCTGCACTGTAGGTGGATTCTTTACTATCTGAGCCATATAAATACATATAAATACAGCCTCTGTGCTGAGTGGCTCATAACACACACAAGATTTTTAGGACCATCGCACCAGAGACCTTTAAGATTTAGAAGGGTCTGAATCTACATTCTAAGGAGCTGAGAACACTTCAAGCCAAGAACAAACAGATTTACTCTCTCCAGAACTAACTCCTCATCTATAAAACAAGTAGTTCATGATACCCACCATACAAAGATAAATGCCTACCTCTAAGAAGAGGACTAAAAGACACTGTCCCATATAACCCACTCAACCAAATAATCCTGGTCTGAAAAAGCAAGAGTCAAATCTCATCCACAAAACCTTATTTATTACCTGTGCACCCTCACCTCCCCCCTGCCCCCGGAGGTTTCTCCATCTATCAAATGGAAAATAAAAGCATGTGCTTTAGAGGGCTGATAGGAGTATTAAATGGATAATACATGCAAAGGCGCTTCACCCAATGCCTGGTATTCAATGACATTTGTTATTTTTAGCATCTATGTTCATAACAAGATGATGATAATGGTTTATTTGTATGGCAAGACAGACCATGAAGCAGCTCTTCATGACAAAGAATGCAACTTCATCGAAATAAAATTGCAAAATGCTTCCAGAAGAAGACCACCTGCAGTGCTACCAGGTAAATGACCCTCCGAGCTGGAGGCTGGTACATTCAAAATCAAAACTGTGGTCACAGATTCGGTCGTGAACAGCCCTGCTGTTAAAGGAAAGAGCACACAGATTCAAACAGGAACCCATTCAGTCTGTAAAATATTAACAGCTTAATAAACATCAGCTCACAATCCAAAAACACGGTGTTCAAGTCAACTGAAGAGTACCAGCTAAATTAATACCAAGTTGACTACATGAAATGCCTTGAGGGGGGAAAAAAAGGCTCATGGGTGATTCACTTTTATGCTGACTTCCCTATAAAAACATCTTCAACAGGAGAGGCAGGAAATTCCAGTGAGTGAAAGGGGGCAGCTATATGGAAACCATCATACTGCACACTTTGCTTTCTAATTTACTTCAGGGCTTTGGTTTAAAGAAGCACATTCAGAAATTTGTTTCTCCCTAAGAAACCAAAAAGTGAGTATGCTGACGGATTCGATCCTCATATACCATTCGAGGGAATTCCACAAAAAAATGACCAAGCCAAAAGACACACAACTAATATTTATTTTCCTGACATGGAAAAACACTATTAACATAGAAAACGATGTGAAAGCTTTTAAACAAAGATGTACAGAAAGCAAGGAGACCAAGTGAGGGAGACTTTTTTTTTTCAATTCTGCTATGAATAAAACATAATTTTACCTGGTAAACTGATTTTTTTTTTTTTTGGCCAAGCTGCATGGCATGTAGGATCTTAGTTTCCTGACCAGGGATCAAACCCATGCCCACTGCAGTGAAGTGTGGAATCTTAACCACTGGACTGCCAGGGAAGTCCTGAATTGATTTCTGAACATAAGTTACTCCTAAATCAATTGATTTCTGAACATAAGTTACTCCTAAATCTCCCACTGCATGTACACATGTACATGTGTATGCTTTTTGAGGATGCTTAATTTTCAATTCTGTTTTTCTCCCCCTGTAATAATCTGTAGCTTCTCACCATTTCTTTTAAACTTTAACCTTTCCCTTTTCTGAAACTGTGAACTCTCCAAGTTAACTACAGGATGGACAAGTAAATACCAAACACCAACTACCACCCACTAACTGGGATGTCAGCACAAGTTACCTAACCCTTTCCAACTTCGTTTGCTCAGCCATAAAATGGGAACCATGCCACGTGTAACATGCCAAAGACACAAGAAGGCCTAGCAATTCCTTACCAAATTTCCATTTTTTTGAATCAGACTTTCCAAACACAAATGCACTAATAACGCAAAGTTTTTTCACTGTCAGCAAAATGCTCCACTTTGGTCTCATTTCCACACGAATCCTTGGGGTATCACAGTTAACTGCTGGGTATCAAAAAGAAGGCTGAGAATTCTACTTTGGTAAAAGCACAGACATTTAAACATAACCAATCTTTAGCAACTTCTGCAAATGCCACATACATACCATGTTAACAATATATTGAGGCTATAAGTAATTCCCTGGAGAAGGAAATGGCAACCCACTCCAGTATTCTTGCCTGGAGAATCCCATAGACAGAGGAGCCTGGTGGGCTGCAGTCCACGGGGTTGTAGTAATTAGGGATACCAATTACATAAGTAATTAGGAATACCAAACCTCTAAGACATTAAAATCTAGACCAACATTTTCTTATTAACATATACTTACCATATGCCCCAGGAGCTCACTTCTAAGTATTTATACAAGTGAAATGAAAACCTCTACATGTTCATACAAAACTCTTATATAAATATTCATAATGGCTTTATTCTCGCTACTGCCAAGAACTGGACAAACAGCAGATGTCCCTCAACTGTGGAATTGATAAAAGAATGGTGGTACATCCATATCATGGAATACCAGGGAAGCCGTGGTGGCTCAGATGATAAAGAATCTGCCTGCAATGCAGGAGACACACATTCAATCCCTGGGTCAGGAAGATCCCCTTGAGAAGAAAATGGCAACTCACTCCAGTATTCTTGCTTGAAGAATTCCATGGACAGAGGAGCCTGGCAGGCTATAGTCCATGGAGTTGCAAACAGTCAGACATGACTGAGTGACTAACACACTACTCTACTAAATATAATGAATACTCCTTGACAACAAAAAGGAATATTACACCTAGAAACCCAACAAGACAGTAACAACATGGTAGAATCTCAAATGCATTACGATAAGTCAAAGAAGCCAGGCACAAGACTATAATCTGTCACTTTCCATGTACCACTTATATTCTGCGGCTGCTACTGCTGCTAAGTTGCTTCGGTCATGTCTGACTCTGTGAGACCCCATAGACGGCAGCCCACCAGGCTCCCCCGTCCCTGGGATTCTCCAGGCAAGAACACTGGAGTGGGTTGCCATTTCCTTCTCCAATGCATCAAAGTGAAAAGGGAAAGTGAAGTCGCTCAGTCATGTCTGACTCAACGATCCCATGAACTGCAGCCTACCAGGCTCCTCCGTCCATGGGATTTTCCAGGCAAGAGTACTGGAGTGGGTTGCCATTGCCTTCTCCAACTTACATTCTGGTAAGTGCAAAATAATATGTGACCCAAGGCAAAAGAGAGATCATCAGTTGCCAGGGACCAGAAGTGGGGAGACAGGTTGACTACCAAGGGCACAGGGTGGATGATGGGCATGTTCTAGGTCTGAACAGTGTTGGTGGTTATATTCCTGTACACTAGAAAGGGTGAGCTTTTAAGACTGAGAGGTTTAGGGGAGTTTTCTCCATGAATTCATAGTTATGAAGATCAGTTAAACAGTCAAAGAAGGAAGACGGAACACTGGAGATTATACTAGTTATTTTAGAATAAATATACAGAGTCTCTAACAGAAAGTGAGGGGAACCTCAAATAGACTCATTCATGAATAACTGGAAAACCAGAAGTTTTTAAAATATAAACTCCCACGAACTTTTTAAAATGTAACTTTCAAAATTTAAAGGAAATGTATCATAATCAAGCACTACAAAAGGAATTCATATAAGAAACCGTGAGAGGCAGCAATGTCTATTAGCATGTTGATTTACAGCAAATGTTCAGTAATGAGAGCAAGAACCATCAGAAATATCTTCTACATAGCTGAGTCCCTTTGCTGTCCACATGAAACTATCACAACATTGTTAATTGGCTATACTTTAATATAAAATTTAAAAAATGTTTTAAAAGGAAATACCTTCTAGATGAGATGTATACATTTAAATATTTGCCTCTATCAGGAATAAAACAGGGATAAAACTCACTTCCTTTTCAAGCTGTCATCCACTCTTGACAAAACCAGCCAGCACATCTAAGAAACAATAGAACTAGAAATTTAAGCTCAGGTAACTTAAGGGCTGGAAAGGACCCTGACGAAATCTATGTCGTTATTTCCTCCGCCAAAGTCATGAATCTTCTCATCTTTGGTGTCATAGGGTGTTGCTTTTTTCCACTCTCCCTTCTGCAATGCCACATCAGCCAGGGTAGTGCCAAGGGCAAATTCTTTTAATGCAGAAGAAGACCTGAAAAAGACAGCAGTTGATTTACCCCTCTTTTCCACATTCTTGGCCCTCTCCTGCTACACCTGCTGACAAGCCTCCACACTGTGGATTTAGATGCCACAAAGCAAAGCCGTTAATGCTCGTTGAACTGAAACCAAGTTCCCAGTAGAAGCTGGTGCTATGCAACAGAAACCTTAAAGGTCAACGTGGTGGGCCTTGGCTAGCAGGAGATTGATCAATGGACCTCCTTCTGCAGATTGACAAAAAGATAAACATCAAGGCAAACAGTCCTCAAGGCATATTCTATCATTCTATCCATCAAACGGATGCCACATATCAAACCTGGGAGAACAGCCTTGAAACATTCCGAATACACACACAAATTCCCTTTGGTGAAATAATTGATCTAGTAGAAAACCCCACTATGGAAGCTGGTCATATAAACTTAATTCAAACTAATATTAGACACTGATTTATCCAAACACGAGATTGGCTTTCCACAGAATGTAATGGGGATTTGGAAAACACAGTCTGATTGCTAAAGCAGAGCCTGTGGTTAGCACACAAACTTGCCAACTTACCATGAAGGATGAAGCCTTCTGCTGCATGCCCTCACAGCCCCAGACTGTTTGCAAAGGGCAGGGATGAAATATTCCATATGTTTTCTTTGTCAGTGACATGGCTATTGAAAGCAAGGCCATGGTAGTCTCCCTGCTGAGGGACTGGGTCAAGCTATTCATGTGTAACCAGGCAGATGTCAAGATGGTAATGGGAAAAACATCTCAAACATTTTTTTTTTTTTTTTTTTAGAGAAAGAGACTGGGGTAGAAAATGCACAACTGTATTTGACACCCTCAGCCAATCTAAATAGGTTGTTAGCACTTTTGCATGTGTTAGCTGCTGCTCTGGCTTTACAATTCATTTTCAAATCAGAGCTAAACTGAAACCCAGAAAAGTTTTTAAGGTTTCTGAGAAGGATTTAAGTGTGCTTACCAAGAATGTCATATAACTTTTGAGCAATGTGTGAAAGATTTTAAAGAAGGGATTTTAGTTCTAAAATTACTCCAAGGATAATAAGCTTTTCTTTATCCATAAAACACAAGCATTGGTCTCAAACATTAAAAAAAAAAAAAACACAGGTATCCAATAACAAGTAAAATATCAAAGTACTTAAAAGAGAAAGTAATCTTATAATCTGCATATTGTTACAAAGTGATATGAAGAGACAAGAACCCAGCTAAACTGTCAAACCTGAACAAATCTTATCCGTCCCCAATATGGAAAGTGATGAGAAACTGCTGGGCACTCACTGGCATGAGGTTTCTTAAATTTACTGCATGAAAATCGTCAGTGTTCGAAAGTCTGGAAGTAGAAAATGAGTGTCTCGAGATTACATCTTCTCCCCTGGTGTCAAATGGTTAAGAATCCACCTACCAGTGCAGGGGACACGGGCTGGATCCCTGGTCTGGGAAGATTCCACACGCTGTGGAGCAACTAAGCCCACAGCGCAGCACAGCTGCTGACTCCGTGCTCTGCAACACAAGAAGCGGCTGCAACGAGAAACCCACGCACAGCAACGAAGAGCAGCCCCCACTAGAGAAAACCCTCATACGGCAACGAAGACTGCACAGCCAGAAAATAATTAATTAAATTTAAAAAATAAATTAAGATCACACTGACACTGTCTCAGGTTACCCGCCCATTTGCTATGAGGAGAAACAAGGTGTCCCCCTATTAGGAAAGCATCCTTTGACTTGACCAGCCATCTCAGGGAAGCAATGGCCAGCCAGAGACTAAGGCAAGAGAGCATGATTTTCCCTGAGCTCTCTCCTCTAGAGAAACTGTAACCTCCAACCATTAGGCTTTCTTGTTGCAAAGGGAGCAGCACCACCTACAAGAAGGGATCTTGATAAAAACATACACGCTGTCCTTTCTCCACCAGGATCTTTACAGTTTTCTGAATGAAAAGTCTGCTAGCCAAGGAGACATTTTCCCATTAGTATGAGGCTCACTGTGAAGTTTCCAACAGGCTATGAACCTGATATACATTCAAAGAACCAGAGAAACAGAGTTTAGAATTCTAAATCTAAATGACTTAAAGGGATAGCACACATAGACAATTGCTTAGTCACTCCCCAAAGAAATGACAACATAATGTAATGGGTCCTTCAGTTCAGTTCAGTTGCTCAGTTGTGTCCGACTCTTTGCAACCCCATGGACTGCAGCACGCCAGGCCTCCCTGTCCATCACCAACTCCCGGAGTTTACTCAAACTCACGTCTGAGTCAGTGATGCCATCCAACCATCTCATCCTCTGTCATCCCCTTCTCCTCCTGCCTTCAATCTTTCCCAGCATCAGGGTCTTTTCAAATGAGTTAGTTCTTCACATTGGAGAAGGCAATGGCACCCCACTCCAGTACTCTTGCCTGGAAAATCCCATGGACGGAGGAGCCTGGTGGGCTGCAGTCTATGGGGTCACTAAGAATCAGACATGACTGAGCGACTTCACTTTCACTTTTCCTTTCATGCATTGGAGAAGGAAATGGCAACCCACTCCAGTGTTCTTGCCTGGAGAATCCCAGGGACGGGGGACCCTGGTGGGCTGCCGTCTATGGGGTCGCACAGAGTCGGACACGACTGAAGCGACTTAGCAGCACCAGCAGCAGTTCTTCACATCAGGTGGCCAAAGTATTGGAGTTTCAGCTTCAGCATCACTACTTCCAATGAATATTCAGGACTTATTTCCTTTAGGATCTCCCTGCAGTCCAAGGGACTCTCTTGCGGTCACTCAAACAGGTCATGCTGAAATTTCTTACGTATGACCCTTGAAGTCAAGTGAACTCCTTTTGCAGATGGAAAAGCCGATGGCCCAAGGGATTAAGTGATATCCCCAGTACTTCCCTGGTGGATATCAGGGAAGCTTCCAGAAGTAAAGAATCTGCCTGCCAATGCAGAGGACATTGATCCCTAGTCCAGGAAGATCCCACATGCTGCAGAGCAGCTAAGCCTGTGCTCTACAACTACTGAGTATGTATGCCTAGAGCCTGTGCTCTGCAACAAGAGAAGCCAAAAGTTACCCCCACTTGCTGCAAATGAAGACAGCCCACACAGCAACTAAGATTCAGTGTGGCCAAAAATAAACAAATAAATATTTTTTAATTCTTTAAAAAAAAAAAGTGATCTCCCCAAGTGTGCAGATTGAGGATCTCAGAGGTCTTGATTCCTGGAAACCACACTCTCAAAAATAAAACCATTTCTGAAGTCTTGTTCATAAAAACAGGTGCATAAAAAGAATACTGAAGAGTCGACAGTGACATAAAAAGCTGGATTATGAGACCATGGATCCAAAATGACCTTGAGGAGAGCAGAAGGCCAACCTGCAAAGTTTTTCTTTGTTACAAAGATAAGAAAACATTAAGATTTTAAAACACACACCACTAATCAAACGAGACGAACTAGCAGTAGCACCGAATAGATGAGAAGTGGGATTATAATAAACTGCTAAGTACCAGTTAGTAAATCCACATGTAATGTTTTTATAATAAGTGAAAGCGCTAGTCACTCAGTCATGACCCACTCTTGGAGACTCCATGGGCTGTAGTTCACCAGGCCCCTCCGTCCATAGGATTCTCCAGGCAAGAATACTGGTGTGTGTTGCCATTTCCTTCTTTGAGGGATCTTCTCAACCCAGGGTTTGAACCTTGGTCTCCTGCCATGCAGGCAGATTCTTTACCATCTGAGCCACCAGGGAAATCAAGCTTTAAAACATGATATTAAATGTTAAAATGCACTGAATATTCCTTTCTTAACTCTGATCAAACTGTAGAATTCTGTACATGCTTGATGTGAGATAAGGAGAGCCTGAAAAGGAGGTCTCCTCTCTCCTGAGAAAAATCTAGTCTGCCAAGCCCTTCTCATAGTATCCATATCATTTATATACTTTCTCTGAGGGCCTTTTAGCATGAAGCTTACCTGGTAGGTAAATAGGTAAAGCCAGAAGTTAATCAACATCATAGCCCAATCCCCACTGTTTCAGAGAGAAGACTGCCAACTTGGAACCACACCTCCTACCTTGCACTTCCAAACAAGAAGTGTGAATCAGAGTGAAACTTCTAAAGGCCAACTGTCTATCTCGGTAGGAAAACAGCTCCAGTCAAGCTCTTCAGGGCAGTCAGATGTCACCACTTGTACTGGGTGACTGTGGCTTATACTGAGAGCTCCATGTGGGTGCTCAGACCCTGGAGGGAATGGCCAAGCAATCCTGGGCCCATTCCTCAGTCATGCTTCCCACAGCACCAAGGGAAAGGTGCCATCTCCTTGCCAAAGTTATGTTGCCCTACCTGGGAAGGAAAATTTCCCCACAGAAGACTTTAAAAATACACAGGAACGGGGAGAATCCAACTTATGATTTTTCTGGACCCCAGGCTCTGAAATCTGATTCAAAGAATAAAAATATTCTGCTGTCAATGTGCTTTTCCATTCTTTTAATGGTCAATTTTATATTTAAAACTTTGTTTAAAAAAAGCTACATTCTCCTAGGGTAAAAATAAAGGCAGGGGGAGCTAAAACTCAAGGAGATAACTTAACTTTTTACTTGATTCAGAATACTTAAATACAAATGAAACATAAAGGATAAAGTATCATTAACTATCCCATAATAGATTAAGTATGCTTTCCCACTACATGTTTTCTCACTAGCACAGACAGCAGACCAGACTGGGATCTAAACGTATACCGTCTTGGTCCAGCTGCCTCCGAAAATATCTATGGTTTACATTTCCTTACAAGGATATTCTTATATTCTTAATGGGCCAACATAGCTGCCAAGAGGGGTGGTTCAATGTTTTTCTCACAAGATCTTTCAGGACAGTAAAGCTAAGAGAACTATCAAAATATATATTTTTAATGTTCATTTTCGAAACCTATACTCTTAGATGGGCACACCTGAACCCCAATCATTTGCATTTAAAATAAGAGATCCCAAAAGACAAATCTTACTGCAGGGGTGGAAGGACTAGGCTAGCATGCTCTTTTAACTAGTAAAATATGTAACGGTATCAAAACATACTTTAGAGACTAAAAACAACCACCCATTCAGAGTTTTAACTGCCTGTGCAGGACGCACAATACTTCTATACATTTGCTAAAAACAGTCCCAGTCATATACAAAGTTTAATAACAAATATTTGTCTATGGGTGGGTGATTTCAGAGTACCCTACAAGATAACCACATCTTGCCATTTAAAGGGGGTATTTGAGTAGTAACTTGCTCAAGTCTTTAGAAAGTTGAGATGTTACTAAATGTAGATGAACTAGAAAATCATTTCTAAACTCAGTTTTGAATTCATTCAATTTCAGACAATAGAGCGGATACCTGGCCTGCTGTCTGCCCATCAAGTGTTGAAACACAAAAGAAATATCTGGGAAGGCAAACAAATTAGTTATTGTGTAAAAGTACTGATTTGTTAAATGCCTTAACTGTTTTTTCTTCACTGACAGACTTTACAGCTAAGTATTTTATTATCCTCAATGAATCTTTCGAAAAACTACACTTCACTGAACAAAACTGGGGGCAAAAAGGGAAAAAATTAGCCATACCCTTGTCTATATAGGAAAACAAGCTTTTGGCATCGCCGAAAACTTGAAGGCTGCAGGAGGCAATTAAAGAGCAAGCTAGATAATACATTTCTAAAGTCAAAACCTTGATCTCTAGTTTAAAAAAAAAAATGAAAAGAAAAGCTGTCTTATCAAGTTACATTAGTTACATTTTTCAGAGTTAAAGGCACATTGGGGAGGGTTTAACTTTTAACCCAGGTATACTGATAAATACTGAGCTTTTATGGAAATATATCTTTTTTTAAAAGAGAAAAAGTGAAAAACAGTCTTGGAAAAATTTCAAAGAGTCACTAAAAGAGTCTTACAACTTGCTAGACGATCTACACAGATTCAGAGAGACTGAAAGCAGTGAGAGCCATTAGTCACCAATGTCCATTATTTCTTGCTAAGAAAAATGGGAATAAAAGGATAAATAAGCACAACCAAGGAGACCAAAGACCGAAATGCAAACTCGCAGGCTGTCAGTGCTTTCTACTATAAAGATGACTAAAATAAGAATTTGAGAGATAACCTGACAGAGGCCAAGAAAATGCCCAAACTTGCCTGGATCCACCTACTAGTACAGAACTTTGATCTTCCCTAAGAGATTAAGTTGTCAAATGTTACCTTATGACTCTAATGGTAAGAGCCAAGTGCCTGGACATTAAATGCTTGTGATACCATAACTGTCATTAGCATTGAGTTGGACTGAGACTCATAAAATATTAGTGGTTACCACAAGCCTTCAGGAGCCCCAGAAGGAGAGTCACTGGTTTAAACCCTGGGTACAACTCAGACCACACCCAGCACATTGTTGCCTCGTGAGGCAGAGCGTTTCCCAGTCAATGGACACATTCCAGTAGAGTTGGACAATTGGAGAAGTGTTCTGGGGTGGGGGAGAGATTTCAGGATTGAGACGCCTACACTACTCTTAACACAAGAGAGAGATCAGACAAATGTATTGGGAAAAAATCAAATCAAATAGAAAGAAAACTCTTGGCAGTAAGAGTTGTTTACTTCCTTATTCTCAGGTGAAGAAACCAAGGCCCTGAAGGGTTAAGTATGTCACCACTCAATGTCACCTGTGTGATTTATTGACAGATCTGGAAACCAGCTTTCCGTATTCCCAGCAGAATGCTCTTTCCTCTTGAATTGAAAGAAAATCCAGCAGTTCACTAGTTTGTGGAATGAAGGACCTGTACTTAAAGATGTTCATATATTGCCCTTGTTTAGAACAGAGTTCCCTGGTATATAACACAAATACTTCTCTAGAAAGACAGACCACAGAAAATAAGCTAACAATGAAATTTACAGAGAGTAATTCAGACACCAAGATATCAAGACTTGACCATCAAAAAAGGCATAAACATTTAGCCACTGATTACTGACCTGCCTGGGAATACAACTAACATTAGAGGAAACATAAGAAAATATTTTCAAATAATACTGTCAAAAGAAAGGTGCTTGGTATCATGAAAAAAGTACACCTTAGGGAAGACTTTGAGATGATGCTTCCCAAAGAAGAAAAAACAACAGATTATTTTTTAAAACCCTTCAAACCCCTCAGATAACCATCAATTTTATATAGAAAGCTTGCTAACCTGCCTCTGTACAGGGTACGCACAATGTGAAGGCTGGAGAGATTATGACTAATTACATGGAAGTGAGGACGTTGAGTAACTTTCTGTACAGTATCCAAATTACTGAAACAGAGTGATTTTATTTTCCAAGTGTGAAGCCATACCGACAGGAAACAAGCGGGGCTATTCTACCCCAGCAAAGCGCCTTAGCTAGTCAGGCATTCTGCAACAAGTCTCCATGGCAAATTTCCTAACACACACTTCTAAACACAAAGAACTCTTCCTCAGAGTGAGTGGCAATAAATAGGCTTGTGCAACTTCAACTAGAAGGATATTCAGATCCTTCTGGGATCTTTTCACGAAAGCAGCAGAACGCTATAGTCACCTTGCCATCCTAAAATTGTGAAAGGATTATAAAATCATAGAATATCTGGAAGCTACAAGCAGCCTAAATAGGACCTAGTGAATCCAATGACTTCATTTTTCCAATGAAAAACTGTCACCCACCTCCCGAAAAAAAAGGTAGAATGACTTGCCCAAGGCCACCCAATTACTGAGAAGCATGGTAAGAACTACTACGGCCAAGGGCTCAAACCCACTACCCTCTCCACAAAGCCACAGAAACAGCCTTTATAATCCTAAAACTATGCACCAGATATAACCAAGGATGTGGAAATTTGTGTCCCTACAGGTCTCAAATTTTATGGCCACACAAACCAGAAAACATACTTTCACAATCCCTTCCCCACCTCCACGGTGACTTCATCTCTTTATCTCCCCATCAAGAATCTTGGAACACAGGTGATTAAGACGGACCTTATTAGATCTAATAGAGGAATAACTGAATCTTTTTGATTAAAAATACACGTTGGAATTTTAATACTAGTCAGAGCACTTCCTTTCAAACATCTCAGGGTGAAGTGTGACAAGCCATTGCACTGTGACACAGGATGGGGAACTGCTACTGAGAAATATAAATAATCACTACAGGTGCAGCCGATGCTGTGAACACAAGAATCTCATCAACAATACTGAGGATTAGATCTGATTTTGCCCCTAGACTTGGATAAAGCAGCTTTCGGCAGGAAATAGACACTGTTAGACTGAACAAGTTTAAACGAGCCTGAAGGAGAAGCAGGTAGCCTCCTCACTCTGGGGCCTTCTCAGATCTGGACAAAAGGCTAAATGCTGAGAATGCGGAGTTTGGCAATCCCGTGTGGGAATGAGGGCTGAATTCCAATCCCCAATTCTGCCCCTTGGTGTGCCCTGAAGTCCTTATTTATTCACTGCAACATTTTTAAAGTGCTTCCTGAGTACCGGGCTCTGTGCAACTCCACGTTGAATAAAATAAAATCCCTGCTCTGTCGACCAAGAGTCTCCAATATGGGATGTGTACACCCCTGAGTGAGGTGAAGGTGAGATGCCACTGAGGAATGACAAAAAAATACAAGAACTGATTTAAAATTATAGTCTCATCGTTTTGACTGCTATTTTTGTGATTACCATTTTACGGATAACTAAATAGGCCTTGGTGCCCACGCTCCAGAATTTAGAAAATCAGTCAATCAAAGTTTGGGAACCCTGATCTAGTCCCTTGGTGTGTAGCTTAGGCTCACCAAAGCTGTGAAGGGACAGCAAATCAGAAGTACTTGCAAACAGATCACAGGTGATTCCAAGATGTCTTGTAAGATCAATTGTTGAATGGGCAGATCATAGCACCCACCCCTCCCCAGTGTGGCTTTTGAGGTCACTGATTTTCCAAAATGCAAATATACGGCCCTTGTGACGCCCTTTACATGCACTGGTCATATAACATATACTTTTAAGGGTGAAATGGAGAGTATTCAGGTGAAATAAGGAGTTGTCAGGTGTATAATACTCTACAGGTCATGAAGTGAAGAAGAAAATGTAACACAAGTGCCCACTACCACAGCTCAGAAAGTGCTACGATGATGCTAGTTTAGGCAATCTGATCTGGACTGGTGCCGATTATCCTCATGTTTCCCAAGCCATCCACAGTCACTTGCGTAAGGCTCAAAGTCAAAACCAGGACATTGGTGAATTCTAAAGAAAGATGTCTGATGCTCTATAGCAAGGAGTGCACTCTCAAAAAAATGTTGTATTTCTTTATGCTTTTTAGGTAATAAGGTAAAACAGCCCTTTTCCTTACAGAGCAGGCAAGACTAGTCATTAAAACTCAAGGAATCTGCTCACAAGGTCTTTTCAACTGGTCAAAATAGTAAAATTATGCTTTTCTCTCTGGGGCTTGAAAGAAGTGTCAGGGAAAGGCACCTCTTCTGCAATGAATTCCCTAAAAGTTTAAAGAGGTCTTGGGGGGAAAAACAGTCCCATCCCCTCTACCTAGTCTTCTTTCCTTCTGGTTCCCCACTCCCACCCCAACTTTTCCACATAATGTATCTTTTGTAGGCAAAATGCTCCTCACTGCAAAGTTAACATTTTTCACTGAAAAGTTAAATTTCACCTTATTGAAGGAAAATGACTTCAATTATGTAACTTTAAGCTGAAAGGAGGGGATAAAAAAAGAGAAGGAGTGGTGGTGGCCAAAGAATGACACCGGTTCCAAGGCAATTGGCCACAATACTCCAAAAAAAAAAAAACACCCATTGGCAGACGGCAAGCAGAACAGTTCCCACCACCCACCTGGAGACAGCAATACTCTGGCCTGAATAGAGAGGATTCTCCATGGGGGTCTGCTCTTTCCAACTGTCTAGGTCTAAGAGATCCCCCTCAGGAGGTATAAGGTAAAAGGAAATTCCCTTTACCCAAGGCCTTTCAGAACCCCTTTCCCTCTCCGTTCTTTCACTGCCCTTGATTTAATTTGGCCACACAGCACAAGGAGGAACAGGAACCTACCCCAAGCCCGGCACTCAATTATCCTATTCTTTCTCTACGGGGGCCATTTGCCAATGCCACCTCCAGCACCTATTTCAGATTCTTCTTTTCTGAAGCGAATGTCTAAAAGCAGAGACTGTCCCCATTTGTGGAGAGGGTCTGTGGAAGTCAGAACCATTTGAGCGACTTCCCCAACCTCGGGGAGCTCAAAAGGAAAGTTCTCCTGGTTAAGCAACAACAGAAAACGGCTACCTTTCGAGACGGGCAGAGCTTATGCTCTAGTACTTTCATTTTCCTCCAATATCCTGTACTTCAGGTCAGCATTCCTTCTTTAAAAGGCCTTGTTGGGTAAGAAGACTAATACATCCAGAGAAACCTGCAATTTCCCCTCCTTCTCCCTTGTTTTGGCCTGGCTTCCCCGCGCGCTCCAGAATCCCAGGCGCTGGCTGATGAGTCCGGAGTGCAAGCGGACCCAGGTGCCAGGTTGCTCTCCCCGGACAGGGCCAAACAGGAAGGTCACTGGCCCTGACTACCGTACAGGTGTTTCTTCTCCCCACATGCTGGAACTCGGGAGGCTCCAGGTGCTTCCCCATGAAAACCGCCTCGGTCTCAGACTCGGGCCAAGTTCGAGGCGCCCTCACCCCTAACGCCTGCAAAGCTCTTGCCAGCTGAGCAGGGGGCCCGGGTGAGAAGAGAAAGTCACGTGAAAAGGTTGCCAAGGGCAAGCGTTTCCAGATTCCTCTTTCCTCCTCGGCCCCAGATGCACTTGAGAGTTAGGGGGTGTGGGGGAGCTGGTGATCGTGCCCTTAAAGCCTGGGAAAAAAACCTACACGGGTCTCGGACCCAGATTGGCAAAGCTTGGGAAGCCCGTGGCGCTGGAGTAAGTGCCAAAGAGGTGCCGGCGCCCCCACCCCCCGCCTTCGGCACATTGCGGGGGGGTGGGGGTGGGATGGGATCGGCCACTGGCTCCGCCCCCCGGCGCCCTCACCCCCGGCGCCCCCGCAGCCCGCACTCACAGCAATTGGGTGAAAGCGCTGAGCCCCTCGGGCACGGCCGTCAGCCCCTTCCCGGAGCAGTCCACCCGACGGTCTCCGTCGCAGCTACAGGGCGCCGCGCAAAGAGGCGGCGCCGCGCCGCTGGGCTCGGCTGAGCCGCGCAGCCCCAGGGCGAGGAAGCAGAGCAACCCCAGCGGGCCCGGCATTGCTGCGGCCGCCACCCGCGCCGGCCTCTCCCGCGGCGCGGCTCGCTCGGCGCGCCTCCGCCGCCCTCCGACGCCCCCCGCCGCCCTGGGCGGCAGGCCTGCGGGTTGGGCCGGGGGCTCTCCTCTCTCGGCAGTCACGCGGGCTCGGCTCCTTCAACAGTCCGCGGCAGCAGCGCAGGAACGCGGCGCTCCGGAGTTTCGCCCTTCCCGCTGCTCCATGGAAGCGCAGAGGCAGCCCCAGGTCCTCCCGCGGCTCAGGCCAGCCGGCCCGGCCGGGCGCAGCTGCGGGGGCCGCGCTCTGCCATCGCACCCGCCTCCTGGTCCCCGGCCTCTCGCCGCAGCCGCTCTTCAAGGTTGCGGAGCGCAGACTTCAGCCATGCCGGCCCCTCGCCCCAGCCCCCGCCCGGCTCTCGCACAAACACCCGGGCTCTTTCTCGCTCTTCTCGCAGCCGCGGCTAGATCTCCTCCCGTCCTTTTTCCCTTCTAGGGTTGCACGCTCGGGTTCCCAAGCCCCCAGCCGCTGGGTTATGCAAATCACTTAGGTACATGCAAAACTAACCCCTCTCCCGGAGCGCCATTGGCCGGGGGAGGTCTCTAGCTCATTACTATGCGAGGAGAGGAGCCACCATTGGCCGAGAGTGGACCAGAAGGGCGTGTGTATCGGGCGTGAGTGACAAGGTGGTGGTGGTGGTGGTAGTTCTAGGCAGAAATCCCTGACTTGGCTCGATTTACGTGGCAGGTTGTGCATCGAAGGTAGAAGGATCTGAAGACGTAGAATCTGGTTTCCCCCCATACACACACTCGTTTTCTTCCCTCTGCAGAAACTGGATCTCCTAAATTGGACGACTTGAAAAGTAGAACTTGCCTCCAGCATTCAGTTAAGTTTCAAATGACTCTGTGCTGCTCCAAATGGTGAGGACTCTGGGAGCTGTACTAATGGGGAAAAGATTTTAAAGAGGATGGAACAGGCTTCTCTTAATCTGGCATAAATATTTAAGTTTCACCTATATACTAAAATTAAAACAGTGTACCCCCCACGAACCTCTCCCTTCACCTAATGTCTTTATACCTATCTCGATATGCACTGAGTAGCTACTAAGTCTTAGCATTTAGCTATCCACTAAATGGAGTTTTGGTGACCCCCAACGCAGACCATTTTCTCACCTACTTCAAAATCCTGGAACACAGGAATCTTGTTAGGGTCAACAGAAGTGATTTCTGAACACTGGACAATTTTTCCAGAGGACAAAACATTTGAGTGCTAGTAAGCCAGCAGCAACTTTGGTGTTAAGTGATTATCAGTATTCCTTCCTCTTCTGGACTTTTATGGCATAATAGACCCCACGTTATTATTATTGTTGTTTGTACCAACTAGTGCTTTGTAGGCACCTCCTTTCTTGCTGTCCACTATGATCTTGAGTTATTTTTCTCGATTTTGAAGACATTTCCCACACATATTTTAAGGTAGGCAGAGTTAAAATTTTCACTCTCATCAAGTTGATTACTCATGTCATATAAGTAAAATTAAAGAAACTGGAAATAAGTTGACACAGACCCGAGAAATTTAAATGAAAATTTCCATCATCCTTACATTCAGGATTTTAAAACAATGCCAGTTGGGCATATGAGTAACAATAAATTCTTGTTTGACATGCTTGACAGTCAAATAAATACAGATATGCCTTGAATTTAAGTTTTAGGAACGACCTGTTTCCTATAGTTGTAGGTTTGAAAGAGAATTTAAAGGTAGCTGGACAACCCTCTGGTTTTATGGATAAGAAATCGGAAAAAAAAAAAAGAAATCGGAAGCTTGCAGATACTGTGCTCTGTCCAATATCATCACAGAACAGCTCCTGGGCTCCTGGTTCCTTGTATGGTACCCTTGGAGCCTTCTCTAAACTGGATTCCATTGTCTAAATCACTTCCATTATTTGCTGGCAACTCTCAGGAGCAAGTGAAAACTGTTAATTTTGTTTCTTTGATTCCTTTAACACTTCTCTTTCATTACAACAGAATTTTCTTGCCAAGATATCATTATCTTCTTTTTTTATAATAATAATATGTTATACTGATTGATCTTATTTTGGCCAAATAACTCGTTTCCTTTCTTTAAACTTTAGTAAGCGTAAGAATCACATGCAGAACTTGACTAAAACTGCAAAACATCTTAATAGGCTTTAAAGCCTCGAAATCAACGTTTTGATGCATGTCAAGTCGGGAACTTTATCCTTTGCTTTCAAGGAATAAGATATTAGGGCTGGGAACTCAAGTGAAAGGAGAGATTTGGATTTTGGAAAAGGGAGAGATATAGATTTTATTGAAGAACACATTTCTATTATGTAGGAGATGAAGAAGGTAAGAAAGGAGGATTCAAATTTGCAGCTTGTCTAAGAAGAGAAAATATCAGGAACAAAGGACATGGGTAGAAGAAAAAAAGAGGTAAGATATGTTACAGTCTTAGTGTTTCATATAGTTGCTACGTTATGTATGCTTTGCTTCAAACTGGCCAATTAGTCTTCGCTTCATGGATAAGATGCCTGAAGAGAGAAAAAAAACACACCCTGATTTTTAAGATACTATCCCAGATAACTAGAGAAAAATGATCAGCTTTTCCATAACCCTTAAGGACCTGGAACGATATCTAGATGAACCAAAATTTGATGACAGACAAGAGATAAATTTAATAGAGACTCTGCCTGCAGATTGGTTCTTCTTTCTAGCTTTTCATGCCATGGATGAGTAAATAGGTAGCATCCACAGGCTAGATAAGAGGAAGTGGAGCAACGAAGGAGGCATCCCTTCCTGGTGATGCTCATCTTGGGGCTTTGGGGCAGAGGGTACAAGGTGTGTTGACTCGTGGACAAGCTGGACTTTGGTCCCACTCACCCTCTCACCCATTCTTACAAATACAGACCTATGCAAGTGTATGCTTCTGCTCTATTAAGGCTGCTCTATTAAGGAAACAAAAACAGATTGTGAGGGTTCTCCGGGAGTGCTATAACGACTGAATTAAAAGTCCTCAAATGTACAGAATTTCACTTTTTATAAAATACTTCCAAATGACAAAAGAAAAAAAATCTAAGTTCACAGCAGTCAGCTTAAGAAATACAGTGTTACAAATGTAGTTGAAGTTCCCTTTGTACTCCTCCCCAATCATATTCCTTTCCTTCTTTCTTTCCCTGGAAGTAAGCCCTTGCCTAAACTTCATCATTAATGCCCATGCATATTTTCATGCTTTTTGTATGTGTGCATCCCTAAAAGGAATATCATTCTGTATTCTTCAGCAACTTGTTTTCTTCAACCTGTGAGCTTTATCCATGTTCATGAACTATGTGCTATTGTTAATTCATTTTCATTACTACATAGTATTCCATTTAAAAATAACTCAGTATTTGTCCATTCTATTTAAACTTTTTTTTTTCTAAAAATACTACCATGAATATTCTTGTTCAAGTCTCCTTTTTCATATATGCAAGAGATTCTCTAAAATGTATTTTCCTTTATATACATGTGTGTGTCTAGGAGTGGAATTTCTGGGTCATAGCTTAGGTACAGGAGAAGGCGATGGCACCCCACTCCAGTACTCTTGCCTGGAAAATCCCATGGACAGAGGAGCCTGGTAGGCTGCAGTCCATGGGGTCGCGAAGAGTCAGACACGACTGAGTGACTTCACTTTCACTTTTCACTTTCATGCATTGGAGAGGGAAATGGCAACCCACTCCAGTGTTCTTGCCTGGAGAATCCCAGGGACGGGGAAGCCTGGTGGGCTGCCGTCTATGGGGTCACACAGAGTCGGACACGACTGAAGTGACTTGGCAGCAGCAGCTTAGGTACACTGACACACTCACCATTATTGGATGTCAAATGGCTTTCCAATGTGACTGTACTTACTTGTCCTTCCTTCAGCAGAGAAGAAGAAACCTCATTACTCTACTTCCTACCAATACTAATGTTTTAAGACTTAAACATTTGTGAATCTGATGCACACCGAACAAAATCAAAGTGTAGTTTAAATTGAATTTCCCTGATTACAACTGCATCTTCTCATGTATTTATTGGGCATTTGGTGTGCTCTTCCATATACTGCCTATTTGCTTCCTTTGCCTGTTTGTTTTCTGTTGAGTTGCTTATGTTTGTTTTTCTAGTTTAGGGCCAGACAGTAAATATTTGGAGCCTTGTGGACCACATGGTCTCTGTCATAACTATTCAACTCTGCCATTGTAGCACAAAAACAATCATAAATGATATGTAAGCAAATAGACGTGACTGTGTTCCAATGAAACCTTTTTTTTTTTTTTTTTTTGGCAAAAACACATGTTGGACTAGTTCTGGCCCGTGGGCCATACAGTTTCCCAACCCTGTTTTATAGGTGCTAATCCTTTATTGAAATCTAATTATTTTTTAAAACCATTTGTAGGATTATGTAAAATTCAGAAAGACACGCCTCAAATGTAACCGTCTTTCCTTGCCTGTTGACATTAAGCACTTTTAAACTTCTGGTCTCCGTGGTGAGCTCATGGTGAAGATTATATTGCAGAATGAGCCCTTAAGAGTCCATTGCAAGCTTAAACATGCCTCTCTTTCTAGAATGAATGGTGTACAAGTTGTCCTGGATGCTTAGGGTTTATGGTACCTCCCATCCAAAAGACACCCCAAATATTGACCTGATGCAGTCACATGATGGGTGAATAATAGCTGTTGACTTTATGAAAGCATCCGTGCCAGACCCGCCACCTGATGTTTGAAGCTGTTTCGTTGCTGTTGTTCAGTCGCTAAGTCGTGTCCGATTCTTTGCAACCCCATGGACTGAGCCCGCCAGGCTCCTCTGTCCATGGGGTTCTCCAGGCAAGAATACTGGAGTGGGTTGCCATTTCCTTCTCCAGGGGATCTTCCTCATCCAGGGGTCCAACCCACAATTCCTGCAGTGCAGGCAGATTATCGCTGAGCCACCAGGGAAGCCCTAGAAGCTGTTTATGTTATTAAAATTATGTATGTATCTACACATACATACATATTTATGGGTTTTTATATGTACATATACAAACACAAGCTGGAATCAAGATTGCCGGGAGAAATATCAATAACCTCAGATAATGCAGATGACACCATCCTTATGGCAGAAAGTGAAGAAGAACTAAAAAGCCTCTTGATGAAAGTGAAAGTGGAGAGTGAAAAAGTTGGCTTAAAGCTCAACATTCAGAAAACGAAGATCATGGCATCTGGTCCCATCACTTCATGGGAAATAGATGGGGAAACAGTGGAAACAGTGTCAGACTTTATTTTTCTGGGCTCCAAAATCACTGCAGATGGTGACTGCAGCCATGAAATTAAAAGACGCTTACTCCTTGGAAGGAAAGTTATGACCAACCTAGATAGCATATTCAAAAGCAGAGACATTACTTTGCCAACAAAGGTTCGTCTAGTCAAGGCTATGGTTTTTCCTGTGGTCATGTATGGATGTGAGAGTTGGACTGTGAAGAAGGCTGAGCACCGAAGAATTGATGCTTTTGAACTGTGGTGTTGGAGAAGACTCTTGAGAGTCCCTTGGACTGCAAAGAGATCCAACCAGTCCATTCTGAAGGAGATCAGCCCTGGGATTTCTCTGGAAGGAATGATACTAAAGCTGAAACTCCAGTACTTTGGCCACCTCATGTGCAGAGTTGACTCATTGGAAAAGACTCTGATGCTGGGAGGGACTGGGGGCAAGAGGAGAAGGGGACGACAGAGGATGAGATGGCTGGATGGCATCACTGACTCGATGGACGTGAGTCTCAGTGAACTCCAGGAGATGGTGATGGACAGGGAGGCCTGGTGTGCTGCGATTCATGGGGTCGCAAAGAGTCGGACACGACTGAGCGACTGATCTGATCTGATCTGATACATACATAAACACTTCAAAACATAATAGATTCCAGGAAATAAGGAAAGAATATCAAGTCTAATCCCTACCCCTCAGACAACTGATATGTCCCTACTCTAACAACTGAGTCCTCAAGGTAAATGCTTGTTTCTATGCTCTGCTGCCTCCACATCTGGATCCAAGGCTCTGGGCTGGTGGAACTCCCACACTGGGCCCCAGAGGCTTGCAGTCTTAGTGTCTCACTTACTTGTCCTTTTCTTTGGAGTCTCAATGTCTCTAGAGTGGTCCTGTTTTGCACAGGAAATAGCATCTATTTTTTAGGGATAAGTTTAAACTACAATGATTATCTTGAATCACACACAAAAAATAAAAATATCAAATTGTTGAAAAATTAAAACTATCTTTTTAAGCTATACAAGTGGTCAAACTTGGGCTTCTGGACCTCTTTCCTCTGCCACCTGTGTAGAACTGATGGACCTTGGCACGTGGTGACTGGCAGTAAGGCTTCTGGTGTGACTGAAGACCATTCTTGAAACCAGCCCTTTTCAAAACATCACCTCAAAATTTCTTAAGTTTCTTGACCTGGTCAAATATCCTGCAGTCAGATGTCCTATTCAGTACTTCTAAAGACCCGTATTGACCCTAAACTTCAAAATATTAGGACAAGTATCAGAAACATTTTCCTATACACAATATACCTAATATATATTCTTAACCCTTTCTAATTCTGATTTTCTTTTCCTGATATTTCCATTTCAAATCTAACCCAAGAAGAGAATGCGAGTCAGCAACAATTTCTGAATTACACAACTGCTCATAGATCCTCAGGTCCATGTGATAATAATCTACTAATCTACAATCTACTAATCTACATAATCTACTAATGATAAAAAGAATGAGGCAAAAAAAAAATTAAATGAGCATTAAAGCAGCCAGGCCTTATCACAGAAAAGTAAAGGGAGAAAAATCAGAGTAGGAAACTGTGAAGATTATCACCTAGTCATGCTGAGCATTTGCTCCGGCCAAAGTTTTAACATAAAGTTCAGACATAGAATGTGGTTCCTTTTCACTCCCTCAAAATTCCAAATAGAACTTTAAACGTTTTGGAAAGACCGTAACATGAGACAATTATTTCAAAGAACTACATGCAAAGTCTCTGAAGCCCATAAAGGACATGGACAGAAAACCAGCACTCGGGGTGGGGTGTGGGGTTGAAGACAGTTCTACTGCTGAAGTGTATCCTCAAAAGCTCTTCCTTGTCCACAAGAACATACATGCAAAGAAAGCTAGGAAAGAAGGCAGTAAGAGACTGTAGACTCAAGGAGAAGTTGTGGGAAGAGGTGGAAAGAATACTTCACATTCTGTAGATTGTCTTTCTTTTCCTGTTCTGGCTCCTAATGCTGTCTCAAAAAAGACTAATTGGGTAAACACATCTTAGGTAATTTCCTTTCTTTTTGTCTAACAACAGCTAACATCACTCTCTTCGAATTAAAAGGAATAGCAATCAGAATGAAAATTTTAACAATCCCAAGGTTTCTGAAAATGTCTTTAATATAATTTCAAAAATAAAATTTCTGAGGCAACTGCTCTAAAAATTTGGACAAACTGCCAACCATCTATAATTCTCAGGATTACCTGAGGAAAGAGGCAAAGCAAGGGAGGATCTGGAGACTGGATCGAGGGGGCTGGATGTTAGGGTGATGACAAAAATGCTTTCTTGGGGTCTGGTTGACAAAATCTGGTACTATTTATTACACTCTTATTATTATTGTTTTTGCCTCAGGTTAGTGTTAAAATATATGAATTCAGTTCATAGAACATATATGAGCAAAGTTAAAAATTTTCTATATGAAAGAGAAAATGGAGGACCTTGAGGTGTTAGGGAAACACATTATATTCACTTTTCCAGTTTGTTCCTTTTAGTCCAAAATAACACAAACTTGTCAAGCTTTTCGACTTTTGTGGGGAGTTTTTTTTTTTTTCCCCCCAAGGAATAGTTACCATACATCTAACACCTCAGACTCTACTCTCTTGGGGACTGAGCAGTTTCTATCAATTCACAGGTAAGTCAGTGGAGAAGACTTTAGACATACAAATTCCACCTCCATTGATTCTAAAATAGTAGGTCTGGGATGGGGCCTGAGAGTCTCAATATTTTAAAAGTTCCGCTTCTGATGTAATTTGCCACCCAAATTTATGAGTCTCTGCTATAGGATTCTTTTGGTCCTTTGAGAAGCAGACACCCATATAGGATTGCTTATGCAAAAGATTCATGAGGGGAAATGTTAGTGAAGAAACATGGGGAGGGAAGTATGGGAGACTCTTAGAGCCCTGAGATCTTATGATGCAAGTGTGACCCCAGGTCAGAGAAGAAAGGAAGGAAAAGTGGTTGGATGAGTCTCTGATGGCACTGCAGTTTCACCAAAGCTTGGTACGTCCAATGGGGAGGCCCTAAGACAAACTCACCCATCAGAGGAGTCCCGTGCCTCCTGCCTTAGTATTTCTGCTGCACTGAGTCACTGACTGGGACCAGCCTCTGGGAACTATGGTGAAGAATTTCCCAGCAGGACTGTTAGTTAGTCAACCTATAGTCAGAGATTGGAAAGGTGCATTTTCTTGGCAGCCTCAAAATAGAAGGTATGATTTGGAGTCCCACTGTCAAGCAGCTTACAATTCAATTTAACTTGTAGAATTAATAAATTTAGGCTTAAAAAGGACCTTAAGATCTGTTTAAGCACCTAAGGCTTAAAAATGTTCAACAGCATCTCTGCTTCTGGATATGTCTATAGTCAGCATTAGGGCTTCCCTGTTGGCTCAAACAGTAAAGGATCCACCTACAATTCAGAAGACCCTGGGTCCAGAAGATTCCCCTAGACAGAGACATGTCAACCCACTCCACTATTCTTGCCTAGAGAACTCCATGGACAGAGGAGCCTGGCAGGCTACAGTCCATGGGGTCACAAAAAGTTGGACACAACTGAGCGAATTATACCTCACACATGGTCAGCATATTCACATCCTCATTAGAGGCTGACTCCATCTTTGGATGGTTCTGGCTGTTAGAAAGTTCTGTCTTATGTTGTGCCAAACTTTCTTCTTGATACTTGTGAAATCCTCAGAAACAGAAGGATCTCTGGAGATCACCGGTTAAATCTCATTTACCAGAGAGAAATCAGACCCACGGAGGATAACTGAATTACTAAAGGCAGCATACCTAGTCACTGGCAGAACTGGAGCTAATATCTAGGTCAATTGCTCATTCCACTCTATATTTGACTTGACAATGTATTTTTAATTTGCAAGCAAAGGAGAACATTAAAAAAAGTTTAGTGTCATACAAAGCAGGTTAATCGCAATACCTCAGTTTTTTATTTATTTAAAGGAACTTACCAGGTCCCTCTGAAATGAATTTAAAAAAAAAATCTTTTGGCCACACCTCATGGGATGTGAGATCTTAGTTCCCCAACCCAGGATTGAACCCACACCCTCTGCATTTGAAGTGTGAAATCTTAACCACTGAACCACCAGGGAAGTCCCTGAAACAATGTTTCTTTTGATTAAACATTGTGTTTGAATTTGAGTGAAGATAATCAAAATATGTAAAGCTGAAAATAATTTCCAGCCAACTAAAGTTGTTCATATTTAGAAGGATCAAAACAATGCTGAACCAATTGTACTCCTCTCCCACCCCAGGAAACCTATATACTGAATAGTATCTATGTAACTTATTTAGGTTTGTTTTTCTTTTAGAATGTGTTTAGAAAGTTTTTTTCCCCACATTTACAAAGCTTTGAATTTCATAAAATACATAGAAATACTAATCTTGGGCTTTAAAGAAAAGGTTGAGTACATTTTAAAACTTACACCTGATCCCTGGTGACTCAAATGGTAAAGAATTCACCAGCAATGTGGGAGACCTGAGTTTGATCCCTGGGTTGGGAAGATCCCCTGGAGTAAGAAATGGCAACTTGTCCCAGTTCTCTTGCCTGGAAAATTCCATGGACAGAGGACCCGGCCGGGCTACAGTCCATGGGGTAGGTCGGATACGACTGAGCGCTTCACTTCACTAATCTTTAGTTAGCAAGAACTATTAATACTAGAAAATTCTTACATAGTATCAACAGCACGTTGGTGCCACCTTGTGGTAGAACATTAAAAGGTAGGAGGAAAAGGTTATGTAGAGTTTAATAATCTGTGAGGTTCTAGTTACAGGAGGAGGTGGGGAAAAAGGGGGGACGTGTGTGTTACTGACTCCTTTAATCAGTTTTTTTTTAATTTAATTTTATTTTTAAACTTTACATAATTGTATTAGTTTTGCCAAATATCAAAATGAATCCGCCGCAGGTATACATGTGTTCCCCATCCTGAACCCTCCTCCCTCCTCCTTCCCCATACCATCCCTCTGGGTCGTCCCAGTGCAACAGCCCCAAGCATCCAGTATCGTGCATCGAATCTGGACTGGCAACTCGTTTCATACATGATATTTTACATGTTTCAATGCCATTCTCCCAAATCTTCCCACCCTCTCCCTCTCCCACAGAGTCCATAAGACTGTTCTATACATCAGTGTCTCTTTTCATATTATAAAATGTCACATTGGATTTTAAAAATTCCAATTTTGCCAAAGTTTTCAATTTTTAAGAATTGTTTAACGTGGTTTGAAACTTTGTGTTTTAATTCTGTTTCCAACATTACTTATGTGTTTAGATGTTTATATTGAGGTTTTACCTCTATCTCAGTGGTTACTTCTAACTGCTTCTCTTGGAAGCACTCACACCATGGGAGATTGGTAAGTCTGGGAAGAAGGAAGAAGTGTTTCTATCTCATATCTGCCCTTCTGAGGATGGTATCTAGGGCCCTGAAGAATGGGCATGATGAGAAATCAGTCATGGTCCAGATGAGGAGGGTCGATGTGGCAAATTTGAGGAGTACATTTTCTTAAGCCTAAGGTATGTATGCCTGCCCCATCTTTAACAGAAAGTAGGCTCCTGGAGGCAAGGGCTTTGTCTTTTTTCTCTACCGTATCCCTACCCTCTAAGAACATGACTGGCACAGAGAAGATATTCAATAAATATGTGGAGTAAGAACAAATAAATAATAAAGGCGGTATCTTGGCCCACATCGACCAATTCATTGATTTCCTGCTGCATTCAGAACTACAGAGGGGAAGAGAAACACTCTTTACTGGGCCGTATCAAAACACTAGTTTCCCAGATATTCACATGGGTAACTTCTTCAGTTCACACCATTCAGGTCTGTTCAAACATCATCTCTTCAGAGAGGCGTTTCAGTCCTCTTTCTGTACAATAGCACCACCATGTTCTTTCATGTCATTCTCTCAGCAAGGATGGACTGATTGTCTGCCACATGCCAGGCACTGGTCTGAGCATATGGCAGGAAACAAAACAGAGGCCTGCCTTGCTCTCGAGAAGTTTATGATTTTGTGGAAGTAGTGGGCTGACAAAATAGACAAATACGTTATCAGATTTCAGGCAAAGCGAACATCAAGTGTAAAGGCCTGTCATGTTGGAGAAAGGGGAAGAGTCGAAGTGGAGAGGGGAAAGAGTGGAGGGCTGCAGAGGGAGGCATATAGTATGGGCTGGGGGTGTTATGGTGAGGTGCTTAGATTTATATTCTAACTATGGTGGGGAGTCAGTGGGTATGTTAAGGGTGATTTATAGAAAAGGACCATCAGCACATTTAAGCACAGGTGCTTAAAAATTAATACTAGTACTCAGTCATTGCAAGCATTATGTGAAATACTGTATGGAGGTTGGTGCTGTATAGAGGTTCCAAGGAAAATAAAAAAAAAAACTAGCTGCTTAGATATGGTGGGTCAATGTCTCTGAGCCCACCTTGGACAGCCCAGAGAGAAAGGATGGTAGCATCAGTGGTTTTGAACCTCGAGTGATTTTCATGCTGCTGAGTCTTTTCTCCTTGGCTTTCATCCTTCTTGCCCTCCTGGACTTCTTAACACTCATTACCACCTACAAGTATGTTGCTTTCTTGTTCCTGTGTTTATGTGTGTGTGTGTGTATGTGTATGACACAGGATTCTAGCTCAAAAAAGAAAACATCTAAACCAGAGAAGGCAATGGCACCCCACTCCAGTACTCTCGCCTGGAAAATCCCATGGACGGAGGAGCCTGGAAGGCTGCAGTCCATGGGGTCGCTGAGGGTCAGACACGACTGAGCAACTTCACTTTTACTTTTACTTTCATGCACTGGAGAAGGAAATGGCAACCCACTCCAGAGTTCTTGCCTGGAGAATCCTAGGGACGGGGGAGCCTGGTGGGCTGCCGTCTATGGGGTCATACAGAGTTGGACTGAAGTGCCTTAGCAGCAGCAAACGAAAAACACCAAGAAACCTAAGAAATAGAGAAAAATATATATCTATGTATATATAACTGAATCACTTTGCTGTACACCTGAAACCAACACAACATTGTACATTAACTTTTTTTTAAGTCATTCAGTTGTATCCGATTCTTTGAGACCTCATGGACTATTGTGACCTCATAGACTATATATAGTCCATGGAATTCTTCAGGCCAGAATACTGGAGTGGGTAGCCTCTCCCTTCTCCAGTAGATCTTCCCAACCCAGGGATCGAACCCAGGTCTCCTGCATTGCAGGTGGATTCTTTACCAGCTGAGCCACAAGGGAAGCCCACATTACTATACTTCAATTAAAAAAAGAAAGCTATTGGGAATTCTCTGGCAGTCCCAGTGGTCAGGACTCTGCACTTTCACTGCCATGGCCCCAGATTCAATCCCTGGTTGGTTAGGAAACTAAGATCCTGCTAGCTGCATGGCTCAGTTAAAAAAAAAAAAAAATTATATATAGAGTGGGTAAACAAGATCCTACCATATAGCACAGGAACTATATTCAATATGTGATAAAACATGATGGAAAAGAATATGAAGAATTTTTACATATATGTATGACTGAATCTGGAGAAGGCAATGGCACCCCACTCCAGTACTCTTGCCTGGAAAATCCCATGGACGGAGGACCCTGGTGGGCTGCAGTCCATGGGGTCGCTAAGAGTCGGACACAACTGAAGCGACTTAGCAGCAGCAGCAGCATAACTGAATCACTTGGTGTACAGCAGAAATTAACATTGTAAATCAACTCCACTTCAATCATTTTTTCTAAAAATGAATGTGAGGGGACTTCCCTGGTGGTCTTGTGGTTAAGACTCTGTGTTTCTACTGCCGGGGGCAGGAGTTCAATCCCTGGTTGGGGAACCAAGATACTGCATCCGTGTGCTGTGCCAAAATAGAATACGGGAGAGGGAACAACCAGTAACTGCACCTGTGGCAATGGGGGAAGTATGGGCTTTGAAAACAAATTTGAGATTGAATCTTGGCTGTGTTGATCACTAACTGTATGATTTTGGAAAAACTATTTGATTTAGCTGATTCTGTGAGTTACGTGCACCTATCTTGATGCGTGTATTATCATTTTTATATGTAGCTCAGTTGGTAAAGAATCTGCCTGCAGTGCAGGAGACCTGGGTTTGATCCCTTGGTTGGGAAGATCCCTGGAGAAGGAAATGGCAACCCACTCCAGTATCATTGCCTGGAACATTTCATGGACAGAGGAGCCTGCTGAGCTGCAGTCCATAGGGTCTCAAAGAGTTGGGCACGACTGAGAGACTAACACTTAGGGTAAGTTCTTTATCTACTTGCAAAATTATGAAAAGTAAGCCAATTCAGCAGGGTATACGAGTCACCATACTGTGCTAGGCGATGGGGGAATAAATGTGAAGACAGTAGTCATCCTTCTTGCTGTCACTGGAACTTAAACTGTAATGCGAAAGCACAATTAAGCACATAATATAAACAAAGAAGGACTTCTCAGGTGGGCTGAATGGTTAAAAAACCTGCCTGCCAATGCAGGAGATGCGGGTTCAATCCCTGGATCAGGAAGATCCCCTGGAGGAGGAAATGGCAACCCACTCCAGTATTCTTGCCTAGAGAACTCCATGGACAAAGGAGCCTGGCAGGCTATAGTTTGTGGGGTTGCAAAGAGTTGGTCACGACTTAGCAACTGAACAACAATAATAAACAAGGAAACAAAGTATTGTCCTATTAGCAGAGGATGAGGAACCTACCTTTAGATGGAACAGATGGTGACTCCAACTTATACCTAAATGAGGAGCAGCCAGCCAGCGGAAGAACCAGAGTGTGAGCCTTCCAATGAGGGAACTGGTATGGAGTAAAGCAACTGGAACGCTGGGATGTGATTTGAGGAAGGAGGGAATGGATTATGCAGGACCTTTTAAATCATGGCAAGGGATCTGGATTTTATCCTAAGCACAACAGAAAGTTTTAAGGAAAAAACATAATCTATTATGACTGAAATAATGCTTTGCATCAGGTGTGCATAAGCAGCCAGCACAAACCTTTACCGGGTGAAACACCCCTGCTGCTGCTGCTAAGTCACTTCAGTGGCGTCTGACTCTGTATGACCCCATAGACAGCAGCCCACCAGGCTCCCCCGTCCCTAAAATTCTCCAGGCAAGAACACTGGAGTGTGTTGCCATTTCCTTCTCCAATGCATGCAAGTGAAAGGGAAGTCGCTCAGTCATGTCTGACTCTTCGTGACCACATGGACTGTAGCCTACCAGGCTCCTCTGTCCATGGGATTTTCCAGGCAAGAGTACTGGAGTGGGGAAACACCCCTGGCCAGAGACAAAAGCTCATGACATTCCCATCAGAACAAGGGCCATGCAGAAATGCCTCTTCTCAGTGCTGAGTATTTTGCCACTGCAAACTCCTGGAAAGTCCTTGAACTGAGAAAGATACAGCCAATGCAATAACTGGCAGTCTAAAATGGGGAAAAACCCAAGTTCTGAGGGGCTTATGAGCCCAGGAAGCCACTGGAGGCAGAGGTCAATTACAGATGCATACGTGTTTTAAGAAAGCATTTCAACCACAGCAGAGAACCCCTTCCCTCGCTCCCAGAGGCCAGGAGTCTTACCCTTTCTTCACCAAAACCATTTCCACTGAGACTCTCTGACTGTACACACGAGCCACATTTTGCTTCAGCACCCATTTTCAATTGCAATGCCACCAGAACCTGGGTTCTTATGTATCTGCTTTCTAGGGCTGCCATAATCAAGTACCACATACATTCTGGGTGGCTTAAAGAAATTTACTGTTTCAGTTTTGGAGGCTGGAGTCCGAGATCAAGGTATCCACAGACTTGGTTCCTTCTAAGGCTCAGGGAGAGAATCTGCTCATGCCTCTCCTCGTTTCTATGGTTAGTTGTTGTATTAATAGAGCTATCACCGCAATCTCTGCCTTCATCTTCCCGAGTTCTCCGTGTGTGTCCAAATTCTCCTTTGGACACCAGCCATTCTGGAATTGGGCCCACCCCAATCATCACACTTTAATCATTTCTAAAGACCCTATCTCCAAATAAAATCACATTCTGAGGGGTTAAGGTGCTAACGTGTATTTTGAGGGTAGGGAAGACAATTCAATCCATAATATAACACAAAGTCAAAAGTTAGCATCTAAACTCTGGGTTCAATGTACATCAAGTAAGAGATACCAGAAATAAAAATTTTCCCAGGGCTATTTCATGCTTTCAGATTGCACTTCCTTGCCAAATAAAAACAAAGGTTTGAGTTTTTGAGTTTTCATACTGATGAAATGCAGTAACCGTCACATAAAGGGACCTCATGTGTCACCAAAGGCCAAAATCTTATAATCCGATTGTTTAGAACAATTCTGGAGAGACTTAGAACCCTTCCAAGCTTTCTCTCCTAAACTTTTAAAAGGGCCAAATCAGATCTTGACTGTGTCCAAAACACACTTTTCTATAGTTGATGAGAATCAGGAGAGCTTACACACAACTTGTTGATGTGAAGTGCTTGTGCTTTTTAAAATATATTTAAATCAAAATAAAGCTGACAAATGGAATCTGTATGAATTTATTTTTTCTCTGTATATAAAGTAAGATTTCATCAGGTTTTTTGCCAACAAAGAAATAAATGTAAAGAAAACCTGGGCCACCACTTCATCATATTAAAAGCAGAATAATGAATGATAATGAACAAAAGCAGAATTTAAAGATTTATAGAAAACGGTATTCTGGTCTACTGAAATTCTGAAGAAATTGAGGGCTAACAATGTGTTTCACTGTACCCTTGGTTGCCTGTGTATTTTTCTGCCTTTAAAAAGTTCACTATGGTGAATTATGCCTTGTGTTGTCTGAGGCCCGTTCCAGCAATCCATTATCTTCAGGTCATATCCTCCCTACAAATTGCTTTTCTGATTGAACAAATCTCTTACTGGGACTTATTTTCTTACAAGTTTCATTCTGAATGTGACCTCAACTCTACATCCCCCAAACTCCGCTTTATTTTAGAATTCCATGAGTTTCTTTGATCAGAATGAAATCTGAAAATGCCTATAAATCTTGTTTACTTTCAAGCATAATTTAAAGGTTAGTTATCTGTCTTCTAGGCATCAAAAATAAGAACTTGCTGGACTCCCCTGGTTGTCCAGTGATTAAGAATCCACATGCTAATGCAGGGCACACAGGTTTGATCCCTGGTCTGGGGCCCTGATCCCTGGTCCTGGTCCTTCAATCCCTGGTCCTACATGCCAAGGAGGAACTAAGCCCGTGCACCACAACTTCTGAGCCAGTGGTCTAGAGCCCACGTTCCACAAGAGAAGCCACTGAAATGAGAAGCCTGCACACTGCAACCAGGAGCAGTCCCTGCTCTTGGAAACTACATAAAGCCCGCACGCAAGCAATGAACACCTAGAGCAACCGAAAATAAAAAATAAGAACTTGCTAATTTTAATTATTTGGCCACAATGTCTCCCTTTAGCTAGTAAAACCCTAAAGCTATCATACACAAAAGTAACAGCAAACATAAAGAGCACTTACTATGCAGGCCGTTTTCTAAGGGCTTTACAGATCATGATATGACACTTATAGGCATCCTCACTACACACAACAGATGAAGGAACTAAGCCACAGAGAGGTAACCTGCAGAAGGTTACAGTCGTGGTAAATCTACAATTCAAATCAGGGTTGTCAGGCTCTAGATTCTGTGCTCTCAATCACATGCCAGACAGCCCTCTTAAAATAATAAAACAGAATCTTTATTCTCTCCAGTTATATTTTAGGAAAGGCAAAGCAAAATGTAGGAATTTGAAGTTTCATTCCAGTAACCACCTGAGTATGCTTTTACCTCATTTAAGTTATTGTATATATATGTTTCAGAAACACAATGATTGTGTAGTTACATCAATATTTTTTTAAATCCAAAGAACCAAAATATAACTAATACAAATTTAGAAAGCCTTAGAATCAGAATTGATAAATGAAGTCACCCACTGAAAAAGTGTTAAATCTATTTTGGCTACTATATTCCTTTACTTCAAACTTAAAGTAGAAGCATATTGTTTATTGATGCTTTTAACAACTATACCCATATACAAATTAGTCCAGAAGTTCTTGAAAATTAATGAACAAGCACTTTTCCACTATTTCATCATTATAGAACTACAACAACCTTTGAAGAAACACTATTAGTGACATTTTGGACAATAAAAAGTATAAAACCAGACTGTTAGCAAAGGAACAACAAAAAATGTTAGAAAATTCATAAATGTACATTTATTCAGGAAACACAATTACTAGAGTCCTGGATATTTCAATGCTCATTCCACATAATAAAATATTCACAACACATAGTTTTGTAAGACTACACCAAGTCATGCTGACATTCTTTTCAGATAAGCCATAGCCATTTCTTCTATTAAATGCTATAATATCCACTTATAGTGTAAACAAAGTACTTGAGCCAAACTATTTAAGTACTTGAGCAAAGTAATTTTCAAAAATTTAGAAGAGGAAGACAACGATTTAAAAAAAAAAAAAAATCTGAATGATCAAACCCCAAAGAAATGAGGCCGCTATAACCTAGTGTTATACTAATGGATAAAATGGCCATATTAAGACAGTTTGTAATTATCAATGAAAATATTATTAAATATCATCTGCAATTTTTACACATGCTTTCTCAAATAACAGACATTTTTGAAAGTTTTAAAGGCAAAGAGGGCAGAAAGGTGACAGACATTAAAAACTTACATTTATACTACTGGTAGATTTTATTTAAAAAAAGAAAGAAAAGTTAAGCTGTAGTTACTTCCCCAATAAGGAATGCCAAGTACCTTTATTCCTAAAGAGATTACTAAGAAATATAACTGACCCTTACATTTGTAGCCATTTAGTAGCAGCTGTAAACTGAATTATTCTGACATTTCCAAACAGAGTCCAGTGTAATTAGAGCATGTCGTAAAGGGGGAAACAGTGGTCCTCAACCCTAGGTGTCCTTTAGAACCAGCTGGAAAGCTTCGACAAAATAAGCATCTGACCCCACCTCAGAGACTGCAATTTAGTTGGATGGGGTAAGACTCAAGTGTCATTATTTTTTTTGAAGGCCTGCAGGGTGTTCTAATATGCAGCTAAGGTTGAGAATCACTGAGTCAACTTATTTTGAAATACCAAAAAAATAAATGGAAACTGGGGAGGGAAGATATAATTTACAAATCAAATACCTATTATTTACTATGTCTTAGTTATGTTCATAAACCATACATTTATAAGATGAAAACTCCCCTCATTTCCTCACTATACTAAATCACTATCATACATCTTCGCCACTGAATGACTGCATTTTCCTATGGTCATGATTTAAAATTCTGGGATATACTATGAAAACTGCATTAAAGAAAATAAACTACTGCTACTCATGCTCAACAGGAGCAGGCAAAACTACTGTATTTGGCTCTTTTAAGCTATCCATATTTTAAAAATTATAAATAAGTGCCAACCCACACAAAGAACAGATTGTGGATTACTGTAGAAGAAACAAAAAATAGCTTACTCAACTTACTAAGTTTCAACACCAAAAAAGATTTAACTTGGCTGAAAGTGCTGCAACAGCTGAGACACTGAACCAGGAAGCTGTCATTTATAAGGAAATGCTGACGCACCCTTAAAGCCACTGCAGCTGCAGCAATACCAAAGCAAGATTTCCTCAGCGTTTCTTTAGCCTGCAATGCAAGGATACAAGCGCGACAGTAATATTACTGTTTTATATGCACCAATACCTCTCTCTAACATATAAAGCTCTACAACAAATACCTCTAGTAATTTTACATTTAAATTAAGTCCATAATTCTTCTACCCTACTTTGGTCTCAACATTTTAAAAACATCAATTAATTTTGGAAATATACAATTCAACAACATGATCCTATCAATAACAAGCACATTTTGTAGTGGACTAAAAACACATTCAACCATGCAATCCAGTGTTCAATACCTAAAAGATAAATAACAATGCTGATTGACTTTTATTCTGAAATCACTGAAAACTGGAATAATCTTTTTAAGACTCACAGTGCTCACAAACATGCAGAAAAAGATACACATTTCTATTCTTCCTGAAGGAATGTCACAAAATGCCCACTCTTTACACAGGGGTGATAATTATTGTAAAGTCCTTATATATTTCAATCCATTATTTTCTTTCTAGCACCTGTCACTTAAAATTTGTAAAAGCCAGCCAAATGTTAAGTTATGTCTGAACATGAACCTTAACTCTTAATTTCTGCCTTTAAAAAGACCTCAGTCACAGTCATCCACTAATAGCTGCCTTTCAGTAAAACAGTGACATCCAGTGGACAAATGAAAGTATCTCAGAATTCTCATAACAACTTTAATGTGAATGAGTTCTTATTCATTTTGACAAAGTGTATGCAGATTCTTATGAAATGCATCACATCATAATTTCTATATATCTTAAAACATATCTTTTTCTTACTTAGTATCAATTCTTTAAATTGAGCTATAACTCTTGAGGCTGGCGAGGTTATAAGTATTATTTTTTCCCCTTTGCTATATCCCATCACAAACTAACTGGCTCATCTCTAGGAATGGAAGGATGAAAAATAAGATATATTTAAATAACAATGAATAGCATTAAAAAATTTGCAAAAGAAACCTAAACCTTTTTTGCATTTGTAATTTATGATATAGTTGAATATAAACAGAAAGATGTAATCAGTAATGCAAACAATCAAATTACATTCTCTTGCCTCACTGCTCAAATATTATGAAAGAATACATATTTTAGCGATGATTGTATCAGTGTTTAAAAACTTTTATAAATCAGTACAAACGAATATTCATTATATATTATGTTTAAATAAAAGTAAAAAACTTCCACTGTGCTGAGTTATAATTTACCATTAATTATTTTGTGTGTGTGTTTCAAATACAAAATGCAGCAGTGATATTAACAATGGATTCATAGTGTAATGAACTGCCGAGACTGTTATGTATAATTTCTTGGAAGAGCATAAAGAAATGTTACAGGTTAAAAAAAAAAAGAATGGAGAACTGTTCTTTTTAAATAAGCAAATAAAGAAAACCTTTTTTCCTAAAAAAAGATTTAAGAATGTAAAAGTACATTTTAATATTAAAAAAGCATTTTTAAAAATCTATAACAACTTTATGACAAAATCTGCATTTGTTGAAAAAGGCCTGTAAAAACAGGAGGACAGAACTGCCCTCACTACCTTTTTACTTTTTGTTGTCAGAAAAAAGTGTATGCATCTCTGGAACCATAAATGATGTTAAAATAGGTATTTATAAAATGGCAAGGAGGATTTCACGGGAAGTTTGTTGTTGTTTTTACAATCATTGGCATTGTGGCCATCAGTAGGTCACAAGTAAAACTTCTCTAGCTAAAAGCAAAATGGAATATAAAGGTTTTAACGGCCATTAGGTCTGTTGCCTGCGTTTTGCTGATCGCATTTTTTCAAAGCGTGACTCCATCTCTTCCAAGACCTTGGGTGTGTACCGCACTACTAATTTAACCTTTCCCTGCGCCGCTTTCAGCAGCTCTACAGCTTTTTCATGATGCTCTCCTTCAACACTCTACGAAAAAACAAACCAGAGACACAATTAATATCTAGGTTTTGTACGTAACTCAAAATGAAAAATGTTTAAAACACATACAAGTAAAAAACATGTTAATGTTATAGCATTTCAAACTACAGACCTATGAAATAATCTTGCTTTCACTTTAATTAGTGTAAAATTGTCTGCTAAATCATATTCTGTCTGCAGTCCAGGAACTGGTTTTTAAGTTACAAATACCTAGCATATCAATCTACATGCCCTATTATTTCACTAGGTCAGAAGTAAATCAAGCAATTGCTATTTGATAAAGTTAAACCAAGGAGAGGCTTTCAATTCAATGTACTGCCTTAACTACTGAAGAGCTTAATAACTTCATAAAAATCACACTAAGCACTGCTAATTTACATTGGAAAGAAGCAAAACACACACAAAGTGCTTCAAAAAGTATCACTCCACTAAAGAGCAGTGCCTAAGAGTCTTCCAAGGGATTTCTAAGCTACAAAGCTGCTTGGTCTTTCCCTGCATCTTCTGACTTTCCTGGTGGCTCACACGGTAAAGAATCCGTCTGCAGTGCAGGAGACCCGGGTTCGATCCCTGAGTTGGGAAGATCCCCTGGAGAAGGGCATGGCCACCCACTCCAGTATTCTTGCCTGGAGAATCCCCATGGACAGAGGAGCGTGACAGGCTGCAGTCCATGGGGTCATAGAGTCAGGCACGACTGTTTCTATAACTCAAATACACCCCCAAGTGGTCAAGTAGAAATAAAATGCATCCCTACCACTCCATTAACAGAAAGGAGCTGATCTCCTCGCTTGAGGCCCCCATGTCTATCAGCAATTCCACCTGGAATTATTCGAGAGATATAGATTGGAGAGTTTTGTTCTTTGCCTCCCATAATATTGAATCCAAGGCCTTCTTCTGTTTTTGGTAGCTCAACAACTCGAGGATGAGAATGCCCTTCGCTGGCAGCAAATGCAGCAACGGTAGCCTGAAAGAAAATTTCACATATTTAAAAAAATAGGACCTTTGTTTACTTCACTCTTTTGTCCCTTTTTAAAAACCACTTCTTCTTTCTTTTTTTAAATTATGAGGGTATGGTAACACATTTACAGCAGATATGAAAAATACAGAACCAAGTTACATACAGTCCCACTACATATTTTTTAAGTAGATTTTTAGTTGGAGTTTCAATATCAAACTCTCAAAAATTAATACAATGATAGAAAAGTAGGAGATAGTAGACCTGAAAAGCACTACGAACAGATTCAACATAATTAAGATTTATACAATTTTCACACAATTGCAGAATATAAATTCTATTTAAGTTCCCATAGACTATAAACCAGTAAACAACTGAAACATATTCAGGGACGTAAAACAAAATAGCAAAATTTCATGGTTTATTTAAAGGTACTGAAATCATAAGAGTGTTTTCTTATCACTGTGGAATCACAGTGATAATGATAATTAGATGTCAGTATCAAATTAAAAACCACTTTTGAAGTATTTTTGATGTCTGAATGTCCATAAATTCACTGACAGTGAAGGTAAGCTAAGTAGATGGTGTTTTTAAGAGGACGACTGGAAAGCTTACTCTGGGATTATGCAGAAAGTGCTGAGGTCGTTCAGGTCACTCCTGGTCCTTCCCGTGCCCAGAACTTCTGTGCAGTGCTTGGCAAGCAGGCCTTGCCAGGAAGATGAACGCTGTGCACACTAACAAGGAGAACCCCCTCTCCTCACATGCCACCGACTTTGGGGCTGGTCAGCCTGGTCTGTTCAGGGGATTTGGGGTGGCACCACCCACATGTGTAACCTAAACGTGGGCAGGTGTCCTTTTATGCAGGCATTCTGGCTGCTGTACTATTTGCACTGTATCTTAACACATAGAGATCCACATCTTTCAAATTTAGACTAATGCAGAGGAATTCTAACACAAAGTTGAGAATTAGGGTTTCATTTTGCTTTTAAATGTAATTAAGTAGTCTGGTACTATTTTTTTGTGTATTAGATCAGGGTGTATGAGAAACATGGGAAGGAAGAAAGAAAATCAAGATTTGCTGAATACTCTAAGCTCTTAAAGAGGCTTCACTTTATAGATAATGGAACTAAGGTTCAGAAGTTCAGGAGGCTATGAAAGTCAGGAATTAAACCCAAGTTTTAATTGTTTTTTCCCACTCTGTCAAACAATACCCACATGACTCAACAGAGAATCCAACATTGCCTTTTGTGAACCGGTTAACTATCAATGAATAGTTACCTGCTAATGACTAGTTTCAGTCTAAGCCACTTACTACTGACAGTAACTTATTCTAACCCAAATATGATGAGATGGCTAGATAGCATCATCGCTTCAAAGGACATGAATCTGAGTAAACTCCAAGAGATAGAGGAGGACAGAGAAGCCTGGTATGCTGTAATCCATGGGGTTGTAAAGAGTCAGACACAACTTAGTGACTGAACCATCACCACCACATATGATGAACAGAGATCAATGCTTGAATTATTTAAGGAAAACACTGGTACAGAAAAATACATAAAACCTGCCACCTGTAGCTCTGAGGAGGTAACCTCCTATTTGCAGAGTTAAGGTTAAGGAGAAAGTGAATGGCAACATAGGGGAGTATCTCAGATCTACCATTTACTATTTGTGTGATTTGAAGCAAGTAATCTAATTTGATGCTTCCTCACCAATAAAATGAGACTAATAATCCATACCTCAGAATTTTGATGAATATTTACATAATGATATATATATTACTTACAGTAACCACATATTATATATGTTATTTGTGTGAAAATATATTTTAATGTATCATCAGACTGTATAAAATGTTTTGTAAAGCCAATTAAAAAGTCCTACTTTTCAGTAATCAAGTTTAGTGTAACTTGAAAGGTACTATTTGTTAGTTTTAAAAATAAGTATTTTGAAACTAATAGCTTTACATTTTAAACCTCTAATTTGTGATGCATCCTCTCACTTTCAGTAAATGAAAAAAATGTACCTTTGCAGTTGCATTAGCTCTCACTTCAGGACTGCTACTGATGTCCACAGTCTCGTAGACATGTTCATATACCTGCAAAACCCAGTTATCACTGTGATTTTAAATCTCAAAATATAACACGCTTGAGTTCTTTTTAAAGTTAATGAATGTGTCAAAATTTCAGAAAAAGTTATGCATCTTTGTACCATGTCTTTTTGTTAGAAATTCCAAAAATAAGAGGGGTGGGTTCTAAAGTTAACTTTAAGAAACTACAAACCCAAATTTGAGAATGTTATCTTACCCTAAATAACACAAGTTTATAGTCACCTTTAATCCCATTTACTTACCTCTCTTACAGCATTGCAGAATTCACTCTGAAGGACTCTTTGTAGAGCCTGAAGTTTCTGTGGTGGTACCTCGCCACTTCTTTGCAGTTTTTCCAACAATTCAATTGCTCTACAAATATCTAGAGTTAAACAAACACACACCAATAGATAATTTTCTCTAAATGCCTC